>NW_027361747.1:8345000-9780000 GCF_039654945.1 Dendrobates tinctorius
AGCTAGAGGTGACATGCAAGGGATGAAGCTTAGAATAGGCTTTCTCCTGTGAGACATGTAATAACACACAGTCTTTCTCTGTAATCTGACTGCAGGCATGTACTGTGATTAGGGTATGGGAGTAGAGCAGAGCTGTGTGTATGTACAAACACCTCGGCAGCTTTCCATGTACAGCGCTGCCAGTGTAAGGGAAGGGGAAGAAGAGTGTAGCTGTATGTCACTACAAACACCTGCGGGTTTCATCTCAGGGCACTGTCATTGTGGGGAGAAGTAGAGGTAGGTTCTGTGTCATTACAAACACCTTTTGCAGCTCTCATCTCACAGGTCTGTCTACTCTGTCCTATTACAACTCCACCCAACATTTACTACTTTGAGGTGAAAGCTACAAGAAGTATTTGTAAGATACTTAGCTCTGCTTTTCCCTACACAGTGAGATCAGGAAGGAGAGCAGGGCTGTGATCATTACATGTCTCACAGGAGAGAGCTGGGTCTGACATTCTCTAGGTGAGTGTTTTTTTTCCATTGCATGACCCCTCCTGCTTATGATTGGTCAATGTCATGCAGTCGAAAAAGTAACAACTCTCAGGGACAAATCCATGCTAATGCCTCCTCAACAGAAATGAGAAATGAAAATTAAAACCACATTCTACTCAAATATTCCGTTATGTGGCCAGTTTAACATGCTCACACTGGTTATAGGTCCTTTTTAACACTATGTTTACAATTGTGTTTTTTTTTTTTGTGGCACAGTGCTATATTTATAGAAAATTCAGGCTTGGGCTATAATTTATAAATGCTATCAATACCATTTATTAATTATAGCCCCAGACTGCGGTTTTTATACATTTAGCATGGGCCACGAAAACTACTTTTCAATAAACTTCTCAGAATAACCTGCAATGTGTATGTACATGAGGTATAACACTATTTCTGGCCATTATGAGTTGCATTTATCCCACTGACAGCTCTTTCTCCAACTCTCACTTCTCTCTGAGCTAGTGGGTAAAGAATAGCTGATATGATGACTTCCATATTATTTTTGTGAAAAATAATCATATGTATTGCTTGGCACAATGGAGAGTAATTGTCTCGCTGGATTTCTTTGTCAGTCCTAGTAACATTTAAGACACACAATCAAACTTTAGAACATTTAGACTAAGTTCACATTTGCATACCGGGGCTTTGCGGAGGGCTGAGTACTTCCTCCGTTAAGCCCTGCCTACTTCCGCATACTTCGGCATGTGTCCTGCATACCTATTTTTAACATTGAGTACGCAGAACATGCGGATGTGTCGCTTTGATGTGCCCGCCGTCCGCACAAAAATGCAACATATTGCATTCATCGGCGCGTCAAAACAACGCACGCGGACACAACCGCATACATCAGCATATCCTGCGTACCCAATGTTAAAAATAGGTACGCAGGACACATGCAGAAATATGCAGAAGTAGGCAGGGCTTAATGGAGGAAGTACGCAGCCCTCCGCAAAGTCCCGGTACGCAAATGTGAACTTAGCCTTAATGAATCTGAACTAAGCTTATTCCACTCTATCATATGCTGCCTTCTTGGACCCTAACAGGAGCACTTTACGTGTTGAGTTGGAGGGGTTGTCCAAAAGTAAAATGATTTTTTTTAGCCATGGATTGATTAAAAATAATACAGAAAAAAAGTTTTCTTCTAGCCTCTCCCACACGCCGCTCTCGAGGTCTCCAGCAGCTCCAGAGGCGGTGTCTGCCCCATTTGGAAATTCCAGTCCGGTAACTAGAATAGCGCATCATGCCAATCAGATGAAGCATTCTTCTAGTCACCGCACTGGGACTTAAAATAAGAAAATCATAATTTACTGTCGGATAAACCCTTTAAATAATAATCAGAGAGTTTATGATGCTTTTTAACCCATGACAACACTGCAACAGACAGAAATAAGAAGGTCTTTTTGTCACCTGAATTTATAAAGGAGCCTCAGGAAATGGCAGCAAATTTAATAACAGAAATGGAAACTCAATTTTTGTGCCATGCTACGTTAGCCAGGCATAACTGTCTTTTTATATTGCCGGTTTGCAACTTCCAAATATTACATTAAATGCGATAGAGTTTGACAGAAAACTATCGAGACCCTTTTATGGTAACAGAATAGGAGGCCAGTATCTCCACAGCTCACATGTGATAAAAGCCACTCCGAGGTCTCGCATACATGGAATTAGAATGAGACCTTGAGCCGTGAGCAGCAAACATTTCTGCAGAACATATTGCCACGGTCAAAGTAATGTCACGGCGACACTGGAAAATTTCCAGCCTCCGTTCTCTTCCATATTTATAGAAATTGATCAAAATTGATTGAAAGGGGAAGCAGGAGGAAGGCTTTCACAATAAATTTGATTATCTTCCAAGGAGCAAGCGATATACTAAGTCCTGCAAATAATAACAGCATTCTATCTTCCTCTTATCTATGCTGCAAAAACACGATAGACATATAGTTTGAGGAAATATACATTTTGTATTTAAAAAAAAAAATATTCATACAGTAAATCATATGTGTATATGTATTAGAAAATCTATCAACAGGTTTGTTTCCCAATCTGAGAACAGTATAGAATGGAGACTCTCATTACTGCTATGTATCACTTATTGGGCTTCTTGAAGTCTTTTTTTTTTTTTTTATAAAGTTTTATAAAATCACTGTTTTACCTGCTGCAGCTCTGCTAGTCCTCTCAATGAGCTGCTCTGTCTAACCCAACTCACAACAATGATTGACAGTTTTCTTCTAACACTGTTCATAGGCAGAAATCTACCAATTAATAGTAAGGGCAGAAATATATGGAGTTCCGAAAAAAGGAGGATCTATATACTGTAGCAGGAGCTCATCCTTGAGAAGACTAGAAGACCTGCAGTTGATAGAATGGCGATTTTATCAAAATTAAAAGGAGAAGCCCAGCAAGTGGGCAGCATACTATTAACAGCGCTGGTGTCCTGGGTTCAAAACCCACCATTGACAACAAGTTCAAGGGGTTTGTATGTTCTCCCCGTGTTTGTGTGGGTGTCATCCCACACGCCAAAGATATACTGACAGAAAATTTAGATTGTGAGCCCCCATGGGGACAGCGATGTTGATGTCTAAAGCTCTGTGGAAATTAATGGCGCTATATAAGTAACTAAAAGCAACAAAATAAATGAGCCAGCGTTAGAATTAGGGTTTCTATACCTAATATATACTCTCAGATGGGGCAGCAGAACTCTGGTAAAGGTTCTCATTAAGGCATTGAAAATCCATGTACGGCAACATTTCAGATGTAATCACTAAAATAATGAGGAGATGCAGAGCTCCATGACATCAAGTGAATTTAGTTTTGCCCTCACTTTTATCTAATATGTAAAGCTCAATGTGTGTGTATGTTTGTATGTATGTGTGTATGTCCGGGATTGGCATCCGCACCATCGCAGCTACAGCCACAAAATTTTGCACAGTCACACGTCTGGACCCCGAAAGCATCATAGGCTATGTTGTGAGGCGAAATTTTAACCCCATGCATTCCAAGTCACCAAACAATTTTGCCTCCATCTACATAACGGGGAAAAAGTGTATGTATGTATGTATGTGTGTATGACCGGGATTGGCACCTGCACTGTCGTAGCTACAGCCACAACATTTTGCACAGTCACACGTCTGGACCCAGAGAGCGTCATAGGCTATGTTGTGAGGCGAAATTTTAACTCTGCGCGTTCCAATTCACCAAACAATTTTTCCCCTATCTACATAATGGGGAAAAAGTGAAAGGAAAAGTGTTGGAGGCAAATTGACAACTGCCAGATGTGAACAAGGGGGACTTAAAGAATGAGAGCGATAGCACCAAAGAGTATATACCGTACAGTTGCTAAGGTGGGGCCCTGACTTGGGATACTCACCACACACGGGGATATAAACACACACACAAAATGCGCCACACACTACCACGTGCTTCAACACATATACCACCCTCAGCACACATTTCACCACACATACACCAACTGCACCACATAAAAGTCGAAACACAAAAGTTGCCATTCAAAACTCGCCACGCTGTCCCAGAGCTGTTTAAAAGATGAAAAATGAGCTGTGATTGGTTGCTATAAGCAACAGTTTGCTTTGTAGACAGTTGTGGTAACTGAGGCCTATTATTCTTATCATTTCTATGGTGTTATCGTCCTTCTATAAAGCTGGAAATAAAACAATTTATTACCGTGCCAACACAGACCACCCTCTGACACAGACTGCAGGGGGAGCCCAGTATCACTTGCAAACCTCCAGTAGATTATATATTCAGGATTATGTACTCTAAACAGAACCAGAAAAAGAATAATCCCTAAAAATTAACTTTTAATTCAATCACTAAAAAGCATAATACAGTAAAATTACCTCAATACATACATGGGGAGGTAGATAAATAGATAGAGGGTCAGGTAACCAAATGGTTCAATAATTCACAGACATTAAGGGCCAAAAACTACTTCGCCCTAGTCTGCCCTACCAAGACCCTTCCTGACCGCGGAGGTTGGCACTCTAATTGTTGACGATGTGGCGCCCCCGCTCAACATCGGTGTCCCTAATCCCTAATAACGCCCTAGACCTCCCTACATATACAAAAATAGGGGACACAAAAAATACCCACACTCACACCCACAATACCGAGAATAGTGGAGAGACAATAATTGTTTCGCGCTAAAAAAAGTGCTAGGTGCTGTAAACTTATCTCGTAGTATAGGACTGTAAACTTATCTCATAATAGAGGACTGTAAACTTATCTCATAGTCTAAAAATTCTTAATAATTCACAGAATGGGTATCAGCAGAAAAAATAGAACTTATCTCGTAGCCAAAAAAATTATACTACCCTGCTGAAATAAATCAAACCCATAATAGAAAATCTTAGAGCCCAGTATCACACAGGATAGGATTAGATACACGGCTCAGCAGTCAGGATCACACAGGATAGGATTAGATACAAAGCTCAGCATTCAGTATCACACAGGAGAAGATTAGACACATGGCTCAGAAGTCAGTATCACATAGGATAGGATTAGATACACAGCTCAGCAGTCAGTATCACACAGGATAGGATTAGATACACAGCTCAGCAGTCAGTATCACACAGGATAGGATTAGATACACAGCTCAGCAGTCAGTATCACACAGGATAGGATTAGATACACAGCTCAGCAGTCAGTATCACACAGAATAGGATTAGATACACGGCTCAGCAGACAGTATCACACAGAATAGGATTAGATACACGGTTGAGCAGTCAGTATCACACGGGATAGGATTAGATACACGGCTGAGCAGTCAGTAACACACAGGATAGGATTAGGTACACGGCTCAGCAGTCGGTATCACACAGGATAGGGTTAGATACACGGCTCAGCAGTCAGTATCTGTACAGGATAGGATTAGATACACTGCTCAGCAGTCAGTATCACACAGGATAGGATTAGATACACGGTTGAGCAGTCAGTAACATGATAGGATCAGATACACAGCTCAGCAGAAAGTACCACACAGGATAGGGTTAGATACACGGCTCAGCAGACATTAACACAGGATAGGGTTAGATACACAGCTCATAAACAGGATGTGCTAAAGGAGAGGACATTTTCATTCCAAAAATTCCACTCATTCCATCTGATTTGTTTTTTGATTTTAAACGCCTCCAGTTTCCAGTTCAACTGCTATTTGCAATGTCCATTAACAATGCTCAGGGACAGTCCATGAAAGTAGTAGGGATCAATTTAAGTAGTAGGAATTGATTTGCAATCTCCATGCTTTTCTCATGGTCAACTTTACATGATGTGTTCATGAGTTGGAACTGCCAAAAATCTGTTCATCTTTGCACCGAAAGAAAAAACCAAACATGTTGTTTATCAAAAGGCTCTTGAATGAGTTGAAAATAAAATACTATCAATACTTGGGTAATCGTTTAGTTAATTTGTGTTGCAAATCTGTAGTGTTGAATATATGAAGTGAAATATAATCATTATAATTTGTTATAACTAACCACAGTTGGTTACTATGTCCAGGCAATGCCGGGCTCTACAGCTAGTTTTTTTATAGGGAACTTGTCAGGTTGAATGCTTTTTCTGCAGTAAGCATTTTATAGAGCAGGAGGAGCTGGGCAGATTGATATACTGTATATGGTTTGGTGGTAGAAATTCAGTATACTTGATATTTATTCAGTTAATTCCTTGCACATTTTGTATTTAAGAGTCCTGTGGGCGGCTCTATTGACAGCACTCTGTCTCTATACATGTTTGGCCATGCAGGGAAAGCACTTGGTCACAAGAAAGGACCACCCACTGGACTCTTAAGGCCAGAATTCACAAGGAATTGCAGTGTAAAGGAATACATCTCTAGACAAACTAAGGCTGGTTTCACATTTGCGTTTTTTTGCGCTGGAAAAAAACGCATACGTGTGCATGCGTTTTTTCCCCTATATTTAACATGGGTGCGCATACCTGCGCGCTGGCATGCGCACGTATGCGATTTTCATGCGCTGCGTTTTTTTGGGGTGTGCGTTTGTATTTTCCAGACGCAGCATGTTGCATTTTTTGGCCCTGCAAAAAAGCGCATGCGCACGTATGCGCACGTTTTGCGCTAAAAATGGCCATTATAGCCTATGGATGCGCATATGTGCGCACTGGCATGCGCATGTAAGCGTTTTTTTAGCGCTGCGTTTTTTTGGTGGTGTCCACTTGTTGTACTAGTTATAATCTTCTAAAGTAAAAAAAAAAAAGTCTATATAAAGGAGGTGCCTGCCAAAACTCTGCCACTACTACACTGACAGATTGGAGAGCAGACAGTCAACAAGGAACCCATCTTCTATCAGCGAAGAATGTGAGTATATTACATTATATGCCTGTCCTTTTAAATTATGTATGTACTAATGATTTTTATTATTTTTACATGCAGTATGTCTTCAGAATCCGAGTATTCCCCATCGCGGCAGGAATTGGCGCAAGCAGACCGTGAGGTGATTATTTTCGTGCATCTGGTAAGTATATCTGCAGCTTCTCCAAATCTCTTACGTTTTTTTCAACTTTTTTAAGACATCGTCATCATCATCTTCTGCGGACGGGACTAGTGAGGGCGAAGAGCAGGAGCAGCGAAGCCAAGTCCCGGTGGTGATACGGAATGTATGTATCAAATGATTTGTAATGTTCTTTATTTTTTATCTTCTATTTTTACTCTTTTTTAGGTTTCTTTTTTTGTAACTTTTTATTCAATTTAAATTTGATTATTCTAATGAATGTGTTTTGTCTAGGTTCCACAACGGGATGAAGACGTCTACCTGGATAATGAGCAGCTCATCAGCCTGGTCCAGGAGCGTTCGCCGTTGTGGGACAGCCGTGACCGGCTGCACAAGGACATTGTGGTGACCCGGCGGCTATGGAATGAGGTGGCCGCAGCGTTGATGGATGGCTGGGACAGCGCCACAGCATCCTCCAAAAAGGCGTTTAGTGAGTATTTCCCTGCTCTGTATTGTGCCGCAGTGACTGTTGTCCTTGACGGCACTGTTGGGTTTCGTGCTAGGCATATTCTAGCAGGAAACCCAACAGTGTCATCGGGGTCTACAGTGACTGCTTTGAGTATTGTATTGCTACATTGTGCCGCAGTGACTGTTGTCCTTGACGGCACTGTTGGGTTTCGTGCTAGGTGTATTCTAGCAGGAAACCCAACAGTGTCATCGGGGTCTACAGTGACTGCTTTGAGTATTGTATTGCTACATTGTGCCGCAGTGACTGTTGTCCTTGACAGCACTGTTGGGTTTCGTGCTAGGTGTATTCTAGCAGGAAACCCAACAGTGTCATCGGGGTCTACAGTGACTGCTTTGAGTATTGTATTGCTACATTGTGCCGCAGTGACTGTTGTCCTTGACGGCACTGTTGGGTTTCGTGCTAGGTGTATTCTAGCAGGAAACCCAACAGTGTCATCGGGGTCTACAGTGACTGCTTTGAGTATTGTATTGCTACATTGTGCCGCAGTGACTGTTGTCCTTGACGGCACTGTTGGGTTTCGTGCTAGGTGTATTCTAGCATGAAACCCAACAGTGTCATCGGGGTCTACAGTGACTGCTTTGAGTATTGTATTGCTATATTGTGCCGCATTGACTGTTGTCCTTGACGGCACTGTTTTTTTTTTAACAACAGTGGACAAAGTCCGAACACGTTGGCGTTCGATCAAGGACCGCTTCAACAGTGATGTTCGTGCTGAGGGCCAGGTTCGCAGTGGATCTGCGTCAAGGACCAGAACTAGATACCGTCACTATCACGCGATGCAGTTCATAAGACCGGTCCTTGCCGCGAGATCGTAAGTATTATAAATTTTGGGTTTTTATTTTTATTAATCTGTGTTTTTCTAATCCACAGCTGATGCTTCTTGTAAAGGCATGGTAGTAATGATTTTCCTTTCTTCCACAGCACCTGGAGCAGCACCCTGCAACCTGGCCCTGGAGCGGTCCTTCCTCGGACGTCCTCTGACCCGTCCCAGCCATCCGACAGCCAGGAAGCACCTTGCAGGTCAACCACACACACAGCTGGTGACCAGGAAGCTGGGCCATCAGGTGTTCCCCTGTCCCAGGTCTCTGCCACTGGTTATGCGGGCACTACCCGCCAGCGGCAGAGGGCCTTGGACCGGAATGTCTTGCCCGAGTTTATGCATTTGAGCGAGGCCTTTAATTCCAGCCTCAAGTCACTGTCCGACAGAGTTGAAAGCGGTTTTGCACTCATGGAACGTGGTTTTAACCACTTTGAACACCGCTTCAATTCTGTAGAACAGCGCCTTGACCGTCTGGAGGCCGACCTCAACAGACCAGCACACCATTTTTTTAGTAAGATTGAAAAGGGCATGGCGGAACACCTTAGTCCTGAGCAACAGCTGAATGTGCTGCAGGCCTGCAACAATGCTTTCTTGCAGGCTATGCAGCATAATCGGTACGGTCAGCAGTCAGTGGTGTCATTTCCACCTGTGCCACCATTGACTCGCTTCACCTCACTAACGACTTGTGCTGCATACCACTGCACGGACACCTCTATTCAAAGCCAGGACACCCACCGTTACACCACCACAAGTCTGAGTGCAGCTGGTCACTTCACCGACACCACCATGGCAAGCGCTGCTCCTGTCTGGAGCACCACCGCCACTCCCATGCATGCGTGGAGCTCAGCCACCACTAGGCAAACATGGAACAGCCCTGCCGCTACAACAACATGTAGTAGCCCTGCCACCACCACTCTGCAAACCTGGACCATCACTGCCGCCACCAGTCCTCCTGCAAGGACGAGCACTGCCAACGAAGAGCAGCAGCAGCAGCCACCTCAGCAGCAGCAGCAGCCACCTCAGCAGCAGCCACCTCAGCAGCAGCAGCAGCCACCTCAGCAGCAGCAGCAGCCACCTCAGCAGCAGCAGCAACCACCTCAGCAGCAGCAGCAACCACCTCAGCAGCAGCAGCAACCACCTCAGCAGCAGCCACCTCAGCAGCAGCAGCAGCCACCTCAGCAGCAGCAGCAGCCACCTCAGCAGCAGCCGCCACCTCAGCAGCAGCAGCCACCTCAGCAGCAGCCACACCAGCAGACGGGGGACCTACATTCAATATTTGCCCCTAGTTCAAGGCGAAATCTATCAAGGCGGGCATTGGGCCAAAGTCGGTCCAGGCACACAAGCCTACGGCGACATGCCATTACAACTAATGTACCTGAACAGATTTCCTCTCCTCCAAGTGTTCCTAGTTTAATTCCCTTAACTGGACTACCTTCCCCCACAAGTTTTGTTGCCCCTTCCCCTCAAACACCGTCTTCAACTGCAAGTGTTGCATATTCCCTGCACACCCCCAAATTGAAACCATCTGCCCCCAAACGCCGGAAAAAATAATTTTTTGGTTTATTTTTGTGATTAAAAATAAATTTACATTTGTGGTTCACCATTACAAAGTTTCATTAATGTTGTTTGCGCCGCTCACACACACTGATGGGTAAATACATGTTAAAAACCAACCCAAGGCCTAGTATAGTCATGTGTGAAATAACACGGACTAGTATAGTCATACCAAGGCCTAGTGTAATAACTCGAGTTTTACCAACTTGGATCTGGTTTCATGAAAAACAAACTGTTGAAACTTGTCTTAAAAATAAGTTTCTTTCTAGTTTCACCAGTTTGTTTTTTGTGAAACAAGATGCTAGTTGTTAAAAATCGAGTTATTACAGTAGGCCTTGGTATGACTATACTAGGCCGTGGTATTTCACATATTACTATACTACTAGCCCCAAGGCCTACTATACTCATATTTGAAATACCACGGCCTAGTGTAGTCATTACAAGGCCTAGTGTAATAACTCTAGTTTTACCAACTAGAATCTGGTTTCATGAAAAACAAACTGTTGAAACTTGTCAAGTTTCACCAGTTTGTTTTTCGTGAAACAAGATCCTAGTTGGTAAAAATCGAGTAGGCCTTGGTATTACTATACTAGGCCGTGGTATTTCACATATTACTATACTACTAGCCCCAAGGCCTACTATACTCATATTTGAAATACCACGGCCTAGTGTAGTCATTACAAGGCCTAGTGTAATAACTCGAGTTTTACCAACTAGAATCTGGTTTCATGAAAAACAAACTGTTGAAACTTGTCAAGTTTCACCAGTTTGTTTTTCGTGAAACAAGATCCTAGTTGGCAAAAATCGAGTAGGCCTTGGTATGACTATACTAGGCCGTGGTATTTCACATATGACTATACTAGTAGGCCCAAGGCCTACTATACTCATATTTGAAATACCACGGCCTAGTATAGTCATTCCAAGGCCTAGTGTAATAACTTGTAAGTTGGAATGGAGCAGATTACATTCATCCACTCAATGCTGACTTGTATTCCCCATGGACTTTCATTGGGGTTGGGTTTTGAGGGTTGTGTTTTGAGAAAATCACATACTTTTTTTTCAACTAGTTGCACAATTTTCTCTTGAAAAAAATTGGTTTCCTGATTCATGGCCTGCAGCTTTGCTCGTTCCAATATATTTTTATTTAATTGGAGTATAAAAAATATAGTGCACTCAGTAATGGTATCAAATAAGGTTTTTTATTACCATAAACAAACAAAAACATTACACCATTTCATCTTGCCAGTGCACCCGTCCTACATCAGAAATAAAGTAGGCCGCAAATTGGTCCCTCATTTGGCCAACTTCAACGGATGACCTGAGAGTGTGCTGAGTGAATTCAGGCAATGGGTTAGGAGCATCATCGTCCAGTTCAAAGGTCGGGTGCTCTTTAGCCATCACAAAGTTATGTAGAACCACACAGGCCTTCACCACCTCATCGACTGTTTCAAGTTTAAGATTAATGGCCGTGCCCAGAATTCGCCATCTGGAGACAAGAATCCCAAAAGCACACTCGACAGTTCTTCTGGCCCTGGTCAGCCTGTAATTAAATATTTTTTTGGTGTGGTCCAAGTCCCGGCTGGAGTAGGGTTTCAGTAAGTTTCCGCACATTTGAAAAGCCTCATCGCCAACCATTACAAAGGGCAGTGGCGGAGCTTCGGTGTGAGGAAGAGGCCGTGGCATAGGGAAATTAAATTGGTTGCCATACAACCTCCGGCCCATGTCTGAGTTTTTAAAAGCCTGTGAGTCATTACCACGGCCAAATGCTCCAATGTCCACTGCTACAAACATACATCCGGCATCCGCAATCGCCATGAGTACTATTGAAAAGTACTTTTTGTAATTATAGTACTCAGATCCCGTTCTTTGGGGTTTGATGATCCGTATGTGTTTACCATCAACAGCTCCCAAACAGTTGGGAAAATTGCATACTGTCCAGAATTTGTCAGCAATTTCCATCCACTTTTCAGCGGTGCGCAGGGGCATAAATTCTGGACAAAGAACATTCCAGAGAGCCCGGCAGGTGTCAGCAACAATTCCAGACAAGGTAGAGATTCCAATACGGTACTGGAAGTGTAGTGAAGATAGGGTTTCTCCAGTCGCCAGGAATCTGTGAACAGACAAAGAAGTAAAATTAATATTTATGTATATTATTTTAAAAAACTATAAAATAAAATATTAGTACATTCACGAAAACTAATTACCCAAGGTTTTGAATACTAAATTTAAAAAAAAAACATCAGACCGCACCCCTTGGTTTTTAAAACATACCGTAATGTCACCAGTAGCCGTTCCTCAGGAGGAATCGCACGACGGAGCTGTGTGTCCTGTCTCCGGATGGATTGTTGGACACGAGCAAGCAAATCCATGAAACTTTCGTGGGACATCCGGATATAATCTGTAAATTTCTCCGGGTTTGACTGGAGCTCGCTGTAGAGGGTGTGGTATGCCCCACGGCTCTCCAGGAGTTCAACAATCGGATGTATCCACATACGCCGCCGTCTTCGCTGCCTCTCTCTCTTCCTTTGTTCATGGCAAGCAACTGCATACGCCTGAGCCATCGCGATGTCCAAATCCAAGTTGAAGTGAAAACTCTTCCAGCGCAGATCCATGGTCACGAGAAGAATCAAGCAAATGTGAAGAATACTGTAGACAGGGTCTATATATTAACATACCACACCCACAATGAAGTCCCATTGGTCTTGTGTGTTGTTGAATGGTTGTTTTTTCTTTTTTTTGGTGTTTTTCCAAAGTCTGTAAAAAAACGCAAACGCACAAAAAACGCATACAAACGCACAAAAACGCTGCGTTTTTTTCCTGCATGCGCATAAAAATGCTTGAAAAAAACGCAGCGTTTGTATGCATTTGTATGCGTTTTTTTAATGCGTTTTTTTGCGGGAAAAACGCGCTGCAAAAAAAAGCAAGTGTGAAACTAGCCTAAATAATGTAAACAATCCATTATCTGGTCAGCCCATCCTGCTGTATAAGATGGTGCCGGCAGATGAGACACCATATCAATATGATAGTGCAGGTTCCTTTTCAGTCTTGTGTTCTTGTGTTATGCCAGAAATGAGCACAAAGAGCAATGAGTTATATCACAGCAGCGCCAGCATTTCTTCACTTTGTGTCCAGAAGCGCCAAAGCACTCTCATACTAATTATTATTATTCGCTTTATGAGTCAAGCTTCATGTTTCCACAAGATTACTGTATGTCTCACACCTTAATCATACAAACCAGAATACTTCTATTAACCACAAATTAAAGGGGGTTTCCATTTTTTAGTAAAATATACTAATGAGCTGGTTGATAAAAGAAGAAAGAAGCCATCATACTTGCATCTGGAATCCACCCTCCTTTCAGGCGTTGCTGCTCTGATGATCTCCACTGCATCGGAAGTGATGACATCATGTCCCCCAGTGACTTGAAGTTCAATGATTGGCTGCAGGGTCATGTGACTGGCGGTAGGGATGTCGCTAATTCTTTTCCTGTGTCAACCATCAGATTGGTAGCACTTAAGCACTTGGTAGCACTTAAGCTGAGGGTGGATTCCAGGGTTAAATAGGACATTTTTTATTGGGTTAGCTTTCGATTGGAGATTAAAAAAGTGGAAGCCCCTTTAATACTCATGTCAAACAAAATCTAACGATGATGTTGGATTGTCTCAGAAAGAAAGTGTCACAAAATCGTTTCTGATGCTAAGTCAACTGTGAGAATACGTAACCTACCACAATTTACTTCATCACTGTCATCTTCACAGTCAGCTTCTCCATCACATCTCCTGGAGGCCAAGATACATCGACCAGAGAGGCACTTGAAGTGGCTAGGTGAGCATTCTGTACCGAAAGCAGAAGATTAGTTCCAGGTAACTTTCATTTCAGACTTGTCTGGCATTCATATTGCCATGAATGATAGACAAACAATTAAAAATTTGCTAATTACACAACCTAGTGCATTTATAATACATGAAAGCAATATAAAAAAAAATAAATAAATCACATTTTAAGGCTCTATTTCAAGGCTCTATTTCTTCAATTTTAAAAATAGAGAAATGGAATTAGTGTGGAGTATGGATCCGCTCCAAAACGGATGGAAGTGGAGGCAGTAGTGTTCCATTGACTGGTTTCCATTAGATATTCATCTGGTTCCCATTAGATATCCTTTTTTTGACAGGACAAAAAGCGCGTTGCTAAATTTAACATATCTGTGGCTCTTTATGCACTACATGTGCCTGCAGCGGGCTTTGGGTAGCATAGATTTACACTATGATTTATGTCAATTTCAAACACACCTGCACGCTCAGCTGCATAAGTGCGAAGCGGACAAAAAATGGGGCATGTAAAATCACATTTTTCCTCTAAATTTTTCCATTAAAGGAGAATATAGACCCCTACTTATTACATTTTCAGCAGATGCCACCAAGATCGACAGATGTTACTTATCATTATGCTTTGCTTATATCAAATTCATCATATTCTGCAGCACTTTACAAACATTATAATCGCCGTCCCCAACTGGAGCTCGTAATCTAAATTCCCTATCAGTATGTCTTTGGAGTGTGAGGAGGAAACCGGAGAACCCGGAGGAAACCCACTGTAGAGATCCACCATATGAGTGGACGGGGATTAACTCGCTTGGCTGCGATATTGAGGCACACAGGAACACTCTTGCTTAAAGTAACAGTCTGGGTGGTTTATTTCCTTCATAAACCAGTGTCACAGGAACACACGGCAAACAGTCTTACATCAGACAGACAAATTATTAATGTCCAAAGTAGAGCTTCGCTCTCTCAGGCCTGTGGGCACACAGGCAGTGCCATGTCCAGCACGCATGCAGCATTACCAAGTAAAGCATACAAAGTCTCTTACTGACCCCGGTCAGCATTACTCACGGTTTATCCCTCACGGGTTACCAGGGAAGCGGCCGCATTGGGATCACTGTTCCAGACAGTGCCTTGCTCACTAGGCCGTCAGCTGCAGAGCCACAGCCGGGCAGTAGCTTCCCTACACAAAGCCATCACAGACTCTACCAGGTCCGGGCCTTTCCATGTGCTCTTCAGGACACTTCCAACAGACCCAGGCCTTCCGGGACCTTGCACTCTGACCACTCAGGATCAAGCACACAACCCATGTGATCAGACCTCAGTCACATTATATATCCTAAACCACCCCCATATGTGGGCGGTGTATGTGTGGCTAGCTGATCCCGCCTACCTCTCTGACTAGCCCTATAAGCCGCCCTTATAGGTAAATAACTTGTGGACTACAAGTCCCAGCATGACAACGCTATTTTGGCCTATAGTGCAGAGAACCTCTGCAACACATACTGGACGTTTACAACCATGCCGGTCACTGTTTCACCATCAAGGAAATGCCCACGTGCACATTCTGAGTCGCATATGCAGCGTCCCCTAGCTTTAACAGAGGTTACTGCACCACACCACGCAAACACGGGGAGAACATACAAACTACTTGCAGATGTTGTCCTTGGCTGGATTGAACCCAAGACTGCAGTGCAGGGCTGCAAAGTGACAGTGCTAACCACTGAGCCATCAAGATACCCAATCTACTACTATGTATACACAACTTTTACCCTCTGACTGTTTCAGAGAACAAAATGAAAAACTTCTATCCTGTATCTGAAGAACGAGCTATGTCACTAGTAGAGGTGGAAGTATCCATTTGTAGGACTCCGGGTCATTGGACAGGTCGGTGATCTGTGACTGTTGGACCAGGCGACCTTCAAATCACCTAACTCTTCTTTTGAATAGCAGGTCTGGCACGACATTATGTGTCAGTCACAAGGATGATAGCACACCAGCCTGTCTAATGAAAAGAGAAGCGAGAATTGCTGGAGTTAAGGAGTTCTGCATGCCTCTTGGTCCTGCGGTCACAGAGTACTGACCTGGCCGAATGACCGAAGTCACGTGAATACAATTCTCCAGTCTCTAGTTAGATTATTAAGACATTCACTGGGAATGGCCAAAGCTTTAATACGTATTTTATGAACGTTGCCCAAACATGCAGATAATGTCAGGGGAGGGAAGGATCATTGAATTTCAATGGCTGATGCTTTTATTCTAAAGGGAAAAGCCAATGCCAGAGGAGTTTTGCAGTGGCTCTTTTAGGCTAGTTTCACATTAGTGTTTGGAGACACAGTGGATGCTTGCCATAAAGTCCATCCCCTGCCGCGCCTCCTCCAGTCAGCTCCGCCTATGGATGCGTTTGGCGCAGGCCGGCGCACAATCAAAAGGACGCATGTGGCAGCAAAAGCATACCTGCGCATGGCCTGCGTACCCAATGCTAAAGATAGGATACGCAGGCCGCATGCGCCCATAGGCGGAGCTGTTGTGAGTTCATTTTCCCCTTCACCATTGAGGTCTGATGAACTCCCTCTTCTAGTGAAGGAAGGTAGTGAGGCTGATTACCAAGCACCTGGGCAGGATGATGATGACTGGGTGACGGGAATTACTGACTGGATATAAGGCAGCCGACGCCCTTCTGCCTTGCTGGTGATCTTTCTGAGGGATTCTAGGAGACCAGTCTGATTCCTGCTCCTCAAAAGCTAAGTTTTCTGCTCTACTTTTTGCATTTGTGTTTTGGTTTTGCATTGTTTTCCTTGATTTCTGCCATTCCCTGCTGGGGTGAGCGGGATTCCTTTTTGCTCTGTCTTCAGAAAATACCTGAGTACTGATATAGTCTTTTTGAAGCCTAGCGTCTTCAGGGCTTTTTTCCCTATCAGCTGTTGGCTCTTGTTTTGATAGGGTTTTGGGGGATTACAGACAGCAGCTTTTCTATCCTGTCCTATCTAGTTAGCTTGGGCCCCATCATTTGCTCAGCCTATCTTTCTATCTGTGTGAGTGTTTTTTCATCTTGCTTCACCGTCATTATATGTTGGGGGCTGCCTATTGCTTTGGGGTCTGCTCTGGGGCAGTTTAGATTTCCCTTTCTGTCTTTAGGCTATGTAGTTCTCCGGCTGTGATCGAGGGGTCTAGGGCACCTTAGGAACCCCCCACGGCTACTGCTAGTTGTTGTTGATAGGTTCAGGGGTCTGCAATCCGATAGCTGCCAACTTCTCTGGTTTTCTGGACTTAGCTAGTATTTCTGTTTTTGCCTCCTACGGTGACTCATTCATAACACGGAGCTGACCAGAGGAGGCGCGGCAGGGGCCGGAGCTTCACGGCAAACGTCTGCTGCGCCTCCAAACGCTAATGTGAAACCAGCCTTACAGTGAAGACAGGAACGCTCAGCAGAACTGCGCATACCCGTGTGTGGGTTGGGAGAGATAGCTGTCATTCGAATGATCATTCGGTCAATGACTACATAGGGGTCTAAACACAACAAGTGCAGTTTATTGATGGCAAAATATAACCGGCAAAATGTAACTAATACTCCTCACCTTCCACATACTGGTCAGGCAGCAGGCATGTCTGGTTATCTGATTTCTCATCAGGAAATTGACCGCAGTCAGTGTCTTCCGGCCACTGTAACCCCACAATTCCTAACACAGACTCACAGCGCTCTTTTGAATGCTCACAAAGCGATCTAGAATCAGATAGTCAATAAAATACAGTACTTTAATAATTGCTAATTTCAGCAGGTTAGGATAATTTACATATTAATCTAAAAAGACACGGTCATCACAATTAAAGGGAATCTGTCACCCTGTTTTTGCTACCCCATCCGAGTGCAGCATGATGTAGGGGCAGAGACCCTGATTCTAGTGATGTGTCACTTACTGGGATGCTTGCTGTAGGTTTGATAAAACTACAGTTTTATCTGCTGCAGATCTACCAGTACTCTGAATGCTGAGCTCTGTAATACCCCGCCAACAGTCCTGAGTGGCAGCTTTCTGTTTACACTGTGCATAGGGGCTGGCTTGCCTAGGAGGGGCATGGCTAAGTGGCAACCTGGTGTTCACTGGAGCTCCTGATGATAGAGTCTGGCTTGAGTTGCAGTTAGCCGCAAGGTAGAACTCCTTGGCAGTCCCGGTACCGCAGCTGGCAATCCCAGGGGTCAGGTTCACTGGATGGGGACATGGGAGTGGAGTCACAGACAGGAAGGATTTGGAGTCTGACAGACAGACCAGACAACGTAGACTTGTCCGGTCTACATTGTACCAGGGATAGGTACTTTTACAGACACACAGGTCTTGGGAAACGGTTCAGGTACTGCCGACGTCACTACAAGGTTCAGGTACTGCCGGAGCAGCTTCAGGGTAATGTATAAACTACACAGGACAACAGGGACAGTGCAGGATAGGGAAATAACTGTATTAGACTGTGGATGGGGGACATAGCAACATACAGTTGCACACACCAACTACCACTAAATAACTATAGGGGTTGCTTAGGCACTTCCCTATTGGGGAGAGTGAATTTTATACAACATGCCTCACCACTATTGGCTGGTGGCATCTTTGCAGGTGCGTGTGCGCCACTTCATGAGCAGGGGAGAGCAGGCACATTAAACGTGACACCTGAAGCAAGAGCAAAGTGCACAGAAGAAGGCGGGAGAGGAGCGTAAGGACGCTGCTGTGTACGGAGCGGTGAGTATGCTGGTGTTCCCGCATGCAGAGAGGAGGGAAGTGATGCAGGGGTGCCGGCAATGAGTTTTAGACAATGTGCACAGAAAGCTGCCAAGCAGTGGTGTTGGCAGGTAATACACAGCTCAGCATTCTGAGCTCTGCTAGATCTACAGCAGAGAAAATTATGATTGTATCACAACTGTCGCATCAGATAAACTAAGTAAGGCATCGCTGGAATCAGGGTCTCAGTCCCTACATTGTGCTGCTGTTGGATTACATAATAAAACCTGCTGACAGATTCCTTTTAAAAAGCGGTATTGTTAAGAACCATTTGCTATCAACTTTAGACTATCTGCTGATAGTGCTAATTTAGGCAAGCCCACCCAATTTTAGTCTGATGTGTTTGGGGGCCTTTACAGTCATTCAACCTGGGGATACATATTCAATAACACCGGGACACAAAAAATGATCTTTCGTTTCTTGGAATACTTTACTGGTGAAAGAATGCTCATGGATGAAAGCTCTTTGGTTGACCAAAAGACCTTTAGCCCAACTTTTGAATCCCAAAAATCTGCGCCCACAAAAGAAATAATGGATTCTTACTTTTTATTCATTCATTTCTTTGGATTTATATTGTTAATTTTCATCATCTAAAGATTAATATCTAGGGGTGATTTAACAGAGGCCAATATAGGAGTCGTGTAGATTCTGGGAGGGGGCCAATAGCATAAGAGCATATGTGGCCATAAGTTAAATATAAAGATTAAGTTGTATGGGTGTTCCCCCCTTGAAAAGGGCATTCAGATTGAATAATTAGGAGAAGTTTCTTACATTCGCTTGAACTATTGATTTTTGATAACTCAGTTTTCAAAGGGGATGTAGGAGAAAGCCCCTATCTCTTCTCACATTATCTGCCAAGGAGAGTCTGGAGGCTCCGATACACATTAGACTATCGGGGAGCTTTGACTGTCTTTAGTCCAATGAGTGTAAATGCATTTATTTCATTGAGACAAGTGATATTTTGATCTATTGAAAAAATGGATATCCTGTAGTTTCTAAGCACAGGAATGGAGGAATGAATGTGGGACACTTGGATAAGATGCATTACCTGCAAGGGGGTATCCGTTGATTCGTCTGAAGTTCACACTTTGGTACCAGAATTGTGCAAGCAAAGTACATGAGATATTTGTAACAATTGGTCTGAACAAGGGCAGGGAATAAAGACGACTCCCAGCTTATGGAGGCTTCTTTCTGAGTTCTGTGGCCAAGATAATTTGGGAAATGTGTATAATTGTAGGGCAGATTCATACATAGTTCTAGGCTTATCAGCTCACACTGACCTGAGTGTTAAGAAAACAAATACAGATTATTTTTTCCATTACAGTTACCTTGGTTATTATAGTCAATAGATAAATATCACTTAATTTCTTCCTCTATTCACAGATGTAGCAAATATATGCAACGTCATGGGAGAGGGCCCAACCGCGTCCTGTGTCACAGCTGTTTCTCCAGATGGCCCGAGAAGGAGGAGGGCGGCTGGTAACTATATTATTTTCACGGTTGGTGCACTCTTTGTTACATCTGTGTACAACAATTGTATTCTTCCGTCAAAGCAGTCATTCTCATTGCATAACATGTGGACATAACTTGCAAAAAGAGCAGTAAATCACACAAAATGCTCCCGTAATGGTCTACTTAGGTCTGTAGGAGAATTTAGAGGCAAATACTAATTCTTGAAAACTGTTTATTCTTTGAGTCGATATCTCTAGATAAGAGAAAATTATATCTCTACGTAAAAGAAGAGTCCCTGAAGATGTTGTACGAATTGAATAAATGAGCAAAAAGGCTTACAGTAATAAAGGCATAAAAGTCTCAGGAGTATAATGGGAAATATAAAGAACTCGAAGGGCAGCTGCTTGGGTTAGATGGAGAACTTGAAGCTCCGCTGGGGAGCAAATGAAATATAACATGAAAGTGACGTCACCAAGTGTGGTGTCATCATTGGAAATTTATGTATAGTTCTGCAATTTTGCACAAGTGCTTGTGGGTCACCCAAGCTAGCAACTTGGGTTTCCTTTGTAACTTAGTCAGCAGGATTTCACCCCCCAAACTATTTATATGTGCTTATAGCTCTTTCAAAGACCCATCCAGTGATACTCTTACATGACCAGTTTGCGCCTCCATTACTGAGAAATCAGTGCTTGAATTGAAAAACAAATGAGGCTGAAGAGCTATTGTAGATTTGAAGCCTCTGTCACTCCAGCTCTATTCTCCACCTAGTGCTGCCTCTTCCTACTTGACTGTGTGACTTCAGGCAAAGGAGAGATCAATCAAGCAGGAAGAGGTGGTGGTGGACAGGAAATAGATCTGGAGTGACAGACGTCAGACCTACAAATAGCTCTTCAGGCTCATTTGCGTATTAATTCACATGTGGATTTCTCAGTAGAGGAACGGATTGGTCATGTAAAGGTATTGCAGGACTTGTCTTTAAAAGCGCTACATGTGCATAAAAATAGTTTGGGGTGTAAATTCGTGCTGACAGATTCCCTTTAACTTATACTATATTTTAAACAGATTTAGTTCAATAATGTCACTAATGTTGATAGACTGGACTGTCCCCAATAATGATATGACCAAATTGACAACATGTATGTTGGCTGACCACAAAATATCTCTATATATAAAACTGAATGTATGCATGTACTGTATGTATGTATGTATCACCAACCAATCACAAAGCATTTTTCATTTCACCAGAGCTGTTCAAAAGAAGCTAAGCTGTGATTGGTTGCTATGAGCAACAGTTTTCCTTGCAACCAATCACTAAGCATCTCTCATTTCACCAGAGCTGGTTAAAAGAAGCTGAGCTGTGATTGGTTGCTATGAGCAAGTTTTCCCACTTGACAACACCTCAGCAGACACTGACATGATGAGAGAAATCTAGCATCCCTGGGAACATAAGCTCCCAGCCATTGTCTGCTCCCAGAAAGGAGCAGAGCACATGACAGAAATGAATCCCCCCTCCCGTGGATCATTGGTATGCAAGCTAGGGCAAATCCACTCAGCGTTTTGGTACTGATCCCAGGCCTTTCTTAAAGGGATCTCCGGTATGGAAGGCAGGGCAAATCCATCCAGTGCTTTGGTTCTGACCCCAGTCCTCTCTTAAAGGGAATCCGTCACCTACTTTTGGCGAGCAATTTAAATGAGGTCAGTCCGGTCCGATGGGCGGTGTTTGCGATCTTTGCAGCCTCCCCATCCTTGGCTGTTTTTTTCATGAATAGGTGTAGGTGTCTGCCATTTTTTGCGCGTACGCTAAGCATTCTTGGCTTGCGCACATGCAGTATGCTTTGCCCAACTGCGGGCAAAGCCGAAAAGCCTGACTGCGCATGTGCCGGATAACTAAGCCCCGGAAGTATTTTGCTGTGTTCCGGGGCCTAGTTAACCGGCGCATGCGCTGTCAGGCTTTTCAGCTTTGCCCGCAGTTGGGCAAAGCTTACTGCACGTGCGCGAGCCATGAATGCTTAGCGCATGCGCGAAAAATGGTGGACACCTACACCTATTCATGAAAAAACTGCGGACGGAGGCCAAGGATGAGGAGGCGGCAAAGATCGCAAACACCGCCCATCGGACTGGACCGACCTCATTTAAATTGCCCGACAAAAGTAGGTGACAGATTCCCTTTAAAGGGATCCCCTGTATGGAAGTCAGGGCAATTGCCTTCAAATGCTCTGGTACTGACCCCAGGCTCTCTTAATCTCTTAAAGGGATTTCCTGTTCGGAAGTTAGGGCAAATCCCTCAGCACCCTGATTCTGACCCCAGGGTTCTATTAAAGGGATCATTGGTATGCAAGTCAGGGCAAATCCACTCAGCGTTCTGGTACTGACCCCAGGCCCCTCTTAAAGTGATCCCCGGTATGGAAGTCAGGGTAAATCCCTCAGCGCTTTGATTGTCACACCCCAGGCTTCTATAAAAGGGATCATTGGTATGGAAGTCAGGGCAAATCCACTCAGCACTCTGGTTCTGACGCCAGGCCTCTCTTAAAGAGATCCCCGGTATGGAAGTTAGGGCAAATCCCTTAGCGCTGTGGTTCTGAACCCAGGCCTCTCTTAAAGGGATCATTGGTATGGACGCCAGGGCAAATCCCTCAGCGTTGTGGTTCTGACCCCAGGCCTCTCTTAAATGGATCATTGGTATAGAAGTTAGGGCAGTTCCACTCAGCGCTCTGGTTCTGATGCCAGGCCTTTCTTAAAGGGATCCCCGGTATGGAAGTTAGGGCAAATCCCTCAGCGCTGTGGTTCTGACCCCAGTCTCTCTTAAAGGGATCATTGGTATAGAAGTTAGGGCAATTCCACTCAGCGCTCTGGTTCTGATGCCAGGCCTCTCTTAAAGGGATCCCTGGTATGGAAGTTAGGGCAAATACCTCAGCGCTGTGGTTCTGACCCTAGGCCTCTCTTAAAGGGATGGGACGATGTGGGATATTAGGGGTAGTAGCCCGGTGGCTTTGACGGCATAATGTGAGATATTAGGGGTAGTAGTCCGGTAGCTCTGGCTGACGGGATGATGTGGGATATTATAGTGAATGTGGCTAGGCGGAGTGGGCGGGGCTCTACACTCAGCTTTATATATAGATAGATATAATCATTATAATTTGTTATAACTAACCATAGTTAGTTACTATGCCCGGGCTCTTCAGCTAGTAAACAATAAAAAAGAGTGAGAATCAACTGTCTCATTACTTGAATCTGAAAAAAAATCTAATTTTACTGGAAATTAAAAAATGTAATGAACATACTGCAGCTGGTTCTGTTTTGAGGTATTTCACAGTTGGAGTCGTTGGCACATGATCCGGGGCACGCTGGTAAAACACATCTTACATCTCCATCTTGGCATGGCTGACCTGTGAATGGAGTGTACAAACATTATCAGTTTCATCACTTTTCTATAGAAAATGTATCTTCATTTATAAAGCAAAGTAAAACAGCATGAGCTACAACGAGAATCTGAGCCATCCGTTCTTCAGTTTTTCCTATCATTGGCAGAGAACAGATACACCAGGAGTTAGTAATGTCAGGTGGATTTCATTTAACACATGATGAAATGGTTTGAAAAATTGCAAGTTTTCATGAGCACAAACCACCCAGGGAGGTCAGTGCAGAAGATGAGAAACTTCATTGTTGGATTATGTTATTGAGTAGCAACTTCATCAGAACCTAATGCAGGGAATAGTATGGTTTTACTGTATTAGTGTAGTCTCACAATTTAGTTTCCCTAAATGCGTATCCCAAGGGTAGGTGCAGACGTTTGTGTTTCCCAACTCCAGTCTTCAAGAGCCAAGATCATGTTTTCAGGATTTCCTTAGTATTGCATGTGCAATGCTATGGAGATGCTGAAAACAGGATCAGATGGTGGTCCTTGAAGACGGAAGTTGGGGAACTCGGATACTTTTATCCAAAAATGACACTTCTTTATCTCTATGTATTTATTCGTGAAGCTAAAAATCCAGGCCAATGTGCAGTAAAGCATAGTCTCTCCCACTTATGTCCTACCAATATTCCTGGAGCCTCAAAGTAGATTGCTGGCTGCTTTACCTGCCACTCTGCTTGCAGCATTGACATCTACAGAAAAATGTGATCAGTAAATTTCTGGGTTCCCTTCATGACAAGGACAGCTTAAGCAGCCATGCACTACAGAGTGCATTCTCCAATGGAGAAAAGGCTTCTTTACCATAAGAACTGCTTGTGGGATAGTCTACATCAGGACCCGGTCACAGCAGGGACCATGGATGTTTTTTTTTTTTGTTTTTTTTTAAAACCTTAGAAAATAACATAATCATTTAAATATGTAAAGTTAATTTCTGAATGTGTGATCCAGTGGATCAACAATTATTATCAGGAGGGAAATATTAGCTCTTTTGAGACAGACAGGATCATGCATTATGGTTGCATATATAACCAATTCCTTTTATCAGTTCCGATACATTGGGTGAATTTGATGGACATTTGTCTTTTTTCAACCACATTCAAGCACCACTCCAGCGATTTTTTTTTTTTTTTAATTTCAATACTGGAGTGGTATCGATGATGCACATTCCCTCCCCTAGTAATATACTTACCAGCTGCTGACTTCTGCTCCGTCCAGCACTTCTCTAGTCCCGATCCACCATCTTGTGACCGCAGCTTCTGACACCAGAAGTCAGCCACAAGCTCTCAATGTAAGTCTATACACCCTCGTTCTGGCTCTCATAGACTTACATTGTGAAGTGACCTCCGGCTCATTCAGCAAACACTGGAGCGATCCAACAGGTCACAATCTGCAGAAGATGACTGGAGCGGCGCAGATGAAAGCCACATTCAGACGTTCAGTATTTTACATCAGTATTTTAAGCCAAGACCAGGAGTGGGTGATAATTCAGAAGTGGTGACGTGTTTCTATTATACTTTTCCTCTCATTGTTCCTCTCCTGATTTTTGCTTACAAATACTAATGTAAGATACTGACCAAATACTCAACATGTGAACGAAGCCTAAAGAAGCTCCTGTCCATGGCACTCACCTGGACTGTGGACCAGGGTTGTACAAAGAGATTTGCTCACCTCTAAATAAACTACATCATATAATACAGCAGTCATTTTGGGGGTGAATTAAGATAGACAAAGGACCTCACAGCTTAGCCATAGACATAGGGAGTGAAGGCCATAAAAAAAAAACTAAACAAATTTTACAGATCGTGTGTCTTACAGTCCAGCATTGAGGAAGGGTTATGTGTTGAAGAAAAGAGAATAGCTTTGAGTTTCTTCAGCGCTTTTTTAATTGCAAAATTCAGCAATTAGGTAAATCCAAATGTCAACAAACTCACTCATCTCTATTACTTAAAGGGAATCTGTCACCCCTTTTTTCGACTATGAGCTGCCGGCACCGCCATCAGGGACTTATCTACAGCATTCTGTACAAGTTAGATTATACTCACCCCGGCGTCCGGTCCGATGGGTATCACGGTCTGGCGCCTCCCATCTTCATATGATGCCGTCCTCTTCTTTGCTGCCTGTCGTGACTCTGGCACAGGCGCACTACTCTGCCATGCTGAGGGCAGAGCAGAGTCCTGCAGTGCGTAGGTGCCGGGAGAGGTTCGGCACCTGCTCACTGCAGTATTCTGCTCTGCCCTCAACATGTCAGAGCAGTGCTCTTGCGCCGTAGCCACGACAGGCAGCAAAGAAGAGGACGTCATCGTTAGAAGATGGGAGGCGCCAGACCGTGACACCCATCGGACCAAGACAGGACCGCCCACCGGTGAGTATAATATAACTCCTTTTTCTTCTCTTTGAGGTTACATCGGGGGCTTATCTACAGCATTACAGAATGGGGTGACAGATTCCCTTTATTAATAAATGTGGGCAAATCTAGTGACTGATCCACTTTAAGATGGACATTCCATTCCAAGCTTGGAGAGATACGATTATAGCCCTATAGCGGGTACTAGAGCTAATTTTAGGTAAACAGGATTTTGTCTATAGCTGTTGTACAATGAATTTCCGTTCTTTTAGTGACATATTTTTCAGAAAGATAAATTTATTTTGTACCTTTATTTGCAGTGCAATTTTCTTCATCGCTGCCATCTTTACAGTCATTATCTCCATCACAGAGGAAGGCACTGGGTATACACTGTCCATTCTTACACTCCGACAGACCTTGACTATGGCACGCTATAGATATAGAACAAGACACAGATTAGTGTCATGAAATTCAATTTTGCAAGAGTCAATGGGGTAGTTTTCCAGGATCACACGTAACATGAATCATTATTATTATTAGTAGTAATATTATTAGTGTTCATATGACAATAGGTGGGCAAGAAAATCCACTTCTGATACTTAATCCTGATGTACTTTGAAGTTGATATAATCAACAAGTCTATTAGGTTATAATATGTTTATATTACAGAACAGAAGAACTGAGGAGGAGAAAATCATCTCTCCCATACACATGCACCCTTGTTTGGTCGATCATGCTTGTGTTCTCAGAAGGAAAACGAGAGTAAAGGCCCCCAATCGTACACATTAGACTAAAGTCGGCTGAATCCGTCAATATCTAACATGTATGGGGGATCCGGCCGAATGATGGTGGGGAAGATGTCGATCACTCATGTCCGTTTTCAAACTGAAAATCGCATTGTTCTCTCAGAGGTAAGCCGCCGGCAGACGTGTCAATCAGTAGCTTTCTCATGGAGAACACAGGAATACTCGGCCGAACAAGAGCTCCTCTGTATAGGAGTGTTGGCTGAGATGGCTGCTGGCTGCACGATCCATCTGCTGTGTATGGCCAGATAACCATGGTGGTTATTTACATCACCAAGATCAAGAAGATTAGGCAGAATAAATCCAACTGCCCGATTCTTATTTCTTGCTGACAGCTGATGTCAGGAGATAGTTGGGAGACCCCACACATATTATATGACCAGCAAGACCTTCTGAAATCTGAAAATCGGCTAAAAAACATCTGATATTGTTATTGTATGTATGACCAGCGAAGTTCTCATTTAGATAATGAAGTTACTTAGGTAAGAGTAAAACATTGTTTTCTTTTATTTTTTATTTTTCTTTTGTTTTTTATTTTAATTATTTTGTCAATTTAAGCTTGCAGATTTCACAGTACAAATGCATGTTTAAGGGCTTGTGCATATGGCCATATTATAATACCATATTATATGCTATGTGAGAAAACATTGGATCGAATCGAAGTGAAGTAGTGAATACAACAAATTAAAATTATATCAAACACAATCGGTAGCGTAATATAACGTTAAGGACTCAATTTAAAGGGGTTGTCCGGTCCCACCTGGGAAAGGAGATTATGTATGATAATTACATACTTCCGGCAAGTGGGCATGGCCTTGCTCTCCATACACTTGTATGGAGTGAAGCCGTGCCCTCAAGTCGGCTCAACACAAGTGTATGGAGAGCGAGACTGCGCCCACTTGCCGGAAATATATATAACTCATACATACCCTCCGACCCAGGGTTGGAAACCGGCAAATCCCAGCAGCGCACAGTATGTGCGCTGGAGGGATTCAAAAGTCTGAAGTCACACAGAGTGACTGCAGACTTATTGATTTTGATTGGACGACCCCTTTAAAGGGAGACAAGATACAGCTCTGGCAAAAATTAAGAGACCACCACAACAAAACCCTGTCATGGGCCGCCATTCTCCAGACCTGAACCCCATTGAAAACTTCTGGAATGTTATCTAGAGGATGATGGATAGTCACAAGCCATCAAACAAAGAAGAACTGCTTACATTTTTGTGCCAGAAGCAGTGTGAAAGGCTGGTGGAAAGCATGCCAAGACGCATGAAAGCTGTGATGAAAAATCATGGCTATTCCACAAAATATTGATTTCTGAACTCTTCCTGAGATAAAACATTAGTGTTGTTGTTTCTAAATGATTATGAACTTGTTTTCTTTGCATTATTTGAGGTCTGAAAGTACTGTTTTTTTTTTTTTTTCTTTTGACCATTTCTCCTTTTCAGAAAAAACAAAATAAAATTTATTGCTTGGAAATTCGGAGACATGTTGTCAGAAGTTTGTAGACTAAAAGAACAATTTACATTTTACTCAAAAATATGCCTATAAAAAGAAAAATCAGACAAAACGGAACATTTGAAAGTGGTCTCTTAATTTCTGCCAGAGCTGTATGTATCAATATTACTGGCGTTATTTCTAATTTTTGGAATTTATTTTATATAGAATTAGCAGAGGAGCTTTCTAATTTAGTTTTGTGACTTACATTTCACATGAGCCTGCTGCTGGCTTGATTACGATGGCATAGAGAACAAACAGATATGAATTCAGAAAGCACACACTGTATACTATGCTATTATGTTTACTGAAAATACACTAAAGGTGTCACGGTGAGCCCGACACTTGTCGGCCAAGGAATGTAATAACATGGTATAAATATCTTACAGCAGTTGACTTCATCAGACTTATCAGCACAATCGTGGTCGCCATCGCAAACCCATTTCAATGCAATGCATCGTCCATCTCCACAACGATGACTTTGTGCAGGGTTACAGTCTGTAGATTTAGATGTTAGAATTAATGGCCAATCATAAACTTAACGTAAATTACATCAGAAACTATGAACATACCGTATAATTTAACATTTCTATAAATGGGATCTGTCATCTGAGAGTAGTATATAATGTAGTCACTTACTGGGCTGCTTGTGGAGCGCCCTCACTCACCAGGGCCGTGGGGTACTCAGTACCGGGCCGGTTGATCTTCTCAACGGGGGTTGTCACGGCAGCAGTGACCCGGTCCGTGGCCCTGGGGCTTCATTACAAAGGGGGGTTGTTTCAGTGTGCTTATGGTGGTGAAAGTTTATAAGTGATTTGTGACGCCACCTGTGGTGTTCGGCAATAGAGATGTAAGCTGACGCTGCAGACAGATCCTCTGGGACAGATGGTGTGGTGCAGCAGTGATGTTATAGCCCTCCACAGGCAGGGCTGTAGTCCCAGGGCAGGGTAGGTGAAGTGACACTTAGATGGTGTAGTGTCTGGCGCAAGGGATGTGGCAGTGCTGGGCAGGTTGGCACAGGAATAAGTGGAGGACACCAGGGCATATAGTTCTTCCACAGCTTTATTCGCAGTCTGTTGCAGGTACTGGTGCCCGCATCCGTGCCGTGTCCTCCTGGTCAGGAGCTCAGCCAACTTCCAGGCAAGATGAAGTACTCCTTTCCAACACTCCACCAACATATGTGCCTTTTCTGAATGTCTCCTCTTAGAGCGCCTTTGAATGAAGTACTCCTAGTACTGAGTTACACTGGAGTTACTCCTGTCAGATGTTCCTATGAACTCTACTTGTACGGCAGACAGTTGTAGCCTGCTTCGGGGACTCCTTGCTACTAAGTCCCAGCTGACTATCCAGTTGCTGTTGTGCCCCCAAGTCTTGTGTGGGAATAAAGTGGTCACTACTTCTATTCCTCCGGTGTCTGCTGCAGGACCATTAGTATCCGTACAACCTCGGGGACCGGACCCCGACCTTGCGCTTAGAACTTGAAAAGGGTTCTCCTCTAACCCTGGTCCTTGTTCTCTTATTCTCCTCACGTTCCGTGCTAATCCTTCTTCCCAATGGAGAATCAAGCTTCCTTTCTCTGTCTCTTTCCTGTGCCAGCAGATCCAGATCACTGTGGCCTGCTGCAGCACTTCCTTCTTCCATCCCTCTCCCGGGGATCTTCTCTTTCTCACACTCTGTCCTTATACATCCTCACTCACTGACTGAATTAAAGACTGACTCAACTCTTCCCGCTCTTTTGTGCGAACTAAACTCCACCCACCTCCCAGCACGTAGTCGTGTTCCAAGCAGGGAGCCACCAAGGGGTGCTTTGCTACACTACTTTGTGGTGTGGGATGCAGGTGTTGGAGTGTGGTCAGGTGTCTCCACCTTACCTGGATGGTGGGGTACCACACCTCAGGAGGAGGTGCAGTACCTATGTGGCGACTGAACCCTCAGGGATGCCACACTTGCTGGAGGTTATCACTAAAGGACTAGTAAAAGTGCTGCCAGGTAGTCCAACCTCACCCCCCACCACTGATTGGCACCTTTCTGCTTATGCACTGTGTACATAGAAAGCTGTTAATCAGTGGTGGCGTCAGGTTTATACAGAGCTCAGCATTTTGAGCACTGATAGAGCTCCAGCAGATAAAACAGCAATTTTATCAAAACTATATAAAGAAGCTCAACAAGCGACACATCGCTGGAATCATAGTCTCTGTCTCTATATCATGCTCAAATGAGGTAACAAAAACATGATGACAGATTCCCTTTAAATTTTAGTACCGAAAAATAAAGAAAAAACAGTGAAATGAAAAAGGTATAATGGGAGAATAAGAAAAATAGTTTGAGAAACATGGTAACACATAGTTTATATTAGAGTCCCATTTGATGGTGATTAACAGCTCTCGTGTGGTGGTATCCACACTGAGCAGTGATGAGGCAGTGACCCAGTAAAGTTCAAAACAAAAGTCTCTTTAATGTTCAACTCACAGCACAACACAGCACACAATATCCTCTGGATCGCAGCCGGGAACCATATCCTCCAGTTTGCAGTCGATAAACACACCAGTCCACCTCTGGATCGCAGCCAGGCACAGGACAGTCTACCTCTGGTTCACAGCCGGGCACAGAACAGTCCACCTCCAAATCGCATCCGGGCACAAGAAAGTCTACATCCGGTTCACAGCCGGACACAAGACATTCCACCTCCGAAACCAGTTGCCATGGGTGACTACACCGCCTTGTATGCTGTGAGTGCCAGGCCTTTCAGCTCCTTTGGCTGTTGGACTCCGCTTGCCTGCATTCCCTCACACAGGTGGAGCTCTGTAGATCCCTCTGCTCTGCACTCCCGCAAACACCAAACTGACACTGACTCTGACCCTGACACACCCAAACCCTTTACTGCAGGACTTTTTTATCTGGAAACTGTGGCCATGCGCCACATGGAAAACCTGGGCCGAGAATGAAACGGACTGTAACACTACCATCCTGTAGTCCGTTTCAAAACACAAAAACCCAGTCAGTGCAGGTTTTCCCTAAATCTGCCTTGGACAACCAGCATGTCCAAGACCTATACTTACTTTTTATTCCGCATTGTAATCACAGCTACGCCTGTGACTGCAATGCACTCCCATGGCCTCAATACACCTCTGTGTGCATCCTGGGTGGAACACACAGCGCCTCCTACATGTGACACCGGTCACTGCCTCACACAGCATATATATGAAATATTAATAAATGATATAAAATACGCTCACAATTACACAAAACTCATTAGAAATGTGTTACCTACCACAATTCTGCTCATCACTCAGATCTCCACAGTCATTGTATCCATCGCAGACAAAGCTGTGGTTAAGGCACTTTCCTGTGTTACACCGGTAAAGATTTTCACTGCAATCTGAAAAAAAACACAACATCACAAGTTAAAGCTTTACTATTTATGTCATCTGCATTTTTTTCAGTGTAGTGAATTGTCTTAGATTTGTGGTAAAATATGACTACTGCATTAGAACATGTAACAAAGAACAAACACAACTGTAAAGAACGGTCACATTCATTCACTTAGAAATGCAATTAATGCCACATTCGCAGATGTTTTTAATGAAAACCTTAAGACACACTACTGTGCCCTGTGTTAGCGGGTGGCCGGATAATAAGAAACCCAGGTTTTATCTAAGATTATTTTTTTTATGCTAAACCCTCCAACTTCTAAAAAACTACACGTTTAACTCTGTAAATGCTGAGGTCAATAGCGGCCGAGGCAACAAGGTGGTTGTCAGACAGCCAGGTTTCCCACTCTTACCCCACCTGCCCTCCCCGCAACGAGATTGCGGGGTATCGATGGTTGTCATGGCAACTTTAGGATATACAATGACCTCTGGGTCTGCAAAGTATGCTGGCGTATTAAGCATTGCTACAAGCAGGGTCTAACAGGCCTCCTGCCAGTGTACAGGCTCGTTCACACAACCGTATTTTCGATCCAAGTGCTGTCTGTGAAAATAAAAACAGATTGCACTCGGACCAATATTCAATGGAGCAGTGCAGATGAGCGATTTTTTTCACTGACCGAATCTGCGCATGAAAAAAAATTCATGGAATGCGCGAGTTTCCTCCGTAAATTGGATGAGACTCAGCCATTTAAGTCCGTGGGTGTGCAGAAAAAATCAGATGCCGTACAGAGCCACAGTTTAGCATCCGACTTCTATGGATACACTGCAATTCTGGAACATCGAAAACTGTAAGGGTGTGTGCAGACGCTGCGGAATCCGCTGCGGATTCATCCGCGCAGATTTTGCAAAAACCGCAGATAAAACCGCAGGTCAAAAGACTTGCGGTTTATCTGCGGTTTAGCCTGCGGTTTGGTCCTGCGGTTTCACCATCTCCACAATGGTGGAGATAGGAAAACGCTGCGGATTCCGCAGAAAGAATTGACATGTCAATTCTTTCTGCGGTTTCAAAACCGCAGGAAAACCGCGCGGATAAATCCGCACCATCTACACAGCGGTTTTTGGTTACCATTCGTTTGAATGGCACTGTACACCGCAGCTAAAACTGCTGCGGGTCCGCAGCGGCCAAAACCACTGCGGAACCGCAGCGGAATCCGCAGCGTGTGCACGTAGCGTAAAGGGCATAGTAAATGAACAATTGCTGCCACTCTAAAAAAAACAGATTTTAAATGGACTGCACATGGATGAGAAGTGAAAATGAGAAGAAATTATCTGAGTTTTCTGGATGAAACTCTGAACTGTTTTTTATACGCTCGTGTGACAAGTTTAATACAATGCAATACATTAGTATTAACGAGCATTAGACCAATGATCCGAGTATTCAGTGTTCAAGTCCCAGACAGGGACTAAGTAAAAAAAAAAAAAGGAAAACAAGAAAAAACAAAATAGTAAAAATATATAAAAAAATAAAATAAAGCACAAAACAATAATGTAAATATCATTCACCACTAAAAAGACTTTTTTATGTATAAACAAAAATAACCAAAAAAAGTACATATTTGGTATCTCACCATATCAGATAAAAACCTGAACTATAAAACTGTCACATTATTTAACCCATACCATAACATAGGAAAAAAATATCTATGAAATTTGTGTTTTAACATTAGTTTATGACCACATATGGGGGTATTGCTGCCTTCAGGAGAAATTGGATAACAAATTGTGACCTGATGCTTTCACATTTTCTGAAAATTTTAGTATTAACATGCACCCCCAGATGAATTCAAGGAAGGGTGTAGCTTGTAAAATGGGGTCACTTTTGTGGGAGCTCTGCTTTTCTGATACCTAAAGGGCTCTGTGACATCCACAAACCTTTCCAGCAAAAATCTGAACTCCAAATTGTTGCTCCTTCCTTTCTGAGCATTACTGTGTACCCAACCTGTAGTTTATGACCACATTTCAGGTATTGGCATACTTAGGAAATATTGTGTTACAAATTATGGCATGCTCAATCTATCTGTCATGATCCAAAACGGATTTTGAGTCCTGTCTTTCCATGTTTCCGGTCTGGTCATTTCAGGGGTTAATCTTTCTCAGCCTCCGTCTGGGTTCAGGTTTGCTATTTATCGCCATTGCTTCCTGCAGGCTATGTCAGTTATAGTTCTGCCTACGGTGTGAGTAGCTGACTCTGTTACACTCTGATTTGTCCTGCTGTTATTCCTGTCTCGACCCGTGTCTGTGTTATTCCCTGCTCCCTGTCCCGTCTCTGTGTGTCCCCTTTGTGTCTAGGTTCTTCTTGGTACTTGAACTTGGCTTGGACCCTGACCTGCTTTTGTCTCTTGTCTCTGGCATATCCACTCCTGGCCATTACTGATCCTCTGGCTTGTCTCTTTCCCTGAGTTTGCTTATTCCTTTGGTACTGCGCTACAGTTTAGAATTTGACCTGACTTGTTTGACATCTCTGCTGCCACCTGGTGGTAGCTTCACTGCTGCACAGCAGGTCTGCTTTATCTGTGTGCTGGACCTCTCTCCACCCTGTCGACACCTAGCGGAGCTAGATTCTACCTGCAATTGCAGCAGAGTGATACTATCACAGCGCTTCCGAGCTCTGCCTTGCACCCAAACAAACAGCAGACTAAAAGGCAGCAACACTTACCTGCCCAGATCTTGAAACAAATGCACTACAGGGTGCAGCCAGCCCATATAGCAAGATGTCAGCAACAGAGGTGCAAAATACCAGATCAACAGCCACTCTCCACCTACCCAATCCTGGAGGGGGTGACTGCCCAGTATACAATTGAACAATAGAGGCCCGCATAGGGCACTGTTCACACAAAGGTACCACACAGTGTCTGGTTCACAGCCTAAAGCCCCCATTACACATAACGATGTCCGAGTGATCCCACCAACGATCCGACATGATGGGATTGCTGGGACATCGTTAGGCTGATCGCAGGGGAGCTGTCACAAGGCAGCCCCTCCAGAGATCAGGACAAGCGACGCTGGACGCTGGTTTCTAATGCAAACATCGGGTATACAGGAGCCGCGGCTCCTGGATATCCGCTGTTTACCTTGGAAACCGGCGTACACGCTGGTTTCCAAGGTAAACATCGGGTATCTAAGAGCCGCACGACTCCTGGATACCCGATGTTTACATTAGAAACCAGCATCCAGCGTCGCAGATCGCTGGTCTCTCGATGTCACATGCAGCGATGCGTGCTGGCCAGCGGGAGACCAGTGATCAAAAACGGCCCAGGCCGATCAAGCACGATCAGCGATTACCGGCAGGGGGGCCGGTCGCTGCTCACCGTCACACACAGCGATCTCGCTGGCGAGATCGCTGTGTGTGACTGGGCCTTATTAGTCACGCCCCTACTTTTCGATTAGGCGGGCTGGCCAGCACACTCTCAATGCATAGCCTTGCGAACACCCCTCATGCGATACCAGATGTGTCAGGGCTTGGCTGCGACCAGAAAAATATAGTGCAAAAAATACAAAAATAGTGAGGTATTAGTTGATATTTTGGCCAAAATACATGAGCCCGTAACCTGCGCCAAAGGTCCCCATGCTTACGGGTCCCTACGCTAAACTAAATAGCAAAGCCACTAAAGAAGACTCAAGGTCTCCAAAAATTCATTTTTCATTTTTTTCAACAGCAGACAAAAAGGCAGCAACACTTACCTGCCCAAATCTTGAAACAAATGCACTACAGGGTGCAGCCAGCCCATATACCTGCACCCAAACAGAAGTTTTCAACCACTTCTAGGGCATTACCATGTCTGTTAGAAATTTGTAAGAAATTTCTTTTATTTCTGCTTCCGAAAAAAATAATAGATATAGAGCAACATTTAAGTGAAAAAAAAAAATAATTTTCTGTTTCCGCAGCCCACATGTTATAAAATTCTGAGGAGCCTTTGGGTTCAAGATGCTCATCACACCCCTAGATGAATTCCTTGACGGGTGTATTCTCTAAATTTCAGTCTCTTGTGTGTGATTTCTGACAGACTAAAAGCCTCTGAAAATGCAATGTCGTTCATAATCAATTCTATCCAAATTTGCGCTCCAAAAGATAAATGGCGCTTTTTCCCTTCCTAGCCCTGCCATGCGTCCAAACATTAGTTTCTAACCTCATACACAATATTGCTGTATTCAGGAGCAAACGTGTAAGAAAGTTTGGGGTCCAAAAGTAACAATTTAGTAGAAATTATGTATTTTTTTTCATTCCACCTTGTGTTAATTCCTGTAAAACATCTGAAGGGTAAGCAAACTCCCTGAATGTGGTTATAAACTCTTTAAGGGATGCAGTTTTAAGATTGGGGAATTGTTTGGGGGGGGGGGGGGAGGGGGTTCTGACTTATAGGACACTTAAAGCCACTTCCAAAGTAAAGTGGTCTCTGAAAAAAAAGTTTTTGAAAATATAATTGAAAAATTAAAAATTGATGCAAAATTTTTAAGCCTTCCAACATCGGAACTGAAAAAGGACATTTAAAAGAAATGATTGTAACGTAATGTAGACCTACATTTTTTTTAGTGCTAATTTGTATGGCCTTTACCAAGGGGGCAGTTCTCGCAGGTGTCTCTGGAGGTGTATATTTAGGTTTCTCTGCATTATTACCTTGTAAGCACGGCCCCCTTGGTAAAGACCATAAAAATGCCCATATCTATGGAACCATATCGCTCATTTAAAAAAATAAAAAACACCCAGAGGAGTACCAGGAATAAAATAAATGCAAGAACTGGCCAGGTACTCTTTAACTAGTTCAAGACCAGGCAATTTACCAGATTCTAAACGGGCGCATTTTGGATTTTTTCGCACATGTGGTTTAAAGGGAAACTGTCACCAGGAATTTGACAGCTGGTCTGAGAGCAGTACAATGTACTGTTCAGAGACCCTGATTCCAGGAAAAAGTCACTTACTGGGCTGCTTGCCGTAGTCTCAATTAAATCACGGTTTTATCATCAGGAGATTATCACTAGAGGACTAGAAAACATGCTGCCATATTTATAAGCTCTTTGTAATCCCACCCCAACTACTGATTGGCAGCTTTCTGCCTATACACAGTGTAAACAGAAAGCTGCCAATCAGCGGTGCGGGCGGGGTAACACAGAGCTTAAGGGTGAGTGCACACAGTGCGGATTCAGCTGCGGATTTTTTCGCGCGGATTTGCAGGTAAAACCGCAGGTAAAGTGATCTGCGGTTTATCTGCGGATTTGCCTGCGGTTTTCCCCTGCGGTTTGACACCTGGACAATGGAACAGGTGTCAAACCGCTGCGGAATACGCAGAAAGAATTGACATGCTGCGGATTTAAAACCGCAGCAAATCCGTGCGGAAAAATCCGCAGCATCTGCACTGCGGTTTTGAAATCCCATTGCTTTGCATTGTACTGTACAATGCCTGCGGATCTGCAGCGGATCCGCAGGGCAAAATCCGCAGCGGATCCGCAGCAGAATCCGCAATGTGTGCACATACCCTTACACTCAGAGAACTTATAAATCTGTAGCAGATAAAAGTGATTTAATCAAAATTGCAGCAAGAAGTCCAAAATATGATACATTGCTGAAATTGAGGTCTCTGCCTCTACATTACACTGATCTAAAAAAAAAAATATTTAAAATATATGTTATATATTTAAAAAAACAGCTTGGGGTCCCCCCTATTTTTGACGTCACTGCTCATCACTGAGTCTGGCTGTGCTCCATTCATTCCCCAGTCAGTTACAATCGGGAAGAACCGGGCAAAGCTCCAGATTAGGCACATCTAATAGATGCGCCTTTTCTGGGCAGCTGGGGGCTGCTGTTTTTAGGCTGGGGGGGGCCCAAGATCAATGGCCTCTTGCCAGCCTGAGAATATCATCCCTCAGCTGTCGGCTTTAGTCAGGTTGGTTGTGAAAAATAGATGGGACCCCACGCCGTTTTTTAAAATTATTTATTTAAATAATTAAAAAAACAGCGTGGGGACCCCTTTATTCTTCACAGCCAACCTGGCTGAAGCTGACAGCTGAGGGATGCAGCCCCCAGCTGTAAGTTTCGTCTGGTTGGTTATGAAAATGAGGGAAACCCCACCTCGAGTTTTCATTCATTCTGCTCTCCTGCTGGCAGAGCAGGAGAGCAGAATTACAGCCACGGTCAGCACCAGCCGCCGGGAACAGCGCTTACTGTAGCGGCGGCCGTCCGTGAGCACGGAGGACTGTGTGAACAGTTCTCCGTGTGCACGTGTGCAGTATGTGTTGCGGGCCGTGTGTCCGTGTTAAAACGGACATGTCAGCGTACTTTGCACACGGACACACAGTCTGTGAAAACACGCTGATAGGTGCATAGACCCATTCATTAGAATGTGTCTATGTGTGTCAGTATCTCCGATACGTCAGAAAACTGTCACTACACGTACCGGAGCCACTGACGTGTGAAACTGCCCTTAAAGTGTGACAAAATGTTTGGATATGCAAATAATTTTTTCATCTTTTTCGTAATACATGGGACTTCATTTTCATGTCATTGTCATACTATTTTTTTTCTACTTTTTTGAACACGGACCGCTCAGATATTTATAGTCTATGGGTGGTCTGGAAATTGCTAACACATGACACTTTAGCTGATTGACATCACATTTTATAGGTAACACCCCCTTATACATCCATATTATACCAATTCTTCAATAACTTTGCATGCCTCCGCTCCTACTGCCTTAAATACCCAGGTCAGAAGAAACCTACCAGAATCCCTTACTTCCAGGAGAATTCATCAATGGCATAAGAGGTTTTCCAACTCTTTCAGTATTCCTGAAGGTCGCCCCTCTTTTGGGAGCCTATTTTTCATTCCGGAACAGTTGGCAATGATGGTTTTAAATTTTGTTTGCTTTACACTAAATCCATAAATCGTATGTAATAATTTCTAGATGATTTCGCTGTAAACCTTTTTTGAAGTTATTATGTGCATTTACCAGTATGAGCAAGAATGACTTACTGCAATGTACCTCGTCGCTCCAGTCATCGCAGTCATTGTATCCATTGCATGTCAATTTCTTGGTTATGCAGACTCCATTGCTGCACATAAAACTGTCATGTTCTCCGCACAATGCTAAAAAGGTAAAAAAAAACCAAGGAACAATTAAGGGAAACAGAAATTATAGTGGTATACCGGTAAAGTCCCTGTTTAAAGGGATGCTCAGGATTTGTTAAATATGGCTGCTGTCTTCCAGAAACAGTGCCGCACTTGTCTATTTATTTTACTCCGTTATATAGTGCTATTAATTCCACAGCGCTTTACAGATATTATTGGTACTGTCCCCCATTGGGGCTCACAATCTAGATTCCCTATCTGGGAGGAAACTGGAGAACACGGGGAGGACATAAAAACTCCTTGCAGATGTTGTCCTTGGTGGGATTTGAACCCAGGACCTCGGCAATGCAAGGCTGCAGTGCTAATCAGTGTCATAACATATAACACCATTTGCCAGAAATGCATCAAAATTGTGGTGCACATTTCTGGCACAAAATACGCCAATGAATATGTGCTGTAAAATTTGACTATGCATTCTTAAAATTAGACATATTTATCTAAAAGTTTGAACCACTTTCATAAATGTGTTGAATACTTGCTTAGCTTAAGTTTGCATGGTCTAGGAATTAGAGAGTTTTGTTTCAAAAAGTTACAAGTTACATAAGTGACAATATTGATTGTTTTATTGATTTTCTTTTTTAAATTACAAGTTACATAGGTTAAAATATAGTTTTATTTTCTCAAAAAGTTACAAGTTTTAGAAGTTGCAATATTGGGTGCTACTTATAAGACGATGAAAGTCTCAGTATTCAGAATTTCAGGGCACTTTTATTAGTTCTTGCAAATACAGTATATAAAGAAAGGCAATACTTCATGTTTCTAATTAAATGACAACATGAAGGAAGAATTATAGGAATTTATCACTATATAATGCTGGTGAAAGTCATTGTCCCTGATAAAGTTAAAAAAACAAAACAAAACTAAGAAATATTTGCTCTTCAAATCAAGGTCAAAGGATCTCATGCAGAACTTTCCAAGGACTTTTGGAACCAAGAATTGGTAAAGAATATCAAGGTTATGTTGTTTTTAAGATAAGATAAGATAATCCTTTAATCATTACAAGACATTTTAAATCATTACAAGACAAATCCAGCAGTTTCAGATCTTTGCCGGAACATGCGAGCTATAAAGTCTGCAAAAAATGATATCTTGGTTCTGACATTGGATGAAGCCATTCATTGCATCTAACTTAGAGGTAACTATGAGTACAGCAGACTATAGCAGCAGAATCCATTGTGTGTAGGCTTTCTTCATTGCTGCTTTTCTTGGTGAAAAAGATTTAAGGCTAGTATGCATAGACAATTTAAAGAGGTTAACATACCAACATTGCAACAATTCCTTAGATATTCCAAATGTAAATACTCCCAGGCTTGCTGTGATACTAAGGTGTAAAGTAAAGCACCACTCCAGCGTTTTTTTTTATTGCAGTGTGTGCAGGATTGGTGCTACTAATCTTAGGCTGGAGTCACACTAACCTGCGCAAAATACGGTCAGTATTTTACATGCGTAATACGGATGACAGACCCCTAAATAGTGCTCCGTATGTCATCCGAAATCAAGGTGTGGTCGTGTATTTTGTGCATGTCAGCATCCGTATGTAATCCGTATGGCATCCGTATGGCGAGATTTTCTCGCAGGCTTGCAAAATGGACATATAATGGAGCCCTATGACAGTTTTAATAAAGAAATGAAAGAATAGATATAGACACATAGAATGCATATATATATATATGTATATATATATGTGTATTCTATGTGTCTATATCTATTCTTTCTTTCTTTATTAAAACAGTCAGTGTGAGTTTACTGTATCGCGCACTGAATTGCCGGCTTTGCTAAAAGACACCTGGTGCGTATTTCTCGCAAGTCACATGTGTGGTCCGTGTGTAATCCGTATTTTGTGCGCACCCATAGACTTGCATTGGCGTATTACGGCCGTAGTACGCTGACAGTCGCAGCATGCTGCGATTGGCACGGAGCCTAGAATACGGATGAGAAATATACGGCTGGTGCGAGGGACCCCATAGAGAATCATTGGTCTGTGTATAATGCGTGCTTTTAGCGCCTCTCACTCGGCCGTATTCCTCGCCAGTGTGACCCCGGCCTCAGTTCCCTTCTCCCATTCTTATAAGTACCAGCTGCCATCTTCAGGCTTTATCAACACTGCTCCAGTCTTTTTCTGCAGTTTGTGACCTGCTGGGCTGCTCCATTGTTTGGTGGGCGACCCAAAAGTCACAACTCAATGTAAGTCTATGAGAGTCAGAACGAGGCCAGAACGAGGCTGTCATAGACTAAAACTGAGAGCTTGTGACCATTACCTCTGACTTCTTCCCGTCAGTCAGAAGTTGTGGTCACAAGATGGGACCAGGGTGGAGCCGGGAAGAGCTGAACATGGCGGCTGGTAAGTATAATGCTAAGGGCAGGGATCTTACTTAGTTGCACCACTTCAGTGCTGAAATAAGAAAAAACAATGGAGTGGTGCTTTAACTCCAATTACATAACTTGGTTTCACTGAAATGTTAAAGGTAATTTTTCTTACTTAAATATATGTATTTTGAGCTAAAACTCATTTTTGCAAATGAATTTAATTTGTAAAAAATTTGCATCGGTTGTGTTCCCTAGCCTCTGTGCAGCATCTTCTATTGCTGGCTGTTGAAGTAATATTTCTAGTGATGAGCGAGTATACTCGTTGCTTGGGTGGTGTCCATGTATTTTGGCGTACTCGGAGATTTAGTTTTCTTCTTATCTGCATGATTTGAGACTTGTAGACAGGCTGAATACATGTGGGAATTCCCTAACAAACAGGCATTCCACACATGTATTCAGCGAGTCCAGCAGCCGCAAATCATGCAGTTGCGTCAACAGAAACTAAATCTCCGAGCACACCAAAATACTCGGAGATCACCCGAGCATGCACAGGGAAATCCGAGCAACAATGCTACTCGCTGATCAGTAAATATTTTTGATGTGGCGGACGGAGGTGAGCGCCACTCATCAGATCTACGTGATTAACTAACAGTCATGTGCCTCTTAATGACCCCGAAGTGTCTGACTCCAACACCCCCCCTCATCGAGACTGAAAACAGAATCTCTGGTTTGATGAGTCGGGGGCCTGTGTGTTTACTGCATTTGAAAATCAATAGCAAGCTTGTAAGCAAAAGAATATCAGTCATGTTGGATATTTATGACTACTCTTATTGTTTTCCCAAAATGATTGCCACCTATGGTATAAGGACGCCATTTATCTTGGTTGTGGGTACAGAAATAAAAGGCACATTAAAACGGGTGTTCCTATCCACAGGTTGATAGAGCTTGAATTTCAAATAGAGGGGGGTATGATCTTTGGGAGATGCAAATATCACAATAATACCCTGTCTCATGCTGCTGGATTCAGTCAGATATTATGCGCCACTCCTTCCATTCACTTCCTTGGAAAACCAAAAATTACCAAGAACAATGCCATAAATGTCTGAAATCGAAATTGCAATTGCAATTTTAATAAATTATGCAAAGGGGATATCAGGTTATAGGATTTTTTGTCCATAATATATAATCAGGAAATTATTTATTTAAAAAAAAATCATTTTTTTGGGTTAACTGCATTTTTTTTAGAAAAAAAGTTGGTCATCTTTCATATCAAAATCTGTGTTTAAAAATAATAGAAATCTTGCACTTTTCACACTGGCCTTTTTTTAAACTCATTCTTCCTATTCTTTACAGAAGACTTTTCAGAGGTTTCGTTATCATCAAAGGCAGGACTGCAATGACAGGTAACATTTCTATATACACCTGAGAGTACAGGATCCACCATACACAATAGGTGATGTCACAGCTCATCACTTTCCCTTCCTTCGCAATTGCCTTTGCACACGCTTATAAGATGCTTGAATACACAAGATTGGGACAGAGTCAGTTTAGTACTGCTAACATACATGTGGATTTCCTGAATGAACAGAAAATGTGTCCAAAATAGCTCCAGAATCTATTTTAAGATTTATAGATGAAAAAAAAAGGAATTTAACATCTAAACCTGACAGAGAGAGGGTCATTTTCTGATGACACATTCCATTTAAGTGGAACCTGTCTGGACAGTAACATTACCTGTCAGTGAAGGTGTTGTAGGACATGGCAATGTAAAACATTATATAGTAACATAGTAACATAGTTATTAAGGTTGAAGGGAGACTTTAAGTCCATCTAGTTCAACCCATATCCTATCCTAACTTGCCCTAATATGTTGATCCAGAGGAAGGCAAAAAAAACCCATGTGGCAACAGTAAGCTTCACATTGGGGAAAAAAATTCCTTCCCGACTCCACATACGGCAATCAGACTAGCTCCCTGGATCAACGCAATATTAAGGAGACTAGTGTATATACCCTGTAATATTATACTTTTTAAGAAAGGCATCCAGTCCCTTCTTAAATTTTAGTAGTGAATCACTCATTACAACATCATATGGCAGAGAGTTCCATAGTCTCACTGCTCTTACAGTAAAGAATCCGCGTCTGTGAGTATGCTTAAACCTTCTTTCCTCCAGACGTAGAGGATGCCCCCTTGTCCCCGTCACAGGTCTAAGAGTAAAAAGATCATTAGAAAGGTCTTGGTATTGTCCCCGCATATATTTATACATTGTAATAAGATCACCCCTAAGCCTTCGATTCTCCAAACTAAATAACCCCAAGTGTAATAACCTGTCTTGGTATTGCAGACCCCCTAGTTCCCTAATAACCTTGGTCGCTCTTCTCTGCACCCGCTCCAGTTCAGCTATTTCTTTCTTATACACCGGAGACCAGAACTGTACACAGTATTCTAAGTGTGGTCGCACTAGTGACTTATATAGAGGTAAAATTATGTTCTCCTCATGAGCATCTATGCCTCTTTTAATGCATCCCATTATTTTATTTGCCTTTGCAGCAGCTGCTTGACTCTGGCCACTAAATGTGAGTTTGTCGTCCACCCATACACCCAGGTCTTTTTCAGAGACTGTTTTGCCCAGTGTTTTACAATTAAGCACATAATTATACAACTTGTTCGTTCTACCCAAGTGCATGACCTTACATTTATCCCCATTAAAGCTCATTTGCCATTTATCAGCCCAAGCTTCTAGTTTACATAAATCCTCCTGTAATATAAAATTGTCCTCCTCTGTATTAATTACCCTGCAGAGTTTAGTGTCATCTGCAAATATTGAAATTCTACTCTCTATGCCCCCTACAAGATAACTTTCATGGCGCCATCCACTGCGCTAAAATTTGACTTTTATTGAGAGGCAATTTAGGCTCACTGTGCACTTGTGAGTGTGTCAGTGCACTTGCAGTCTATTGTTCCTCTTCGCTTCTCCCCACCAAAACTGCCCCCACTCTTGATTGATAGTGCAGAGCAGCGGTAACAACATTTAGTAGAACCTCGGTCTCTACTGTTAATCAGGAAGTATGGGGCGGCACCAACAGAGAGAAGTGAAGAGGAGCCATAGACTGCAAGTGCACTGTGAGCCCAGTTTTATCATTGTATATCATCTTGTATATCAAGAAAAAACAAACTGCAGCACAATGACTCTGCAGAGGGTGCCATAAAAAGATTGATAAATGTTTTACACTGCCCTACCCTGAACTGCCTCTGCTTGTGCAAAGCTAATGTTACTGACAGGTTCTCTTAAGGATAATATGAATTACTAGCAACATTGAGCCCTTCAGTTGTTTTTTCTCATATCTGAATATATGCGATCTTAAAAGTGACATCATATTAAAAACTTTACTCCTCAAAGTCCTCAAAACCATATTCAAGAAGATTATGAACCCTTTAGGTACATCACAGGAAGTAATGCAAAGACAGGAAGGAAAAAATGAATATTCTACTTTTTTCACAAAAATGTTACTTTAGCCTTAATTTTTTTATTTTTACAAGCGTAACAGGAGAAAATGGACACCAAAATTTGTTGTGCAATTTCTCCTGAGTTCTCCAATACCCCGATACATGTTGATAGGCATCTTGAACGCCCAGGTGCATCACAGAAGTTTATAACATAGAGTTGTGAAAATAAAAAGTCAAATTTTTTCTCACAAAAATGTTTTTTAAGCTCAAATTTTGCATTTTCACAAGTGTGACAGGAGAAAATGCACCATGCAATTTGTAGGGAAAAACTACTGTTTGGTCGCATGGCAGGTCTTGGAAAGGAAGGAGCGTCATTTGAGTTTTTGAACACGAAAACTGCTGGAATCATTAGCAGATGCCATGTCGAATTGGAGAGCCACTAATGTGCCTAAACAGTGGAAACCCACAAGTGACCCCATTTTGGAAACTAGACCGCTTGAAGGAATGTATCTCGATGTGGGGTGAGTTCATTGTACCCCTGGGGGGTTAGCAGAAGTTTATAACGTGGAGCAGTGAAAATAAAAAAAAAATCAAATATTTTCCCACAAAATTGTTTTTAACCCCCTTACTTACAATGGACGTAATATTCCGTCCATGTGACCCTGGACCTAATTACCATGGACGGAATATTACGTCCCGGCGATCAGCGGCGCCCACGTGGTGAGCGCCGCTGATCGCGGCCGGGTGTCAGCTGATTATCACAGCTGACACCCGGCACAATGTGTCAGGGGCGGTCATGGACCGCTCCCGACACGTTAACCCCTTGTACACCGCGATCAAACGCGATCGCGGTGTACTGGGGGTTAAAGGGAAGCATTGGCAGGGAGGGGGCTCCCTCCTTGCTTCCCTGAGCCCCCCACACCAGCGCAATGTGCAGCGCTGCTGCGGGGGTCTCTTTCCCTACAGGCCCCCGGATCCAAGATGGCGACGGGGGCCTTCGGGGGCCTGTAGGGAGCTGACTTCCTCACTGCCTGCAAAGCGCAGGCATGAGGAAGTCTGCAGAACTGCCTGTGACAGATTGCTGATCTGTCACAGTGATCTGTGATGTTTACAGATCAGCGATCTGTCACAGGACAGTGATATCCCACCTGGGACAAGGTAATAAAGTAAAAAAAAAAAAAAAAAGTGTTAAAAATAATTTTAAAAAAAATCGCTAAATAAATTAGTAAAGAAAAAAAAAATATTCCCCAATAAATCCATTTTTTCAAAATAAAAAAAACAAAACAATAAAAGTACACATATTTGGTATCGCCGCGTCCGAAGCGACCCGCCCTATAAAACTGTCCCATTAGTTAACCCCTTTAGCGAACCCCTTAAAAAATAAAAATAAAAAACGAAGCAAAAAATGATTTATTATCATACCACTGAACAAAAAGTGCAATAACGCGCGATCAAAAAGATGCATATAAATATCCATGGTACCGCTGAAAACGTCATCTTGTCCCGCAAAAAACGAGCTGCCATACAGCGTCATCCGTAAAAAAACAAAAAAGTTATAGCTCGCAGAATAAAGCGATACAAAAATAATTATTTTTTATATAAAATTGTTTTCATTGCAAAAAACCGACAAAACATAAAAAAACGACCTAAATGAGGTATTGCTGTAACCGTACCGACCCGAGGAGTAAAACAGCCTTATCAATTTTACCGCACGCGGAACGGTGTAAGCGCACCCCCCCAAAAGAAATTCATGAAACGCTGTTTTTTGTTCATTCTGCGTCCCAAAAATTGGAATAAAAAGCGATCAAAAAATGTCACGTGCCCGAAAATGGTACTAATGAAAACGTCAACTCGTCCCGCAAAAAATAAGACCTCACATGACTCGGTGGGTCAAAATACGGAAAAATTATAGCTCACAATATGTGGTGATGCAAAAACTATTTTTACAATAAAAAGCGTCTTTTAGCGTGCGACAGCCGCCAAACATAAAAACCGCCATAAATAGTAAATCAAACCCCCCGTTATCACCCCCTTAGTTAGGGAAAAATAATAAAACTAAAAGAAAATGTATGTATTTCCATTTTCCCATTAGGGTTAGGGCTAGGGTTAGGGTTAGGGCTAGGGTTAGGGCTCAGATTAGGGTTAGGGGTGTGTTGGGGTTAGGGTTGGAGTTATAATTGGGGGGTTTCCACTGTTTGGGCACACCAGGTGCTCTCCAAAGGCAACATGGCGTCTGATCTCAATTCCAGCCAATTCTGCGTTGAAAAAGTCAAATGGTGCTCCTTCCCTTCCAAGCTCTGCCATGCGCCCAAACAGTGGTTTACCCCCACATATGGGGTATCGGCCTACTCAGGACAAATTACAAAACAACTTTTAGGGTCCAATTTCTCCTGTTACCCTTAGGAAAATAAAAAAATGGGGGCAAAAACATCATTTTTGCAGAAAAAAAATATTTTTTTATTTTCATGCCCAGGCGTTATAAACTTCTGTGAAGCACTTGGGGGTTCAAAGTGCTCACCACACATCTAGATAAGTTCCGTGGGGGGTCTATTTTCCAAAATGGGGTCACTTGTGGGGAGTTTCAATAGTTTAGGTACATCAAGGGCTCTCCAAAAGCAACATGACACCCCCAGACCATGCCATCAAAGTCTGCATTCCAAAACGTCACTACTTCCCTTCCGAGCCCCGACGTGTCCCCATACAGTAGTTTTCTCCCACATATGGGGTGTCAGCGTACTCAGGACAAATTGGACAACAACTTTTGGGGTCCAATTTCTCCTGTTACCCTTGGGAAAATAAAAAAAATGGGGACTAAAAGATGATGTTTATGGAAAAAATACGATTTTTTTATTTTCACGCCCGGGCGTTATAAACTTCTGTGAAGCCCTTGGGGGTTCAAAGTTCTCACCACACATCTAGGTAAGTTCCTTGGGGGGTCTAGATTCCAAAATGGTGTCATTTGTGGGGGGTTTCCACTGTTTTGATACATCAGGGGTTTTCCAATCGCGACATGGTGTCCGATCTCAATTCTAGCCAAAAACGTCAAATGGCGCTGCTTCCCTTCCGAGCTCTGCTATGCGCCCAAATAGTCATTTACACCCACATATGGGGTATCAGCGTACTCAGGACAAATTGCACAATAACTTTTAGGGTCATGTTACCCTTGGAAAAATAAAAATTGGGGGTGAAAAGATCATTTTTGTGGAAAAAATATGACTTTTTAATTGTACCGCTGTACGTTATAAACTTCTGTGAAGCCCTTGTGGGTTCAAAGTTCTCACCACATATCTAGATAAGTTCCTTGGGGGGTCTAGTTTCCAAAATGGGGTCACTTGGGGGGGGTTTCCACTGTTTAGGTACATCAGGGGCTCTCCAAACGCGACATGGCGTCTGATCTGAATTCCAGCCAATTTTGCATTGAAAAAGTCAAACGGCGCTCCTTCCCTACTGAGGTCTGCCATGCGCCGAAACAGTGGTTCCCCCCCACATATCAGGTATCAGCGTACTGAGGACAAATTGCACAATAACTTTTGCAGTCCAATTTCTCCTGTTACCCTTGGTAAAATAAAGAAAATTGAACCTGAAGTATTTTTTGTTGTGAAAAAAAGTTAGATGTTCATATTTTTTTAAATGTTCAAAAAAATTCCTGTGACGCACCTAAAGGGTTAATAAACTTCTTGAATGTGGTTTTGAGCACCTTAAGGGGTGCAGTTTTTAGAATGGTGTCACTTTTGGGTATTTTCTATCATATAGACCCCTCAAAGTGGCTTCAAATGTGATGTGGTCCCTAAAAATAAAATGGTGTTGCAAAAATGAGAAATCGCTGGTCAATTTTTAACCCTTATAACTTCCTAACAAAAAAAAATTTTGGTTCCAAAATTGTGCTGATGTAAAGTAAGCATGTGGGAAATGTTATTTATTAAGTTTTTTGTGTACCGTATCGCTGTGATTTAAGGGCATAAAAATTCAAAGTTGGAAAATTGCGAAATTTTCGAAAGTTTCGCCAAATTTCCGTTTTTTTCACAAATAAGCGCAAGTTATTTGAATGCAATTTTACCACTAACATGAAGTACAATATGTCACGAGAAAACAATGTCAGAATCACCGGGATCCATGGAAGCGTTTCAGAGTTATGACCTCATAAAGGGACAGTGGTCAGAATTGTAAAAATTGGCCCGGGAGTTAACGTGCAAACCACTCTTGGTAGTAAAGGGGTTAACCCCAAATTTTGCATTTTAACAAGAGTATCAGAAGAAAATGCACTATACAATTTTTTGTGAAATTGCTCCCAAGTAAGCCGATACCCAATATGTGGAGGAAAACTACTGTTTGGGCGCACGGCAGGGCTCAGAAGGGAAGGGGATTATTTTTGCATCGCTTTATTCTGAGAGCTATAACGTTATTATTATATTATTTTTCTGGTGATGGAGCTGTATGGCAGCTTGTTTTTTGCAGGACAAGATGACATTTTCAGCGATACCATGTTTATTTACATTCATCGCGTTTTATTCCACTTTTTGTTCAGCGGTAAGATAAAGGATAGTTTTTTGCCTTTTTTTATGGTGATCCCTGAAAGGGTTAACTAGTGGGACAGTTTTATAGGTCAAGTCATTGCAAATGAACCAACCAAATTTGTATACTTTTTTTCATGGGTACAATACATATATATGTGTTATTTGTAATCTTTTTACATTTTTTTTTTTACTTTTTTTAAATTGTTTTACTTAGTCCCTCTATGGGACTTTCACTTTCTTCCGTATGATAGCAGTTAGGACGGGGTCACACTAGCGAGAAATACGGACGAGTGCGAGGCGCTAAAAGCACGCATTAGACACGGACCAATGATTCTCTATGGGGTACCTCGCACCAGCCGTATATTTCTCATCCGTATCCTATGGTCCGTGCCAATTGCAGCATGCTGCGATTGTCAGCGTACTACGGCCGTAGTACGCCAATGCAAGTCTATGGGTGCGCAAAAAATACGGATTACACACGGACCACACGTGTGACCTGCGAGAAATACGCAGGTCTTTTGGCTGGTGACAGGAAATGGGCCAATCCATCATCAGGAAGCCTAGACATGTAAATGAGCTCAAAAAGCGCTCCAGACATCCAGGAAGTACGCCTCCAAGGAGTACAGCAGCATCATGGCGTCCACTTACATTAATGTGGAAATGTTAATAGTCCTGTGCAGGAGCGTCCCGAACTATGGGACCAACATGATGCCCATTATGCCAACCAGGCAAGAAAGGAGGCGTCATGGAGGCGTATATGTAGGCAGATGTTCCATGACTTTGGTGATCGGCCATGTGAGGAGCAGCAGAAAATTCGTAAGTACAAGCCAAAAAATGAGTAAAAGTACCGCACAACAAAAAATGAATATAGAATCAGCACCCCCCCCTTCCTGTTCTTGAAGTTTTTTCCTCATGAGGCCGTTAGATTTGGATGTGACACGTGGTTTCACACAGCCATAATTTGGGTTTAGGCCACAAGCTCCTCATCCTCCTAGACAAACAAATTATTAAGTGTAGCTACACTTAATAATATTTTTGTCTAGGAGGATGAGGAGCTTGATACATCAACTAAAGAGACCCTGTGTATCTGCCCAATTAGATATGCCACCATGGGTAGAAAGCACACCCCAGAAGGCCCCATGCCAAACTACTGGTAGCAAATATGACTTATCAAATATGTGAATTTGACAATATTTCCTGTCACATTGCAGTGGATGATGTGATGAGACACAGGCAAAGCATCCGGGACCAATACCGCCGGGAACGCCAGCAGCGGTCCAGGAGTGGGGATGATGGCTACGTGAAACGCAAATATATATATTAGGACCGCCTCTCCTTCCTCTCCCCAATTCTGGATCTGAGACCGTAAGTAGATACCTCACACCACATTACACAGATACTTTACAGGGCCAAAAATAGGTATTTATTTTTGGCTCTGTTCTATTTCTTCACAGAACTCAGTCCAACCTTACAGACAGAGGCACTTGCTCGGAAACCGACCCCATCATTGATCCTGGGTTTGCAGGGGAAGAGGTGGCTGGCCCATCTTCTCCCCCTACTAGGAGCAGGGGTGAGGAATCAAGTCAGAATGTTCCATTGTCTGCGCCCCCAAAGCCCACCACCAGGACCATTTGGTGCTGCTGCTGCATCAGCAGAGGATCAGGGCAATATCAGCAGCAGCCCAACTGGCCACATCCGGGGCCCCCCTCAGCCTGCTGCCACATCCCGGTGAGGAAGAAACCGAAGACGGCAAATACCTGCCCCTGATACCCGCACTAATGTGGACACTGTGGTCCTCAATTATTTAGCCAGAGTAAACACTGATGATGGGGAGGAGGCATACTCTCGCAACCTGGCCAATTATCTCCGTGCCCTTTCCCGTGAGGTCAGGCTCCGTATTAGAGGATGCTTTCAGATCCTGCTTGATGCCTGCACATACCCCAATACGCCCTACGAATTATTTGAATATATTGAGAGGTGGCAGCTTTCACCAAGAAATCTCATGCGCCTTAGGCACCCCCCACAAATGCAAGCTCAAGCAGGATCTGAGGATCCTCAAATACGTGGGCCTACACCTCACCCCCTTCCTCCCACTACCCAACCTTCAATTCAGCAGCCACAAATGTCAGTCTCTAGCCAACCCCACCAATATGGCCACTTGTTCCCACCCAGTGTTGGAGGCTGGTCCCAACCTGGTTGGGGACGATATGGCTATATTGGTGGGTATGAGCCACGTGCCTACCACAGCCAACAAGATGCCCCTCCCCATTATCACTCTGGCCAGTACCCCCAACATTCCCAGATGGCAGGACAATTCCCACATCATGGGCATCAGTATGGCCCCACACAGGGCGATGTTGGGCACAGTATACAGCAGCAACCACAAGCTGCTCTTCCATGTTCTCCTTCCCCTACGTATGAGAATTTATAAGTATGTGGCCACAATCAGTCTGATGGCCGGACATGTCTAGTGCGGTTTCACTGGTGCTCCAAATCCAAAGGAAAAAACAGGTGTTCTCAATCACCAAACTTTGTTTAAAAATTGAACATTCACATTTTTCCACAATGTTTTCCAATCATATTAATAATCCATCATGACAGGCAAGGCACCTCACGCCTTTCAGACAGATATTACATGTCTGTCCAAAAGAGAATATTTAACCGCGCTATACTGTAAAGTCAAAGGATGAATATACACTACTCACTTGCTAATGCCTAGGAAAGGCGACCAGCCTTCATAATATCACGCTCTCTCTATGTCTTAACAAGTGAGTATTGTTTTTTCATCCTTTCACTTGACCAGTATAGCATGGTTAAATATTGTCTGTTCTACAGACATCTAATATCTGTCTGAAAGGCGTGAGGTAGCCTTGCCTGTCATGGTGGAATATTAATATGATTGGAAAACATTCAGATGAAATGTGAGTGTTATCTTTTAGCAATAATTTTGGTTCTGGAGAGCACCTCTTTTTTCCTTTGTATTGAAATATTCTCATGCAGCAATGTTGTTATTGCCTAATGTTTTTTTGTGTTATGTCATATAATGTTACTTTTCAAAAAAGTTTTATAATGCAAAAAGGGCAATTTGGCCCATTGCCAAACTTTTCATATGGCAATATTATGTTTGCCTTTAAGGAAAAAAAAGGAAAAAGGCAAAACTAAAAATTTGTCTACTACAGTTAACGTCTCTGTGATTTCTCAAAAACCCTGTCAACATACTAACATACGCTAACCAATGCAATGAAACAGTCATAGAATCAGAAGGGGTTGAGTTATATATATTTAGACACACTTAAAGAAACAAATTATAACATAGACACAGCATGCTCTTGCCAAGAAGTTGCCCCCTCAGGTGAGATAAAGTAATTAGTGAAAATATCACGCACTTTGAGGCCATAGAGCGCTCTACGTTGAGGGTTCATAGGTGGTCTCACCCTGCGCACATTGTCCGGCCTACGCACAACACCAGCAAAGGAGGAACAATCATGTATCCTGGTGAAGTTATGAAGAACCACACAGGCTTTCACAACTTCATTAACATTTTGTTCACTCAACTGAATGGCAGACTGGAGTACCCGCCATTTGGCACAAAGAATGCCAAAGGAACACTCCACCAGTCGCCTAGCACGTGATAGGCGCAAGTTAAAAATTCTGCGCCTGTGGTCAAGGTTGCACCGGGGATATGGCCTCATGACATTGCGCGATAACTGAAACGCCTCATGTGCCACAAGGACATAAGGGACTGATTCTTCAGTGGAGCCTGGTAGCTGGCGTGGTGGTGGTAGATCCAACTGGTTGGTGCGTAGCCGCCGAGCCATTATGGAAGTATTGAAGACTCTAGAGTCTCCCGTCCTTCCATAGGCCCCAATGTCAACAATTATAAACTTGTATTGAGGGTCTGCCAGAGCCAACAATACAACAGAAAAGTATTGTTTATAATTGAAGAGTTGGGAGCCAGAGTTCGGTGGCTTACGCACCCGGATATGTTTGCCATCCAGGGCCCCAATACAATTAGGAAACTGGTATTCCTCCTCAAAGTCCCTTGATATCCTCAACCAGTCTTCCATCCTGGGCTCGGGCATGACGACTTGATGGAGTCTTGTCCAGATTTCACTACTTGTTGACCTCACTATGCCAGAAATGGTAGATCTTCCAATGAGAAACGCATGATGGAGGGCGGCATAAGACAGGCCAGTGGACAGGAAGCTGAAGAACAACAGAAATGGATAATTTTAGAATGCATAAAGTCCAAAAACATCAGTTACATGCCGACCAAACTTGGTAGGATTTGAGATAGAATAACACAGACATATTTGGTTGCACAATGACTAAGTGATATGGAGTACATATTAGACCTAACATTCTGGTGTGTAAGTTTAACCATATTTGGACTAAGATGAGGGCATTAAACTTAGTCCAAGAAGGCAAAAAAACATACTTTAGCCCACACATTATGAAAATAGAGAATGTGGTTGTGTAGTACATACTGTATTGTGAGTCGAAGTCGCTCCTCTGCAGATATTGCTTTGCGCATCCTTGTGTCCTGAAAGGTTATCCCAGGGCGCACTGTCTCCAAGAGTCGATCAAATGTGGAAATGCTCATGCGACAGTATTGGTAAAATTTCAGTGGATGCTCCCGCAAAGAATAGAGGCGGTGAAAATGACCTCTTGTGAGTCGTTGCCTCAAAAGTGGATGGACCCACATGCGTCTCCTCCTCCGCGGATCCACTATCACTGGGTATGGTTGCCCAAAGCGCCGTGACAAAAGCCAGTTGAAGAGAACCTGCTCAGTTGTATTGAAACTCAGACCCTCTGCCATGTTACACATACAACACCAACACACCTAGTGAAGGCAAGGTCACAAATGGACAGAATGGAGGCAGCCACCTGTTCCTGAGCCAATAAATAGGGTGCAGGCTAATGATTTAAATAGTTTGCAGGCCTCAAAACCGTTAAATGTCCATTTTGCAAGGCTGCAAGAAAATCTCGCCATACGGATGCTATACGGATTACATACGGATGCTCACATGCGCAAAATACGCGACCGCACTTTGCTTACGGATGACCTACGGAGCACTATTTAGGGGTCATTCATCCGTATTACGCCTGTAAACTACGGACCGTATTTTGCGTCGTTTAGTGTGACCCCAGCCTTATAAAGCATTACAATGCTTTATAAACTGTCAGTTTTGCACTGACAAAGGATTGTTAGATCATGCCCTGAGCATGGTCTAACTTGCTAATCCTGGTTACCAGGATGTCATCATGCCGACGTTGGGTCACCATGGCAACGACCAGCCCCTTGTGATGACATTGCTGGGGTGCCAATCGGAGGGCAGAGGGAGCCCCCTCGCGCTCTCTGCCTTCTAAATCAATAGATCAATATCGATAGCAGCATTTAGGGGGTTAAACTGCCTTAAGCAATGCTGGCACAGCTCCTAGCAGTGAGAGCTGGTGTCAGCTGTCAGCAAAATTGCCAGGATGTATGGATATGTCTGAGGTTGTGAAGGGGTTAATGAGCCTTGCTATATGACTTAGGCCGGCATCACACTAGAGAGGAATACGGACGAGTTAGAAGCGATAAAACAATGCATTGCACACGGACCAATGATTCTCTATGGAGCAGCTCCCATCAGTCGTATTTTTCTCTTGTATTTTCTATGGTCCGTGCCAATCGCAGCATGCTGCGATTGTCAGTGTATTACGACCGTAGTACGCCAATGTCTATGGGTGCGCAAAAACATCGCATTACACACGGACCACCCGTGTGACTTGCGAGAAATACACCAGACTTTTCCTGGTGACAGGAAATGGGCCAATACATCTTCAGGAAGCTTAGACATGCAAATTAGCTCAAAAAGCGCTCCAGACATACAGGAATCACGCCTCCACGGAGTACAGCATCATGGCACCCTACCAGAATCTGAATGTGGAGCTGCTAATTGTTCTTTTGCATGATCGCCCGGAATTATGGGACCAACGGGATGCACATTATGCCGACCGGGCAAGAAAGGAGGCTGCATGGAGGCGCATATGTCACAAAATGTTCCCTGATTTTGGTGATCGGCCACGTGAGGAGCTGGAGAAGAAGCTCATCTGAGTATTTCCGGTGCATTCTGGGAAGAGAAGAGTCGCCTTAAGCTGATCGATCGCTGGGACTTGCTGGGTCTCGCTGTTTGAGGACATTGCAAAACCAGGGATTGGAGAAGCAGGAAGCTCATCTGCATATTTCCGGTGCATTCTGGGAAGAGAAGAGTCACCTTAAGCTGATCGATCGCTGGGACTAACGGAGCGCAAGTTTCCACCCATCATAGACTGTATCTGCAATAGCAATATGGAAGAGAAGAAAATCCACATGGTCACCTGCAACACATGCTACATGTTTAGGGATCTTCCGGCCCAAAAACTCAACTTTACCTGTCCGAAGTGCAAACTTGTTGCCCTCTTAGAGGAAAAGGTGCAGGGACTGGAAGAATAGCAACATTGAAGGTAATTAAAGAACATGAGGACTTCTTGGATGAAGCAGAAGCAACCATTCAGGATACGGAAAGTGAGAAAAGCTTCAGAGCACATACAGAGGCTGAAAAGTGGAGCCATGTGACGAAAAGAAGCAAACGGATCAAGTGTTCATCACCACCCACACAGCTGAGCAACCAATAGGAAGCCCTCATGCTGGAGAACGAAAATGGCACAGCTCAGGATGATACCGTATCTACAAGAGAAGACACACTATCAACAAAAGAAGTTACTCTGTCAACAAAAGCGGAAACAAATGACACTCAAAAACACTCACGAGCAACAAGCAGTGCGTCCGGAAAGAAAAGTAGAGTGGTAGTTATGGGCGACTCACTACTAAGAGGCACGGAGGCAACTATCTGCAGGCCGGACATAACCGCACGAGAAGTATGCTGCCTCCCAGGAGCAAAAATCAAGGATGTGGTCAACAGGACACCAACTATCCTCAAATCCAAGGATGACTACCCTTTCCTACTGATACATGTAGGCACAAACGACACGGCAAGAAATGACCTACCAACTATCTGCGAAGACTTTGAAATTCTGGGGAAGAAAATAAAGGAACGGAACGTACAGGTTGTTTTCTCATCAATCCTCCCAGTCGATGGTCATGGCATCAGAAGATGGAATAGGATACTAGAGGTGAACAACTGGCTACGACGGTGGTGCAGGCAGCAAGGATTTGGATTCTTGGACCATGGTGTGAATTACCTCTACGATGGACTTCTCGCAAGAGATGGGATACATCTCACAAAACCTGGGAAACACACATTCGCCAGAAGACTTGCCACACTCATCAGGAGTGCTTTAAACTAGAAGAGGGGAAGGGAGGAAAAACAGCAGACAAGAACATGCAGCAGAAGGACAAACTAATCAAGGATACTAGATGTGGTAAAGAGGACCCAAGACAGGGTACTCAGAAGGAAGCTAAGAAAAAGGAAGCAAAACTTCTTTCCTGCATGCTGACCAACGCAAGAAGCTTGACCAATAAGATTGAAGATCTGGAGTTGGTAATGTATGAGGAAAAATACGACATAGTAGGAATAACTGAGACATGGTTAGACGACAGCTATAACTGGGCGGCTAACTTGCAAGGATATGATTTGTTTAGGAGGGATCGTAAAAAAAGGAAGGGGGTGGAGTCTGTCTATATATAAAGCCCACACTAAGAGAAGATATATAAGAAGGAAATGAAGAGGTGGAGTCTCTATGGGTGGAGATACAAGGAGGGAAAAGTAATAAAATCCTGATAGGGGTTTGTTATAAGCCATCAAATATAAGAGAAACCACTGAAAATGTATTATTGAAACAAATAGACAAAGCAGCAAATCACAATGAGGTGATTAATATGGGGGAATTCAACTACCCCGACATAGACTGGGAAACTGAAACCTGCGTATCTCAGAAAGGAAACCAATTTCTGTCAGTGACCAAGGATAATTATCTGTCACAACTTGTGCAGGGCCCAACTAGAGGGACAGCCCTTCTGGACTTAATTTTAAGCAACAGGCCAGATGGAATAACAGAAGTACGAGTCGATGGGCACCTAGGGAACAGTGACCACAATATAATACAATTCCACTTGTCTTTCAGTAAGGTGCCCTGGAAGGGGGTTACAAGAACGCTGAATTTCAGGAAAGCAAAGTTTGATCAGCTTAGAGAGGACCTTCGCCGAATTGATTGGGACAATGTCCTCAAAAATAGGAGCACAGAAAATAAATGGGAAATATTTAAATCAGTTTTACACACCCACTGTGAGCTAGCCATACTGTACAGAAATAAAAGGGCTAGGAACAGGAGAACACCAATGTGGCTAAATAAGGATGTAAAAAGGGCAATAAAGAACAAGAACAAAGCATTTAAGAAGCTAAAACAAGAAGGCAATGAAGAAGCATTAAAAAGTTATAGGGAAAAAAATAAAATGTGTAAAAAAACAAATACATTTAGCAAAAAGTGGAAACTGAGAGACTCATTGCTAAGGAAAGTAAAACAAACCCCAAACTATTCTTTAATTATATAAACAGTAAAATAATTAAAATTGATGGTGTCGGCCCTTTAAAGAACAATGAGGGTGAAATCATAGAGAGCGATATGGGAAAAGCAAATATTTTTAAATACTTTTTTCTCAACAGTGTTCACACAGGAAAAGCATTTGCCAGGGGAAACGCAGAGTGATAATGTAAACTCCCCATTAAGTATTACCTGCCTAACCCAGGAAGAAGTGCAGAACCGCCTTAGTAAGATTAAAATTGACAAATGGCATTCACCCTCGGGTATTAAGGGAGTTAAGTAATGTGATAGACAGGCCTCTATTCCTTATATTTAAAGACTCTATAGAAACAGGGTCTGTTCCTTTTGATTGGCGGCAAGCAAATGTGGTACCGATATTCAAAAAGGGGTGTAAAAGGGAACCTGGAAACTATAGGCTGGTAAACTTAACATCTGTTGTGGGTAAAATTTTTGAAGGGTTTCTAAGGGATACCATTATGGAATATCTCAATGTTAATATATGTTTAACTCCATATCAACATGGATTTATGAAGGATCGCTCCTGTCATACTAACCTGATCAGCTTCTATGAGGATGTAAGCTCTCAAATGGACCAAGGAGAATCATTAGATGTCATTTATCTCGACTTCTCTAAAGCATTTGACACTGTCCCACATAAAAGATTGGTAAGTAAGATGAGAAAGCTTGGGCTAGGGGAAAATGTGTGTAGATGGTTAGGTAGCTGGCTTAGTGAGAGAAAACAAAGAGTGGTTATTAATGGGGCATACTCAGATTGGGCCAGGGTTACTAGTGGGGTACCACAGGGTTCTGTATTGGGCCCCCTACTATTTAATATATTTATTAATGATCTAGTGGATGGCTTACACAGTAAAATATCAGTATTTGCAGATGATACAAAACTATGTAAGGTAGTTAACACAAAGGAGGACAGTTTGCAACTACAGACAGATTAGAGTGAATTGGAGAATTGGGCTGAAAAATGTCAAATGAGGTTTAACACAGATAAGTGTAAGGTTATGCACATGGGAAGGAGAAACAGATGCTACAATTACTTACTAAATGGGAAACTGCTGGGGAAATCAGACATGGAAAAAGACTTAGGCATCTTAGTCAATAACAAGCTAAATTGGAGTGCCCAGTGTCAGGCAGCTACAACCAAAGCAAATAGGGTCATCATGGGTACTCAAGAAAGACATTACTGAACTTGAAAGGGTTCAAAGGCAGGCTACTAAAATGATAAATGGAGTTGGTTCACTACAATACCCAGAAAGGTTATCAATAGTGTTGAGCATTCCGATACCGCAAGTATCGGGTATCGGCCGATATTAGCGGTATCGGAATTCCGATACTGACTTCCGATACTTTTGTCATATCAGATTCCGGAATCGGAATCGGAAGTTCCCATCATGCTATGAGCCTGCTTGCTTTGATTAAGCCAATGGGAATCCTCCGAAGTGTGGGCACATCCTGTTAGGCATGTAGGCATGTTAACTATTGGCATGGCTGTGATTGGCTGCCGAAATGATGTCATGATGCACTATAAAAGCCACCGCAGCCGCCATTTCTGGTTCACTCTGCTGTGAATTCAGTTAGGGACAGGATGCTGTAGAAGACTGTGAGGGACAGTTAGAAATAGCGATTCCACCAAACTTCTAGTGCTTTACCCAGGCTACATAAACCACCACTGTAGCCTTCTTTGCTCTAGCAGCAGTGTTCACAGCTGTCTGCAAGGGCTGTGTGAGTGCAGCTCACGCTGTGGAGTGGGTCCTGCAGCCACGTCAGGCTGTAGGCCACCCAGTGTGATCACTGCTGCCTCATACATCTTTTAATTTTTGAGCTGCATTTTTTACATAATTTCAATCTAGTGTGCTTCCATCCGTATCCATATACGTTGGTTGCAAACACTAGTAGTAGACAGCGGAGCCTTTCTGCAGCCTTTCATTGCTAGTGTCCACTTTGCTGCACTGTTCACGGCTGTCTGAGAGGTCTCTGACTGTGTGTGAGTGCAGCTCACGCTGAGTAGTGTGTCCTGCAGCTACGTCTGGTTGTAGGACGCTCAGCGTGTCACTGCCTCACACATTTTTCTTTTATTGCAGCTCATTTTTTCTTCTATTAGTGTGCATCCATCCGTCTCCATCTACGGTGGTTGCAAACACTATATAGGAGTACACAGCGGAGCCTTTCTGCAGCCTGTTAGTGCCAGTGCCCACTTAGCTGCACTGTTCACGGCTGTCTGAGAGGTCTCTGACTGTGTGTGAGTGCAGCTCACGCAGAGTAGAGTGTCCTGCAGCTACGTCTGGTTGTAGGACGCTCAACGTGCGTCACTGCCTCACACATATTTGTCTTTGAGTGCAGCTCATTTTTTATTCTCCTATTAGTGTGCATCCATCCGTATCCATCAACATTGGTTGGTTGCAAACACTATATAGGAGTAGATAGAGGAGCCTTTTTTTCTGGCTTGTGCCCTGCCGGCGCAGCCAGATTAGTATTACCCAATTTTTTTGGAGCCTCATCTTTTGCATTGTAGGTTACCTGCCTGCATTGTAATAGCTCCAAAAAGTTGGTGATACTATCAGTTTCAATTCTTTGTTCACATACTTTGAGTTTGTTTCCAACAAAGAAACCACAAAAAAAGTCCACCAAACACTACATTTGGAACTTGTGTAGGCCACATCAGCTCCTATTAAAGTGTAGTCCACACACACACACTTCATAAAATTAGTGTTTCTTGTACCTGTAACCAGCTGTTCAGGAATAAGCACACTAAGGCCCCCCTTTGTACTTTTCTGCCTATCTTAAGCAGTCTGGCAAGATGAAGAAGGCAGGGAGTAAGGCGCGTGGGCGTGGAGTTTCAGCAGGGAGAGGACGTGGGGATTCTGCAGGGAGAGGACGTGGGGATTCTGCAGGTAGAGGACGTGGGGATTCTGGGCCTGCTGCGGGCACCAGTGGATCAGCATCCCCCAGTTTTAGCAGGCAACAGTCCTTTATGCGCAGCTTTGTAGGACCTCAACGAACCCCACTGCTGCGGGAGGAACAAATTGAAGCCGTTGTCGGATGGATGGCAGCTAACGCATCGACTTCAATTACTTCCACATCTTCTCAGGGCCAGAGCACCGAAGAGCAACCATCTGTCTCTTCACCACCTGCCAAAGTGCCCAGGCCGTCAGAGAGACATGGACAGGAGCCATCACAGTCTCTACTTCTGTTCTCGGAATCTGTTGGCTTGGAAAGAGGGGGCCAGCCAAGCAGCATTCCTGAATGTGAAGAAGAGGGAGTATGCAGTGATGCGCAACTTCTTTGTCCCTCTGAATCTGAAGAGGCGAGTGGGCCAGTGCCTATGGTCAGCACACCTCAGTACGCATCAGATGATGACGAGACTCAGTTGCCACTTTCTGGTGCGTACGGTGCTGGCGAGACAACCCCGGAGAAGCAGCTGTTTGAAGAGGGGAGGGAAGATGATGAGGTCCTTGACCCATCATGGCGTGAGGAACAGGAAGGTGGTGGGAGCAGCTCGGAGGAAGAGATTCCCCTACCGGCCAAAACAGGAGGCAGAGGGAGGGGGAAGACTTGGTTGCCTGTACCCTTCACTTCGGCACCCGTTAGGAGCATTCCTCATTCCAAAGGCAAAACGGGCGCTCCCAAGAGTTGCAGTGCGTGGTCCTTTTTTGACACAGTTGCAGATGACATTTGCTTTGTCAAATGCAAGCTGTGTCATCAGATAGTCAAAAGAGGGAGAAATGTCAGCAACCTCAATACCACAAATATGTGGAAACATGTGCGCACCAAGCACGAGTTGGAGTTGCAGAGACACCCTGAAGACGCAGGCCAACATACAGCACCACCTACCACCTCTTCAGTTCGTGTTGGGGCCTCTTCCTCCAGCTCACGCACTGCTGGTTCGGCTTCCTCACAGGATCGCCAAGGAAGAACCTCTGCCACTGTTGTCCGGAGACCCTGTCAGATTCCACCCATAGCAGCACGTTCCCATCCATCACAGCCATCGGTAGCACAGGCATGGGATAAAAGGCGCCCTTACTCGGCAAACCATCCCCGAGCACAGTCTCTGAATGCTGGCATTGCCAAACTTCTGGCAGTTGAAATGCTGTCATTCAGGCTGGTGGACACTGACACCTTCCGGGACTTAATGGCATCGGCAGTCCCCCAATACAATGTGCCCAGCCGCTTTTATTTCAGCAGGCGAGCCGTCCCTGCCCTGCAGAAACATGTTGAGGGCAAAATAAAACATGCGCTACTAAACGCCGTTAGTAGCAAGGTCCACCTGACCACTGATGCGTGGACCAGTAACCATGGACAGGGACGATACCTTTCCCTCACTGCCCACTGGGTCAATGTTGTGGAGCCGGGTACAGATCTGGAGAGTGGCGCTGTACGTGTTCTTCCAACGCCACGGATTGCAGGACTCCAGTCTGTACACATAGACTCCTCCTCCTACTCAAGTTCCTCAGAAACAGCAGAGCAGGAGCCTGTTACGACCGATATGAGCACAGCCATGGCCAAACGTCAACAGGCTGTACTCAAATTAATTTCTTTGGGGAATCGAAGCCACACAGCGCAGGAGCTCTGGAATGCTATCAAGCTGGAGAGCGATGTGTGGTTTGGGCCAGCGAATCTCCAGCCGGGCTTGGTAGTGTGTGACAATGGCCGAAATCTGGTGGCAGCTCTTGGCCTAGGCAACCTCACACACATCCCATGTCTGGCACATGTGCTTAACTTGGTCGTGCAGAGCTTTCTGAGGGACTATCCGGATCTTGATGCACTGTTGCACAAGGTCCGCATAGAGTGCGCTCACTTGCGGCGTTCCAGCACGGCAAGATCGCGCCTCGCTGCTCTGCAGCGACGATTTGGCCTTCCGGAACATCGCATCATATGTGACCTACCCACCCGGTGGAATTCAACGTTACACATGTTGGAGCGGTTGTGTGAGCAGCAGGCAGCAGTCATGGAGTACCAGCTGCATCAGGCGCAAACAAGTCGCACTGTGCGCCGTTCACACTTCAGCACCATTGAGTGGGCCTCTATGAAGGACATCTGCCTCGTTTTGCGTGCCTTCGATGAATCCACGCGGATGGCGAGTGCAGATGATGCACTAGTCAGCATGACTGTCCCCCTTATCTGCCTGCTTCAACAAACACTGCAAGCACTAAGGGATGAGGTTTCGGAAGAGGTGGAGGATGAGGAGTCCCAAATGCCATCTGCTTCTGGACAGTCTGCGCTACGTGTTTCCTCACAAAGGCCTAGGCAGGGGACACTTTGTGAGGAGGATGAGGAGGAGTCGATGGAGGAGGAAGACATCTCTCCAGAGGAGGGAGGTACACAAACCTCTACTCAGTATGTACAGCGAGGGTGGGGTGATGCAGAGCAGGCCGAGGTCACGCCTCAAACAGGGGACAGCGGTTCTTTGGCAGTTGGGAGTCTGCAGCACATGGTTGATTTCATGCTGCAGTGCCTGAGAAACGACCGCCGCATCGCCCACATTCTCGTCTCAGCTGATTATTGGGTGTACACCCTCCTAGATCTTCGCTACCGGGACAGCGTACAAAGGCTCATACCAACGTTGAACCGGGAGCGTAAACTGCGGGAGTACGAAGAGTCACTGGTGCAGTCCATAATGTTTTCCATTCCACCTGACAGCATTGTTGCTAGTGCTTTACAAAGCAGCTCTGTGCGTCGAGGCAGTGGAGGAAACTCTGCACAAAGAGGGAGCAGAGGCAGCGCCGCAGCACAAGGCAAGACCACTATGGCCCAAATGTGGCAAAGTTTTGTGTGTCCACCACAATTGTCTACACCATCAGCGACGCCTCGAGTCAGCAGGAGGCAACGCTTCCGTCAGATGGTGTCAGACTACATGTCTTGCCCTGTCACTGTACTCCCAGATGGCTCTTCCCCCTTCAAGTTTTGGGTCTCTAAGCTGGATACATGGCCAGAGCTTAGCCAGTATGCATTGGAGGTGCTGGCTTGCCCTGCTGCCAGTGTATTATCGGAACGTGTCTTTAGTGCCGCAGGTGGTGTACTAACAGACCGTCGCACGCGACTATCTTCCGATAATGTTGACCGGCTGACTTTTCTGAAAATGAACAAGGCCTGGATCTCCAAAGACTTTGCCATTCCTCTTACAGACTAAATTAGTGGTTGGCAACTGTATCCAGGTCTGCTGGTGTGTTCATTTTTCTACCACCTGAACTATAATCCCTGTGCTTCAACACAGCCAGTTGTCGCTCAGATGTGTCGTCTGCACAGAGAAACACACTAGCTCCTGTGTTAGTGGGGTTCAGTAACGCCAGCTGATCCCCTGCTGTGTGGACGGCAAAGTCACCAGCTCCATCAACATTCAAGTTATGGGAATGTGGACAGAGCAGGCGGCATTGCCGGACACACATCAGGGGATTAACTGACCGGACTGAACACCTGGAACACAGGAACAAGTGTGGATTGTGCAGACGCCACTTCGGAGCTGTAACTGGCGGGGTTGGAGGACAGGGGAAATACGAAATTCAGTGAAGCCACAGGCCTAAGTGGAGCACGGTTAAAATTAGTAGAAGTCTACAACCGATCTTAAAATTTCTTCAATGCAGCCTCAGCCTGCTCCGTGCTTGTCCCTGGGCTTCAACACAGCCAGTTGTAGCTCGGAAGTGCTGTCCACACGGAAAGAGACACTTGCTCCCGTGTCTCAGTGGGGTTCAGTAACACTAGCTGATCCCCTGCTGTGTGGATGGCAGTCTCTCCTGCTGTCTCCACATTCCAAAGACAGTAGGCCTCTGCCTACACCCTCCTATTTCCTGGGCTTCAACACAGCCAGTTGTAGCTCGGAAGTGCCGTCAACACGGAAAGAGACACTTGCTCCCGTGTCTCAGTGGGGTTCAGTAACGCTAGCTGATCCCCTGCTGTGTGGATGGCAGTCTCTCCTGCTGTCTCTGCATTCCAAAGACAGTAGGCCTCTGCCTACACCCTCCTATTTCCTGGGCTTCAACACAGCCAGTTGTAGCTCGGAAGTGCCGTCCACACGGAAAGAGACACTGGCTCCCGTGTCTCAGTGGGGTTCAGTAACGTCAGCTGATCCCCTGCTGTGTGGATGGCAAAGTCTCCTGCTGCCTACACAGTCGTACCACTACTGATTTTTAACCGTGCTCCAATTAGGCCTGTGGCTCCACTGTCTCTCGTATTTCCCCTGTCCTCCAACCCTGTCAGTTACAGCTCCGAAGTGGCGTCTGCACAATCCACAGACCGGACTGAACACCTGTAACACAGGAACAAGTGTGGATTGTGCAGATGCCACTTCAGAGCTGTAACTGGCGGGGTTGGAGGACAGGGGAAATACGAAAATCAGTGAAGCCACAGGCCTAAGTGGAGCTTGGTTAAAATTAGTAGAAGTCTACAACCGATCTTAAAATTTCTTCAATGCAGCCTCAGCCTGCTCCGTGCTTGTCCCTGGGCTTCAACACAGCCAGTTGTTGCTCGGAAGTGCCGTCTTCACAGAGTAAAACTCTAGCTCCTGTGTTTGTGGGGTTCAGTAACGTCAGCTGTTCCCCTGCTGTTTTGATGGCAATCTGTCCTGCTGCCTCCCAATTGACAGCACATCAGGCCTCAGCCTGCTAAGTGCTTGTCCCTGGGCTCCAACATCGCCAGTTGCTGCTCATAACTGACTTTGGCACGGGTACTCCCACCTGCCCAGCTTGGTTCCAGCCCTGCCTGCTGTTTCCGGGAAGTGTCAATGTCAGTTTGCCACCCCAAGTTGCCATGTCGTGTTGCGGTTGGGTTAGCCGAGGCTAGGGTGCCAGCAGTTTAGGTGCTTCCTATGTGGACTGCGGGTTCTGGTAAGAAAGGCTTGTTCCGTAGTGCCAGTAGGACAAGCACCCCCTGTAGGACTGTGTGATTCGGTAACTGCGGCCAGCTTGCGGCATGCCAACTTTGCTTTTCAGGGGTAACTTCTGCTACCCCTCCGGGTTCCAGCACCGTCAGCTGGTTCTCGTCAGAGCCTTTGGCCTAGGTGCCTCCATCTCGGTATCCGAGTTCCGGCAACGTCTGCTGGTCCTTGGTAGTGCTTTGTAGCACAGGTACCTCCTGCTTAGTAACCGGGTTCCAGCACCGTCAGCTGGTCCTCGGTAGTGCCATTGGCTCTTGTTCCTTCTGCTGCCCCTCCGGGTGCCAGTACCGTCAGCTGGTTCAAGAGGACAAAGAACAGGAAGACAACCACCAAGATGCAGAACAACAAGAGAGAGAAGACAAAGAAGCATAAAAAAACAAAGCAGAAGAACATTAAGCATAAGACTAATACTCTGAGCAAATGATATTATCTTATTTATAAGCAGAAGAAGACTAAGCAGTGTATGGGAGTGAGTCCGTTCCTCCTCGTGGTGCCCCTGGAAAAGGCCTGCTGCTGCAGGCCAAACTGAACGCGGACAAGTCCTGTTGTAAATCTTTTGTGACAGGCATAACGGAAGGTGTAAACTTCTAACTTTTCTAGATAACAACTACAGGAATGCCTGACACAAACAAGAATATGATGAAGAAGAATAGGAAGAAGATGAAGAAGTTGAATATGTAGAATAATAATTGTTGAATAAGAAGAATATGAAGAATGTAAGAAAAGGAAGAAGAAGAAGAATGTAAAAAAAGGAAGTAGAAGAATGTAAGAAAAGGAAGAAGAAGAAGAATGAAAAAAAAGGAAGTAGAAGAATGTAAAAAAAGGAAGAAGAAGAAGAATGTAAAAAAAGGAATAAGAAGAAGAAGGTAAAAAAAGGAAGAAGAATAAGAAAGAAGAAGAAAGAAGAAAGAAGAAGACATACATGTCTGGCAAAATATAAATGAGGCTAACATAGTCAATATCTTTGTAACTCCTAACGTCTTTAAAAAAAAAGTTTAATTCCTGCTATTCCATTTGATTGGGCTAAACCTCTATGGCTTTAATGTCTCCTCCACCTCCCACAATACATTCTACATTATTCTTAGTTGTTTTTCTTCATGTAGAATTAACCTACAAGGAAAGAAAGGGTTTTTTTTAATTCCGATATTTTGGACCCATTGACTTGCATTGGTTCCCGGTATCGGAATCGGCGATACCGATACTTTTTTTTTTTTAAGATCGGCCGATCCATTCCGAGCCGATATTTTCAAGTATCGGCTGGTATCGCTCAACTCTAGTTATCAAAATTAGGTCTATTTACTCTAGAAAAGAGAAGACTTAGGGGAGACCTAATATATATGTACAAGTATATCAGAGGGCAATACAGAGATCTCTCCAATGAACTGTTTGTACCAAGGACTGTTACACGAACAAGGGGGCATTCTCTTCGTTTGGAGGAAAGACAATTTCTGCACCAGCATAGAAGAGGGTTCTTCACGGTAAGAGCAGTGAGGCTCTGGAATTCTCTTCCTGAGGAAGTGGTGATGGCCAACTCACTGAATGAATTTAAGAAAGGAATGGATGCTTTTCTTGTAACAGTATAGAAGGTTACGAATAACATAATATTATAGGTAGACCCAGCTTAGGGGAAGGAATTTTTTTCCCTATGGAGAAAATTGGCTTCTACTCTGTGGGTTTTTTGCCTTCCCCAGGATCAACAATGCAGAACAGCTGCACTAAAAATAGGCTGAACTAGATGAACATAAGGTCTTCCTTCAGCCTTCAAAACTATGTTACTATGTAACATAAGTGCGTGCACATAAATTATGTATGTCAAATTACCTGCCATCCCAAAAAAATGTTATAAGTAGGCCCCCCCACATCCTGTGCTTCTGATATTGGGCTCGTGTCTTGTAAATTATTTTTGGACACACTGTTTGACCCTGAGAGAATGCTACCCTGACCCCAAGCTCCTCATAATGCCTAGCAAAAACATTTTAAAGAGTTGCTAATTGCCACAAGAGCTACTGTGACCCTGTGCATCTGACCTGGTTGCACCAATGCTATATGCCACCCTGGGTAGAACTCACACCCTAGCAGGCCACATGACTTTGATACTAGTTCAAAAACTTGTTTTTGGCAAATTGTAAGTTTTCATTCTTTTGTCACATTGCAGTCAAAGATGTGATGAGACGCTGGCGCAGCATCCGTGACCAGTATCGCCGTGAGCGCCAGCAGCGGGCAAGAAGTGGTTCAGGGGCCCACACAAAGCGGAAATATGTTTATTTCGACCGCCTCTCGTTCCTCGCTCCAATTATGGATCTCAGACCGTAAGTATGACAAAAACAGCACATGACACAAATGCTTTATAGTGAAAAATGAGGATGAATGAACTCATGGAGATCAACATCAAACACTGCAGAGACACCATCACATGTTTCTCAACGCAGTGATTCTAAAGCAATGCCCCCATCCCTTATGGGATGAGTTTTGCATGTTTTTACATATTTCCCATAAGGGTGGGGGCATTGCCCTACAATCACTGTGTTGAGAAACATGTGATGGTGTCTCCGCAGTGTTGGATGTTGATCTCCACGAGTTCATTCATCCTCATTTTTCACAGTCTTCTACTAGGCATTGCTCCTACTGGCCAGTTTCCTACTCCACACTGATGAGGGGCAATACCCCGAAACAGCTGTCTGTGGATGGATACCATGTTTCAGCATAAGTGGTTTCCTTCATTGGAGACTGCCGTTCCCGTGGTTGTTCCTTCCCGGGGAAAGACCTGGCTAGTCATTGCTTGCGTTGAGAAACATGTGATGGTGTCTCCGCGGCTTGTGTTTTGCATGTTTTTACAAATGCTTTATAGGGCCCGATCAAAAATGTCCTTTTTCTACATTTTATATTTAATCACAGAACTCACTCTAACATCACTGATAGAGAGACAGGGTCTGAATCAGAGGCCATCGATCCTGTAGGTGGAAGGGTTGAGCTGTCTCGACCATCTTGTGAGCTTCCAAGGAGCCAGGCCCAAGTCACTTCTCCGGCTCGACCTGATCCTGCCCTAGAGCCTGGGCCGCCACCAGAAACACCACCACCAGGAACAGAGCCACAACAAGGACCGTCAGCTGCATCACCACCCGACATACATGATGAACAGGGCAACAGCAGCAGCCCAACTGTTTGCCTAGAGGGCTCCCCCCAGCCTGCTGTGCCATCCAGGCGACATAGATGAAGGCGCCATATCCCTGCCACTGATACCACGACCAATGTGGATACAGGGGCCCATAATTCTCGTAACAGAGTTGCCACTGATGATGGGGAGGAGGAGTACTCACGCAGCCTTGCCAATTATCTACATTCCCTTCCCCGTGAGGTGCGGCTACGTGTGCGAGGATCCATTCAGATCCTAATTGATGCAAGCACCCCTCCCCCCAATACCCCTTATGAGCTGTTTGAGTTTCTGGAGAGGTGGCAGCTGTCACCCAGGAATCTCATGCGTCTTAACCCACACCCTCAAGTGCTTGCTCAATCAGGGTCTGAGGATCCTCCTACACGTGGACCTACACCCCTCACCCCCTTCCCCCCCTACCCAACATTGGCAACATCATTCCCAAATGTCAGGGTATAACCCAGCACACCAATATGGCCACTTGTTCCCAGTCAATGTTGGAGGCTGGTCCCAATCTGGTTGGGGACGACATGGCCATTATGGCGGTTTAGACTCACGGCCCTACCAGCCTCAACAGGAGAGTCGTCTCCAATATAGTGCCCAGTATCCACCTCAAGCCCATGAGCCGGCCCACTACCTCCATCATGGGCAAGAGTATGCCCCCACACAGGCCGAGGGCCAAGGTGGACACACTAGCCATCAGGCAACACAGGCTGGGCTGCCACCTTCTCCACCCCCTACATACTACAATTTATAACTTTGTGTGTGTTTTTGTGGTTAAATGCTGTATTTTAACATTGGAAAAATTTGTTTGTGTTCTAAGACCAATTCTGGCCATTCTGATAAATAACATAAGGCTTCACAAGGCCTTTAAAAAAAGGATTCATAAAAAGTTTTCACTTTCAATTGTTGTTGTGTTTATCATTGATGCACTTACATCACGACATGCTGCCATATGCTTACACATTGATTTCTAAACAGAGAAAAGACATAAGGGGTTGTAATATATATATAGTTTCCCAAAGGCCAAAAAGAAACATTTACAACATAGACACAGCATATTCTTGCCAAGAAGTTTCCCCCTCAGGTGACAAAGTAATTTGTGAAAATATCAGGCACTTTGAGCCCAGAGAGCGTTCTACGTTGAGGGTTGATAGGTGGTCTCGCCCTACGTACATTGTCTGACCCACGCACAACACCAGCAGAGGAGGAACAATCAGGTATCCTGGTGAAGTTATGGTCAACGCCACATGCTTTAATTACTTCATTTACATTTTGTTCACTCAGCTGAATGGCAGACTGGAGGACCCGCCATTTTGGCCAATGAATGCCAAAGGAACTCCACCAGTCGCCGAGCACGTGATAGGCGCAAGTTACAAATTTAGCGCCGGTGGTCCAGGTTGCGCTGGGGATATGGCCTCATGACATTGCGCGTTAACTGAAAAGCATCATCTGCGACAAGGACATAAGGGATTGATTCTTGAGTGGATCCTGGTAGCTGGTGTGGTGGTAGTAGATCCAACTGGTTGTTGCGTAGCTGCTGACCCATAAAGGAAGTATTGAAGACTCTAGAGTCTCCCGTCCTTCCATAGGCACCAATGTCAACAATTATAAACTTGTATTGAGGGTCGGCCAGAGCCAACAATACAACAGAAAAGTATTGTTTCTAATTGAAGAATTGTGAGCCAGAGTTTGGCAGCTTACGCACCCGAATATGTTTGCCATCAAGGGACCCAATACAATTAGGAAAGTGGCATTCCTCCTCAAAGTCCCTTGATATCCTCAACCAGTCTTCCATCCTTGGCTGGGGCATGACAAAATAGGGTTGGTGCTGATGATTTAAATTATGTGCAGGCCTCAAAACCGTTAAATGTCCGTTTTGCAAGGCTGCGAGAAAAAAATGTATACATGAGAAAAATACGCGGCCACACCCTGACAACAGATGACATCACTATTTAGGGACCATTTATGCATATTACGGACGTAAAATACGGTCCGTATTTTTCTACCTTGTGTGTGACTCCAGCCTTAGGATAAAACCAAACAGAATCTCAATTTGCAGACACAATGTTCCAGGGTGTTGCTCCTCATCAGTGCAAAGTATGGGATCTGATTTGGCTAGGTTAGCGGTTGAGATTCTGGTTTGGCTTTTATCCTAAGCAATATGACTTAGGCTCGTTAGAGGGTGAACACTGACTTTTAGCATTGCTACTTCCAATAGGTGGCACTAGAGTTCAAGTTCTCTTCCTCTATGAAGGATAAATTTGCATATTTAATTTCCCAGAGAAGAATGCGTGCCCTATAAGTTTCCTCGCTCTGACATGCCACTCTCTACAAGGAGTAACGTTACCACTTTGTTCCAAGTATAGTGGAATCCTTTTTAATATAGAAGAAATTAGCTTTGGTCTTTTTAACAAACATGTTTCAAAATGATGAATTCTAATAATGATTCGAAGGCTTGGCACAAACTTTTTTGGAGCAAAATAAATATTTATAAAGAATCCTAATAGGCTAATGATGTTTGAATAGTCTCTGCCAAATGTAATAAAAAGCATGAAAACATTAGCAGGCAAATGGCATAACAACAGGAGGGGTCGATCTCAAAAGCAACATATCTTGGCAAAACCATTTGCTCCCTGAGGTCAATAATTTTTCACAGTTTTAAATAGTAAACTTGATATCATCGCTAATGGCATCTGCAGAATGAAATTTGGATGTTAAAATAAAAATCTCAAAAACAAGTGGAAAACAAAGGGAAAATCTCCAATGCAACTGTCAGTACTGGCTCGAGTCCATGGAAAATCAAATGGCCATTTTCTGTGCCACATTGTAACCGGACATGAGACACATCATACTGAGGAAGGAGGCCATGGTTGTACTAGTGATTGACAAAGGCTTAGAGAAGATGAAAACTAAAAAATACTTGACAACAAATTTGAAATCCATAAGTTGAGTTAAAATTCCTAAAATAAAAAAAGTTAGAGGATTTGTCACCAGGTCAAAAGTGGCTAGGTTTTGCTCTTATTTTATTCCAGTTCTCCGATGGGAAACTTTTTTGCTTTTTTATTAAATCCACCATAGGGTTCTAGAGATAAGTGCCTTTTAGTTTAGTGCTACTTTTTATGGTCTTTACGAGGGGAGCATTGCTCACAGGATTCTACATTACTAACCTGTGAGCAACTCCCCCTTGACAAAGACCATAAAATATGCACACTGGACACACTAAAGAAAATGACCCATATGTCTGGGACCATACGGCTGGTTTTAAAAAAAATAAAATAAATAAATAAATACTCAAGGGAGCAGCTGTAATAAAATAAGAGCATAAACTGGACACTTTTAACCCAGTGGAAAAGGTCCTCTTTAAATATCAAAAATAGTTATATAGTGGGGGAAATAATTATTTGATCGCTTGCTGATTTTGTAAGTTTGCCCACTGACAAAGACATGAACAGTCTATAATTTTAAGGGTAGGCTAATTTTAACATTGAGAGATAGAATATCAAAAATAAAATCCAGAAAATCACATTGTATAAATATGAATTTATTAGCATTTTGCAGTAAGTATTTGATCCCATACCAACCATTAAGAGTTCTGGCTCCTACAGACCAGTTAGACTCTAACCTCTACAACATGGGCAAGACCAAAGAGCTTCATAAGGATGTCAGGGACAAGAGCATAGACCTGCACAAAGCTTGAATGGGCTACAAAACAATAAGTAAGACGCTGGATGAGGAGACAACTGTTGGTGCAATAGTAAGAAAATGGAAGAAACACAATATGACTGTCAATCGTCATCGATCTAGATCACCATGCAAAATCTCACCTCGTGGGGCATCCTTGATCATGAGGAAGGTGAGAGATCAGCTTAAAACTACACGGGAGGGAACTTGTTAATGATCGCAAGCCAGTCGAGACCAAAGACACCAAGAAAACCATTGGTAACACATTACGCCATAAAGGTTTAAAATCCTGCAGTGCCCGCATGGTCCCCCTGCTCAAAAGGCACATGTGCAGGCCCATCTGAAGTTTGCAAATGAACACCTGGATGATTCTGTGAGTGACTGGGAGAAGGTGCTGTGGTCAGATGAGACAAAAATTGAGGTCTTTGGCATTAACTTAACTTGCCGTGTTTGGAGGAAGAGAAATGCTGTTGTGGCGCCCCTGAGGGTTCAGTCGCCACAGAGGTACTGCACCTCCTCCTGAGGTATGGTGCCCCACCATCCAGGTAAGGTGGAGACACCTGACCACGCTCCAACACCTGCACCCCACACCACAAAGTAGTGTAGCAAAGCACCTTCGGCGGCTCCCTGCTTGGAGTATAGCATAGCACCCCTTGGTGGCTCCCTGCTTGGAACACAAAATGTGCTGGGAGATGGGTGGAGTTTAGTTCACCTAAAAGAGCGGGAAGAGTTGAGTTCAGGCAGTCAGTCCTTGCACTCAGTCAGAGAGTGAGGATGTAGACGGACGGAGTGTGAAACAGAGAAGATTCCCCGGGAGAGGGATGGAAGAAGGAAGTGCTGCAGTAGGCCACAGTGATCTGGGTCTGCTGGCACAGGAAAGAGACAGAGAAAGAAAGCTTGATTCTCCATTGGGAAGAAGTATTAGCACGGAACGTGAGGAGAATAAGAGAACAAGGACTAGGGTTAGAGGAGAACCCTTTTCAAGTTCTAAGCGCAAGGCCGGGGTCCGGTCCCCAAGGTTGTACGGATACTAATGGTCCTGCAGCAGACACTGGAGGAATAGAAGTAGTGACCACTTTATTCCCACACAAGACTTGGGGGCACAACAGCAACATATTAGTGAGCCGGGACTCAGTAGCAAGGAGTCCCCGAAGCAGGCTACAGCTGTCTGCCGTACAAGTAGAGTTCAGAGGAACATCTGACAGGAGGAACTCCAGTGTAACTCAGTACTAGGAGTACTTCATTCTTAGGCGCTATAAGAGGAGACGTTCAGAAAAGGCACATATGTTGGCGGAGTGTTGGAAGGGAGTACTTCATCTTGCCTGGAAGTTGGCTGAGCTCCTGACTCGGAGGACACAGCACGGATGCGGGCACCTGTACCTGCAACAGACTGTGAGTAAAGCTTTGGAACTGCATGCCCTGGTGTCCTTCACTTATTCCTGCGCCAACCTGCCCAGCACGACTACATCTCTTGCTCCTGACACTACACCATCTAAGTGTCACTTCACCTACACTGCCCTGGGACTACAGCCCTGCCTGTGGAGGGCTATAACATCATTGCTGCACCACACCATCTGTCCCAGAGGATCTGTCTGCAGCGTCGGCTTACATCTCTATTGCCGAACACCACAGGTGGCGTCACGAATCACTTATCAACTTTCACCACCATAAGCACACTGAAACAACCCCCTTTGTAATGGAGCCCCAGGGCCACGGACCGGGTCACCGCTGCCGTGACGACCCCCCCGTTGAGAAGATCAACCGGCCCGGTACCAAGTACCCCACGGCCCTGGTGAGTGAGGGCGCTCCACTGTCCAAGCATGGAGATTATGTTTTGGGGGTGTTTCTCTAAGGGCACAGGACTACTTCACCACATCAATGGGAGAATGGATGGAGCCATGTACCGTAAAATCCTGAGTGACAACTTCCTTCCCTCCGCCAGGACATTAAAAATGGGTCATGGCTGGGTCTTTCAGCAAGACAATGACCCAAAATATACAGCCATGGCAACAAAGGAGTGGTTCAAAAAGAAGCACATTAAGGTAATGGTGTGGCCTAGCCAGTCTCCAGACCTTAATCCCATAGAAAACTTATGGAGGGAGTTGAAGCTCTGAGTTGCCAAGCGACAGCCTCAAAATCTCTATACAGTATATAAAAATCAATGCGTGTGTGTGTATCACCAACCAATCACGAAACATCTTTCATTTCACCAGAGCTGGTTAAAAGTAGCTGAGCTGTGATTGGTTGCTATGCGCAAGTTTTCCCACTTGACAACACCTCAGCAGACACTGACATGGTGGGAGAAATCTAGCATCCCCAGGAACATAAGCTCCAGCCATCGTCTGTCCCCCAGAAAGGAGCAGTGAGTACATGACAGAAATGAATCCCCCCCTCCCGTGTGGTATCATTAAGTGACACACATGAATGTAGGAAAGTGCACATATTAAATGTCATGTGGATTTAATATTTTCTCACAGACACTTTTATGCATTATTGATGTGTTACTGTGCTCTGATGCTGAGTTTTTTAAAGTGCTACTTTCCCCATAATTCACCTGAATATACCCATATAACACGTAATGCTTTTCCCATAACAACCCATTAAATATGATACTATACTGCATACAGACGCTGTACATCCATGAGCAACTCAGCCGGACAAATTACAAGTTGCATGGATCTTAGTGAACCATGATTCTGTGCAATTTCACTATTCTTTTACTGGCTTTTACAGGATGATGTGGGATATTAGGGATAGTAGTCCGGTAGCTCTGGCTGACGGGATGATGTGGGATATTATAGTGAATGTGGCTATGCGGAGTGGGCGGGGCTCTACACTCAGCTTTATATATATAACGATGTGGGATATTAGTGGTAGTAGTCCGGTGGCTCTGGCTGATGGGATAATGTGGGATATTAGGGGTAGTAGTCCAGCGGCTGTGACGGGATGATGCGGGATATTAGGGGTAGCAGTCCAGCGGTTGTGACGGGATGATGTGGGATATTAGGGGTAGTTGTCCGGTGGATCTGGCTGACGGGATGATGTGGGATATTAGGGGTAGTAGTCCAGCAGCTGTGACGGGATGATGTGGGATATTAGGGGTAGTTGTCCGGTGGCTATGGCTGACGGGATGATGTGGGATATTAGGGGTAGTAGTCCAGCGGCTGTGAGGGGGTGATGTGGGATATTAGGGGTAGTAGTCCAGTGGCTCTGGCTGACGGGATGATGTGGGATATTAGGGCTAGTAGTCCAGCGGCTGTGATGGGATGATGTGGGATATTAGGGGTAGTTGTCCGGTGGCTACGGCTGACGTGATGATGTGGGATATTAGAGGGAGTAGTCCAGCGTCTGTGACGGGATGATGTGGGATATAAGGGGTAGTAGTCCGTTGGCTCTGGCTGACGGGATGATGTGAGATATTAGGGGTAGTAGTCCGGTGGCTATGGCTGATGGGATGATGTGGGATATTAGTAGTCCGGTGGCTCTGGCTGACGGGACGGTATGGGATATTAGGGGTAGTAGTCCTGTAGCTCTGGCTGACGGGATGATGTGGGATATAATAGTGAATGTGGCTATGCGGCGTGGGTGGGGCTATACACTCAGCTTTGCACACTAACTAACCGTAACCGTAGTTAGTTACTATGCCCGGGCAGCGCCGGGCTCTTCAGCTAGTCTTAATAATTTAGAGATGATCTGCAAAGAGAAGTGGACAAAAATTCCTCCTGACATGTGCGCAAACCTCATCAGCAACTACAAAAAACGTCTGACTGTTGTGCTTGCCAAAAAGGGTTTTGCCACCAAGTATTAAGTCTTGTTTGCCAGAGGGATCAAATACTTATTTCTCATTGCAAAATGCAAATAAATTTATATAAGTTATTTTCTGGATTTTATTTTTGATTTTCTGTGTCTCAAAATTAAAATTAAACTATCCTTAACATTATAGACTTGTTCATGTGTTTGTCAGTGGGCAAACGTACAAAATCAGAAAGGGATCAAATACTTATTTTCCCCACTGTATACGGTAAGTGTATTATTAACTCTATGACTACATACACGACAATCTTTAAAATAAATCCTATTATTGTCTATAAATGTCATACAAGGGGTCTTTTGCTAAAAAAAAAAAATCTATATTCTAAAAAACATACAAATTAAAAGAATTTGCCACTAAAACCAACTCCCAACCACATATGTGGGTCGCGCACGCCATTGAAAAGTAAATAGATCAACGCTTTTATATCTTCTATCTGTTGCTGCATTCTTGAGTTGTTTTACTGGCAGCTGAAGCCTTTATAACTTGAATGATAGCTTACTGTCTGATTTCCTTTCCTGTTTCAAAAGATCACACACACAATGAGCTATCAAGTTAAAGAGGCTGGTGCTAGGTGGGGAAAAAATCTTGGGAAACAGTGCATCCTTCAGTGCTCTGTCACACCCAAAGAATTTAATATCTAATTTGCATATTAACTAAAATGCTTAATACTCGAGAATGTAGCAATATAATGGAGATCTAATGGTGGCAATAGATTAACATTTCAAAGACCTGCATGTCCATAAATGCTGTTGGGTTGGTTGATGTTACTGACAAATTCCCTTTAATCCAGTGACTCAACTAATGTATTTATAACAACAGCACCAATCCCTGGTCTGGAATATGGCTGACTATGGAAGGATATGTGACAACCATCACCAGTCTCCAGTGAATAAGTAGTGTTATTGGAAGTTGGTAATGGACAGGTGTAGTTACATGCCCCCAGCATTGGCATCTATATTCCAGAGGCAACCAACACATTTTGAGATGGCAGAACCTTTGAAATTAGGATATTGTTGCTGCTGGGGTGAATGTATTAAGAATAACTGCAAAAATTGCTGTTTTTTTACGTTTGTAAAAATTCTTGGAAGGTGGAGAGAACCTGAAAAATGTAAAAAAGACGGACGCTGCCAAGACATACATATCCTCCAATAGCCCTGAAAAAGAGCAATAAAGATAAGGAGGTCAATCATGAGTCGGAAGAAAAACTGTGTGTCAATCCTTGCGAGATGTAATGGCACCATATTGATTGCCCACATGGTTTTAAAAAAAAATTAAAATCAAGTTTTAAAAATTCAATAAGAGATGTTTTTTTTTCCTATAAGAAAATTGCCCGGTATTAAGTCATGAAAGTATAATATAAAAAAAACCACATAAATTGAATACTGAACTGCTAATTTACCGTACATTTTATTCTAACTCTATGTAGGCCACAGGACACATTGGACGGCAGCGATAAATGAGTGACAGCCTCTACTTTTATGGTCATTTAGTGAAATTGAGAACAAACGTTTATAAACCAAAGTGACTTTTGCTTTGCCCTATGATGACGTTTTCAGCATGTACTATAGCCTTTCACTCTTCACTTAATGTTTTGACCTCTGCTATTATTACAGTTACAAGTTTCTGCCAAATGGATCTTTAATTCCAGTTTAAACAAAATCAAGGCTCCTCAGTTTTCATTTACGCATTCTTCAGTATTCAATGGCCTGATGAGAATTTCTGCTCTTCTTTTTAAACTTACAGGCAAATTTTATTTCAACTGTGTTAGGCTGGTTTCACACTAGCGTTTTTTAGCGCAGCGCATCGTGCGCGTACATGCGCATGTGTCCTGATCCCCTATCTTTAACATGGGGTCGCATGGTCTAGCGTTTGCACGCATTCGTATGCGTTTTCGTGTGGATGCGTTTTTTTGTAGTGTGCGCCCAGGCGCGCCGGACGCAACCTGTTGCATTTGTGGTCCGTCCGACCTGTCTCAAAAATCCGCATGCACACGCGTGCACACGGAATGCGACAAAAAATCACATTGCAGTCTATGGGAACGCAGACGTGTGCATGGACATGCACATGTCAGCATTTAAAATCGCATGCGTTTTAAGAGTCAATATGGCTACAAACTGGTTAAAATGCATGCGCATAAAATAAGTAAACGCATGCAAAACGCTTGATGCGTTTTTGTATGCATTTGGACTGCGCACGCACGCACGCAGTTTTCAATAAAAACACATGAAAAGCAAATTCTAAGCAAACCAAAGAAGCACAAATGCCTCCTAACTCTTGAAACGCTGATAAAGAAATACATCACCAATACATTTTTACTAATTAAAACCAGATATTAATAAACATTCTTTAATTCTATTTTTTCTAATTCTATTTTTTAGCACATAAATAGCAGTTATTTTGCTTTACCTGCTCTTAACAGCATTTAGACACTTGTTTAATTAGCCATAAAGATGCAGAAAACACTCGTCTGGAGGGGATTATTCACTTAGGTAGGATAGGTTTCCATACATGCTTTAAGACCTGTGCAGAGGTCATTGTGCAGGGAGGGGGAGTAGGTGACCTGTGACCATCATTTATTGTGAATGGTGGATCCTGTGTTATACATATGTAAGCCTTAACATGCACAGTAATCCTGCCTGTGAGGATAATGAGATGTATACTGACAAGTGATCTCTACAGGAACATTAATTATCAGTCAGTCCTGAAGCTCAGTAGCCACAGTGAAAGAAGCAAGATTTTGTGATTTTTTTTAAACTATATATAGTGATTTGGAAAAATACTGTATAATGAGAAATATATGTAAAATTAAAATGTTATTTAAGAAATTGGTCATTTTTTAATGGCACATTCTCTTTTTAAATTTATTTTTATGTGAAAACACTTTATATCTAAATTAAACTTGTGATTACTTTTCTTAAAAGTGATAAGTTAACCCCTAAGTGAGAATTCTTTTATTTCTTATAAAATAACAATGCAGTAGCGCTCAAAATTCTTATTTTTTATTCTTCTTTTGTTATTTCTCATTTAAATCTATGAAGAAACAGCATAGACAACTTAGTATTACCACTCCTCTTGTCTATATTGTGTCACAGACATGGCACAAAACTAAAATCAATTTAAATAGCAACTTCCTAGCTTTAAGAAACACTTAAAGAAATCAAGAACAAAAAATGTGGTAGTCAGTAATGGTTACTTTTTTAAACCAAGCAGAGGGGAAAAATTATGGAATCACTCAATTCTGAGGAGAAAATTATGGAATCACCCTGTAAATTTTCATTCCCAAAACTAACACCTGCATCAAATTAGATCTGCTCTTTAGTCTGCATCTAAAAAGGAGTGAGCACACCTTGGAGAGCGTTGCACCAAGTGGACTGACATGAATCATGGCTCCAACACGAGAGATGTCAATTGAAACAAAGGAGACGATTGTCAAACTCTTAAAAGAGGGTAAATCATCACGCAATGTTGCAAAAGATGTTTGTTGTTCAGTCAGGCTACTTTCACACTTGCGTTTTTTTTTGCGCTGCACACTGTGCGCAGTGCAAACGCACATAAAAAAACGCATCATGCGTTTTTGTGCGTTTTTGTTAAAAAACGCACCCATAGACTATAATAGGTGGTTCGGTGAAAAAAAACGCATTGCGTGCGCATGCGTTTTTTGGGGGGCAAGTCGGACGCTCAAAAAATGCAACAGAGTGCATTTTGTGCGCCCGAGCGCAAACTACAAAAAAACGCATGCGCATACAAACACGTACAAATGCATGTGTATGCGCACCCATGTTAAGAATAGGAAAAAAATGCATGCCTTTTTTTGCGCAAAAAAACAGCGCAAAAAAAACGCAAGTGTGAAACCAGCCTCAGCTGGGTCTAAAATCTGGACCAAATACAAACAACATGGGAAGGTTGTTAAAGGCAAATATACTGGTAGACCAAGGAAGACATCAAAGCGTCAAGACTGGAAACTTAAAGCAATATGTCTCCAAAACAGGAAATGCACAACAAAACAAATGAGGAACGAATGGGAGGAAACTGGAGACAACGTCTGTGACTGAACTGTAAGAAACCACCTAAAGGAAATGGGATTTACATACAGAAAAGCTAAACGAGAGCCATCATTAACACCTAAACAGAAAAAAACAAGGTTACAATGGTCTAAAGAAAAGCAATCGTGGACTGTGGATGACTGGATGAAAGTCATATTCAGTGATGAATCGTGAATCTGCATTGGGCAAGGAGAAGATGATGGAACTTTTGTTTAGTGCCGTTCCAATGAGATTTATAAAGATGACTGCCTGAAGAGAACATGCAAATTTCCACAGTCATTGATGATATGGGCTACATGTCAGGTAAAGGCACTAGGGAGATGGCTGAAACCATTTTTCAAGATGATAATGCATCCTGCCATAGAGCAAAAACTGTGAAAACATTCCTTGAAAAGACACATAAGGTTAATGTTATGGCCTGCAAATAGTCCGAATCTCAATCCAGTAGAAAATCTTTGGTGGAAGTTGAAGAAAATGATCCATGACAAGGCCCCAACCTGCAAAGCTGATCTGGCAACAGCAATCAGAGAAAGTTGGAGCCAGATTGATGAAGAGTACTGTATGACACTCATTAAGTCCATGCCTCAGAGACTGCAAGCTGTTATAAAAGCCAGAGGTGGTGCAACAAAATACTAGTGATGTGTTGGAGTGTTTTTTTGCTGGTTTGTTTTTCATGATTCCATAATTTTTTCCCTCAGAATTGAGTGATTCCATAATTTTTTCCCTATGTTTGGTCTAAAAAAGTAATCATTACTGACTGCCACATTTTTTGTTCTTGATTTCTTTTAGTGTTTCTTAAAGCCAGAAAGTTGCCATTTGAATTGACTTTAGTTTTGTGCCATGTCTGTGATCTGCTTTTTTTCTAAAAAATTAAACAATTGAATTAACTTCCTCCAAGGCCGGTGAGTCCATAATTTTTGCCAGGGGTTGTACACAATCAACCTTAAACCCCTGCCATAAGCCTCTCAACCAGCCAAATCAGCTCACCTGTTTTGTGATAATGAGGGGAAAATACCCCAAAACAAAATTTCTGGTTTCATTTCTTATCCTAAGTCATGCGGCAAGGCACTTTAAAGGGGTTCTCCAAAAATTAATAAAACGGACCCCCGTCATGTAATTCCAATTACATCCTGGTCACATGTCTGGACGGGCTGCAGACTGCTAAAAGCACAGTTCCCGAGATCTGTGTCTCAACTGCTGTAGAAGTATTGGTATACACACATAGATGTTAGGTGCCAGAAGAAGGTTGCGAGACAGGAGAATAAATCTTGAAGGACTGAGGCTGGAGGCAAAAATGTTTTTCTGCTCAAACAGCCGAGAGGAGATTTATTTATTTTGATGTACAGCACTTCTCCTTGGCTTACTGAGGTACACATATTTATGATACAGCTCGTCTGTCACTGAGACACAGTTCTTGGGAGTTGTGTTTCTTCAGACTGCAGCCCATCCTAACACATGACTATAACATTCATATAAACTCATATAAACATACAGTTGAAACCAAAAAGTTTACATACACTACCGTATTTTTCGGACAATAAGACACACCAGACCATAAGACTCGCCCCTAATTTTGGGGTGAAAAATAGCAAAAAAAAGATTTTTATAAGATGGGGGTCCATCTTATCATCAGAATTTAAGGTATCTTACCGGAGGGCCGGCGATGGTAGAGCAGGGTCACAGGAGGCATGGTCCCTTTCTCAGGAAGCCAGTATCGGCAAAAGTTGGGCAATGCTGCAGTCCCAAGGTATTCCAGCGGTGTGATGCTGCGGCTCCGTCCGTAGTCGGTGGTGAGGCAGAGCAGAGAGTGTTGAATGGAGCAGGGTCCCTTCCTCAGAGAGCTGGCGGCATAAATGTGGTGATGCTGCGGCCCGGTGTCCACGGTGAGCAGAGCCAAGTGCATCACTGGTTTCTCAGTGGCCATTTTCCTGAAGTTGAGGGCCGCCAAGATCTCAATCTGTGAACGCGCAGCCTCCGTTGGCCATTTTCCTGAAGCCCACAGTCTCAGGAAAATGGAGCACGATAGGCCCAGCCGAGACCTCAATCCGCGCACGTGCTGCCTCTGGCAGCCCACAGCTTTAGGAAGATGGCCGCAGGGAAACCAATGATGCATTCCGCACTGCTCACCGCTGGCAATGAGCTTCAGCATCGCCACACTTCCGGTTCCCTGTAGAAGGGACGCTGCTACACCACTGCCACAACCCACAGGTAAGACTGCATTCGGACAATAAGACACACCGCCCATTTTCCTCCCAATTTTTTTGGGGAAAAAGTGCGTCTTATAGTCTGAAAAATACGGTATACAGTTAGGTCCATATATATTTGGACAGAGACATTTTTCTAATTTTGGTTCTAGACATTACCACAATGAATTTTAAACAAAACAATTCAGATGCAGTTGAAGTTCAGACTTTCAGCTTTCATTTGAGGGTATCCACATTAAAATTGGATGAAGGGTTTAGGAGTTTCAGCTCCTTAACATGTGCCACTCTGTTTTTAAAGGGACCAAAAATAATTGGACAATTAACTCCAAGGCTATTTCATGGACAGGTGTGGGCAATCCCTTCGTTATGTCTTTCTCAATTAAACAGATAAAAGGCCTGGAGTTGATTTGAGGTGTGGTGCTTTCATTTGGAAGGTTTTGCTGTGAAGCAAACATGCGGTCAAAGGGGCTCTCCATGCAGGTGAAACAAGCTGCAAAAACAGAAAAAATTCATCCGAGAAACTGCTACAACATTAGGAGTGGCAAAATCTACAGTTTGGTACATCCTGAGAAAGAAAGAAAGCACTGGTGAACTCATCAATGCAAAAAGACCTGGCGCCCACGGAAGACAACAGTGGTGGATGATCGCAGAATAATCTCGATGATGAAGAGAAACCCCTTCACAACAGCCAACCAAGTGAGCAACACTCTCCAGGAGGTAGGCGTATCAAAATCCAAATCTACCATAAAGAGAAGACTCCATGAAAGTAAATACAGAGGGTTCACTGCATGGTGCAAGCCACTCATAAGCATCAAGAATCAAAAGGCTAGACTGGACTTTGCTAAAAAAAAATCTAAAAAAGCCAGCACAGTTCTGGAGGAACATTCTTTGGACAGATGAAACCAAGATCAACCTCTACCAGAATGATGGAAAGAGAAAAGTATGGCGAAGGCGTGGTACAGCTCATGATCCAAAGCACACCACATCATTTGTAAAACACGGCGGAGGCCGTGTGATGGCTTGGGCATGCATGGCTGCCAGTTGCACTGGGTCACTAGTGTTTATTGATGATGTGACACAGGACAGAAGCAGCCGAATGAATTCTGAGGTATTCAGAGCCATACTGTGTGCTCAGATCCAGCCAAATGCAGCCAAACTGATTGGTCGTCGTTTCATACTACAGATGGACAATGACCCAAAACATAAAGCCAAAGCAACCCAGGAGTTTATTAAAGCAAAGAAGTGAAATATTCTTGAATGGCCAAGTCAGTCACCTGATCTCAACCCAATTGAGCATGCATTTCACTTGTTAAAGACTAAACTTCAGACAGAAAGGCCCACAAACAAACAGCAACTGAAAGCCACCGCATTGAAGGCCTGGCAGAGCATCAAAAAGGAGGAAACACAGCGTCTGGTGATGTCCATGAGTTCAAGACTTCAGGCAGTCATTGCCAACAAAGGGTTTTCAACCAAGTACTAGAAATGAACATTTTATTTACAATTATTTAATCTGTCTAATTACTTTTGGTCCATTTAAAAACAGGGTGGCACATGTTAAGGAGCTGAAACTCCTAAACCCTTCATCCAATTTTAATGTGGATACCCTCAAATGAAAGCTGAAAGTCTGAACTTCAACTGCACCTGAATTGTTTTGTTTGAAATTCATTGTGGTAATGTCTAGAACCAAAATTAGTAAAATGTCTGTCCAAATATATATGGACCTAACTGTATAAAGACACATATGTATGCTTTCTCAGTATCTGACATGAAATCAGAATAAACCTTTCCCATTTTAGGTCAATTAGTTAGAATTACCATAATTATTAATATTTGCCAAATGCCAGACTAATGAGAGAGAGAGAGAGAATGTTTTAAGGCATTTTTATTACTTACTGCAAAGACAAAAGTTTACATACATTTCATTAGTATTTGGTGCAATTGCCCTTAAACTGAATTACTTGGGTCAAACATTTCCTTCCACAAGCTTCTCATAATAGCTGGTCAGAATTTAGGCCCATTCCTCCTAACAAAACTGGTGTAACTGATCCAGGTTTGTAGGTTGCCTTGCTCGCACCTGCCTTTTCAGCTTTGCCCATGCATTTTCAATATGATCGAGATCAGGGCTTTGTGATGACCACTCCAAAACAGGGACTTGCGCCACTTTGTTACCATTTTGGCAGTATACTTCAGGTCATCGTTCATTTGGAAGACCCATTTCCCCCCAGGCTTTAATTTCCTGGCTGATATCTTGATAGGTTGCATCAGTATTGCTACATAATCTTCATTTCTCATGATGCCATCTATTTTGTGAAGTGCACCAGTCTATTCTGCAGCAAAACAAACCCACAACATGATGCTGCCGCCTACGTGTTTCACAGTTGGGATGGTGTTCTTAGGCTTCAAAGCTTCTCTTTTTTCTTCCAAACGTAACAATGATCATTATGCTCGAAAAGTTAAATTTTAGTTTCATCAGACCACAGGACGTGTCTCCAAAAATTAAGGTCTTTGTTCCAGTGTGCATTTGCAAACAATAATCTGGCTTTTTTATATTTCTTTTGGAGTAATGGCTTCTTCCTGGCACAGTGGCCTTTCAGCTCATGTTGATACAGTACTTGTCTCACTGTGGATATTGATACAATCTTACCAGCTTCCTCCATCATCTTCAAAAGGTCTTTTGCTTTTGTCCTTGGATTGATAAGCATATATCAGACCAAAACATGTTCATCTTTGGTACACTGAAACGGATTCCTTCATGAGCGGTATGATGGCTGGAGATTCCCATCTTGTTTGTACTTGCATATAATTGTTTGTATAGATTAACCAGGCACTTTCAGGTACCTTGAAATTATACCCAAGGATGATCCAGACTTGTGCAAGTCCACAATTCTCTTCCTTATATCTTTGCTGATATTTTGAGACTTTCCCATGAAGCTACATAAAGCAGTGCGTTTCGGGTGTGCATTAAAAGACATCAACAGGTGTGTCTCTAATTAACTCAGCTGTTGCCAAAAAATCAGAAGCTTCCATACATATGACATCATCATATGGCAGTCCAAAATTGTTTAAAGGCATAGTAATCTTAGTGTATGTAAACTTTTGACTTTGCAGTACAGGTACTTCTCACAACTTTAGAAAATCATCAAAAAGTTAATTTATTTCAGTTCTTTAATACAAAAAGTGAAACTCATATTATATAGAGTCATTACAAACAGAGTGATCCTATTCAAGTGTTTATTTCTGTTAATGTTGCTGATTATTGTTTACAGCCAATAAAAACCCAAAAGTCATTTTCTCAGTAGATTAGAATAATTAACAAAAAACCTGCAAAGGCTTCCTAAGCATTTAAAAAGGACCCTTAGCCTTCTTCAGTAGACTCCACAATCATGGGAAAGACTGCTGATTTGACAGATGTCCAGAAGTCAGTCATTGACACACTCCACAAGTCGGGTAAGCCACAAAAGGTCATTGCAAAAGAAGCTGGCTGTTCACAGAGTACTGTATCCAAGCTTTTTTTAATGGAAAGTTGAGTTAAAGGAAAAAGCATGCTAGAAAAAGGTGCACAAGCAACCGAGATAACCACAGCTTTGAAAGGATGTTAAGAAAAGGCCACTCAAAAGTTTGGGGGAGATTCATAAGGAGTGGACTGCTGCTGGAGTAATTGCTTCAAGAGCCACCAACACAGACATATCTAGGACATGGGCTACACGTGTCGCATTCCTTGTGTCAAGTCACTCATGACCAATAGACAACACCAGAAGCATCTTACCTGGGTCAAGGAGAAAAAGAACTGGACTGTGTCAGTGGTCCAAGGTGTTGTTTTCAGATTAAAGTAAATTTTGCATTTCATTTGGAAATCAAGGTCCCAGAATCTGGAGGAAGAGAGGAGAGGCACACAATCCAAGATGCTTGAGGTCTAGTGCAAAGTTTCCACAATCAGTGAGTGGCCATGTCATCTGCTGGTGTAGGTCCGCTGTGTTTTATCAAGACCAAAGTCAGCACAGCTGTCTTCCAGGACATTTTAGAGCACTTCATGCTTCCCTCTGCCAACAAGATATTTTGGAGATGGAAATTTAATTCTCCAGAAGGACTTAGCATACTGCCAAAAGTATCAATACCTGGTTTAAAAACAACAGTATCACTGTGCTTGATTGGCCAGCAAACTTGCCTGACCTCAACCCCATAGAGAATCTATGGGGTATTATCAAGAGGAAGATGAGTCACCAGACCCAACAATGCAGGTGAGCTGAAGGCTGCTATCAAAGCAACCTGGGCTTCCATAACACCTCAGCAGTGCCACAGGCTGATCGCCTCCATGCCACGCCACATTGATGCAGTAATTGATGCAAAAGGAGCTCCGACCAAGTACTGAGTGCATTTACTGAACATACAATTCAGTAGGCCAACATTTCGGATTTTAAAATCATTTTTCAAGCTGGTGTTATAAAGTATTCTAATTTACTGAGATAATGACTTTTGGGTTTTCATTGGCTGTAAGCCATAATCATCAACATTAACAGAAATAAACACTTGAAATAGATCACTCTGTAATGACTGCATATAATATATGAGTATCACTTTTTTATTGAAGAACTGAAATAAATTAACTTTTTGATGATATTCTAATTTTGTGAGAAGCACCTGTAAGTAATAAAATGCCTTAAAACATTCTCTCTCTCATTATCCTGGAATTTTGCAAATATTAATAATTATGGTAATCCTAATTGACCTAAAATGGGAAAGGTTTATTCTGATTTCATGTCAGATATTGAGAAAAACATACATATATATGTGTCTTTTTACATAGTGTATGTAAAATCTGGTTTCAGCTATATACATGAACAATTTTTATGTTTCTAAAAACTTCTCCTCTCTACTTTTCCTGCACAGTTTGCCCCCACTATGCACCTAGGACGATCATGGTGCATATCACAGAACTGATACATTCGGCTCTTTTGGCAGTAGACTTTTTCTACTACATCTGTATCATTTATTAAAACATTCATTTCTTAATGTAATTACATACATTGTCTTCCTTTTTCATGTTGTGGGGAGAAGCAGACACGACTCAAATTGCTGTTATCTGACTTGTTCAGGAATTGGGAGCATCTCAGGAACTCCGGCCAAGAGGAATTCACCATTTCCAGCACTGGCCCGCAGCCATCTTGAGCAGCCTCACAGAATGATCTGCATGGTAGTAAGGGATAACTAGGAAACAGAGGGAAGACAAAGATTTTCCTTTAAGTAAAATCATTTGTAAAGTGTAAAACATAATAAAAATATACATATTTAATCAAACTCAGGTGCAAATAATAGAAACTAACTTTGTTTAGATGATTGGATTTATTTTTATTCTAATATATTATTAAAGGGGTTATCCAGTCTTCAGCTACAAGTCTGTAGATACAGTGGGTTCAGAAAGTATTCAGACCCCTTTAAATTTTTCACTCTTTGTTTCATTGCAGCCATTTGGTAAATTCAAAAAAGTTCATTTTTTTTCTCATTAATGTACACTCTGCATCCCAGAGCAAATGGAAGCAAAAGGCCAGAAAAAGCCATACACCTGACAAATGCTATTGAGAACTCTGCTATTAGAAGTGGGAGGAAAGAACAAAGACAAAAAAATCTAAATAATAAAAATATTGGAGAAAGAGAAACCAATCACAAACTAAAATGTTTCTATACTAATGCACAAAGCATGGGCAACAAACAAGGAGAATTGGAACTACTAACGCAGGAAAAGAAATATGATGTCATTGGAATCACTGAAACTTGGTGGGACGATACACATGATTGGAATACAAGGCTAGAAGGATACAACTTATTTGCAAGAAACAGACTTGATAAACAAGGAGGAGGTGTCGCATTGTATGTTAGAAACGCGTATATCTGCACACAGGAAAGATGTATATCTTTGTACCGTGTTAGCCAGAGATTGAAGCTTCGGAGACTGGGAGTTCTGTGGAAACTGTTTGGGTAAGAATACAAGGGCAGAACAATGGAAAGGACACCATTGTAGGCATTTACTACAGGCTGCCTGTGCAAGCTGAAGATATGGATGAACTCTTTATGCATCAAATGGCCAAGTTCTCCAAAAAATATGACATAGTTGTCATGGGAGATTTCAACTATCCAGACATTTGTTGGGAATCTCTCTCAGGCAAAACTAACAGGTCAAGGAAATTCTTATCCTCTCTTGCTGACAACTTTATCTTCCAAAAGGTAGGGGAGAAAACAAGGGGAACTGCTACCTTGGATCTAATCCTTATAAACAGGGAGGCAATGGTTGAGAAGGTAAAAGTGGCTGGGACCCTAGGAGGTAGCGACCATGCTATTTTAGAATTTTGGATAACTAGAGGAGGAAGACCTGTGAAGACTCAGACGTCCAGATTAGATTTCAGAAAGGCAGATATTAAGGGACTTAGAAAGAGAATTGGAGGGATCCAAAGGCTGGATATTCTTAAGGACAAAAATGTCCAGGAAGGATGGGAAATCTTGAAAAATGAAATTCTCAAAGCACAATTGTTAACAATTCTGAAAAGAGGGAAGAATAGGAAGCATTAAAGCAAAGCAGGATGGATGAACACAGAACTTAAGCACATGCTAAAAAGGAAGAAAGAAATGTTTATAAAATGGAAAGAGGGAGGCATATCTAAAGAAGAATATAATGCTGTCTGTTGTGAATTCACTTTCTGGCCTACCTCTGGTTACTAGTGAAGGTAGTGGAGCTGGTTATATTGACAGAGGGGTCGCAAGTTCACTTTCCGGGCTCCCTCTGATGGTTACAGGAGGTAATGGAGCTGATCTAATTAACAGAGGCCTGCCACCTGATAATGAGGAGGACAATTGGACATTTGGAGTTTCTGACTGGATTTAAGACAGCCGACTCCCTGTATCCCAGCTGGTGATTTTTTCCTGCCTCCTGAGGTCTTAGTTTCCAGCTCAGTCAAGCTAAGTGTTCTTTTTCTATTGTTCACATTTGATTTGGTTTTGTCTATTTCAGTTTTATGTGGTTAGCCAGCCCCGGCTGAGGCTGTGCTGAATTTCCATTCTTATGTTACTGTTTGTGCCAGTTTGTTTTTGTCCCTTATTAGATTGGCCTCTCTTTGCTCTGCTTTCAGAATATACCAGAGTGCTGATATAGTGGACGAAGTCTAGTGACTTCAGTATTTTTTCCATCAGACGTGTTGGGCATTTTTTGCAGGTTTTTTTGCGAGATTGCAGACAGTGTCTTTCCTTTCCTGTCCTGTCTAGTTAGTTTGGGCCCCATCGTTTGCTCAGCCTATTTTTCTACCTGCGTTTGTGTTTTCATCTTGTCTCACTGACAATATATGTTTGGGGGCTATCTATTCCTTTGGGGTCTGCTCTGGGGCAATTTAGATTTCCCCTTTCTTGCTTTAGGCTTATTTAGTACTCCGGCTGTGTCGAGGCATCTAAGAATCATCGTAGGTATGCTCCACGACTACTGCTAGTTGTGTGGATAGGATCAGGGGTCTGCAATCCGCTTAGTTACCAACCTCTCTGGTTTCCTGTGCCTTAGCTTGGTCTTGCTTTCCTCCTCAGTGACCCAATCATAACAGCTTTCTGCAGAATTTGCAGGGCACAAATCAGATTATCTCAAGCTGACAATGAATTGTGGCTTGCAAGAGACGTCAAAAGCAATAATAAAGGATATTGGGGATATGTCAAAAGTAAAAGAAAAGTCAAAGATGCTATAGGATTGTTACAGGATGAAAATGATGAAATGGTTAGACAGGATGTTGAGAAGGCCAAACTTTTAAATTCCTATTTTGCATCTGTTTTCTCTCAGAAAGGAAATGTAACATCAACTGTTCTTCACTGTCCTATTAAGGAAATAGAAGAATCCAGGATATCTATAAACAGAAAGATAGTGAGGAAACACTTAGCTAACCTAAATGAATTCAAGTCTCCAGGTCCAGATGAATTACACCCCAGAGTACTGAAGGAGATAGCAGAAGAAATTTTTTAACCCCTCTCCATAATCTTTGAAAATTCTTGGAGAACAGGAGATGTCCCAGAAGACTGGAGAAGAGCAAATGTTGTTCCTATCTTCAAAAAGGGGAAGAAGGTGGACCCAGACAACTATAGGCCGGTGAGTCTGACTTCTATACCAGGAAAGATCTTTGAACAAATTATTAAACAACATGTATGTAAGTACCTGGATAAGAATGAAGTGATTAAACAGAGTCAGCATGGGTTTGTAACTAATAAGTCATGTCAGACTAACTTAATTTCCTTCTATGACAGAATCACTGATTGGGTGGATCAGGGAAATGCTTTAGATATAGTATATCTTGACTTCAGCAAAGCATTTAACAAAGTATTTCACACAATCCTTATTGAAAAAATGGCTAAGTATGGAATGGACAAGGCAACTGTTAGGTGGATTCATAACTGGCTTAGTGATCGGACCCAAAGAGTGGTCGTAAATGGCTGCAAATCCAGTTGGAAGAATGTCTCAAGTGGGGTACCACAGGGCTCTGTCCTGGGCCCTATATTGTTCAACATCTTTATCAATGATTTAGATGAAGGAATTGAGGGTAAACTGATTAAATTTGCTGATGACACAAAGCTAGGAGGGATAGCTAATACTAGAGAAGAGAGGATTCAAAAAGATATAAATAAACTGGAGCAGTGGACAGCAACTAACAGAATGGTTTTTAACAGGGAAAAATGCAAAGTACTACTTCTGGGCAATAAAAATGAAAAAAGCATATACAGAATGGGAGGAATAGGGCTAAGCAACAGCACATGTGAAAAAGACTTGGGTATACTAATAGATCACAGACTTAATATGAGTCAACAGTGTGATGCAGCAGCAAGAAAGGCAAATGCAATTCTAGGATGTATTAAAAGAAGCATACAGTCTAGATCACGTGAAGTCATTTTTGCCCTCTACTCCTCTTTGGTCAGACCTCATCTGGGATACTGTGTCCAGTTTTGGGTGCCACATTTTAAAAAAGATATCAACAAACTGGAGCTAGTTCAGAAAAGAGCGACCAGAATGGTGACTGGTCTGCAAACCCTGTCTAATGAGGAAAGGTTGCAGAATTTGGGAATGTTTAGCTTACAAAAGAGAAGACTGAAAGGAGACTTAATAGCTGTCTACAAATATCTCAAGGGCTGTCACATTGTAGAAGGATCATCTTTATTCTCATTTGCACAAGGAAAGACTAGAAGCAATGGGATGAAACTGAATAGGAGGAGACACAGATTAGATATTAGAAAAAACTTTTTCACAGTTAGAGTGATCAATGAGTGGAACAGGCTGCCACGAGAGGTGGTGAGTTCTCTTTCAATAGAAGTCTAAACAGAGGCTGGACAGACATCTGTCTGGGATGATTTAGCAAATCCTGTTTTGAGCAGGGGGTTGGACCATATGGCCCAGGAGGTCCCTTCCAACTCTACGATTCTATGATTCTATCTTGACTGAAAAAAACAGAAATGTAGAAATTTTTGCTAATTTATTAAAAAAGAAAAACTGAAATATCACATGGTCATAAGTATTCAGACCCTTTGCTCAGAATTGAGCACGAGCTATTGTCCCACCACTATAGCCTTTGTTTTTCTAGCAGACATCCCATCAATATAACCTCTATTCTTCCAGTTATCCGACCTCTACAGCCAACCACCGACGTTCTAACCAAAGACTTTAAAGATCCACTTGACCAAGTGAGTCGTTCCAGAAAATAAATAATTCTTAACTTCCCTGATCCCCACATATTTCCCTTTCTGCTCCTTATACCATTTTTACTTGTGTGATCTTCCAGTTCATGTTCTTCATGCACTATAAATGGTTGGAAATGCCAACTCCGTTAATCACCTGGCACAACACTGACCCATCTAAGCTGGTAGACATTTTCGTAGAGTGAAGAACAGAACAAAAAGCAAAATGGGAGCTATGTGGAATCAGTCCAAGTTAGTATTACAGTATGCATTTATTTTTTATTCTGCCTAACTTTTATTTCCTAGTAAACCATTCTAAACCAATTTGCGCTCTATGTCTATGGTATGGTGCAATAGCATCCTGCATGAAATGATTCTAATAAATTGTACAATTATAGCAAATTAAAATATATTTGGCTTTTAAATATCTTATGGTGCAATCCTAGTCATACTTGCCTATTATTCCCATTTATCCACAGAGTGCTCTTGACTGATGGATTGTGCTACCACTATATACTTTCAAGGTCAGGTCAAGTCATGTTATGTTAAAGAAGTTGAACTCTTGACTTCTTCCATTAACATTTCACAAGATTTTCTCATTTTGGTGCAAGCTGTAGGTTACTACAGGATATCTCTCACTGAATGTTATTAGAAAGATTATAGCAGTAAATTACTATCACGGTTACGAAATTAAAATTAGAATTGGTCTCTCCAAAATTTCACACCGCATAATTAAGGAATTTGTCTATGTAGATACCAGCTGCTGCGTCCCAAATGGCAGCGCCTTGCTTAATATCCATGGCTCATTTGGATCACAGCAGGAGAACAGATAATATATAAGAAAGTCTACCACTTGCGCATGACCTTTACTTCTCGGGTCGCTGGTACATTATACATACTTTACGACCTAGGTTTATTTAAAATCTGCATTTCACTCATTTTCGTTCAAAAGGTTACAGCTCGCAGGTGGATCAGACTAAGCTATAGCTAAGAGAGCTGCATGTTTCCATATTAAGAAAAAAGGACCTTTGTCAACATTCCTAGAAAACCTGAGAACATTTTTTTTACCCATATAATTTATATCTAGAATTGCACAGCAATTAAGCATTTAATATAAGAATAATAATTTTTATTTATATACATATTCCGCAGCGCTTTACAAAGAAGGAACTTAATGCTCCTGGGCCCCAATTGTAAAATTTTAACACGATCCACCAATTGTCATTGTCCCCCAATTGGTACCGAACAATTTCTAGAGCCATGATGTAACTGCACTTCTACACCCATTGCTATTACACTTTTAATTATCAATTCAATTTTCTAATTAATTAGTTAACCATTAACAAAAAGTAAGCTGTTAAAAAAAAATCGCTTTCTTTTAATAACATAATTAGAGGGGCTTTCTGTCGAAAAGCACTCATCACCTTTCCAATAGATAAGGAATAAATGTGCTAGATTGGTGGTGGTCTGACTGCTGGGATCAGGGGCGGACATATTAAAATTGGGACATCTTCTGCAGCCACATAGAGGCCCAAAAGGTAAGGGGGCCCATTTTTACCTCCAAAGCAGGTGAATTGTGCATTGTAATGAACTTTTGGACTGTAAAGGCCCCATGTAGTGTTTCTCCATAGGAGCCCTCTTCTGTCTATAGTCACCACTTGCTGGGATCACTAGTGAGAGACCCAGTTCAAAACTGCAGACAGGAGGACTGATAATAGTGTGGCAGTCGGGCATATGCCCCTCCGCTCCATTCATAGTCTAGGGCACTAATGGAAATAAATGTGTGCCTGTTTTGGAGTCTTGAAGCTAGGGAATCAGGCTTCTGGTTGTTCCTGTTGGTGGTTTCTACCAATCTAACCTTTATCACCTATAGATTATATATTCTTCTGGATGGAATGTCCCTTTTATTTTAGTAAGATTGTGAAGGACTTCTGGAAAAATGTAAATATAACATTTCTACTACTGATGACCTTATAATAGTAGCCCCATCCATACAAAATAATAAGGGTCTGTGTACACCAGGGATGCATAACCTGCAGCCTGGGGGCCACATGGAGCCTGCTATTCTGTGTTGCCCCCAAACATATGGACACAAAAATGCTTATCTGCTAGATTAACTATATGTGAGCTGCCACACACAGAGGATTAGCAAGTATGTGAGGAACAGGGACTGGCAAGTACTAAGAGACATCTATAGATGGCTTATGCATCGGGATAATGGGGTCTCTTAACCAGTTTGGCACTCCAGAAAGGAGTATGTGAATTGGATTGGTGGTCTTCCATGATTCCCTCCATTGTCGTTTATGGGAGTTGAGAATCGGATCGGTGGTCTTCCACGAATGATTCTCTTCACTGTCGTTTATGAGAGTTGTGAATTGGATCGGAGTTCTTCCATGAATGATTCTCTCCCTGTCGTTTATGAGAGTTGTGAATTGGATCGGTGGTCTTCCATGAATGATTCTCTCCACTGTCGTTTATGAGAGTAGTGAATTGGATCGGTGGTCTTCCACGAATGATTCTCTTCACTGTCGTTTATGAGAGTTGTGAATCGGATTGGTGGTCTTCCACGAATGATTCTCTTCACTGTTTTTTATGAGAGTTGTGAATTGGATCGGTGGTCTTCCACGAATGATTCTCTTCACTGTTTTTTATGAGAGTTGTGAATTGGATCGGTGGTCTTCCACGAATGATTCTCTTCACTGTTTTTTATGAGAGTTGTGAATTGGATCGGTGGTCTTCCACGAATGATTCTCTTCACTGTTTTTTATGAGAGTTGTGAATTGGATCGGTGGTCTTCCACGAATGATTCTCTTCACTGTTTTTTATGAGAGTTGTGAATTGGATCGGTGGTCTTCCACGAATGATTCTCTTCACTGTCGTTTATGAGTTGTGAATCGGATCGGTGGTCTTCCATGAATGATTCTCTCCATTGCCGTTTATGAGAGTTGTGAATCGGATTGGTGGTCTTCCACGAATGATTCTCTCCACTGTCGTTTATGAGAGTTGTGAATCGGATTGGTGGTCTTCCACGAATGATTCTCTCCACTATCGTTTATGAGAGTTGTGAATCGGATTGGTGGTCTTCCATGAATGATTCTCTCCACTGTCGTTTATGAGAGTTGTGAATCGGATCGGTGGTCTTCCATGAATGATTCTCTCCACTGTCGTTTATGAGAGTTGTGAATCGGATTGGTGGTCTTCCACGAATGATTCTCTCCACTATCGTTTATGAGAGTTGTGAATTGGATCGGAGTTCTTTCATGAATGATTCGCTCCACTGTCGTTTATGAGAGTTGTGAATCGAATCGGTGGTCTTCCATGAATGATTCTCTCCACTGTCATTTATGAGAGTTGTGAATTGAATCGGTGGTCTTCCATGAATGATTCTCTCCCCTGTCATTTATGAGAGTTGTGAATTGGATTGGTGGTCTTCCATTCTCTCCACTGTCGTTTATGAGAGTTGTGAATTGGATCGGAGTTCTTCCATGAATGATTCGCTCCACTGTCGTTTATGAGAGTTGTGAATTGGATCGGAGATCTTCCATGAGTGATTCTCTCCACTGTCGTTTATGAGAGTTGTGAATCGAATCGGTGGTCTTCCATGAATGATTCTCTCCACTGTCATTTATGAGAGTTGTGAATTGAATCGGTGGTCTTCCACGAATAATTCTCTTCACTGTCGTTTATGAGAGTTGTGAATTGAATCGGTGGTCTTCCATGAATGATTCTCTCCACTGTCGTTTATGGGAGTTGTAAATAGTCAGGCAGTAAGCACAAAGCTATATTCTAGAAAGCCTTGGCCTCTGCCTCATTACATTATATACACAGTCAGATCTTACTGAAAAATCCACATAAAAATTGCATCATATTCTTTTTGGATAAAGTTCTATTTATTTTACTGGAAAATGCTCAAAATAGCGTGAAAAAAACCATCAATGTGTACGCTATCGGAACTTTTTCTTTTTACCATTAAAATAAATCTTAAATTCAAGGAGTATTTGATTAGATTTTAGATGTGAATGTAGGGGCAGAATGTATTTCTAAATCCTCATGAAATCACTGTGGATTTACCACAATAGAGCAATAGAGAGCACTGATTGGTGGAGGGAAAATTCTTGGAAGAAGTTGCACCTATCAGACATGGTTATTCCTTTTTGATATACCATAAAGGTCACTGATGGTAACACCCCTTTCATTGTAAGGGTGTGTGCACACGTTGCGGATTGTGCTGAGGATTTTTCCGCGCGGATTTGGGTAAATCCGCAGGTCAAATGACCTGCGTTTTACCTGCGGATTTAGTGCGGATTAGCCTGCTTTTTTTCCCTTGCATTTTGACACCTGGTGATGGAGCAGGTGTCAAACAGCTGTGGATTCCGCACAAAGAACTGACATGCTGCGGGTTTAAAACCGCAGCTAATCCGCACGGAAAAATCCGCAGTAAGTGCACAGCGTTTTTCAATTTCCATTGACTACAAAGGTACTGTACAATGCAGCAGAAACTGCTTCGGATCCGCAGGGCCAAATCCGCTGCGGATCCGCAATGTGTGCACATACCCTTAGTGTCGCTCTTGGGATTGGTTCAGTATGACAATGTGGCCTGTGATCCAAAAAAAGGTTGTGCATCCCTGGTGTGCACCAAAGCTCCTGTTTAAATACTGTGTAGGGAATTACAAAACAGTCCTATTTTAAAGGGAATATGTCAGCAGGTTTTTGCTATGGAATCTGTGAGCAGCGTGATGTAGGGGCAGAGAGCCTGATTCCAACAAAGCATCTACCACTTATTGAACTGCTGGCTGCATTTTTGATAAATCTCTGTTTTCTCTCCTGTAGATGTAGCAATGGTCAGAATGCAGAGCTGCAGTACTAGTAAAACTGCTGACAGTCATCTATTTTCAGAAGCCCTGTATAACCCTTTTCACACAATTGATTGTCAGCTTCCTGTGTACACTGTGAATTATCAGCAAGCTGTCAATCAGTGGTGGGGGCGGGTTACACAAATTAGCTGGACTGGTTTGCAAAGCAGACCTAATCAGGCAGTGATAATCTGCTAATGATATTGAGAGTACAGCACACAGCCTAATAAAGTGACACATCCCTGGAATCAGGCTCTCTTCCCTTTCATTATTCTGGTCTCAGACTACTGTAAATAACAAAATCTGCTGACAGTTTCCCTGGAAGGAAATAAGCCTATGTTGTTGATTCCTGCACAGTGGGAAAACGGGAACATTGTACAGAACTTAAGCAAAGGAGAGTATAACCCTTTGGTCTTAGGGTGGCTCTAGATTTCATGCCACAAGTTTCATATTATTCAGACATATAGCCTCATTCTTAAATGGAATACCCCCCTAAAAATTTTACACCAAAGAGGAATTGAAACTATTTAATCAACATAAAATTATTCTTTCTCAATGAAAAATAAAAACAGATAACAGATGTAGTTTTTTTTACAAAACTGTAACAATTATAATAGGGGCACAGCGTGAACCAAGCTTTTCGGAGAAATGACAGCGCGCTCACTTGGAGGAAGGCATAACACCTGGGGGAACTGATGCCTAATGTTAAGCAGGCACATATGAAAATTTAATTTGTTTTTTATTTTTTTGGCTGTTCTTCATTAACATTTTTTTACACACAGAGACATTTTTGGATTATTGTGTGAAGCTGGAGATTGGCACATAATGAATACCAGTCTTTCAAAACAACATAAAAATAGCATAAGTTTCACATCTCTGTAATATAAGCCCCAAAAGAGAAACACTGTATTTATTTCTGTTATTACAGGAAAATATCCAAATAGCGAACAAAAAAAAAAATGACACAGAGAATATTGACAATATTTATTTGTTCGCTATGATTAACCCTTTGCCTCTACAGGCAAATTTTGTTTTGGTTTTTTTGGGGTTTTCTTTCCCACTTAATTCCAAGAGTCACAACTGCTTTTTTTTCCACAGTCATAGCTGTATGTTCACTTGTTTTTTTACGGGACAAGTTTTGAATGACACATTCATTTTACCATACAGCGTACTGAAGAACAGGAAACAATATTCCAAGTGTGATGAAATGGAGAAAAAATGCAATTCTGGTATTTTTTGGGGGGTTTTGATTGCTACTAAAAATGTACCTGAAAACATGATTCCCCAGGTCAGTATGACTACGGTATTACCAAACTTACATAGATTTTTTTTTAAAATAAAAACTTAATTGTCTTTTTCATTTTTATTTAATAATAATGTACAGCAAGCGATTTTAATAATCTTTCAAATGTACTCCTGGAGCCACCATATGAAGACCTTCCTTTCCAATCACACAACACAGAGAAAAAAACAGTGGCTGCACATTTAACTTCCCAACCACACCCTTGAGGTGGAGATATGGTGAGTAGGCGTCCCACTCATTTCTCACCTACTCACTAAAAACTTGACCCTTGTAATCAGGGTCGGACTGGCCCACCGGAGAACCGGAGGATTCTCCGGTGGCCCCAAGCATAGGCAGCTGCCGGTATACTGGCCAGCAGTTGTCTAGGGCCCCACTGCTCCAGGGGCCCCCAGCCAGTGGGCAGCTTCTATGGCCCCCCCGGGTGCCAGCGAAGCAGCATGGGGTGCCAGGAAGCAGAAGCAGGCTTCTGCTTTCCCGGCTACTTAAGAAAAATTAATATTCACATTCCTTAGGGGGTGTAGTTTCAAAAATGGGGTCACTTTTTTGGGGTTTCCACTGTGCGGGACCTCAGGGTGTCTCCAAATGTGACATGGCCCCATAGATTTCTTACAGTGAATTTTGCTGCAGCTTCGCTTACGAAGCCTGCCGTGCGCCAATACTGTGATTTTAGACAACACTTGTGGTATTGCCGTGTTCGGGAGACAATGGGGAATAAAAAGTGGGGTGTACTTTTTCCTGGTCCCCCTTTTCAAAATGAAAAATGTGGGCCTAAAGCGACATTTTTTGGTAAAAAACGTACTTTTCAATTTCCTCAACCAAGTGCATGAAACTCCAATGGAGCGCTTGTTGGGTCAAAGTGATTACTATACCCCCTAAAACATTCCTTAGGGGGTGTAGTTTCCAAAATGTGGTAACCTTTTGGGGGTTTCCACTCTGGGGGTACCTCAGGGTCTCTCCAATACGACATGGCCCACTGGATTTCTTCCAGTGTAATCTACTATCCCAAAAACCGCCTAGCTCTCCTTCTGTGCTGAGCCCTCTTGCGCGCCCATAATTTAGTTTACGTGTACATGTGGGGTGTTTCTATAAACTGCGGAATTGGGGTAACCAATTTTGGGTTTGCTGTTAACCCTTGCTGGGTTGCAGGTAAAATTGGATTACAATGGAATATCTGCCAAAAAATTGAAATTTTGATATTTCACTGTCATTTTGCTTGAATTCCTGTGCAACACCTAAGGGGTTAACAAAGTTTTGAAAATCCGTTTTGGACACCTTGAGGGGTGTAGTTTGCAAAATGGGGTAATGTATGGGTGGGTTCTGTTATACAAGACCCATAAAGTGACGTCCGAACTGACTTGGTCCTTGGAAAAATGGGTTTTGGAAATTTAGTCGTAAACTTTAAAAATTGCGTATAAAACTATGAGCCTTATCACATCCGAAAAATATAAAATTTCATTTCCAAAATGATGCCAATGTGAAGTAGACATGTGGAGAATGTAAACTAATAACTGTTATGGGGAGTATCAGCATTTTTGTAAAAAATAGAGAATTTCAAAGTTCAAAAATAGCGAATTTTTCCCAAATTTTCGTGTATTTTGTAATTTTTTATGCAGAAAGGTAAAATCTATTGACTCACAATTAGCACTACCATGAAGTACAATATGTCACGAGAAAACATTCTCAGAATGGCGTGGGTAGGTGATAGCGTCCCAAAGTTATTACCGCATGAAGTGACAGGTCAGATTTACAAAAAATGGCCTAGGCATTTGGGTACAAATAGGTCTGAAGGGGTTAAGCTACTGATGTGCAAGGGCTATCATATCAAAACATAAACTACAGACATGCATCTACCTAAAAACACCAAAGAGAATTAGTCACTCCGGGTGGTACCGATATCGTCAAAATTGGCTCTTGGCTCATGGACTATATTACCTATCTGACAGCACCGTGCACGTGAGAAAGTTCTCCTGCTCGCGCGGTACTGTGAGACAGGTCCTGCAAGTTCATAGCCAGTGAGCTCACTTCACCTTTCTGACGTCAATGCGACATCTATATAGCTATGTATTCTTTTCTGTATATATCTATTCTATTCTAACTAGTCAGTGTGATTTTACTGTATGCGGCACATGAATTGTCGACTTTTATTCTATTATAAATATACTGTATATGTATACAGTATATATACATACAGTATATACAGTGCCTTGCGAAAGTATTCGGCCCCCTGGAACTTTTCAACCTTTTTCTTTTCCCACATATCATGCTTCAAACATAAAGATACCAAATATGATTTTCTGGTAAAGAATCAACAACAAGTGGGACACAATTGTTAAGTTGATCGAAATGTATTGGTTATTTTAAATGTTGTTGGAAATTCAAAAATCTGAAAAGTGGGGCGTGCATAATTTTTCGGCCCCTTTACTTTCAGTGCAGCAAACTCACTCCAGAAGTTCATTGTGGATCTCTGAATGATCCAATGTTGTCCTAAATGACTAATGATGATAAATATAATCCACCTGTGTGTAATCAAGTCTCCGTATAAATGCACCTGCTCTGTGATAGTCTCAGGGTTCTGTTTGAAGCACCGAGAGCATCATGAAGACCAAGGAACACAACAGGCAGCTCTGTGATACTGTTGTGGAGAAGTTTAAAGCTGGATTTGGATACAAAATGATTTCCAAAGCTTTAATCATCCCAAGGAGCACTGTGCAAGCGATCATATTGAAATGAAAGGAGTATCATACCAATGCAAATCTACCAAGACCTGGACGTCCCTCTAAAATTTCTTCTCAAACAAGGAGAAGACTGATCAGAGATGCAGTCAAAAGGCCCATGATCACTCTGGATGAACTGAAGAGATCTACAGCTGAGGCTGGACAGTTTGTCCGTAGGACAACAATCAGTCGTACACTGCACAAATTCGGCCTTTATGGAAGAGTGGCAATTAGAAAGCCATTTCTCAAAGATATCCATAAAAAGTGTTTAAAGTTTGCAACAAGCCACCTGGGAGACACATCAAACATGTGGAAGAAGGTGCTCTGGTCAGATGAAACCAAAATCGAAATTTGATATGTTTGGCGTAAAGGCAACACAGCTCATCACCCTGAACACACCATCCCTACTGTCAAACATGGTGGTGGCAGCATCATGGTTTGGGCCTGCTTTTCTTCAGCAGGGACAGGGCAGATGGTTAAAATTGATGGGAAGATGGATGGAGCCAAATACAGGACCATTCTTGAAGAAAACCTGTTGGAGACGGCAAAAGACCTGACACTGGGAAGGAGATTTGTCTTCCAACAAGACAATGATCCCAAACATAAAGCAAAATCTACAATGGAATGGTTCACAAATAAACGTATCCAGGTGTTAGAATGGCCAAGTCAAAGTACAGACTTGAATCCAATTGAGAATCTGTGGAAAGAGATGAAAACTGCTGTTCACAAACCATCTCCATCTAACCTCACTGAGCTTGAGCTGTTTGCCAAGGAAGAATGGGCAAGAATTTCAGTCTCTCGATGTACAAAACTGATAGAGACATAACACAAGTGACTTGCAGCTGGAATCGCAGCAAAAGGTGGCGCAAAGTATTAAGTTAAAGGGGCCGAATAATATTGCACGCCCCACTTTTCAGTTTTTGAATTTTCACAAAAATTTAAAAAAAAACAATAAATTTCATTCAGCTTCACAATTGTGTCCCACTTGTTGTTGATTCTTCACCAAAAATTTACATTTGGTATCTTGATGTTTGAAGCATGATATGTGGGAAAAGGTTGAAAAGTTCCAGGGGGCTGAATACTTTCGCAAGGCACTGTGTGTAATGACCAGGCCAAACGTCCCCTGCTATCCACCCCCACACGGTGTCCGCAGCCGAAGGAATTATGACACACATCGGTCTCGGGGATAACAGTTGCTTTTACTTCAGCAGGAAAGGGAATTATAACTTGGAACAAATAAGGAACAGTCTCTCATGAGTAGTCCACGGCAAATACAGTTCACACTTAGATGCTGAGATGTGATTGGTGTCTGGAGCTTTAAGAGCACTGGACAGTGTCTTTTGGTATTTTTTAGAGGGAAGTAGACGCAGCAATTATAGGTTACAGACCTGTACTTGGGGTTATCTCCACAGTGTGTCACGGCACGTGCACAAGTACTTATAGGTGAATGTAGAAACTGTGGTGAATCCTGTCATAAAGACTTAATAAGTGGTGAATCCTGTCAGCAATTCTTTAGATGTGGTGAATCCTGTCAGCAATACTTTACATGTGGTGAATACTATCAGAAATAGAATGATGTCTGTACAGGTAAGAGGGAACTTAGGCTTTTACGCCTGCAGAAGATCTTGAGGTAAAAACCTCCTACACGTGTGTTCTGCTCTCCCTGAAGGCATCCCTCAGACTAAAGAACATTATAGACTTCCCTGGAAAAACAGCTCCTCCTATTGACCATGTGACTAGGAGCTGGTCAATAGGAGACCGAATTCACATCTCAGATCCTTACAAAACAATAATTCAGTCATTGTACACTTTCACCATTAGATGGCGACAGAACACAGCAAACGAGAAATGCATTACATCTAAACTGAGGGTGACTAGAAATGGACAATTACAGCTCACAAATAATGTAGAGGGCCAGTTAGAGACTGAGCAGTAGTGTACAGAAGCTACTCACAATTCAGTATTACTTAAAGGGACAGACACACTCTGGACTGGGTCACTACATATATATGTGTGTTTTGAAGAATATTTCCTTTGAAAACAATGTGTAAATGACATAGAGAATTGCTGCATATAAAAGCTCATGTTAAAATCGCATTTCAATCGGATAGCAATCGCACTGCATTTGGATGTAAATCAGATGCTAGGTGTGAAACATCAGATTGTACTCACATGAAACTCGCATTACACTCAGGCAACTCTCGGCAGGGAGACTCGGATCGATTTTATATAGATTTAGTGTGACTCCGCCCTAAGTGCTGAGCTCTGTATAAAACCATCCACACCACTGATTGCCAGCTTTGTGCCTATGCACAGGGTGCACAGAAAGATACCAATCAGTGGTGGGGTTATACACAGCTTATGAATATGGAGATCTTCATGGCAGCAGGTTTACTAGTCCCCTAATGATAATATTCTGCGGATAAAACAGTAATTTTTATCAAAACTATACCACACAGCCCAGTAAATGACACATCAATGGAATCAGGGTATTTGTCTCTACATTAAGTGTCAAAACTCTGGTGACAGATTCCCTTTAATTAGTTTGATCTTTTGATTAAAGCAGATATGCCCCAAAGATTTCAGAATACAAACTGAATACATCATTAAATACGTCACTTAGACGTGACTTATAAAAAGCTTCTTTTAATAAAAAGCAGAAAAATGTAAAAAAAAAAAATTTACAGTCATTCTAAAAAAAAGTTTCAAAGCAAGTACACCAGGTCCACAGATCCAATCATCAGTTTTAAGATCTATTTAGTGTGTGCAGTTTTTACTGTGAAATCTTGTGATGGATCAGTTGTAAATTCAGTGTAATTCTCGCCAACTGCAGGCTCTGTAGCATAGGATTTGTATAAAAATGTCTCTAGATCTGGCAATAAATACTGTGCGCTGTTTCTCATTTAAGTAGTGAATCTGAATGTCTGTGCTTCCTACTAGAAATGATGGGTTCACCTTTGTTGCATGCAAACATATCTATTTCTCAATTGCACAAATAGCTTTTCATTTGTATTGTCGCATTATCTCTTTTGCCCATATGTACAAGTAGCATTACGATGAAAATTGTATTAAAATCCCCCACAATTCTCAAATATCTGGGATAATTTATTCTCCTGAAAGGGGCAATTGTTCCTAATATTGAAGAAGTGATATTTTGGACATTCCATTCGGAATGATGTATGTCTCAGCTCTGGTCTCTTGCCAAGGGTAGCAAAATAAATGAAATGGATGCCCAACTTATAGCAAACCTACACACTTTTGTCTCTTCTTTCCATGAGGAAGCGAATGTCACGCTCAAGCGGAGGACTGTCAGGTGTGATCTGTCCTGGTGATGTGAACCAGGGGAAGCGTGGACGTCTAGTAGGACTTGGTACTCAGAAGGCCGCAGCTGTTATATTCAGATACAGATTCCCTAATGATGTAGTGTGAAATTCAGGAGAAACCAATTCTAATTTTCATTTTAACCATGATGGTAATTTTTACAGTTATATTCATGACACAGCATTACACGGTCATAACCTCCAAGCGGATAAAACAGCTGTTATATTAATAAGTCACCCTTATAGTACATCTACCTACCATATATACACATAGAATCACTTATCGAGTTAATGCTTGTTCCTAACTATTGGCCTATCTAAACCCACAGGCAAGCCCCAGATAAGCCAGCAAAACGATCGTTCATTGGGTGCAATGATTTTTACTGCAGGTGAAAAAAATCATTATTTGCAGCACAGTGTCCTGTGTAAACAGGAGATGGGCTGTCAATATCATGCTACTGTATGGGGGCTACATCAATCGTATTAGCAATCGTTTTTTCACCATCAATAGTCAGTCCAGTCTGTGTAAACCGATAGGTCAGTGGTTATTTTGTGGCTTGATCCACTTCCTCCAAATTGGTCATTACAATTGATTTAAATTGCCAGCTTCCTGACAGCTACCCTATGCCATGGATCAAAGGTGGGCAAATGATTTTCCCAAGGGGCTACATAAGTGATTGTGACTGTTGTGGAAAGTGAACCAATTGGCTGAAATTAATTCTGCTCAACATTAATATTAACATATTAGTTAGAATAAATCTATCTGTTGTGAGTTCATTTTCCCCTTCACTACTGAGGCCCGAGGAACTCCCTCTTCTGGTGAAGAAAGGTACTGAGCCTGATTGTCAAACACCTGGGGCTGATGATGATGACTGGCTGAGTGGAGTTAATGACTGGATATAAGGCTGCCGACGCCCTTCTGGCCTGCGGGTGATTTCTCTGTGGACTTCTAGGAAACCAGTCTGATTCCTGCTCATCTAAAGCTAAGATTTCTGCTTTGCCTTTTTGCATTAGTGTTTTGTTTTCCTTGCTTTTCTGGATTCTGCCATTCCCTGCTGGGGTGAGCTGAATCTCCTTTTGCCTGTTGCTCTGTCTTCAGAATATTCCTGAGTACTGACATAGCTTTTTTGAAGCCTAGCGTCTTCAGGGTCTTTTTTACTGTCAGTTTGTTGGCTCTTATTTTCATAGGGTTTTTCACAGATTGCAGACAGCAGCCTTCCTGTCCTTTCCTATCTAAGCTAGCGTGGGCCCCATCTTTGCTCAGTCTATCTTTCTGTCTGTGTTTTGTTCTTTCTTCTTGCTTCACCGTCATTATATGTGGGGGGCTGCCTTTTGCTTTGGGGTCTGCTCTGGGGCAGTTTAGATTTCCCTGTCTTTAGGCTATGTAGTCCTCCGGCTGTGATCGAGGGGCCTAGGGCATCGTAGGAGCCCCCACGGCTACTGCTAGTTGTGTTGATAGGTTCAGGGGTCTGCAATCCGATAGCTGCCAACTTCTCTGGTTTTCTGGACTTAGCTAGCATTTCTATTTTTGCCTCCTACGGTGACTCAATCATAACAGAATCACCCGCCATACTGCAGATTCTAGGGTACTCAATAGCAGGAAAGAATTGTATAAAAAAAAAAAAAAAAAAAAAAGTGTGTATATTTTTTCCTCTATATCTCTGAGGCCGTAGGGGGAATTTTTTTTTTTCTCTCAATGGAGATAAAGCAATTGTCTGATCGTGTGGAGCAGCTTGCTGCGGAAGTGCGGGGAATTTCCACCTACCTTGCTCATTCACATGCTGCTGAACCAAAGATTCCTACACCTGATGTATTTTTTGGGGATCGGTCTAAATTTTTGAATTTCAAAAATAATTGTAAATTATTTTTTGCCTTGAAGCCTAACTCGTCAGGGAGCTCCGCGCAGCAGGTTAAAATTGTCATCTCTTTGCTGCGTGGCGATCCCCAGGATTGGGCGTTTTCTTTGAAACCAGATGATCCTATTCTGACTAATGTGAACGCATTTTTTCAGGCCTTGGGGTTGTTGTATGACGAACCTAATGCCATTGATCAGGCTGAAAAGACCCTGCTGGCATTGAACCAGGGTCGTGATTCTGCAGAATTGTACTGTCAAAAATTCCGAAAGTGGGCAGTACTTACTACCTGGAATGATAATGCCTTGGCTGCTCTCTTTCGTAAGGGGTTGTCAGAAGCCATAAAAGATACTATGGTGGGATTTCCTGTTCCCTCTGGTCTTGACGATTCTATGTCTTTAGCCATTCAGGTTGATCGGCGTTTACGCGAACGCAGAGCTGCACGAGAGGTGTTGCCACCTGTTGAACAGATGTCTGAACCTATGCAATGTGTTTTTTCCAGAGAGCAGCGTCAGGAGTTCAGAAGGCGTAATAAGTTGTGTTTTTTCTGTGGAGATGCCTCGCATATTATTTCTGTCTGTCCTAAACGCGAGAAACGCTTTGCACACACGTTTTCTGTTGGTGGTGTTCAACCTAAGTTTCTTCTGGCTATTACTCTGATCTGCTCCCTGTCCACATTTTCCGCCAAGGCTTTTGTGGATTCAGGAGCAGCTCTAAACCTAATGGACTTGGATTTTGCTAAACGTTGTGGATTTCCGATGACACCTCTGCAGACGCCTATCCCTTTGAGGGGGATTGATGCTACTCCTTTGGCTAAAAATAAACCTCAGTTTTGGACCCAGGTGGTAATGCGGGTCGCCCCAGACCATCAAGAAAATTGCTGGTTTTTGGTGTTACATAATCTGCATGATACTATTGTTCTGGGGTTTCCCTGGTTACAAATTCATAATCCAGTTTTGGATTGGAAATCTGTGTCTGTGGTGAGTTGGGGTTGTCGGTGTGCCTTTAGTGAGGCTCTGGTGTTTTCCACCTCTCCTCAGTCGCATGATGTTCCTGATTATTTGGCGGACTTTTATGATGTATTTAGTGAGAATGAGTCTGCGTCTCTGCCTCCTCATAGGAGTTATGACTGTGCTATTGAACTGAGCCCGGGGTGTAAATTTCCCAAGGGTCGGCTCTTCAATTTATCTGTACCCGAGCACGAGGCTATGCGATCCTATATTAAGGAGGCGTTGGAGAAGGGTCATATTAGACCATCCTCGTCACCCTTAGGTGCCGGTTTTTTTTTTGTAGCCAAAAAGTATGGATCATTAAGACCTTGTATTGATTATCGTGCTCTCAACAAAATTACTGTTAAATATCAGTATCCGTTACCCCTGATTTCTGATCTATTCTCCAGAGTTAAAGGTGCTTGCTGGTTTACCAAGCTTGACCTCAGGGGGGCGTATAATCTTATTCGCATTAAGCATGGGGATGAATGGAAGACGGCGTTTAATACTCCGGAGGGACATTTTGAGTACCTGGTGATGCCTTTTGGGCTCACTAATGCCCCTTCTGTCTTCCAGTGCTTCATGAACGATATTTTCCGAGATTTTGTCGATACATTTTTGATTATCTATCTGGATGATATTTTGATCTTCTCCAAGGATTGGGATTCTCATGTGGAACATATTCGGACTGTGTTCCGGATCTTGAGGGAGAATTCCCTGTATGTCAAAGGATCTAAATGCCTTTTTGGAGTACAGAGGATTTCTTTTTTGGGATTTATTTTGTCCCCGTCAACTATTGAAATGGACAGGCCATTTACGATTGGGTTCAGCCCACTTCTTTGAAGGCCCTCCAGAAGTTTTTGGGTTTTGCTAATTTTTATCGGAAATTTATAGCAAAATTTTCTAGTATTGCCAAGCCATTGACTGATTTGACTAAGAAGGGTGCTGATGTGTTAAATTGGTCTCTGGAGGCTGTTTCTTCCTTTCAGGAGCTGAAGCGAAGATTCACCTCCGCCCCGGTTTTGCGGCAACCTGATGTCTCACTTCCGTTCCAGGTAGAGGTGGATGCTTCTGAGATTGGTGCAGGAGCTGTTTTGTCCCAAAAGGATCCTGTAACATCTAATATGAATCCCTGTGCTTTCTTTTCCTGAAAGTTCTCTCCATCTAAACGTAACTATGATGTGGGGAATCGGGAACTGTTAGCCATGAAATGGGCATTTGAGGAGTGGAGACATTGGTTGGAGGGAGCTAAGCATCAAGTCGTGGTCCTCACTGACCACAATAATTTGATTTAAATAGAGTCGGCTAAGCGCTTGAACCCTAGACAGGCTAGGTGGGCCTTGTTTTTTACACGTTTTGATTTTGTGGTTTCTTTTCTTCCTGGAACTAAGAATGTCAAGGCTGACGCCCTCTCTAGGAGCTTCTTTGCTGATTCTCCTGTGGTGACCAAGCCTGCTACCATCTTAGGCGAAGGGGTAGTTCTTTCTGCCATCTCGCCCGATTTGAGATGTGCTCTGGAAGAGTTCCAGGAGGACAAACCTGAGCGTTGTCCCAGTGGAAAGTTGTATGTTCCTGACCAGTGGAAGAAGAGAGGGATGTCTGAAGTTCATTGCTCTGCTTTGGCTGGTCATCCAGGTATTTTTGGTACTAGAGATCTGGTGAGTCGGTCTTTTTGGTGGCCCTCCTTGTCTCGTGATGTCAGGAATTTTGTGCAGTCCTGTGGGACGTGCACCCGGTCTAAATCGTGTTCTCGCTCTAGTGGGTTGTTGATGCCTTTGCCTGTCCCCAAGAGGCCATGGACCCATATTTCAATGGATTTCATCTCTGATATGCCTGTCTCTCAGAGGATGACTGTTATTTGGGTGATTTGTGATAGGTTCTCTAAGATGGTTCATCTTGTACCACTCCCTAAGTTGCCGTCTTCCTCTGAATTGGTGCCCCTGTTTTTACAACAGGTGGTTCGCTTGCACGGGATTCCTGAGAACATTGTATCTGACAGAGGAGTCCAGTTTGTGTCTAGATTTTGGAGAACTTTCTGTTCCAAGCTGCAAATTGCCTCTTCAGAAAGAAAGAGGACTTTTACTCTACAGCGCCACCTATTGGTAGTAGCGATCCTACAAGTCACAATCAACCCTTTAACGAGTCTTGTAATATGACTTAGGATACAAGCCAAATCAGAATCTCTACTACAGAATCGCTACTACCAATAGGTGGCGCTGTAGAGTAAAAGTCCTCTTTCTTTCTGAAGAGGCAATTTGCATATTATTTTCCCAGAGGAGCATTGCACGGCGAATAAGCCTCCTTACCTTGACAAGCCACAGCTGGCATGTCACTCTCCGCAAGGAGAAACCTTACCTCTTAGACCCCTGTTCCAAGCTGGGAATTCAGTTGTCCTTCTCCTCTGCTTTTCACCCTCAGACCAATGGGCAGACAGAGAGAACAAACCAGACCTTGGAGTCATATTTGAGATGTTTTATTTCTGCTGATCAGGATGATTGGGTTTCATTTTTGCCCTTGGCCGAATTTGCTTTAAATAATAGAGCTAGTTCTGCCACTTTGATGTCTCCTTTTTTTTGTAACTTTGGGTTTCATCCTCGATTTTCTTCAGGGCAGGTGGAGCCCTCTGCCTGCCCAGGGGTTGACACTGTGGTGGAGAGAATGCACCAGATCTGGGACCAAGTGGTGGATAAGTTATCTCTCTCCCATGAAAAGGCCCAGCGGTTTTCCAACCGACATAGGACCATTGGTCCCCAATTTAAGGTTGGTGATATGGTGTGGTTATCATCAAAAAATATTGCTATGAAGGTGGCTTCTCCTAAGTTTAAGCCTAGATTTATTGGACCTTACAAGATTTTGGAGATTATTAATCCGGTCTCTTTTCGTTTGGCTCTTCCTGTCACATTTAAAATCCATAATGTGTTCCATAAATCTTTGTTGAAGAGGTTTGTTGAACCTGTTGTTCCGGGGGTTGCACCTCCAGACCCTGTATTGGTTGAAGGTAACATGGAATATGAGGTAGAGAAAGTACTGGATTCCCGTCTGGCTAGACGGAGACTCCAGTATTTGGTTAAGTGGAAGGGTTATGGTCAGGAGGATAATTCCTGGGTCTCTGCCTCTGATATTCATGCCAAAAGATTGGTGCATGCCTTTCATCGGGCTCACCCTGATCGCCCTGGTGGCGTGGTTGAGGGTTCGGTGACCCGTCCTCAAGGGGGAGGTACTGTTGTGAGTTCATTTTCCCCTTCACTACTGAGGCCCGAGGAACTCCCTCTTCTGGTGAAGAAAGGTAGTGAGCCTGATTGTCAAACACCTGGGGCTGATGATGATGACTGGCTGAGTGGAGTTAATGACTGGATATAAGGCTGCCGACGCCCTTCTGGCCTGCGGGTGATTTCTCTGTGGACTTCTAGGAAACCAGTCTGATTCCTGCTCATCTAAAGCTAAGATTTCTGCTTTGCCTTTTTGCATTAGTGTTTTGTTTTCCTTGCTTTTCTGGATTCTGCCATTCCCTGCTGGGGTGAGCTGAATCTCCTTTTGCCTGTTGCTCTGTCGTCAGAATATTCCTGAGTACTGACATAGCTTTTTTGAAGCCTAGCGTCTTCAGGGTCTTTTTTACTGTCAGTTTGTTGGCTTTTATTTTCATAGGGTTTTTCACGGACTGCAGACAGCAGCCTTCCTGTCCTTTCCTGTCTAAGCTAGCATGGGCCCCATCTTTGCTCAGTCTATCTTTCTGTCTGTGTTTTGTTCTTTCTTCTTGCTTCACCGTCATTATATGTGGGGGGCTGCCTTTTGCTTTGGGGTCTGCTCTGGGGCAGTTTAGATTTCCCTTTCTGTCTTTAGGCTATGTAGTCCTCCGGCTGTGGTCGAGGGGCCTAGGGCATCGTAGGAGCCCCCCACGGCTACTGCTAGTTGTGTTGATAGGTTCAGGGGTCTGCAATCCGATAGCTGCCAACTTCTCTGGTTTTCTGGACTTAGCTAGTATTTCTATTTTTGCCTCCTACGGTGACTCAATCATAACATCTATCTATCTATCTATCTATCTATATATATAATTGCCTTAAATTGTCCATCATCCACTTCCTTCTGGATGTCCCCGAATCCCACAATCCACCATGCCACACCGGAAGTACGCCGACCTCCATTTTGGAACACCCAAGTGATGCCGCTCGGATCCAGGCCGCCGCTGCGATCCCGACCGCCGCTTGGATCCAGGCCACCGCTTCGATCCCGACCGCTGCTGGGATCCCAGCTGCCGCTCGGATCCAGGCCTCTGCTGCGATCCCAACAGCCACTGGGATCCCGGTCGCTGTTTGGATCCCAGACGCCGCTCGGATCCAGGCCACCGCTGCGATCATGAGGCTGTGAAAGGGGTGTAACGAGGGGGTATAACAAGAGGGGTGTAATGAAGGGGGTATAATGAGAGGGTGTAATGGGGGTAATGAGGAGGGCATAATGAGAGGGATGCTGCTGCAGGACTGCACGCGTCGGATTCCGCCGCTGCCCGCCCACCCACCTCTGTGCAGTCACAGCTGGCAGGAAAGACCACAGCTTGAGGCCTGTGCTGGAGATTGGGTGCGGCCACCCTCTAGTGGCACTGCACACCATCTCCAGCACAGGTCGCAAAACACCGTCTTTCCTGCCAGCTGTGAGAGGGGTGTAACGAGAGGGTGTAATAAGGGGGGAGTAATGAGAGGGATGCCGTCGCCGGACCCCCACCAGGACCCACAGCCTGACTGCAAGCACCGGATCCCGCCGCTGCCTGCCCACCCACCTCCACGCAGTCACAGCCGGTAGGAAAGACCGCAGCTTGAGGCCTGTGCTAGAGATTGGGTGCGGCCACCCTCTGGTGGCACCACACACCATCTCCAGCACAGGCCGCAAAACACTGTCTTTCCTGCCCGTTGTGACTGCACGGAAGTGGGCGGGCCGCCACCTCCAGCGCCACAAAGCTGCCCCCATCGTGATGTTAGTGCACTCCTGATGCGATAGCATTGGACACACATCTAGCATTAATATAAAATAATAATTCTATAGCTCAATAACAAGCAGAATCAAGTATGCTGGCACCCCACTATGTCATATCAGCCCACACATAGCCATCTGTTTACTGTAGGAGCCAACACACAGTCCCTCCATGTACCATATGAGCCTGCATAAAGCACCCTATATATTGTATGTATCCACATACAGCTCCGTCATATAAACGTATGAAACCACACAGCCCCCATATACAGTATGAGCCAACAAACAGTTCCCCTACATTATGAGCTCACACACAGCCCCACTATATACAGTATAATAGCATACACAGCCTTCCCATATACAGTATGAGCCCTCAAAGCCTCCCTATACATAGTATGAGCCCCTCAGTAGCCCCTTATATACAGTATGAGCCCCCACTTAGCCCCCTAAACACAGTATGAGCAACCACATAGCCCCCATATATACAGATATACATCTCACACACATACAATATATTAAAAAATAAACAACAAAACACATACCTCGCTTCCGTTCCCCTGACGCTCTGGTCTAGTCTGCACACAGCAGACGTGATATAATGACATCATTATGTCTGCAGTCTGAGTTGCACATGCATCAGTAAATTTGCAAAGCAGTTGTACAAAGCTTGTAATCTGTTCTAAAAATTGAAGGGATTTTTAATTCAGCTCGTTGTCTAGGATCCATAGCATTGATGGCTGAACAAGTCGAGTGCTTACAAACTCGTTCCAATAGAGGTTGTAAGTACTTCTCTATAGGAGGCTAAAAGATCCAGATCCTGACCAGTTTCAGTGCTACTGTGCTCCAATTCTCCCGAGACAAAGCTGATTTGTAACTCACCAAAAACGCACTGTTTTAGACAGCAGCATATGGAGCACACATTACCAGCAGTACAATGATGCCATTCATCCAAATTGTCAATCAAGCAGTAGTACTGAAAGCCAGTACGCAGAGGAGCAGTGTGCCCCTGCAGAAGAGGACGAAAACAACCTTTCAACTCGATACTCAAACTTATACCCTGAGTTTTAGGTTTTACAAAGCAATGTAAAAATGTTTTAATCTTTTTTTCAACCACCGAGAATTTTTTTAATCTATTTGTTGACTACTTTGGTTTAACGTACAGTGGAAATAAAAATCAAACACGCTGATCTTAAAATTTCAGGTTTTTGCCATGTAATATAATCATATCATGAAGAATAATTTCAGAACTTTTTCTATTCTTTCTAACTTTTCTATTAAATTGCATCATCCAATAAAATAATAGATGAGAAACAGAAGGAAGAGAAGGAAAAAAAGTAACAAAGAGAGAGAAGAAAAGAGACACAGAGAGAGAAATAAAAAAAATAGAACAAAAGAAAAGAAGGGGAAAAATAAAGGAAATAAAAAAGTGAGAAAGACTGGGAGAAAAAGAAAAAGAATTTGAAGACTTAAAGATGGGAATGTGGCTAGGTTGGAAATAAGGAAAGGCGAAACCTATTTCTTTATTCTTGTTATTTTTTCATCAAGTCAATCTCATTTCTGCCTGTCTGCACTCTATATTTTTAGCCTTCTAGTTGCATATCACACAATCGTGTTTGTGCCAAATCAATTTTCTTTTAACAGGAAATAGTTTCATGCTGTGTGTGTCCCTCTGAAATAATGTTTATGTCATGATTCAAAATGTATGCACAGATCAAAACTGAGGCTTTGTAATTCACAAAATTTTACTGTTTGATTTGGTCATGGTTAAGACAAAGTACTTTTGAGTCCTCTAAAAAAAAAAAACTTAAAATGGGACCCCATTCACGCTATGCAAAAACAGACAGGTTTTAAAAATTAAAGTGTTTGTCCCTCAAAAGAGACATGTAACCCTTTTACCAGACACGTGATAACGGTCTAATCATTAGGGATCACACCGATAGGACACCCACAATTTCTAAATCACGGTTTTCCCTCCTCCCAAAATCATTAAATGGAACATAAAGGAGCATACTGTACGTGAGCTGACCATCTCTCAATTCAATCTCCACTTCAATTCAGTCATGGAGTAATGAGGAATATGGGGCAGATGGACAACATCTGCACGGAGTTTGTATCTGCTTCCCCTGTTTGAGTGGGTTCCTCCAGGTTCTCTGGTTTCCTCCCACAGTCCGAAGATACACAGTCAGTGTCGGACTGGGGTGCCAAGGGCCCACCAGTAACATTGCCTTTGGGGGCCCACTTTTCACCGGCATACAAATATTACACTACCCTCGTTCACAAATTTACCTATATCTCTATATAATAATAAACTGGGCAGTTTGGTTAATGAATGATGAGATGCTGCTTATTTTTCTGTACAGAGTGAATTATGCTAAGTACTGCCCATATAATGGGGTTGAGGCCCAGATCTGCACAGCGGCCCACTGGGGGATTGCCCTGTTCCCCTATGGGCCAGTCCGAGCCTGGAAACATTGATAGGGTATTTAGATTGTGAGCCCTAATGGGAATAGTGTTGATGTCGTCTGTAAATTATTTGGGAAATTAATGGCACTTTATAAATGAATGAAATAAATAAAATAGTTTTTTGCAATAACTGACAAGTTGCCAACAATTATGTTCAGCCCATTTTTGGGGTTTATGTCCAATTTGCCTTCTTTTCTCTGTTTATTTTGTATTGTTCCAATACACCCAAAGGAAATAAACATGTGTAAGAGAACATGTGTAATTGCAATAACTTTCTGGAACAAATACTTCATTTTCTGGAACAATTTCAAGGGCACCAACCCTTTCAGCCATGAATGCATTACAAGAAGGCATAGAAAACAACCAGTAAGCAATGAAAACAAATATCTTGTTATAAAGTGCGGTTGATGTTTGGTTGTGTAAGAACCGTCTCATTTAACTTCGGCCTGTGTGTTCACATTGGGAATGGAAGCATGTTTACGAGAAAGATTGCATATTACAGCAGATAATAAACCTGCACATCTGTGGACCATTACATACATTGGGAAGGTCTGGCTAAATGGAGACATGCAGTTCCAACAGATGTTACAGAATATTTCAGTCTGCAAGACATAGAACTTTCTCATGTAACAGGTTACACAAACCAACGGAGTTACCGGGGGAGCCAAGTAAATACGGAAAGGATGCAGTCAATGAATAACTTTGGAATAAATTATATAAACAGGTAGTATAAATGTCCTACTGTTTATTTTTGTTTTTTGGCTTGGGAACTTGGCAGGTGGGCAAATATAAGTAGTCTCAGCAGAAGATGAATAAAGTATTTAGTAATGTAAGTGCAAGGGAAAGATTGAGAAAGAGACCAGCACAAATGACCATAGGGCACTGGGCACTTCATTAAAGAGAGGCTCACAGTTCCTTATACCATTAATATTATTCAACCCCCATTTGCAAATTAGGTTAATTTGCAACATTTACAACATTTTTACTCTTTGCATGAAATGAACCCTATATGAACAAGGTAAATAGATCAACACAAATGGTATGACAAGAGGTTTCTCCAAATTCAACACAATTGCCACTTCTATTGTTTACTGCAGTCTCAGAACTATTCAACCCCTTCATGATGAATGTTTAGTATGTAGAAGATTACTTTTGCCTATTATGACCTGCAAAAAACATAATGCATACCATGACAACAGTTTCTGGCAGTTCCTGAGAAATCTTACTCATCCCTTAAGAGTAATGGCCTCCAATGAACTAATATTCTTGAGTTCACATGCCACAACTCACACCAAAGATTTTATGTGGGATTCAAGCCAGATGACTGACAGCGACTACAGAATCTTCCAGGGCTTCTTCTGAACCTAAGTCTTGGTGGACTTTGAGTCATACTTGCTATAATTGTCCCATGTGAAGATCCATATCTGCTAAAGCTTCAGCTTCTTCACAGAAGATATTACATTTTCACCTTGGATTTCCTGATATTTGATTTAAACTGTCTTTTCCTCCACAGACTGCATGCTTCCAATACAAGAGGAAGAAGAGCAGCCTGAAAGTTAACGCCATGCTTCACTAGGTGTATTTTTCAGCATTTGCTTTGTGCTTCATCCCTCAGATATACCATCCTAATACATACGCCTGAAAAGTTCCAGTTTTGTCGCATCACTCCAAAGAGCAGAATACCAGAATCTTTGTTTCTTATTTATATGGTTTTGAGCATATTGCAACTGACTTTTCTTGTGCTTTTACGTCAGTGGAGGTAAATATCTTGGAGTTTGGGCTTGGACACCTTCTGCGTTCAGTATGGACATTACTGAAATCTCTGAACTTACTGCCATCAAAGTTTGCAGCAGATCTTTTACAGTTTCTTGAGCATTTTTGACCACTGGCGTATTTTGGAATCTCATTGCAGGCAGTGACAGCTTCCTTTTTTTGGTATCCAGAATCTTATAGTGTTTGCGTGGGTTTCCTCCGGGTACTCCGGTTTCCTCCCACATTCCAGACATACTGATAGGGAATTTAGATTGTGAGCCCCATCGGGGACAGTGATGATAATGTGTGCAAACTGTAAAGCGCTGCGGAATATGTTAGCGCTATATAAAAATAAAGATTATTATTAAGATTATTATTATTGTCTTTGAACTTGCAAACTGTGCTTAAAACTTAAGGATCTTTAAGTACCTACAATTTTCTTGGAAGACTCCATAGTTGTCTTCACTGTCACCTAACCAAAATCTTTGATATTTTAGGAAGGTGGTTGCAGTACACTTGAACTGGAGGCCAGCGCCAATGAGGAATGTGCTCACATTGCTCAGGAACACTAGCGGAAACTGGTGTATGCGTAGTCAGCACGTCATAACAACTAAAGTTGCTTTGCGAAGTACTAAGCAGCTTTTGTGTAATTTAATACTAAGCAATCGCCCCTCCATGAATTGGTAAATTGTCGCATCAGTATTTTGCACCTGTGTTGCCTCCTCTTTACTACATGGGTTTGCTGCATCCTGACAGTGCATTAGTTCTAAGATCAGGGCAGGTAAATACCGCTGCCCTTTTTTTTCTGTATCATGCTCAAAAACGCAACTATGTTTACATAGCGACCCCAAAGATAATCCTTATATATGAAGACACCAATGTCCTTCATGTCCAGCATTATCCTGTAGTCCTAATCTTTTGGGTTGAATTATATAGATGTATGTCTTTTTTATGGTTTTATGTTATATAACTGAAATATGATTTTATTATTTACATTATATGTAAATATTGTTTTTCATACTATAGCACACAAAAAAAATAAAATGATTATGTCTGGTTGTTCACCCAAGGGATCTCATTTTGTCGTTTTATCTGTCAATAGGAACCCCCTTTACAATATATTTTGAGCCTCTGGTACCATGTTGACCACATTTATCTTCAGGTCAGTTACCAGAATGGATAATGACCCAGAGCATTGGGTGCAGTATCTGAGTTGATAAGCGCGTCTCATGGGCAGGAGCATTTACAAAGCTGATTGTGAATTTACATTATTGCAGTCAGTAATAGCTAAGGACGGTTACAATGAGGTTCAGTACCCAGGCATGAGGCCTGAATTTTGAGATTCAAAGATCAAGTCTAAAAATTTCCAGATGAAGCTGCAAACACTACATAAATATGAGTGCTATTGTGCAATTTCATAAAGAGGATCTTTCACCAAATGTTTCATGATGAGTTGGACATACAATGTGTTGGTGGTTGCAGATCAGAATAAAAATTTTTCTTTCTTTTTCTTTAATTTTGCCTCTCCATTGTGGAGATATTAACAACCAATTTTTTTTTCCACTATGTCTACATTGCGTGTCTATCTCAACATGAAACGTTTAGGGAAAGGTTCCCTACAACTACATAATAGGGTGGCTGGAATGCTCAGCACATTTAATGACTGACCGAAAAAGGAAAAGATGTTCCAGCCTCAGGAAGATCTTCTTAAAATCATCAAATTTATTAGGCAAGTATAAAAATATAACAAGCAAGTCACACTGCCGTAGGGGTACACTTACCTAATGAATTTGATGATTTTAAGAAGATCCTGATGCTGGAACATCTTTTCCTTTATTGATTGATAATCCTGCGGCAATGGTGGTTCCGAGCCTCGGTCTTCCATGTGGGTGAGCTGACTCTTTTTTCCCATTTTTCTTGATGCAATGACTGACAATCTAGCTGGCAGCAGACATGACTATGTAGCAGCACTAGATCACTGTTAGTCAAGTTGTTCATTCAAGGTCATATGTTTTATGCACTAAACACTCAAGTCTATGGTCAGTCCTGCACTTATTAGTCGTCCTGTCAGAAGAGTTGGATGCGTATTACAAATTTATGCACTAAGAATTGCTTCATCCTTCTCTCTTTGCTGCTCTAATATAGCATTAAGGTGAACTTACTCTCCTTATAGAGACCAGTTAAGTACAAAAACTGACAAATCAGTTTACCCTGGAGAAAAAAAAATATCTCAAAGTGCCAACTGGAGGTGGTAGCAATCCTATAATTTAATGTTTAACCTGAGTCCCTCACCCCAATCAGTTCAACCACCTATAGTTGCGCCTTGAATGGGTAGAAAAGAGGCCTTTTTTTCTGCGGTACATTTTTTAGCTCATGTGCATGGTCAGTTCCCATTTTACCCATTATCAGCTTTATGCTGTTTTTGAAAAAAAAATGTCTTAGGAGAGTTGGGGTTTTACCTGCAGACTTTGGTTCTCACTCCTTTAGGATCGGTGCAGATACGTAGGCAGTCAGGGCAGGCATGTCTAACGGGGACGTTAAGTGTATCAATGAGTGGAAGTCATAGTGTTTTGCTTCCTATATTCGCCCTGAACTGTTGAACTAATTATTTCTTTTTTCAGGTGCTCAGCGTCTGACGGTGTGGTTGCCAGGGCAGTCACAATTTTTTGCCTGTGCAGAGAGCCGCAGGCAGACCGGGCAGAGAGAACTTGGGCTTTTGAGATATCGAGGTGATGTGGAGAGGGATCTGTGGTCTTACATGGTCACAAGTGTTGCCAGAAGCGTAGGAGATGATCAGAACTGGTTGTTCATCAGTTATTTGATAATTCATGATGAAAGTAATGATTTGTGCTTCCTAAAAATAGCTGAGTTAATGACCCTTATGTGTGCGGATCTGGACCATAGTATAGGTTTTTTCTCTGAGGCAATTTTAGTTTGGTATGAAATAATCCAGAGAGTGCCATTGATGCTGTTGCAGTTGAGGAAGCCCGTAGAACGGTTTGTTTAGTGCAATCAAAATCCGGTGTTGTATTTAGCCATGGTCAGTTACAAGGGGATAACTGTCACCTGATGGGCAGGATGGCATCCACTTAATTGTAATAGGTTTAGACACATTTATATTGAGTCTTCAGAATGGGGTCGAGCAGGCTCTGTTATTGCCGTGTGCCGGTGGTGGCTCGGTGTATATTTAAACAAGCCCTTCTGTGGCGGTAAAAGTTGTCGATTTGGAGAATATTGAGCTGAAGATGAACTTGCACTTTGAGAGCAGGTGGTGCATACCATTTTGGATCCCGAATGTCACACGTTTTATGGTTTTAAGAGAATGGTTAGTTTTGAGAATAAAAGAAATAAAAGCTGGGGTCAACCCCGTCCACTAAAGAAGTTATGTGTCATATGCATTTTTGGGCTTATTATGGGAGGGAGGCATTCTGTATCCTTTGTTGGTCTCAGGAGTCTCATTTGGGCACAGTCATACAGTTTTCCAAATTGTTGCCACAAAGTTTTAGGCAAACAAATGACCAAACTGTCTTGCTATGCTGAAGTACGGAGATTTCCCGTCACTGGAACTAAGGTAAAATCAACTTTACTGCAACACACAACAATGAAAAACAACCCTAATTCAATATCCCTCCTCCACCAATTTTCACAGTTCGCACAATGTAGTCCAGAAAGTAGCGTAATAATCTCCTGGCATTCACCAAACCCAAACTCGTCCATTAAACTCCCTGATAGAGACATATGATTGATCACTCCAAGGAAGGAATTTCACAAACGTACTTATTACAATGGACGTATTCTATTGCAGTGTCAACCTCAAATTCAGTGAGCTCTTTTTAACGATCTATTTCTTTCAGAAATGTTTGTACAGACAGACTGCTTTGCTGGGGGCTGGATTTTGTGGCAATAGAACTGAATTAAAAAAGAGGAATATGATGATTAAGAGATGTGTCCGACTTCCGTTACCTTTGCCTGTATAGTGTAAAGTTTTAAGTATCAAATTCAGTGTATAAAATATTTATTGCACTATTGAATGATATAACTTAACACCTATTCCTCAGGACAATGACTAATATTGTGTGGAGGTGCCATGAAGTTATCCTCCATCTGTAACTTAGGACAAACAGCCAAGGCACTCACCTGTCTAAACAAGAAAAATGTGTTACATACACGATCATCTCCCAAGTGGCTATGAACAAACACATTTACTACAAATGACTACATAGTGGTGGTGCCAAATGTGATTTTAATGTATAGAATGTCGCCTCGCCTCAGTGGAAGGTGCTAGACATGTTTAATATAAAAGAAACTGTGTTTGCACAATTACTTCTAACTATGTGAGTCATTTGCTTCTGTTTTTCATTATATTTCTAGTTATAATATTAGAGAAACAGTAGACTTTGAAAAAAATTGTTTTCTAAATTTTAGTTTTATTTGAAAAGTTTTAATTAGACTGTCCAGAAGAGAAGAGCAAATTGACTCAATGCAAACTGAATTTTTGTCAAATCTTTAGAAATTCGTAGGTCCCGGAATTTTCAAAAAATTGGTGTTTCGATACCCGTTAATCGCCAAACGATTGCATCAGCCACAAAATGTTCACATCACTATGTGGACTTCCCCATTTTGCATTGCAGTTATATCATCACATGGTGCAACTAGGTGGGACTATCGGAGCCACTATAAAAGCTGAGGGAGGGAAAGCGGCAGCAATTTTATGGTTTTACAGACTACAGCGAGGACCTCTGAGTGTATAACTCAGCATTAGGTTAGGGTCACATGAGCATATATTTTCTCATATGAGAAAATTGGACAGATTATGAAAATCACATTCTGATCAAAAACTGATTAGCATTTGATCAGAATGTGATCATAGTGTGATCCGATTCTCTCAGATTAGGAGATGGAGAAAAAAAATGTATCCAACTTCTCCATTCTGTCAGTCTGTGGAAATTGGACACCATTCATATGTCATCCGCGTGTAGTCTGACGTTTTCTACAGACTTATTGACTTGCATGACCGAGTGCAATCCAAATATCTGATCAAACTTGGGCATGTTGTGATTTTTCCCCGGCTTTGTCAGAGGGAAAAACAGGACATGTGCACAGCCCCATAGAATAACACTGGTCATAGTTTGATATGATTATTTGTCAGATCTCACTAGGACCAAAAATATGGTCATGTGCATGAGCTCTTAGAGACAAGTAGATAAGGCCCTGCAGCTTTGGACAATTACTCAAGACATATTGTTTTGTACAACTGCAGCAAAAAGATGATGAGTGCAGTAGCCAGTAGCGTGCAAACAATACTCTAGATGGATAGTTCTTACACTCATCATTGACAGTTAATGGAGCATGACATGGAAGAGATACAGTATATAACACAGTAAGATGTACCAGTGTAAAATACAAGAACATACAATAATAAAATGGACTGATTTGTGCCTATTCACATCAATAAATAATTGTAATAATTAGTTTAGGAATTTTAATAATTATAAAAACATGAGCAATAACAAGTGTTTAACCAATTCAAGGCCAGGCCATTTACCCTCATTTCTGAGAAAGCACATTTTTTTTCTTGTAGTTTAAAAAGCGGTAAATCTTTTACTCATTTAGATATCCAAATAATTATTTTGGATTTTTTTTTCATGATGTGTGAGGCCTAATTTTTTTGTTAGCTTCATGCTGTTTTCTTAATTTTTTGTTTGCTGATAATAACAAAATAAGGAAAATAAAGGTGCCTGTTGTTTACATTTCTTTTTATTACCAGAAAGGACCACTGAATTACATTTTTCAAATCTATTCCTGTTTTGGTAGCAATTATTATTCTATATCGGACACATTATTTTCAAGGGGGGGGGTGGTAGCATCTATTTGGATTTGCAGTGGCTTTTATTTTTAATTTATTTCATCTTTTTTATGCTATTACTAATTTCTTTGGGTATTTATTTATTTTTCACCTACTTGGCATATTGTGTCCCTCATAAGGTTATAAAACATTTGACATTTAAATACTTATTTATCTGATTTATTACTGTAAATGGGACTAGCATATTAGCCCCGGTTAAAGTGCATATTCAGCTTCCTGGCTGCATACCAGAGCTGATTGGATCTCCCAGAAGCCAGCAGCTCCTTCACCATCCCTACACTCAGTGATGACATGACCACTTGATCTGTGTTACGGTTCTGCAGCACAGGACTAGGGTAGGAGTGGGAAAACTGACCCTGCACTGCGGCTAGGCTGATACCCTACGATGGAGTCGGCGACCCATTCCTTGTGAATAGGCCCACCGACGATCCTAGGCCAATCTCAAGCAAAGACCTATAGATAGGGTGAAGGGGGTCCCTGAAAGATATAAGGGCTGGGTACAAAAACGGGTCACCTTCTAACAGAAAACACAAAGGTGGCTGCAGAAACAAACTGAAAACAGCAACTAAGACTAGCAGAACCGGAGGTCCCACAACTGCACTAATTTAACACACAGAAAGCAAAGCAAGGCTCCAAGCCAGACTTCAAGCAGATTAAAGCCCCCGTTACATACTGCGATATCGCTAGCAATATCGCTGTAAATTCACTGATTTTGTGACGTTGCAGCGATATTGCTAGCGATATCGCTGCATGTGATACTTACCTCCGACCGGCTCCCCCGCTGGTTATCGAGAAGCTCCTGGACCATTCCTCGTCGGTCACTTCCTGCGGCGCTTCCTGTGGCACCGACGAGCGACGCGTGGAGCCGGGCGGGAGGAAGCAGGATCGCCGCGTCTGACAGGTAAGTAGCGATCCCCGTCCCCAGCGATGTTGCTAGTGAGATCTGCCTGAGTGGCAGCTCACTAGCGACCACCTAGCGATGCACCAGCGATCCTGGCCGCGTCATATCGCTAGTCAGGATCGCTGGTGCATCACTAGGTGTAACGGTACCCTAACACTGTTGTCCAGCAAGGAATGGGAGACAGATGCAGGTTAATAAAGGGTGATACCATCACCTGACCAAATGCAAACCCAGTAACACTACAAGAAAATGGCAGAAGGTCACAAACTGAGCAGATTCTAACAATCTGGAGGAGATCGTGCCATGAGCACTTCCTATTACTACAAACACCCTTCTTGTTCAGTGCTATGTATACAGTGATTGGAAAGGCACAGATGATAACAAACTATCTATGTCTTCTCTATGGGGAGTCTGGCTGTGTCTGATACCCAGCTCCTCTGGCTTCAAAAAGTATTTGTATTAGCATTGTAAGCCTACAAATTGAAATACAAAATAATTATATGAGATATTTCATTATCTAAAGGCCCCTTTACAATTAGCGATAAACCAGCGATCCCAACCACGATACGACCCGGTCAGGATCGCTGGTGCATCGCTAAATGGTCGCTAGTGAGCTGCCACACAGGCAGATCTCACAGCGATGCAGCAGCGATACAGCGGTCGTTACTTACCTTTCTGACGAGGTGATCCTGACATCCTCCCGCCCGCGTCCACGGTCGCTCGTCGGCGCCAGCAGGAAGGCCAGCAGGAAGCGCCCCACGAGAAATGGAGCTGCGCGATCAGCGACAGACAGCGGGGGAGCCGGTCGGAGGTAAGTATCACACAGCGATATCGCTGCTCTGTCACCAAATCGGTGATGCTTTAGCGATATTGCTAGCGATATCGCTATGTGTAAAACCCCCTTAACACACCGTTAAAGAGTCAAAATACAGACCAAAAGACAAAGCTATTGCATTTGTTATCACACACAAGTTGCATTGGGGAAATGCAGTATTTTCATGGATGAATTATCTAAAAAATTAGAAACAATACAGCAAAATTAATGGGATTTTTTAATTCAGCACCCTCAAAATACCCTAAATCCATTAAAAAAATCTTGGCACCTGAGAAAAAAATTTTTTTAGACCTGTGATCATGCACACCCATCATCTGGGGAACAGCAAAGGTACAAATAGCAGACAAGATGTCTCGATCTTCATTGTACAGAATATCTAATTTAGGACTGACTTACTTAGACAGAGGAATCAGTAATTTTCTGGGAGAAAAAAGTCCGCCATACATACCGGACACACTGACTTGTGAAAATGGCCTAAGGAAGCTCCAGCTCAAGCTTACTGTTCCTGCTACCTAGCTATCCTGGATCCACCTTCTAGGCAAGGCCTTATGCTTCACCAGGTCCCCTCTAAATCATGGCCCCAGCTCCAACAAACAACAGAGTGATACTCCATTATCCACAGCTGTGATATTCAGGCTTTGTTTCCTGCTGTGCACAATACTTTTTTTATTGTAAACACTTCAGGCCCCGGGACCCTTAGGAAGCAGCATTGGGGAGGCTGACTGCTACCTTGACCCAGAAACAAATTACCAACCTTTTTATCTGCTGCTGCTCTACTGCACACTACTGAATATAAAAGTCTGGCTCTATCGGTGAACTGTAAAAACATGCTCTGTGGGTGAAATTTTTTATAAGATTCTGTAGGAGTACTGTTCCCCATGTTCTGTGGGGGAAATTTTTAATTGGACTGCCGGTAGCATGCCTTGTTGTGGACCGCCAGCTTGATCCAAAATCATACTAACAGCTTTTCATCAGCGGCCTCTGTAATGTACGCTATTGGAGCTGAAATTTTGGAGCTGAGGGGGATATTTGAAAACATGCTCTGTGGATTAAATTTTTATAAGCTTCTGTGAGGTATTGTGCCTCATGCTCTGTGGATGAAATTTGAAAGCTGCTTCTGTGGGGGTACTCTGCCCCATGCTCTGCCGTGAAATTTTTAACTGGACCGGTGGTAGCAAGCCTCAGTCCCTGTAAGGGCACTGTTAACATTTTTATGTTATTAATTTAATTCAAATATTAATTTACTTCCTATTTTACCATGATTTATACTGTGATAAGAACCCTTTTAAGTCATTTCCTTATCCATGTTTGTTTACAGGGCAATTGTCCTGCTCTTACTCACATTTTGCTTCCATTTGCAGCCCCTAGCCCTTACTTCAACCATTTTACAGCACTGAAGTTTGGGTCCTTATTGATTTATATGGGGTTTGCCTTATGGGGTCAAGTTCAGGTCCCGAACTGAACATTTAAAAAAAAGTCCGGCTGAACCTGGACATCCACTGGTCCTCTCATCCCTACATAAGAAGTGAACATTTTATAAGCAAAAATTAAAAATTGCAACATGAGAACATTATAACAGAAAGTAAACTTTATATTTATCAGTGATGACATTTTTTAATTGACTAATTACTTTTTTTTAACTTGTGACAATTGCTTCACTTTACAAAAATAATGTGAAAAATCCCTTTATATTTAGTGTTCAGTTGGAACATCAAACAAACTAAAGGAAATAATTAACATTTACAAAAATTGCAAACACTTTACTAGTTCTGTATAATCGAACTATGCAAGTGAATTTCAACAACAGTTGTCTCCAATAAAATAGCTGACACACAACCAGCCACAAGGGAAGGATCTGCTGAGAAAATCCAAATCTAAAGAGAAAATCTTCCCGTCTTTCTTGTTGTTTATGGATACTTAGTGCAAATTTTGAAGGAATGTATAGTCAAAAAATGACCATTGTTACATTTATTTATTTAAAAGAAATGCTGGCAATGATGTTCTCAATATTATTTAATATCTTTATTAAAAATACAAACTTGAAATTTTGCAATTTTGACTCTTGCTGCTGTGACTATTTATTACTCATACTTCCTGTCCAAAAGAGTTTAGAGCAGTTTCTTTCTTTCTTTCTGTGGGCTGCAGCCCTCAGCTGCCAGCTTTAGTATGGCTGGTTATAAAAAATAGATGGGTTCCACTCCTGATGCCATTTTTTTAATTATTCAAATAAATAAAAATGTGTGCCCCCCACTATTTTTGTCAACCAGCCAATCTAAAGCAACAGCTGGGGGCTGGCATTCTCAGACTGGTAAGGGGCCATTGATATTGACCCCCCAGCCCTAAAATAGCAGCTCACAGCTGCCCCAGAAAAGGTGCATTTATTAGATGCGCCAGTTCTGGTGCTTTGCCCGGCTTTTCCCATTTGTCTTGTTGCGGTGACAAGTGGGGTAATAGGTTTGGGGTTGATGTCAGCTGTTTTATGGTCGCTAACAACAATCCCACAGGTTAGTAATGGAGAGGCATCTATAAGATACCCCCATTACTAATCCCATAGTTAGATTGTAAAAAAGACAGCCAGAATAAAGTCCTTTAATTGAAATAAAGACACTGCCATCTTTACTTGAAATAAAAATAAAAAAGTTATACTCACCTTTACACCTAATCCATTGATACCCATGTCCCCTGTAAAAGACAAAAAATAATAAAACACCATATTCCCTACCTGTGTGACGTGAAGCTAATCCTCTGATGCCCATGCCCCACTGTAAATGATAAAAAATAATAAACAACCATATTCCTCACTTGTCCGACGAGAAGATAATCCATATCATTATTACCCTCACACACAAAGCCCTCCATGGCTCAGCACCACCCTACATCTCCTCCCTTGTTTCAGTATACCACCCTACCCGCGCCCTCCGTTCTGCTGATGACCTGAGGTTAGTATCCTCAATAGTCAGAACCTCCCACTCCCGTCTCCAAGACTTTACACGTGCCGCGCCAATTCTTTGGAATGCACTTCCCAGGTCAATACGATTAGTCCCCAATCCCCACAATTTTAAGCGTGTCCTGAAAACGCATTTATTCAGACTGGCCTATCGCCTCAACACATTAACCTAACCTATCCCTGTGTGGCAGAGCCAAAAGTTTTACCATAACCAGGTTCCCAGCATCATGTTCCCACATGCTTTATGCATCCATTAGCCCTCTGTGTCTGTACTGTTACACACTTAACATTATGGCTGGTCCATACAATCAGGGCAACTGTTACCACCCACCTTTCGTGTCTACCTCTTTCCTCATAGACTGTAAGCTTGCGAGCAGGGCCCTCACTCCTCTTGGTATTTGTTATAATCTACTGTATGTGATTATTGTTATGCTGTAATGTCTATTGTCTGTACAAATCCCCTCTGAAATGTAAAGTGCTGCGGAATATGTCGGCGCTATAAAAAATAAAATTTATTATTTATTATTATATCTGTTCCACGAGAGACTGCTCTCCATGCAAGCCAGCTCACACTGAGACAGGTGTATAATCACACTCCCGCAGTGTGCAGTGCTGAGTGAGAAACGTCACCGAAGTTCACAGCTGATGAATCCCGGTCACCTCAAGTATGGCACCGCAGGCTTTATGAGAACTTTCAGGGGTGGCTGGTAAATAATGTTTAATAATGGAATGGGACCACTCTATTCTTGATAATCAGTCATGATAAAGTAGACAACTGGGGGTTGCAGCCTGCAGCTGTCAGTTTTGCCTGTGCTGGTTGTCAAAAATAGAAAAGACTCCATGTCATGTTTTTATTTAGTTACTGCACGGGCTCCGGCTGATGAATATGCTCATCAGCTCATGGCAAACATGCACATACATAAACTCGTTCCCCAGGTCGGCGCTGTGGAGATGAATGGTGCCTCCAGAACATGTATTGCCAATAGCAGCGGCGTGTTTGTCATAAACCTAAAGTTTCAGGTGGTGGTGGGGTGAACCCAGGATCTGGGCGTCCCCGCTGTAGGCGTTTCCCTTATGAGGAGTGGTCTTGAGGGTCCTGAGGCCCCTCATTAAGGAGGGGGTACTGTCATAATCCAAGGTGGATCTGACAAGTAAATGGACAAAGTGAACTTTTTTTCCTTTGGCTTGTTGCCAAAGTGGTGTGATTGCCTCCCGGTGGCCATTAGAATTATTACACGTGGTGTCGTTCATTCTAAGTTGCCCCGGTGGTGCTGAGCGGAAGTGCACTTTAGTTTCTTTGGTTTAATGTGCATGTAATTATAAATCAGGTGTGAGGCTCTATAAAACAGAGTCAGGTGTATTCAATCACTGTTGGTGATATTGTGAGTTAGTCATTCTCAAGGAAGCCTGGGTGAAAGAAGGAGCTGATGAGAGTCCTGGGCAGCCCAGCCAGAGGGGTTGAGTCAGCTATGGAGTCTGCATGGAGGGCTGGCATGGCGTGGTGGAGTCGCAGTTTATGGTGTCAGCAGGAGGTGCTTGCATGGCTTGGTGGAGTGGCGATGATGGTGAGAGTTGCACTCAGCATGCTGGACTTGGTTGGTGAAAACTGGACTCAAGCATGCTGGACTTTTTGGCAGAGTCCCATCTTTGGGACTCTGTTTACTGGGCAGCTGCAACTGGTGGTGGACTCTGCTCCAAGGCTGCACTATGGTGATGGATCCGGTTATGGTGATGGATCCTGGTGGAGAAGATGCACGCAGGTGGTGGGCTCTGTTGCTAGGAGCATACACAACAGAGCAAAGCTAAGTGGTGTTCCCCCTCTATTGTCATTTTCCCTTGTGTGTGTTTAGTGCAGTGGTGGGATTAGTTTCCGCACCGACCAATTCCCTAGTGAGGGTTTAGGGTCAGGGCGAGTCAGGGTTTTAAGGTTCCTGTGCGTCGCCCGCTGCGGAACCGGCATAGGGAACGTTAGGAGTGCAGGGACTCTGGCTCAGGGGAGTGCAGGAGGTCTCCACGTCCCTATTCCCTATCGTAGGGCCCACCATTGTTAATGTTACCCAGGTTCCCCTTTATTATTTAAATTCGCCTTACTGGAGGCGGGGTTTCCAGACTATTGTATAAATACGTGTAATACCTAAATTCGCCAGTTGGAGGCGGTGTATCCAGCTGCACGTCTTATTATTTAAATTTGCCCAACTGGAGGCGGTGTATCCAGGGTCACGTGTGTCATATGGGTTCGCCTTGCAATACTCGCTGCGTCCAGACAGACGTGACAACTTCCAATCAGAGCCACTGGAGTATCAAACCCAAGCAGTAACATCCTGGAGAAGTCAATGTTTGGGGTCATTGCTTTAACACTAGGTGCTCGGAACGAACCCTGAACTTTACTGTTCAGGTTCATCAATCACTACTTATATGTCCTTCAAGAAAATATTCTTATTGCTTACATACCCACTAATATCATCCCCTTTCGCTACTAGACGATTTACCTTCTTCCAAGAACCATATCTTTTATATATATTTTTTACTTAGCCATATGAGGGCTTGATGTAGGACATGTTATGGTTGTGAGACTATAATAATAATAATAATCTTTATATAGCGCTAACCACTGAGCCACCGTGCTACCCTATTAGGGTATGTGCGCACGTTGCGGATTTGCCTTTGTAAAATTCTGCGCGGATTCTCCCTCTGTTGGCAGAAAACGAAGTTGAAAATCTGTGCGGTTTTGATGCGGATTTTCATGCAGTTTTCTCTGTGGATTTGTTTGCGGATTTGCAAGCTAAATAAAGATATATTACTTAACAAAAAAAACAGTATTGTGATGTCATTTCCTTGTCCAACCTCTTCTTTTGCATTCTAAATTGAAGACCATAATATCATTACATACAATGTTCAAATATTTTTACACATAAAACAAATATAAGTGAATAATATATATATATATATATATATATATATATCCAACAATGTAGACCAGCTCACTCCTGTGAACCACCTGGAACCTCAGCTGACCTGGCTAACTCCGTTGTGCCCGGATCTGGATGTAGGAGTCCATCCATACAAATGTGAACAACGACAAAGCAAAGTCCAGCAATAACGTGAGCAATCCAGGATGCTGTTAAAAAATTTTTTCTTTTTATTCATAAATCCATTAAAATGCAATGGTCCAAGCAGTTCAAAACAGCAATAACGCAGGAAAGTCGTGCAGATAGGACTACGCATTTCAGCGGTAGAACCCGCCTTCTTCACGGTCCAGAATCTGGACTTTCCTGCGTTATTGCAGTTTTGAACTGCTTGGACCATTGCATTTTAATGGATTTATGAATAAAAAGAAAAAAAATTTTAACAGCATCCTGGATTGCTCACGTTATTGCTGGACTTTGCTTTGTCGTTGTTCATATATATATATATATATATATATATATATATATATATATATATATATATGCACTGCTCAAAAAAATAAAGGGAACACTTAAACAACAGAAAATAAGTCAAACTTCTGTGACATCAAACTGTCTACTTAGGAAGCAACACTGATTGACAATCAATTTCCCGTGCTGTTGTGCAAATGTAGACAACAGATGGAAATTATTTGCAATTATCAAGACACCCTCTATAAAGGAGTGGTTCTGCAGGTGAGGATCACAGACCACATCTCAGTACCAATGCTTTCTGGCTGATGTTTTGGTCACTTATAAATGGTGGTTGTGCTTTCACACTTGTGGTAGCATGAGAAGGACTCTACAATCCACACAAGTGGCTTCGGTAGTGCAGCTCATCCAGGATGGCACATCAATGCGAGCTGTGGTGAGAAGGTTTGCTGTGTCTGTCAGCGTAGTGTCCAGAGGCTGGAGGCGCTACTAGGAGACAGGCCGGTACACCAGAAGACATGGAGGGGGCCAAAGGAGGGCAACAACCCAGCATCAGGACCGCTACCTCAGCCTCTGTGCAAGGAGGAACAGGAGGAGCACTGCCAGAGCCCTGCAAAATGACCTACAGCAGGCCACAAATGTGCATGCATCTGCACAAACGGTTAGAAACCGACTCCATGGGGATGGTCTGAGTGCCTGATGTCCAGAGATGGGGGTTGTGCTCACAGCCCAACACCGTGCGGCCCTCCAAAGAAATGCCACCCCACACAATTACTGACTCGCTGCCAAACCGGTCATGCTGAAGGATGTTGCAGGCAGCAGATAGCTCTCCACGGTATCTCCAAACTCTGTCACGTCTGTCACATGTGTTCAGTGTGAACCTCCTTTCACCTGTGAAGAGCACAGGGCGCCAGTGGCAAATTTGCCAATCCTGGTGTTCTGTGGCAAATGCCAAGTGTCCTGTCCTAACCCTAACTAACAGTAACCCTAACTTAAGCCTAATGGTAACCCTAACTATAGCACTAACCCTATCCCTAACAGTAACCATAAATATAGCTCTAACCCTATCTATAGCACTAACCCTAACCTGCCGTATCTGTTTTTTTTACTTTATGACAAGATTGCTGACTGGCACAGCTGTTGCCAGAAGCACTTGTCACACTGTTTCTCCTCTGATGTCTCATTGACAGGAGATCAGAGGAGAAACAGCGTTACTATGAGGCAGATCGCTGGGAAAGTTCGTTGCTAGAACAAACTTTCCCAGTGATCTCTCTCATTGGCTGGGGTGACAATGACGTCATCAGGACCTGAACCAATCAAGACGCAATGAGGTTGGGGGTCACAGGAAGAATTGTGCGCCGGGATCCCCTCATTATAACGTACGTGGGGGTCCCGATCAGCACAAAACCGCCGACCGTAGAAAAACGGTGGCGCTGCACAAAGCCCTGCTAGTGCTGACGTTTATCTACCATCGGCGATTGGAAAGCAGTTAATATTAAGAATATCAATTATTTTTATTTCTATAGCGCCAACATATTCCCCAGCAATTTGTGCTAGAGAAACCCTTCTGAGAAAATTATCAAGAAGGGCAAGACAATATTTCCCACTTGGTCCTCATCAATATTCCTCAGATCCGTATATTTGCCCATGTAAAATCTTTAGGTGGATCCCTAAATCAAATAAACACTGGTAAACAGTAGTGGTGGGAACATTAACTCTTCAAGTCCTAGCAATAGTTCATGTTTTTTTCTTTACATTGAAATTATGTGTGCTGTCTCACACACAGGTTGATAGCAGTGTGAAGAAAAGGGTTCTGCGGGGACGAGATTGGCCACAACTGGTCTAGACCTACTTAGAAAGCAACTTCCCAAAAGAGGAATGTTAACATGTACAGTATGTGGTCTCATAAAGTTCAATATTAAAAAAAACAGCAAAAACATTATATGCTGTGATAAATTGCAGAGGTTGTCCACTATTTTTACATTGATTGCCTTTCCTTAGGATAGGTCATCAATGTCTGATCAGCCGGGGTCCGGCACCAGGTACCCTCTCGGATCACTTGTTATCAGTGGCGGCCGCTGGCTGTAAGTACTTACTTGTGCAGCTGGACGTCTACTTCTATTGGCTGCCACAGGTTATTACACATCAGCCTCCTATATAAATCAATAGGAGGCGGATGTGCAGTAACAAGCCCCGACCACTACAACTAGACAGCCAGCTTCGCAAGTAAGTACTGCTGTCACTGATAACAGCTGATCAACGGGGGTGTCGGGTGACGAACCCCAGACAATCAGACATTGATGACCTATCCTAAAGATAAGCCATCAATGTAAAAGTAGTGGACAACATCTAAATAATGCTCAAATAAAAGAAAATCCAAAATAGAAAAACAAAACGCAAAAAAAAGGTGTCTTAAAGGATTCTGAGAAAGCCATATAATTCAAATTATTGCTCAATTCACACAAGATTTTTTGTACGGGCTTCATAAATACAGGGTAGTGATCATTTGTATCATGTATTTATGACACAATACTGATGTACAATAAACATAATAATAAATCTGCTCCTATGTGTTTATGCGCATAAAGGATAATTGCACATTTTAATGTTGCCACACAGACTGATTTGCTTTAGTAAATTGAATCATTGAGCAGCTTAGCAGCAGAGGCACAATTTTCTGATTAGCAGCATTACTAACGTATCCTAGAACAGCTAGTATTGGGTAGCTATTGGGACTATACATGCAAAGCACATATTTATTTTTTGCAGATTAATACATAAAGAATCAAGAGCTGTAGAGCAAAATATGATGCATATATTACATGCAATGTGTGAAATGTAGGCATAAGATAAGATAAGATAATCCTTTAATCGTCCCACCATGGGGAAATTCAGAGCATTACAGCAGCAAGGCAGGAACAAGTACAGATACAGATGTATAAAGGCATTACATTGACAGTAGGTAGGTACATATACGAAAAAAAAAAAAAAATGTAACCGGACTGTCACAACTTTGGGTCTATCAGTTCTCTGTTTGGGTCGTTCTCCGTTTTGGACAGTGCTGGTTATACAGCCTAACTGCAGCAGGAAGGAAGGCCTTTCGATAGCGCTCCCTCTCACATTTAGGATGAAGTAGCTGGTCACTGACAGTACTGCACATCTTAGTCACGGTCTCATGCATGGGATGGGAATCATTCTGCACCACGTAGCTCACCTTGGCCAGTATCCTCCTGTCGCCTACTTCCTGAACTGGGTCAAGGGGGCATCCCAGGACAGAGCTGGCCCTTCTAATCAGTTTGTCCAGCCTATTCCTGTCCCTGGTTGATATGCCACTACCCCAGCACGCCACACCAAAGAAGATGACTGATGCCACAACAGAGTTGAAGAAGGATGCAAGGAGTGCCCCTCTAACTCCGAAGGCTCTCAGCCTTCTGAGCAGATAAAGCCTGCTTTGGCCCTTCCTGTACACTGCATCCAAGTGATGGGCCCAGTCAAGCTTATTATTGAGGATCACACCAAGGTACTTATAGGTGTCGACTATCTCAATGTCATTTCCCTGAATGTTCACCACTACTGGTGGATTTTTGCCCTTGCGAAAGTCCACCACCAATTCCTTGGTCTTTCCGGAATTAATCCTAAGGTGGTTCTTCTGACACCACTCCACAAAAGCTTGGTTAGTATCTCTGTACTCTCTTTCATCTCCTCCTGTGATGAGGCCTCCTATTGCAGAGTCATCAGAATACTTCTGCAAGTAGCAGCTAGATGAGTTGCACCTAAAATCTGCAGTGTACAGTGTGAAGAGAAAAGGGGCAAGAACTGTACCTTGAGGTGCCCCTGTATTGCAGATCACTGTGTCTGACACTCTGTCCCGAACCTTTACAAACTGAGGTCGGTTCGTGAGGTAGTTAAGGATCCAAGTGGAGAGTTGGAGGTCCACACCAATAAGGCCCAGCTTGTCTCTCAGTAGACCTGGCTGTATGGTGTTAAAAGCACTAGAGAAATCGAAGAACATTATTCTCACAGTGTTCCCAGGTTTCTCCAGGTGAGAGAGTCCTATCTAGAAGGTGGATAATGGCATCATCCACACCAATGCCCGGCCTGTAGGCAAACTGGAGAGGGTCCATATCTGAGCTCACTAGAGGACGGAGACGTGTGAGAACCAATCTCTCTAATACCTTCATCAGGTGTGATGTCAATGCTACAGGTCTATAGTCATTAAGGTCTTTCGGATAAGGTTTCTTCGGAACTGGTACCACACACGATAATTTCCACAGTTGTGGTACTATACCCATTCTCAGGCTCATATTGAACAGATATGTAATGATCTCACTCAGCTGGTGCCCGCAGGTTTTGATTAGCCTTGCACTGATGCCGTCAGGACCTGCAGCCTTCAAAACTTTGATCTTATTCAGTTCTTTTGCAACCTGGGTACTTGTGAAGAACAGACCCTGGCTCAGTTGACAAGTTGCAGCAGGGGGTGAGGTTATTGTAGTAGAGAGGTGTGAATGGTATGCAGGGGCAGGAGCAGCCAGTGTGTGATTAAATCTGTTAAAGAATAGATTAAGTTCATTAAGCCCCTCTTTATCTACAACCATCCTGGAGACAGTCTGTCTATGCCCAGATATAGACTTTAGACCCTCCCAGACTTCATGGATCCTTTTCTGTGACAATTTCAGTTCAATCCTTCTCTTATAATTAGCCTTTCCCTGCCTGATTAGATACTTCAGATCCTTCTGAACCTCTCTCAGCCTGCCCTTGTCACCTGATCTGAAGGCCAACTTCTTCTCTTTGAGAAGAGCCTTTATTCCGGGGCTGATCCATGGTTTGTTGTTAGAGAAGCACCTCACTACTTTTGTGGGTACCGTGTTGTCTACACAGAAATTAATGTAGTCCGTTATACAGTGTGTGAGACCATCCATGTCATCACCATAGGAATCTTGCAGTGCTTCCCAAGTGGTTGTTTCAAAGCAGTCTCTCAGAGCATCATCACTCTCCTCAGTCCATATCCTCACTGTGCGAGTGACAGCAGGTTCTCTCTGTACAAGTGGCTTGTACACGGGTTGGAGGTGCACTAGGTTGTGATCCGATCTTCCAAGGGGCGGTAGGGCTGACGAGGCATATGCCCCTCTCACATTGGCAAAGAACAAGTCCAATGTTTTGTTGTCTCTAGTGAGGCAGGTAACATACTGTGTGCAACTAGGTAGTATGGATGCTGGAGACACATGATTGAAGTCTCCCGAAACCAGAAGGAGTGCTTGGGGTGAAGGGACTGCATCATGCTCACTGTGGATTGTAGGACCTCAGTGGCGGCATCAGCTTTCGCAGAAGGGGGGACATATGCAGCTATCATGATTACATGCGATAGTTCCCTCGGTAAATAAAAAGGTCTCATGCCCACAGCTAATAGCTCAATGTCCTTACAGCATGTTTGCTCTTTGACCACGATGTGCCTAGAGTCACACCATCTATCATTCACAAATATCGCCAGCCCTCCGCCTTTCCTCTTACCGCTCTCCCTTGTCCTGTCCACGCGAATGAGTTTAAAGCCATCCAACGAGACAACAGTGTCAGGAGTACCTCCGGTGAGCCAGGTCTCTGTAAACAGCAACATGCTGCTCTCCCTTAATTCCCGATGATGTCTGGTCAGCGCCGACAGTTCGTCCATCTTATTCCCGAGTGATCTCACATTGCCCATAATGACGGAGGGAAGAGCAGGTCTATAGCGCCTTCTTCTAGCTTTCCTGAGGGCTCCAGCTCTGCAACCTCTTCTCTTAGTCTTCCTTATTTCTGGTGGAATGTCCTCTGGTCTATTAGCAGCATGCTGCCTTGCTGTATCCCTAAGCAGCAGTATAGCTTCTCTGGAGTAGACAATAGGGTCTTGTTCAGTTCCTGGATTTCCCAACACAATAGATCCAAGTAAAAACAAGGTAAAAAGTCCATCAAAGGTCCAGGTCCTCTTATGGTTTTCCATAGTGCAATGTCCCTTTGGAGTAACAATAAAAAAAAAAAGAGAAAGGAAAAATAGAAAATAGAAAATAGAAAAAAAGAGAGCAAAGAAGGAGCTACTGTAACAGGCTGCCACTCCAGCGGCGCCAGGTAGAATGTATAATAGTTTTCCTAAGCATAAAAAATCTTTTTAATTAAGATTTTTTTTATACTTTACCCAGGATTATATAATAGATCAGAGGACACTTTTTTACCTAATGGAAACAGGGGATTCCCTGTTGAGAGGAACAGAGGCCGCTATCTGCAGACCGGATATAACTTCAAGAGAAATGTGCTGTCTTCCAGGTGCAAAAATTAAAGATGTGTCTGACAGGATATCAGGACTCTTCAGACCTACAGGTGACTACCCATTCCTGCTACTACATGTGGGAACAAATGACACCACAAGAAACGACCTGGAAACCATCTGCAGAGACTTTGAAGACTTAGGCAAGAAAGTGAAAGAACTGGGAGCGCAGGTGGTCTTATCTTCCATCCTCCCATTGGTGGCCATGGAACAAGGAGGTGGAATAAGATTCTGCAGGTGAACAACTGGCTACGTCGATGGTGCCGTCAGCAACGATTTGGATTTCTGGATCACGGAGTGAATTACCTATACGATGGACTACTTGCTAGAGATGGGGTACACCTTACGAAGACTGGAAAACATGTATTTGGAAGTCACCTTGCTACACTTGTAAGGAGAGCTTTAAACTAGAACAACGTGGGAAGGGAAGCAAAAGACCAGAAAAAGCCATACACCTGACAAATGCTATTGAGAACTCTGCTATCAGAAGTGGAAAGGAAGAACAAAGACAAAAGAATCTAATTAATAAAAATATTGGAGAAAGAGAAACCTATCACAAACTAAAATGTTTATATACTAATGCACAAAGCATGGGCAACAAACAAGGAGAATTGGAACTACTAACACAGGAAAAGAAATATGATGTCATTGGAATCACTGAAACTTGGTGGGACAATACACATGATTGGAATACAAGACTAGAAGGATACAACTTATTTGCAAGAAACAGACTTGATAAACGAGGAGGTGTCACATTGTATGTTAGAAACGCGTATATTTGCACAGAGATTGAAGCCTCAGAGACTGGGAGTTCTGTGGAAACTGTTTGGGTAAGAATACAAGGACAGAACAATGGAAAGGACACCATTGTAGGCATTTACTACAGGCCGACTGTGAAAGCTGAAGATATGGATGAACTCTTTATTCATCAAATGGCCAAGTTCTCCAAAAAATATGACATAGTTGTCATGGGAGATTTCAACTATCCAGACATTTGTTGGGAATCTCTCTCAGGCAAAACTAACAGGTCAAGGAAATTCTTATCCTCTCGCTGACAACTTTATCTTCCAAAAGGTAGGGGAGAAAACAAGGGGAACTGCTACCTTGGATCTAATCCTTATAAACAGGGAGGAAATGGTTGAGGAGGTAAAAGTGGCTGGGACCCTAGAGGTAGCGACCATGCTATTTAGAATTTTGGATAACTAGAGGAGGAAGACCTGTGAAGACTCAGACGTCAAGGTTAGATTTCAGAAAGGCAGATTTTAAGGGATTCAGAAAGAGAATTGGAGGGATCCAATGGCTGGATATCCTTAAAGACAAAAATGTCCAGGAAGGATGGGAAATCTTGAAAAATGAAATTCTCAAAGCACAATTGTTAACAATTCCGAAAAGAGGGAAGAATAGGAAGCATTTAAGGAAACCAGGATGGATGAACACAGAACTTAAGCACATGCTAAAAAGGAAGAAAAAAATGTTTATAAAATGGAAAGAGGGAGGCACATCTAAAGAAGAATATAATGCTGTCTGCAGAACCTGCGGGGCACAAATCAGATTAGCTAAAGCTGACAATGAATTGAGGCTTGCAAGAGATGTCAAAAGCAATAATAAAGGATTTTGGGGATATGTCAAAAGTAAAAGAAAAGTCAAAGATGCTATAGGATTTTTACAGGATGAAAATGATGAAATGGTAAGACAGGATGTTGAGAAGGCCAAACTTTTAAATTCCTATTTTGCATCTGTTTTCTCTCAGAAAGGAAATGTAACATCAACTGTTCTTCACTGTCCTATTAAGGGAATAGAAGAATCCAGGATATCTATAAACAGAAAGATAGTGAGGAAACACTTAGCTAACCTAAATGAATTCAAGTCTCCAGGTCCAGATGAATTACACCCCAGAGAACTGAAGGAGATAGCAGAAGAAATTTTTTAACCCCTCTCCATAATCTTTGAAAATTCTTGGAGAACAGGAGAAGTCCCAGAAGACTGGAGAAGAGCAAATGTTGTTCCTATCTTCAAAAAGGGGAAGAAGGTGGACCCAGGCAACTATAGGCCGGTGAGTCTGACTTCTATACCAGGAAAGATCTTTGAACAAATTATTAAACAACATGTATGTCAGTACCTGGATAAGAATGAAGTGATTAAACAGAGTCAGCATGGGTTTGTAACTAATAAGTCATGTCAGACTAACTTAATTTCCTTCTATGATGGAATCACTGATTGGGTGGATCAAGGAAATGCAGTAGATATAGTATATCTTGACTTCAGCAAAGCATTTGACAAAGTATCTCATACAATCCTTATTGAAAAAATGACTAAGTATGGAATGGACAAGGCAACTGTTAGGTGGATTCATAACTGGCTTAGTGATCGGACCCAAAGAGTGGTCGTAAATGGCTGCACATCCAGTTGGAAGAATGTCTCAAGTGGGGTACCACAGGGCTCTGTCCTGGGCCCTGTATTGTTCAACATCTTTATCAATGATTTAGATGAAGGAATTGAGGGTAAACTGATTAAATTTGCTGATGACACAAAGCTAGGAGGGATAGCTAATACTAGAGAAGAGAGAGAGAGGATTCAAAAGGACATAAATAAACTGGAGAAGTGGGCAGCAACTAACAGAATGGTTTTTAACAGGGAAAAATGCAAAGTACTACATCTGGGCAATAAAAATGAAAAAAGCATATACAGAATGGGAGGAATAGGGCTAAGCAACAGCACATGCTAAAAAGACATGGGTATACTAATAGATCACAGACTGAATATGAGTCAACAGTGTGATGCAGCAGCAAAAAAGGCAAATGCAATTCTAAGATGTATTAACAGAAGCATACAGTCTAGATCACATGAAGTCATTATTTCCCTCTACTCCTCTTTGGTCAGACCTCATCTGGAATATTGTGTCCAGTTTTGGGCACCACATTTTAAAAAAGACATCATCAAACTGGACCAAGTTCAGAAAAGAGCGACCAGAATGGTGACCGGTCTGCAAACCCTGTCTTATGAGGAAAGGTTGCAGGATTTGGGAATGTTTAGTTTGCAAAAGAGAAGACTGAGAGGAGACTTAATAGCTGTCTACAAATATCTTAAGGGCTGTCACATTCTAGAAGGATCAACTTTATTCTCATTTGCACAAGGAAAGACTAGAAGCAATGGGATGAAACTGAATGGGAGGAGACACAGAATAGATATTAGAAAATACTTTTTGATAGAGTGATCAATGAGTGGAACAAGCTGCCACGAGAAGTGGTGAGTTCTCCTTCAATGGAAGTCTTCAAACAGATGCTGGACAGACATCTGACTGGGATGATTTAGCGAATCCTGCTTTCAGCAGGGGGTTGGACCAGATGGCCCAGGAGGTCCCTTCCAACTCTACAATTCTATGATTCTATGAAACCTGTAAAATACACTAATTAAAAAGAGAGTAGACAACAGGTATGACAAAATGTTAACGCACAGGTATCTAAACCCTAAGATTGTATTATTTCAGTTTCTTATTTATTAGGGTTAGGATAAAGATATATGTATAGGTTAGGGCTAGTAAATTTGGACACTTCAATTTATTCTATATGTGACATAGTAATAATCTGTTTGACTGTTTTGTTTGAGTCCCTATTTTTATTAAACTTTTAATTATATTATTGATATTATTGTACATTTTACTTTATTTTATATGTTGCATATTGCATTAGTCTGCAGTTTGGCTGTTTTGTTTAAGTCTCAATTTAATTAAGGTTTTAATTACATTATTGATATTATTGTACATTTACAGATTGATATTGTACTTTTTAATTTATTCTATATGTTGTACATATTTAGTGTGAATCTGCATTTTGGCTGTTTGATTTAAGTACTTATTATATTGAGGTTAGGAAATGTGTAGTAATTAGTGTTAGGCTAACTGGGTTAGTAAAATTGAAATGGGGAGTTGGAAATGTGTACAAGTTAAGATTAGGAAAAGTGTACTAATGAGTGTTACGTAGAAATGAATTAATTTATTCAAACCATATTAAATTCATGTCGAAATTAAGAAAATTCACTGATCCTTGTAAATTTGATCAATTTGAGATTTGATTTGTGCAATTTGCCCCCATAAAATGCTCACTGTCATTTTGCACAAAACAGAAGATTGCATGAGCCACAGCAGGCTCAGATGACATACATGGTCATGCAGGCTTCCGTATAATGCCTTGCAACCAGGGCCGGTTTTAGGCAAAGTGGTCCCCTGGGCAACAGTTTAAAATAGGGCACCAAAAACATATTACACCATAATACAGAAACATTTAGGTTGTATTTACATGCACCCCATAATCCTCCATATTATTATTATTATTATTCATTTTTATACCGCCATTTATTCCATGGTGCTTTACATGTGAAAAAGGGGCTGCAAAGACAAGCACACACAAGTACAGAAGGAAAGAGGACCCTGCCCACGAGGGCTCACAATCTACAGGGGATACTGCAGGGAAGAAAAGCACAATAGGGTCTTATCCGATGGAGATATTGAGATATATAATGAGATTGCACTCACCTAGTGTTTCCAAGACTATAGCATAAAAACTCATCAGTTTAACAGCTGCCACAGATCCACTACTCATGAATGGTCTACAGGGGATAGGTGAGGATACACTAGGAGAGGGTAGAGCTGGTCGTGCGGCAGTTCAATAGACTGAAGATCACTGCAGGTTGTAGGCTTTCCAGAAGAGGTGGGTCTTCAGGTTCCTTTTGAAGGTTTCCGTGGTAGGCGAAAGTCTGATGTGTTGGGGTAGAGAGTTCCAGAGTATGAGGGAAGCACAGGTGAAGTATTGTATGCGGTTGTGGGAAGAAGAGATAAGAGGGGAGTAGAGAAGGAGATCTTGAGAGGATCGTAGGTTGCGTGTAGGTAAATACTGGGAGACCATGTCACAGATGTATGGAGGATACAGGTTGTGGATGGCTTTGAATGTCATAGTTAGGTTTTTGAACTGCAGCCTCTGGACAATAGAAAGCCAGTGAAGGGCTTGGCAGAGAGGAGAGGCTGGGGAGTAACGGGGAAACAGGTGGATTAATTGGGCTGCAGAGTTTAGGATAGATTGGAGTGGTGCAAGAGTGCTAGGAGGGGAGGCCAGAGAGTAGGAGGTTGCAATAGTCGAGGCGGGAGATGATGAGGGCGTGCACGAGCATTTTCATAGTTTCTTGGTCAAGGAATGTACGGATCTGGGAAATATTTTTGAGTTGGAGTCGGCAGGAGGAGGCAAGGGCTTGGATATGTGGCTTGAAAGAGAGGGTAGAGTCGAGGATCACCCTGAGGCACTGAGCATGCGGGACTGGGGAAAGTGAGTAACCATTGCCGTTGATGGATAGTTCTGGTGGAGGGGTACAGTGAGTTGGGGGAAAGATGATGAATTCTGTTTTGTCCATGTTCAGTTTTAGAAATCGAGCAGAAAAGAAAGATGAAATAGCAGACAGACATTGTGGGATTTGGCCAGTAAGGAGGTGATGTCGGGTCCAGATAGGTCGATCTGCATGTCATCTGCATAGAGATGATACTGCTTGTCATGCCATATAGTATAATACACTCCCCATAGTCCTCCATATTGAATAATACACTCCTTATAGTCCTCCATATAGTATATTACACTCCCCACAGTCCTCCATATAGAATAATACACTCCCCATAGTCCCCCGTATGGAAAATACACGCCCCATAGCCCTCCATATAGTATAATACACTCTCCATAGTCCTCCATATAGAATAGTACATTCCCCATAGTCCTCAATATACTATAATAAACTCCCCATTGTCCTCATATAGTATAATACACTCCCCATAGTCCTCCATATAGTATAATACACTCCCCATAGTCCTCCATATAGTATAATACACCCCCATAGTCCTCCATATAGTTTAATGCACACCCATAGTCCTCCATGTAGTATAATCCACTCCTCAGTGCTCCATATAGTATAATATACTCCTCAGTACTCCATATAGTATAATACACTCCTCAGTCCTCTATAACAGTACAATACACTCCTCATAGTCCTCTATGTAGTACAATGAACTCCCCATAGTATAATGCACCCCATTGCTCTTCATATAGTATAAAGCATTCCCCTTAGTCCTCAAAACCGTATTATGCAGGTCCCATATAGTATAATGCACTGCCCATTGTCCGATAGAGTGGAATGCAGCCTCCATATAGTATAATGCACTCCATAGTCTTCAACAGAGTATAATGCAGACCCCCTCAGAGTATAATGAAGCCAGTCCATAGATTATAATGCAACCCAGCTCAGAGTATAATGCAGCCCCCCTCAGAGTATAATGCAGTCATCCCATAGAGTAAAATGCAGCCACCCCATAGACTATAATGCAGCCTCCCCATAGAGTATAATGCAGTCACTCAGAATATTATGCAGCCCCAGATAGACTGTATTGCAGCCACCTCATAGAATATAATGTAGCTCCCTCATAGAGTATAATGCAACCCCCCATAGAATATAATGGAGTCCTACAGTATTATGGCCATCACATACTCGCTCACTCACTGATATACCAAATGCCAAGAGTCCTGCACGGTGTTGGGCTGTGAGCACAACCCCCATTCTGTGGATGTTGGGCACTCAGACCATCCTCATGGAGTTGATTTATAACCATTTGTACAGAGACATGATGTTCCAGATGTGCTCAAATCGGATTCAGGTCTGGGGAATGGGTGGGCTAGTTCATAGCTTCAATGCCTTCATCTTGCAGGAACTGCTGACACATTTCTAGCCACATGAGGTCTGGCATTGTGCTGCATTAGGAGGAACCCAGGGCCAACCGCACCAGCATATGGTCTCACGAGGGGTCTGACGATCTCATTTCGGTACCTAATGGCAGTCAGGCTACCTCTGGCAAGCACATGGAGGGCTGTGCGGCCCACCAAAGAAATGCAACCCCACACCATTACTGACCCACTGACAAACCGGTCATGCTGAAGGATGTTGCAGGCAGATCACTCTCCACGGCGTCTCCAGACTCTGTCACGTCTGTCACATGTGCTCAGTGTGAACCTGCTTTCATCTGTGAAGAGCACAGGGCACCAGTGGCAAATTTGCCAATCCTGGTGTTCTGTGGCAAATGCCAAGCATCCTGCATGGTGTTGGGCTGTGAGAACAACCCCCATATGTGGACGTTGGGCCCTCATAACATCCTCATGGAGTCGGTTTCTAACCGTTTGTGCAGACACATGCACATTTGTGGCCTGGTGTAGGTCATTTTGCAGGGCTCTAGCAGTGCTCCTCCTGGTCCTCCTTGCACAAAGGCGGAAGTAGCGGTCCTGCTGCTGGGTTGTTGCCCTCCTACGGCCCCCTCCACATCTCCTGGTGTACTGGCCTGTCTCCTAGTAGTGCCTCCAGCCTCTGGACACTATGCTGACAGATACAGCAAACCTTTTGCCACATCTCGCATTGATGTGCCATCCTGGATGAGCTGCACTACCTGATCCACTTGTGTGGGTTGTAGAGTCTGTCTCATGCTACCACGAGTGTGAAAGCACAACCAACATTCAAAAGTGACCAAAAAATCAGCCAGAAAGCATTGGTACTGACATGTGGTCTGTGGGCCCCACATGCAGAACCACTCCTTTATTGAGGGCGCCTTGATAATTGCCAATAATTTCCATCTGTTGTCTATTCCATTTGCACAACAGCATGTGAAATTGATTGTCAATCAGTGTTGCTTCCTAAGTGGACAGTTTGATTTCACAGAAGTTTGATTTACTTGGAGTTATACTCTGCTGTTTAAGTGTTCTCTTTATTTTTTTGAGCAGTGTATATATATATATATATATATATATATATATATATATATACACACACATACACTAGCTGAAGAGCCCAGAGTTGCCTGAGCATAGTAACTAACTGTGGTTAGTTATAACAAATTAACAAATTATAATGATTATATTGCACATAAATTGTCGCTGTATGTCATCTCCTCCTGTATATAGTGTATATCTGTCAGTCATCTCCTCCTGTATGTAGTATAAACCTGTGTGTCATCTTCTCCTATATGTAGTATATACCTGTGTGTCATCCCCTCCTGTATATAGTATATATGTGTATGTCATCTCCTCCTGTATAAAGTATATACCTGTATGTCCTCTCCCCTGTATATAGTATATACCTGTATGTCATCTCCTCCTGTATATAGTGTATACTTGTGTGTCATCTCCTCCTGTATATAGTGTATACCTGTGTGTCATCTCCTCCTGTATATAGTATATACCTGTATGTTATCTCCTCTTGCATATAGTATATAACTGTATGTCATCTCCTCCTGTATGTAGTATATACCTGTATGTCATCTCCCCTGTATATAGTATATACCTGTATGTCATCTCCTCCTGTATATAGTATATACCTGTATGTCATCTCCTACTGTATACAGTATATACTTGTATGTCATCTCCTCCTATATAGTATATACCTGTATGTCATCTCCCCTGTATACAGTATATACCTGTATGTCATCTCCTCCTGTATATAGTATATACCTGTATGTCATCTCCTACTGTATACAGTATATACTTGTATGTCATCTCCTCCTATATAGTATATACCTGTATGTCATCTCCCCTGTATATAGTATATACCTGTATGTCATCTCCCCTGTATGTAGTATATACCTGTATGTCTTCTCCTCCTGTATACAGTATACACCTGTATGTCATCTCACCTGTATATAGTATATACCTGTATTTCATCTTCCCTGTATATAGTATATACCTGTATGTCATCTCACTCTGTATATAGTATATACCTGTGTCATCTCCAGGTTCCCTCCCATCTGTACATGTTGGAGGCATAGTGTCCCCGCAGCACAGAGCATTTCAATGCGGCAGCTCCGCCCCCTGAGTGTAATTCCATTTAGTTAGAAATTGTAAAGAAGGACTAATTTAGAGTGGCATTAGTTATAGTTGTATAAATAAGTTTAAAGCAAACCAGGCATTGTCAGGTTGGCGCTGTTACACCGATTAAAATGATACCTGGGTTGCAGAAATCTGTTTTGTGTTTCTTTTTTTTAATCTGGGTTTGAAGTTTTAAGTTAATGAGATGCTTCATTCCAAAGAGAAATTCCTGATTCTGGGCTCCCCCTACAATCTGTGTCAGAGGGTGGTCTGTGTTGGCACGGTAATAAATTGTGTTATTTCCAGCTTTACAGAAGGACGATAACACCATAGAAAAGATAAGAATAATAGGCCTCAGTTACCACAACTGTCTACAAGAAAAACTGTTGCTCATAGAAACCAATCACAGGTCAGCTTTCTAACAGCTCTGGTGAAATGAAAGATGCTTAGTGATTGGTTGCTATGGGCAACACAGGCAGTGTGACGTGTTGTGGTCAAGAAGATATGCCTATGAAATATATATATTAGATATTCAATATATATATATATATATATATATGTATATTAGATTAGATATTTATATTATATATATTTTAGATATTTATTATACTGGGCTTTGCGAGTGGAGTAAGTGTGGCTATGTGGAGTGGGTGTGGCTTGATACACACATACATACACTCATTTATATATATATATATATATATATATATATATTTTACACTGCTCAGAAAACTAAAGGCAACACTAAAATACCATAACCTAGATATCACTGAATGAAATATTCCAATTGCAAATCTTTTTTCATTACATAGTGTAATTTGTTGAGAACCCAATAGAACATAAAAATGATCAATGTAAATTAATATCCCATGGAGATCTGTATGTGGAATGATACTCAAAATCAAAGTGGAAAATCAAATTACAGGCTGATGCAACTTCAGTGGAAATGCCTCAAGACAAGGAAATGATGCTCAGTAGTGTGTGTGGCCTCCACGTGCCTGTATGACCTCCCTACAATGCCTGGGCATGCTCCTGATGAGGCAGCGTATGGTCTCCTGAGGGATCTCCTACCAGACCTGGACTAAAGCATCTGCCAACAAGGAATCTGACCCCCTTAGACTAGCATTTCTTCTGCGGTATTGCTATCAGTGTGTCAAGAGTAGGAGAAGAGGGTTGCATTGAGAATTCAACACAATGGGCAGCACTTTGAACATTTTATAAGTGGTCATAAACTTGTAAAAAAACTCATGAAATAAAGATACGTTAAAACCAAGCACACCATTGTTTTTCTTGTAAAATTCTGAATAAGTTTGTTGTGTCATATGACCCTCTTCCCATTGAAAAAAATAAAGTTGGATCCAAAATGGCCGACTTCAAAATGGTTACCATGGTCACCACCCATTTTGAAAAGTTTCCCCCTCCCATATACTAATGTGCCACAAACAGGAAGTTGATATCACCAACCCTTCCCATTTTATGTGTTGTCATGATCCAGGTTGGATTATGACAGATACTGTAAATGCACAAGTAACCTTTTTTCCTTAAGCTGTGTGCTTAATGTTAGTTTTGCCCCCGGTGGCCATTAGGGTCATTGCACTGTGGTGGTTTCAGTTCTAGTTTTGCCCCCGGTGGCCGTTAGGGTCATTGCACTCTGGTTACTTTAGTTTAGTGCACGTGATTATAAAGCAGGTGTGATTGCTCTGGCTCTGACCTATAAAAGAGTGTCAGGTGTTGCAATCACTGTTGGTGATATTGCTCATTTCCAACCAAGTCTGGTGGAGGAAGGAACTACAGAGAGGACTTCCTGGCAGCTCAGGGGAGCTCTGGTGTTATAGCTTCAGGTGGAAGCTGAATTCAGGTGTCGAGCTTCAGGGGTGAAGCTTACCTTTGGTGTCGTACTCTGTTGCTTGGAGCAATAGCAACAGAGCAAAGCTTAGTGTTTTCCCTTTTTGTGACTTCCCTTATGTGTGTTTTAGTGCAGTGGTGGGATTAGTTTCTGCACCGTCCAATTCACTAGAAAGGGCTAGGTGCAGAGCGAGCTAGGGTTTTTTAGGTATCCTGCTCGGCACCAGGTGCGGAACCTGCATAGGGACTGTCAGGAGTGTAGAGACACTGTCTCAGGGGAGAGCAGAAGGTCTCCACGTACCCGTTCCCTATCGCAGGGCCCTCCATTGTATTGGTTTCCCTGGTGTTTCCCTTTATTATTTAAATTCGCCCTGCTGGAGGCGGTGTATCCAGCTACACATGTAATTCTGAAATTCGCCTGCTGGAGGCGGTGTATCCGGCTGCACGTTATATTATTTAAATTCGCCCTACTGGAGGCGGTGTATCCAGGGTCACGTGTGTCAGAGAAATTCGCCCTGCTGGAGGCGGTGTGTCCAGTCACACGTAACCATCACATTATCACCAACCGCAACATTTCTTTTCTCCGGTGAGCCATGGGCCAAGTGCAGACCGGCGAGCAGTTGCTGCTGACCCTCACTGAGATTAGTGAGGAGCTGAATGATGTTTCAGCAGCACCTGCAGCGGAATTATGGGTCTGAGGCCTATCCTCTGCCTCAACTAGAGGGTCCATATACGGCTTTGGCGAGGATGTGCCGTGGAGTCCCTGCTGGGGAGCAGGACTTGCTTATACAGGCGGATGTACCCAGGCAGGTGGGTGGAGTCGGTGTCCCCCTGGTGCTGCCTGGTGTTCCCCAAGGTGAAGGGGTACGTCCCTGTAGTGAGCAGACTAATGATTTAGTCCTTGGCACTGACGCCGAAACTTCTGTACTGTCAGAGAAGCTGTGCCCCCCTGGTCGTGTGGAGGAAGACAACCTGGGAGTGTATATTTCATCCTCGCCCTCAGAAGGTACTATGTTAGCGGAGGTGATGATTGGTGAGGTACCTGAGGGCATACCAGTGCTTGTTAACAGTGGAGCAGAAGTCAGTCTGGTGGATGCTCAGTTTGTCCTGACTCATGGTCTGAGTGGTGAGACGCCGGACAAACCCATAAGCGTCCAGGCCATTAACTCTGTCCCACTGAGCCAGGGGAGGTTAAACCAAGTCGTAGAAGACATTGTGCTGTATAGTGAACATCATGATGACTCCCAGTCATACTACGTCTTGGAGGAAAATCCAGCACCTATCGTTGTGGGCCCCCCTTGGTCTAAAAAACACAACCCGGTTTCAGATTGGCGGGCTAGGGAAGTAGTTAGCTGGGAGCAGTCATGTGAAGGCTGCTGCCTAGGGGCTACTGTCTCTGCCATCTCTCTACAAACGTCCCCTTCCTCTCCAGTGAGAGCAGCGGAGGTGCTGCAGGAGAGTAGGGGCAAGGCTCAACCCTCGCAATTAGCCAACCCTGAGAGGCGCAGACCTCGTAGTAGGAGGGGTTGGAGGGTGGTGTACCCCTTGGTAAATTGCGGGGGTGTGAGTGTGGTGACACAGGGGGACACTTCTGTTGTCAGTTCCAGAAAGAGTTCACCGCATTGTGACAAAAGAATGTGTGGCAATAAACGTTCAGGTCCGGACCTGTGTGTGAACGAGCATGTATGGGTGGCCACCAAAAATATCCAGTGGGAGTGTGTTGCGGGGGTCTGGAATTCTCAGGTGATCGGGCCGTATCTGGGGTCGGCTATCCAGGGCCCGGAGACTTACCAGCTGGAGATACCCCCAACCATGCACATACACAACTCGCTCCCCAGGTTGGCACTTTGGAGATGTGTGGTGCCTCCAGAACATACTTTGCCAATGCCAGCGGTGCTTGTTTGTCATAAACCTTAAGTGCAGGTAGTTGCTGGGGTGAACTCTGTACCGGGGCGTCCCCACTGTAGGTGGTTCCCTGATGAGGCGCGGTCTTGAGGGTCCAGAGGCCCCTCATTGAGGGAGGGTACTGTCATGATCCAGGTTGGATTATGACAGATAAATGCACAAGTAACCTTTTTTTCCTTAAGCTGTGTGCTTAATGTTAGTTTTGCCCCCGGTGGCCATTAGGGTCATTGCACTGTGGTGGTTTCAGTTCTAGTTTTTCCCCCGGTGGCCGTTAGGGTCATTGCACTCTGGTTACTTTAGTTTAGTGCACGTGATTAAAAAGCAGGTGTGTTTGCTCTGGCTCTGACCTATAAAAGAGTGTCAGGTGTTGCAATAACTGTTGGTGATAGCGTCTTTTTGGGATTAAAACCACGATGAAGGGAGCAGCTGACTGAGGTGTGAAGCCACTGCAGAAACCTGGTGAAGTTAGCAGCTGGCTTGAAGGTTGGAGCCACTGCTGAAACTGGTGTTGAACTCTGCCTGCCCGGTGTCCGCAGCAGAGTGAGATGGTGAAGGTGGCAGCTGGCTGAGGTGTCGAGCCACTACGAAAAGTTAATCCAGTGATGCACTCTGCTGGCTGGTGCTGCAGCAGAGCAAGATTAGTGTCTTTGGTGTTTTCCCTGTTTGTATTTTTCCCTGGTGTGTATTAGTACAGGGGTAGGGCCAGTGCCTGCACCACCCAGTTCCCTAGCAAGGGATAGGTGTAGGGTGTGCTAGGGTGACAGATATTCAGCTCAGCGACAGGTGAGGAGCCTGTATAGGGAACGTTATGAGTGTGAGGGACACCGACTCAGGGGAGTGCAGAAGGTCTCCAGGTCCCCGTTCCCTATCGCAGGGCCCACTGTTGTAACTGTTTCCCTTTCCCCCGTGTCTTGTTTCAGTTATCGGCCTGCGGGTCGTGTCACACAGGACAGTTACACGTGCCAGTTTTGTTGTTTTAGTTACTGACCTGCGGGTCGTGTCACACAGGACGGGTTCACGTGCCATGTGTATCCCCATAAGATGCGCCATAGATTATGCCCCCATAAAATGCTCCATATATTATGCCCCCATAAAATGCTCCATAGATTATGCCCCCATATGCTTCTCCATAGAATATGCCCCCATATGCTGCTCCATGGAATATGCCCACATATGATGCTCCATAGATTATGCCCCCATATGCTGCTCCATAGAATATGCCCCCATATGCTGCTCCATGGAATATTCCCCCATATGATGCTCCATAGATTATGCCCCATATGCTGCTCCATGGAATATGCCCCCATATGATGCTCAATTGATTATGCCCCCATATGCTGCCCATAGAATATGCCCCCATATGCTGCTCCATGGAATATGCCCCATATGCTGCCCCATATATTATGCCCCTATATGCTGCTGCTGCAAAAAAAAAAATGCGATACTCATCTCTCCTGCTCACGACCCGGGCACCTGTGATATTCACCTGTCCGGGGTCCATCGCTGCTCACCACTGACTGCACTTCCTCTGTCAGTGACTGTTCAGCCAGCAGATAGCGCAGCGCGCACTAACCACGTCACCGCACCCCCTGCTGGCTAAACATCATGGACACAGGAAGCAGCAGACGGCGGTGAGCAGTGTGGAAGGAGAACAGGTGAATATCGCTATACTCCTGGAACGTCTCTGCAGCCTCGCTTCTCCACTGTCTCCCTTCCTGCCTTCAGCAGTCACGTGATACCGCTCATTACCACTCATGAATATGCGCATATTCATGAGTTTAATGAGCGGTACCACGTGACCGCTGAAGGCAGGAAGGGAGACAGTGGAGAAGTGAGAGGGCTGCAGAGAGTGCCAGGACGGGTGAGTATGATCTGTGACACCCCGGCCCCTCCTCCCCCCGCTGACCCCCAGGTATATGACTCGTGTATAAGCCGAGAGGGGGACTTTCAGCCCCCAAAAATTGGCTGAAAATCTTGGCTTATACACGAGTATATATGGTATTTATTTTCATTAGGGTATATGCACACATTGTATTTTCTTTGGTTTTGCTTGTTTCTATGGCCAGTGTGAACATGACTTTACATCATGCATGTTTTCAAGTCATACTCAGGCTGTTTTCTGTTTTTTTCTTCAGTATTTTTGTATTCAGTACAAATAGGATGTGTGCCCCGCTTTTCACTGAGCTGGGCAGTTCATATAAAGCTGGGTGTCCGGATGGGACCTGGTCACTCTGTCACTGTTCAAACTAGGTAGGTTTTAACATTAGAGAGTGTAGTTACTGTCCTAATTGGGTATACCTTGTCACTGTGGGACAGCTTTATGCTTTTTTTGATCAATGAACAGGCAAATGCAAATTTGGAATGACCCACTCATCTTTTCATATACAGTATATTATATAAATTCTATTCTTCAATAGACTTATTACTATTTTTGACTTAAAAAAGGCTAGAGTATTACAAAAAAAACCTTAAGGCCTATCAAAAAGTATATGATTAGCCAGATATGAATAACACACATTTGTTGAGGTTTTATTATGACCATAATTTCTGTTTTATAAGAGCCAATTAACTGTTAATTAGCTCCAATATCTCTTGGAGTTATTAAGTGCCACATTACAAATATTTGTCACAATGAGGCCATTAGTTGTTTACGATCTTAGTACACAAACAGTTTTATTTACATAACATACTATGTACTCCGCAATAAATCATAATAAATGACAAATTAGGTTTTCAAATACCTGTCATCGCCATTATTGAGGCATTCAGGGAGAGCCAAACTACATCCGAACAACATGATGTGTGGATAGCAGCTGAGGCGACTGAGATAGCTGAAGAACTTAAGGAACATGTCCATATCTATGCTCTTGACAAAAGAATACACAGACTTCGGAACAGTGTGGTTGTATGGAAGGAGTTGACATTGGCTGTGAGAGACGTTTACACATGTATCTGAAATACAAAGCCAAATATTATATTAACAAAGAGTAATGAATTGCTACCAAGTAGTCCAAATTATACAGTAGACAACTGCAACATGTCCTGTATTTGGTTATAGATGTCATTGTATCCCTTAAATAATAAAGTGATACTCCCCATACATTACTCTACTGGCCATGGTGTGCTTTTGTTGAGAGTAATAGAGATTAATAGAAATATCCATTACTCACCATTTCTGGGTCTAGTGCTGTGTCTCTGCTGTGTATCCGGTAATTGTTTACAGGCTAAGCGGCGACATCCGTTCAACAGCGATGCAGCCAATCACTGGGCTCATAGGCTTTTGCCATCTCAACTGGCAGAGGTAATTAGCTCAGAAATTGGCTGCAGTCCTGTTGATATGACATCACCACTAATAACCAACACAACCCAATACATATAATTGAGGCAAAAACTCTAAATTCAATTATTACACCAAAAGACATGAGTCTAAATTGCCAAATGTACAAATTTTATTAAATGCAAAAGCATGATATACCGGGTGAGTCATAAAGGACGGACGTTTTTAAACTAATCATAAAATCGTTAAATATAAAGGACGGATGTATTTGAAGTGGCTATAACTCACCACCAGGTGGAGGTAGAGATGTGCGGGAGGCGGGGTTATGTTTGTGAGGTGAAAGCATTGTTTTTATTTCAGTTTCAGTTTAAGCTATGGTGCCGTGGACGATAGAACATCGCGTTTTTGCGTACGACAGTTTTGTCAAGAATAATGAGTGTATCACAGCCGTTCAGCGTGAGTTTCGGCGTCATTTCAATACTCACAGAAATCAAGCTGTTCCCGCTCGTAACACTATCCTACGTTGGGTTGAAGCACTCCGTACACGAGGTACACTAATGAACAAACGACCACCGGGGGCTCCACGAACGGCACGTACCCCTGAAAATGTGGAACGCGTCAGGCAAGCCATGCTGCGTAGTCCGAGTCGATCTGCTCGGAAACATTCTTTAGAACTTGCCCTCAGTAATCGTACAGTAAGGCGTATTTTGCATTTAGACCTGCATTTCCACCCCTATAAATTGGCCATTGTGCAACAGTTGGAGCGCGGGGATTACGCAGCGCGACTGAAGTTCGCACATGAGATGCAAGCAATTATTGAGCAAAACGACAACCTTATTTTATTCATGAGTGATGAAGCTCATTTCCATGTCAATGGCATGGTTAATCAGCAGAACTGCCGTTATTGGGCCTATGAAAATCCGAAAGAATTACATGAACGACCGCTGCACAGCCCTAAGGTAACGGTGTGGTGCGCTATGGGCAAATATGGCGTGATCGGTCCGTACTTTTCGAAGGCGATAATGGCAATACTGTTACCGTGAACTCACAACGTTATATCGCCATGATAAATAACTTCTTTGTTCCTGAGTTACGACGGCAACATATCCCCATCTCTAGTGTGTGGTTTCAACAAGATGGGGCAACGGCCCACACAGCCGGAGCAACAATGAACGTTCTTCGCCCTCTCTTCCCTGGTCGCATCATTTCCAGGTTTGGCGATATTAATTGGCCTCCTAGGTCCCCAGACCTGTCCATGTGCGATTATTACTTATGGGGTCACCTCAAATCACGTGTATACAAGCTTAAGCCTCGATCATTACAAGAACTGAAGGAAGCTATTCGAGTGGAAGTTGCCCAAATCGACAGAGTTGTGTTGGAACGTGTTGATGCCAACTTCCAAGAACGCCTTTGGAAATGCATCACTGATAATGGCCACCACATGGCAGATGTTGTTTTCCACACTTGAATTTGTCAAATGCTATTAGTATACGTAACCAAATCTGTGAATACATTTATATTTAATAAATATTTAACGATTTTATGATTAGTTTAAAAACGTCCGTCCTTTATGACTCACCCGGTACAATAATCAATACAAAATACAGATAAAAAAGGACACTGCTATCCAAAAGAAGGGGAGCCTATATTGCACAATTGCCAAAAGCTGTATATACCAATAGACTCAGTGCATAAAGATCTCATACATATATTAGATGGAGATTACATCCATGAAAAATACATCTAGTCTAAAAAAGACCTTTCACAGTGAAAGCAGACATTACTAATCACCAAATTCATATGGATTCCTAGGTATACATATTGTACCACTCGGTTAACCAAGTACCTTGACCATATGACATAAGGATATAACTCCAATCAATATTTAGGCAAATAAAGAGATGTTCGCACCAAAGTACTTACATAGTTAAAGTATGGCACTGGCTTCCCTATCGCCCCAACGCGCGTTTCGCTTCTGACAGGGAATAGCAGTGTCCTTTTTTTATCTGTATTTTGTATTGATTATTGTATATCATGCTTTTGCATTTAATAAAATTTGTACATTTGGCAATTTAGACTCATGTCTTTTGGTGTAATGACATCACCACTAAGTCTATAAACAACCAACGACAGAGAAACCGCGCTGGACCTTGGGAGAGTGAGTACTGGCTTATTCTATTATTGTCAACACAAGCATGCCAATGGTGTATAAAATGCTGAAAGGGGAAAACTAATTTAATTTTGTTCATTAAACGGACAGGTAGACCAACCCATCAATTTAGTGCCAATGTGAATAAGTCCTAGCAAACTATTCCTGTTTTATGATCTACAAGCTTTGGATACTATTGCAAACTAATTTACTAAAACACATGATCATCCAGTTTCTGACCTTAAAGGGGTTCTCTAAGAACATGATAAAATCGCAATCGTCACATATTTCAAACTTCAACCTGTCCTAGTCATGAGTCAAGACTGGTTGTATTCTGAAGAAGCACTATTTCAGACCTGTGTCTCAACTGATTGAAAAGCAGTATTGTAAACTCACATACCTCAGTTAACTGGGAGCAAGGCTGTGAAACGAAAAAAAATAATTCTTCACTTTGCTAATTGAGCACAACAGGGTATTTATTAGTTTTTAGCAGAAACAGAAATATCAGTACTCAATGCTCCTTTAAAATGGACAGTCGTTTATTTATTAATGCATCTGGACATCCATTGGGTATGCAGAGTGCAGAAGAGATTGTGGACTGTTTCTTCTAAAGACTATTGTATTATACTTTTGAGCTAACATATCAATTTTCCTTAAATTATTGCAAAAAACTCTGAAAAAAGGAAAACAGCTACTCAAGTGTAGCAAGTCGTAGACTGGTGCATCAGCTCTCCCTTTTAGGGTATTTATTTAGTCCTAATTCATCCTCTTCCATGGCTGACTGAGGAATGTGAATTTATGATCCTACTATTCTGCGTGTTGAAACACTGGTCTTCTGCCAGCTGAGTGATCCTCTTTGATGAGGGCAATTGTGTTGCATGTGATTGCCAAATATGCTGTATTTGATTGAACAGAGTATTTGAAAAGAGGAAGCCTATGCACCCACAGGCTCATTCATGGAAACACAAAAATATGATATTGGTCTCCACACTTTCCCATTCTAGCAAAAAGCAGTATACATGCTTTGTGTGGAAAAGGTGTAAACACAAGATCCTTGGTCAATGCAAAAAAGAAAAATAGACAACCAAATGTTCAGACACTATGGGATCAACGGAACGATTATGAGAAGATCGAGGAAAACAAAGCAACAGCAAACATTTTCCCAGCTGTTGCATGTCAGTAGAACAATATGTTGAAGTGTCGAAGTGGAGTAACAAGAGATCTATAGCCAAAGCAATAAAAAAAAAATAGAAAAGCAAGTGGTCAAACACCCATTATTGTTGTAGACATCCAGGATGGAAATCACTTTAGCATGTGGTGTTTTATAGTCAGCTGCTGGATATGACTGTAGATGTAAACCGTATATTTCTTTATTTTGTGGCCTACCCTGTAATCTTTTATAGCATACAAAGGTAACATCTCTATATAATAATCAATGTGTGTGTGTGTGTGTGTATGTGTGTGTATCACCAACCAATCACGAAGCATCTTTCACTTCACCAGCACTGTTCAAAAGAAGCTAAGCTGTGATTGGTTGCTATGACCAACAGTTTTCCTTGCAACCAATCACTAAGCATCTCTCATTTCACCAGAGCTGGTTAAAAGTAGCTGAGCTGTGATTGGTTGCTATGCGCAAGCTTTCCTACTTGACAACACCTCAGCAGACACTGACATGGTGGGAGAAATCTAGCATCCTCAGGAATATAAGCTCCAGCCATCGTCTGCTCCCCAGAAAGGAGCAGTGAGTACATGCCAGAAATTAATCCCCCCTCCCGTGGTATCATTAAGTGACACACATGAATGCAGGAAAGTGCACATATTAAAGTGCATATATTAAATGTCATGTGGATTTAATATTTTCTCACAGACACTTTTATGCATTATTGATGTGTTACTGTGCTCTGATGCTGTGAGTTTTTTAAAGTGCTACTTTCCCCATGATTCTCCTGAATATACCCACATAGCACGTAATGCTTTTCCCACAACAACCCATTAAATATGATACTATACTGCATACAGATGCTGTACATCCATGAGCAACTCAGCCGGACAAATTACAAGTTGACGGTGCATGAAAATGTGTGTGAAGGTTTCTCTACTGTACTAATGTATAAGGTTTGTGTTAGGTGTCGGGTTCCTGCAGCTGCACAGCAGGAATCAAGAGCCATGCAGCCAGTGGTCTCCCATTCCCCTCCGACCTCTCAGGGACCTGCACAGCAATCTCGCGATCCAGACGCCTTGCTCAGACCAGTTCTCTGGGTCTGGTTGTTGCTGCCACCTCTGGACCAGCAATAGTAGCGCAGCCTGCCCTGCAGCAAGCCACTCCAGAGGCTAAGTCCTTTCGCCGCGCTACTGGGCATGCTCACGAGATGATCTCCCAGTGGAGATTGGGAGTCACGTGCTCAGGTCCTTCTCCTGATCCGATTGGTCCATCTCAGAGATCTGGAAGGTCCCGGAAGCGCACGGTTATAAAAGGCCCGCATGACCGCTCGGCCATGCGCTAGTATAGACTCTTATTGCTATCTGTGTGAATGATGATGAATGCATGTGCCTGCGAATGACTCAATAAGATCCCCTCCCTCTGATATTACATGTGTGGATAGGGACTTAGTCATAGAGTCAGCACCAGTCAGTGGCGTGCTACAGGCCACAGTTAACATCTTACAGCACTAGCGTCCGACAGTGCGCCTCCTCTTGGGCATTGTCGTGTGGCAGCTGGCTCAGTCACCGCGCTGCAGTCAGCAGCACTTGTTGGCATCCGCGGTAACGACGCCGCATGCACAATAGGTCTAGACAGACATTGACCCTTAGTCTTGGGCCTAGTCCTGTGACCGTATACCATGTGTGCACACTGCTGAGACCTGTGAGGTCAACAGGCTCAGCATTTGCATAGAAATTCTAAGCATCTCTGTGGTGATAACAGAGTATGCTTAATGCACACCAGGTGACGTTCAACCCGTGTGCGATATACCGCCATATTGTGTGTCTGCCATTATCTAGCAGCGGTGTAACACCTACTGCATGGTGGACCCCAGGCAGCGAACTCACTTATTATTTATTTATTAGTGCATTCTGCCGTCCCTAACATTAAACTAGCGCCAGGGTCTGGCTAATAATGGCGGACCTGCAGCAGCTACAGCGGTACATTTGGCAGCTGGAGAGCAGGTTGGCGGCTATTGAGAGCTCTACCTCAGCTGCGAATGCTACAGTGGCCGCTGCTCAGGCAGTCGCAGAGTCTGTCTCACGCGTGTCCACACCCCCGCCTATGCCGACAATAACCCACCTCCCGTTGCCCGATAAGTTTTCCGGTGACAACATTGCCTGCAGGGGTTTCATGAGTCAGTGCTCTATCCAGCTCAAGTTTCTGGCCACGTGATTTCCTACACAGCGGGCTAAGGTGGGGTTTATTGTTTCTCTCCTATCAGGCAGGGCGTTAGAGTGGGCTACGCCATTGTGGGAGCGTGATGACCCCGTGGTTCAGGGTGCTGCTCAGTTCCTCACGGCCCTGAAGCAGGTCTTTTTGGGACCACGGATCACGCACGACACCGCTCTCCAATTATTGGCCCTAACACAGGGGTCTCTCTCAGTCAGCCATTATGCCGTCCGATTCCGGACATCGGCTTCCGAACTGGAGTGGCTTGATAAAGCACTCGTCCCAGTGTTTTGGAGAGGGTTAGCGGAGCATGTCAAAGATGCTCTAGCAACCAGAGAGGTCCCCACAAGTCTGGAGGAATTGATTGCCATCTCCACCCGCATTGATCTCCGGTTTACGGAGCGCGGGCTGGAACGTGCGTAATCCAGACGAAGGGTTAACTTGGCTCCCACCTTCTCCGAGCCGCTAAGATTTCCCGCTCAGGAGCATACACCCTCTGAACCTATGGAAGTGTCTCGCGCCGGCCCCAAGCCACGTCCGGTGCAAAGCTCCGCACGTTGTTACCAGTGCCGGCAGTTTGGTCACTCTGCTAGCACGTGTCCTCTGCGGTCGAAAAAACTATCACATCCAGTGGTCGTAGGTGGTGGTCTAACTAATATGAAACTCTTTTCTCCCAAACCAGTATTCCGAGGGATCTTAGATAGCGGGGCTTCCACCTGGGAGGTAGAGGTCACGGTGGATTCTGGGACAGAAGGGAACTTTATGTCCACGACCTTCGCCATAAAGCACGCTATTCCTCTGGTGTTACTGCCCCAACCCCTGACCATCAGGGTGGTTAATGGTGCACCCTTACCATTTCAGGTGACCCACCAGACAGCACCACTCGGTCTCTCAATCTCACCGTCACACCGTGAGATTTTGTCCTTGTTCATTTTGCCTGATGGCATCGACCAGGTGCTTCTCGGAATTCCCTGGCTCCGTTGCCATTCCCCTCATATTGATTGGGCTTCAGGGAATATACTGGGTTGGAGCAAGGACTGTGAGGGAAGGTGCCTGAGGGGCAGTGTTCAGGTAGCTTCCACTGAAGTACCCGCGGATCTCTCCGCGCTTCCCAAACCGTACCATTAGTACGCGGACGTCTTCTCTAAAAAATCTGCGGAGACGCTTCCGCCGCACCGTCCTTACGATTATCCGATAGATCTATTGCCAGGCACGGAACCTCCTAGAGGCTGCGTGCATCCGCTATCACTCCCTGAAATGGAGCCTATGTCTTAATATATCCGAGAGAACCTGGCAAGAGGATTTATCAGAAAGTCGGTGTCGCCGGCTGGTGCAGGGTTCTTATTCGTGCAGAAGAAGAGTGGAGAGTTACGTCCCTGCATTGATTACAGAGGTCTCAACGCCATAACGGTTAAAAATAAGTATCCTCTTCTGTTGATCTCTGAATTATTTGACAGGTTGCGAGGGGCCCGGGTCTTTACAAAATTAGATCTGCGGGGGGCGTACAACCTGATTCACATTCGCGAAGGAGACGAGTGGAAGACAGCATTTAACACCAGGGACTGTCATTATGAATAACTGGTCATGCCCTTCTGCCTCTGTAATGCACCTGCTGTCTTCCAGGATTTTGTTAACGACGTCTTCCGCGATATGCTCTCTACCTTGGTGGTGGTCTATCTGGATGACATCCTCATCTTTTCGCCAGATTTGACCACCCACCGGAGAGATGTCTGCACAGTCTTCGACCGTCTGCGGGCGAACTGTCTTTTCGCCAAGCTGGAGAAGTGCCAGTTTGAGCAGTAGTCCTTGCCGTTCCTGGGCTACATCATCTCAGCCCAGGGGTTGGCTATGGATCCGGTCAAACTAACACTAATCAGAAAAAATCCATAAAAAATCATTTGAAAGGTAACTCACCAAACCCTGACTGATGCACTGGCAGGATGCAGCAGAACCCCATTGATAAAGGTTTAGGCAGCACAGGTGCATTCCACTGATAAGGACAGCCAGTAACCAATTGTGGTCCGGCTGCCCAGTGGAAATGCACACAGATGAGGCTTGCATAAGGCATAAGTCACACTGATAAATGTGATGCAAAAGTGTCTGAGCAGCCTATTGATCACGCCCATAGTATTAGCAGGCGGGCTGCTCTGCACTATAGATACATGCATCACACAAAGAACCAAGCCAAATATAAAGGGTTCTAGCTGCATCCTGCTGAAAAGTGCAAAAAAGATAAATAGATATGGGGTATTGGTTACTATTTTGGCCAAAGCAGATAAGCTCACAACCCAACGTCAAGGGTCCCCAGATATTGTGAGTCCCTAACACTAAATATAAACAAACACTAATCAGAAAAAATCCATAAAAAATCATTCCTGATCAGTGGAATGCACCTGTGCTGCCTAAACCTTTATCAGTGGGGTTCTGCTGCATCCTGCCAGTGCATCAGTCAGGGTTTGGTGAGTTACCTTTCAAATGATTTTTTATGGATTTTTTCTGATTAGTGTTTGTTTATATTTAGTGTTAGGGACTCACAATATCTGGGGACCCTTGACGTTGGGTTGTGAGCTTATCTGCTTTGGCCAAAATAGTAACCAATACCCCATATCTATTTATCTTTTTTGCACTTTTCAGCAGGATGCAACTAGAACCCTTTATACTTGGCTTGGTTCTTTGTGTGATGCATGTATTTATAGTGCAGAGCAGCCCGCCTGCTAATACTATGGGCGTGATCAATAGGCTGCTCAGACACTTTTGCATCACATTTATCAGTGTGACTTATGCCTTGTGCAAGCCTCATCTGTGTGCATTTCCACTGGGCAGCCGGACCACAATTGGTTACTGGCTGTCCTTATCAGTGGAATGCACCTGTGCTGCCTAAACCTTTATCAATGGGGTTCTGCTGCATCCTGCCAGTGCATCAGTCAGGGTTTGGTGAGTAACCTTTCAAATGATTTTTTATGGATCCGGTCAAACTGCAAGAAGTAATGGACTGGCAGGAACCATATCCACTCAAAGCGGTGCAGCGCTTTTTAGGGTTTATCAACTATTATCGCCAGTTCATCCCCCACTATTTCACACTGGTAGCTCCTCTGGTTGCTCTCACAAAGAAAGGAGCTAATCCTAAGGCTTGGTCTGAACAAGTCTCCAAGGCCTTCTCGTCTCTAAAATCCCATTTTGCTGGTGCTCCCATCTTACACCGTCCCGATGTGGATAAACCTTTTATCCTAGAGGTGGATGCTTCTTCCGTCGGTGCAGGAGTAGTCCTTTTCCAGAAGGATGGAAGGTCGGAAGCATCCCTGCTTCTTCTTCTCTAAGACCTTCTCACCGGTGGAGAAGAACTACTCCATCGGGGACAGGGAGCTGCTCGCAATGAAGTTGGCCTTTTCCGAGTGGAGACATCTCCTAGAGGGAGCCCAGTTTCCCTTCCAGGTGTATACGGACCATAAAAATCTGGTCTATTTACAAACGGCCCAGCACTTGAACTCTCATCAAGCTAGGTGGTCGCTCTTCTTCTCCAGCTTCACCTTGCACTATCTCTATGGAGAGAAGAAGAACGTCCGTGCGGATGCTCTCTCGCGCTCGGTGGTTTCAGCGGAGGAAGAGGAGGCTGAGCCTCGGCTAATTCCCCCTACTGAGAGTTTTAGGACTGTGGCTCCAGTTGCTCTCGAGTCATTGCCGCCGGGCAAGACCTTTGTCCCTCCTCAGCTACGGCCGGAGGTTCTCGCGAGGGCACACATGTCCAGGGTGGGTGGTCACTTCGGCAATAAGCGGACCACAGAACTCCTGGCAAGGTCTTATTGGTGGCCACACATGACTCGAGACACGAAGGAATACATACAGGCATGCGTCTCGTGTGCGCGGAACAGGTCCTCTAGACAGAGGCCGGCTGGATTATTGCATCTTCTACCGGTGGCAGACAGACCTTGGGAGATGGTTGGCATGGATTTTGTGGTTGGCCTGTCCAAGTCTGGTGGCATTACGGTCATCTGGGTAGTCACCGACCATTTTTCTAAAATGGTGCATCTGGTGCCACTCGCGTAGTTGCCTTCCGCTCGTGGTCTTGCCACACTGTTCATAAAACATGTATTCCATTTGCATGGCATGCCGGGCAAAATTGTCAGTGACCGAGGTCCCCAATTCGCGTCCCGGTTTTGGAGGGAGCTCTGCAGCCTACTCAGCATTGAGCTAAACCTGTCCTCCGCTTATCACCCCGAGACGAACGGGTTGGTTGAGAGAGCCAACCAAACCTTGGTCACATACCTGCGGCATTTTGTCTCTGCCAGGCAGGATGACTGGGCATCCTTGCTACCATGGGCTGAATTTGTCATGAATAATACAGTGGCTGATTCCACTAGTCAGACGCAGTTCCTTCTTAATTATGGCCAGCATCCACGCTTCCCTGTCCCGATGCCAGTGTCCTCCACTGATTCTAGGGTGGCAGACTGGGCAGTGGAGGCTCGCGACATTTGGGATCACACCCAGGATGCTATTCGAGCCTCTAAAGAAAGAATGAGGGCGTCCGCCGACACAAATCGGCGTCCCGCTCCAACCTTTTCCCCCGGCGACTTGGTGTGGCTCTCTGCTCAAAATATCAAGCTGAGGGCCAAGTCTACCAAGTTGGCGCCGCCATACATCGGACTTTTAAGGTTCTCGAGCGAATCAGCTCGGTGGTCTACCGCCTGGCTCTTCCACCACATTTGGCCATCTCTGACATCTTTCACGTGTCCCGTCTCAAAACTATTCACATGGCCCGGTTCTCCGAGTCATCTGCCGGGCTCATCAGACTTGTCTTCGGATGAGTTTGAGGTTAACGCCATTGTGGGATGCAGCATTGTGTGTGGCAAAAAATTTTATTTGGTGGACTGGAAGGGTCATGGTCCAGAGGCCCAGATCTGGGAGCCAGTGGAGAACATCCACGCTCCACTCCTGATCACGGCCTTTGAGCGTAGCGAGGCTCAGAGGGGGGCCCTAGGAGGGAGGGTAATGTTAGGCGTCGGGTTCCTGCAACTGCACAGCAGGAATCCAGAGCCCAGCAGCCAGCGGTCTCCCATTCCCCTGCGACCTCTCAGGGACCTGCACAGCAATCTCGGCGATCCAGACGCCCTGCTCAGACCAGTTCTCTGGGTCTGGTTGTGGCTGCCACCTCTGGACCAGCAATAGTAGCGCAGCCTGCCCTGCAGCAAGCCACTCCAGAGGCTAAGTCCTTTCGCCGCGCTACTGGGCATGCTCATGAGACGATCTCCCAGTGGAGATCGGGAGTCACGTGCTCAGGTCCTTCTCCTGATCCGATTGGTCCATCTCAGAGATCTGGAAGGTCCCAGAAGCGCACGGCTATAAAAGGCCTGCATGGCCTCTCGGCCATGCGCTAGTATAGACTCTTATTGCTATCTGTGTGAATGATGATGAATGCATGTGCCTGCGAATGACTCATTATGATCCCCTCCCTCTGATATTACGTGTGTGGATAGGGACTTAGTCATAGAGTCAGCGCCAGTCAGTGGCGGGCTACAGGCCACAGTTCATATTTTACAGCAATAGCGCCCGACAGTGCGCCTCCTCTTGGGCATTGTCGTGTGGCGGCTGGCTCGGTCACCGTGCTGCAGTCAGCAGCACTTGTTGGCGTCCACGGTAGCGACGCCGCACGCACAGTAGGTCTAGACGGACATTGACCCTGAGTCTTGGGCCTAGTCCTGTGACAGTATACCGTGTGTGCACACCGCTGAGACCTGTGAGGTCAACAGGCTCAGCATTTACATTTAAGTTCTAAGCGTCTCTGTGGTGATAACAGAGTATGCTCAATGCACACCGGGTGACGTTCAACCCGTGTGCGATATACCGCCATATTGTGCGTCTGCCATTATCTAGCAGCGGTGTAACACTTACCGCACGGTGGACCCCAGGCAGCGAACGCAATTATTATTTATTTATTAGTGCGTTCCGTCATCCCTAACAGTTTGTGCTTGTCCATTGGTGAAAAGCATGACTGTGATATTTATGGTGGCAGATAAGTGAGAATATCAGCTTGATCAGTAGAAAACCTGGGATCTTAGTGAACCATGTTTCTGTGCAATTTCACTATTCTACTTTTACTGGCTTTGATGGGATGATGTGGGATATTAGGGGTAGTAGTCTGGTAGCTCTGGCTGACGGGATGAAGTGGGATATTATAGTGAATGTGGCTATGCGGAGAAGGCGGGGCTATACACTCAGCTTTATATATATATAGATATAATCATTATAATTTGTTATAACTAACCGTAGTTAGTTACTCTGCCCGGGCAGCGCCGGGCTCTTCAGCTAGTAGTATAATAAATAGAAAATATAAAAAAATAGAAATAATACTATAGTGGGGAAAAAAACAACATCTTGAACTATATCACTTCCCAAAGTACAAATTGCAAACTTAGAAAATTGGAGGAACTAAAATTAGTACACTACAGACCTAAAAGAGAAAACTATTACCGTATACAGTTGTGGCCAAAAGTATTGACACCCCTGCAATTCTGTCAGATAATACTCAGTTTCTTCCTGAAAATGATTGCAAACACAAATTCTTTGATATTATTATCTTCATTTAATTTTTCTTAAATGAAAAAACACAAAAGAGAATGAAGCAAAAATCAAAACATTGATCTTTTCACACAAAAATCCAAAAATGGGCCAGACAAAAGTATTGGCACCCTCAGCCTAATACTTGGTTGCACAACCTTTAGCCAAAATAACTGCGACCAACCGCTTCCGGTAACCATCAATGAGTTTCTTACAATGCTCTGCTGGAATTTTAGACCATTCTTCTTTGGCAAACTGCTCCAGGACCCTGATATTAGAAGGGTGCCTTCTCCAAACTGCCATTTTTAGATCTCTCCACAGGTGTTCTATGGGATTCAGGTCTGGACTCATTGCTGGTCACCTTAGAAGTCTCCAGTGCGTTCTCTCAAACCATTTTCTAGTGCTTTTTGAAGTGTGTTTTGGGTCACTGTCCTGCTGGAAGACCCATGACCTCTGAGGGAGACCCAGCTTTCTCACACTGGGCCCTACATTATGCTGCAAAATTTGTTGGTAGTCTTCTGACTTCATAATGCCATGCACACGGTCAAGCAATCCAGTGCCAGAGGCAGCAAAGCAACCCCAAAACATCAGGGAACCTCCGCCATGTTTAACTGTAGGGACCGTGTTCTTTTCTTTGAATGCCTCTTTTTTTCTCCTGTAAACTCTATGTTGATGCCTTTGCCCAAAAAGCTCTACTTTTGTCTCATCTGACCAGAGAACATTCTTCCAAAACGTTTTAGGCTTTTTCAGGTAAGTTTTGGCAAACTCCAGCCTGGCTTTTTTATGTCTCGGGGTAAGAAGTGGAGTCTTCCTGGGTCTCCTACCATACAGTCCCTTTTCATTCAGACGCCAATGGATAGTACGGGTTGACACTGTTGTACCCTCAGACTGCAGGTCAGCTTGAACTTGTTTGGATGTTAGTCGAGGTTCTTTATCCAACATCCGCACAATCTTGCGTTGAAATCTCTTGTCAATTTTTCTTTTCCATCCACATCTAGGGAGGTTAGCCACAGTGCCATGGGCTTTAAACTTCTTGATGACACTGCGCACGGTAGACACAGGAACATTCTGGTCTTTGGAGATGGACTTGTAGCCTTGAGATTGCTCATGCTTCCTCACAATTTGGTTTCTCAAGTCCTCAGACAGTTCTTTGGTCTTCTTTCTTTTCTCCATGCTCAATGTGGTACACACAAGGACACAGGACAGCGGTTGAGTCAACTTTAATACATGTCAACTGGCTGCAAGTGTGATTTAGTTATTGCCAACACCTGTTAGGTGCCACAGGTAAGTTACAGGTACACAAATTAGAGAAGCATCACATGATTTTTCGAACAGTGCCAATACTTTTGTCCACCCTCTTTTTTATTTTTGGTGTGGAATTATATCCAATTTGGCTTTAGGACAATTCTTTTTGTGTTTTTTCATTTAAGACAAATTAAATGAAGATAATAATACCAAAGAATTTGTGTTTGCAATCATTTTCAGGAAGAAACTGAGTATTATCTGAGAGAATTGCAGGGGTGTCAATACTTTTGGCCACAACTGTATAACATGTCCATCACAAAAAATGTTGAGTATTAAAAGAATCTTTAAGAGAAATATTCTCCTGCCAGAAGATAATTTAACATTTACCATCCTACACCTAGGGGCAGAGACACACTGCCGTATTTTTCGTCCGAGAATCGCATTGTAAAACTCTCACTGGCTGTCTGCTCTCCTGACCTGAACTTGACAGCTGCATAGTAATCCATCATGCTGTCATGCTCAGGTTAGGAGAGGTGCTGGCCAGTCCGTTCAGTGCAATGCGATTATCGCAGGAGAAATACGCCAGTGTGTCTCTGCCCTTAGGGCAGAGTCACACTGCCATAATTCTCGTGGGAGAATCGCATCGTAAAACTTGCCCTGGCCGGCACATCTCCTGAACTGAGCTTGACATCTGCATAGTAATCCATTATGCTGTCATGCTCAGGTCAGGAGAGGTGCCGGCCAGTCCGTGAAGTGCGATGCGACTATCGCATGAGAAATATGGCAGTGTGACTCCAGCCTTAGACTTAAATCCTGAAATGTCAAATTCCCTTTGGGATCTCAACATTTTTTACAGCAAGAACAGCACTAAAGAGTATGCTGTTCCAACAAGTAAGCAACTGGTGATATGACCAGAAAATCAAATTATGAAATAATTCCCAATACATTTGCAGGAATTGTGATTTCTAATGACCTACAGATTATTAGTTTGCATGTAATCCACATCTACTTATTTGTTAAAAAAGATCAGTTTTATATATAGTTTTATGAGGAAATACATTACATTTCAAATTAAGCCAAATATCTAGCAGTAACTTTACAAAGTTGGACCTGACCTAAAATTTTAGTAAAAATTTGCACTTACAGCTAATTTTCCATTCACCAATCCATGTGGAAAACTCAGAGCAAATTAACAATGTGTAAATATACCCTTAAGATGAGTCTTGTCTCTTAGTTCAGTAATGTTGAAGGTTAGTGTTGGAATATGTTTGGTCGTGTTGAGCGATACCTTCCGATATCGGGAAATATCGGATCGGATTGGATCGGACCGATACCCCAAAAATATCGGATATCGCCGATTCCGATACCGGAAACCAATGCAAGTCAATGGGACACAAATATCGGAATGAAAATAAACCCTTACTTTCCTTGTAGGTTAATTCTACATCAAGGAAAATAACTAAGAATAATGTAGAATGTATTGGGGGAGGTGGAGGAGACATTAAAGGAATAGAGGTTTAGCCCAATCAAATGGAATAGCAGGAATTAATTTTTTTTTAAGACGTTCGGAGTTACAAACATATTGATTATGGTAAGCTTTTTTATATTTTGTCAGATATTTATGTTTCACTACTTCCATGCTCTTCACCTTCTTTTTTACTTCTCCCACACTTTCTCCTTCATCATCCTCTTCAGGGTCATCTTCTTGGTCTTCTTCGGGGTGGTCTTCAGGGTCGTCGTCTCCAGGGTCGTCGTTTTCAGAGTCGTCTTCTTCGGGGTGGTCTTCAGGGTCGTCATCTTTAGGGTCATCATCAGGGAAATCCAGAGTGATTACCAAAAACCATTTCAAAAAGCTTGAACTTGGAAATGTAGCAGAAGGTACAAGAAGGCTGAGGAACTGCTGAGAACCAGCTGACGGTACTGGAACCGGGATGGGTAGCCAAAGGTGCAAGAGCCAATGGAACTACCGAGGACCAGCTGATGGTACTGGAACCCGGTTACTAAGCAGGAGGTACCTGTGCCAGAAAGCAATACCAAGGACCAGCAGACGTTGGTGGAACGCGGATACCGAGAAGGAGGCACCTAAGCCAAAGGCCTGGAACGAGCTGACGTTACTGGAACCCAGGGGGACATATTCAAGATTGACTTCCAAAGAACCAGCTAATGGTACTGGAACTCAGATAGGCAGCAGAAGGTACACATGAAAAAAAAGTTGCAAGGCCGCGAGCCGGCCGGAGTTACCGAAACCCACAGTCCTACAGGGGGAGCTTGTCCTATTGGCACTACGGAAACAGCCTTCATTGCCAGATCTCGCAGCCCACATAGGAAGCACCTAAACTGCAGGCACCATAGAGTCGGCTAACCCGACCGCAACATGACAGGACAACATATTGGAGGCAAAGTGACATTGACACTACCCGGAAACAGCTGGCGTGCAGGAACCAGGCTGGGCAGGAGGGAGTACCCGTGCCAAAGACACTTCTGAGCAGCAACTGGCGGTGTTGGAGACCAGGGATTACAGTAGAAACAGAGTGTAGCCAGAGGCCTAATTGGAGCAAGTTTAATATCTGTAGTAGTGTGAATGTGGACAGAGCGGGAGAAATTGCCGGACACACAGCAGGGGATCAGCTGACGTTACTGAACCCCAGTAACACAGGAGCAAGTGTTGACTGTGCAGACGGCACTTCTGAGCAGCAACTGGCGGTGTTGGAGCCCAGGGATTACAGTTCAGGTGGTAGAAACATGAACACAACAGGAGACCTGGATACTGTTGCCAACCAATTATTTAATCTGGAAGAGGACTGGCAAATTCCTGCGAGATCCAGGCCTTGTTCATTTTCAGAAAAGTAAGCCGGTCAACGTTATCGGAGGATAGTCGCATGCAACGGTCTGTTAGTACACCACCTGCAGCACTAAAGACGCGTTCCGATAATACACTAGCAGCAGGGCAAGCCATCACTTCCAATGCATACTGGCTAAGCTCTGGCCATGTATCCAGCTTAGAGACCCAAAACTTGAAGGGGGAAGAGCAGTGTGGGAGAACACAGAGGGCAAGACATGTAGTCTGTCACCATCTGACGGAAACATTGCCTCCTGCTGACTGGAGCCGTCTGTGATGGTGTAGACATTTGTGGCGGGGGACACAAAACTTTGCCACATTTGGGCCATACTGGTCTTGCCTTGTGCTGAGGCGCTGCTTCTGCTCCCTCTTTGTGCAGAGCTTCCTCCACTGCCTCGACGCACTGAGCTGCTTTGTAAAGCACTAGCAGCACTGCTCTCGGGTGGAATGGAGAACATGATGGAATGCACCAGTGTGTCTTGGTACTCCCGCATTTTACACTCCCGATTCAACGGTGTTATGAGGCTTTGTAAGTTGTCCCAGTAGCGAGGATTTAGGAGGGTGTACACCCAATAATCAGCCGTGTTGAGAATGTGGGCGATGCGGCGGTCATTTCTCAGGCACTGCAGCATGAAATCAACCATGTGCTGCAGACTGCCAACTGGCCAAGAAACGCTGTCCTCTGCTTGAGGTGTCATCTCTGCCTGCTCTGCATCACCCCACCCTCGCTCTACATACTGACTACTAGAGCATTATGTACCTCCCTCCTCTGGACAGATGTCTTCCTCCTCCATTGACTCAGTGTCCCCTGCCTAGGCCTTTGTGAGGAACCACGTTGCGCACTGTCCAGAAGCAGATGGCATTTGTGACTCCTCATCCTCCACCTCTTCCACAACCTCCTCTCTTAGTGCTTGCAGTGTTCTTTCAAGCAGGCAGATAAGGGGGATAGCTATGCTGACTACTGCATCATCTGCACTCCCCATCCGCATGGAATCATCGAAGGCACGCAAAACGTGGCAGATGTCCTTCTTAGAGGCCAACTCTGTGGTGGTGAAGTGTGAACGGCACGCAGTGCGACTTGTTTGCGCTTGATGCAGCTGGTACTCCATTACTGCTGCCTGCTGCTCACACAACCTCTTCAACATACAGTATGTAATGTTGAATTCCACCTGGTGGGTAGGTCACATATGATGATGATGCGATGTTCCGGAAGGCGGAATCGGTGCTGCAGAGCTGCAATGCGCGATCTTGCCATGCTGGAACGCCGCAAGTGAGCGCACTCTATGTGGACCTTGTGCAGCAGTGCATCAAAATTCGGATAGTCCCTCAAAAAACTCTGCACGACCAAGTTGAGCACATGTGCCAGACATGGGATGTGAGTAAGGTTGCCTAGGCCCAGAGCTGCCACCAGATTTTGGCCATTGTCACACACTACCACGCCTGGCTGGAGATTCACTGGCACAAACCACACGTTGCTCTCCTGCTTGATGGCATTCCAGAGCTCCTGCGCTGTGTTGCTTCGATTCCCCAAAGAAATTAATTTCAATACGGCCTGTTGACGTTTGGCCACGGCTTTGCTTATATCGGTCGTAACAGGTAAGCGTTCACAGGTCCATGTGGAGGTAGACTGTGACGGCTCCTGCAGCGCTGATTCAGAGGAACTGGAGTATGAGGAGGAGTCAATGTGTACAGACTGGATTCCTGCAATCCTCGGAGTTGGCAGAACACGTACAGCGCCACTCTCCAGATCTGTACCCGGCTCCACAACATTTACCCAATGGGCAGTGAGGGAAAGATATCGTCCCTGTCCATGGTTACTGGTCCACGCATCGGTGGTCAGGTGGACCTTGCTACTGACGGCGTTTAGTAGCGCATGTTTTATTTTTCCCTCCACATATTTTTGCAGGGCAGGGACGGCTTGCCTGCTGAAATAAAAGCAGCTGGGCACGTTGTATTGTGGGACTGCCAATGCCATGAAGTTACGGAAGGTGTCAGTCTCCACCAGCCAGAATGAGAGCATTTCAAGGGACAGTAGTTTTGCAATGCCAGCACTCAGAGCCTGTGGTCGGGGGTGGTTTGCCGAGTATGGGCACCTTTTCTCCCATGCCTGTGCTACCGAAGGCTGTAGACTGGCCAGGGAGTGTGAGGATGACAGGGAACGTGGTGCTGTGGGTGGAATGATACTGTGTCTCTGTACAACAGTGCCAGAGGTTCTTCCATGGCGATCCTGTGAGGAAGCCAAACCAGCTGTGTGTGAGCTGGAGAAAGAGGCTATAACACGAGCTGAAGAGGTGGTAGGTGGCGCTGTAGGTTGGCCTAGGTCTTCAGTGTGTCTTTGTAACTCCACCACGTGCTTGGTATGCACATGTTTCCACATATTTGTGGTATTGAGGTTGCTGACACTTTTCCCTCTTTTCACTTTCTAATTACACAGCTTGCATTTGACAAAGCAAATGTCATCTGCAACTGTGTCAAAAAAGGATCAGGCACTGCAAGTCTTGGGAGCGCCCGTTTTGGGTTTTGGAAGAGGCATGCTCATAATGGGTGCCGAAGTAGAGGCTACAGGCAACCGAGTCTGCCCCCTCCCTCCTTTTTTGGCCGTTCGGGGAATCTCGTCCTCAGAGCTGCTCCCACCACCTTCCTGTACCTCACGCCATGATGGGTCAAGGACCTCATCATCTACACTACCCTCTTCAAACATTACCCTCTTCAAATGACTGCTTCTCCTGGGTAGTCTCAACAGCACAGTACGCACCAGAAAGTGGCACCTGAGTCTCGTCATCAGATGCGTACTGAGGTGTGCTGACCATAGGCACTGGCCCACCCGCCTCTTCAGATTCAGAGAGACAAAGCTGTTGCGCATCACTGCATACTACCTCTTCTTCAAATTCTCGAATGGTGCTTGGCTGGCCCCCTCTTTCCAAGCCAACAGATTCAGAGAACAGAAGTAGAGATGGCTCCTGTCCAGGGCTCTCTGACTTCCTGGGCAATCTGGCAGGTGGTGAAGAGACAGATGGGTGCTCTTCAGTGCTCTGGACCTGAGAGGATGTGGAACTAATTGAAGTCGATGCATTAGCTGCCAACCATCCGACAACGGCTTCAATTTGTTCGTCCCGCAGCAGTGGAGTACGGCGAGCTCCTACAAAGCTGCGCATAAAGGACTGTTCCCTGGGAAAACTGGGGGATGCGGAGTCACCGGTGCCCGCAGCAGGCACAGAATCCCCACGTCCTCTCCCTGCAGAAACTCCACGCCCACAACCACGTGCCTTACTCCCTGCCTTCTTCATCTTGGTAGACTGATAAAGATAGGCAGAAAAGTACTAAGGGCTTAGTGTGTTTATTCCTGAACAGCTGCTAACAGGTATAAGAAACACTAATTTTATAAAGTGTGGACTAGACTTTAATATGAGCTAATGTGGCCTACACAACTGTAAAGTGGAGTGTTTCGTGAACTTTATTAACTTTTTTTTTTCACAAAAAGACACTGGATGTGCCCAAAGATGTAAAACCGATAGTATCACAAACTTTTTGTAGCTATTACAATGCAAGAAGGTAACCTACAATGCAATGGATGAGGCTCCAAAAAATAGGCTAATACTAATCTGGCTGGGGCTGCAGGGAACAAGCCAGCAGAAAGACTCCTCTATCTACTCCTATATAGTGTTTGCAAATATTCTAGCTGGATACGGATGGAACCACACTAATAGGAGAAATCTGGAAAAATGAGCAGCACTAATGCAAAAAAGAACAATGTATGAGGCAGTGACGCACGCTGAGCGGACTACAACCGGAGGTGGCTGCAGAACACACTACAGCGTGAGTTGCACTCACACAGAGACCTCACAGACAGCTGTGAACAGCGCTGCAAGGCTGCAGAAAAGCTCCTCTATCTACTCCTATATAGTGTTTTCAAGCAATCTAGCTGGATAATACTTATCTGGCTGGGGCTGCAGGGCACAAGCCAGCAGAAAGGCTCCTCTATCTACTCCTATATAGTGTTTGCAAATATTCTAGCTGGATACGGATGGAACCACACTAATAGGAGAAATCAGGAAAAATGAGCGGCACTAATGCAAAAAAGGACAATGTATGAGGCAGTGACGCACGCTGAGCGGACTACAACCAGAGGTGGCTGGCTGCGGAACACACTACAGCGTGAGCTGCACTCACAGAGACCTCGCAGGCAGCCGGGAACAGTGCAGAGAAGTGTGCACTAGCTCTGCACGGCTGCAGAAAGGCTCCTCTATCTACTCCTATATAGTGTTTGCAAGCAAACTAGCTGGATACGGATGGAACCACACTAATAGGAGAAATCTGGAAAAATGAGCAGCACTAATGCAAAAAAGGACAATGTATGAGACAGTGACGCACACTGAGTGGACTACAACCGGAGGTGGCTGCAGAACACACTACAGCAGCCAATCACAGCCATGCCAGTAGTTACATGCCTAACATGCTCTAAATGGATGTGCCCACACTTCTTAGGATCCTCATTGGCTGAATAAAATCAAACTGGCTCATTGCATTATGGGAACTTCCGATTCCGGTATAATACTCAACACTAATGTTTGGTGCAACAACTCCATTCTTGTCTATGAGTGTTTAGGTACTAGATTTGTATGCTGTTCATAAAGTTAGAACAAAAAAAAACTCCCAGAGGCTCACACAGGGAGAGCATGTGACTGTATTTCCTGTGTCTGTGTATGAGAATAGCAGCCTGCTGTAGATGCTGCAGATAAAGACACACAAATGATGTATTCCTGATCTATTAAGCTTATCACATGTTGTTCCTGTTTGTTCCTGAATATAGAAGCTCCATTGCCACATGCTTGGAGAGTATCCTGAATTATCCGCTGCCAACAGTTAGCAACTTCTGTTTTGGACCATGGACACATAGGGCAGCATGAATAAAGGGATGTTACATGGTAGTGTCACATTCATGATTCTTAGAGGGGTTCCTTTGAAATCTACTGAGTCCACTAAAAACGATCACAAAAAATGTCAATACTGTTGAATCCTTAATCACAGATTGTGACTTTTTTCTCCAGACTTCGAATTGGTCAGTCTCATTACGTTGCTAATTTTCTCATCATTGCAGCAATGAGTAGACAGGTTTGGTACATAACCGAGTATAAATAGCCACATATAGTTTATATACTGCAAATGATGATGTATGCGTGAAAATACATCTTTAAAATAGATCATGAAAATTAAAATGATTTCTTATTTAACTAACTTCAATTATAACATTGTCACAGGGTTTGCAAGAATTTAATTGTGAGGATTATCTACATATATAATAGCCAGTGGCCACTGTCCCCGAATCCCAAAAGGCATCGCGGCAGCGCTCGCTCCGTAGTAACTGGGAGTGGCGTCAGGCAGCTCAGCGTCCCACGTGACTGGCCCACTCCCTCATGAGTCTCCATGGCAACGCCCCGGAGCCACTCCCTCATGAGTCTCCATGGCAACGCCCCGGAGCCAGCCACGCTACGGGCACGTTGCCATGGAGACTCACAGCCTGGCTTCATAGGAGAGCGCACAGCGCAATTTGAGTGGAATGGGGGAGGGGCTGCATTCTCTAACAGTTAGATGTACACAGAGCAAAGTGTGGCTCACGGACCGAAACAGCCGTGGGGCTGGAAACCTGAGGTCCATGGGCGGCACCATGCCCTCCCGCCCGCTGCCTCCCACCCGCCCGCTGTCAGCATTGGTGGAGGAAGGGCCTCCGGACACTTCCTCCACCAATCGGCATGTAAAACAGCTGACGCAATGATGTCATGTCATCACGTCAGCTGTGTACCGCTGGAGAGTCAGCGCTCCAGAGACAGCAGCAAAAGCAGAGCGCCTGGGAACGGGACAGGTGAGTATGTGGTGTTTTTTGTTTTTTTTTTCATGTGTATGAATATGGGGATTCTCTGGGGGTGAACATGGGGATTCTATGGGGGTGATAGCACATGGGGGATTCTATGGGGGTGACACAGCAAATGAGGATTCTATGGGGGTGACACATCACATGAGGATGCTATGGGGGTGACAGCACATGGTGATTCTATGGGGGTGACAGCAAATGGGGATTCTATCGGGGTGACAGCAGATAAGGATTCTATGGGGGTGACAGCACATGGGGATTCTATGGGGGTGACACACAGCACATGGGGATTCTATGGGGGTGACGTGCAGCACATGGGGATTCTATGGGGTTGACGTGCAGCACATGGGTATTCTATGGGGGTGATTTGCAGGACATGGGGAGGCTATGGGAAGGCTGTATACTGTCATGCCATACATAGGGAGGCTGTGTGGGGCTCATGCCGTACATGGGGAGGCTGTGTGGGGCTCATGCCATACATGGGAAGGCTGTGTGGGGCTCATGCCGTACATGGGGAGGCTGTGTGGGGCTCATGCCGTACATGGGGAGGCTGTGTGGGGCTCATGCCGTACATGGGGAGGCTGTGTGGGGCTCATGCCGTACATGGGGAAGCTGTGTGGGGCTCATGCCGTACATGGGGAGGCTGTGTGGGGCTCATGCCGTACATGGGGAGGCTGTGTGGGGCTCATGCCGTACATGGGGAGGCTGTGTGGGGCTCATGCCGTACATGGGGAGGCTGTATGGGGCTCATGCCGTACATGGGGAGGCTGTGTGGGGCTCATGCCGCATATGTAGTAGGCTGTGTTAGGCTCATGCCGCATATGTAGTAGGCTGTGTGAGGCTCATGCTGTATACAAGGGGCTGTGGGGGGGTTAAAGATATATAGGAGGTGTCAGCATACTTAATTCTGCTCAATATTAACTGATACAATTAATATTAATAAATTAATAATGAGTAGAATTAATTTCAAGCTTTTGGTTCGGCCCTCCACAACAGTCATGGTCTCTCATGTGACCCCTCGGGAAAATTAATTGCCCACCCCTGCTCTAACTAAAAGTAGTTCCCAATGGAACTAGCAGCGAAAATTGGGCCGGACCTCAATGTGGGTAAGAGGACTGCAGGGTAAATCTAAAATCCTCAGTGAATGGCTAAAGGGGCGCTATCCTATAATACAGTTGGTACCAAATACATATTACAAACAATCTACATATATAATCGCCAGTGGCCGCTGTCCCGGACTCCCATAAGGCACAGCAGAAGTGTCACTTGCGCAGGCGCAGTTTGTGGCCTTACGTCTCCGCTATTCCCACGCAGGGGCAGTAACAGCCACATCGTTAATACGCATGCGCGGGAATAGCGGTGACGTGTATGTCACATCCCTGCAGGCCCCGGAAGGACCCCACGGCCATCTTGGAGCCAGGGGTCTTCATGGAGACCACCGCAACAACGCGATTGCATCGCATTGTTCTGGTGGCAGTGCGAAGGGAGCACCCTCCCTGCGCTATGCTTCTCTATGCCACTGTCATGGGCGTCCATTGCAGTGAATATTCATTTTTCTTTAGCAGCGGCCACAGGAGTTAACGATAGCAGCCAGCTCCTGCCTCTGTGACCCGCTGCTCCGCCAAAACCGCTCCCCCACCTCCCCACCATAGCCAGAGCCGGAACATCTGGACTATAAGACGCGCCCTCCATTTTCCTCCACATTTTTGGAGAAAAAAATTGCTTCTTATAGTCCGAAAAATACGGTAACTGTGAGAGACAGAATCTAAAAATAGAAACCTGAAAATCATATTGAACGATTTTTAAATAATTAAATTGCATTTTATTGCATGAAATAAGTATTTGATCACCTACTAACCAGCAAGAATTCTGGCTGTCACAAACCTGTTAGTGTTTTTTAAGAAGCCCTCCTCCTCTGCATTCATTAGGCCTGTTTCACACATCAGTTTTTTGGCGTCAGTCAAAATCCGCCAATTTCTGAAAAAAACGGATCCGCCAAAAAAGGGCAGATCTGTTTTTTTCCCCATAGTCTTACATTAGTGGCGGATCTTGACTGACGGTCGGCCGTCACACCCGTTTTTTGACGGATCCTCCAATATTTTAGCGTCTCCCAGGCGGATGAGATGGACTCTGCAGCGTTTTTTTTCATTGACGGTCTGCTATTTTCAACTGCGCAGGCCCAGCAGCTTTTCTCCGTGAACATTTTTAACCCTGAATGCCATTCCGGGATCGTGAAAATCTCTCTCTCTCCTTTTTTTTTCCAGGCAGCGGTTCCTTTAAATTTCATCCTTTGCCGGATCCGTCAACACAATGATCCGGTGGCACACACTGATGTGAGAACGGAGACGGATCCGTTTTCCGCCATTTTCACGGCTGGCAACTGACATCAAGAACATATGTGTGAAACAGGCCTTACCTGTATTAATTGCACCTGTTTGATCTTTTTACCTGTATAAAAGACTCCTGTCCACAAACTCAATCAATCACACTCCAATCTCTCCATCATGGCCAAGACCAAAGAGCTGTCTAAGTAAACCAGGGATAAAATTTTAGACCTGCACAAGACTGGGATGAGCTACTGGACAATAGCCAATTAGCTTGGTGAGACAACTTTTGGCACAATTATTAGAAAATGGAAGAAGCACAAGATGCATGTCAATCTTCCTCGGTGTGGGGCTCTGTGCAAGATCTCGCCTCGGGGGGTAAGGATAATTCTGAGAAAAATCAGGAACAGTGCAGAACTACAGAACCTGAACAGTGCTTGTGTTACGTTCGAGCCCTGACTGGTTGGCGCAAGCATGGGATTGTGGCCACAATGTGCCACAAACCAGACTACCCTGGAAGGGGCGTGTCTAAGCAGCTACATTGTTCACTGGAGCCTCTGATGGTGAGGTCAGGCTGGTGCGGCAGGTAGCTGCCAGGTGCCACTCCAGGGCGGTGTCTGGCTGTAGCAGCTGATCCCACTGAGGGAGTGAACACTGATAGCAGGTACAGGCAAGTACAGACCGGCACGACTGGCACTCTGGCAGGACAGGCAGGAATGGCTGGCATTCTGGCAGGACAGGCAGGAACGGCTGACACTCTGGCAGGACAGGTGGGACAGGTACTGACTCGGTAGGGTTGAGTGATATATGGAAACAGGTAGGGGCCTGTTCAGACTGGAGGAGCTGGAACTGATTCGGGAAGGACAGGTACACAGACAGGATGCGGAATGGAAGCAGAGCAGGACTGCAGTATTGTGGAGCAAGAGCAGAACCACAGAATTGCGGAGCAATAGCAGAACCTCAGATGTTCTGAATTCTCTTGATCTGACTTCAGAGTCGGGGCTCCCTCCGGTGGTTACTGCGGGTAGTGTAGCTGGCCGGGTTGATAGAAGTCTGCCACCTGACGATGATGATTGGAAATCAGGGCTTACTGACTGGGAGGATATAAGTGAGCAGGCTTCCCTCAGTTGCTGCTGGTGATTGTTTCTTCCTGTGCATTTTGAGGTCTGCTGTCTCCTGCCTGATTCTGCATTTTTCAGTTAAGTTGTTCATTTGCTAATCCTTTGCATCTGATCTGTTTTGTCTCTTTCTGCTTTGCTGTAAGGGTTCAGCATGCTCCCTGCTGGGGCAGTGCTGGACCCCACTCTATATGTTATAGCTTGTGTCAGTTTGTTCAGTCCCCTGTTATATTAGTCTCTTTTGCTTTGCTGCCAGTTCACACCAGAATGCTGATATAGTGGGGGAGAGGTCGTGAGGCCTCAGTGTTTTTGCAGACGTGTTGGATTTTTTAGGGTTTTTGCGTGATTGCAGACAGTGTCTTTCCTTTCCTATCATATCTAGACAGTTTGGGCCCCATCATTCGCTCAGTCTATTTTCTGCCTGTGTTTGTGCCTCATCTTGTCTCACCGACAATATATGTTTGGGGGCTATCTATTTCTTTGGTGTTCTACTCCGGGGCAGTTTAGATTTCACCTTTCTTGTGCCCCATGGCTACTGCTAGTTGTGTTGCTAGGATTAGGGTTCTGCAATCTACTGAGATACCAACCTTTCTGGTTTCCTGGTGACCTAGCCTATTCCTGCTATTGTCCTCGGTGACCTATTCATAACTCGCAGGATTGCTGAGCAAGAGCAGAACCACAAGGTGCAAAGCAAGAGCAAAGCAGAACCGCAAGGTGTGGAGCGAGAGCAAAGCAGAACCACAAGGTGCGGAGCAAGAGCAAAGCAGAACCGCAAGGTGCGGATGGAGGCCAAGGCAGATGGAGTAAACACAAGGAAACACACAGCAGGGAAAGGAAGCCACAGACAAGGATACAAACAGGTACAGGTTAGGACTGAGTTCAGACAAGGTCAGGTACAGGAACAGGGACAGGATATATTATACAAGATTGAGTATGAAGCCCTCAGGAAGGCAGGAAACAAGACACTCAAAGCACAGAGACAGGTCTGGGTATACAGCCCCCAGAGAAGGCAGAAACAGGACAGGACCTGGCACCTCAGTAGCAAGACACTGAGGGAAGTAGTCGCTCAGGCATCCTCCTTTGGGCGGGGATGCCTTAAGTACGTGAGGCCTCTTGACAATTAGCTGGGGACACCTTAGGAAGGTTCACGATGTCTCTATAAGAGTCAGGGAGAGCCGACACCGCCCCCCTAAGTACACAGCCAGGATGTAAGCAGAAAGCAAGAACATGAGGCACAAAGCAAGGAGCCAGGAGAGGACAAAACTCACAGCATGGCCCGGAGTGGTCATTAAGAAGGGACGCCATGCAGTGATGCCAGCAGGGTTGTTACAGCTTGGACCACAGTCTCAAAGATTACTGTTAGTAACACACTACGCTGTCATGGCTTAAAATTTTACAGAGCACACATGGTCTCCTTGCTTACACTAGCACATGTCCAAGCACATTTGAAGTTTGCCAGTGACCATCTGGATGATCAAGAGGAGGCATGGGAGAAGGTCATGTGGTCAGATGAGACTGAACTAGAACTTTTTGGTATCAACTCCACTCGCTGTGTTTGGAGGAAGAAGAAGAATGAGTACAACCCCAAGATCACTGTCTCCATTCTTGCTATCAGTGTGTCAAGAGTGGGAGAAGAGGGCTGCATTAACAATCCAACACAATGTGCAGCACTTTGAACACAAGTGGTCATAAACTTGTAAATCAATTCAAAGAAAGCCCAGATGAACGGCACCAAGACTCTAATCCACCAGCAACAAGTCGAGGATCAATCACAGGCACACAGTGTGTAAAACACTGCTGGGAATAATGGTGCTCAGCATCAGAAAAAACATGCTAAATTTGTAAGAGAAGGAAAAAGATGCGGCACTCACCCAGATTTGCAGTGCAGTGTTTCTTTATTCAACCATTAAAGGTCACACAATAAAGGACGGGCACATAACATGAGGCATGCGGGGAAAAAGACGGACGACAGCCGTTTCGCGTACACAGACGCTTCAACAGGTCCAGGTGTCATAAATAGCCTCTCGATATTGTGGTATTCCTTTCATCTATTCGATATCTTACTTATGCTATTAGTAACTTTATCTTTCGATTAGAGACTTTGTCTCATGTTTTTTGGTAAAAGTTTTATTTATTGTTGATGATTTTTATGGAAATGGTTTTGAAAAACAGAGGCATTTTTAAATTTGTTATCCAGATCTCTTTTTTTTTTCTTACTATGACCCTAAAACTCAACAAGCAGGTAGTTGCTAACTACCTGCCTATTCTACCCAACACCAGCTCAGAGCGATTGATGACTACTCTTGCCGGTGATTTAGCTGCTCCACATCAGCAGAGCATATCTTCTCCCGGGCTACTCTATGGAGCATGACATGCTGATTGACAACTGGCTCCTCTTTGCTAGGCAGTTGTCAAGCAAAATGATATTGGAAGTGACGCCCAGTCAACAGACCAGAGCGAAAGAGAACCCCCTGCTCTGTCGACATGACGTCAGCGGAAGCTGCTGAATTGCTGACAGGAGCAGTCTGTTAGTTTTTAAGCCTATAATAGAAAAAAAGTCCAGGATAAACGCTTTAAGAGGAGTTTTAAAATAATGCTGTGTTTGCATGCCCATTATCTGGTGGCATGTGGAAAAGTTTCTAACTTTATTTCATAAGCAGAATATATACATGTATCATGTTTTATGCATAATTTTGATATATTTAATCATATTTGCAATATTTTTAACAACTCACTGCATCCATTCATTTTATGGCACTATTGATAATTCCCCCTTTGAGTTGTCTTTGTACTTTGTATTGTGCTGTTTCATGCATATGTAGAAAAGGGTAATTTCACATAATAGAAAACATGAGGGTAATATGAGGGTTACTTCTACTATATCTGGGATGGCATGTCTGCACATCAGGGGACTTATTTCCCCTGAAGTCTACATTTGCTACACTCAAAAGAAAGTAAATTAAAAACACCATGAAAGAGGAAGAAAAATTGATTTACACTTGTATTTTATGCCTTTCCTCAAAGGCTGAATCTTTTAGCTTGTGATGCAATTCACTGCTGCCTTGGAATGATATCTCTATGTATAAATGCAACATTTTCATTTATCATAGTGTATGGGCGCAGGTTATCAGGGCCAGATATCGGGATGCTTGCTTCATTCTCCAAGCCTCCCAAACTCCAGTCCTTTTTATGACCCCTCAACATGTCAGGTTTTCAGTATTTTCTTAGTATTTCACAGGTGATGGAATTATTATCAAGGCATCAGAAATTGCTGCAGGTTCTCTCTCCTGTATATTACCAATGAAATCCGGAAAAAAGATGTTTACGGGAAGGGGTTACACTGCACTAACATAACCACACCAAACACACTGAGTCATAACATGGGTCAGTTAGTTATTTACAACATTATTACCCAATATAGACTACAACCCCTCCTTTCCGTGAAGAAAAAGCATATTCACAAGAACTTTTCAAAGTGGGTAGGAAAGTGCTTGCAATTGACCTCCACTATGCTTTACTGTTGTCTGCAGACACGCATTATTGTACTGCTCTACAACCCTTTGGCAAACAAGCTGGCTAATGTTACCGCCGAATATTTCAAATTTTAACTCATCAATCCAGGGATGAGCTCCCATTTTGTCTGTACCCCAATTCCTATGTCCTCATTAAGTTTAGTCATTTGATCTTGCTTTGATGTTGAAGGTATTTATTTATTTTACTCAGTTATATAGCGCCATTAATTCCACAGCGCTTTACAGACATTATCATCACTGTCCCTGATGGGGCTCACAATTCCCTATCATTATGTCTTTGGAATGTGGGAGGAAACCGGAGAACCCAGAGGATACCCACGCAAACACAGGGAGAACATTCAAACTCCTTGCAGATGTTGTCCTTAGTGGGATTTGAAAGGTATGACTTTTTTTGGCCACAATTCTTCCATCAATACCACTTTTGGTTAGTCTTTGCCAAACAGTAGATGGGTGCAACTGGGTCACACTGGTTATTGCAAGTTCTGAGCTGAAGTTCATGGCACTACTAGGCATCTGCTGATTTTGAAGGGAAGTAAGCGTGAGGTGTCTTCCATCTGCTGTACTACATTACTTAGCCGACCACTGTGTCTATGGTCCTGAACGTTGTCCATTTCTTGGTGCCTCTACAAAAGAACGTGAACAGCTCATCTTGAAACCCCAGTCTGCTTTGTTATATTTGCCTTTGAAAGATCTTGCTGATGCAGTGTAACTACCTTTGTCTTGTTACTGAGCTGCATCATACTATGTTGTATGACCTGTGATGTGACATGAAACTGTCTTCCACTTCCTCACCTTTTTAGCAGACTTTGTCAGTTCCTCACCCAGTTTTAAGCCTCCTACACAGCTGTTTCTATTTCAGTTAATGCTTCTGCCTACTTATGAAAATGCTGATCATTATAAACTGTTTGGTACAATAGCTCAAAAACGTGACTACAATCTTACTTGACTTTGTCCAAGTGTTCCTAGAAGAATTAATGCTGTTTTGAAGGGAAAAGGCAGTCATTGTAAATGTTGATTGGATTTAGATTTCTCTTTTGTTCAATTTACTTTGCATTTTGTTAATTGATAAAAAATAAACTAGAAATACTTATTTAGACACTGATGGTAAGAAATAGGGAAGTGGTTGAGAAAACAGAGGACCTGAAAAGCCTCCTTCACTGCCTGTCAGATCGCTGATCTGACACTGTGCTGTGTAAAGTGTCAGATCAGCAATCTAACATTATTTAGTAATGTCCCATCCTGGAACGATATAAAAAAGTAAAAAAAAAAAAATTGAGTAAAAATATTTTTTTTAAAAATCCCCAAGTCAAGAAAAAAAAATATTATACCAATAAATACATTTATTTATGTAAATAAACAAAGCAATAAAAGTACACATATTTGGTATCGCTGCATCTGTAACGACCTATAAAACTGTCCCACTAGTTAACCCCATCAGTGAACACCGTAAAAAAAAAAACGAGGCAAAAAAGAATGCTTTATTATTATACTGCCAAACAAAAAGTGCAATAACACGCAATCAAAAAGATGGATATAAATAAAAATGGTGCCGCTGAAAACGTCACCTTGTCCCACAAAAAACAAGCTGCCAAACCGCTCCATCCGCAGAAAAATGAAAAAAAAATTAGCTCTTAGAGTAAAGCGATGCAAATATATTAATTTTAACTATAAAATAGGTTTTATTGTGTAAAAGCGTCAAAATGTTAAAAAATTATATAAATGAGGTATTGCTGTAATCGTACTAACCCGAAGAATAACGTTGCCTTACTAATTTTACCACATGCGAAACGGTATTAAAAAACAAAAAAAAAATTCCTGAATTGCTGATTTTTGTTCATTCTGTCTCCCAAAATCAGAATAGAAAGAGATCAAAAAATGTCATGTGCCAGAAAATGGTACCAATAAAAGCATCAGCTCGTCCCGCATAAAACAAGCCCACACATGACACTGTTGGCCAAAATATGAAAAAAATTATAGCTCTCAAAATATGGTGATGCAAAAACTACTGTAGTTTTTGCAATAAAAAGCCCTGCTGTGCGCCGAAACAATGGTTTTCCCCCACATATGGGGTTTCGGCGTACTCAGAAGAAATCGCAGAACAAATTGTGTTAAGCAATTACTCCTGTTACCCTTATGAAAATGCAAAATATGGAGCTAGAAAAGATTTATTTGGGAAAAATGTGATTTTTATTTCCACGGCTCTACGTTATAAACTTCTGTGAAGTACCTGTGGGTGCAAGGTGCTCAATACACATCTAGATAAGTTCCATAAGGGGTCTAGTTTCCAAAATGGTGTCACTGGTGGGGGGGTTTCCACTGTTTAGGCGCATCAGGAGCTCTTCAAATGTGACATGGCCTCCGCTAATTATTCTATCAAATTTTACATTCATAAAGTCAAATGGCGCTCCTACCCTTCCGAGCCCTGTCGTGCACCCAAACAGTAGATTTCCCCAACATATGCAGTATCGGCATGCTCAGGAGAAATTGCACAACAATATATATGGTCCTTTTTCTCCTGTTACCCTTGCCAAAGTAAAAAAAATTAGGTCTAAATGAAAATTTTTGGGAAAGAAAAGTAAATATTTATTTTTTCCTTCCACATTCCAAAAGTTCCTGTGAAGCACCTGAAGGGTTAATAAACATCTTGAATGTAGTTTTGAGTACAACGAGGGGTGAAGTTTTTAGAATGGTGTCAGTTTTGGGTATTTTCTGTCATGTACACCCTTCAAAGTCACTTCAAATGTGATGTGGTCTCTAAAAAAATGGTTTTGTAAAATTTGTCGAAAAAATGAGAAATCGCTAGTCAATTTTAACCCTTAAAACTTCTTAACGAAAAAAAACATTTTGGTACCAAAATTGTGCTACTGTAAAGTAGACATGTGGGAAATATTATTTATTAACTATTTTGTGCGATATGACTTTCTGATTTAAGGGCATAAAAATAAAAATTTGGAAAATTGCAAAATTTTCCAAATTTTCGCCAAATTTCCATTATTTTTTTTACAAATAAACACAAGTCATATCGAAGAAATTTTACTGCTATCATAAAGTACAATATGTCTTGTCATGAGAAAACAGTCTCAGGATCAGTGGGATCTGTTGAAGCGTTCCAGAGTTATTACCTCATAAAGGGACAGGAGTCAATTGTAAAAATTGGCCGGGTCAGAAACGTGAAAACAGGCTGGGTCACAAAGGGGTTAATGCTTGTAAGCAGCACATGGCAGGGACGTCATGCACTGCTTGCAAGCAGAGCACAGCTGCCGGAATACTCAATGCTCTGCACATTGAGAATTCATTGCACTTCAGTAGTGCTCACAGTGTCAGCCAGAGACTACCTGCTGCTGCCAGTGGTCATGTGTGCTGATACTTAAGAGAAATGAAGATTCATGGAATGGGCGAATATTCATTTCTCTTAAGTATTGGCACACGTGACCGCCGGCAGCAGCAGGAAGGCTCTGGCTGACACTGTGTTCGCTAGAGAGCAATGAATACTCACTGCTCTCTGTGAACACAGTCCCATACAGATCATTGAGAATTCCGGCAGCTGTGCTCTGCTTGTGATCAGCGCATGACGTCCCTGCCATGCGCTGCTTACAAGCATTAAGCAGCTGCTGGCATCGGAACAGGACGCTGCAAGGGAGTGGATGAAGGTAAGTGTAATGGTTTTTTTTTTTTAATCTTTTCTGATGGGGCCATGCACACCAGGATATGGATGAGGGAGCCATGCATACCAGGGTAGGGATGAGGGGGGGCATGCATACCTGGGTAGGGATGAGGGGGGGCCTTGAATACCAGGGTAGGGATGGGGGGGCCATGCATACCTGGGTAGGGATGAGGGGGGGCCTTGAATACCAGGGTAGGGATGGGGGGGCCATGCATACCAGGTTAGGGATGAGGGGGGCCGTGTATAAGGGATGAGGGAGCCATGCATAGCACAGTAGGGATGAGGGGGGCCATACATACCAGGATAGGGATGAAGGGGCCATGTGTATCAGGATGGGGATGAGAGGACCATATATACTAAGATAGGGGATATTAAGTACAGAATTGACCACATTTTTTGCTTCAACTTTTTTTTTTTTCCTTATTCCCTTCTCTAAAACCTAGGTATGTCTTATGGTCCAAAAAATATGGTAAGTGTGTCTACAGATCTCTCCATTCTTTGTAGGTGGGAAAACTTGCAAAATAGGCAGTGTATCAAATACTTATTTTCTTCACTGTATTTCATTTTCCATCTTCAGAACAGTCCAAGATGCCAAAAAAATACATTTGGTATATTTTGGAGAACTTCAGGTCAAGATTTACTTATGAAGCAGCAAACTTTGCAAAGTTTCCTATATCAAGCCAATGACTTTAGAATGACTTATTGTTCCTAAAGTCAAATTTAGCAATGCATTTTTGGGAGGCTGTTAAAAAGATAAAAAGACATTAATAAGAAACTAATGATATATTTTATTTGTTAGCCTATGATGTTAAGATATTACAAAAATATTTGTCATTGTAAGAATGCTCAAACACTAAAAGTTAGAGGAAGATTTGCCATCACAATGATCGAATTCTTACCTTGTGTAACTACAGTTGCAGGCGACTTAGTTGGACTCATAAGTGCATTATCTCGGAGCTTCGAAGAAATCGTAGTAGGCAAATCGCTTGCAGAACCAAACATGCTGTCAACTTCTGTATGATCTTTGGTCTTTCCAGTCTCAGTTTTTGTGCTATGTGTAAAAGGGGAAAGTTGATTTTGATGCAGAGATTCTGTCCCTCTGCTAAAGTTTGTGTAAGTTTGGTCAGCTTGGGTTGTAGATTTCCACATAGGAGTTAGTACATCCCACTCTCGTGCTGTTAATGAGGTGTTGTCATTCAGTTTTAGAAAAGGAATGTCAGAAGATCCAATTCCATTTGGCAATGTTTCGCTTCTATTAGAGCCGAAGCAGCTCCTGTCTATTACACCTTTAACGAAAAAAAAAACAATTGAAAAAATAACTAGTAATACAACGTTATTGTACAAATTTTGTATTCATTTTTCTAAATGGCTTGATTTATATAATGCCACACTTATATGTTAAAAACAGGATAAGAAATATTATTCCTTCTTTGCACGACAAAATGGGCCTAGTCCTGAAAAGTATACATGTGATAGAATACCTAGAAAAATCATAATGATGTAAACACTAGAATAGATACGGCAGGTCAAAATAGGAAATGCCTTACTGACTGTGGGGTGTGTTGCTACGTAAAAGGTTAATGGAGATTGTGTCTGCAGGGCTTTAGTGATTGGATCTTCCTGTGATGTAATAATAGGGGAGGTTCCCATTTATAAACCCTTTCCTATGTGGGTTCCACCTCATTTCTCCCTGTGCCCAGTGGAACAAGGAGACCACAGGTATCAAAAGGTATAATTGATTCTATGGTGGGAAAGTTTAACTAGAGGGTTAGGAGAGAGGGAAATCATTGGTGTACAACCTTTTACATGAAGTGTCTGCGGTCCCTTTTCCCTTATCATTACAAAATTAGTCATAAGTGCCCAGGTTCCTGCAGTTAGTCAGGACTCCAGCAGCTCAAAAAATGATGTCATTAATTATGTTAACCTACCCTCATTTTGCTGCTAATGATATTAAACAACCCCACTCCCACTACAAGGGAATTTGCAGCCCCATTCACACCCCCTGTGCAGTCCACAGCCCAGCATGTCAGTACTGCCAGACTGCCTGCCCTTGCATCCAGCTGTATCTCAGGTGACCACTACGACTCTGCCCCTGTCAAGCCATGCTTCCCGTGGTGGTGGTTGGGAATGTTACTCAATAAGACTTTTGGGATCAGTTACCCGGGATCACGGACAGTGTCATTAGTGTAGGTCTGCCTGACACAACTATTACCGGTCCTGTCATCCATCAAGGACGTCCAGGTCTTCCAGAAAGTCTTAAACCTCTAGATGGAGGTTGCCGTCAAACTCAGATTACGTTTCCTGCACTTCTTGCAGTTCAGGTTATTCTGGCCATATATGCCATCACAACCGAGAATCACAACATCGCCCATTGACTCACCAGTCCCCTCTACCAGTGGAGCAACAGCTACGAACCAGGCTAAGGTTACAGTTCCAACACAGCAACCAACGGCAGTTCTACTTACCAATACACGCTAATCTTTATAGGGACATCTACTTTTGTAATGTGAGTTCCTAAGGGACTCATGTTCCAGAGGAGATAAAAACTAAGATTTGGGAAATTGTATACAGTGGGGGGAAAAAGTATTTAGACAGCCACCAATTGTGCAAGTTCTCCCACTTAAAAAGATGAGAGAGGCCTGTAATTGACATCATAGGTAGACCACAACTATGAGAGTTAAAATGAGAAAACAAATCTAGAAAATCACCTTGTCTGATTTGGCAAGATTTATTTTTCAAATTATGGTGGAGAATAAGTATTTGGCCACCTAAAAACATGCAAGATTTCTGGCTCTCACAGTCCTGTAACTTCTTCTTTAAGAGGCTCCTCTGTCCTCCACTCATTACCTGTAGTAATGCCACGTGTTTGAACTTGTTCTCAGTATAAACTACACCTGTCCACAACCTCACACAGTCACACTACAAACTCCACTATGGTAAAAAAACAGACAAAGAAACAAGAAATGAAGTATAAATAATTATACAGCCAAATGAATTAATAGATTAATAATTGACCAATATGTTTCTTCCAACAATTGGATGGCAGACCATCCGGTATAAATGAAAAAAGCCAACTACTGATGTATCAAAGAGAACCAGAATAATGGGAATGTATATATAAATACTAAAATAAAAGCAAAATATATAAAATAAGCCTTTATTAAAATTATGGCCAAACAACAACAACAATAATATATGAAAAAATGTATAAAAAATGGCAAAGAAAACCGCACAATACATAAATAATTAAATGTCTGTACTTATAATAATATCACCACTTGTAGAATGGAGAAAAGGGGACATATATAATAATCCCTATATATAGCGACCAAAAAACATGGTAGGCACAATAAAACAAAAAAAAAAAAAACAAAACAAAACATTTTTTTGAAAACACAATAAAAAGGTGATGTAAATATACCCAAAATTGGTGAGAAACTAATATACATATATATATGTTACACACAAAAAAAGTGATTAATGTGCACCCAAAAATAAATTTATTTATATGTGTATATATTTATATACCAAAATTAGTGAAAAACTAATATATACATACATATAAAAAAGAGTAATTAATATACACCCAAAAATTTTTTATGTGCATGAACCAATAATAATGAAAATTTTTTGGGTGTATATTAATTACTCTTTTTTATATGTATGTATATATTAGTTTTTCACTAATTTTGGTATATAAATATATACACATATAAATAAATTTATTTTTGGGTGCACATTAATCACTTTTTTTGTGTGTAACATATATATATGTATATTAGTTTCTCACCAATTTTGGGTATATTTACATCACCTTTTTATTGTGTTTTCAAAAAATTTTTTTTTTTTTTTTTTTTTTTGGTTTTATTGTGCCTACCATGTTTTTTGGTCGCTATATATATAGGGATTATTATATATGTCCCCTTTTCTCCATTCTACAAGTGGTGATATTATTATAAGTACAGACATTTAATTATTTATGTATTGTGCGGTTTTCTTTGCCATTTTTTATACATTTTTTCATATATTATTGTTGTTGTTGTTTGGCCATAATTTTAATAAAGGCTTATTTTATATATTTTGCTTTTATTTTAGTATTTATATATACATTCCCATTATTCTGGTTCTCTTTGATACATCAGTAGTTGGCTTTTTTCAAACTCCACTATGGTGAAGACCAAAGAGCTATAGAAGGACACCAGAAACAAGATTGTAGCCCTGCATCAGACTGGGAAGACTGAATCTGCAATAGGCAAGCAGCTTAGTGTGATGAAATCAACTGTGGGAGCAATAATAAGAAAATGGAAGATATACAAGACCACTGATAATCTCCCTCGATCTGGGGCTCCACGCCAGATGTCACCCCGTGTGGTCAAAATGATCACAAGATTGGTGAGCAAGAATTCCAGAACCACATGGGGGACCTAGTGAATGACCTGCATAGAGTTGGGACCACCGTAACAAAGGCTGCCATCAGTAACACTACGCCGCCAGGGACTCAGATCCTGCAGTGCCAGACGTGTTCCCCTGCTTAAGCCAGTACATGTCTGATCCAGTCTGAAATTTGCTAGAGAGCATTTGGATTATCCAGAAGAGTATTGGGAGAATGTTATATGGTCTGATGAAACCAAAGTAGAACTGTTTGGTAGAAACAAAACTTGTCGTGTTTGGAGGAGACAAAATTATAATTTGCATCCAAAGAACACCATACCTACTGTGAAGTATGGGGGTGGCAACATCATGCTTTGGGGCTGTTTCTCTGCAAAGGAACCAGGACGACTGATCTGTGTACATGAAAGAATGAATGGGGCCGGGTATCGTGAGATTTTGAGTGCAAACCTCCTACCATCAGAAAGGGCATTGAAGATGAAACATGGATGGGTCTTTCAGCATAATGATCCCAAGCACACTGCCAGGGCAATGAAGGAGTTCCTTCGTAAGAAGCATATGAAGGTCCTGGAGTGGCCTAGCCAGTCTCCAGATCTCAACCCCATAGAAAACCTTTGGAGGGATTTGAAAATCAGTGTTGCCCAGCAATAGGCCCAAAACATCACTGCTCTAGAGGAGATCTGCATGGAAGAATAGGCCAACATACCACCAACAGTGTGTGCCATCCTTGTGAAGAGACACAGAAAACGTTTGACCTTTGTGATTGCCAACAAAAGATATATAACAAAATATTGAGATGAACTTTTGTAATGACAAAATGCTTATTTTCCACAATAATTTGAAAAATAAATCTTTCCAAATCAGACAAGGTGATTTTCTGGATTTGTTTTCTCATTTTGACTCTCATAGTTGTGGTCTACCTATGATGTCAATTACAGGCCTCTCTCATCTTTTTAAGTGAGAGAGCTTGCACAATTAGTTAGTGGCTGACTAAATATTAAATACTTTTTTTCCAAAATTCAATTCGGCACGCCAAAATTAGATGCAGAAAAACATAAATAATGTTTTATTAACTTAGGTACATCCACTGTGTATTGACGTTTTGGCCAGCACTAGGCCTTCATCAGAAATAGTCTTCAGTTCTCAGAGGCAACACAGCAGATCAGGAGTAACTGACCAGTGGAATAAGAGAATAATATAGTAAGGAGCTAGGATTGCTGCACTGAAGTGCTGGAGATAGAGCGCTCTATCTATTAATGAGAAAAAAAATTAACTTTTTTGAATTTACCAAATGGCTGCAATGAAACAAAAGAGTGAAAAATTTAAAGGGGTCTGAATACTTTCCATACCCACTGTATAGGGTAAATTCATTGAAAACAAAGTTTGCTATTGGTGGAATAACATTAGTGTGGTACACGCCAGTAATCGGTTTTCCTCTTCTCTTCCAGTTCTCAGACTTATTAGTCATATGGTGCTGCGCTGTTCGTAGTTTTTTGGGTATTACGGAGGGGCAGCTGATAAGCATAGGTAGATGGAGGTTGACTGCTTCTACACCAGATACATTTTGACCAGTTCTTGATATTTATATCCCATAGGTCAACCAAAGGTTTGGATCATCGGACATTCGCGTATCTTCCGGGCTGTCCATAGAACCAAATGCCATCCGGTGGCCAGAGACTTGGTTTTTAAGTGGCAGACATTCAATGGAAAGGGGTATGTGGCCTACCGTGGTCGAAAGTGTTACCGGAGGTGGTCAACGTCAACAAAAATGCTCAAAGTCCAATAATTTTAGTACTGCGTACAAGGGGTAATTATATAGGTTTTGTTCGGCTAGGCAAACTGTTTACCCTGATGAAAAGTTTTTCTCTGAATTGATAGTGGTCTGGTCTGGTGTCATCCTTAGGCTCATATGGCAAGGTGCCAGGGATGCTGCAGCTGTGGAATGAGTGAGGAGAACTATGAACACCTGCATTTCTAGATATGTTCGGACTAGAGACAGTGTAGTGGTTCACCACACACAATTAGAAGAGGATAATAGTCATTTATCGAGACACTTAACTGATATAAGCCGGGATATCTTTTATCAGGTATTCAAGATGGCATCCAACAGGCGCTATTTCTTTTGTGTGGGGGTTAGAATTAAGTGTAGGAGTTACACTCACTCCTTATGGTGGTCATTAAGTACCACGATTGTTTAAAAGGAGTTCCATGCAGCCGGTATCCCAGCTAAGTCTGTTCTACCCATGGTACAAAGTACAAGTGTTTATAAAGTTATGATGTTTCAATAAAAGCTGTGGTCAAACCCCACCCATCAAAGGTTGAAATTGTGTTGTTTCAGTTATTTATGGCAAGCCAAGTTGGTATAGACCTATTAAGACTGTTACATCCCCACAGTGTCGATATGTCAGGTCAGTATAGGAAATGCCTTACTGACTGTGGGGTGTCTTGGTATGTAAAAGGTTAATGGAGATTGTGTCTCTGGGGCTTCAGTGACTGGCTGTTCGGGTGATATGATAATAGGGGAGGTTCCCCTTTATAAACCCCAGAATCTAAAGCACAACTCCAGAACTTGTGGCTTGGGAGTCACAGGTGGCTTGTGGGCCCAGGATTTGTGGCTCATGACTATCTGACAGCTTGGTGCATCAACATCAGGTCGAGCAAACAGCTATGAAGAGCAGGTGTCCAGATGGTGACTTTTTTGAGTATCCTGACAAAAAAGAGCAGATCTGGATGTGCATATACTGGTGGAAAAGGGGAAAAAAACATTGTAATCTGGAGAAGCTGCCAGTTAGAGGGTGCTTGAATCTAGATGCAATAGTGTGGAGGAAGTGCCTGATGTCTGAATATCGAACGGGTGTAAGGGTATAAACTGATAATTCCATTGATGTAGGTATACTACAAGAAGGCACAAAGTCTGTGTGTACTTTTTGTGGGGAAGCTTTGGCTATAATTATACAAGTAATGAAGGGTCCTTGGTGTCACTAAAGTGTGCATGTAGGGTAGGAGGGTGGAGCATACGGACAAGGCTTTGATCATCGGTTTATATTACCAGTGGTGGAAACAGAACTTATGCAAAAACAATAAATGGGCCACTCTTTGGGTCTGTGACAGTAGTTGCTTACTCCTTTGGAGGTTGATGTGGACACCCTTACCTCTTGGACCTTTGTGTGGTTGCACAGTTTGCACCAATGGTGTGTCCACCCCTGGATATAACAATGTGGCAAACAAGGGCAACCAACCAAAGCAACATAAATATAAATTTGAGCAAGGAGAAAGTTTCTAGGAAACATTAGATCCTGAATTTGCCTTGAACAAGAAATATATCACAGTGATAACACAAGTTTCTCTTGTCACGCCTGTAATATGGACAAATATCAATGTATTCTGAATATACCAAAATGTGCCCCAGAATTGAACACCATCCGTGTGCAGTCCGATATTTTCCATGGACACTTAGGTCATGTTCACACCAAAATCAGAAGTGGAACAATGTAAAATATAAATGTCAAAAACTGAACGTGTGAAAGTGGCCTTAGACTTGAATAGCCAAGTGCAATCTGAATGTGACAATCTACATGATGAGCTACAACATGTGCTACATCTTCACAGATCGACCAGAAGAAGAATCCATCTTCACCTGCCAGGAGTGCAGTCTACTGGCCCTTTTAGACGAAAAGGTGCCAGGTCTGGAAGAAAGATTTGCAACTTTGAAACTCATCAAAGAAAATGAATACTTCCTAGATGGAACAGAAGCATCTCGATTGGTCACAGAAGGTGAAGAAAGTGTCAGAAAGCCTCCAAAAGCAGGCAAGTGGAGGCATGTGACCAAAAGAAGCAAGAAGACCATGGAGACATCACCAACCACACAACTGAGAAACCGATACCAAGGCCTTGTGGAGGACAAAGATGGCACACCTGAGCATGAGGTACTACCAGTAAGCAAAGAAGAAAAGCAACACCCAGAAGTGACAACAAAAAGTACAGCCAAGAAGCGAAGAAGAGTGGTGGTGGTGGGAGACTCACTATTGAGGGGCACAGAAGCAGCCATCTGCAGACTGGACATAACCGCAAGAGAAGTATGCTGCCTCCGAGGTGCGAAGCTCAAGGATGTGACCGATAGGATACCAAAGCTCATCAGTTCCAAGGACGCCCACCCATTTCTTCTGATACATGTTGGCACCAATGACACGGCAAGGAAGGACCTACTGACAATCTGCAAGTACTTTGAAGAGTTGAGGAAGAAAGTAAAGAAATTGGATGCACAGGTAGTTTTTTCTTCTATCCTTCCAGGAGACAGGCATGGCACCAGGAGATGGAACAGGATCCTTGATGGAAACAACTGGCTAAGATGATGGTGCAGTCAACAAGGATTCAGATTACTGGACCACGGTGTGAATTACCTGTATGACGGACTCCTTGCCAGAGACGGACTACACCTCAACAAATTTGGGAAACACACATTCGGCAGAAGATTCGCTACACTCATCAGGAGGGCGTTAAACTAGAAAAGGGAATGGGAAGAAAAACAGACTCGAACATGAATCCAGAAAATATACTGATGAAGGATATGAGGTGCGGCAAAGAAAACCCAAGACAACATACTCAGAAGGCAGGTAAGAAAATTTCTAAAACAATCCACAGAGAGGAGATTGGAACAAAACAAAATCCTCTAAACTGCATGCTCGCAAACGCCAGAAGCCTGACAAACAAGATGGAAAAACTAGAAGCAGAAATATCTACAGGTAATTGACATAGTTGGAATAACCAAGACATGGTTAGATGAAAGCTATGACTGGGCAGTTAACTTACAGGGTTACAGTCTGTATAGAAAGGATCGTAAAAATCAGAGAGGAGGAGAGGTTTGTCTTTATGCAAAGTCTTGTCTAAAGTCCACTTTAAGGGAGGATATTAGCGAAGGGAACGAGGATGTCGAGTCCATATGGGTCGAAATATATGGAGGGAAAAATAGTAACAAAATTCTCATTGGTGTCTTTTATAAACCCCCAAATATAACAGAAATCATGGAAAGTCTAATACTAAGGCGGAGAGATGAAGCTGCAACCCATAATGAGGTCCTTGTTATGGGGGACTTTAACTATCCGGATATTGATTGGGAAACAGAGACCTGCAAAACACATAAAGGCAACAGGTTTCTGCTAATAACCAAGAAAAATTATCTTTCACAATTGGTGCAAAATCCAACCAGAGGAGCAGCACTTTTAGACCTAATACCATCTAATAGACCTGACAGAATAATAAATCTGCAGGTCGTCGGGCATCTAGGAAATAGTGACCACAATATTGTACAGTTTCACTTGTCTTTAACTACGGGGACATGTCAGGGAGTCACAAAAACACTGAACTTTAGGAAGGTAAAGCTTGACCAACTTAGAGATGCCATTAATCTGGTTGACTGGGACAATGTCCTCAGAAATTAGAATACAGATAAATGGGAGATGTTTAAGAACATCCTAAATAGGCACTGTAAGTGGTTTATACCTTGTGGGAATAAAAGGACAAGAAATAGGAAAAACCCAAAGTGGCTAAACAAAGACGTAAAAGGGGCAATTAACAGTAAAAAGCATTTAAACTACTAAAGCAGGATGGCACCGTTGAAGCTCTAAAAAACTATAGGGAGAAAAATACTTTAAAAACTAATTAAAGCTGCCAAAAAGGAAACAGAGAAGCACATTGCTAAGGAGAGTAAAACTAATCCCAAACTGTTCTTCAAGTATATCAATAGTAAAAGAATCATAAGTGAAAGTGTAGGCCCCTTAAAAAATTGTGAGGAAACAATGGTTGTAGATGACAAGGAAAAAGCTAATATATTAAACACCTTCTTCTCCACGGTATTCATGGTGGAAAATGAAATGCTAGGGGAAATGCTGAGAGACAAGGGAACCCTATATTAATATTAAGGGTCACCAATCTAACCCAAGAAGAGGTGCGAAACCATCTAAATAAGATTACAATAGATAAATCTCTGGGTCCGGATGGCATACATCCACGAGTACTAAGAGAACTAAGTAATGTAATAGACAAGCCATTATTTCTTATATTTAGGGATTCTATGACGATGGGGTCTGTTCCACAGGACTGGTGCATAGCAAATGTGGCACCAATATTCAAAAGAGATTCTAAATGTGAACCTGGAAATTACAGTTGTGCTCAAAAGTTTACATATCCCAGCAGAATTTTTGCTTTCTTAGCCTTTTTTCAGAGAATATGAATGATAACACCAAAAATTTTTCTCCACTCATGGTTAGTGGTTGGGTGAAGCCATTTATTGTCAAACTACTGTGATTTCTCTTTTTAATTCATGACAACCCAAAACATCCAAATGACCATGATCAAAAGTTTACATACCCTGGTGATTCTGGCCTGATAACATGCACAGAAGTTGACACAAATGGGTTTGAATGGCTACTAAAAGTAACATCCTCACCTGTAACCTGTTTGCTTGTAATCAGTGTGCATACAAGCTGAGTGAGTTTCTGGGATCCAGACAGACTCTTGCATCTTTCATCCAGCCACTGACTTTTCAGGATTGTGAGTCATGGGGAAAGCAAAAGAATTGTCAATGGATCTACTGGAAAAGGTAGTTGAACTGTATAAAACTGGAAAGGGTTCCAAAAATATATCCAAGGAATTGATAATGTCAGTCAGAAGCATTAAAACCGTGATTAACAAATGAAAAATCAGGGTCTCTGTAGAAACAAAACCACGGTCAGGTAGACCAACAAAAATTTTGTCCACAACTGCCAGGAAAATTGTTTGGGATGCAAAGAAAAATCCACAAATAACATCAGCTCAAATACTGGACTCTGAAAACTAGCGGTGTGGCTGTTTCAAGATGCACAATAAGGAGTCACTTGAAGAAAAATGTACTGCATGGTCGAGACGCCAGAAGAAAGCCATTACTGCACAAATGCCGCCAAGTATCTCGCCTACAATACGCAAAACAGCACAGAGACAAGCCTCAAAATTTCTGGAACAAGGTAATTTTGAGTGATGAGACCTGTCAGAACTCTAGATTCCCTGTTTCACCTGTGGTGCTTTTTGCCCTTTTCCAAGATGGCGTCTGCTGCCTCACTTATGCTCATGTGATCCGACTTCCCTGTCTTTATAACTCTGGTTCCCCTCCCATTCCATACTTGTGTATTCTGATTGAATTCTTGGCTTGTGTTGTAAGAGACTGATCCTCTCCAGAGAATCCGGCTCAGCCTTTCCAGCTAACCTTCCCAGCTCACAGTTGGTGTTTGTGCTACAAGCTGTGCATCTGTGTTTCTCTACACCTGCTTCAGCCTGCCTGCTTAGGACACATAAGCACGGCCCGCTTCAGTCATCTTGTTGGTATTCAGTGCCAGTATATTTGACGGTTCTTGACTCTCAGCTCTGCACTGTTTCCAGACACTTATTTTGAGACTGCCAGCCCTGTTTGAACTGTGTCTTCTGATCAGCATTTCCCAGTGTGTTCCTCGCCCATGAGACTTTCCTTGTAGCAGCGCTGCATATAGACTGCTTCTAATATCATCCCATTTGCTGTGTTTACTTGAACTGTTGCCCACGTGCTGCACCTACGCTTATTCTTATAATACAGACTTTGCTTGCAGCAGCGCTGCATATAGACTGCTTCTAATATCATCCCGTTTGCTGTGTTTACTTGAACTGTTGCTCACGCTTTGCACCTACGTTTGTTTAAATATAGACTTGACACTGAATTCTGTTTCTGTGGCCTCACTGTCTCAAGCCAAGAGATTCCTGAGTGTACTACTATAATTGTTACAAGACCAGAATTGAACTTTTTGGCCACAACTATAAATGTTACATTTGGAGAGAGGTCAACAAGGGTTATAATGAAAGGAACACCATTCCTACTGTAAAGCATGGAAGTGGATCGCTGATGTTTTGGGCATGTGTGAGCTACAAAGGCAAAGGAAACTTGGTCAAAGTTGAAGGAAAGATGAATGCAGCACGTTATCAGCAAATACTGGAGGCATATTTGCAATCATCAACCCGGAAGCTGTGCATGGGATGTACTTGGACGTATCAACATGACAACGATCCAAAACACAAGGCCAAGTCGACCTGTCATTGGCTACAGTGGAAAAAAGTGAAGGTTCTGGAGTGGCCATCTCAGTCTCCTGACCTCAATATCATTGAGCCACTCTGGGGAGATCTCAAGCATGCAACTCATGCTAGACAACTGAGGAATTTACAGGAACTGGAGGCTTTTTGCCAAGAAGAGTGGGCAGCTTTTCCATCTGAGAAAATAAAGAACCTCATCCACAACTACCACAAAAGATTTCAAGATGTCATTGATTTTAGAGGGGGCAATACACGGTATTAAAAAATGGGGTATGTAAACTTTTGATCAGGGTCATTTGGATGTTTTGAGTTGTCATTATGATTTAACAGAGAAAACACAGTAGTTTGACAATAAATGGCTTCACCCAATTACTAACCGTGAGTGGAGAAAACATTTTCATGTTATCATTCATATTTTTTTAAAAAAGGCCAAGAAAGCAAAAATTCTGCCAGGGTATGTAAACTTTTGAGCACAACTGCATAGACCAGTAAGTCTAACCTCTATTGTTGGTAAAATATTTGAAGGGTTTCTGAGGGATGCTATTCTGGATTATCTAAATGAGAATAACTGTTTAACTCCATATCAGCATGGGTTTATGAGGAATCGCTCCTGTCCAATCATTCTAATAATTTTTTATGAAAAGGTAAGCTATAGACTGGACCAAGGTGAGTCATTGAACGTGGTACAGCTTGATTTTTGCAAAGCGTTTCATACCGTGCCACACAAGAGGTTGGTACACAAATTGAGAATGCTGGGTCTGGGGGAAAATGTGTGCAAATGGGTAAGTAACTGGCTTAGTGATAGAAAGCAGAGGGTGGTTATAAATGGTATATTCTCTAACTGGGTCGCTGTGACCAGTGGGTACTGCAGGGATCGGTGTTGGGACCTATTCTCTTCAACATATTTATTAACCATCTGGTAGAAGGTTTACACAGTAAAATATCGATATTTTCAGATGATACAAAACTATGTAAAGCAGTCAATACAAGAGAAGATAGTATTCTGCCTCAGATGGATCTGGATAAGTTGGAAACTTGTGCCGAAAGGTGGCAGATGCGGTTTAACAATGATAAATGTAAGGTTATACACATGGGAAGAAGGAATCAATATCACCATTACACACTGAAGGGGAAACCACTGGGTAAATCTGACATGGGGACCCTAGTTAATGATAAACTTACCTGGAGCAGCCATTGCCAGGCAGCGGCTGACAAGGCAAACAGGATCATGGGGTGCATTAAAAGAGGTCTAAATACACATGATGAGAGCATGAGGGCAACAAAATTAATAAAGGGGATGGGGGAACTACAATACCCAGAGAGATTAGCAAAATTTGGATTATTTAGTCTAGAAAAAGACTGAGGGGCGATCTAATAACCATGTATAAGTATACAGTCATATGTAAAAGTTTGGGCACCCCTATTAATGTTAACCTTTTTTCTTTATAACAATTTTGGTTTTTGCAGCAGCTATTTCAGTTTCATATATCTAATAACTGATGGACTCAGTTATATTTCTGGGTTCAAATGAGGTTTATTGTACTAACAGAAAATGTGCAATCTGCATTTAAACAAAATTTGACCGGTGCAAAAGTATGGGCACCCTTATCATTTTCTTGATTTGAACACTCCTAACTACTTTTTACTGACTTCCTGAAGCACTAAATTGGTTTTGTAACCTCATTGAGCTTTGAACTTCATAGCCAGGTGTATCAAATCATGAAAAAAGGTATTTAAGGTGGCCACTTGCAAGTAGTTCTCCTATTTGATTCTCCTATGAAGAGTGGCATCATGGGCTCCTCAAAACAACTCTCAAATGATCTGAAAACAAAGATTATTCAGCATAGCTTTTCAGGGGAAGGATACAAAAAGTTGTCTCAGAGATTTAACCTGTCAGTTTCCACTGTGAGGAACATAGTAAGGAAATGGAAGAACACAGGTACAGTTCTTGTTAAGCTCAGAAGTGGCAGGCCAAGAAAAATATCAGAAAGGAAGGGAAGAAGAATGGTGAGAACAGTCAAGGACAATCCACAGACCACCTCCAAAGACCTGCAGCATCATCTTGCTGCAGATGGTGTCACTGTGCATCGGTCAACAATACAGCGCATGCATAACGCCTTTTTGTATGACCAAACAACTCAATCTTTGTTTCATCAGTCCACAGGACCTTCTTCCAAAATGTAACTGGCTAGTCCAAATGTGCTTTTGCATACCTCAGGCGACTCTGTTTGTGGCGTGCTTGCAGAAACGGCTTCTTTCGCATCACTCTCCCACACAGCTTCTCCTTGTGCAAAGTGCGCTGTATTGTTGACCGATGCACAGTGACACCATCTGCAGCAAGATGATGCTGCAGGTCTTTGGAGGTGGTCTGTGGATTGTCCTTGACTGTTCTCACCATTCTTCTTCTCTTCCTTTCTGATATTTTTCTTGGCCTGCCACTTCTGAGCTTAACAAGAACTGTACCTGTGTTCTTCCATTTCCTTACTATGTTCCTCACAGTGGAAACTGACAGGTTAAATCTCTGAGACAACTTTTTGTATCCTTCCCCTGAAAAGCTATGTTGAATAATCTTTGTTTTCAGATCATTTGAGAGTTGTTTTGAGGAGCCCATGATGCCACTCTTCATAGGAGAATCAAATAGGAGAACTACTTGCAAGTGGCCACCTTAAATACCTTTTCTCATGATTTGATACACCTGGCTATGAAGTTCAAAGCTCAATGAGGTTACAAAACCAATTTAGTGCTTCAGGAAGTCAGTAAAAAGTAGTTAGTAGTGTTCAAATCAAGAAAATGATAAGGGTGCCCATACTTTTGCACCGGTCAAATTTTGTTTAAATGCAGATTGCACATTTTCTGTTAGTACAATAAACCTCATTTGAATCCAGAAATATAACTGAGTCCATCAGTTATTAGATATATGAAACTGAAATACCTGTTGCAAAAACCAAAACTGTTATAAAGAAAAAAGGTTAACATTAATAGGGGTGCCCAAACTTTTACATATGACTGTATAAGGGGACAATAAAAATATCTCTCCGAGGATCTGTTTATACCAAGGAATTTGATGATCACAAGGGGGCATTCTCTGCGTCTGGAGGAGAGAAGGTTTTCCCACCAACATAGAAGAGGATTCTTTACTGTCAGAGCAGTGAGAATCTGGAATTCCTTGCCTGAGGAGGTGGTGATGGCGAACTCAGTCGAGGGGTTCAAGAGAGGCCTGGATGTCTTCCTGGAGCGTAACAATATTGTATCTTTCAGTTATTAGGTTCTTTAGAAGGACATAGATCTGGGGATTTATTCTGATGGAATATAGGCTGAACTAGATGGACAAATGTCTTTTTTCGACCTTGTTAACTATGTTACTATGTTAATATCGGAGACAAATCGTGCATGCTACGATTTTTATTCATCAGACATATACACAGCTTCATTGAATAACATGGGGACGAATGCTATCCATCAAAATGACAGCACTGATCCCATTTTTATGATCGTCTGCACAAGCCCTTAAAAAGTAAACTGCAGCAATGCAAAAAACTAACTGTGAAAGTTTTCAAATAGAAACATCCAACATGACTTAAAACAGGGGATTATATACAAACTGAATCAATTATTCTAATATTATTGATATATTCATTAAACTTGTGATAAAATACATAGTAACATGCCTGCGGATTCAACATGAATTGCTAATAGGTTACTGTTGCTTATTCCGTTTCCTGAACAGAGATAACATTTCCTCCTCATCAGCTTTTAAATGTCATGTATTTAAAGATTATCTCATTGACTATTGGCTTTGGAAAGGGCACGGTTGCACCCAATGGTATATTTAGAAGTTGGCAGCGGTAAGATGATGCTATCAAGAAAAGTCATATGATGTTTTTTTTGTCCTCAGATAATGAAAACCTATACTTTCTATGAATTATTTAGCATCTGAAAGCAGGTTGTCTTTAGAGACTGCAGTAGATGATATATCCCCATCAATACAACGCGGGCGCTTTCATTTCTTCTTTTTTTCATGGCAGAACCTTTGACATTAGACAAATTCAATGATTTGTATGGCACAGTTGAGTTCATGCTATAATCTAATATCCTTTTTCTCTCTTTGTAAATGTAATCAGTCTTGCTCGTGCTGTAATTCACTTTGAATCTTCTGAGTAAATATATCCCAGGCATTTCATGGCGCATCTATTTTAGACATGACCTGTTATTAGGAGACTCAGATATGTTCTGGGAGCGTATCATACTCTAGATATTTTTCTTTTTCTTGCTGGGAGGCAAAGTGGATGCAAAGAGCAATTTAGTGTCATTGACTAGAACAACACAGATGAGGTTAGGAAAATAACAGAGGACGTCAAACTATATGAGCTCGAATACTGCGCTGATTTATCAGCTCCAGAAGTCCATTAAAATACAATCATTTCTTACCAAACAGTAATGACCAGTGTCACAAAGGTTGTGTTCTGCTCCACAGAACCTCAAGTCTGTTGCCTAAAGAAATAATATTTTATCCAACAATTTAAAATATGTAGTTGAGAATGCTTTAGTGATAAAAAAAATCTTCTTCACTGTAAATCATCTCTTAAAAATATTAGTTTAAGGGCAAAGTTTGAGACCTGATGAAAAGGACCACTGGGTGGGAACTTGGTATGGAGCTGTGTCTTAGTCATGAATCATGACATTTTTTCATGAAGGTATGTTGTTCTCATATACAATACACATGAAGTTTGACAGCTGCCAAAAAAATTAGTAATGTATGAAAGGGATGTCAAGTGATTAAACTAAAATCCTAATATCCAAAATAACCAACAAGTAAAAAAAAAATGGTCAGAAGACAGACACTAGCTCGGAGTTCAAATTCATTCATTTTAATCAGATATATTCCTGGCATAATCCCAGTAGAAAAAAAAATTGGCAACAGAAAAATAATTTGACGCTTTGGAAGGGAACAAAGATACAAAAATCCCAGTGTGTGTAAGGAGTACAAGTCCAGTAGTCAAGATGTGGAAAACCCAGTTGTCATCACAGTGATTCTCAACATTATTTCATTAGGGAAAACTATGAATATATCAATTTAACCCCGACGTAAATCTGGTGTACAGAGAGGCAGGCTACATTTACTACTAGACACCAGAAGACCGGAGCGTAGGGTGGCACTAATAAGGTGGCAGTTAGAGTTGAGCGAATCGGGTCGGTCAAATTCAAAAGTCACCGACTTTAGCTAAAGTTGGGTTTCGCCGATCGAAACCCGACCATAGCATGAGGTCGGCCATGAGGTCGCCGACCCGCGCTCCAAAGTTGCGTTTCAAATAATGCTTCCAGCGCCTTTTCTCAGCCAATAATGAAGGACGTACACTGTGGGCAACGCGATGACATGGGCAGCGGCCACCACCATCTTAGAGAAGGGCATTAAAGTGATTGGCTGGCTTTGTGTGGCGTCACAGTGGCTATAAAAAGCCGTGACTGCCGACCGCCATCTTACTTCTGCCAATCTTAGAATCCAGAAGAGGTGCTGCTGCTGATTCTGAATAGGGAGAGCGTTAGGCAGGGAAGAAGAAAAAAAATAGCTTCTGCTGATAGCGCTTTTCACCTTTTCACTGTATAGTTAGTGTGCAGTGAAAGGGGAGGATTTTTGTTGTATGCAGCAGCGCTGGTGGTGATTAGGCTGCCTTTTAAGGCTACCTGATAGCTGCACTGCTGTGTGCACACTGCTGTTCAAACTGCTTTTTTCAAAGCACTCCAACTTTTATTATTTTGTTCTGGTCAGTTACCGAGCGTTCATTTTTTCACACACCGTATAGCGGTGTACGCTCCTCACACACTACCGTGTACCGGCTGGTATCACGGACAAATACAAGCTGTGTGTGACTCTGGAAAATCAAACCGAGGAGATTTTCCATTTTTCCAGACCTACACCGTATAGAGCTGTCCGCTTTTCAAACAGTTACGTATATCTGCTGCTTGATAACGGTCCAAACTATACAGAGACAGCGTGTGTCACTCCATATAAAAATAGATGGAGATTTAAAATTTTCCATACAGACACCGTATAGCGGCGTACGCTCCTCACAAACTACCATGTGCCGGCTGGTATCACGGACAAATACAAGCTATCTGTGTGTGACTCTGGAAAAACAAACCAAGGAGATTTTCCATTTTTCCAGACCTACACCGTAAAGAGCTGTCCGCTTTTCAAACAGTTTCGTATATCTGCTGTTTGATAACGGTCCAAACTATACAGAGACAGCGTGTGTCACTCCGTATAAAATAGACGGAGATTTAAAATTTTCCATACAGACACCGTATAGCGGTGTGTGCTCCTCACACACTACCGTGTGGCGGCTGGTATCACGGACAAATACAAGCTGTGTGTGATTCTGGAAAAACAAACCAAGGAGATTTTCCATTTTTCCAGACCTACACCGTAAAGAGCTGTCCGGTTTTCAAACAGTGTCGTATATCTGCTATACAGAGACAGCGTGTGTCACTCCGTATAAAAATAGATGGAGATTTGCAATTTTCCATGCAGACACCGTATTGAGCCGTCCGATTCTCAAACAGTATTGTATATCTGCTGTTCACATTACAGTCACATCTATACAGAGTCAGCGTGTGTGTGACACTCCGTGAATTCATATACGGAGATTGTTAGTTACTCAAAAAACGTATACAGCTGTACACTTCTGATACAGTACCGTATATCTGCTTGTTGGATTACGGTCAAATACATACTGGGAGAGCGTCTGTGACTAACAAAATATATACGTAGATTTAATTTTTTTAATAGACCTTACACAGCTGGATGCTCCTCATACAGTACCATCTCTCTGCTGGTATTTTTGGTACATTTTCCCAAACATGAGGAAGTATGGTGGAAGAGGCCGCGGACGTAGGCAGGGGGGCGCGGCTGGTACTGATGGTGGTGGTGCATTGGCTGGTTCTGTCAAAAGCACAATAGCAGCTAAGGCAGGATGTGTTGAGCCTGCGTCATCGTCTGGCCCAAGAAGGCCTGTAAGGTTCCCTTTTCTTGGAGTAGGAAAACCGCTTTTAAAGCAGGAGCATCAGGAACAGGTTTTGGCGTACATTGCCGAAACAGCCACCAGCTCTATTGCCTCCTCTTCTGAACATTCGAAACCTGCAAGCACGGAGTCGTCAGTGCAGGGTTCTGGTCAGGAAAAACACCTTTCCTTATGTCCTTCACCCCCACCAAAATTTAAGGATGCGGCAGCCCACACTTCAGATTACTCTATGGAGCTCTTTTCACATACCATGCCTGGGTTGTCCAGTCAAATCCTGAATTCCCCAGTCCAAGATGAATCTGACATGGAGTGCACTGATGCACAGCCACTGCTAGATGATTCTGCTGGTACATTGACCCAGACCACTACATTGCCCTCACAGTCTACTCAGCCAGAATCTGACCCTGATGAAACTCAGGTTCCCCTTCCTGCATACTATACCACCTTACACGGTGACACAGAGGAAGGTAAAGAGGAAGGTGCAGATGACTTTGAAGAGGAGGTGATGGTTGACCCAGTTCTTGACCCGGATTGGCATCCATTGGGGGAGGAGGATGGCACTGGCAAAAGTTCAGATAAAGAGAAGGATCCGCAGCAGGCATTGACATCGCAGCAGAGGTTATCTGGCAGGCCCGTAGCTGTCCAAAAACGTGGACCAAAAACTAAAAGAGTTGCAGGACAGCTTGGCCAGACGGTCAACTTAGCACAGCGTGCAAGGCCAGAAAATGTATACCATAGTAGGAAGAGTGCAGTGTGGCACTTCTTTGTCCAAAATCCTACTGATGAGGCAAAGGTTACCTGTAAGAAGTGCGGACGGACCTTTAGCCGAGGTAAACAACTCAGAAATTTGAATACCAGTTGCATGCTTAGACATTTAACCAACATGCACTTGCAAGCGTGGACGGACTACAAAACCTCAGGTAGCACATGCGCACCTGCTCCGACTCAAGTTAGCCGGCAAGGCTCCATTGCTTCCCCCACTGTAAGGCCACTGCTAAGCACACCACCATCAAGAAATGTTGAGGTGTCGTCGCTAGGCCAAAGCAGTCAGGCAATCACAATATTTTCGCGAGGAAACACTGAATCTAGGCCATCAACACCCTCACCATCACCAACCCCTTCTCAGTCCGTCATGTCCAATGCTACTTCCCCCATATGCAGCTCTCAAGTCCAGCTCACCCTACCAGACACTCTGAGTAGGACAAGAAAGTACTCATCCTCTCATCTGCGTACACTGGCTTTAAACGCCTACTGTTATGAATGAGTCACCGAGGAAAAAACAAAAAGCAAGCTAAGCCCAGAAAACCGGAGAGGTTGGTAACTAGCAGATTGCAGACCCCTGATCCTATCCACATCAACTAGCAGTAGCTGTGGAGCGTGCCTACGGTGGTCCTAGATGCCTCGTCACGGCCGGAGAATTAAATAAGCCTAAAGAAAGAAAGGGAAAATCTAAACTGCCCCAGAGCAGACCCCAAAGCAATAGACAGCCCCCAACATGTATTGTCGGTGAAACAAGATGAAAACACAGACACAGATAGAAAGATAGGCTGAGCAAACGATGGGGCCCTCACTAGCTAGAAAGGACAGGAAAGAAAAGCTGCTGTCTGCAATCACGCAAAAAACCCTGCCAAAAAAAATGTCCAACACGTCTGATAGAAAAAGGCCCTGAAGTCGCTAGACTTCAAAACACTATATCAGCACTCAGCTATATTCTGAAGACAGAGCAAAGGAGATCAACTGATCAGAGACAAAATGGGAATTCAGCCCAGTCCCAGCCAGGGCTGGCTGAACACAAAAACTAAGTAAACCAGACAAAAACTCATATGAACAATAGCAGAGAAAACTTAGCTTTAGGAAGGCAGGAACCAAACTGGAAACCAGAAGCCACAGTCAGGAAAAATCACCAGCAAGAAACTAGGGAGTCGGCTGCCTTACATCCAATCAGAAACTCCTGATGTCTAATCGCAGTCCTCTTCCTCAGGTGGCCGGTCTCTGCCATTTAGATCAGCTTCATTACCTCCCTTCACCAACAGAGGGAGTCCAGATAGAGAACTCACTACTCCTCTGTCAGCACAGCCAGCTCCATAACCCTCACCAGAAGCCAGAGGCAAACCCAAAAATGAGCTCACAACAGCCTACATTGCCAAACTGATCTCATTAGAGATGATGCCCTTCTGTTTGGTAGAAAGCAAAGCTTTCCGAGAGCTCATGGCCTATGCTGTCCCACGCTATGACCTACCCAGTCGGCACATCTTTTCTCGAAAAGCCATCCCTGCCCTCCACCGGCATGTGAAAGACCGCATTGTCCATGCACTAAAACAGTCAGTGAGTGGAAAGGTGCACCGTACAACAGATGCATGGACCAGTAGGCATGGCCAGGGCCGTTACGTGTCCATCACTGCGCAATGGGTTAATGTGGTGGATGCAGGCTCCACAGGGGACAACGGCGGTGGAACAGTGCTGCCTAGCCCACGGTACAGGAAACAGTTGGCTGTAGGCTTTCGACCCTCCTCCTCCATAAGCGAAAGCTCGTCCACAGAGCGCAGTCGAACGAGCACTCCATCCGCAGCTGGCAGTGTTGCACACAAGGTGTCCCACTATCGAACAGCTAGTGGTAAGCGTCAGCAGGCTGTGTAAAAGATGATGTCTTTGGGCGACAACAGACACACCGCTGAGGTACTGGCTGACTACTTGCAGCGACAAACTGAGTCATGGCTGGGCAGTCTACATCTTGAGCCAGGCAAGGTAGTCAGTGATAACGGCCGTAATTTTGTGGCAGCCATAGCCCTTGCAAAACTCACACACATACTTTGCCTGGCTCACACTTTGAACCTGGTGGTGCAGTGCTTCCTTAATAATTATCCGGAGTTAACATCCCTGCTCCATAAGGTGCGAAGACTGTGCTCGCACATCCGTCGCTCACCCGTACACTTGAGTCATATGCAGACGCTGAAGCGATTGCTCCACCTCCCCAAGCACCGCCTAATCATAGACGTTGCAACAAGGTGTAACTCCACCCTGCACATGGTTGAGAGGCTGTGCGAACAGAGGCAGGCTGTAATGCATTTGTAGGAGGATACATGGGCAGGCAGTTTGAGGGAAGACATGGAATTGTCGGGTGTGCAGTGGTCAAAGCTGAAAGACCTCTGTAAAGTCCTTCAGTGTTTTGAGGAATGCACACGGCTGGTAAGCACAGACGACGCCATCATAAGCATGAGCAACCCACATTTGCGTCTGCTCATGCAAAGTTTGACGCACATTAAGGATCTGGCATCTGCAGCAGAGGAGGAGGAACAGGAGGAGGAGGGAAGCTTTGCTGACAGTCAGCCATTGTCTGGTCAGGGAACTGTCCTGGACGAGGTAGAGGAAGAGGAGGAGGATGAGGGGGATGATAATTTTGGGCAGGAGGATGCCTCTCAGGGGCAAGAGAAAATGTTGGCTGTTATGATTGAGTCACCGAGGAGGAAAAAACAAAACACAAGCTCAGCCCAGAAAATCAGAGAGGTTGGAAACTAGCAGATTGCAGACCCCTAATCCTATCACACAACTAGCAGTAGCCGTGGAGTGTTCCTACGGTAATCCTAGACACCTCGTCACAGCCGGAGATCTACACAAGCCTAAAGAGAGAAAAGAGAAAAACTGACTGCCCCAGAGCAGACCTCAAAGCAATAGGCAGCCCCCAACATATAATGACGGTGAAGCAAGATGAAAACACTAACACAGATAGAAAGATAGGTTGAGCAAATGATGGGGCCCAAGCTAACTAAAAAGGACAGGACAGAAAAGCTGCTGTCTGCAATCCGAGAAAACCCTGCCAAAAATTACTACCAACACAACTGAGAAGCAAAAAGGACCCTAAAGTCACTAGACTTCAAACCCTATATCAGCACTCAGAATATTCTGGAAGCAGAGCAAAAGAGAACACTGATCAAGGAAAAAGAATCCAGCACACCCCCGGCCGGGGATGGCGGAACTCCAAACACAAGGTAAACAAAACCAAAACTAATAAGTTCAATAGCAGAGCAAAAACTTATCTTTGGGAAGCAGGAATCAGACTGGTCTCCAAGAATCCAGCAGAGAAATCACCAGTGACTCAGAAGGGCGTCGGCTGCCTTATATCCAGTCTGAAGTTCCCGTTACCCAGTCACCTTCTACCTGATCAGGTGTTTGGTTTCTTTCATCTAAATCAGCCTCACTACCTTCCTTCACCAGAAGAGGGAGATCCTCGGACACAAAAGATGAATGAACAGATGAGCTCACAACAGTTGGCGTTCCAAGGTCAGGTACAGGGATTGTGCGTGACTGTAGGGATGTGGATTTGACAGAAAGTGCTCCTCCACCCAGCAGTGGCTGTGCATTATTGACACCTGGAACATTGGCCCACATGTGCGATTATGCCTTGTGGATCCTAAAAAGGAACCCCCGCATTGCCAAAATGATGAAGGACGACGACTACTGGCTGGCCAGCATCCTCGATCCATGCTACAAAGGCAAATTACACAACATCATGCCTCAGGAGAACCTAGAGATAATATTGGCTAACAAACAAGCAACTCTGGTAAACCATTTGTTTGAGGCTTTCCCAGCACACAGCAGCGGTGCTGGTTCTCCTACGAGCCGTAGTTGCTCTCAACAGGTGGATAGACCCACTGATGGCTGACGGCACTGGCACAGGGCCCCTCATAGTACAATACAGTGTCTCTGACGGTGGGGGGGCCCAATCGCTGTCAGACACACCAGCGTACTATGAGGGGCCCTGTGCCAGTACCATCGCCCACGAATGTGCCCCCCTGCTTCATCAGGGCCACAGCACTTGCAAGTTGCAAAACTTACCTCTCCCTGCTCCACCGCTGTGTAGTCTGGGCAGTTAAATCCTTCACAGGGACGGCCACTAGAAATTTGGTGTATTGATTGATGATGGTTAAGATGTAGCTATGGCCTGTCCTGCTGGCTTCTACCTTCAGATGATCAATGGCTACCATTTGTAATGGACGTCAACTTACAAGCGGATGCAATGGTGCTTTATGATCACCTTTCACAGTTGTGATAGTCACAGACGTGTGACATTCCTGCCACTATTTTTCAATGTCTCCTCTCATGCCAATCCAATAGAATCGACTGCGGCCTGTGGCTTCTGTCTTTTGCACTCCAAAATGACCAGACACATCATGATAGGCAGTGAAGACCATGTCTACATCTCTCGTTGTGATCACAATTTGATGGAGACGAGTAACGGTGATGTGATCCACGCTACTGCGATAAAGCAATCCTTTCTTCACAAAGAACCGTTTTCGCTGTCTCCACAGAATCAGTAATTGAGGGTCTGCATTGCCTCTGCAACATCTACTGGGAGGTTTTCCCACGATGAGTAATTCCCAAATTTCTGCTAACACTCGACTTTCCGTCTGTACTTGTATCCATGAAGTTTCCAGTAGCGGAGAGTCTGGACTGGCTTACTGAGATTGAAATATATACGAAGATTTAAAAGTACCACAACACTGTATACTGGTGTACGCTTCTAATACCTTTCCATTTTTCTACTTTTTAAATTCTGGTGTAATACATACAGAGCCTGTGAGTGTCTGTGTCTGACTCCGGAAGTATAGACGGAAATTTACAATTACCCCTAGACTGGATATACCTGGTATGTGCTGATACAGTACCTTTGGTCTAAATTTTTTATTACTGTATCATCCATAGTGAGTGAGCGTGTGTGGTTTACGCCTTCTATATATACGGTGAATCGGAGATACCAATTTTTACCCTATACTCGATACAGCTTGTATCTTGTTATACAGTACCTTTGCTCGACATTTAGTATTACGGGCAAATCCATACTGAGTAAGCGTCTGAGAGTGACTACGGGACTATGTATATGGAGATTTCAATTGTACCCTATAATATACAGTGGGGAAAAAAAGTATTTAGTCAGTCAGCAATAGTGCAAGTTCCACCACTTAAAAAGATGAGAGGCGTCTGTAATTTACATCATAGGTAGACCTCAACTATGGGAGACAAACTGAGAAAAAAAAATCCAGAAAATCACATTGTCTGTTTTTTTCCATTTTATTTGCATATTATGGTGGAAAATAAGTATTTGGTCAGAAACAAAAGTTCATCTCAATACTTTGTGATATATCCTTTGTTGGCAATGACAGAGGTCAAACGTTTTCTGTAAGTCTTCACAAGGTTGCCACACTGTTGTTGGTATGTTGGCCCATTCCTCCATGCAGATCTCCTCTAGAGCAGTGATGTTTTTGGCTTTTCGCTTGGCAACACGGACTTTCAACTCCCTCCAAAGGTTTTCTATAGGGTTGAGATCTGGAGACTGGCTAGGCCACTCCAGGACCTTGAAATGCTTCTTACGAAGCCACTCCTTCGTTGCCCTGGCGGTGTGCTTTGGATCATTGTCATGTTGAAAGACCCAGCCACGTTTCATCTTCAATGCCCTTGCTGATGGAAGGAGGTTTGCACTCAAAATCTCACGATACATGGCCCCATTCATTCTTTCATGTACCCGGATCAGTCGTCCTGGCCCCTTTGCAGAGAAACACCCCCAAAGCATGATGTTTCCACCACCATGCTTTACAGTAGGTATGGTGTTTGATGGATGCAACTCAGTATTCTTTTTCCTCCAAACACGACAAGTTGTGTTTCTACCAAACAGTTCCAGTTTGGTTTCATCAGACCATAGGTCATTCTCCCAAAACTCCTCTGGATCATCCAAATGCTCTCTAGCAAACTTCAGACGGGCCCGGACATGTACAGGCTTAAGCAGTGGGACACGTCTGGCACTGCAGGATCTGAGTCCATGGTGGCGTAGTGTGTTACTTATGGTAGGCCTTGTTACATTGGTCCCAGCTCTCTGCAGTTCATTCACTAGGTCCCCCCGCGTGGTTCTGGGATTTTTGCTCACCGTTCTTGTGATCATTCTGACCCCACGGGGTGGGATTTTGCGTGGAGCACCAGATCGAGGGAGATTATCAGTGGTCTTGTATGTCTTCCATTTTTTAATTATTGCTCCCACAGTTGATTTCTTCACTCCAAGCTGGTTGGCTATTGCAGATTCAGTCTTCCCAGCCTGGTGCAGGGCTACAATTTTGTTTCTGGTGTCCTTTGACAGCTCTTTGGTCTTCACCATAGTGGAGTTTGGAGTCAGACTGTTTGAGGGTGTGCACAGGTGTCTTTTTATACTGATAACAAGTTTAAACAGGTGCCATTACTACAGGTAATGAGTGGAGGAAAGAGGAGACTCTTAAAGAAGAAGTTACAGGTCTGTGAGAGCCAGAAATCTTGATTGCTTGTTTCTGACCAAATACTTATTTTCCACCATAATATGAAAATAAAATGAAAAAAAAAACAGACAATGTGATTTTCTGGATTTTTTTTTCTCAGTTTGTCTCCCATAGTTGAGGTCTACCTATTATGTAAATTACAGACGCCTCTCATCTTTTTAAGTGGTGGAACTTTCACTATTGCTGACTGACTAAATACTTTTTTTCCCCACTGTATATTCTTGCTATCTTGTTATCTAGTACCTTTTTTACAACATTTTTTAATATGGTCAAACCCAGACTGAGTGAGCGACTGAGGGTGACTCCGGAAATATATACAGAGATTTCAAATTTGGCCAACACTGTATACAGCTGTACACTTCTGATACAGTAACCTTTTTTGCTATTTAGATTCTGGTGGTATCCATAATGAGCCTGTGAACATCTGTCTGTTACTCCAGGAAATATATTTGGAGATTTAAGATTACCCCAACACTGTATACAGCTGTACGCTTGTGTTACATTACCCATTTCCAGGTTTTCATATTCTTGTGTAATCCACATTGGGCCTGAGAGCGTTTGTGTCTGCCTCCTGAAATATATACGGAGATTCAGAATGTTTACATTATACTATATATACCTTGTATCTGGTGATACTGTACCCTTTTTCAACTTTTTATTTTATTGTGTAATCCATACTGAGCCTGTGAGCGTCTGTGTATGACTCATGAAATATATACAGAGATTTACTGCTATCCCTAGACTGTATAGAGCTGTACGCTTCTGATACCATACCATATATCTGCTGTCATTTTGGGTCCATTTTACAAAACATGAGGAAGTATGGTGGAAGAGGACGCGGACGTGGGCGTGGAGGGCCACCTGGTACTGATGGTGGTACATCTGCTGGTAGTGCCAAAAACACAATAGCAGCTAAGGCAGGAGGTGTTGAGCCTGCGTCATGGTGTAGTGCCGATAGGCCTGTAAGGCTCCCTTTTCTGGGAGTAGGTAGACTGCTTTTAAAGCTGGACCATCAGGAACTGTTTTTGGCTTACATTGCTGAAACAGCCTCCAGCTCTATCGCCTCCTCTTCTGAAGTTTCAAAAAAATGCAAGCACTGAGTCGTCAGTGCAGACTTATGGTCAGGAGCAACCCCTTTCTTTGTGTACTTCACCCACACCGAAAGTGAAGGATGCCGCAGCACACACTTCAGATTACTCCATGGAGCTTTTTCCACATACCATGCCTGGGTTCATTAAAAATGGGGCCCATCATATACTGGAGCATTCCAAATGGGGGACATCAGACACTGGAGCACCATTTACGGGGCCCATTATACACTGGAGCATTAGAAATGGAGCCCATTATATATGGAGCATTATTTGGGCCTATAAGACACTAGAGCATCATCCGTGGGGCCCATCATATACTGGAGCATTCTAAATGGGGCAGATCGGACACTGGAGCAGCATTTATGGAGCACATTATACACTAGAGCATTAGAAATCGGGCCCATTATATATGGAGCACTATTTGGACCCATAACACACTCCATGGGGGCCATCATATACTGTAGCATTATGTGGAGCTCATCATATACTGTATGGAACATTATATGTGACCAATTATTCTGTATGGAGAAATATATGGGGCTCATTATTCTGTATGGTGCACAATGTGGTGGCCATACTGTATGGAGTAATATACTGTCCTTTTTTTGAGCTATTGTACAATTTACAATAGATCAGTCATGTCATGTAAGCAGTGAAGAAATTGTCATTGTACTATACCCATATTTCTGTGCCGTATCGGAGCATCATGAGTTGTGGTATGTGTTAAAGGGGCGCACTGACACTCTTTGGCCCAGGGCACACGAAAACCTAGAGCCAGCCCTACCCCCCCCCACAACTTTAGCCAAATAACCCCCATTTGTCAACGCGTAACTATTATTATGAAGTAAATTAAGGTTGACAAGCTTCAGTAATAAGAATTGATGTTTTTGGCATTGAAATGGGCACTGTAGGTGTGTTTACTGTCTTCCACTCCCTGCCGACTTTGCTTCCCCATTGACTTGCATTGGGTTTCATGTTTCAGTCAGCCTCCGACTTTTCCCAACCCTTTTGCGAAAGTCAGGTTTCATGAAACCCGACTCGACCCTAAAAAAGGCAAAGTCGCTCATCTCTAGTGGCAGTAATACATATGATTGTTATGGACTAGGTTTATAAAAATCCAATACCGCTGCACAACTGTAAATCTCATCATCAATATAGAGATAAAACACATTAGATACAGCTCTGGCAAAAATTAAGAGACCACTGAAAATTTTTCAGTTTGTCTCATTTTTCTCTTTATAGGTATATTTTGAGTAAAATGTAAATTGCTCTTTTATTCTATAAACTACTGACAACATGTCTTTGAATTTCCAAGCACTAAATTTTGTATTTATTTTCAGAAAATGAGAAATGGTCAAAATAACAAAAAAATGCAGTGCTTACAGATGTCAAATAATGCTAAGAAAACAAGTTCATAATCATTTAGAAACAACTATACTAATGTCTTAACTCAGGAAGAGTTCAGAAATCAATATTTTGTGGAATAACCATGATTTTCAATCACAGCTTTCATGCATCCTGGCATGCTTTCCACCAGTCTTTCACACTGCTTTTGGGTGATCTTATGCCACTCCTGGTACAAAAATTTAAACAGTTCTTCTTTGTTTGATGGCTTGTGACTATCCATCTTCCTCTTGATTACATTCCAGAGATTCTCAATGGGGTTCAGGTCTGGAGATTGGGCTGGCCATGACAGGGATTTGATGTTGTGGTCCTTCATCCACACATTGATTGACCTAGCTGTGTGGCATGGCACATTGTCCTGCTGGACAAACCAGTCCTCAGAGTTGGGGAACATTGCCTGAGCAGAAGGAATCAACTGTTTTTTCAGGATAACTTTGTAGGCGGCTTGATTCTTACGTCCTTCGCAAAGATTAACCTGCCCAATTCCAGCCTAACTGAAGCATCCCCAGATCATCACCGATCCTCCACCAACTTTCACAGTGGGTGCAAGACATTGTGGCTTGTACGCCTCTCCAGGTCTCCGTCTAACCATTAGATGACCTGGTGTTGGGCAAAGCTGAAAATTAGACTCACCAGAGACAATTACCTTACTCCAGTCCTCTATGGTCCAATCCTTAGGGTCTTTGGCAAATTTCAGGCTGGCTCTCCTTTGCTTCTCATTGATGAAAGGCTTTTTCTACCCTTACATGACTTGAGCAATGCCTCTAGCAGCCTGTTACAAACTGTTTTTTGCCATGCACTTCACCCCAGCTGCCATTTGCCATTCCATTTGTAGGTCACTTGATGTCATCCTGTGGCTGCTGAGTGACATTTGAATAAGAGGACGGTCATCCCGTTCAGTGGAGAGTCATTTTCGCCCTCTGCTGGTCTGTAGCTTTGTTGTCCCCAATATCTGGTGCTTGACCTTGTTGTAATGGACTGCTTTCTTAGAAATTTTAAGGATGGAGGCAACATGATGCTCACTGTATCCCTTTGTTAGTAAAGCCACAATTGAGCCCTTCTTTTAATCACTCAAGAATTTTCTTTTCAACTCCTTTGGCATGGTTAAAAGTTATTTTTTCATTCCTATTACTTTTGGGATATTACTAGCACTTGTTTTGCCATCCAGCTTGTCCTATTGCAAGAGGATTGTGAACACCATAGCAAAATCAGTACTTTTTAGAGCCTCCTTTTGCGGCAATTATAGTTGCAAGTCGATTTACATAAGTCTCTATGAGCTTTCCACTCTTTGCCACTGGGATTTTTGCTCATTTCTCCACATTTTCTCTCCTGTGACATCCCTACCCTCATCATGGGAGATTTCAACATCCCCATTGCTCTTCCCCTCTCCCCATCTGCTACTCACCTTTTATCTCTAACCTCCTCATTTGGCCTTTCGCAGCTTACTAATTCTCCAACGCATGAAGACGGAAACTCCCTCGACTTGGTCTTCTCTCGGCTTTGTGCAGTGGATGATTTTGCAAACTCCCCTCTCCCGCTCTCTGACCACAATCTTCTTTCATTCTCTATAAAGAACTGCCAGGCTGCTCAGGTCACCCCCACTGTCCAGACTTATAGAAACATACAGGCCATTAACACCCAGAAACTTCTGAAGAACTTGCAGTCTTCATTGGCCCCTATCTCCTCCCTCTCATGTCCTGATTCTGCATTGAAGCATTACAATGAAACACTTCAAAGTGCCCTGGATGAATTTGCACCCCCTATAAATAGAACACCACAACACAGACGGCGACAACCCTGGCACACGGTGCAAACACGTTTCCTGCAGCGGTGCTCCAGGTGCGCCGAACATCTGTGGAGAAAATCCAATCTACACGAAGATTTCATCCATTTTAAGTTTATGCTTAGAACATACAACACTGCCCTTCACCTCTCCAAACAAACCTATTTCAACACCCTCATCACCTCACTGTCCAATAACCCGAAACGTCTTTTTGACACTTTTCATTCTCTACTCAATCCAAGAGTACAGGCCCCAACCACGGAGCTCCGAGCTGACGATGTGGCCAATTACTTTAAAGAAAAAATTGACCAGATCCGACAGGAAATTATCTCCAAATCCCCTCATACCATGCACTGTCCTCCCTCCCCCACTGCATCTAACTCACTCTCTGATTTTGAACCAGTCACAGAAGAAGTAAGCAGGCTCCTTGCATCTTCTCGCCCAACTACTTGCACCAGTGACCCATTTCCGTCACATCTCCTCCAGTCCCTTTCCCCTGCTGTCACCACTCACCTAACTAAAATATTTAACCTCTCTCTCTCTTCTGGTATTTTTCCCTCGTCATTTAAGCATGCCATCATACATCCACTACTTAAAAAACCATCCCTCGACCAAAACTGTGCCGCTAACTATAGACCTGTCTTTAATCTTCCCTTCATCTCTAAACTCCTGGAACGCCTGGTCCACTCCCGTCTTATCCGCTATCTCTCAGAAAACTCTGTTCTCGACCCTCTCCAATCCGGTTTCCGCTCTTTACACTCCACCGAAACTGCCCTCACTAAAGTCTCTAATGATCTGCTAACAGCTAAATCAAATGGTCATTACTCCATGCTAATTCTCTTGGATCTCTCTGCAGCATTCGACACTGTGGATCATCAGCTCCTCCTCACTATGCTCCATTCCATTGGCCTCAAGGACACCGTTCTCTCCTGGTTCTCCTCCTATCTCTCCTACCGCTCCTTTACTGTTTCTTTTGCCGGTTCCTCCTCCTCTCACCTTCCCCTTACTGTTGGGGTTCCTCAAGGATCGGTTCTAGGCCCCCTCCTCTTCTCCTTGTACACTGCCCCTATTGGTCAAACAATCAGTAGATTTGGTTTCCAGTACCATCTCTATGCTGATGACACCCAATTATACGCTTCTTCTCCTGACATCACGCCAGCCTTTCTAGAAAACACTGGCGATTGTCTAAACGCTGTGTCTAATATCATGTCCTCACTATATCTGAAACTGAACCTGTCAAAGACTGAACTCCTGGTGTTTCCTCCCGCTACTAATGTACCTATACCCGACATTGCTATTTCTGTGTGTGGTTCCACTATTACTCCCCAGCAACATGCCCGCTGTCTTGGGGTCATACTTGATTCCGAGCTTTCCTTTGCCCCCCACATTCGATCATTGGCTCGCTCTTGTCATCTGCACCTCAAAAACATTTCTAGAATTCGACCTTTTCTTACTTTTGACTCTGCAAAAACTCTTACTGTTTCTCTTATTCATTCTCGTCTCGACTATTGTAACTCTCTTCTAATCGGTCTCCCTCTTACCAAACTCTCCCCTCTCCAATCTGTCTTGAATGCTGCAGCCAGGATCATATTCCTCACCAATCGTTACACCGATGCCTCTACCTTGTGCCAGTCATTACACTGGCTACCCATCCACTCCAGAATTCAGTATAAACTTATTACCCTCACCCACAAAGCCCTCCATGGCTCAGCACCACCCTACATCTCCTCCCTAGTTTCAGTATACCACCCTACCCGCGCCCTCCGTTCTGCTGATGACCTGAGGTTAGTATCCTCAATAGTCAGAACCTCCCACTCCCGTCTCCAAGACTTTACACGTGCCGCGCCAATTCTTTGGAATGCACTTCCCAGGTCAATACGATTAGTCCCCAATCCCCACAATTTTAAGCGTGTCCTGAAAACGCATTTATTCAGACTGGCCTATCGCCTCAACACATTAACCTAACCTATCCCTGTGTGGCAGAGCCAAAAGTTTTACCATAACCAGGTTCCCAGCATCATGTTCCCACATGCTTTATGCATCCATTAGCCCTCTGTGTCTGTACTGTTACACACTTAACATTATGGCTGGTCCATACAATCAGAGCAACTGTTACCACCCACCTTTCGTGTCTCCCTCTTTCCTCATAGACTGTAAGCTTGCGAGCAGGGCCCTCACTCCTCTTGTTATTTGTTATAATCTACTGTATGTGATTATTGTTATGCTGTAATGTCTATTGTCTGTACAAATCCCCTCTGAAATGTAAAGTGCTGCGGAATATGTCGGCGCTATAAAAATAAAATTTATTATTATTATTATTATTTCTCAATGCAAAACTGATCCAGCTGTTTCAAGTTCGATGGTTTTCTCTAGTGAACAGCAATCTTCAAGTCTGAGCACAGATTCTCAATTGAATTAAGTTCTGAGCTGGCCACTGCAAAATATTTATATGTTTCCCCTTAAGCCATCCGAGTGTTGCTTTAGCAGCATGCTCTGGGTCATTGTCTTGTTGGAATGTGAATCTCCATCCCAGTCTCAAATCACTGACAAACCAAAACAGGTTTTGCTCAAGAATATCCCTGCATTTCGCACCAACCAGCTTCCCCTCAACTCAGACCATTTTTCCTGTCCCTGCAGATAAAAAAAACCCACATCATGATGCTGCCGCCACCACCATGCTTTACTGTGGGGACGGTGTTCTTGGTTGAGCTGTGTTGGTTTGGTGCCAGACAAAACATTTACCTTGGTGACCAAAAGATCAGTTTTGGTCTCATCTGCCAATAGCATCTTCCTCCATACATTTGTGCAGTCTTCCACATGTCTTTTGGCAAACTGAAACATGCCTTACAATTTTTGTGAGTAAGTAAAGGCTTTTTTATGCCAACTCTTCTATAAAGGCCACCTCTATGCAGTATATGGCTTATTGTGGTCATATGGACATATACTTTAGACTTGGCTTGGGAATTAGGCAGCACCTTCCAGGTTACCATTGGTCTCTGGGCTGACTCTGTTTATTGCCGTCCTTGTCCAGGCTGAGAGTTTGGGTGCACAGCCCTTTCTTGGCAGTTTTGTTATGGTACCATGTTCTCTCAAATTGAAGATAATGGATTTGATGGTACTCCTGGGGATCATCAGAGATTTGGATGTTTTTTATAACCTAATCTTGACTTGAACTTCTCAACAACTTTGTCCCTGACTTGCTTTCAGATCTCCTTGGTCTTCATAGTGTTTTTTGGTTAGTGAGACCTTTTGCTTAATGGTATTGCAGCCTCTGTGGCCTTTCAGAAAAGATGTGCATATTTTGATAGACCATGAGACACTTAGATTGCACACAGGTGGACTTCCTTTCACTAAGCATGTGATTTATGAAGGCAATTGCTTGCACCAGAAATTTTGGGGGCTTAATGCAAAAGAGGTGAATACATATGCACGTACTATTATTAGTTATTCTATCCCATAAATTTAATTTATGCGTATACTTTTCTCACTTCACTAACTTAGACTATTTAGTACTGATGCATTACACACAAATCAGATTACTAAAATATTTACACACAGGTTGAAATTTATCAAAGGATGTAACAAAATAGGTAAAAAGCCAAGTGGAGTGAATACTTCTGCAAGCCACTGTAAGAAACAGATGAAGATAGTTACACTTATGCAACCTGGCTGTCTCCAGGCCACACCAGGGACATCAACTAAGCACACTGAAAATGCAATACTTCAATGTCATCTCTTCAATAATTGAGTTTCAAAACAATCCACAGATACAGTATATACATGCACGGAAAATAATAACTTATATGGTTTCAAAGTCTAGCATTTTAGATTTCGGGAAACTACAGAAATAGGAAATAAACCTGATTTATAGATAGATTATTGTCATTTTTGGTAAGTTTAAGATGATAAACATATGATTGAAAACATGGCGGTCATATTATTCCACTAGGCATTTCCTTTGGGAAAATATGACATAAATTTGAATTGTGTCCTGAAATCATCTTTTGTTGCATATAATTAGCCAGGAAGAGGGGTGAAGGCCTAGATGGGACTAGAGATGAGCAAACTTGTTCAGAAAATATTTGCCAATCTCAAATTTGGCATGAACGTTGCCCATTCGGATTCATGTTCGGATTCCCAAGCTTTTCATCTAAAATTCGGCAAAAGTCGGCAAAAGTTCAGTAAATGATCAAGTTCACTTTGTCAGACGTCAGTGATTCCAGTAGCAGCACGGGCTGCAAAACAACCCGCACACGGATGACATTCGTCTGTCATCAGTGTGACACATACCGGCGCCTGAGAATCAACGGTACTGTTCATGCTGTTCCCCAGCGCCAGGTGCTGAAGTGAAGACAGCTCACATAACTGTCCCCTGCTTGCATCTTTCCCAACACATGTCAGCTGTTTTGAACGCGATCCACCAGCGGCTATTAAACTGTTAAATGCTGCTGTCAAACAATGACAGCGGCATTTAACATGTACTTCCAGCAATCGTGCCGGAAATCCCACCCATCGGTGACCCGTCACGTGTTCATGGGTCACCAGTGGGTTGGCATGACAACCAGGGGTCTCCTGGAGAACTCTATGGTTGTCACTGCCGGCTTGCTGTGAGCGCTGTCCAGTGGTCAGCGCTCATAGCAAGTGAGTGATTCAGCTACATACAGGTCAACTGATCATCACATGTATGTAAGAGAGCCGATCGGGTTATGGCAGCTTCTAGTCTCCCATGGAGACTATTGAAGCATGCCAAAAGTAAAAAAAAAATGGTTTTACAAATATAAAAAATAAAACATACAAATATTTGGTATGGCCCGATCTATCAATAAAAAAAGGATTAACCTGATCGCTAAACGGTGTAGCAAGAAACAAAGTCAAAATGCTAGAATTACATTTTTTTGGTCACCGCGACATTGCATTAAAATGCACTAATGGGCGATCAAAAGATTGTATCTGCACCAAAATGGTATCAATAAAAATGTCAGCTTGGTGCACAAAAAATAAGCTGTCACCCAACATGAGATCGCAAAAAATGGAGATGCTACGGATATCAGAAAAATAGAGCAATTTTTTTCAACAAAGTTTGGATTTTTTTTTCAACACTTACGATAAAAAATAATCTATACATAAACTATACATGTTTGGTGTCTGTGAACTCATAATGACCTGGAGAATAATGGCAGGTAAGTTTTAGCATGTAGTGAACCTAGTAAAAAAGCAAAACAAAAAACTACTATGGGATTACACTTTTTTTGCAATTTCACCGCAATTGCAAGTTTTTTCCCATTTTCCAGTACACGATATGTTAAAACCAGTGGTGTCGCTCAAAAGTACAAGCCCTCACAAGGTAATATTGACGGAAAAATAAAAAGTTATAGCTCTGGGAAGAAAAGGAGCAAAAAACGAAAACGCAAAACCGAAAATACCTCCGGTCATGAAGGGGTTAAAATACTTGAAGAGGTCATGTTGCCTTACGCTGAAGAGGATATGCCCTTGAAATGAGTGTTTCAGCAAGACAATGACCCTAAACACACTAGTAAACCAGCAAAATCTTGGTTCCAGTCCAATAAAATCGCGGTTATGGAGTGTCCAGCCAATACCCGGACCTTAACCCAATAGAACACTTGTGGGGTGACATCACAAAATCTTTATACTAGTTTTTATTTCCATGCATTGGGAACATTGCACACTGTTTTCTAATTAAAAACATGAAGAGAAATGTATAGAATTTGTAACTACTTTACAGAAAATAACAAAAAATTAACATTGGGCTGTTCTAAAAAATAGCAGTGTCTGCATTTGTCTTTACAAACTCACAATATATACTATTTTTTATGAAGATTTAGCATTCCTATGAATCACTAACCTAATATTTAGCTGTATACTCACAGTTCTTTTTAGAAATGCTTCACATCTCTGTTGCATTGAGTCAACCAACTTCTGGCACCAGTCAGCTGTTCTTCCAGCCCAGGATGCTTGGACTACATCCCACAATGTTTTGCCATTTGTTGGCTTTGCCTCAGAAATGGCATTTTTGCTGTGACTTCATAATTGTTCTATCGGATTAAGCTTGTGGCTGGCCACTCCATAACTTCAATTTTGTTGGACTGGAACCAAGATTTTACTTTTTTACTGGTGTGTTTATGGTCCTTGTCTTGTTGAAATGCCCATTTCAAGGGCATATCATCTTCAGCTTAAAGGGGTTGTCCGGGCTTTTCACATAATCTCAGTACATATCTGGGCTGCAGAATGGTGACAATAAGTAATTTACCTTCTGTCACCAGTTTGCAGGGTTTTCCAGATATCACTCTCTTGCTTCTGAGCAGAACGTCCAAGGGGGGGGGTGTTCTGGCATTGAAATGAGAACTGGTCGTTTCCTCCTACTCTACTAAAAACCTGCCCTCTATAGCAACAACCCCACCCTCCATAGCAACAGGCCCTCCCCATCCACAATGAACAAGCCCTCTTCACACAGTAACAAATCCTCCCCCTCTAGCAGCCTCAGTGCAGAGAGCAGAACCACCCAGCTGCTCCTCCCCCAGACACACACTGAACAGTGATCTATGGAACGTGAAACTCTAGTGAAGAGGGAAAATCGTCCTGTATTCTGGGCCACTCCATGATTACAATACATAACTCACTAATTATCAGTGATTCCTTCCCTCAGTGTCCCAGGCTGCTGGCAGTGATGGGGCTCCAGCTGGCAGTGATGGGGCTCAGCTGCTGGAAGCAGTGAGAACAGACTGTGTGATGGCCAGTGATGGGGGTCTGCAGCTTCTAATCTGCACAGGGGATGGCAATCGCTGATGTAATCATGTAATCTGTTCTGTGACAAAGTCTCTGCTGTGTGAATGAGACAGCTCTGTGTCACTGATGTCTTCACACAGCAGCAGATTTGGTGCAGTGTATGTGTGAGCATATCTATTTGGTATACAGCCTGCAGCAGCCATCTATTCTGTATACAGCCTGCAGCAGCCATCTATTGTGTATACAGCCTGCAGCAGACATCTATTGTGTATACAGCCTGCAGCAGACATCTATTGTGTATACAGCCTGCAGCAGCCGTCTATTGGATATACAGCCTGCAGCAGTCTCTATAGTGCATACAGCCAGCAACAATCTATATTGTGTGTATGTGTAATATATATATATATTATGCTGGAATGGAGGCAGAGCTGGAGTGGAGGATGAGCAGCATCTCCAGGGGACCCAAATATGTTGTCAGTAAGGGACCCTGAAATTTCGAGTGTCAGCCCTGCAGGTATGAGAGCATAGATGGAAGAAGACATCAAGGTGGAGAGAGCACAGAGGGGAGAAGACAGCACAGGGGAAGAGCACACAGGGAGAGACAGCACAAAGGAGAGAGCACATGAGGGGAGAAGACAGCAAAGGAAGAAGAGAGAGCGGACAGGGTGAAAGACAGCTCCACAGAGCTCACCCCATCATGACATCACTGACCTCCTGATGCAATAGCATCGGGCCCACATCTAGTATATATATTATACACATATATCTACTATAGACTTGCATTAGGTGCTATATATAGTTTTCATTACACAATATACAATTATCTACAAGGAGTATGGCATGGAACATGTAATGGCCCTATCTATTAACATTGTGGATGTGATGTAGATTGTGCTGCTTTCACAAATACAGGATCACTGCTGTGTTCTTTTCAATGCTGGAATGATGATAAAGATGAGTGCTGGTGCAGTTTACTGACAGCCAATGAGTGGGCAGTGGGTGGTGCTGGTCACTGGAGCTTGGTGGGAGCTTGGTGGAGCTTCACACATACACTGCACCAAATCTGCTGCTGTGTGAAGACATCAGTGACACAGAGCTGTCTCATTCACACAGCAGAGGCTTTGTCACAGAACAGATTACATCAGTGACTGCCATTTCCTGTGCAGATTAGAAGCTGCAGACCCCCATCACTGGCCATCACACAGTCTGTTCTCACTGCTGCCAGCAGCCGAGCCCCATCACTGCCAGCCCGAGCCCCATCACTGCCAGCAGCCTAGGACACTGAGGGAAGGAATCACTGATAATTAGTGAGTTATGTATTGTAATCATGGAGTGGCCCAGAATACAGGATGATTTTGCCTCCTCACTAGAGTTTCACTTTCCATAGATCCCTGTTCAGTTTGTGTCTGGGGGAGGAGCAGCTGGGTGGTTCTGCTCTCTGCACTGAGGCTGCTAGAGGGGGAGGATTTGTTACTGTGTGAGGAGGGCTTGTTCATGTGGACGGGGAGGGCCTGTTACTATGGAGGGTGTGGTTGTTGCTATAGAGGGCAGGTTTTTAGTAGAGTAGGAGGAAACGACCAGTTCTCATTTCAATTCCCCCCCCCCCCCCCCACATGGACGTTCTGATCAGAAGCAAGAGAGTGCTATCTAGAAAACCCTGCAAACTGGTGACAGAAGGTAAATTACTTATTGTCACCATTCTACAGCCCATATATGCACTGAGATTATGTGAAAAGCCCAGACAACCCCTTCATATATGCAAACTGGTCCATTATCCCTGGTATGCAGTAAATAGGTCTGGCACCATTGTCAGAGAAACATGCCCATATCATGATGCTTGCACCACCATGCTTCACTTTCTTCAGAATGTACTGTGGCTTGAATACAGAGTTTGGGGTCATCTGATGAACTGTCTATGGCTCTTGAAACCAAAAAGAACAATTTTACTTTCATCAGTTCACAAAATGTTTCTTCATTTCTCTTTAGGCCAGTTGATGTGTTCTTTGGCAAATCGTATCCGCTTAGTACATGTCTTTTTTTTTTTACAGTGGGACTTTGCGGGGACTTCTTGCTAAGAGATTAGCTTTACACAGGCTTCTTCTAACTGTCACAGTACTTACAGGTACAGATGCATCTCACAAAATTAGAATATCATCAAAAAGTTAATTTATTTCAGTTCTTCAATGCAAGAAGCATGAAGTGCTCTAAAATTTCCTGGTAGATTGCTGCACTGACTTTGGCTGACACAGTGTACCTATACCAGCAGATGACATGGCTCCCCAAACCATCAAGACAATGGAAACTTCACACATACATACTATGATGGGGACCGGGGAAGCTGTGCATACAATGACAGGGACTGGGGGGAGCCGTGCATACAATGACAGGGATGCATACAATGACAGGGACGGGGGAGCCGTGCATACAATGACGGGGACTGAGAGAGCCGTGCATACCAGGACAGGGATGAGGGGATATTGCTTACCCGCTTTATACGCGAGTCAATAAGCTTATCCAGTTTTTCGTGGTAAAATTAGGTGCCTCGGCTTTTTCTCGGGTCGGCTTATACTCGAGTATATATGGTAATATATGAGTTTCACTTTTTGTATTGAAGAACTGAAAGAAATTAGCTTTGTTATGATATTCTAATTTTGTGAGATGCACCTGTAACTTGAGACTGTCTTTGATTATACTGGAACCATTCTGGCTATTCTTCCATCCATTCGAATGGTAGTTCTCCGTTTTCTTCCACATCTCTCTGGTTTGACTTTCCATTTTAAAGCATTGAAGATCATTTTAGCTGAACAGCCTATCGGTGTCTGCACTTTTTAAGTTTTACCCACTCCAATCAACTTTTTAATCAAAGTATTTTGTTCTTCTGAACAATGTCTTGAGTGACCCATATTTCTCAGGCTTTCAAGGAGAAATGAATGTACATGTCCTGGCTTCACCCTTAAATAAGGGCCACCTGATTCACACTTGTTTCTTCACAAAATGATTGACCACACTATTTGAACTCCACACTGCTAGTATTTTAAACACCCCCCTTTCAATTAATTATTCTAATACACAAACTCAAAAACATGCAGATCATGAATATGGAGTCTGCTGATTTTCTTAGAATCTACTGCACCAATTGGTAAATTGTTTGACATGTGGTAATATGATTTAGCTATTTGTGACTACATATAGTCTATCCATGGATTACCCTAGACACTTGTAAAATAATTGTGAAATTTTAAACTTGATTTCGACATCAGATTTTCCACTGCACAGTTAATTTAACAAAGTGACTGTTTTGTCTTTTTCTTCATGTGGTACATGAGATTTCGACATTAATGAACAAAAATGAAAGTTTTGTTTTCGGATGGTGATTTAATTTCCAACAGCTTAAGATATTACCTCCAGAATGGACAAATGTACAAAATATTATAATAATAGCATGCTCATTCAATTCCAGTAGCATCAGGGAGTCATACTTTCTTGATCAGATTCTGCACTGACTGAAATCTTCTTTTAAATAAAGTATTGTCAGTTTTCTTACCAAACTTTTAGAATTCCAACATTTTTATTAAAGAATTAAACACTCTTTTCTCCACCTTTTAAAGTCCTTGATGTATTTTGGCTGCTTTTATTTATTTTTTCTCTAATCCCCTCTACGACAGTACACAGGAGGTTGCCCTTCCATCCCAATTAGGGACAGGAAACAAGAGGTTTAATTAGCCCTCCGTTTCCCTCAATCCCCAGTATTTTCCTGTCCCTAGGGATGAAGAGGTTTTTTGTGTGCGTTCCTGAGAGCTGGGCCTGCAACACTCTCTTGTATATACCTTTAAGCCGGGGTTAGCCTGGGTCGATCGTCCAGTACCTTCTTGCCGCAGCTGCTTCTGCCTCGGACTGGACTGCACCATCCTCCGGCGCCTGCTGGCAATGCTGGATGGTGAAGAGTGACTGAAGGTCTCCCAAATTTGAAATTTTCAAACTGGGAAAGGTGCCAGACGATAGGTCCTATCACAGAGGGGGAGAGATCTCATCCTACTGAATGAGAAGAATCGCTGGGTCTCAGTTCCTGTATAAAAGGACCCTGACTGAAGACTCCATAAGGTAGGACTAATGTTCTAATGATGGTTGCTCCTTCTCTTAGATCTGCATCTGCAGAGCCCATTGCTAACCCTGGTCCAGTGAGTATACCTGGTAAGGGTAGGCCCCCTTTGGTACAGGATCCATCTTTATGTAAATTTCCCTTCTCCTTTCTTCTAGGGAGACAAGGATCCTGCATCAAAATCAAGGGAAAAAAAACTGCAAACCACAAACTGCAAATGCACCCTCTGCAGTAAAAAACTTCCAACAGGGTATAAAAAAAACTTTATGTCTGCTATGTATGGAGAAAATTGTCCGGGAAGAACAGCCATCCCTGATGGATGAAGTGAGAGGGATGGTGCGACAGGAGATACAGTTCTCCCTAGCTACCTTCTGCCAGTCCTTTTCAGGGGGCCCCTCTGTCCCCAAAAAGAGGAAATATGCCCCTGAGGGTAGCTCTGGGTGGAAGCAGGTGAACTTTCTCTGAGTCATATGGAAGATAATAAAAAGTAGTTCTTTTACTCTGCGGATATGGAGGAACTACCGCTAGCATACGATGGGAGTTGAAGAGGAGAAACCATCCCGCACAATCCAAAATGAGATGTTCGGTGGTTTGAAATCAAGACGGAAGATGTTTTTTCCCATCCATGACCACGTCCAAAATTTAATCCTGGATGAATGGGAATTCCCAGAAAGGAAACTGAACATCCCAAGTGATATGAAGGATCGCTTTCCTCTAGATGAAAACGTCTCAAAGTGCTGGACTGAAATCCCCAAAGTGGATATCCAGGTATCTACAGTCATGGCCAAAAGTATTGACACCCCTGCAATTCTGTCAGATAATATTCAGTTTCTTCCTGAAAATGATAGCAAACACAAATTCTTTGGTATTATTATCTTCATTTAATTTGTCTCAAATGAAAAAACACAAAATAGAATGAAGCAAAAAGCAAAACATTGATCATTTCACACAAAACTCCAAAAATGGGCCGGACAAAAGTATTGGCACCCTCAGCCTAATACTTGATTGCACAACCTTTAGCCAAAATAACTGCGACCAACCGCTTCCGGTAACCATCAATGAGTTTCTTACAATGCTCTGCTGGAATTTTAGACCATTCTTCTTTGGCAAACTACTCCAGGTCCCTGATATTTGAAGGGTGCCTTCTCCAAACTGCCATTTTTAGATCTCTCCACAGGTGTTCTATGGGATTCAGGTCTGGACTCATTGCTGGCCACCTTAGAAGTCTCCAGTGCTTCCTCACAAACCATTTTCTAGTGCTTTTTGAAGTGTGTTTTGGGTTATTGTCCTGCTGGAAGACCCATGACCTCTGAGGTAGACCCAGCTTTCTCACACTGGGCTCTAAATTATGCTGCAAAATTTGTTGGTAGTCTTCTGACTTCATAATGCCATGCACACGGTCAAGCAGTCCAGTGCCAGAGGCAGCAAAGCAACCCCAAAACATCAGGGAACCTCCGCCATGTTTGACTGTAGGGACCGTGTACTTTTCTTTGAATGCCTCTTTTTTCTCCTGTAAACTCTATGTTGATGCTTTTGCCCTAAAAGCTCTACTTTTGTCTCATCTGACCAGAGAACATTCTTCCAAAATGTTTTAGGCTTTTTCAGGTAAGTTTTGGCAAACTCCAGCCTGGCTTTTTTATGTCTCGGGGTAAGAAGTGGAGTCTTCCTGGGTCTCCTACCATACAGTCCCTTTTCATTCAGATGCCGACGGATAGTACGGGTTGACACCGTTGTACCCTCAGACTGCAGGGCAGCTTGAACTTGTTTGGATGTTAGTGGAGGTTCTTTATCCAACATCCGCACAATCTTGCGTTGAAATCTCTTGTCAAGTTTTCTTTTCCGGCCACATCTAGGGAGGTTAGCCACAGTGCCATGGGCTTTAAACTTCTTGATGACACTGCGCACGGTAGACACAGGAACATTCAGGTCTTTGGAGATGGACTTGTAGCATTGAGATTGCTCATGCTTCCTCACAATTTGGTTTCTCAAGTCCTCAGACAGTTCTTTGGTCTTCTTTCATTTCTCCATGCTCAATGTGGTACACACAAGGACACAGGACAGAGGTTGAGTCAACTTTAATCCATGTTAACTGGCTGCAAGTGTGATTTAGTTATTGCCAACACCTGTTAGGTGCCACAGGTAAGTTACAGGTGCTGTTAATTACACAAATTAGAGAAGCATCACATGATTTTTCGAACAGTGCCAATACTTTTGTCCACCCTCTTTTTTAAGTTTGGTGTGGAATTATATCCAACTTGGCTTTAGGACAATTCTTTTTGTGTTTTTTCATTTAAGACAAATTAAATGAAGATAATAATACCAAAGAATTTGTGTTTGCAATCATTTTCAGGAAGAAACTGAGTATTATCTGACAGAATTGCAGGGGTGTCAATACTTTTGGCCATGACTGTAGGGTAGCCAAGAAAACTGTTACCCCTTTGAGGACTCCCCTCAACTTAAAGATCCACTTGACTGCAAGATGGACAACTTACTGAGGAAGTCTTGGGAAGCATTGGCGACCTCCTTAAAGACCAATGTTGCATCCTCCTGTGTCACAGGAACCCTATTTCTCTGGTTGCAACAACTGGAAGACCATATTAGGGGTGGTACCCCCAGCAAAGACCTTCTGGCCTCATTACCTCTCCTACAGAAAGCTGCTGGTTTCCTTGCAGACGCCTCTGCTGAGTCAGTTCGCAGTGCTGCGAGGACGTCGGTACTCTCCAACACCACCCAAAGGGCACTTTGGTTAAAGATGTGGAGCGGAGACATCCTATCCAAGTCTAAACTATGCTCTATTCCCTTCAAAGGAGAATAAGTGTTTGGTCCTGCGCTGGACGAATTACTGGAGAAGGTGACCGACAAAAAGAAAAAATCTTCCTCAGCCAAAAACCCTCAAAAAGAGGCCATTTCATCCACCTTAAACTCAGACCCCTCAATACAGAGGGAAAGGTAAAACCGGGCGGTGGGGCTACCTGAAAGGAGGAAAAGGAAGAAATATTTTTCAGAGCCCCCATTCAGATAGATAATGATGCCAAACGAGTAGGGGGCAGGATTTCAATCTACTTCTCAAGATAGTGGGAAGTAACATTAGACCACAAAATCCTGGACTCAGTCAGAAGAGGAGTAAAAATAGAATTTTCCTCCTTTCCCCCACAAAGACTAGAGGTGATATCTCTTCCATCATCAAGGCTACAGAAAATTCTGTACACAGAACTCCAGCAAATGCTATCCTCTGTTGTAATATCACCGGTTCCATGAGCAGAGCAAGGCCAAGGTCATTACTCCTGAGTATTCCTTATAAAGAAGCTGAGTGGAGTTCATCAATACATCGTTAATCGACAATTCAAAATGGAGTAGGAAAAATCTACAAACCCGTTGATTGGGAAGGGCTTCACCATGGCCACCATAGACCTCCAGGAGGCATACTACCATGTACCCATTCATCCAAACTACCATCGGTATCTGAGGTTTGTGGTCACTCTAGGCCAGGAGGTGTGTCACTTTCAGTTTAAGGTCCTTCCCTTCAGCATACCATCTGCACCCCGAAAATTCACAAAGATTATGGCGGAAGTAGTAGCCTTTTTCAGGAAGCAAAACATCTGCATCATTCCCTACCTGGACGACCTTCTCATCATGGCTCCTTTCAGTGTTACTCTAAGAGCGCATCTCCATTCAGTTCTACATACCCTAACATCTTTAGGCTGGATCATAAATCGGGGAAAATCAGACTTCAAACCATCCACCAAGAAAGTATTTTTAGGAATCCTTTTAGACTCCCAAAATCTAAAAATCCTTTCTTCCGGTCACCAAACAATTATGCATATGATCAAGGGTTTGAACCCTAAAGACCCAGAAGAGGGTGACATTAAGATTTGCAATGTACATTCTAGGATCAATGACATCATGTATTCAGACAGTTCCCTGGGCCCAGGCTCACTCAAGGATCCTCAAAAAATGTATCCTTTCTTGCTGGGACAAAACTCTGGAGACACTCGGTACAAGAATCTCTCTTCCTCAACATGTAAAACTACTGTATCCCTCAACTGGTGGCTCAGCCAAGAAAATCTGGCAAAGGGAATACCTTGGATCCAACACCCAGTGTTTTCAGTAACAGACGCCAGCAAATGCGGTTGGGGTGGGGTGACATCTCGAGAAGTCTTTCAGGGAATCTGGCCCAAAAAGATGGACAACCGTTCCTCCAATTTCAGAGAATTGAGCAAAACCAATACTCCAGGGAACCCATGTCCGAGTTTCATCAAGGCAGCACAAAATTTGAGAGTCTGCAGCAGTTCTCAGCAAGAATTTTCATTTGGGTAGAACGTCACCTCCCATCTTTATCGGCTCTTCACCTAAAAGGATCCGACAACATCGAAGAAGAATTTCTCAGCAGAACGGATTTGGACCCAGGGGACTGGAGCCTCAGTATGAGAGTATTCCATTTTTTAACCAAAAAATGAGGTCTCCCGGAGGTGGACCTGTTCACAAACCGGGAAAATGCAAAAGTAGAGCATTATTTCTCCATATGTCCAAACGAAACCCAAACAAAGGTGGATGCCTTCCCTCACCTGAGAAGTTTCAGGTTGGCCTACACGTTCCCTTCAATTCCGCAGTTTCCAAAGACTCTGCAAAAGGTCTGAACAGATAAGGTCAAAACCATCCTGATTGCCCCTCTCTGGCCAAAGAGGAGCTGATTCGGGGCTTTGAAACTTCTGAGATGAGAAGGACATCTGGCCCTGCCAATGGACCACGACCTTCTACGTCAAGGTCCCATTTTTCACCCAGCTCCCCACAGCCTACACTTGGCAGCCTGGCTTTTCAAACCACAATCCTGAGAGCCAGAGGCCTCTCAGATGCTGTCATATCCACTTTGCAAAAAAGAAGGAAACAGGTCACAAATGTCATCTACTCCAAAGTATGGAAGACCTCGGTAAGGTATGGATCCACTTTCATCAATCATTTTCACCCTGACAAGGCAAAAATTCTAGACTTCTTACAAGACGGCTTATCTAAAGGACTAAAACCCAGTACCTTGAAAGTCTAGGTGTCGGCCCTGAGCTCCTACTTCAATCATAACCTGGCAGACCACCGGTGGATAAGGAGGTTCATGTCAGCTGCCTCCAAAATCCGTCCAAGGAAATCCAACATAATTCCATCTTGGGATTTGAATATAGTGCTGAAAGGTCTAACTATTCCACCATTTGAGCCTATGGACCAGATCCAGATAGACAAACTCTCCTGGAAAGCGGCACTACTTGTAGCCTTTACAACAGCAAAAAGGGTGGGCGATATTCAGGCCCTATCCATTAGGGAACCTTATTTAAGAATTCTGGACGACAGAATAATATTCCGCTTAGACCCGTAATTTTTGCCAAAAGCGTCATCTGACTTCCAGAGGTCCAAGAAATAATTCTACCCTCCTTCTGTGACAATCCAGAGGACGAGAGAGAAGCAGGATTCCATTCTCTGGATATTCAGCAGACTATTCACTTCTACTTGAGTCAAACAAAACCTTGGAGGAAGGATCAGAATCTGTTTGTCCAGTATGGTGGACCAAACAAATAAATAAAAAAAAGAAAGAAAGAGCTGTCTGACAAATTGGATCAAAAAAGCAATCACCGACACTTATAGAAATCAGGACCTGTCTCCTCCAGAAGACATTTGGAGAAGCAAAGTTGAGACAATCAGGTCACCTGGCCAGATGGAGAGGTTCAGAGAAGCCAGGTTGGGACAATCACATCACCTGGCCACGTACCTCAATGGACTATCAGCTTCCTATGCGTGTCACTACCTCCTGTCTGTGGGTGCCTGCCAAAAGCAGGGTGCCACTGGTGGAGGTAGTCGGCTCTGGAAGCCCCTAAGTTACAGCTGCTCTAATACCGGCGAACCAGCGGAAGGGTGAGACTGTAATTTGCACCATCTTGTGTATTGGTAGGACTGTACTATATGTTATTGTCTGTTGGTGGTTCAATATAGTATTGCCACACTGTTTTACCCTCACCCTGTGTTGTCTGAGTAGTAGTCTGCCCACAGGAAAGGAGTGCGGGCATTCAGTGGATGAACCCTAGTCCATGCAGTCTAAAGAAAGCTAGGTCAGCGGACATGAGGACTCACTGACCCTCAATGCCTCCTCAGTTGTGTTTTCCTTTTTCACTCATATGCACTTTTGTCTTCTCATATGCACTTTTGTAGTTGACCTTTTGAAATGATTTATTAACTGCATGCACTTTGCATATCTTTTGTTTTCTATACATAGTTTATCCAGTATTTTCATGTTTAATACCACCATGAGACAGTTCAAACGGGATAGCACATGAGGGGAGAACACAGCACATGAAGGAGAAAGCAGACAAGGGGGATAGCACATGGGGTAGACAGGTCAAAAAAGAGCACAGACGGGAAAAGTAAGCACATGGGGAAAGAGAGAGTGGATAGGTGGGTGAGCACATGGGGGGGAAAGACGCCTGCCCCCATCATGGCATTACCGCCCTCCCGAAGCGATAGCATCGGGTCTCCATCTAGTTTTATCTTATAATCAGCATTTATTTCAGGTCTTGAATTTTCTTCTACTCTAAAATGAAATGGACATGACACTATGTAAAATAAATGATGCACAGGAAATGAAGAGTTTTAATTAAATCTACATGATCCAGATTTTTGTAAGTGCGCTAAAATATTTCATTGGTTTCAATTACACGATTTTTCTTTGTAGGCAAATCTGGAACTGCTTTTATCCATGTTAAAAAAGAGCATGAGTATTTCATATGAACTGTCTGTTTGAAGAGCTTGATGACCATCACCAGGACCCTGCACTAAAACAGTCCAGGCCTAGCAGATCATTATCACATCTGAGGGTATGAAGGAAGGATAAATTACACAAACCCAACAATGCAGATCTTAAAAAGAGGCAGCAAACTGCATAAAGGTATACTCGAAGAAGAAATTTATTTCACATGCTATAAAAAATATTTCTAGAGTTTTAAAGAGTTGCTTGTACTGACAGGTTTCTGTTCTGCAGCATTTACTTAGTATATTGCTTTATTTTAATGACTGCTTTATTTCTTGATCCCTGAATACAGCAGCATGTGGCTGTTACATGCATTTGAGAAGGCACCAAATTTTTTGTAAAATTTCTGAACTCAGGCAAGTATAAGCAAATATTTGCACTAGTTACAGTTGTGACATTTCATTTCAGGCTTGTGTAAAATTGAACTGATCTCAACTGTACCTCCGTAGCCACTGATTCCATACAATGACATAGAGGTATGAATCCAAAAGAAAAAATAATTGCAGTTGCTACTGATCTGACCGTGCTGTAGTGCAGCAGTAGCACTCTATGCAGTGATGAGACAGTGACCCAGCAAAGTTCAAAGCAAAACCTCTCTTTAATGTTCAACTCAGCAACACACAGCACATGATATCCTCCAGATCACAGCCGGGAAACATCCTCTGGATTACAGTCACTAAATACGCCAGTCCTCCTCTGACAAGTTGAGGGGGTGACTGCACCGCTGTGTTAATTTTCTACTCACAGCTTTGCACAGTACACAATATCCTTCAGTTTACAGTTACTAAACATGCCAGTACTCCGCCGCTGCACAGGACAGTCTACCTCTGGTTCACCGCCGGGCACAAGACAGACCACCTCCGAGACCAGTTGCCGTGGGCGACGGCACCGCTGTGTACGCCGTTGGTGCCAGGCCCGAGTTGCCTTGGCTGCTCTGGCTCCACTTGTCTGTGTTGCCTCACACAAATGGATCACTGCTGAGCAGACTGCTCTGCCCTCTAGCACACACCAGACTGACATTGAACCGGACACACCCAAACCCTACACTGCAGGGTTTTTAACTAGCAACCATGAAAAATACAGGCCATGAATGAAACGGACTGCACCACAACAATCTGTAGTTTGTTTCAAAACACCAAAACCCAGAGCAGGTTTTCCCTAAATATGCATTGGACAACCAGCATGTCCAAGACCTATACTCACTTTATAAAGACATACCGGAACAAATGACATAAAGCAAAATGCACATACCTAAATTAAGGTGCAAGAGAAATATAAGGACCATAGAGAGTTTAGATATCTTAATAATAGTATGAATAGACACCAAAGGTATACTAAAGTACTAATTAACAAAGACTAGTTATATAAAGTTAGTTTGTCATTATTAATCCAAAATATCAATATACAAACAAAAACAGTGCAGTTAGAAAATTGAATCCATACTGAGAATCAATTTATACTAAAAATAGGCGGGCAGCAATGTAACCATGAAGGCAAGGAAAGGCATATAATATGAACACATGAAGGACACCCCAGACATGCAGAGTAAAAAATTAATAATCAATAAAGTGCATAGTGCATAACATATGAAACAAATATTTATCTGCATTCTCTGAAGTACTCTCATCAATAACAAAGTGATAGGGTAAGAGGCAATTGTATGTTACTAGACAGACTATATTCACTTTAGTCTACATTGCAACCACAGCTATGCCTGTGACTGCAATGCACTCTCATGGCCTCAATACCCTTCCGTGGGCACCCTGGGGGGAACATACAGTGACCCTCACATGTAACACCAGTCACTGCCTCACAGTGCTCACCTTAAATATTTTCCTTGCATTATTCCTTCAAATAGAAAAAAAAGCCTATCTAAAAGAGGAGTAATAGAAACAATTCTTTAAAATTTGTTCTATGTCCTATTTGCGTCCCATTACTTGAACAAATCTGGAGGTCCTAACAGATACCAATGCATTTTACATGCACAAATAGTAAAGCCATATAGACAAAAGGGCACACGATGGATCATAATATTCAAAACTGTTTAATTCTTAGAAAGTGAAAACTTAAACTATGCAGTCTTAAAAGACTTAAAAGTCTATTTTACACAACCTATCAGTTGTCTTACTTTGTGCCAGAAATGTACTCCACGATTCTGGCTCAATTTTTGGCACAAGATATTGCACATTAGATCATACCCCCTTTCGAATAAGCCATGCTCCTTTTCAGCAAGTCCATGCCTCCTTGCCAGACAAGCACCTAAAATGCATATTAAACATGTCACAAAAGACATTTTTTGAAAATTATTACACAATTCCTCCACTTTTTAAAAAAAAAAAAAAAAATCTTATAATAAAGATTCCGAACACGTGCGTAATTACCGCTCGTACAAAAGGGGGCAGCATTTTGGGCGGAGCCGGGTTTCCGCTGCGTCCAAAGAGCTGCATATCCGGACCGTGGACACATACACTTATTGTTAGTGTCCTCACTACGATGGCTGACACCAACCAACAAAGCTAGGCATTAAAATGGTGTAGTTAATCTTCTCCAACCCCATCTCATCTGAGTACAAACTAACTATTTATATCATCCAACAAATCAACTGAAAGAAGTTATGAAATATCTTTTTTAGTCATTTGCGTGTTATGGCTTATGGCAATAAAGGACAGAAGAGATTGAGATATCTACAAGATTAACTGTTATGGCAACTAAGGAGGACTGTGAAAAACACTAATTCACTGACAGTGCCTCTGTCAGAGGTAACATCATCCTGCTGTGACTGAGAAGAGTGATGTACCATATATACCATAATGCCCCCTTCTCATTCCAGACTAATATGCTTGCTGGCGGCAAAAGAAAAAATTGTGACCTATGTTTGGAAGTAGTAATGCTTGGGAGGCTGGTGCTTACTGCTGTGGTAGGTTTTTTCCTCTCTTTTACATTATCCCATCCATCATTGCACTTTTTCTTTAACGATACATTTTTTATTACACTATAATTACATTTTTCAGTTTTCAAAACCCAATTATTTCCCTCACCTCAAAAAGACTGAACAAGAAACAGTAGGTAGGCACATGTCCAAATACCAGCAAAGGTCAACAGGTGTCATTTGTGTGGCGTGTAAAGCTGTCAAATTTGACTAGTGAAACATTTGCAAAAAAAAAAACAAAGTTAAATTTCAGGATTTAAAAAAAAAATGTTTGCAAGTTTTTAAACATAATTATTCCTTTCTTACGCAAAAAGACATAACAAGAAATGTTAGATAGTTACATGGCATAAAAAACAGAAATGGCAACAGGCCACAGTATTAGTGTGGCGTATACAGTTGTCAAATTTGATCACTGTGTGCAAAAAAACAGTTATTTAAATGTCTGGAATATTTTAAAAATGTTTCCATTTTTTCACAAAATTATTCCCCCCTTTCCAAATAGAATGAAATGCTTGGTATACTTCCGAAATGCCAAAAGGCTGCAGTGTCAGTGTGGCATGTACAGATGGCAAATTTGACTACTACACCAAGCATGCAAAAATAAAGTATTTTGTGAAATGCACATTTTGTGAGGTAGGCAGTCGGATTTAAATGTCTGGATTATGATTTATTTTCTTTTGTAATTTGTTAACACCATAATTACTCCCTTTGTTTAAAGCATTGACCAAGAAATGCCAAAAATGAAATACAATTACTTGAGACAAGATTATTTTCACTGACAGATACTAAGTTTATTTTTATTCCTTAAGAATTATTGTGCTGGCTTGCTGTTTTCTTGTGTATGAAGAATAAACAAATGTGTAATTCAAATGTAGCAGACAGCTGCCAATTATACTATTATTGGCAACACTATAGCACTATTGCTGCCAGCTCTCTTCTCTCTTTTCTGCTCTAAGGCCGGTTTCACACGTCAGTGGCTCCGGTATGTGTAGTGACTGTTTTTTCACGTACCGGAGACACTGACACATGTAAACCCATTCAAATGAATGGGTCTATGCAGATGTCAGCGTGTTTTCACAGACCGTGTGTCCGTGTGCAAAACATGCAGACATATCCATTTTGACCTGAATACACGGGCAGCAACATGTGCAGCACACGTGCACATGGAGAACAGTGTGCACTGTCCTCCGTGAGCATGAACGGCCACCGGGGAAGTAGCGCTACTCTAAGCCCTGTTCCCCTGCATGTGGTGCTGAATGCGGCTCTCATTGACATGGGAAAATGACAGTGCTGAGGTAACAGGAGTTCACGCCGGCAGCGAACACAGACTCAGTGACGTCACCGCTAGTCACTGAACCTGTGCGCACTGCATCCCATTCATTCCCCAGTAGTTTACAGGCCGAGCGGACGCATTAACACCGCTCCGGTTGTAAACTGATTATCCCCAGATATGGCTTGTACCATGGGAATGACTGTACATCGGACAGATATGGTATATTGTTGGCTTTTTTTTTTTTTTTTTTTTTTTTTTACAGGAGATCGAGGCATTCGAGATGGGATTAGCAGTGTAATAAAGATGGAAAAAATATGTGATGTATTGTTTCATTAAAATACTTTATTCTTACTGTGTGTGTTTATTTAACCCTTTACTTACTATAGGATTAGTAATGGATAGGTGTCTTCTTGACACCTCTCCAATACTAAGCCTGGCTTAATGTCACCTTGCAATAGAAAGGTGACATTAACCCCTTATGACCCACTTGCCACTGCTACAGGGCAAGTGGGAAAAACCTGACAAGGCTCCAAAATAGGCGCATCTAACAGATGCACCTTTTCTGGGCAGCTGCAGACTGCTGGTTTTAGGCTGGGGGGCCCATATTCATGGCCCTTTACCAGCCTGAGAATAGCAGCCCGCATCTGTTAGTTTTGCTGGGTTGGTTAAAAATATAAGGGGGACCCGTTTTCATTCACTGTTCCCTGCTCGCGCTGTTGCCGGCAGAGCAGGGAGAATGACAGCCGCGTTCAGCACTACATGCAAGGGAACAGCGCTTACTGTAGTGCTACTTCCCCTGCGGCCGTCCATGTGGTACTGATGCGGCACACAGGCAGCACACGTGTGCCACATGTAGTATGCGCCCGGACACACAGACACACGGATATGGATATCTCCGGTACCGTTTTTTCCGTTAACGGAAATATCTGGATGTCTGAAACCGCCCTAACAACTGAATATCTGTAGTGAAAGACGATGAAAGGTGAGCATTGGAGATCCACAGGGCGCCTTGCTCAGAGTCAGGAACCACCCAGTTACAATTTGCTTGAATTCACAGGGATTAGCAAATTTCCTAAAATTCGGCACAAATTTGTATCACATTGAATTAATTTGCTCATTTCATTCACTCATTAAGTATTGTATTTAATTTTTTTCTAAGTTCTTTTAGACATTTCTCCTGTTCTCGCTAGAATAAATGTAATGATTGCCATAGATGAGTAGTATTTGGAGGAATATAATATGATATAACCCACTGGTGCTTGACACACAAATTAGTTTCTGGCTGCTATGTTTGAGTGACAATAACCACCTATTATCAAAAGTATAGAAAGAAACAAATGTAAAATCCAAACAGCACTCAGCACTAATGAGGGGAATGAAGGGGATAAGAAAAGGTTTGTCCTCCTACAGGGTTTTGCCGTCAGTATACAACAATACTACCGCTGGATGTGGAGCCAACTGTGAGAGTTAATTTCACCAGAGCAGCAGTGTCCTTAATTTCTTAATGCAATAAAGTGTGCAAGAAAAAACACAACATATGTTTTAATAAATAATACTGGTGCGTACAATTTGACACGGAAAATGGTCTAATACTTTTTTATTTACCATGTTATTAATGTGTTAGCAGATTCTTTTACAAAATTTCCTTTTTGTATGGCCCCATGTACTTCTTATGACACGGGCATTCAATACAGTAAATTACACCTTTAGTATGACACGAGATGAAGTTCTTTAAAGTTTATGTCTCCTTGTCCTGTTGAAAAGTGGTTCTCTTGTGTGGATTTATAGTTCAGCATACTTTGCATCTTTTACATGGAAAAAGCCTTTAAGGTCCAGATACGGGGTAATTAAACCATTCCCGGGTCCAATGTTTTGCACAGTTGGGGCTATCGTATTGCCTATATTTATGGCTTTTCATAAAAAGTTTGGGGGCCGTACAAAAAAGAAATTTTGCAAAAGAATCGGCGACAAACATTAATAACATAAATAAAAAAGCATTAGACCATCCCTTATCCAAACGTTACATAGAGAAACATGGAGAACCTATAAGGGACACAGGTATGGGGGATACAAGTCATCAGGGAGGATTGGAGAGGTGGAAATTAAAAATATGTCTCGTAAAGAGACAGAGTGGATATTCTATTTAAACACCATAAAACCACATGGTCTGAACAATGATGCAGAACTGTTCAGTTTCCAATGAATCCTCCAATTTTTGTCCACCACTGGAAACCCATTACGAATTAATCTGTTTGATCACTGATTACACGATCCTCCATATATATACTTATAGGTTTACTAATGGTTTCATAAACCATTTTAAGTGTCTCTACTCCCCTTTCGTATTTAATTTTGATAATATTTGACCTTGAGAACCTGATATAAATATAACAAGCGGACAGTGCGCACTACCGATCTCACCACAAGTATCTAAATTATACCACAAGCATTTAATTATGTTTGTGGTTGGGAATATTTCAACTTCTACTTATGAATAGTTTGGGGATATGCATTTTTGCTTTCAGTTACCAGTACTCAATCATATAGATACACTTTCACTTTATTGCATCCTAAATTGCCAAGTAACCCTTTAACTATGTAAGGCAGCCCTATCATGAGATTGGTCACATGATTGCCTAATTGTATCCACCGTGGTATTTAAAGGTTCACTCAACTGGGGCTGTAACTATCCCTGATGAAGGAAGCCGCAAGCTCCAGAACCGCATTGCATTAGGACCCTATTTTTACCTTTCAAACACCTAACCACAGGTTAGGGTGTGACATCACTAACTCTTTACTAGATGCGGTTATACCGCTCGGGTCAACTGGCATTGTTTTACCGTACACCTGCTACCGGCCGGGGCAGCGTTTAGTATACATAATTACTGCCTTAAACAAGTGTAAGGAGATAGACTGGACCACGAGTACCTGCATGCTGGGTCTGGAACTAGAAAGGCTGCATCCTTTGTTCCCGGGGGGGAAGCCTGAGTGAAGCGGACCTTCCCCTCCAGCCTGAGGAAAGCTTGAGAGGGAGGGACCTTCCTGAAGATCCAGAGATGCGGGGAGAGCCTGAAAAGGGCGCGCAGCAGCAGAGGTATAAAAGGAAAAAGCGCGTGAAGCAGAGCAGTCTGGCACCAGCAGGGAGCAGCACAGAGAGCAGCACACAGTGCAGTGAGCAGCGCATTCTGTTTCCCCCACCAGAGAGTACCAGAGTACCAGTGTGGCAATGGGCCATATAGGAGCCCCCGTCGCCTGCAGAGAGAGCTGTGCAGAGCAGAGCCGTACTAGCAGAGCAGAGCCGTGTCAGCAGAGCAGAGCTGTGCAGAGCCGTACACACAGAGCAGAGCTGAGCCGGGTGTTGCAGCAGCGAGAGAGAGACGTGCTCCGTCCGGATAGCACAGCCTCACACAGACCAGCAACCGCTGTTGCCCGCCGCCAACCGCGGGGAATAGAGAGAGAGAGGTGGGCAGTGTGTACCCGGTGACCGATGTAAAGCCAGGAGCCAGAAGCTTCAGGATCGTAAGTACCAAGCATGTGACGCCTGAAAGAGACCGGTAGCGTGATCATAACCTACACCCCGACTGTGCTTGTAAATCTCGGCCCCAGACACTTGTGACTTGACTTGGCCTTTGTATACTTGCAGAGCCACTCTGGGCTCATACAGGACTGTGGCCCTTACCGTTGTTCAGCCACTACAGTATATGGACTAGGAACAGTGGAAGGTACCGGAGACCGACCACTGTTACCAGAAGATGGGGTATTGTCATTTACTTTGCCCCACTGGAAAGACCACCGTGCCAGCGCCATTGAGTTTGCAGCAGGAGCTGCAGGTTTAGGACTGCCTTATATCTGTGATAACAAACTGCCGTTATCTGAACTGTTGTTATATTCTTTGCCTTAATGTACTGTTTGCCTCCCCTGTCTAACTCTTTACCTCCCTGCGTGGAGTATTCCCTGTAAGCAAACCTGTTAACCCTTGATCTGCCTGTGTCCCATCACTGCATCCCGCGTTCCTGCTAGTTACCTTTACATTAGCCTCAAACAGTCTATGAAATTTTAAATCCACGGAGCCCGCTATTATAGATGGACACATACAGGCCAGTGGTAACATCTTATAGAACAATGAAACATTGTATCAGCATCTGGAGTCATTTAGATACATTTCACACAGACTCCACTCACTCCTTTCAGACCGCGAGGCTCCTGCAGCATTCCCTGCATGTCTATGGCGGCCTGTTTTCGTGCACCGACACATTGGACCCTTTCTGCCAGTGCCGCGCGTGCTCCAGCCTTGGACACGGGCAGACATCCCCTCGCCCACTTCAGGCAAGCAGCGTTGTCTCTCCAAGATACGGCCCGGACACATTGCACCCAGCTTTCCCGGTGACAGCGAAATCAGTGTATCCAGCTCTCATAGCAATCAGCTATCCAAGCCTAAGGTAATAGCTCAACTTTACTAATTGCATTTTCCGTGTCAAATTGTACACACCAGTATTATTTATTAAAACATATGTTGTGTTTTTTTCTGGCACACTTTATTCCATTAAGAAATTTAGGACACCGCTGCTCTAGTGAAATTAACAATGTCCTCTCACAGTGTGGCTCCACGTCCAGCGGTAGTATTGTTGTATACTGACCGTAAAACCCTGTAGGAGGACAACCCTTCTCTTATACCCTTCATTCCCCTTACTTTATTAGTTCTGAGCATGGTTTGGATTTTACATTTGTTTATTTGGAAGAATAATTGGTGCTGACTGATGAAATATATGATGAAAATATATTTTACTAGCACAATTTTATTTCCAGCTGCTCAAAATAATTTTGTGTCCAAATATTATTGCCACAGTTTTATTAGCAATTGTTTTGAGATCTCTCCATTTATAGTAATACTAGATTAAGGCCCGATGCGATCGCATCGGGAGGATAGTGATGTAGCGTTGACCATGTGTTGTGCGGCACTGTGAGCAGCACACCTTGAGAAGGAGATGTGGTGAACAGCTATCCCGCCTATCTCTTTAGCTGTTCACAAAAACCCAGCCCTGTTAAAAGAGGAAATAACATATCTCAGCAGCAAATATGATGCTGGACCTTGACATCCGGGTTCACATCACCAAATGAAAGAATTTTGATGATACACATCTCCCCTCATACTTAATGTGTGTTACAGTAATATTGAGAATTATGTGTAAATGTATCGCACCAATGTTTTTATGTGGATAGGATATTTACATAGTGAGCCTCAAGAAGGACAGTATTACTGATGTATGTAAAGTGCTATTGAAATAATAGTACTCTATAAAATAAAAAATTAATTATTATTACCTAAGTTATGTAGGTATGTGTTAGCTATGTAGTTGAAATCTACGTATGCGTGCCTAAATTATTTTTGTTTTTTTATTTTTTTTATCTATATACCTATACGTATGTATGTTTCTATGGATTTAACCCCTTTCTGACATCAGACGTACTATCCCGTCCATGGGACCCGGGCCCCTATGCCCATGGACGGGATAGTACGTCTAGCGCGATCAGCGGCGCCCACGTGGTGAGCGCCGCTGATCGCAGCCGGGTGTCAGCTGATTACATGATCTCAGTGTACCAGGGGTTAAAGGGAAGCATCGGCAGGGAGGGGGCTCCCTCCGTGCTTCCCTGAGCCCCCCACAGCAGCGCAATGGACACTGAACACTTTAAAACCGAGGGGACTTAATAATGAGGTGGAACTGTTTGTTTTTGATTAACATCATCTGTTTGTACTAGCTATTCACTGCTGAGTCAAGGGTATTTAACCCCACCGAGTGCATGATGAGCCATCCCTGAGGAAGGAATCCGTGCTATTCCGAAACTAGTTGGAATTTTGGCTCAAGCAGCACTCTCGTTATCAGACATCACGTGGCTGCGCGTGTCACGTAATCTGGATCATCATCGCAGGTCCTGCCGCACTCACACCACGCTGACCGCGGGTGTCTACAATCTATAATGCGGCTGGTATGCTGACCGCCGTTGGACTGTGCCTACTCTGGTGAGCGATCATTTAAGTTCTTTTCCCTGCTCTCACGCCATTCACGCGGGATCTATCACTATTGGAGGATTATCGGACGTTTGTCTGCACCTGGAGCCTGTTACCGGCCGGAACAGAGCTCGGTGATTTATTTGGGTTTTTATCTACTGATTGAGAGACTTCCTAAACGATTAGCAACTATATGCCACTGGGCTTCTACTGCTTAAAAGTCCGCTTACAGCGGTGAATCTACTGCTTAAAAGTCTGTTCACATTAGTGAACCACCTGGGGCTTTCCACTGCACTCCTATTCAGAGGTAATAGTCACAGTGGGGGTATGTGCAAGTTACATCTATAGCACTTTATGTTTCCCCAGTTTGTTTTTGTTTTTATTTATGTCTTCATAGTTATATGGAAGGTGTTTTTAATTAACTATTAGAACTATGGGCTGGCTGCACCCTGCAGTGCATTTGTTCTAGACCTGGGCAGGTAAGTGTTGCTGCCTTTTTGCTTATGAATTTTTGAAGACCTGAGTCTTCTTCAATGGCTTTGTTAACTATTAGAACGTTGCACCGACCATGTTCTTGGTCACTAGAGCCTAACCTGGACACTTGGCTTTGCATTTTTAGATTTAAAACCTATGTTGTGTTTTCTTTGTTTTTTTTAGTTTGATCCATCATTATTCAGTTTCTTCCAGTATTTAATGCTTATGAGTTTAATGTCTTAATCCTACAGGTAATTATATATATATATATATATATATATATATCTGTGTCCAGCTGCAGCAATGAGACTCATGGGTCTTTCCCACCTGGTGATCAAGTACCTGCACGGACTGGATTAGGAGTAAATCCTTCAAACAACAAAAAAGAAAATCCAGCAAGAACTCAGCAAACCAGGGTTGGAGTAAAATGATGCTTTTCTTTATGAATTTATATTAGATGCCACAAAGGAAAAAGGATATTAAACATAATGCTTGGAAAAGCTAACAGCAAGATTCATGGATTCTCAGAAATCATGAACAAACCATTGACCAAGAAATATGATTGATATGAGTCAAGTTGACATCAAATATAAAGATCAGCACAGTAGAGATGAGAAGCCACTAGGTTTCCAATGGTCTATCTTTTAACAGCACTCCTAACATAGCTATACTAAATTATCATCTAAATTAAGACCTCTTTAAAGCGAACCTGTCACCAAGCTTTTCCAAAGTAAACTACAGCTACCACTGTTAATGCATCTTTTATAGTATTCTAGTAAGCTGTATATAAGCCCCACATTTCCTCAACATCGACCACAAAGTACCTTTTATAAAACCCCACACTGACAAAATCCTGATGGCTCCTGTGGCATCTGTCCACCATAGGGCCCCAAATATGCTTATTTTCCTAGCATGTATTGCTTCTGTCATTGTCAAATGGATTGCTTGCCCCAAACTAAAGCCTGCCTTTCAGATCTATCATAATGCAGTTTGACAGAAAGAAGAGCATGAGCAAGTTAGGCAGAAGCGAGAGATCTAGTGGCTGGCACTTTGGAACCATGTTTTGAGCTGAAAATGGCATTTTGCAATAGTAAAGTGTATGACATCTTTGTTGGTAATTGCACTGGTCATCAGGTAAGCTAAAGATTAGTGAACAGAATAGAGCACATTTACAAATTATTTGAAAGCCTTTCTCTATTATTCATCAGGAAAGTTACCATTTCAGCAAGTGAGGTCATGAAGTCTAAACAAAGGAACATAATTCAAACAGAATATCAACAATGTGTAAGTGCCATGGGGATAGCATATGGCACAGATGAGCATTATCACTTTTAATGGGAAAAAAATGGAGAAATTGGAGAAAGGCCTTAGCTTTAAAAGCTGAGTACAGAGTGTTACTACTCAGCCAAGAACCTGCAGTGTAAATTGAAAACATCTCCTTGACTAATTCCAAGGAATGATATAATAATTTAATTTCAGTGAAACATATAGCCACATTATCACCAGGCCTGCCAATAATTCTTAAAGTGAGTACATAACATCTCATCTTCACTGATAGTAGAAGAGGATTGATACTGTACATTTCACATATACAAAAAAACATTGCCCACACTAAAATAAATAAATCACAAGTGGAAAACTGAAATAAGGTATGACTAGGAAACATACAGTACTGTGCACAAGTGTGGCAAAAATGCTGCAAAGTAAAAATGATTTCAATTATTTCAATTTCAACATTGGCTGTATATTTGGGGTCATTGTCCAGCTGTAGAATGAATCTGAGGCCAATTAGACACCTTCCTCATGGTATTGTATGAAAAAGTAATCTATTTCTCAGCATTAGTAACATACAACATTAATTTTGAGCAAATTCCCAATTCCTTTTGCTGAAATGCGGCTACAAACTGGCAAGGAACCTCCCCCACACTTCACTTTTGCCTGCAGACACTTATTAATGTTCTAATGCTCTCTAGCATTTTGCACCCAAACTACCTTCTGTAACAACCAGACATTTAAAATTTTGACTCATCAGTCCAGAGCAATTTGCTGCAATTTTTCAGAACCCCAGTTACTATGTTTTTGTGAAAAAGATGAGTCACTTGACCTTGTTTCAACGTGGAAAGTATTGTTTTTATCCACAATTCTTCCATAAAGACCAGTTATGACCAGACTTCTAAGAATAGTATCTTTCTGCTTCGGCAAAAAGGGCAGGGGTGAGGACTGGGTGGAACATCGTTAGGGGGATAATTATTATGATTTCTTTTCAGAGTACCATTGATTCCATGGTGCTGTACATGAGGTTACATACAAAACACACATAGAAATTATAATGAAAAAACTAATAGTGACAGACAAGTACAGAGGGGAGGTGTTCCCTACCCTTGCGGCCTTACACTTTACAAGATACTGGGGAAGGAGACAGTAGTTTCGGGGTTTCTTGCAGCAGTCCTGGTGTTGTTGAGGTGGCAGCGGGGTCATTGCAGCCTGTATGCTGTCCTGAAGACATGGGTTTTCAAGTTCCGCTTGATAGTTCTGAATGTAGGGGATAATTGGATGTGTTGGGGCACAGAATTCTACAGGATGGGGGGATACACGGGAGAAGTCTTGCAGGTGATTGGATAAGGAACTTACGATTGTGGAGGAGAGAAGGAGGTCTTGGTAGGACCAGAGATTATGTGGTGGGAGATATCTGGAGATTTTTTCAAAGATATATGGGGGGACATATTATAGATGGCTTTGTAGGTCAGTGTTAGTAGCTTGAAGGGATTTGCAAAAGGGAGAAGAGAGGACAGACATGGATTAGTAGGGCAGTAGTGTTAAGACAGGCTGGAGAAGTGCGATGATGTGATGGGAATGATGAGGTCCTAGACCCCACATTGAGTCAAGGCCATCCAAGTGACGTGGGCAGTTTGGAGGAAGGGGTGGTGGTCACAATTTCCCAGCTACACAACAAAAGAGGGAGCAGGGTGCAAAAGCACTGTGGGTGGTCTCTAGCCAGTATGTCAGCTGCTACTGGCCACCACACCGACGAACTGAGCTGAGATGATACACCTCCCACGGAGGACAGCTTGTCATCATTGCCTCTGGGCAGCCTGGCACACAAGAGGAAATACATGCTGCTGTACCTGCTCAATGACGGCCGAGATGCACGGATTGTTACAAGTGCTGATTACTGTGTGGCCACCATGCTGGACCCCCACTACAAGCACAATGTGCCATCATTACTTCCATCACTAGTGCGTGATCGGAAAATGTGGGAATACAAGTGCACGCTAATGGGGCTCAGTAAAAGCACAAGGTAGAGGAAAATGAAGTCACCAACACTTCTGGGGCACCACCTTGGAAGGGAGGGTAGCATGGCAGAAATGTGGAAAACCTTACTCAGTACTTTGCAACATCCAGCACCACCATCTGATATGGTCCGTATTAGCAGGAGGCAGCGTTTAGGTTATGCCAATGTAGAAACTCACCCGGGAAACATGTTAAACTCTAAAAAAAAAGCAACTAAACCTGCCGATTCTGGTACAGACTAGATATCCTGACAAACAAACTCCCTAAACAGCCGGTGAGTTGCTCCACGTTCCTCCTAAAGAGCCATAGGGCAGAGTGTAAATTAATTACTGCAAAGATGAGAAGTGTGCTGAACAAAGGAAAGATGTTACAGTGAGCAATTTACCATATTTTTCACACTATAAGACACACTTTTTTAGAGGACAATGGGTGGTGTGTCTTATTGTCCTGATGTACTTTTTCTGATAGTCTCGCTGTGGATGGGGGGAAAGTCAGCAGCGGGTCACAGGAGTTAGGAGCCAGCACCTCAGGCTAACACTGTGCCTGCTGCTAAAGAAAATGAATATTCACTGCTCCTCACGTCAATAGTTCCTTCAACCTTTTTGCACTGAAGCTGGCGCTGAGAGGAGGGAGGAACTGTGGGCGTGGGGAGCAGTAAATATTAATTTTCTTTAGCAGCGGGCACAGTATAAGCCGCAGCTCCTGGCTCCTGACTCCTGTGACCTGCTGATCCACTGCTGACGCCCCCCATCCACTGCCAGACTATCAGAAAAAGTACATCAGGACATTGCTCATTGCTCTCCATGGCTGCGAGAGTGGAGAGCAATGAATATTCATTCTATTTAATAGCGGGCACACATGATCGCCCAGCCACTGCAGGAAACCAGCAGTTGCGGCTAACACTGTGCTCAAAGCTTAATTAAGAAAATTAATACTTACTGCTCCCCATGCCCACATGCCTATTATTTATTAGCCACACTACTAGAAAAGACACAGTGACACTGAAAAAAATATGTCTTTGGTTGACTAATGGCAATGACATGACTGATGCCAATTATTTATTTGCCACACTACTTAAAAAAACACAACCACAAACGTAACGCAATGCAAAAAAAAAAATAATAAATAATATTTTTATAGAAAAGTGAAATGAAAAATCTTTATAAAGATTTTTCACTTTTCTATAAGAATATTATTTTTTGGACTTTTTTGCATTGCGTTTCATTTGTGGTTGTTTTAGTTGATTTGCAGTGTGTCCTACACTGTCCTAAACCTTAGCTGGACCAATAATGTATATTTATCATCTCGTATGATATAGATATGATTTTGTTTGGATTTTTCAGCTTTTTGTGTTGTCAATTTGCTTCACAATTAAAAAAACACAGTGGTATTAAAAAATTATTTCTTTGACTGAGAAATGGCAATGAAATTACTTATGCCAATTATTTATTTGCAACACTACTAGAAAACACACATCGGTCCTTAAAAATTATTTCTTTGGCCTAGAAATGGCAACTAGATGGCTGTGTTGGCATATGCAACAGCTGTGGACTTCTTTATGTAAAGGATGACTTTATGCTGATCTGACAATAGATGGCGATGTGTAGTTTCCTTGCTTAATGTGTTGTAAGAGAAAAAGCCAGTTTTGTTACTTTCTGTTTTGATTTCCTACTTCCTGATGATGCAGCATTGTATGCAGGGACGGTTTTAGGCAAAGTGGGGCCCTAGGCAAAGTTTAAAATGGGGCCTCAAATGCTAACATATTGCACATCACAGAAGCATTTCGATTGTATTTACATGCGCTGAGTTCAGGCTGCTAAATGAGTGTGATCGACAAAATTGAAGAAGTCGTTCAACACTTGTTCCCTGGCCTCTTTCCACCTTCTGAGAAAGAATGATGGGAACAGAACGATCACTAATGGATCACTAAGGGTGTGTGCACACGTTGCGGTTTTTGCTCCGGATCCGCAGCGGATTTGGTATTGCGGATCCGCAGCAGTTTCCATGCGGTTTACAGTACCATGTAAACCAAGGGAAAACCAAATCTGCCGTGCACATGCTGCGGAAAATTCCGCGCAGATTTGCTGCGGTTTATTTTCCGCAGCATGTTCCTTCTTTTTTGCGGAACCGCAGCTGCAGTGTACGTTCCGGGATATACAAATCAATCAATCTCTCATCCGCACTGCCAAACCGCACTAGAACCTGCATCAATTCCGCTGTACACATGCTAGGAATCCGCAGGAAAAATGCATGTGTTTTACCCTGCGGTTTCTGCCAAGAGATATGGATTCTCTGCAGAAAAAGCCACGGACTAATCCGCAACGTGTGCACACACCCTAATAGATCACCATACAGTATCATGTTATCAGCAGCACATCTACAGTTTACACCCCATAGTCCTCCATATAATATAATGTCCCCCATAGTCCTCCATATAGTATAATACACTCCTCAGTCCTCCATATAGTATAATACACTCCTCATAGCCCTCCATATATTAAAATACACTGCTCAGTCCTCCATATAGTATAATACACTCCTCATAGTTCTCCATATAGTATAATGCACCGCCATAGTCACCCATGTAGTATAATTCACTTCCCATAGCATAATGCACCCCACAGTTCTTCATATAATGTATTCCCCATAGTTCTCGATACAGTATAATGCAGCCCACATATAGTGAAATGCAGCCACCCCACAGAGTATAATGCAGCCCCGCCATACAATATAATGTAACCCCCATAGAATATAATGCAGCCCCCCTCTTATAGTATAATGCAGCCACCGCTTAGAGAATAATGCAGCTACCCCAGAGTATAATGCAGCCACTCCACAGAATATAATGTAACCCCCATAGAATATAATGCAGCCCAACCCCCCATATAGTATAATGCAGCCCCTCCATAGAATATATGGCAACCCCCTCATAGGATATATTGCAGTCCCTTATATAGTATAATGTAGCCCCTCCATAGAATACAATGTAGCCCTCCTCATATAGTATAATGCAGCCCCCATCGATAATGTAGCCCCAACTAGAATATAATATAGCCCACCTCCCCATAGAATATAATGTAGCCCCCATATTATACAACACAGCCTCCTCCTATAGAATATAATGTAAAATTTACCCCCCATGGTATATAACACAGCCGCATAGTATATAGCCCAGCACCACATGGTATACACTCCAGCACCACATGGTATATACCCCAGCCCACCATTTTATACAGCCCAGCCCACCATGGTATACAGCCCAGTATGGTATATAATGGTATATAGCCCACCATGGTATAATACAGCCCACCATGGTATACAGGCTGTATACCATGCTTGGCTGTATAATACAGCCCAGCATGGTATAATACAGTCCAGCATGGTATAACACAGCCCAGCATGGTATAATACAGTCCAGCATGGTATAATACAGCCCAGCATGGTATATAGCCCCCCAGAATGATATAATACAGCCCAGCATGGTATATAGCCCCCCAGAATGGTATAATACAGCCCATCACAGTATAATACAGCCCAGCATGGTATATAGTCCCCCAAAATGGTATAATACAGCCCAGCACAGTATAATACAGCCCAGAATGGCATAATACAGCCCAGCACGGTATAATACAGCCCAGCATGGTATATAGCCCCGCAGAATGGTATAATACAGCCCAGCTCGGTATAATACAGCCCAGCATGGTATATAGCCCCCCCAGAATGGTATAATACAGCACAGCATGGTATAAAGCCACCCCAGAATGGTATAATACAGCCCAGCATGGTCTAATACACCCCAGGAAGGTATATAGCCACCCCAGAATGGTATAATACAGCCCAGCATGGTATAATACAGCCCAGCATGGTATATAGCCCCCCCAAAATGGTATAATACAGCCCAGCACAGTATAATACAGCCCAGCATGGTATAATACAGCCCAGCACAGTATAATACAGCCCAGCATGATATATAGCCCCCCCCAGAATGGTATAATACAGCCCAGCATGGTATATAACCCCCCAAAATGGTATAATACAGCCCAGCACAGTATAATACAGCCCAGCATGGTATAATACAGCCCAGCACAGTATAATACAGCCCAGCATGGTATATAGCCCCCCCAGAATGGTATAATACAGCCCCCCAGAATGGTATAATACAGGCCAGCATGGTATAATACAGCCCAGCATGGTATATAGCCCCCCCAGAATGGTATAATACAGCCCAGCATGGTATATAGCCCCCCAGAATGGTATAATACAGCCCAGCAAGGTAGCATGGTATATAGCCCCCCTAGAATGGTATAATACAGCCCAGCACGATATAATACAGCCCAGCATGGTATATAGCCCCCCCAGAATGGTGTAATACAGCCCAGCATGGTATAATACGGCCCAGCATGGTATATAGACCCTCCGGCATGGTATGATACAGCCCAGCATGGTATAATATTGCCCAGCATGGTATATAGCTCCCCCAACATGGTATGATACAGCTGACCATGGTATAATACAGCCCAGCATGGTATATAGCCCCCCAGCAAGGTATGATACAGCCAAGCATGGTATATAGTCCCCCCAGCATGGCATGATACAGCCGAGCATGGTATATAGTCCCCCCAGAGTGGCCCCACAGTCCAGTACTCACACTGATTTAAAAAAAAAAAACACTCCTCACCTCCCCCTCATGCAGCGCTGCTGGCTGCTCCTGTCTCCTCCTGCTCTGTCTGGCACACAGTGAGAGCACGATGACGTCATCGCGCCCCCGCTGTGTCAGAGGCAGAGCGGAGAATGATGGGAGAGGAAGTGTCAGCTGACGCTCTGTCCTACATCACTACCTCCTTCAATGCGGCGGCGGTGGTGGGAGTCGGCGCTGAGGGCAGGCGGGCCCCCCTGCCTCACAGGGGCCCCATAGCGGCTGTGTGATGTGCTGCTGGCTGGGGGCCCCTGGAGGAGCGGGGGCCCTAGGCAGCTGCCTGGTCTGCCTGCCCATAACGCCGGCCCTAATTGTATGACTGTGCATTTTTCCTTTACCTCATGCTCTGAGAAGTAAAAGCTTGTTATCCCATGTAATCTGCTCTGTAAAGATTTCTACTGCAACTGTGGGTATTCAAAGAGCTGTGCAACAAGCTGTGCCACAGGCTGATGCCAGTTATTTACTAGCCACACTACTTAAAAAGACACAGTGGTACTGAAAAAGTATATATCTGGCTTCAGTACAGCAATGTTTTTTTTAATAGTGTGGCAAATCAGAAAGTGAAGGATTATAGGGGTTAGAGTGGAAACAAACAGAAACATTGTTTACAGTGACTCTTTCCAGTTACTTTCTGTTGCCTGCTGGTTCAATTCTGGATTAATTTATATTTTCATATCATCTCACTTTTAAGATACCCACTGCAGACTAAAGTCTTTGCAGACTTGTGCTATGCAATATATGTGCTACAAAGTGCATTCAGGTGTGAAGCTGAGAGGAGTGGTCTGTGCTCCTCTTGGTCAGATAATTAAGAGTGGACCATATGCATATGATCAAGCCAAAGTAAACAAGGTCATAAATAATACTGGGGTAAAGCAGGGTATTAAATGCACTAGAGACAAGGCCTGAAACAGATATGACATTAGAATTTGTGAAGACCAGACTCATAGATGAATAGCAAAGAAGGTAAGAACAAACAAATGATTCTTCTACTGAAAAAGATAATGGAAATGCTCTTAAAGCTACATAATAAAAACCCTATAATAAAGAGAAAAGAGAATGTTTCAGATGTAAGAAAAAAGGACATTTAAAGAAAGACTGAACCATATGGAAAGCAGAACAGAAATTACACCATAGGGAGAATACACAGAAGGTGAAAAACACAATTTCTGATTCATGTGAAAATAATTGGAATGGCTCATTTAAAGTAACTGATAAGAAATCATCATTTGGTTGGTTTATTGACTCAGGAGCAACAAGTCACATGACAAGTAATAAAAATTTCTTTATTAAACTTGATTTAAATAATAAGGAAGCCATTTATCTTGCAGATGGAAGCAAAATAACTGCAGAAGGTGTTGGACAAGGAATACTAAACTGTTCCAACAAATTTGCGAATGATTTAAAAATACTTGTACAGGATGTGTTATACCTTTCATGATTAGAAGGAGGATTGTTATCTGTAAAACGTCTAACAGCTAAAGGACTTACTGTAAAATTCAAAGATGATGAATGTACAATCCTAGCAGGAAATAAGGTAATAATCAATGTCAAGGCAGATGAACAATTATATCATCTAGACACATTAAAGGAACAGATGAAGTTGTGTACACATGATCACAAGAACTGTATTCACATGTGGCATAGACGTCTAGGACACAGACATCCTGAAAGTATAATGGAGCTGCAAAGGAAAAAATTGACAAAGGATCTATTGATATCTGATTGCTCAATTACCGCAAAATGTGAATGTTATATAAAATTTAAAGCCACAAGGCTATCTATTCCTAAAGAAAGTGAAACAAAAAGCACAAGACCACTTGATTTGGGAATCTAAATGAAGACACTATGATTTCACTGGAAACAAAAAATGAGAAAAACAGCAGTGACATAGCTGAAGGAATATCTGATGAAAAACAAGTTGAAATTGATAAAAAAAACAGAATTTTGAAAATGAAGAGATAAAACTACAAACAGACACCGAACCAAGATGTTCAACAAGAGAAAACAAAGGAAAACCACCGAAACGCCTCTCATACAAGGCAAGTACAAGTAAAATTTATGAACCTACCTCTTTGGAAGACATATCTAAGACTTCCTGAAGAAGAAGCTAATAAATGGATAGAAGCAGCAGAAATAGAAATAAAATCCATGCATGACTCAAAGACATGGATACTAACAGAATTACCAGAAGGAAGAAAAGCTATAGGATGTAAATGGGTTTTTAAAGTAAAGTACCAACAGATGGCACAATTGAACAATACCGAGCAAGACTCGTAGCTAAAGGGTATTCTCAAAAATATGGAGAAGACGATGATGAAAAATTTGCTCCAGTTGTCAAACATACTACAATGAGAACTTTGTTTGCAGTTGTAGCAATGAAACAAATGGAACTGAAATATCTGGATGTACAGATAGCATTTTTTAATGGAAGTTTAACAGAAGATATTTACAAGGAACAACCTCCAGGATTCAAAGATGAAAGTAACCCAAATATGGTTTGCAAATAACAGAAAATTAATTACGATTTAAAACAAGCAGCTAAAGCATGGAATGATAAAATCACGGAAGTGCTCACAAATGAAAAATTTCAAAGGCGCAAAGCTGATCCTTGCCTGTACACAAAAAGACTAATGAACAGATGGATTTTTGCACTCATATATGTTGATGACATTTTAATTTGTTTTGAAAAAGAAAGGGATAAAGAGGACATACTAAAAATCCTGAATCAACATTTCGAGATCAAAGACTTAGGAAATGTGAAACAGTACCTAGGAATACAGATAGAAAGAGAAGAAGATAGAAGTTTCTTACTTAATCAAAATCAAATGATTCAAGACATAACTGAAATATTTGGATTGAAAGATGCAAAAATAGCAAAGTCTCCAATGGAAACTAATTATGTTAAAGAGGTGAATAGTGAGAAAAATGTAATGTAATGAAGAGTACAGAATGGCAATAGGAAAATTACTGTATCTAGCGACTGTTACAAGGCCAGACATCGCAGCAGCAGTAGGAATTCTGAGTAGAAAAGAATCTAAGCCAAATAAAGTGGATTGTAATGTCGTGAAGAGAGTAATAAGTTATTTAAAAGGAACTAGCAATATTAAACTGAAACTGCCTACAAGTAATAGATGCATTGTAACTGGATACATTGATGCAGATTGGGCTGACAGAAAATCTACCAATAGCTATCTTTTCTTTCTTTCAGGCAGACCAATTAGTTGGACTAGTAAAAAACAATCAATAGTAACGCTGTCGTCAACAGAAGAAGAATATGTTGCAGCAGCACATGCAAGTCAAGAAGTTCTATGGTTAAGACAATTGCTAAAAGAACTAGGACAACCACAGTTGGAACCAACAAAAATAAATGAGGACAATCAAGGATGTTTTTTTTTTTTTGCTCAAATGGAAAGAGTTAACCCAAGAACCAAGCACACTGATGTGAAGTATCATTTCTTTGGGATCATCAGGAACAAGGAATCCTGAAATTAGAATATTGTCCAACTAAAGATATGACAGCAGACATATTCACAAAAGGCATTGAATGCTGAAAAACAGAGACTAATGAAGAAAATAGGTTTGACTGAATAAGTCCTTACTGTTGAGAAAGGGTGTTGGCATATGCAACAGCTGTGGATTTCTTCTTTATGTAAAGGATGACTTTATGCTGATCTGACAATAGATGGCGATGTTGTGTAAAGTTTCCTTGCTTAAAGTGTTGTAAGAGAAAAGGTCTCTTTTGTCAGTTTTCTGTTTTGATTTCCTACTTCCTGATGATGCAGCATTGTATGACTGTGCATTTTTCCTTTACCTCATGCTCTGAGAAGTAAAAGCTTGTTATCCCATGTAATCTGCTCTGTGAAGTTTTCTACTGCAACTGTGGGTATTCAAAGAGCTGTGCAACAGGCTGATGCCAGTTATTTACTAGCCACACTACTTAAAAAGACACAGTGGTACTGAAAAAGTATATATCTGGCTTACTAACGGCAATGAAATGACTTATGCCAATTATTTGCCACACTATTAAAAAAAAACATAGCGGTACTGAAAAATTATTTCTTTGGCCGAGACATGGCAATAAGACGGCTGATGCCAATTATTTATTTGCCACACAACTAGAAAACACTCAGCTGTCCTGAAAACGGTAATTAAACCTACCGGTAATTGTGTTTCCAGGAATCCATCCTGACAGCACATTGGAGGACGTCCTTCTCATCCGTAGTGGGACAGGAAACCACGAGAGTTTAAAAGGATCCTCCCTTTTCCATCCCTCAGTGATTTCACAAAGTAACACCACTGGATGGATGCAAACATAGATTTTATTTAAACCAACATTCTTCATACACATGTTACATCACAGTTGTATGGAAAGTATTATCGGGAGGGATCTAACAGTGCTGTCAGGATGGATTCCTGGAAACACAATTACCGGTAGGTCTAATTACCGTTTTCCAGGTCACCACCTGACAGCACATTGGAGTAGTACCAAAGTATATTGGTCCTAGGGCGGGACTACTGCATGGAGCACTTTTCTCCCAAATGCCAGCTGTGTGGATGCTATGTCTAGTTTATAGTGTTTGGAGAAAGTACTAAGACTAGTCCAAGATGCTGTCCTGCAGATCTGCTCTGCCGAGGCCCCCCTTTCTGCCCAGACGCGGCCATTGCCCTGGTTGAGTGGGCTCTAAGGTTCCCCGGGGGATTTTGACCCTGCGTTTTATAGGCTATGCCAATAGTGGATCTAATCCACCTTGCTATTGTCGACTTTGATGCCTTTTTCCCTTTTTTAGGGCCTCTAAACTGGACAAAGAGATTGCTGTCCTGTCTCCAGGGTCTGGTTGCATCCAGGTACCTGAGCACAGTTTCCTTTACGTCCAAGCTATGGTAGGTTTTTTCTCTGCTATTTTTGGGAGACTGGAAAAAGGAAGGAAGTATTACTTCCTGATTCATGTTGGAGTTTGAGGCGACTTTGGGTAGGAAGGCCGGGTCGAGTCTTAACACTAAACGGTCACTAAACACCTGTAAGTAGGGATCCTGGGTTGATAAGGCCTGCAGTTCTCCTAACCTCTTGGCTGAGGTGACTGCCACTAAGAAGGCTGTTTTGAGAGAGAGATTACGAATACTTATCTCTGCACCTATCTGATATGGCTGCTTGCATAGCGTATTGAGGACTAGGTTAAGGTCCCAAGGTGGTACGCTGTTCCTAATTAGGGGTTTAAGCCTTTGCACAGCTCTCGAGAACCAGGCTACCCATGGGTGTGATGATAGGGCTGTGTCATAGAACACGCTCAAGGCTGATACCTGTACTCTCAGAGTACTGGGTCTAAGGCCTTTCCTGAACCCTTCCTGCAAGAAGTCAAGTATTTCGGGATGTCGGGTTGGTCAGTTCCGACTGTCTCCTCCCCACAAAAGCTGCAGAATTTTTTCCAGATTTTATTATATATTGCCGCGGTCACGGGTTTTCTGCTTGCTTGTAGGGTAGAAATGACTTCGTCAGATAGACCCCTTGCTCTTGCTGGTTTTTGACGTAGAACCGGACCTTGATGGAGGTGGTCTTTCCTTCTTGGTAGGGAAATGGGTTCCTCGCCCGCTAGCTTCCTGAGTAGGGGAAACCAACTTCTTCTTGGCCAGTAGGGAACTACCAATATAATGCTGGCTCTGTCCTCGCAGATCTTTCTGAGGACCCGTGGAATGAAGGCTAGGGGCGGGAAGGCATACAACAGTCCCCTGATCCAAGATTGTGATAGGGCATCTATTCCTGCCGGATTTCCCAGGGGTTCAGGGAGTAGAACGTCTTGAGTTTTGCGTTCTCTTTTTCCGTGTACAGGTCTACCGTTGGTTGTCCCCAACGATCGCACAGGCTGCTGAACACTTCGTCGTTGAGCTCCCAGTCCGTTGCAGTTACCCTTCTCCTGCAGAGGAAGTCTGTGATCTGGTTTCAGGGAGCCCTCCAGATGCACGACCGAGATTGAGAGGACTTCCCTCTCTGCCCATCTGAAAATCTGATCTGCTAAGGCCTGAAGTGTGGGGTCTTGGTCCGCCCTGATGACGGAGAAAGGCCACTGTTGTGGTGTTGTCCGACAAGACTTTGACGTGTTTGTTCTTCACGTGAGACCTGGCGACAAGCAGCACTTTCCAGACCTCATGCAATTCTCTGACGTTGGAGGATCTTTTGCTGTCCTCCGGACTCCATCGCCCCTGGTAATACTTTCCTGCGACATGTCCGCCCCAGCCGAATAGACTTGCATTCGTCGTCACTACAACCTCCGGGGACTGAACTCATGAGACACCCCTTTTTAGGTTTCTCGGAAAGGTCCACCATAGTAGCGATCTTCTGGCCCGGAGGGTTAACCGTATTTTGCTGTCCAGAGAAGTCTGCCTTCTGTCCCAGGACGCTAGGACTGTGTGTTGGAGGTCGTGGGAGTGGAACTGACTCCATCTGACACAGGAAATGCAAGAAGTCATCAGCCCCAGGATCCTCATTGCATCTCTGACCGAAGCCCGATTCTTTGAAAACTGACGAATCTTCTTCGGCATTGAAGTCTGTTTCTCGGCTGGTAGCTACGACATCCTTCTTTCTGAGTCTAACATGACCCCCAAGAATTTTACTCTGGGCTTGGGTATGAGATCTGATTTTGACCAATTTATTATCCATCCTAAACTCTGCAGCGTGGAGATTGAGGATTGACAGTTGATCCTGAGCTGGGTTGCTGAATCGTCTATAATTAGGAAGTCGTCTAAATATGGGACCACCGTGATATTTCGGGCCCTTAGGTAGGCCACTACCTCTATCATTACTTTTGTAAAGACCCTCGGAGCTGATGCTAGGCCGAAGGGTAGACAACGAAACTGATAGTGGTATATTGTGCCGTCTCTTTCGATCGCGAACCTGAGGTATCTTTGGTGATCCAGGTGGATAGGGACATGATAATATGCGTTTTTTAGATCCAACGTGCACATTACCACGTCCTTACCCAGAAGAGGAATCGTGGATCTTATCGATTCCATTTTGAAGCGCCTGTAAGATACCCATTTGTTTAGAGGTTTGAGGTTTATTATGGTTCGGGTTTCCCCCGAGGGTTTTTTTATTGCAAAGAGGCTCGAGTAGTGTCCTCTGCCTTCCTCCTGAGCGGGAACCGGAGTAATTGCTTCCATGTCCAGGAGGTCTTGGATGTCCAACCACATGGGGGAAGCTGAACTGAGACGTGAATTGGTCACCAGAAATCTGTTCGGGGGCAGGGAGTTGAATTCTATTTTGTACCCCTTCGAGATGACCTGTAATACCCAGGGGCTGGAGGTGACTTTCTGCCATTCTCCCGAGAATTTGAGCAGTCGCCCCCCTACTCTCGTGGCGTCGTTTTTTCCGGGAGCTGGACCCTGGGCCGGAAAAGATGTTATCTCTATTCCTATTTCTACCCTCGCCTCCTTTGGCATAGCTCCATCGACCCGACTTCCCTTTCCCCCTGGACTACAGTCCATTCTCTGGTTGTCACGGGGTCTACGAAAGGGCTTGTATCTTTTATGTTTCTCCTCAGGGAACCCCTTTTTTCATCCGACGCTTTCTCTAAAATGTCGTCAAGCACGGGCCCGAAGACCCTGCCCCCCAAGAAAGGAATTGAGCAGAGTTTATTTTTTGACTGCATGTCGCCTGTCCAACGATTAAGCCAGATAGCCCTTCTGACTGTGTTGGACAGGGACTGGCTTCTAGCCGAGAACCTTACTGATTCTGCTGAGGCGTCGGCCAAGAACCCCGTAGCTAATTTAAGTAAGGGGAGTGACTTTAGGATGGTTTCCCTCGGGGTTCTAACTGACAGATGCTCCTCTAGGTCATCTATCCACAGATGCATGGAGCGCGCTACCGATGTCACGGCTATATTTGTCTTTATGACCGCTGCAGAGCTTTCCCAGTCTCTTTTTAAGAGCCCGTCTGCCTTCCGATCTAGGGGTTCCTTCAAACTTGAGGAATCCTCGAACGGAATTGCCATCTTCTTTGATACTTTAGCTATGGGAATGTCAATTTTGGGGATCTCCTCCCAGACTTTAATCTCCTCAGGGTCGAACGGCAGACGCGACCTAAAGTCCCTGGGAATAGCTAACCTTTTCTCTGCCTCCACCCACTCCTCCAGTATCATCGCCCGTATGTGGGTGTTTTCCTGGGAAGACCATTGAAGTCTGGAAGCGTAAACCCCCGAACATTTCGTCCTGTATTGAGAGGGAAGGAGGGGGTTCCTCAATTTGCATAGTCTGCCGCATAGTCTGTATCCCCAGACGAAAACAGGTATTTTCTCCCCTTTTCTGGGTGTTCTCTAATCTCCTCTTCCTCTGCATCTGAGTCAGATAGAATGCCTTCAGATGACGTATCAGACTCCCTCTGTCTTTTCCTGGATGACTGGGGGTTCGCCTGCAGGGTCTGGGAAGTGGCTAGGCCGGATACTGAGGCTTGCACTTCTTCCCTAATTATCGCCCTCATATTGGACATAAAAGTAGCCTGCTCTTCCCCCATTATATGCCTTGCACATGCGTCACAGAGGGTCTTTTACCACGTGTCCTTTAGCTTCTTAGAGCAAACCGGACACTTCTTATCCTTCCGCTTAGGCTCCATTTTCTCAGAGGTAGAGGTTCCCCCCTAGAACATATAAAATATGGGTTCTGTGGGGTCTATCCTTACTGGGCTCTGCAGTGACCTCTTCAGAGGTTACTCACGTGACCCTGGCACTCTGCTCCTGCCTCTGTCTTCGCCTGGTCCTCCATCTTCCCGGTGGTGATGGAAACCGCTGCTGTCTGCTGCCACTGTGGAGACACAGACCTGTAAGCGGTGACGGGCCCCTCCTGTCGCCTGCCCTGTGGAGCAGAGCTGCATACCGCCTCTGTTGCGCTTCCGATCCAGCCTCCGGATGCCTGCCCTTCTCCTGATGGGCCTATGCCGCCGCAGTGTGCTTGGTACCGGGCGGTCGCTGCCTGAGGTGTCCTAGCGGCGACGCGGCCGGAAGTGATGCGTCCAACCGGAAGTAACGCGCCCGTGACGTGCGCACCGGAAGCGACGAGCCCCCCGGTCTTCTGACGTGCGCCCTGGCCTGTGCGTCCTCCGGTGGGTCGGCCGGCCCTGGGGTGCCCCCAGACTCTGACGCGTGCCTGCTACTGCGCGCTCCTGCCTCCGGCCATAGCGGCTCCTCTGGACACAACGGCTCCACCCGGCGGTAATCTCCTGTAGGAGGACCGCTTGTGGGCTCAGAAACCCCCAGCGGCAGTTTGGCGGTGGTGGCGTCCAGGGTCGAGAGCCCCCGTCAGGAGGAAGCGACCCAGAGTCCGGGAGCAGCGCTACACCGGAGAAGCTGAGGGACCCTCCATCGGGTGTCAGCTGCAGAACTCAGCAGGTAGGAAGGATGAGGCTGGGCCCCCCAGATCCTGACCATCTGCATGGAACGGCCGGATCTTCTCTCGTCGTTCCCATCCGCAGTGGGGCAGGAAAAACACTGAGGGATGGGAAAAGGAGGATCCTTTTAAACTCTCGTGGTTTCCTGTCCCACTACGGATGAGAAGGACGTCATCCAATGTGCTGTCAGGTGGTGACCTGGAAAAATTATTTATTTGGCCTAGAAATGGCAACTAGACTGTTGATCCCATTTATTTATTTGGTGCCTAGAGATGGTTAAAGTCAATTGTTGATTTCTCAGACTATTAAAAAACACACACTAGTCCGGAAAAATTATTTTGGGGGCTTAGAAACAAGAGACAGTTGATGCCAATTATTTATTTACTGACTACTAAAAAACACATGCTTGTCCCAGAATAAATATTTTCTTTTGTGCATAGAAATGGCAACAAAATGGTTGATGCCAATTATTTATTTCCCAGACTACTAAAAAACACACTAGTCAAATGACTGTATTCCCACAGGCAAACGGGGTGCAGTGTATGCACAGAGGCTTAAAGGACAGTACTGCCACAGGTCTAGGGATGACAAGTACACATAGCGGCTTAAAGAACAGTACTCCCACAAGACAAGGGGTGCAGAGTAAACAGCAGCTTAAAGGACAGTACTCCCACAGGAGGGAGAGTGCAGAGCACTCACAGCGGCTTAAAGAACAGTACTCCCACAGGGAGAGGTAGGTGCAGAATACACAAAGTGGCTTAAAGGACAGTAGTCCCAAAGATATGGGTGCAGGGTACACATAGCAGCTTAAAGAACACTACTCCCACAGGTGGAATGGTGGGGTGCAGAGTTCACACAATGGCTTAAAGAACACTACTCCCTCAGGCGGGGGAGTGCAGAGTACACACAGCGACTTAAAGGACAGTACTCACAAAGGCATGGGGTGCAGAGTACACACAGCGGTTTAAACGACAGTACTCCCACAGGCAGAGGTACGTGCAGAGTACATAAGACAGCTTAAAGGACAGTAGTCCCACAGATATGGGTGCAGAGTACGCACAGCAGCTTAAAGAACACTACTCCAACAGGCGGGGTGGTGGGGTGCACAGTTCACACAATGGATTAAAGAACACTACTCCCACAGGTGGAGGGGGGCAGAGTACACACAGCGACTAAAAAAACAGTACTCCCAAAGGCATGGGGTGCAGAGTACACACCGCTGCTTAAAGGACCCTATTCCCACAGACGGGGTGTGCAGAGTACACACCGCTGCTTAAAGGACCGTACTCCCACAGACCGGGGGTGCAGAGTACACAAAGCAGCTTGAAGGACAGTACTCCCACAGATATGGGTACAGAGTACACTCAGCAGCTTAGAGGACAGTACTCCCACAGATATGGGTGCAGAGTACACGCAGCGGCTTTTAACACACTCATAATCTGTCCCTTATTCCAGCTCCATCCTATCCCTACACTAATGAGAGAATAATAAGAGTCAGTGATAAGCGGTCATAAAGAAGCGCTTAGGAAGCAACCCAGGGGCAGACAAGGATGTGAGGTCTCCACCGCAGCTCCAGCCGAAAACCTCCAATGGAGGATAGTACAGTAGCAAGGAGAAAATGGAAAACGGTCTTAGGAGCACAGGAAAGAAACTCAGACAAGAGATGGGTTTAAACCACAACACGTTTCGACGGAGGATCCGTCTTCATCACGTGGAAGTTTATTAATGACATAGGGGATGGGGTATTTAAATGGGAAGCAGCCAATCACAACAGTCAAAACAGTCACATGTTATGATAGTCACATGTTATGACAAGATGACATCATATATTATAAAAAAAAAAAAAAAGATAAAAACAACCTATATAGAACGTGTGATAAAACAGCATGAGGTAAACAAGTTTTAAATGTGTAAAATGTGCAAAAAGGAGCAATAAAATAATATAGATAAAACTGAATAAAATTATTAACAGGTTAGTAGACCAGTAAAAAGACCAATAAAAAAGCGAGAACCCATATTAATAATAAAAACATGTAAACAATAGCATCTAGGTAAAACGCACTGATGATAAAAAGGCAAATAGTTATCTGGTCACGTTATCAATAATCAATAGTTAAATTCAGACCTTCAGGGGCAAGTGTGCCAAGCTTGAATATCCTAAAGCTTTCTCTATTGATTAAACTGTTGAAGCGATCAGCCACGGTATCAGGTATGTGGTCAATAATCGGTAGTTTCAAAGTTTTTGGATTTTTTTGATGCACAGTTAAAAAATGTTTAGAAAGGCTGTGCAGGAGAAAGTCATTTCGGATATTCTGTCGATGCTTGTTCAATCTAGCATGCATCGTTTGTATGGTTCGACCTACGTACTGTAGGCCACAACCACATTCAATCAAGTACACCACAAAAATGGATTGACAGTTAACATGGAAATTGATTTTATATGAGGTACCTGTAGTGTTGGATTTAAATTCATGTACCCCATTTAAAATGGAGGTGTAGCAGAGGCATTTGGGGGCTCTACATGCATAGCAACCAGGGTTCAGAGAAATTGGGAGAGAGGATAGGGAGCCTGAACTCAAGGTGGTGTTGCTTGGTGCAACAAGGTTCCGTAACGTGCGGTTTCTGCGGAGCACCGTTCTAGGTCGGGGGGGGGGGGGGGGGGGAGTATGCTTGGTCAGAACTGGGTCCCCTTTCAGGATGAACCAGTACTTGGTAAGGAGCTTCTTAATCAACCCATAGGATTGATTGAAAGTGGTAACGAAACTCCATCTACCTAGCTCCGTACCAGAAGAACAAGCGGTTTTATTACTCATAATCTTGCTTATACAGTCTTTCTGTGTCAAAGTTTTGGCTCTCAGGAGTGCATCTTGGACCAATTTTTTAGGGTACCCTTTCTGCTGAAACCACTGTTTCAAAATTTTTGCCTCCTCAATGAAGTCAATTTCCTCTGTGCAATTTTTTCGCATACGCCAATATTGCCAGTATGGAATGTTCTGAATCCACTTGGGTAGATGACCACTGCTGAAACTAAGGTAGCTGTTCACATCTACTTCTTTAAAATGTGTGGTGGTGAAAAATCGTCCCAATTTGTCAACATGTACGAACAGGTCGAGAAATCGGATGGACTTAGTGGAGGCATTAGCTGTGAAGCGGAGGCCCCAGGCATTCAAATTTAGATTGCGGATGAATTTAAGAGCTTCCAATATAGTAATGTCCAGTGAAACTGAAGAGCGGTGTGCGAACGCTAATATGAACCAGTCCAACTGTAATATGACGCAGGTGTGCACTAGACACTAAACGTGAGAGTCCAGCTGTATATACGAAAGGAAGCACACGGCCCTTAATGAGGAAGTCCAGTGATATTATGAATGAGCATGCACACCACACTAACGTGTAGAAGTCCAGCAATCATATAGGTGAAAATGCACACGGCACCTAGACGTACAAGTCCAGCAATTCACAGGAGTAGCACTAAAAGGGGAAGGTCACCACAAGTACATTTGGGGCTGAAAGTCCAGCACAAATCCAGCACCGCAGCCCACACAAATACAAACCAAGAGGAGATTGTGACGTCAAGATTCCTTACTGGCCACAGCAGTTCTAGAGGCGAACAGCTCCACACTAGCCAGATAGCAGTTATCAGGGAGAAGCACAGGGGACTGTAGGCAGCAGAGCATGGAGAGGGGAAGGACTGAGTAATGAGCAGCAGCAGGGAGTCCACCAGTAAACACGCAGGAGCTCAAGAGCCAACAGCAACAAAATACTCAGGCAAAGAAGAACTCACGACCCGGACTTAAATCACAAAACAGACAGGAAGTTCCATGACAGGGCGAGATACAAGACTCCATCTTGAATAAGGGCAAACACGAACAAAGGAAAGTCCGGAATCCTTACAGTATCCTGTATCAAAATCAAATATGTCTTTGTTTTTGTTTTTTTGCAGAAAATCGGTGAAAGAACCCACAGATGATAAGGGGTACATTTTCTATTAATTAAAAACAGGGATAGATCACATATATGAAAAACAGAGATTTGAAAGAATTTATCATATATTTAATCCACTGGCTCAATTTTCCATCTCCAGCTTGTGGGAGAAGTGGGCGCTCGTTCACATGCAAATGCAATATTACACAAACGCTTGGCAGCAAAGAGTCAGCACTCAATCATAAACAATAATATAAATTTAGATCTGTATTAGATTTCAAATGCTGATTTGTCTGCCAGCAGTTTCGGTGTTATATGTTAGACTTTTCATGTATATGGGTTTACTGAACAAGGTTTTTTCAATAATTTAAAACCTGATTTTTGAGAAAGCCAAGTCCACTTTAAAGCCATGCCCAGATTGTGACTCACATATTTGACTGCAGAAATACATTATACTAAAGGAAAATCCCATTTTCTCAAGGCATTCGGCAATCTAATATTGAGATTCAGATTAGTACTTTTATATCCAGGAGATATTTGCGTCAACTGGCAACTTTGCACTTTCCATTATTTTTTTACATACACTGGTACATACACCAGCAGTTCACTTGTATATCTGATGCACTGTTCTTAATTTAGACACTTTAAACTGTTGATATTTGACCCTCATTTCAGCCACTGACCTTGGTATTTTTGCTAACTTTACTGAAAGTAAAACTTGACTCAATAAACATTTTGTAGGTTAATTAGAAGAGAAACAGAGAACTACATCAGTCACTTAGTGTTTATTTTACTTACATTGTCACTTAAAGGGAATTATACAATTACTAGATGGTGGCCCGATTCTAACGCATGGGGTATTCTAGAATATATATGCAGTTTATTTTTGAAGATTTAATAATAATGCAATAATGCACCCCCCAATCCTGATATGTATGGTTCTCTCACCCCCAATCCTGATATGCAAGCTACCCCTCAACCCCCTATCCCGGTATGCATGGTCCCCTGACCCCCCAACCCTGGAATGCATGGTCCTCTCACCCCTCAATCATGGTATGCATGGTCCTCTCACCTCTCTTTCCTGGTATGCATGGTCGTCTTACTCCCCTTTCGGGGTATGCATGGTCCCCTCACCCCCCAATCCTGGAATGCATGGTCCTCTCACCCCCCAATCCTGGTATGCATGGTCCTCTCACCCCTCTTTCCTGGTATGCATGTTCCTCCTACCCCCACTTTCGGGGTATGCATGGTCCTCTCACACCCCAATCCTGGTATGTATGCTCACCGTCACCCCCCTTTCCTGGTACGTATGGTCCCCTCACCCCCCAATCCTGGTATGCATGGTATCCTCACCCCCTTTCCTGGTATGCATGGTCCCCTCACCCCCCTTTCCTGATATGCATGGTCCCCTCACCCCCCAATCCTGGTATGCATGGTCCTCTTACCCCCCTTTTGGTGTGTGAATGGTCCCCTCACCTCCCAGTCCTGGTATGCATAGTCATCTCACCCCCAATCCTGATATGCATGGTCTCCTCACCCCCCTTTCCTGGTATGCATGGTCCCCTCAACCCCCTTTCCTGGTATGCATGGTCCCCTCAACCCCCTTTTTTGGTATGCATGGTCCCCTCACCCCCCTTTCATGGTATGCATGGTCCCCTCACCCCCCTATCCTGGTATGCATGGTCCCCTCACCCCCTTTCTTGGTATGCATGGTCCCCTCACCCCCCTTTCTGTGTAGCCGCGACCAATCAGCGTCGCAGCCCTCTGTCCACGACCAATCAGCAACGCGGCCCTGTAGCCGCGACCAATCACTGCCGCGGCCCTGTTCAAAAATATTAGAAAATAAAAAAAAGTTATTCTCACCTTCCGACAGCCTCCTGTCTTCTTTCCATGCGCCCGGCCTCGCGTTCCCAGTAATGCTTTGCGGCTTAGACCGCTGATGACATCGGTCTTCTTTCTCGCTCTCGCAAGAGTGACGTCGGTCTTCTTTCTCGCTCTCGCGAAAGTGACGTCATCAGCGGTCTAAGCCGCAAAGCATTACTGGGAACGTGAGGCCGGGCGCGTGGAAAGAAGACAGGAGGCCGTCGGAAGGTGAGAATAACTTTTATTTTAATTCTCTTTTTTACAGATTAAGGCCTGCGCCTGCCGTTACAAACAGCTGCGCCTGTCGCTGATTGGTTGCGGCCTGGCGAGATGGCAGCGCATGCGCAGATGGAGATCTCGGCATCAAGATCTCGGGAGATAAGATTTCAGCTCTAAAATCTCATCTCCTGAGATCTTGATGCTGAGATCTCCATCTGCGCATGCGCTGCGCCCCGGCGGCCATTTTCCCGGAGTCCACCGCACAGGAAACCACAAAACTGCGGGGGGCTCTGGCCTTTCACAAAATGCTGGCAAAGCCCCCTGCAGCACCAGAGACCCCCACAGCAGCACCGGAGACCCCCGCAGCACCGCCAGACACACCCTCAGCACCACCGTACACCCCTGCAGTGTCGGACAACCCCGCAGCGCTGGACACCCCGTAACGCCAGACACCCTTGTATGACCGGACAACCCAGCAGCGCTGGACACCCCTGAAGCGCCGGACACCCCTTCAACACCTGACACCCGCAGCACTGGACACCTGCAGCGGCACACTGCACATCAGACACCCCCTCATTGTGGCTTGCGGCCTGCAGCATCACCCCACTCCTGCCTCCTCCAGCACCCCGGCCCCAGTAAGCAATAAGATGCATGGATTATAAGAGGCACCACCATTTTATTTTTTTTAAAAAATCCTATTTTTCTCCTCAAAATTTGAGGTGCGTCTTATAATCCGGAGCGTCTTATAATCCGAAAAATAGACATATATATATATATATATATATAGACAATTTGAAATTGTAATTTTGAAGCAAGATAAAATGAAAAATGATGCAATCATACAAAAATTCCAATCTCAGCCATTCAAACCCTGTGATGCCATTACACAGGTCTAAAAAAAAAAATTTTTTCAGATGCCAAATTATTTTTATGCATTTAGGGTATTTTTAGGGTGCTGAAAATCTCATTACTTTTGCTGAATTGGTTCCAGTTTTTGAGATAATTCATCCTTGTAAATAATGCATTCCCCCAAATCGACTTGTGTGTGATTGCAAATGCAATAGCTTTTGGTCTGTCTTTTGACTCCAACAGTGTCTCAGGTAATAAAATATCCCATATAATAATTTTAAATTTCAATTTGCAGGCCTACAATGCTATAAAAGCAACTTTTTGAAGACAGAATTCTGATGCAATTAATTAATTAACTATTAAATATCTCAAAAACTTGAGCCAATCTAGCAAAACCAAAGTCATATTCTTAATCAGTACCATAAATTTAATATAATTCAGACATCGTTTGCACCAAAATCACAATATACCAATGTTGCCGATTGCAATAACAGCATGAGATGGGAGGGGGTTTAATTTCCCTTTTCCAAAAAATGTTATAACAGAGCATACATAAATGCAGTATTATGAGGCATTCGTGACACATGAAAGAAAAAATAAAAAAAACACAACCAGACTATAAATAATAATAATAAGAACTCATGGAAACATTTCCAGCCAGCGAGACCATTTCTTTATAAAGGAAGGAAGACAGCCATTCAGCAACGCCAATTTTTGCTCATATGACTTATGTAAAGTCAGCTTTGCAATGATATCGAGTGAAGAGGGCACTCGAGTGGATTTCCAATAAAACGCAATTTCATTTTTAGAAACCAAAAGTAAATGAATAACCAATTTCCTAACAGAAGGATTCAAACGACTTGCATCCAACGAGAGCAGGGCGAACTGAGGAGTCAGTGAAAAATCTGATTGATTTAAAATATGAGAAATAAGAGAGGAGATGTCGTCCCAAAAATGCCGAAGATGTGGACAAAACCAAAATAAATGGGAAAGGCTACCATGATGCCCGCAATCCCTCTAACAGAGAGGGGAGGTTGATAAAAGCTAGACGAGATGGCGAATAGTACCATCTCGATATGATTTTAAAGTAGGACTCATGGAGAGCCATAGACATGGTAGCAGAATACGTTAGAGACATGGTCAGTTCCCAAACCTCTGGAGTAACAGAAAAATTCAAAACCGATTCCCATTTTTTCCAATCAGTTGTATGCACATTTCAAACATTCACACCATAATGATACATTTAAAATGTAATTTAGGGTATTTAGAAACTAAACTGAAAGAAACATGCCACAAAATTATTTTTGCAGTCAGCTCAAAAATACATTGAATATTAATTTTTATTTATCAAAAGAAAAGAAATACAAATGAAACACCATAGCAAGCACACAAGGGTAGAGCTCTCAGAATGCCTCTTAATTTTGCCCAAAATTCCCAGCTTAATGCAAATTAGCACAAACTAAAACTCTAGACTGAACTGGTCTCCGGAAATCTTCTCAAACCAATATACTGTGGATATTATATTCATTGGTAATCTAGAAACTCCATTCTTCTCTACAGTGCAGAAATCGAATCCAATATACTATTTCCTGAAAATATTGCTCTGATTGCTCTGATGAGACATTTTAGTTCATACTTAAAGGCGTTCAAGAGTCAGCACTCACATCCAGTGTCGGACTGGGGTGCCAAGGGCCCACCAGTAACAATGACTTTGGGGGGGCCCACTTGTCACCTGCGGTGACCTGAAAAATGCCCACAGGTAAACTGCCCACAGGAAAAATGCCCACAAGGAAAATTGCCCACATGGAAAATTGCCCACACGGAAAACTGCCCACACGGAAAATTGCCCACACGGAAAACTGCCCACACGGAAAGTTGCCCACACGGAAAATTGCCCACATGGAAAACTGCCCACATGGAAAATTGCCTACACGGAAAATTGCCCAAACGGAAAATTGCCAATTGCATCATCACAACGTTTCAGATCTATGATATTTGAGGTGCAAGGTGAGAATGTTCACATGATATGTGAAAAATGCCCACAGAAAATTGCCCACAGACATGAATACCCACAGGAAAACAGAAGCGAGTTATAGGTGAGATGCGCTGCAGGACAGAGAATAGCATAGATCTATGGGTTAAATATTCTGCAGGACAGGGGGATAGTATGCTGGTATACGTGAGATGCTCTGCAGGGCAGAAGAATAATCTAGAATTATAGGTGAGATGCTCTGCAGGACAGAGAATAGTATAGAAATATAGGATAAATGCTCTGTAGGACAAGGGGATAGTATACAGGTATAGGTTCAATGCTCTGCAGGACAGGGGGATAGTATACAGGTATAGGTGAGATGCTCTGCAGGACAGGGGGATAGTATACAGGTATAGTTGAGATGCTCTGCAGGACAGGGGGATAGTATACAGGTATAGGTGAGATGCTCTGCAGGGCAGGAGAATAATATACAATTCTAGGTAAGATGCTCTGCAGCACAGAAGCACATTTGCTTCTGCTTTTTGAGGCAGGAGTCATGATAATGTTCTGTTGGCTCTTGAACTACGTTGTCATCTTTTGTTTTGAGAATTGAATTGCACTTTGAAGAGCGATGCAGTCGGCATTTCCAAGCCACCACTGCGTTGATAGTATGAAATGCATCAATACGCACAAAAAGTGTGGAATTCATTCAAATGAATGGGATGCTTCTTGTAAGCATTTTTTAAGCGTTTTTGCTGGTAAAAACGCAAAAAAAAACGCTTACGTGTGCACACACCCGTACTCTTGGTAGTCATAAGTGGACAGGGAAGGAAGTGCAGGCGCCAGATTCACTGCCACTGAAATCAATGGGAGAGCGGCTCCTGTGTTGGTCAGTGACATCACTATGGAGACACACCGGTCAGTGGGTGCTCTTGTCTGCTGACCTGGCTGTCTTACGGGAGCCCGCAAAAACCAGGGCTCATCCTACTGAACGCCTGCACTTGATCTCCATGGGTAGAACACCACAGACAACACAGGGTGAGGGGAACACACATTGGTAAGACTGTTGGTTCACCAACAGAAAAAAACACAGAGGTGCAACAACTGTTTTAAAGCTACGAACAGGCACGGGGGTACAGATGCCTGCTTCTGCTGGATCTCCATCCTCACTGAAGACGCAGATCCAGATGACATGCATGGTGTTGCAGAGTCCCGTCAGGTCGCTGCACTGTGATACATGCTGCACTGCGACAGATGCAGTGGCTGTGAGCTAATGTCAGAGGTGCAGCCACATGGAGCAGTGCATGACAATGGTGCACACTCCTATGTCAGCTGCCGGGCTGTGCGGTGGATACAAAAGACACTGGGCGACGTGGGAGCAGAGGAAAGGGGAGTAGAATGTTTTTCTTTTTAATTATGCATTAGGGGTTGAACGGGGACACATACACTAGGATTGGGGACCATGTAAACCAGGATGGGGACATATATACCAGGAATTGGGCATATATACCAGGACGGAGACCATTTGGACTATACATACCAGGATGGGGACCATATATACCAGCATTGGGACATATACTGTATACCAGGATGCGGACATATTCACAAGGGTGATGGGCATATATACCAGGATGGGGGACATTTTACTACATAATGAAAGGGGCAATTCATGTCTTTATAGAATTTAGAACAATACAGGGGCCCATACATCTGACCAACGTGTGTGTGGGGGGGGCAGGTCCAAATTTGGCACTGGGGCCCATCGGACTCCAGTTACTCTACTGAAAAAACATACATTCTTAGCAAGTACACTAGGTGGTACAAGAGGCAGAATCTCACCTTTCTGCTGTGCCTTCTGGGCTTCCAGGAACAACTATCTCTGCTAGCAGCTTCCTGCTTTTGGTGGGCTCCCACTGAGATGATAATGCATTAGATGTGACCTGCAGTCCCATGTAACTCCACAGATAATACAGTGATACTTTTGTGAGTACTGATAGCAGTGATGGCTCGTCTGCATCACACTGCTGCTGGTTCTGCATGTGCTGCTGCTTTGGGCTGGCGGGAGGAGTAAGGCAGAATCAGTGAGAGATGAGAGCAGACTATATCTATCTATTGCTGATAATGACAGACTGCTACAAACACAGATCTTCATTTTTGCAGTTTTGCACTAGATCAACTGTAAATCACAAGTTGATCACATATCATGTGAACATTCTTACCTAGCACCTCAAAAATCATACTTTGTGATGCTGCAATTGTCAGTTTTCTGTGTGGGCAATTTTCCATATGGGCAATTTTCCGTGTGGGCAATTTTCCTGTGGGCAATTTTCCGTGTGGGCAATTTTCCTGTGGGCAATTTTCCGTGTGGGCAATTTTCCATGTCGGCAATTTTCTATGTGGGCAATTTTCCTGTGGGCAATTTTCCGGTGGGCAATTTTCAGGTGGGCAATTTTCAGGGAACTGTCACCTGCATAGAAATATTACACTACCCTCATTTACAAATTTACCTATATCTCTATATAATAATAAACAGGATAGTTTGGTTATTGAATGATGATATTCTGTTTTTATCTGTACAGAGTCAATCAAGTGAATTATGCCAAGTACTGCCCATATAGTGGGGTAGGGGACCCAGATCTACACAAGGGCCCACCGGGGGATTCCCCTGTTACCCTATGGGCCAGTCCAGGTCTGGTCGCATCTTGGCCTCAAAGCTGCCTTGTCACAGAAAACTCCACTTTATATGACACATCATAGTTGAGTGGTCCTGTTACAGATTTTCAACTGGAGCCCAGGGGCTTAAAGTTGGGTCACTGTTCAGACAGTAAGTAAAAAGTTAAAAAGTATTCCACAAAAAGGTTAAAAAGTATTCTACTTACCTACAAAACTTAGCAGAATAACCAGCAACAATATTAGAGCACAAATACATGGAATCAGAATGAGCAGCAAAACCCGTAGGTATTTGGCAGACGCCAACTTTTGAGAACAACCATCCCCCATATTATCTTCATCTGCTCGAAAGACCTGAAGAAAAAAAACACATCTTAGTGTTATCCAGTCTGCCTGTTGCCAAGAATCATCTTACCAGCTGCTTTCTGCTAATTGATAATTCACTTAATAATAACTACACATTCACAAACATATAACACTTAATAAAATAAAACAAATTTTACTGTCTAAGATGGGTGCATAGCATAATCTAATACGTGATGAGTGCAATGCTTGTTACTCGAATTTGCCTAGGTTGCTCGAGTATCGCGGGCGCTCAAGTGACATATTCGAGTCCCCGCGGACGCAAGTTTGTCAAGCAACATCCACATGTTTTGTGGCTGTCTAACAGCCGTTAAACATGCAGCAGCCGGGACTCAAACATGTCACTCGAGCACCCGTGATACTCGGTGCAAAGCCGAGTGAGTAACAAGCACTCGCTCTCATCACTAATTGTAAAGCTTCACTATACGGAAATTAACAATTCTTATAAATTGTCTTTTAGGGTGTAATTTTTAAAAAAAATAAGTGGAGCTTAGCGGGAAGGATGGGGGTATATATAGCCTAGCAAATCTACACTAGCTCATTGCAGCTCTTAATTATAGATGAGTGAGAGTCTGCCATAATTCAATTTTGTCACAATCTTTTTGCCCAATTTCAAATATCACCATGAACAATCTTGGTGTGTACCAACAATCTAAATTCAATTAATCACGGTTTTGGACCTATGAAATGAATCAAAGGCTCCAAAAATGATGGTACTAATAAAAAATTCATTTTTATTTAAACAATATTAAAAACATGTAATCCAAGAGATGTGCATATCAATACATGAGGGATATAAATCACCAATGGGGTATCTCCCAACAATTCCAACCACAGACAAATAAACGTCACCAAACAAAGTGACCATGTGAATTGCGCCCAATATATAGCTCCAATATGGTAAAACAAGCCTCTACTCTTATTGTGCAACACAATGTATAAAATTCATGATGTGGCTCAAATTTTATTCACCAGAAAAATTGCCAGTAATGATGTATATGAAATAAACCTAAGTAGGCTTGCTATATTGTAAAGTCCTATAAAATCCCTGTAAATCAATCAGCCGCGGAGACACCATCACGTTTCTCATGTGATGGTGTCTCCGCGGCTGATTGATTTACATGTTTTTGCATATTTCCCATAAGGGATGGGGGCATTGCTCTAGAATCACTGCGTTGAGAAACATGTGATGGTGTCTCCGCAGTGTTGGATGTTGATCTCCATGAGGTCAATCATCCTCATTTTCACAGTCTTTTACTAGGCATTGCTCCTACTCGCCAGTTTCCTACTCCACACTGATGAGGGGCAATACCCCGAAACAGCTGTCTGTGGATGGATACCATGTTTTGGCATAGGTGGTTTCCTTCATTGGAGACTGCCCTTCCTGTGGTTGTTCCTTCCCGGTGAAAGACCTGGCTAGTCATTGCTTGCGTGAGAAACATGTGATGGTGTCTCCGCGGCTGATTGATTTACATGTTTTTGCATATTTCCCATAAGGGATGGGGGCATTGCTCTAGAATCACTGCGTTGAGAAACATGTAATGGTGTCTCCGCAGTGTTGGATGTTGATCTCCATGAGGTCACTCATCCTCATTTTCACTATAAAATCCCTGTGTCACAGCAAAAATTACTGAAATGTGGAAAATTAGCCTATTCTCTTATTTGTGCAAAGCAATATATGGAATGTGAACCACAAGTTCAAAAATATAGCTTACTAATTGTTCACAAGGCAAAAATTCCAGGTGATTATGTGTATCCGATTCACCAGTCCCGGCATGCTATCATATAATGGCTGCTTAAAGCAAATCCATGTAAGCCAATGTGCTTGCCATCGCATGTGAACCGTCACACATAAATCCACAGAAAAGCTGAAGTGCAATAAATATAGCAGGCAATCCTAAAGCAATTCATACCATGAGGTTGGCGTGGAGTCCCCTTGGCGTCCCTCAGGCCCGACGCGCGTTTCGCTGTCGCTTCTACAGGAGGCGTGGTCAGGGAAGGGGGAGTGCTGGTTTAAATAATCAGCGTGAGTAATACGATTGGATAGAAACAACTGTGTCATGAGCATGCTCAGCTCTTCTTAATCGCTATGAGCGGCCAGCAACAAAACGCTGCTACAGCGCATGCTCCATACAAATAAAAGAATGACAAGAGCAAGATCACTATTGGTCCTAAGGGCTCATGCGCGAGTTCTCTGAGCTCGCTATTGAAACTAGGGAAGTGTACAAAGTGTATTCGTTGGGAATAAATGATTAAACTTCTATCATAATTTGAATCCTGTATTTTGTCAAGCAGCGCATGGAACTCCAAAAATAAGTTCCATAAGAATTGATATACTGTGCCAAAAAGACTGGTGGTTGTGCTGTCACATCCTGTCTTTGCAGGGAAACAGGTGGCCCTGTTGCTCGGGAGTTAGAAAAAGATGCCAAGCAGAAGAATAAGCAGGAGAAGGCTCAGATCTTTTGTGTTTTTTCAGGTACATACTCCACTACAACTTGTGCTCTGCATTAAGATGCCTCGTCATGCATGTGGTGCTTAGGTTAAGAACATTTAAGCCTCGCTTCAGTCTTTGATGGCAGAGCGTGCAAAGCACCCATGTATTGTCAGGGAGCTCCTCTGCGCTGGCTTTGGTGTGCTCAGTTCGTCAGCGAGGTGACCAGTAGCAGCCGATATACTAGCTAGGGGCTGCCCATGGTGCTTTTGCACCCTGCTCCCTCTTTTGATGTGCAGCTGGGCCAGTGTGACCACCACCTCTTCTTCCAAACTGCCCACATCATTCAGATTGACTTGACTTCATATGGAGCCTAGGATCTCATCATCCGTCATCGCATCAGCACACCAGTCTACTCCTTTGTTTCTCCCCACTGCAAATCCCTTCATTGTCTCCCAGTTCCACAAAGTATCTACTTCTGGAGTGCCACCCACTTCAGGTGACCCACATTCTGCTAATATTTGGGGACTCGAGAGAGAGGAACATAGTTATCCAAAGATACTTATCTATCATTGCTCTGCACTACATCTCTTCTCTCTGGCAAGGAATAAAAATGTTAAAAGGCACAGACCAGAAAAGCATGTCTATACCCAGATGGTTAGAGGCCATACCAAATAATAAGATGGCCCCGAGCCACAGGTTGTGCAACTCTGCTCTAGACAAACTATATAAATATAGCATACACTGAAAATTTCGCTGTTGGAAAACACGAGTGTATGTTGACAAATGCAGCTGCAATTTTAAGGCCCATTTACAGTGGGGAAAAAAAGTATTTAGTCAGTCAGCAATAGTGCAAGTTCCACCACTTAAAAAGATGAGAGGCGTCTGTAATTTACATCATAGGTAGACCTCAACTATGGGAGACAAACTGAGAAAAAAAAATCCAGAAAATCACATTGTCTGTTTTTTTTTCATTTTATTTGCATATTATGGTGGAAAATAAGTATTTGGTCAGAAACAAGCAATCAAGATTTCTGGCTCTCACAGACCTGTAACTTCTTCTTTAAGAGTCTCCTCTTTCCTCCACTCATTTCCTGTAGTAATGGCACCTGTTTAAACTTGTTATCAGTATAAAAAGACACCTGTGCATACCCTCAAACAGTCTGACTCCAAACTCCACTATGGTGAAGACCAAAGAGCTGTCAAAGGACACCAGAAACAAAATTGTAGCCCTGCACCAGGCTGGGAAGACTGAATCTGCAATAGCCAACCAGCTTGGAGTGAAGAAATCAACTGTGGGAGCAATAATTAGAAAATGGAAGACATACAAGACCACTGATAATCTCCCTCGATCTGGTGCTCCACGCAAAATCCCACCCCGTGGGGTCAGAATGATCACAAGAACGGTGAGCACAAATCCCAGAACCACGCGGGGGGACCTAGTGAATGAACTGCAGAGAGCTGGGACCAATGTAACAAGGCCTACCATAAGTAACACACTACGCCACCATGGACTCAGATCCTGCAGTTCCAGACGTGTCCCACTGCTTAAGCCTGTACATGTCCGGGCCCGTCTGAAGTTTGCTAGAGAGCATTTGGATGATCCAGAGGAGTTTTGGCAGAATGTCCTATGGTCTGATGAAACCAAACTGGAACTGTTTGGTAGAAACACAACTTGTCGTGTTTGGAGGAAAAAGAATACTGAGTTGCATACATCAAACACCATACCTACCGTAAAGCATGGTGGTGGAAACATCATGCTTTGGGGCTGTTTCTCTGCAAAGGAGCCAGGACGACTGATCCGGGTACATGAAAGAATGAATGGGGCCATGTATCGTGAGATTTTGAGTGCAAACCTCCTTCCATCAGCAAGGGCATTGAAGATGAAACGTGGCTGGGTCTTTCAACATGACAATGATCCAAAGCACACCGCCAGGGCAACGAAGGAGTGGCTTCGTAAGAAGCATTTCAAGGTCCTGGAGTGGCCTAGCCAATCTCCAGATCTCAACCCTATAGAAAACCTTTGGAGGGAGTTGAAAGTCCGTGTTGCCAAGCGAAAAGCCAAAAACATCAATGCTCTAGAGGAGATCTGCATGGAGGAATGGGCCAACATACCAACAACAGTGTGTGGCAACCTTGTGAAGACTTACAGAAAACGTTTTGACCTCTGTCATTGCCAACAAAGGATATATCACAAAGTATTGAGATGAAATTTTGTTTCTGACCAAATACTTATTTTCCACCATAATATGCAAATAAAATGAAAAAAAACAGACAATGTGATTTTCTGAATTTTTTTTTCTCAGTTTGTCTCCCATAGTTGAGGTCTACCTATGATGTAAATTACAGACGCCTCTCTTTTTAAGTGGTGGAACTTGCACTATTGCTGACTGACTAAATACTTTTTTTCCCCACTGTACAATCATTTACATAGCTGGTAACTGATATCTCTATCTATTGCACTTGAAGCCCAAGACATATCTATTTATACTTGGGGAACACCATCTATTATAGAAGGAATGGTGTGAGACTATAAATGTTACATGGATGAGCACTGCCTTCTCACTAGGAAGACAGCGGAAGTTGAGAACTGCTTATTTGGACAGTCATAAATAGATCCTGTTTTTATGGTCTCTGGAGTTACTGTAAATACAACTTGTTGGAACCTCTTTCCCATCCTCATGTGTTATGTAATTGAATATATGATTCAATCATAAAAGGAATGTAAAAAATCCACATCATGCTTCTTCTCTAGCTGGATATTAAAGGGAATCTTGTCAGTATGATCAATCCTCCTAAACAGTCTATATGAGCATGTAGGTCCTGTAGGTCTATATGAACATGAGGCTGAATAATATGATACCTTGATATCTGTGATCGGATATCTTATTCCAGAGAAATACCCATTTTTCTTATATGTAAATGAGCTGTTCAGAACTCTGGGCAAGACACAGATCAGCATGAGAATCTGCCCCTAAAGCATGTTTTAAATGATTCCCTTTAACCCCTTCACCCCCAAGGGTGGTTTGCACGTTCATGACCGGGCCAATTTTTACAATTCTGACCATTGTCCCTTTATGAGGTCATAACTCTGGAACGCTTCCATGGATCCCGGTGATTCTGACACTGTTTTCTCGTGACATATTGTACTTCATGTTAGTGGTAAAATTTCATTCAAATAACTTGCGTTTATTTGTGAGAAAAACGGAAATTTGGCGAAAATTTTGAAAATTTCGCAATTTTCCAACTTTGAATTTTTATGCCCTTAAATCACAGAGATACAGCACACAAAAAACTTGATAACTAACATTTCCCACATGTTTACTTTACATCAGCACAATTTTGGAACCAAAATTTTTTTTTCTTAGGAAGTTATAAGGGTTAAAAGTTGACCAGCGATTTCTCATTTTTACAACACCATTTTATTTTTAGGACCACATCACATTTGAGGTCACTTTGAGGGGTCTATATGATAGAAAATACACCATTCTAAAAACTGCACCCCTTAAGGTGCTCAAAACCACATTCAAGAAGTTTATTAACCCTTTAGGTGCGTCACAGGAATTTTTTTGAATATTTAAAAAAAAATGAACATCTAACTTTTTTTCACAAAAAAAAATACTTCAGGTTCAATTTTTTTTATTTTACCAAGGGTAACAGGAGAAATTGGACTGCAAAAGTTATTGTGCAATTTGTCCTGAGTACGCTGATACCTGATATGTGGGGGGGAATGACTGTTTCGGCGCATGGCAGAGCTCAGAATGGAAGGAGCGCCGTTTGACTTTTTCAATGCAAAATTGGCTGGAATTCAGATCGGACGCCATGTCACGTTTGAAGAGTCCCTGATGTACCTAAACAGTGGAAACCCCCTACAAGTGACCCCATTTTGGAAACTAGACCCCCCAAGGAACTTATCTAGATATGTGGTGAGAACTTTGAACCCACAAGGGCTTTACAGAAGTTTATAACGTACAGCGGTACAATTAAAAAATCATATTTTTTCCACAAAAATGATCTTTTCACCCCAATTTTTATTTTCCCAAGGGTAACAGGACCCTAAAAGTTATTGTGCAATTTGTCCTGAGTACGCTGATACCCCACATTTTTTGATCGCTTTTTATTCCGATTTTTGGGACGCAGAATGAACAAAAACCAGTGTTTCATGAATTTCTTTTGGGGGGGGTGCGTTTACACCGTTCCGCGTGCGATCAAATTGATAAAGCGGTTTTATTTTTCGGGTCAGTACGGTTACAGCGATACCTCATTTAGGTCGTTTTTTTATGTTTTGGCGCTTTTATGCAATGAAAACTATTTTATATAAAAAATAATTATTTTTGCATCACTTTATTTTGCGAGCTATAACTTTTTTATTTTTTTGCGGATGATGCTGTGTGGTGGCTCGTTTTTTGCGGGACAAGATGACGTTTTCAGCGGTACCATGGATATTTATATGCATCTTTTTGATCGCGCGTTATTACACTTTTTGTTTGGCGGTATGATAATAAATCATTATTTTTTGCTTCGTTTTTTATTTTTATTTTTTAAGGGGTTCGCTAAAGGGGTTAACTAATGGGACAGTTTTATAGGGCGGGTCGTTACGGACGCGGCGATACCTAATATGTGTACTTTTATTGTTTTTTTTTTATTTCTAAAAAATGGATTTATTTGGGGGAATATTTTTTTTTTTTTTCTAATTTATTTGGCGATTTTTTTTAATTTATTTTAACACTTTTTTTTATTTTTTTTTACTTTATTAAATAGTCCCAGGTGGGACATCACTGTCCTGTGACAGATTGCTGATCTGTGACATCACAGATCACTGTGACAGATCAGCGATCTGTCACAGGCACTGCAGAAGACTTCCTCATGCCTGCGCTCTGCGGGCAGTGAGGAAGCCAGCTTCCTGCAGGCCCCCGAAGGCCCCCGTCGCCACCTTGGATTCGGGGGCCTGCAGGAAAGGAGCCCCCGGCAGCAGCGCTGCACATTGCGCTGCCGTGGGGGCTCAGGGAAGCAAGGAGGGAGCCCCCTCCCTGCCGATGCTTCCCTTTAACTCCCGGTACACCGCGATCATGTTTGATCGCGGTGTGCAAGGGGTTAACGTGTCGGGGCGGTCCATGACCGCCCCTGACACATTGTGCCGGGTGTCAGCTGTGATAATCAGCTGACACCCGGCCACGATCAGCGGCGCTCACCACGTGGGCGCCGCTGATCGCGGTAGACGTACTATCCCGTCCATGGGCATAGGGGCCCGGGTCCCATGGACGGGATAGTACGTCTCATGTCAGGAAGGGGTTAAATATAATAATTTAATATAATAATTTAGCTCAACCTAAAAGTATTTTGGCTATATATAATGTATTTTATGTTAGTTTTTTATGTTTGTTTATACTCTGAGTAGTATAGAAAATAAATTAACGTATATACTCGAGTATAATTTTGCCATGGAAAACTAGGTAAGCTTACTGACTCGAGTATAAGCCGGGTATGCATTGTCCCCTCATCCCTGTCCTGCTATGTGTGGCTCCCCCTGTCCTGTCGTGCTCTGTGTGACTCCCCCTCATTGTATGCATGGCTCCCCCAGCTCCCCCGTCCCATCTTGTATGCATGGCTGGGCTTCCCCATCCCATCCTTATATGCATGGCTCCACTCGGCTCCCCCCGTCCTCCTCTGTCCTCCCCACACCGTCACTGCACGTCCCTGCATTTCCGTTTTCCCGGCGCTGCTCTTCCTGTGGTCAGCGGTCACGTGGTACCGCTCACTGATGTAATGAATATTCCCTCCACATCTATGGGAATGGAGACGCGTGCATATTCACTACCCTAATGAGCTGTACCATGTGACCTCTGTTATGAATGGGTCACCGAGGAGGATAGCAGGACCAGGCTGAGCCACAGAAAACCCTAGAAGTTGGTCACTAAGCGGATTGCAGACCCCTGATCCTGTCCACACAGCTAGCAGTAGCCGTGGAGCGTACCTACGATGATCCTAGTAGCCTCGACACAGCCAGAGAGCTAACTAAGCCTAAAGCAAGAAAAGGGAAATCTATACTGCCCCAGAGAAGACCCCAAAGAAATAGATAGCCCCCAAACATATATTGTCGGTGAGAAAAATAGACTGAGCAAACGATGGGGCCCACACATACTAGACAGGACAGGAAAGGAAAGACACTGTCTGCAATCACGCAAAAAACCCTGCAAAAAGTCCAACACGTCTGATGCACAAAAAACACTGAAGTCGCACAACTTCGCCCCCACTATATCAGCACTCTGCTATATTCTGAAAGCAAAGCAAAAAGAGACCAATACAACAGGGGACAAAACAAACTGGCACATGCAGTAACACAATGTTAGGCATCGGATTTCTGGCTCTGCACAGCGGGAATCCAGAGCCGTACATCCAGCGGTCTCCCATTCTCCTTCGGCCACTCAGGGACCTGCACAGCAATCCTGGCGAGCCAGGCGTCCTGCCCAGGCTCGCTCTCAGGGTCTGGATGTTGCTGCCACTTCTGGTCCAGCAATGGTAGCGCAACCTGCTTTGCAGGGAACCGCTCCAGAGGCTAAGTCCTCTTGCCGTGCTACTGAGCATGCCCGCAGGACGACCTCTCAGTGGTGATCTGGGGTCACGTGTTCAGGTCCTGCTTTGGATCTGATTGGTTCTTCCCAGAGCAATGGAAGGTCCCGGAAGCGCATGGCTATAAAAAGCCCGCATGGCGGCTCGGTCATGCGCTAGTGTAGACTATTATGCTGTGTGTGAAAGGTGATGGATGCATGTGCTGTTGACTGACTTATTTGAAACCCCTTCCCTCTGATAATACGAATGGTGACAGAGTGTTGGTCTTAGTCAGCGCCAGGTAGTGGCAGTCTATATGCCACTGAGCTTACCACGTCATACACTAGCGTCCAACGGTGTCCGGCCCCTTCGGCACTGTCGTTAAGCGGCTTCAGTTGCTGCCGCGCTGCAGTAGCGGCATCTATTGGCGTTCGCGGCTGTGACGTCACACGCCGGCTGTACCAGTGTAGTGAACAGGCCCAGCGTTTATTCTTAAGTTTACTCTAGGGCGTCTCTGTGTCCTTAACAGAGCCGCTTCTAGCACCTCGGGCGTCTCTGTCCTTAACAGAGCCGCTTCTAGCACCTCGGGTGACGCTAACCCGAGTGCAGTGCTTCGCTTCCTAGCAAGTCTGCTATTATCCAGCAGTGGTCTTTACATCTACCGCACGGTGGACCCCGGGCGGCGAACGCACCTCCTATTATTTATATTTGGTGCGTTCCGCCGTCCCTAACACATATGGGCGGTGATTCAGCACAGCCCCAGCCAGAGCTGGCTGACCCACACAAAGCAGAGATAGACAAAACCAGATCAAATGCAAACAGAATAGCAAATGAACCACTTAGCTGAACCATGCAGGGAAAGAGCAGGAGACATCAGACCTCAGAAGGCACAGGAAGAAAATCACCAGCAGGGACAGAGGGAGTCAGCTGTCTTAAATTCCAATCAGAAACCCTAGATCTCCAATCGTCTTCCTCATTATCAGGTGGCAAGCCTCTGTCAATCAGATCAGCTCCACTACCTCCAGTAACCACCAGAGGGAGCCCAGAAAGAACTCGCAACCCCTCTGTCAATCTGACCAGCTCCACTATCTTCAGTAATCACCAGAGGGAAGCTAGAGAGAGAATTCACAACAGACCTCTCAGCACAGGAAGAACTGCCTCATCGGGACAACGGAGATGCAGGGACGTTCAGTGAGGACGCGCGCAGGGTGAGTATCATCTCACAGCCACCAGCTCCTGCCGCTGCTCCGCCGCTTCCCTTCCTTCCCTGGCTTTCTGGACATTGACTCGTGTATAAGCCGAGGGGGCATTTTCAACACAAAAAAATGTGCTGAAAATCTCGGCTTATACATGAGTATATACAGTAGTTGTCATCTGGAAACTGAAAAACAAGCTGGCAAGCTGATGTGTTATGAATGGGTCACCGAGGAGGAACAACAAAAAGCTAAGTCCCAGAAAACCAGCGAGGTTGGTCACTATGCATATTGCAGATCCCTGATCTTAACCACACAACTAATAGTAGCAGTGGAGCATTCCTACGTTGTTCCTAGACGCCTCGTCACCACCGGAGGACTACATAAACCTAAAGCAAGAAAAGGGAAAACTAACTGCCCCAGAGCAGACCCCAAAGAAAAAGACAGCCCCACACATGTATTGACGGAGAAGATAAAAACACATACACAGGTAGGAAAATAGGCTGAGCAAACGATGGGGCCCGACTAACTAGAAAGGACAGGAAAGGAAAGCCACTGTCTGCAATCTGCCAAAAAACCCTACCAAAAATAATGTCCAACACGTCTGATAGCAAAATTAACCCTGAAGTCACTAGACTTCTCCCACTATATCAGCACTCTGAAATATTCTGAAACAGAGCAAAAGGAGGCCAATCTAATAAGGGACAAAAAGGCAAATTGGCAAATACAGATAAATAGGAGTGGAAGTTCAGCTTAGCCCCAGCAGGGGCAAGCTAACCACACAAGAAACTGAATTGACCAAAAAGCGCAAGTGTGAACATTAGCAAAAAAACAACTTAACTTGAGAAGACTGGAAGGGAGCTGAAGTCCAAGACCTGAGAAGCAGACTGAATCACCAGCAGCAGGATAGGGCGTCGGCTGTCTTATATCCAGTCTGATACTCCAGAGATCCAATCGTTATCCTTCTCAACAGGTGGCAGATCACTACCACTTAAACCAACCTCACTACCTCCTGTCACCACCAGAGGGAGAACGGAAGGAGAACTCTCAACTGGAGGAGCAGAAAATGAGCTCATAACACTGATGATGACGAATTTGTTAAAGTACCTTTATCATGTACTAGCTCGTTGCTCGAGCATATTAACTAACTGTGGTTAGTTATAACAAATTATAATCCCGGATATATTCTCTGCTCTCGACTCTGATCACAGGTATATTCCCCGCTCTCTTCTCTGATCCTGGGTATATTCCCCGCTCTCGTCTCTATTCCCGGGTATATTCCTACTCTCGTCTCTGATCCCGGGTATATTCCCCGCTCTCGTCTTGGATCCTGGGTATATTCCCCGCTCTCATCTCTGATCCCAGGTATATTCCCAGCTCTTGTCTCTGATCCCAGGTATATTCCTGGATCTCATCTCTGATCCTGGGTATATTCCCGGTTCTTGTCCCAGACCCAGCTGCAGTGTGTACAGGGATTTGGGGTTGTGATGACTCCTGGAGTGGATGCTCTGGGTCATGATACCAACCCACCCAGGGCAAGCTGACCTAGTGAGGACCACCTCCTATACAGGGAGTGTCAGGGGCAGGCCCAGAGGGGTAAAGTACCACGACTGCTGAAACCAGGTGGCTGGCTCACAGAAGACGCAAGAGAGTGTGTCTAGCAAGGTGCAGGAGGGAACATGCAGGATACAGGAGTGTGCAAAGCGTGGACACAGGGGCACGCTGGGTATAGGATAGTGCAGGGAGAGTACATGGAGGTACGTAGGGTTCATGACAGTACAGGGCGTATATGGGAACACACAAGATACAGGATAGTGCAGGGTGAGTACACAGGGGCCCACTGGGTACGGGAGTGCATATAGCGTGCACTGAGAAGCACGCCTGGGTATGAGGCAAAGCAGAGCTTGTGCTAGGAAGCACGCCTGAGTACAAGTTAAAGCAGAGCTTGTGCTAGGCAGCATGGCAGAGCACAGGGTAGAAGCAGAGCGTGTGTTGAGAAGCACAACAGGGCACAAGGCAAGAGAAGAGTGTGTGCTAAGAAGCACGACAGGACACAAGGCAGAAGCAGAAAATGTGCTAAGAAGCACGCCAGGGCATAAGACAGGAGCAGAGCGTGTGCTAAGAAGCACGACTGAGCACAAGGCAGGGGACCCGAATACTGAGAGAGGCCAAGCAGGGACCAAGCAGGCCTAGCAAGGAAGCACAATAATCAGGCACCTCCCATTGGAAGAGGCAGCCTGATATAGGGCATGAGCGCTGCGACTTCCGGGTCAGGTCCTCCAGGACCATAGAGACGTCAGAGTTGGCGTGGCTGCAGTCAGGCTACGGTGAAGCACATGCGCGCATGGACAAAGTCATGGAGTCGAGTGAACAATCACAGAGTCAAGCACGGGAGGTACACGTGCGCACTTGATGGGACCCCTGGACCGGCCGCGATACCGGAAGTGATGTCGGGCAGGGGAATGCGGTGAGAGCGGAATGCCAGGGGGGGATGGTAAGGAGTGATTCCCGGGGTCCCAGCCTTGTCAGCATTCTCCCAGCAGCCCCCACACTGCCACACGTTCTCGGGCTCCTTTTAAAAGACGCACACATCTCACACTGTGCTGCACAGGACTCTGCTATCATTACATAACAGTATCCACTGTTTCCCTTCTTGTGTTTCTGACCGTTTAATAAAATTATATATTTATATTTTCACATAATTTGGGCTTTTTGATTTTTTTTTGGTGTTCACATCGTCCCCCTTCTGCTCAGTTTTGCGATCAATCCGTACTTTAGTCCAATTGTCTGACAGCATTATTTTACCATTTAACTATAATTAATTTTGAAATTTCATGACTGTTCATAAACATGAGTACCTTCTGTTAAGGAAGAATGGCAGAGGATCCCCAAATCCAGGTGTGAAAAACTTGTTGAATCATTCCTAAGAAGACTCATGGCTGTACTAGCTCAAAAGGGTGCATCTACTCAATACTGAGCAAAGGGTCTGAATACTTATGACTATGTGATATTTAAGTTTTTCGTTTTTAATAAATTTGCAAAAATTTCAACATTTCTGTTTTTTTTCAGTCAAGATGGGGTTGCAGAGTGTACATTAATGAGAAAAAAAATGAACTTTTTTGAATTTACCAAATGGCTGCAATGAAACAAAGAGTGAAAAATTTAAAGGGGTCTGAATACTTTCCGTACCCACTGTATATACACACACATCGCCACTGCCATCCCCTGTATTATATATATATATACACGCACACCGCCATCCCCACTATGTGGAGTGACTTTGGCTACATGGAGTGGGTGGGGCTATGTGGAGTGGGCGTGGCATGATACATACACACACATACATACACTCAACTTTATATATATATAGATCTTCATTTAGTACTATGAATGTATAAGGTTGTACTGTTCAAAAAGCGTGTGGTTTCTGGTCAACTTACTAACACTAGCACTTCCACTTTATCCCCTCCAGTTCAGTCTTTTAACCACTTATGGATTGACAGCTTCTAAATCTTGTACCAGTGTATATTTATGTCAGGTTTTAATACTACTGAAAACATAAAATTGGACTATTTGACGCACCACCATTTTATTTAAAACATTTCTTTTACTATTTTCCTCCTCAAAATTTGGAGTGCGTCTTATGGTGCGGAGCGTTTTGTAGTTTGCAAAATACAGTAACTATCCACTTTGCTGCTTAATTGCCCTGTTGCTGATGCTGACCTGTCATAGATAATAGATTATAACTTCAAGATATATGAAAAATCAAGGAATGAAAGCAATTTGACAAGCAGTTTGCGCCTTCATGACCAGTCCAAATTTTGCAATTCTGATCATTGTCAATTTATGTAGTAATAACTCTGGAATGCTTCAAAAAGTCCCATTTATTCTGAGATTGTTTTTTTCTTACCATAATATACTTCATGATAGTAGTAAAATTTATTTGAGATGACTTGCATTTATTTACGAAACAAAAGGAAATTTGTCAAAAATATCGAAATTTTCAAAGTATAAATTTTTTTGCACTTAAATCAGAGAGTTATGTCACACAATATAGTTAAGAAATAACATTTCCCACATGTCTACTTTATATCAGAACAATTTTTGAAATAATTTTTTAGTGTTGTTAGAAAGTTACAAGGGTTAAAAATGACCAGCAATTTCTCATTTTTTCAACAAAATTTACAAAACCATTTTTAGGGACCACATCACATCACATTTGAAGCGACTTTAAGGTGTCTATATGACAGAAAATACCCAAAAGTGACACAATTCTAAAAACTGCATCCCTCATGGTGCTCAAAACCACATTCAGGAAGTTTATTAACCCTTCAGGTAGTTCACATGAATTTTTGGAATGTGGAAAGAAAATATGAACATTTAGGGTTTTTTTTTACAAAAATTTTACTTTAGACCCAATTTTTTTTATTTTTACAAGGGTAACAGTAAAAAATGGACCCCAAAAATCTGTTGTGTAATTTTTCGTGAGTATGCCGATACCCCGTATGTGGAGGAAAACTTCTGTTTGTGCATGCCAGGGCTCAGAAGGGAAGGATCATCATTTGACTACTTGAATGCAAAATTTGCTGGAATAATTAGCATACATCATATCGCGCTTGGAGAGCCCCTGTTGTGCCTAAACAGTGGAAATGACCCAAAAGTGACACCATTTTAGAAACTAGACCACTCAGGGAACTTATCTAGATGTGTGGTAGCACTTTGAACCCCCAGGTGATTTACAGAAGTTTATAACATTGAGCTGAGAAAATTAAAAAAAAAAAAAATTTTCCCCACAAAATGTATTTTAGTCCCAGATTTTGCATTTTTACATTTTTTGCATTTTGTGTAATTTTACCTGTGTACGCTATATGTGGGGTAAAACTACTGTTTGGGTGCATGGCAGAGCTCGCCATTTGATTTTTTGAATGCAAAATTTGCTGGAATCATTAGCGGTTGCCATGTCACTTTTGTAGAGCCCCTGATGTGCCTAAACAGTGGAAAGCCCCCACAAGTGACCCCATTTTGGAAACTAAACACCCTCAAGCAACTTGACAAGAAGAAACAAGGGGAACGTTTCTTGATGCAGGGTACTATTGTGATATTTTAAGCTAAATGATAGAAGTATATCACTGCAATCAAGAGTCAAGACCTCAATATACAGCATGAACAGTCGGATAAACACTCAAGAGGAAGAGAGGGGGAAAGCCGACCATAAAGTCCATCAATGCAATTTCAGTGAAACAAAACAAATTTTATCTAATCAGGTGGCAACAAAAGAACGCAGGCCAATGTTGATGGAAATAATTAAAAACGATTGTTAAAAACAGGGTCGCACACCCAGATGTAGAAAATACCGTAGTCAAATTGGAGTAAGTAGAAGATATAGGTAGCTGGTAAATCAATGTGCTTGTGTAAGTAGGTGGTGGGGACCCTCGGCTGTTCCCTCTCTCCTTCCCTGTATGTCATTAATGTATTGCTGCTATTTATGTGCTGTGTTTGACTTGCTTTACTGTTCTAACATTGTGTATTGTATACAGCTTAGGAACAGTAAGAGGATAATTAAGGGGGCTGGGTCAGCAGCCTCAAATGGACAGGAACTCACTGTCTGGAGATTAATGCCTGCGCAGGTTCGCCCATGGCAGGACATGCTCCTGTGCTGGGAGTGTACCATACCCCCTGGAAGGAACAGAGCTGCCATAGGACTGTCAAGCAGCAAGAGTAGGCACAAGGACTGTACACATGCCCACCAAGAGATTTTTTTGCTCCTGGGAGCCACTGCCTTTGCTGCTGCAGCCATTGCTGAAGGAACAGCAACTGGGAATATGGACAGTTCAGGAATTGTACCTTATTCTCTACATCATCTTTATTAAGTTGCCACTGTTGGGCCCTAGAAAGTGTGACGCGTGGTGCATTCAGAGGATGCCGTTCCAGCATGGAAAGCAGCAGTGTGTCTGAGGTAACCCACTGTGACCTAGGGCTGGGACTAGAACTGTCTTTTCATGTGCAAGGGGCCGGGATGCTCACTGACTGTGATGTAGTGGACTCACTCATGACTACCACCCCGTGCCACCTTGTTACATCTGCAACTACATGATAGATAGTATACTCCATCTGTCTCAAATATAGGGTATATATGTAATGAAGCTATCCAAAGTAGTAAAGGAATGTGTAAAGTGAAAATGCAAGAATGGCTGTAGTGAGTATAATGATCAAAAACAAAAAAGGATGCTAGTACATAAAGTTATAGTACTAGGAAGTAACAAATACTTGTATATAGTGCTAGTGAAAAGTATTGCTAGCACATGGAAACCACATGCAATGGTAGTGTCCAGCCCATCTTGTTATATAATAAACTACTTTAGGACTAGTGGTAAAACATGGACTTCAGTTAGAGAGAGCTTCATCTCTAATTGTGACAGCATCCAGAAAGTCCATTTCTGTGAGGCCAGTGTTGTCAAATTTGATTCCCGATTGAGCTACAAAATCAGGAATTAGTGGCTCATAATTTTCAGGGCTTGAGGTCTATGCAGGGTCAGTAAGGGTGGGTGCTGGTTCAGTTACTGTCCTGGGGCATCGGCATGGCAGTTCAGCATTACTTGAGGAAGAGAATGAGGAGGAAAAATATAGGAAGGTGGGATCCTCTCCCTCACTGTGTTTGTGTGAGTACCAATTTCTTTTCAGGTGTATGTGTGTGTGTGAGTGCTTGGTGTAAACTATTTTTAATTTAGAAAAGAAAGAGAAAGATAAAAGAAAAAAAAAACAAATGGAGGTTGATAATTGATGTGCTTCAGTGATCAGCGCTCGATGGCTGTAGGACGGACTAACAGATGATTTTTTTCCGCACTGACACCATCTCAATATTTGGTAAAAAAAATACTGCAGTAGACGACAAGTACTACAGTACATTTTACTGTCCCTATTCTAAAATATTTTTTTATTGTTTTCAGAAGAAAAAAACAAAACAACAACCAGATGTTGATCACTTATGTGTGTCAGTGATCAGCGCTCAACGGCTTTAGGACACAGATTATTTTTTTCCTAACTCAGTTCAGTGAAAAATACTGTAGTAGATGATTACGATTACTACAGTATATTTTTACTCTTTACTATCTGACACTAACTCATTTCACTAAAAAAATACCATACTAGACAACTATTACTACTGTATGTTGTTAATCTTTACTGTCTGACACTAATTCAATTAAGTAAAAATTACCATAGTAGACACGGTATATTTTTACTCTTTACTTTCTGACACTAACTCAATTCAGTAAAAAATACTAGCGTAGACAAAGATTAACCGCTTCCCGACCGCCCACTGTAGATAAACGTTGGCGCTTGCTGGGCTTTGTGCAAGGCGGTTTTGTGCCCCCCGGGACCCCCACATACCTTATAACGCGGGGATCCCGGTGCACAATGCATGCTGGGACCCCCGACGTCATCGAGACCTGATTGGTTCAGGTCCTGATGACGTCAGCGTCACACCAGCCAATGAGAGCGCTCGCTGGGAAAGCTGCTTGTTTCCCGGCGATCTCACTCATTGTAATGCGACTTCTCCTCTGATCTCACACTGACAGATGATCAGAGGTGAAGCAGCGTTACTGTGTGACTAGATCGCTGCCTGGCACAGCTGTGCCAGGCAGCGATCTTGTCACACAGTAACGCTGCTTCTCCTCTGATCATCTGTCAGTGTAAGATCAGAGGAGAAGTCACGTTACTGTGTGCCAGGCAGCAATCTTGTCACATAGTAACGCTGCTTCACCTCTGATCATCTGTCAGTGTGAGATCAGAGGAGAAGTGGCGTTACTATGAGTCAGATCGCAGGGCAGCGATCTTGTCACAAAAAGAAAAAAAGTAAAGAAAAACAAAGCAGGTACACAGGTTAGGGCTAGGGTTAGGGCTAGGGTTAGGGCTAGGGTTAGGGCTGGGATTAAGGTTATGGGTGTGTTGGTGTTAGGTTTGTGGTTAGGGTTATGGTTAGGGCTGAGATTAGGGTTAGGGGTGTGTTGGGGTTAGGGTTGGAATTAGAATTGGGGGTTTCCACTGTTTAGGTACATCAGGGGCTCTGTAAATGCAATATGACGTCCGCAGACCATTCCATCAAAGTCTGCATTTCAGAACGTCACTACTTCCCTTCCGAGCCCCACCGTGTGCCCAAACAGTAGTTTTCTCCCACATATGGGGTTCCAGCGTACTCAGGACAAATTGGACAACAACTCTTAGGGTCCAATTTCTCCTATTACCCTTGTGAAAATAAAAATTGGGGGCTAAAAGATCATTTTTGTGGAAAAAAAATGATTTTTTTATTTTCACGCCTCTACATTATAAACTTTACTGAAACACTTGGGGGTTCAAAGTGCTCACCACACATCTAGATAAGTTCCTTGGGGGGTCTAGTTTCCAAAATGAGGTCACATGTGGGGGGTTTCCACTGTTTAGGTACATCATGGGCTCTGCAAACGCGACATGACACCCGCAGACCATTCCATCAAAGTCTGCATTTCAGAACGTCACTACTTTCCTTCCGAGCCCCACCGTGTACCCAAACAGTAGTTTTCTCCCACATATAGGGTACCAACGTACTCAGGACAAATTGGACAACAACTCTTATGGTCCAATTTCTCCTGTTACCCTTGGGAAAATAAAAATTGGAGGCTAAAAGATCATTTTTGTGGAAAAAAAATGATTTTTTTTATTTTCACGGCTCTACATTATAAACTTTAGTGAAACACTTGGGGGTTCAAAGTGCTCACCACACATCTAGATAAGTCCCTTGGGGGGGTCTAATTTCCAAAATGGGGTCACTTTTGGGAGGTTTCCACTGTTTAGGCACATTAGGGGCTCTGCAAACGCGACATGACACCCGCAGACCATTCCATCAAAGTCTGCATTCCAGAACATCACTACTTCCCTTCCGAGCCCCACCGTGTGCCCAAACAGTAGTTTTCTTCCACATATGGGGTACCAGTGTACTCAGAACAAATTGGACAACAACTTTTGGGGTCCAATTTCTCCTGTTACCCTTGTGAAAATAAGAAATTGGGGGCTAAAAGATCATTTTATGGAAAAAAAATTATTTTTTATTTTCATGGCTCTACGTTATAAACTTCTGTGAAGCACTTGGGGGTTCAAAGTGTTCACGACACATCTAGATAAGTTCTTTAAGGGGTCTAGTTTCCAAAATGGGGTCACTTGTGGGGAGTTTCCACTGTTTAGGTACATCAGGGGCTCTCCAAATGTGACATGGCATCCGATCTCAATTCCAGCCAATTCTGCATTGAAAAAGTCAAACGGCAAACAGTGGTTTAGCCCCACATACGGGGTATTGGCGTATTCGGGAGAAATTGCACAAAAAATTTTGTGGTTCATTTTCTCTTTTTACACTTGTGAAAATAAAAAAAAATGGTTTTGAAGTAAAATGTTTGTGAAAAAAAGTTAAATGTTTATTTTTTCCTTCCATATTCCATTCATTCATTTGAAGCACCTGAAGGGTTAATAAACTTCTTGAATGTGGTTTTGAGTACATTGAGAGGTGCAGTTTTTAGAATGGTGTCACTTTTGGGTATTTTCTGTCATATTGACCCCCCAAACTCACTTCAAATGTGAGGTGGTCCCTAAAAAAAAGGTGTTGCAAATTTTGTTGTAAAAATGAGAAATCGCTGGTCAACTTTTAACCCTTATAACTTCCTAAAAAAATTGTGCAGATGTAAAGTAGACATGTGGGAAATGTTATTTATTAACTATTTTGTGCGATATCACTCTCTGATTTAAGGGCATAAAAATTAAAAGGTTGAAAATTGCAAAATTTTCGCCAAATTTTGTTTTTTTTTAACAAATAAGCGCAGATCATATCTAAAAAGTGTTACCACCATCATGAAGTACAATATGTCATGAGAAAACAATGTCAGAATCAGTAGGATCCGTTGAAGCGTTCTAGAGTTATGACCTCATAAAGTGACACTGGTCAGAATTGAAAAAATTGGCCCGGTCACGAAGGCAAAAACAGGCTCGGGTGCGAAGGGGTTAATATGGTATGTTTTTAATCTTTACTGTCTGACACTAATTCAATTCAATAAACATTACCATAGTAGACGTTTACTATGGTATATTTTTACTCTTTACTATCTGACACTAACTTAATTCAGTAAAAAATACTGCAGCAGACAATGATTACTACAGTGTATTTTTACTGCCTCTAATCTAATCCTATCAACTAATCTAAATGATGTTTTACTCGATTCCCAGCGCTCGACAGCTGTATGACGCATGCATTGATGTGTCGGGAAAAATGGAATAAAAAATATAGACAGGGAAAAAAGTACTTGCCAATAATGAGTACAGGTGCTAATCAGTGGTGTACGTCTGATCAGCGGCTCGTTGGTTGTAGGACGCACACATGGAGTGGTGCAAAGGAGCGGGAGAAAAAAATAGTGAAAAAAAGACGTGCGAGCATGAGTGTGGATCAGTGATCTGCGTCTGCAGGATTCAAGAGCGAAGGTGGCGCAAAGGGTGGGTGGGGGGAGTAAAATGGACAGGGAAAACAGCTAGCACAGATGTTGATCAGTGATTTGCATCACTGATCAACGTTTAGCAGCTGCAGGACACATGAAAAAGAAAAAAATACTAAAAATTGAGCGAGTACTGATTAGCACTCGGTGGTATGGAGGGAGGAGAAGGTGAAAAGAGTGTAAAAGGGGGGAAGGAAGGAGAGGGAGATTGGGGTGGATTAGGAAAGATCAGTCATCAATGTTATCACTAATCACACCAAATAGAGCTGGCCCCTCTTATGACGCCAGCATTGTTAGGCACCAGCCTATGATCTGTGCTCTAACAATACTGATCCTAGGCTGGATATCAATGTTTCAGGCAATCTGATTGCCTGAAACACTGAGAAACACTGCAATTGGCTGTTCAGAATTGAGCAGCCAATCACAGCGATCTTAGTTTTGGGGAGGGTGTTGCCACCCCCCAGGACGACGACTCCCTGTGGCCTGAGATAACATGGCAGTGGAATTTTAATGCGATCACTGCGACTGTGGTTACAGTGCCCCATTAAAGATATGATGTATCCATACGTCCAAGTTCGTTAAGTACCAAGCGACCTGAACGTATGGACACGTCTAAGGTCGAAAAGGGTTTGACCAATTGCTCTTGCCAGTAGAGGGTCTGTGAATAACAAGGTGGACTGTAAATAGAAAAAACTGAATGATATATAGACAACATTGTCTAAAAATGCCTCAAACTCATTCTGGGAACTTCAAATATAAACATTTAATCATCCATGTAATATAAATCTTATACAACATGAAGGATAAGTCATCTCAGCATTGCCATCTTCATTTTTTTTTAAAAATAGTGCTCTAACACCGTGTGGCGCCAACACTGAAAATCCAGCTGCCGGTAGCAAATTAACTTTTGTTCCCCCTGGCAGTGTTCGGCTTCCAGTCATAGGGTTGGCACTTTCACAATTTCAGTCACCGCTCTGTCTATAGAGTACGGCAGCGGAAACCGTACCCCAGACTTTGAGCTGTCAGTCAGTGCCTGGGGTGCAGCTACAGCCACGGCTCTCTATGCACCGAGCAGAGACTGAAACCGTGTTGATGCCACCCATATGACTGGAAGCTAAAGTTATTATTATAGCATTATTTTACAAGACAGGTTCCTTTCAATTTACTGTAAATGATGAATCATGTGAAAAGTTACTATAGTCTGACTCGTAACCAAAGGTTTTGAGATAGACACAAATTTTGTTTTTAACAAACTTTGCAGCTTCACTTTTTATACTGATAGTTTGTATTAACTCTAGATTGTTATGATGAGTAATAAGATGAATTGCAAAAAATTTAAAAGCTATTCCGTGCCAAGAAAATTAACTTGATCACAATAAAAACAATTTCTTCTGAATTGCAGGCCTGCCACAAAATTACCTACTTACATAATTTCAGGGATCTTCTCCTTAACTAAAGCCCCCGTCACACATAGCGATCTCGCTAGCAAGATCGCTGCTGAGTCACAAGTTATGTGACGCAACAGCGATCTCACCAGCGACATCGCTGTGTATGACACTGACCAGCGACCGGCCTCCCTGCCGGTTATCGCTCATCGTCCTGGAATGGCCAGGACATTTTTTTGATCGCTGGTCTCCCGCTGGCCAGCACGCATCGCTGCGTGTGACAGGCGGAAGACCAGCGATCAGCGCGCTGGTAACAGCGCCGCGCACTGCTTAGAAACCCGATGAGTACTTTGTTTACCAGCTCCCTGCACCAGCGCGCTGGTAACTATGGTACACAGTGGGTAACTAAGCGACCTGCGTCGCTTGTTACCCCCTCCTGTCGCTGGTGCTGATCGCTGGTGAAGCTGCCTGTTTGGCAGCTCACTAGCAATCATGTAGCGACACACCTGACAAGGTCATATCGTTGTCGGGATCGCTGGTGCGTCGCTATGTGTGACGGGGCCCTAAGGACAAGTCAGCTGATTATTATAACAGTAGACTGCTTAAAAGGGGACTGGTGATTGAAAATCATTGTCTTTTTCCTTTATCTACAAGGAACCATGTGCAGTCATCATTAATCATCATTAATTTGCATTAAAAGGGTTTTACAGGCAAGGACAATGCTGCTTGCAATATAGCCCCAAAATCAACCATTTATCAGATCATTAATAACTTAAAAAAGGGAGGTTTAATTGCAGTGACAAAGGAGTAAGGGTACCCCAGAAAGTTCACCAAGTGCCAGATCCATCCTCTAAAGAGAATTCAGCTAAGGGATCAGTTCAACACCAGAGCCGAGCTTGCTCAGTAATGGCAGCAGGCAGGTATCTGTGCATCTGCAGAAGTATGTGTCCTGGTGCTAGTGATAATGTAATAAAGCCAGAGAGTCCTCACAATTGAACCACAGTGTATGGCTACTGTGTAGCGCTGTTAGCCTGCTCCAACTTGTGTGACAACCTGCCTATCCACCAATGTGCGGTCTGTAGTGGGGATCTCACTCTCTAGTGATTACCTCTGCCGCTTGTGCTCGTATCACACGTTGAAAGCGGCGCATTCCAAATGTTAGTGCGCCACTCAAAGTAGTACTTAGTGTGGAGACATCACACTTTAATACACTAGCTGTAGCTAGTTTATATACTGCCAGCGGTCTTGATGGAGCAGCTGCTAGCTGCTTAGCTGGCGAGACTTATACAGGCGAGACCACATTTGTAGGAGCTATAGGTACAAATGATTATTTCATCTAAATCGCTGTATGTATTGGAAAGGTGAATCTCACAGTGTGATTATAAGTGAAGGTGCTGCAATAGAAAACAGTCACCTGTCAAAACTGGTGTATTTAGTGACTGTGTCCAAGTAATACACATGATTTTGGCTACTAGTAACAGCAACTAACACCGTTTCCTACCCTATTGTCATAAGACTCAGCATATCACTTAACATAGGAATTAGCCTGACTAATAATTTAAAGGGATAATAGACAAGAATCCCAATTAATTTAATTTGACTCTTCTACATTTATCACTAACCATGATTTAGTGGGTCACATTGTAACATCAGACTGTTACCCAGTGTACATCAGAACTGAATGTATGCAAATAATTTACTGTAAACTAATTTTAAATCTATGAAATAAAAGTTAGATTTTAATTACACATTCCTTGTAATTTATATCTAATACTTATATATGCCAGTCTCAGCCCAGGTAGCTACTCCTCTAGCCTCACTAGCCTGACCGACGCATTCTATTTTACACATTTATTTTGGAAACGTAAAACATATACAGCTCTGGCAAAAATTAAGAGACCACTTTCAAATGTTCAGTTTGTCTGATTTTTCACTTTATAGGTAGGTTTTTGAGTAAAATGTAAATTGCTCTTTTATTGTATAAACTTCTGACAACATGTCTACGAATTTCCACGCAATAACTTTTGTATTTTTTTCTGATAAAGAAAAATGGTCAAAATTTAAAAAAAAAAAACTGTGCTTTTAGACCTCAAATAATGGAAAGAAACCAAGTTCATAATCATTTAGAAACAATACTAATGTTTTAACTCAGGAAGAGTTCAGAAATCAATATTTTGTGGAATAACCATGATTTTTGAAAACAGCTTTCATGCGTCTTGGCATACTTTCCACCAGTTTTTCACACTGCTTCTGGCACAAAAATTTAAGCAGTTCTTCTTTGTTTGATGGCTTGTGACTATCCATCATCCTCTTGATTACATTCCAGAGATTTTCAGGTTCAGGTCTGGAGAATGGACTGTCCATGACAGGATTTTGGTGTGGTGGTCTCTTAATTTTTTCCAGAGCTGTACATGGTCCTGTGCTACATGCTTAAGTAGGCTCCTATTTCCCTTAAGTCACACATGTGTACTGAGCAGCATTATTGCAAACCACCTTAGTATTATCTAAATAAATACCCCTATAACTAAAGGAGTGTTATCCAGCAATGACACTATTTCCAATGGGAAGGCAAAATTTCATCTACCAACAGTCGGTAATTGTGTCACATAAGCTGCAGAGAGAGAACTATGAATATCTCTCCAGCTGTAGGTCACAGATAAGCATTACTAGAGTGAGAGAATTAATACTTCCAAATAATTGTGAGTGAACTTTACTAAGAATACTTCATAGAATCATAGAGTTGGAAGGGACCTCCTGGGCCATCTGGTCCAACCCCCTGCTCAAAGCAGGATTTGCTAAATCATCCCAGTCAGATGTCTGTCCAGCCTCTGTTTGAAGACATCCATTGAAAGAGAACTCACCACCTCTCGTGGCAGCTTGTTCCACTCATTGATCACTCTGTCAAAAAGTTTTTTCTAATATCTAATCTGTGTCTCCTCCCATTCAGTTTCATCCCATTGCTTCTAGTCTTTCCTTGTGCAAATGAGAATAAAGTTGATCCTTCTACAATGTGACAGCCCTTTAGATATTTGTAGACAGCTATTAAGTCTCCTCTCAGTTTTCTCTTTTGCAAACTAAACAATCCCAAATCCTGCAACCTTTCCTCATAAGACAGGGTTTGCAGACCGGTCACCATTCTGGTTGCTCTTTTCTGAACTTGCTCCAGTTTGTTGATGTCTTTTTTAAAATGTGGTGCCCAAAACTGGACACAATATTCCAGATGAGGTCTGACCAAAGAGGAGTAGAGGGAAATAATGACTTCACGTGATCTAGACTGTATGCTTCTGTTAATACATCCTAGAATTGCATTTGCTTTTTTTGCTGCTGCATCACACTGTTGACTCATATTCAGTCTGTGATCTATTAGTATACCCAAGTCTTTTTCACATGTGCTGTTGCTTAGGCCTATTCCTCCCATTCTGTATATGCTATTTTCATTTTTATTGCCCAGATGTAGTACTTTGCATTTTTCCGTTAAAAACCATACTTGACTTCTGATAATTGACGAGTGTAAACAGGCTTGCTTAAAATTCAAGCTCTCGTCCTAATATCGTCCTGCGTACACAGGACATATACTGTCGGGAACACTGACAGTCTAGGTGCCCAGAATGGTTGATTACTGATCGTTCTGTGCACGTTAGGCTAGTTTCACATTTGCGCACTTGAAACGCAAGCAAAAAACGCTTGCAGACACATGTAAACACAGCGATTTTTAGACGCATCAGCGTGCGCATGACGACAAAAGAACGCAGCGTTTGTATGCGTTTCAATGCATTTACGTTTTTATGTTTATGAGTTCTCTAGGTGTCACATTTCACAGGATGAAAATCCTTGAAACATACTCCACCAATGGGACACCAGTGGGCGTGTGTCATGGGAATTCTTTATATAGACCCTGTTTATAGCTGAATTCTTCAGATTTTGTTACTTTTTCCTTTGTCAACATGGATCTGCGGTGGAAGAGTTTTCGCTTCAACTTGGATCTGGACATCGCGCTGTCTCAGGTTTTTGCATTTGCTTGCCAGCAACAAACGGAGAGAGAGAGCGAAGATGGCAGCGGCGGAGTTTGTGGATACATCCAATTATTGAAGTCCGGGAGAGCCATGGAGCGTACCACACCCTCTACAGTGAGCTCCAGGGAAACCTGGAGAAATTTATTGACTATACCCAGATGTCCCTAGAAAGCTTTATGGATTTGCTTGCTCGTGTTCAAGGAGCCATCCGGAGACAGGACACACAGCTCCGTAGTGCGATTTATCCTGAGGAACGGCTCCTGGTCACATTACGGTACATAATATTTAAAAACCAATGCCTGCATAATTGTTTTTGGTCTGCCATGTACTAAACCAAAGCCTGCAGAATTATTGTTCTGCCATGTAGTTAACAAAAGGCTGCAGAATTATTGTTATGCCATGTACTAATATTTTTTCATTTCAGCGTTTTACAAAACCCTAGACATAAATAATAATTTTTGTTCTCTCTCTGTTCGGCAGACTAGCTACTGGAGAGACTCTATCTTGACTCCACTTCCAGTACCGGCTTGGAATCTCCACCTTGTCGGGAATAGTTGCGGACACCTGCCGGGCTTTGTGGGACGTTCTCTGTCCAGAATTTATGCCCCTGCCCACCGCAGAAAAGTGGATTGATATTGCTGAAAAATTCTGGACAGTCTGCAATTTCTCCAGCTATTTGGGAGCAGTTGATGGGAAACACATAAGGATAACCAAACCCGCAAGAAGTGGATCGGAGTATTATAACTATAAAAAGTACTTTTCTACAGTACTCATGGCCATTGCAGACTGTCTGTTTGTTGCAGTGGACATTGGGGCATTTGGCCGGGGGAATGACCCATAGGCTTTTAAGAACTCGGACATGGGCCGTAGGTTGTATGGCAACCATTTTAATTTCCCCTTGCCACGGCCTCTTCCCCACACCGAAGGTCCCCACAGCCATTTGTAATGGTTGGGGATGTGGCCTTTCAAATGTGCCAAAACCTGCTGAAACCCTACTCCAGCCGGGACTTGGACCACATGAGAAAAATATTTAATTACAGACTTACCAGGGCCCGAAGAAGAACTATAGAGTGTGCTTTTGGGATTCTTGTCTCCAGATGGTGCATTCTCGGCACAGCCATTAATCTTAAACTGGAAACAGTGGATGAGGTGGTGAAAGCCTGGGTGGTTCTTTACAATTTTGTGATGGCTAAGGAGCACCCTAACTTTGAACTAGATGAACCAGCTGCAAACCCATTGCCTGAAATCACTCAGCACCCTCTCAGGTCATCAGTTGAAGTTGGCTAAATGAGGGACCAATTTGTGGCCTACTTTATCTCTGATGTAGGATGTGTGGAATGGCAAGATCAAGTGGTGTAAAATTGTTTTCTTGTGTGTATGTTAAAAAAAAAAAAAAAACTGTTTTGATACCTGTACCCAGTGCACTCTGTTTTTATACCCTCCAATACAATAATCACCTGCCCAGGTGTCCCAGTGAATTCAGGATGCTGTGTTTTATGCATCATGAATTTACTAGGACTCCTGAAAAGGTGACTCTACATACACAAGTTGTATGACCTTTATCATCTCTACAGTCTGTGTTCAATAATGCAGATTGCAATGACGGTGGAGATAATACAACTAATATTTATATCACCTGTCCTGATGTTACAAATAGTGATTTTGGGATGCAATAGCATCCTTCACTCTTTATGACACCTGACCATGTGAGTATAAATATTAGCTGTTGTAAGATCTCCACTGTGGCTTCAGTATGAACGCAGACTGGAGAGATGATAAAGTTTATACAACTTCTACAATCCCCAGGCCTGGTGTCATGCTGAAGTGAGGATTCCCAAAAAACACATCCTGACTTCAGAATGTTATCACACCTGGGCAGGTGAATACACATGAGTAAACCTCCAGCATCTCTCCAGTCTGCGTGCAATAGAAAATGCAGACTGAAGCGACGCTGCAGATGACAACTCATAGGTATAGTCACCTGGCCAGGTGTGATAGTTATAATACCAGGCCTGGGTATTGTAGATATGACGTGTATTTTCTCCATCATCTCTTCAGTTTATTCACCACAGACTGAATAGATGTTGTTAATTACAAGGTATATCCAGAATCCCCTGGCCATGTGTCACAAAGAGTGAAATGATGATGGCCAAAACACACCATCCTCAATTCACTCTTTATGATACCTGGCAAGGTAACAATAGATATGCCTTGCACTCAACACCATCCTCTATTCAGTCTGTGCAATATTAGCAGACTGAAGAGACTGGTGGAGAAAATACAAGTCATCTATTTGTACTTTTGAAAACACATATCTCCAGGACACAAGAAACATGTGTCAGTAATGGAGCTATGTGGTGGCAAAAACACAAAGTGTACGGCGCAGTGTGTGTACGGCGCAGTGTTTGTAGGTGGCGAAAGACACAATAACCAAACAGTATTAGGGGAAACCAGAATTTTACATTTATTGTAAAAAAAAAAAAAAAAAAAAAGTTTTTACAGGGAACGATGTTTGGGGGAAGATGGTGGCAAGTTGGGGGTGTGGAGAGACGAGGAACAGCTTAAAGGGTAGGAAGGGGTTCTAGGGGAAGGGGCGACAAAAGTAGTGGGGGAAAGGAGCTCAGGGATGGAACTGGAGGCAGGGCGAGACACAGTGTGAGGAGAGGGGGAGGGACGGACAAAGTTTTTTGTTTTTTTGGGTCTCCTGTGTCCTGGTGTGTCCTGCCTGGACCTCCTGGTACTGTGTGACCACCTTGACCTGGGTGACTGCCTGGAGCTGGGGGTCCTTTGCTGTGTTTCAGCAAAAACTGAATATGGGTCACCCCTCTGCTGCTGCTGCTCGGTGGTGGTGGTGGCAGTGCTGGTCCAGGCAGGAGGAGCGGTGGTGGTGGTCCAAGTAGCAGGAGTTGTGGTGGCGGTGGTGCTCTAAGAAGGAGGAGTGGTGGTGATCCAAGCAGGTGGAGTGGTGGCGGCGGTGGGGTTCCAAGCAGGTGGAGTGGTGGCGGCGGTGGTGCTCCATGCAGGTGGAGTGGTGGCGGCGGGGGTGCTCCAAGCAGGAGGAGTGGTGGCGGCGGGGGTGCTCCAAGCAGGCGGAGTGGTGGTCCAGACAGGAGCAGCGCTTGCCATGGTGGTGGTAGTGGAGTGTCCAGCAGCACTCGGCCTTGGGGGGGTGTAGTAGTGTCCGCCTTGGTTTGGAATGCAGGTGGCCGTGCAGTGGTATGTAGCAGAAGTCGGTAGTGGAGGTGAAGCGAGTCAGTGGTGGCACAGTTGGAAATGACACCACTGACTGCTGCATGTACTGACTCTGCTGTATAGCCTGTATGAAAGCAGTGTTGCAGGCCTGCATCACGTTCAGCTGGAGATCAGGACTAAGGTGTTCCGCCATGCCCCGTTCAATTTGGTGGAAAAAATGGTGCGCTGGTCTGTTGAGGTCGGCCTCCAGAAGGTCAACAGCCTGGAAGCGGTTTTCCATGAGGGCAAAACCGCTTTCCACTCTGTCTGACAGCGCATTCTGAAATTCAGAGCTCAAGTGAAGGAACTCGCGCATGACAGACCTGTCCGAGGCCTTCTGCCGCTGGCGGGAAGTGCCCGCAAAATCAGTGGCAGAGACCTGGGACAGGGGAAAACCTGACATACCAGCTTCCTGGTCTCCAGCTGTCTGTGTTGCCGACCCACAAGCTGCTTCCTGGCTGTCGGATGGCTGGGACGGGTCCGAGGATGTTCGATGAAGGACCGCTCCAGGGACAGGTTGCACCGTGCTTCACCAGGTGCTATGAAAAGAAAAGAAAAACATTATCATGCATTTACAATAGTTAAAGCGCCAACTCCTGTGGAATAGAAAAGCACAGAGTAAAAAACAATACAATTCAACAAAATACTTACGCTCTGGTGGCAAGGACCGGTCTTAAGAAAGCCAACGCCCGATGGTAGCGGTATTTAGTTCTGGTCCTTGTAGCAGCACCACTGCAACCCTGGCCCTCCAGACGAACATCCCTGTTGAAGCGGTCCTTCATCGAGCGCCAACGGGTTTTGACTTTGTTCACTGTGGGAAAAAAAAATTAAAAAAAAACTAGACAATGCACTGTATGCCAGGATAACACAAATGAGTGTGACGCTAGAAACTCATGTTGCTAGCATCACATACACTTGTGTGATCCCGGCCAAGGTCACTGCCACATCACACAGCAAAAAAAAATTAAACAATGCACTGTTGACCAGGATAACACAAATGTGTGTGATGCTAGAAACTCCTGTTCCTAGCATCACACACACTTGTGTGATCCCGGCCAAGGTCACTGCCGCATCACACAGCATTGAAATACTTACGAAAATCCTTGCGGACCTGGGGAGAGGCGCTGTCCCAGTCATCCACCGCGTGCTGCAGATCACGGCTGCCCACAACGGGACTCGCTCCTGGACTAAGTTGATGAGGGCATCGTTGTCCAGGGCCAAACATAATCTTGGAAAGATTTGGAAATGAAAAAGATAGAAAAATATAAAGAAAAGAGGCAAGATTAAAGATGAAAAGCAGGCCAGAAAAAAGTCGGGGAAAAAAAAAAAAAAAAAAATCACAGTCAGTCTATACATACAGGCCGTCTCCTCGCCGGCAATTGGACTGTCTGCTGCTGCTGTTCCTCACTTGCCGTGGATGATGAGGGCTGAAAAAGAACAAAAATTAATTTGGTACATGTGTAGATGCGGCAGCGAATACTTACCCAAACTGTAGGGCAGAAAGGTACTCACTTCACGCTCTGCTTGGGCCAGTTCACCACGGGCCGGTCTGTATTCCTCTCCAGAAGACATGCTGCAATAAGAGACGAAACATTAGTACATAATAAATTAAGAAAAAAGGACAGGCAGACATTAGGTTTCGAATACTCACATTATTGAAGTTGCTGCTTCTCTCTAAATTTCCAAATGCTGCTTGTCTCTTCAAGGCTGTCTGTAGAGTACTGGTCTGCCAGTACCAACACCTTCTTTTATCTACATTACCCCCCAAACAATGTTTCCTTGTGTAGGGGGTGATTTAAACCAGTGTCTAGACATGTTTACGCAAAAAACGCATGCGTTCTAAAGCGCAGGCGTGTGCATGTCTATGCGCACACCATGCGTTCCAATAGACTGCAATGTGTTATTTTGGCGCATTCCGTGCACACAGCGATCGCATGCGTTTTTTTAACGACGTTGGGCGGACCAAAAATGCAACATGTTGCATCTAGCGCATCTAGGCGCACACCTGGAAAAAGCGCATGCGCACAATAACGCAGACAAACGCATGCAATCGCAAGACAATGCGCCTGCCATGTGAAACATAGGGGCGCAAGCGATAGGGTGCACACGATGCGTTGCGATAAAAAACGCTAATGTGAAACCAGCCTTAGACGCACAGTCAGCCTGCAGAAACGGCAAACATATAACAAGTCAGCGTGAACTAAATGAGTCCTTAAAGGCAAATCAAGAAAGTATGTTATTGACCAACTGGTTATAGTGAGAAAAAAATCCTTGCCAATAATTACATAGTATTTGCCAATGAAAATATTTAATTCATTAATTTGTATCTTTTAATTATACAGTTACACATATTATAAAGAAAAGTCTTGCCCGAGGGCTGTTCGTCACAACTCTAACTATGTCATTTAATAACTGATTTCATGTCGACAGGGTCAAATTATCTTTCAGAGAGTGGTGGGAATTAATTATAACATGAAAGTTTCCTGATATCTTTTAGATCACTTTTGGATCCACATTTAGAATCTAAACTCGACTTCACAAATGAGATAATCTAATGCAGACTATTTTAGTAAGCCTGCAAATGATAGCAGATATCAGAATTAGTCATTAAGTCTTTAAATATTAAAATTGGGACATTGTATCATGTAATTTATTCCATTGTAGATGATGGCTCCTGATTAGCATCGTTATAGATTGATGTGACCTTTTACGAACATGACGCAATGCATCAAAGATATGCAAGTCAGTAAAGAAATTCTCCAAGAGATTGTATAGTGCTGTGCAAAACTTTTAGGTAGGTGTGGTTAAAAAAGCATGATGCAAAGTATGAAAGAATGCTTACAAAAATGGAAATGTTAATAACTTGTTTTATTTTTTTTATAGTAACAAAATGCAAATGTAATGAACAAGGGAAAATTCTAATTCAAATCATTATTTGGTGTGATTACCCATTGCCTTCAGAATGGCACTAGTTCTTTTAGGTACACTTAGACACACTTTTTGAAGGAACTCGGCAAGGAAGTTGTTCCATACATCTCGGAGAACTAAACCCAGATCTTTTGTGGGTTGTAAATGCTTCTGTCTTTTCATGTAATTCCAGACAGACTCGATGATTTGACATCAGGGCTCTGCAGGGGCCATATCTTCAATTCCAGGACACCTTGTCCTTCTTTACGCTGGAGATAGTTCTACATAACATTTTCTGTATGTTGACATCTCCCTGATAGTATTGCATGATGTATAAGCATCTGCCTGTATTTCTCAGCATTGAGGACACCATTCATTTTGATCATATTCCCAACAAATAATTTGTTGAAATGTAACCCTAAACTTGCAAAGACCCTCCACCATGCTTCGTTGTTACCTGTAGACACTCATTACTGCATTGCTTTAGTGGAACGGCCTTCTGTTACAGACTTCTGTGTCGTGTTGCTGTTCTCAGTCTTGCCATGTTGTATGAGCTATGACACGATGGAAGAACAAGGAGTCCTGGAAGTGATTATGTGGCCTCCACAGATCCCTGATGCCCACATCTAGAAGACTTTCTGTAGGGCTGAGGAGAACCAGAAGTGAACCCGCAGAACCGCGACGATGAACCTCCTTGGGGCGAGCTGACCAAGTGGGCCACCCCCTATACAGGGAGCGTCTGGGGCAAGCCCAGGGGAGACTATCGCCGCGGTAGCTGATACCCGGGGACAGATAGCAGGAGAAAGACAAGCGGAGACCACAGGGGCAGCGGTAGGTCCAGCAGGAGACAGCTTGAGTACAGGAACGGACGCCAGTACAATTGAAGCTCTGACCGCCGGGTGAGAGCGACGTCAGCAGCGTGATCAGGTCATGTGATCACGCTGCTGACATCACTCCCCGGCACCCAGAGAGAGCCCTGGTGGTAAGTGTGCTCCACTGTGGAGCTGAAGAACCACCGAAGATGGGAGATGAGGGGGAGTTAATGAGTGGAGATGGGGGGGATTTGTAGAGGGGATGGGGGTTAATGTGTGGGGGCGTTAATGAGTGGGGGGTTAATGAATGGGGCTGGGGGTTAATGTGTGTGGGGGTTAATGAGTGGTGATGGGGGTTATTGAGTGGGAATGGGGTTAATGAGTGGGGGTATTTGGAGAGGGGATGGAGGTTATTTAATGTGTGGGGGGATTTGGAGTGGTGATGGGGGTTAATGAGTGGGGATTGGGTTAATGTGTGGGGGGATTTGGAGTGGGGATGGGGGGGGATTTAATGTGTGGGGAGATTTGAGGACACAAAATGAAGAGTATGTTTGAGGAAACAGTATGGGGGATTGGTGCTGACACAGTATGTTGTGTGCAGACAGTATGGGGTGCGAACGGGTTAATGTAAGTGGACACAGTATGGGGAGTGAGGGTGATGGGATGTGTGCAGACACAGTATGGGGAGTTGGGTTTATGTGTGAGCAGACAGTATAGAGAGTGAGGGGGTAAATATATGAGGAGACAGTATGGTGAACAGAGGGGATGTTAGAGGAGACAGTATGAGGAAGGAGGGGAATAGTGTGAGGCGACAGTATATTGCAGATATTTGTATTTAGGGGCATTATAATAACACTTCTATCTTTAAGGGGATCGTGTGGAGATTTGCTACAGAAGACCGGAGAAGATGGAAGTCTGCAGAGACGGCTGGTGATGAGAAAACTCATCATGGGGTCTGGACAAGAAGAAGAAAAGAACGACTCCAGAGACGACGTCATCTATAAGGTACCTGGATGTAAATGTTATTTGTGATACTGACTAATTCTCAAGTTTTTATTTATGTTAGGAACATTAAAGGGTTTGTCCAGGTTTGTGCTGAGTCTGCAGTCATTCTATGTGACTGCAGACTTCTGAATTCTCACAGTGCTCACTGAACGCTGTTAGGATTCTCTTGTGCCAGTAATTTACATACATACATACAGTCACATGCTGACTAGACATGTGTGGCCTCACTCAATGAAAATGAACAGAGTGAGGCAGGGAACGTCTAGTCGGAGTGTGGCCATAAGTATACAAATCACATACTTGTGCTGACATGATTGTACATCGGCAAGGGAGAATCCTAAAAAAGTGTGCAGTGCATTCGTTGTGAGAATTCAGAAGCTGCAATGTCAGGACTCAGCTCTGCAGGTTTCAGTACTCATTACATGGACACTTCACTCATATGCGATTTTCATAGTTATGGTCCTGTGACAACGAGCTTCTCTTCCTGCTTCTCTCAGTTTTTTACTGAACATTGAGAGTATTAGGGAGAGCAGCTCGTGGGTACATGGCTAAATGTGCAAGTCGCATATGTACTTGAGTGGGGGGGGGCGCCGAACCGAATTCTTGCCCCGGGTGCCAGAAAGTCTAGATACGTCTCTGAAGTGACCAATGACCTACTGACAGCAAAACGTAATGGTGACCAGTCTCTGCTCATTCTTCTTGACCTATCTGCAGCTTTCGACACTGTTGACCACCATCTCCTACTCTCTAGGCTCCAGTCACTAGGCATTGAGGACACTGCTTTCTCCTGGTTCTCTTTCTATCTTTCTGACCGCTCCTTCAGTGTTTTGTTCTCTGGCTCCACATCATCTCCTCTTCCTCTCGCTGTCGGGGTACCTCAGGGCTCAGTCCTTGGCCCCCTTCTCTTCTCTCTCTACACGACCCCAAATGGACAGACCATCAGCAGGTTTTAGTACCGTCTTTATGCTGATGACACACAACTATATACATCATCCCCCGACCTTACCCCTGCTGTACTACAGAACGCCAGTGACTGTCTGTCCGCAGTCTCCAAAATCATGTTCGCTCTCTATCTGAAACTCAACCTCTCCAAAACTGAACTTCTTCTCCCGCCGTCTAACCTCCCTAAATCTGACATTTCCCTCTCCGTGGGTGGCATCACAATAACACCTCGGCAGCAGGCATGCTGTCTGGGTGTTATGTTTGACACAAATCTCTCCTTCACATCCCATATACAATCTCTTGCCCGCTCTTGCCGCTTAAACCTAAAGAACATCTCTAGAATCCGCTCTTTTCTCACCATGGAAACAACAAAAACCCTCACTGTTATGAATGGGTCACCGAGAAGGATAACAGGCCCAGGCTAAGCCACAGAAAACCAGAGAGGTTGGTAACTAAGCGGATTGCAGAACCCTGATCCTGTCCACACAACTAGGAGTAGCCGTGGAGCGTATGTACGATGATCCTAGATGCTTCGGCACAGCCGGAGAGCTAACTAAGCCTAAAGCAAGAAAGGGGAAATCTAAACTACCCCGGAGTAGACCCCAAAGGAATAGATAGCCCCCAAACATATACTGTCGGTGAGACAAGATGAAAACACAAACGCAGGCAGGAAAATAGACTGAGCAAATGATTGGGCCCACATTGACTAGACAGGACAGGAAAGGAAAGACACTGTCTGCAATCATGCAAAAATCCCTGCAAAAAGTCCAACACGTCTGATGCACAAAAAACACTGAAGTCGCACGACATCGCCCCCACTATATCAGCACTCTGGTATATTCTGAAAGCAAAGCAAAAAGAGACCAATACAACAGGGGACAAAACAAACTGGCACATGCAGTAACATATGGGCGGTGATTCAGCACAGCCCCAGCTGGAGCTGGCTGACCCGCACAAAGCAGAGATAGACAAAACCAGATCAAATGCAAACAGAATAGCAAATGAACCACTTAGCTGACCCATGTAGGGAAAGAGCAAGAGACATCAGACCTCAGAAGGCACAAGAAGAAAGTCACTCGCAGGGATAGAGGGAGTCAGCTGTCTTAAATCCCAATCAGAAACCCCAAATCTCCAATCGTCTTCCTCATTATCAGGTGGCAAGCCTCTGTCAATGAGATCAGCTCCAATACCTTTAGTAACCACCAGAGGGATTACAGAAAGAGAACTCGCAACCCCTCTGTCAATCTGACCAGCTCCACTACCTTCAGTAATCACCAGAGGGAAGCCAGAGAGAATTCACAACACCTCACTGTAGCATTGATCCACTCCCGCCTGGATTACTGCAACGCTCTATTAATTGGCCTCCCCGTTACTCAACTATCTCCTCTCCAGTCCATACTTAATGCAGGAGCCAGGGTCATCTATCTGGCTAATCGGTACTCGGACATGTCCGCTCTTCGCCAGTCCTTACATTGGCTGCCCATTCATTATAGGATCCAAGTCAAAGTAATTGTTCTCACCCAAAATGCTCTCCACAGTGCAGCACCCCCCTACATCTCCTCCCCCATTTCTGTCTATCAGCCTAACCGACTGCTGCGCTCTGCGCTCTGCAAACGACTTTCGACTAATCTCTTCACTAATCCGTACCTCCCACTCCCGACTCCAAGACATCTCCCGCGCTGCACCAATCCTCTGGAATGCTCTACCCCAAGAAATTAGGACTATCCACAATTTGCACAGTGTCAGGCGCTCCCTCAAAACACATTTGTTCAGAGCGGCCTATCACATTCACTAATCAAAGTCATTCAATGTGTAAGTGTGCATGTGTAGCCCATTCACTATCTCCATCCATCCCTCACTCCCTCAAGATGGCTGGACCATCATTGTAAATACACCATTGTAAATACACACCTGTACTTTGTATCTCCCCCACCTTTGTAGATTGTAAGCTCTCACGAGCAGGGTCATCTTATTTTGCTTTAATTATTGTATTGTTAACGTTGCTACTTATGACTTGTGTTTTCAAACTGTTAAACTGTAAAGCGCTGTGGAATATGTTGGCACTATATACATAAAGATTATTATTAGAAGAAGCTACTTTGAAGAATGGTCGTCACATCAAATATTCATGTGACTTAGATATCTCCTTTGTTTATTCACCTTGCATTTTATTAATTGATAAAAATAAACTATCAATTCTATTTTAAGAATGCATTTTTAAACATTTTCACTGTATAACACTTTTTACAACACCTGCCTAAAACTTTTGCACAGTACTATACATAAACTTGACCAACCAGAAAATAAGGGCTACTCCACTTTTTTTTTATAGATTCTGTTTAACGCAAAATTAGGATATATAGGTATTTACGGGCAGAAGTACAGTAAATGCCCCCAGTGAAAACTATCTGATAACAACCACTTAGACTTATCCTCAATTGAGGCTATATATAGCCTCAATTATCCACATCCTCAACATTGACATTAAGGGAAGGATGATGATTCTGCAGTGACTTCCCTTACTTCGAGTACATTTGGAACATCACTGGTCGGCAATAAAAAAAGAGCTGCCAACAGCAAACCTTGATGATTTCCATGCCCAAGTGCATTCATTGTAGCAGAACTTTCTTCAGACAACCACAAATAACCTCACTGATAGCATTCTGAGGTGTGTTAGTGCCGGCAATTATGCATGCGGTGTTCATACTCGATATTAAATAAATTGAGATGTTTTGAAAATTCCATCTTCATTTTTTTTGACAATTTTAATATCAGTAACATGTCTATTGACCCTGTGATTTCTATAATTCCATGAAATTTCCTTCTGGAGAACAGTTTCAAATGAAGAGCTGAAAAGTCACGTGTTTCTGTGTGAATATATTCAGTATAAATTATATATATATATATATATATATATATATATATATATATATATATATATATATACACACTCACTGGCCACTTTATTAGGTACACCTGTCCAACTGTGTGTTAAGACTTAATTTCTAATCAGCCAATCACATGGCGGCAACTCAGTGCATTTAGGCATGTAGACATGGTCAAGACAATCTCCTGCAGTTCAAACCGAGCATCAGTATGGGGAAGAAAGGTGATTTGAGTGCCTTTGAACGTGGCATGATTGTTGGTGCCAGAAGGGCTGGTCTGAGAATTTCAGAAACTGCTGATCTACTGGGATTTTCACGCACAACCATCTCTAGGGTTTACAGAGAATGGTCCGAAAAAGAAAAAAAATCCAGTGAGCGGCAGTTCTGTGGCCGGAAATGCCATGTTGATGCCAGAGGTCAGAGGAGAATGGGCAGACTGGTTCGAGCTGATAGAAAGGCAACAGTGACTCAAATTGCCACCCGTTACAACCAAGGTAGGCAGAAGAGCATCTCTGAACGCACAGTGCGTCGAACTTTGAGGCAGATGGGCTACAGCAGCAGAAGACCACACTGGGTACCACTCCTCTCAGCTAAGAACAGGAAACTGAGGCTACAATTTGCACAAGCTCATCAAAATTGGACAGTAGAAGATTGGAAAAACGTTGCCTGGTCTGATGAGTCTCGATTTCTGCTGCGACATTCGGATGGTAGGGTCAGAATTTGGCGTAAACAACATGAAAGCATGGATCCATCCTGCCTTGTATCAACGGTTCAGGCTGGTGGTGGTGGTGTCATGGTGTGGGGAATTTTTTCTGGGCACTCTTTGGGCCCCTTGGTACCAATTGAGCATCGTTGCAACGCCACAGCCTACCTGAGTATTGTTGCTGACCATGTCCATCCCTTTATGACCACAATGTACCCAACATCTGATGGCTACTTTCAGCAGGATAATGCGCCATGTCATAAAGCTCGAATCATCTCAGATTGGTTTCTTGAACATGACAATGAGTTTACTGTACTCAAATGGCCTCCTCAGTCACCAGATCTCAATCCAATAGAGCATCTTTGGGATGTGGTGGAACGGGAGATTCGCATCAGGGATGTGCAGCCGACAAATCTGCGCCAACTGTGTGATGCCATCATGTCAATATGGTCCAAAATCTCTGAGGAATGCTTCCAGCACCTTGTTGAATCTCTGCCACGAAGAATTGAGGCAGTTCTGAAGGCAAAAGGGGGTCCAACCCCTTACTAGCATGGTGTACCTAATAAAGTGGCCAGTGAGTGTATATATATATATATATATATATATATATATTTAGGTCCATATATATTTGGACCGACACATTTTTCTAATTTTGGTTCTAGACATTACCACAATGAATTTTAAACAAAACAATTCAGATGCAGTTGAAGTTCAGACTTTCAGCTTTCATTTGAGGGTATCCACATTAAAATTGGATGAAGGGTTTAGGAGTTTCAGCTCCTTAACATGTGTGCCACCCTGTTTTTAAAGGGACCAAAAGTAATTGGACAGATTAAATAATTGTAAATAAAACGTTCATTTCTAGTACTTGGTTGAAAACCCTTTGTTGGCAATGACTGCCTGAAGTCTTGAACTCATGGACATCACCAGACACTGCGTTTCCTCCTTTTTGATGCTCTGCCAGGCCTTCACTGCGGTGGTTTTCAGTCGCTGTTTGTTTGTGGGCCTTTCTGTCTGAAGTTTAGTCTTTAACAAGTGAAATCAATGCTCAATTGGGTTGAGATCAGGTGACTGACTTGGCCATTCAAGAATATTCCACTTCTTTGCTTTAATAAACTCCTGGGTTGCTTTGGCTTTAAGTTTTGGGTATGAAACGACGACCAATCAGTTTGGCTGCATTTGGCTGGATCTGAGCACACAGTATGGCTCTGAATACCTCAGAATTCATTCGGCTGCTTCTGTCCTGTATCACATCATCAATAAACACTAGTTACCCCATGCCACTGGCAGCCATGCATGCCCAAGCCATCACACTGCCTCCGCCGTGTTTTACAGATGATGTGGTATGCTCTGGATCATGAGCTGTACCACGCCTTCGCCATACTTTTCTCTTTCCATCATTCTGGTAGAGGTTGATCTTGGTTTCATCTGTCCAAAGAATGTTCTTCAAGAACTGTGCTGGCTTTTTTAGATGTTTTTTTAGCAAAGTCCAGTAAAGCCTTTTGAGTCTTGATGCTTATGAGTGGCTTGCACCGTGCAGTGAACCCTCTGTATTTATTTTCATGCAGTCTTCTCTTTATGGTAGATTTGGATATTGATACGCCTACCTCCTGGAGAGGTGTTGTTCACTTGTGTGATGAAGGAGTTAACTGCTCCTACCCCCCGAGGGCCTGTAAGCATATTGAAGAAAGCAGGATTTAGTGCTCCAATGTTGAATAGCAAGCCTTTTGGTATGATAATGAGATAAAGCCAAAGCAGAACTTCAAAGCTTGAGTAGGAGCCACGCCAGCATGGGGCAGGAAGGTGCCTGGGGGCTTCAATTAGAATATACCTGTCAGCTGGACACAGAAATACACATCCATTGTCTCTCCCAGCCTCTTCGACTCCATCCTAGGATCCTGGATTATGAGCACACCTTTCGAGTTATAGACTCAAAAAATATCCGCGTGACCCTGAGGAAATCGCGCATATGGCAGTGAGACTCCTGAGTCGGTGAGGGCTCTGGGACCTGAGATAGAGATTGGCCCTCCACAGCAACCCAATGGGGCCATGTTTGCTCTCCACACGACAGGTAAAACAAACCGCATTCACTGGTACCTCTCGTGTCCTGATCTGATCATGCTGTAGAAAGTTACCCCCTTTCTTAGATATTGGGAATAAGTTCTGCAGGGAGCTAAAGGGTGGAGATTATTAGCCCACCCTCCGACACAGGGGTAAGACCCCAGCATGCTTAAGAACTAGCAGCACATGGCAGAGACACTCACTCTCTCACAGAAGAACCAGACGATGATGATCTAAGAAGGAACTGGGGACAGATCTGCCAAGGGGAGCAGCGGACCGCGCTTTGGGGTCTGTCCGGCAACTAAGATTCTTGTACCTGTGGACTGCAGAGCTCCCGGCACCCACATGCAACCTACAATCTGGTAAATTGACCTCCAGCTTAATATCTCTAAGTCTTGTACCCTTATTGTTAAATTTTACTCTGACTGCAAATCCACTGTAATTCCATTGTATAGCTTACTGTATATTTCTGTAATTATCTAGTGCGCCCTTAAGGCAATTAAACCATAAAATTAATCTTGGGCTAATGCTTTTACTCTGATTACGAATCTTAAGACTACCCAGCGGGTAACAGGACATCCTCCCCGGCGGCCATCTGCTCTAGGTGCAGTTCCCTTACTGACCTGAGAGACAAATAGGGCGCCGGAGAGCTGTGCCTGTGTAGTTACGTAACATTGGTGACATGGGAGGAACTGGTCCTGTCCTCCACATTGGTGGCAGTGGTGGGATCAGAGTAATAGTGTGCGTGGGACCCCTACTCCCAGACACTAAAGACTACCAGTGGTAACTTTCACTGCTGGGGTCTTAAGGTCAGCCCAGCACTAGATGGTCAGAGTGTAATTATAAGTTGTGTGCAAGGTCAGGGTTGCAGCTGTGTCAGTAACCAGAGGATCCCAAGATGGCGGAAGGCACCATGAGTAAGACAAAGGGGAGGCCAATGCTATGGTCTACGAGGAGGTGTTGGAGGACAATACCAATGAAGGCGAGGGGTTGCTCAGCCAGGGCTCCCCAAGGAGCCAGACCCCTGTGCTCAATCCCGCAGTGGACTGTCCACCACCTGCCCACCCCAGCCTGTCCAGATCGGAGGCCCTTTTCCAAGCGGCTAGGCACAACTCGAGGCTGGAAACGATGCTGCCCATGACAGACTCCTGGTGGCGGCAGAGAAAGCAGCGGAGCGTGAGCATGCAGAACGTGTGCTGCAGAACGCCGTGAAGCTGCGGAGCGCCGGCACTGACTGGAGATGGCTCAGCACGGGCTCCCGCTGGACGCTCCAGCCCCACTGGGGACCAAGGCTTCCAAGATCCAGGCGGAGGACTTTCCCTTGCTTGAAAAGGATGGAGACCTGGATTCCTTTCTGGTGGCCTTTGAGAGAACATGCCTCCAACACCATCTGGCCCTGGATCAGTGGGCAAGGTACCTGACCCCCCATTTGAGGGGTAAGTCCCTGGAAGTTTTGGGGGACTTACCTGCCGGGGAGGAGCAGAACTACAACAGCATCAAGCGGGCCCTGATCCAGCACTAGAACCTCACCCCGGAGTCGTACCGCAGGAAGTTCCGGAGCCTGCAGCGGGGCTCAAAAGACACCTGGCCCGACCACATGCGGGCACTGCTGAGAGCTGCGGAGCACTGGACCTCAGATCTAGAGCTCACTACCCACCAGGAGGTCCAGGAACTGTTTGTCACGGAGCAGTTCTTGTGGAACTGCCCAGAGGACCTCCAGCAGTTCCTCCGTGACCGGAAACCAAAGGGGGCTTCTGCTACAGCCGCCCTGGCAGACGAGTATGCCAACAACAGGGCCTCTGAGCCGAAGAAGCCTGCCAGCAGCACCTGAAGAGGGAGTAAGCCCAATCCTGCCCCTGTCCCCCCCAGCCCCCAGAGTGCAAGGGGTGTACCCCCTGCTGCCCTCTCCAGGCCAGGAGCAGAACCCAGACGTTATCATTGCAACCAGCTGGGACACTTTAAGGCTGCATGTCCCCAGTGCCATAAGGCCCCATCGCTGTCCCAGAATCCATCCACTGTTGTGTGTGGGAGGGGGTGGTGGGAGGTCCCTGGACAATTACCAACCCGTCACCATCGGCCGCTCAGCGGTCATGGGACTCCGGGACACAGGCGCTGAAAGAACCCTGGTACGTCCTGAGGTGGTGTCCCCTCAAGACTTGGTGCCTGGGAAGACCCTTTCCATCTCCGGAATTGGAGGCGTTGAACCGGCGCTGCCCGTCGCCAAGGTGTTTGTGGACTGGGGCACCGGGAGGGGAATGCGTGAGGCGGGAGTAACGCCAAATATTCCTGCCAATGTGTTGCTTGGGACCGATTTGGGGCAGCTAGTGTCTCAGTATGTGGCCACTGAACCCCCAAGTCCAGCTCCCAAAACGAATGTCATGACTCTACTGTGAATGCTAATGTTAATGCATTGAATGTGCCTCCAACAGTGGAGGAGGGAGTGAAACCTGATGGTAAGCCATGCACTGACACTACACACACAGGGCTCACAGTGAGGACAGGTGAGAAGACTGCGGGGGAGAGCTCAGAGGTGGAGGGAGGGGCTGCTATGGGCAGTGTAGGGCTCCTAAGTGAATCCAGCCTGCTGAGTCTAGGGCCTCTGCAGAAAGAGGAACAGGCCATGGGTGGAGGGGGCATCCCGGGAGAGGAGCCACGAGGTAAGACCCCAGGGCAAGAGTTCCCCGCATCCGGGATGTCAGGAGGCCAGGGAATTCTGCCTGACCCGGCGACTTGGTCAGGGGCCGAGGGGAAGCAGGCGCTACCTGTGGTCTCAGCGGTCGTGGCCGCTGTTACCAGGAGTAGGAGCGCCGTAGCCCAGCGGAAGTCCGACGGTTTCCCCCTCTCTGACCAAGTGGCTGCCGAGTCAGACAGCGGCCAGGAGACAGTTCCCGGGGAGCTGTCAGAGGATGTGGCAGTTTCGTCAATTCTTGCCACATCGAGTCAGGGATTTTAGGCAGCGTTGGAAGCTGACGCTAGCCTGAAAGCTCTGAAGGAGCAGGCGGCACAGCCTCCCCTGGAGTCTGACTGCGAGCGAGTGGTCTGGGACCAGGGACGGCTGTACCGGGTAGCGGTCCAGCAGGGTTCACCAGAGGCGTGGCCAAGGGACTGACAGTTAGTGGTACCCTATCCATTCAGGGAAGAATTGTTGCGGATCGCACACAAGATTCCCATGGCCAGACACCTAGGGATCACTAAAACCAGGCTAGCTCAGCATTTCTACTGGCCGAGAATGAGGACCGAGGTGATTGCCTACTGCCGTTCGTGTGACACCTATCAGAGGGTGGGGAAGGCGGGGCGGCGATCCAAAGCCCCACTGGTAACTCTGCCCATCAACGAAGAGCCTTTCTCGAGGGTGGCTGTGGATCTCATTGGACCTCTGTCCACTCCCAGCCGCTCCGGGAAATGCTTCATGCTAACGGTAGTGGACTATGCCACCCGGTACCCGGAGGCGGTAGCTTTGTCGTCCATTCGGGTCGACAAAGTGGCCACTGCCTTACTGGAGATTTTCTCCAGAGTGGGGTTCCCCCAGGAAATGCTCACCGACCGAGGGACCCAATTCATGTCGCAGCTGATGGAGTCTCTCTGTAAGCAGATACAGGTGCAACATCTGGTAGCCAGCCCGTACCACCCACAGACCAATGGCCTGTGTGAGCGGTTCAATGGCACCTTAAAGTAGATGCTGAAGTTGGTCGACTCCCACGGGAGAGACTGGGAGCGGTATCTCCCACACCTGCTGTTTGCCTACTGGGAGGTCCCACAAGCCTCAACGGGGTTCTCCCCTTTGAGCTCCTGTAGGGTAGACGTGTACGGGAGCCCCTTGCTCTGAAGGAAGCATGGGAAGGGGATTTGGCCACCCCTGGAGTGTCAGTCATTGAGTATGTCGTGCGCTTCCGGGACAGAATGATGGCCTTGACACGGCTGGTGCATGACAATATGGCCCAAGCCCAGGCTGACCAGAAGCAGTGGTACGACCAGAATGCTTGTGAGCGGACCTACCAGGTGGGTGAAAACGTGTGGGTACTGGTCTCCGTACCTCAAAACAAGCTTCAGGCGGCCTGGGAGGGTCCATACCTCGTGCACCAGTGGCTCAATGCTGTAACCTATTTGGTCACCCTGGACCACGCCCGTGGAAGGAGAAAGGCCTTCCACGTGAACATGATGAAGGCCCATCATGAGCGGGAGGCTTGTGCCCACCCAGTGAATCATAGAATCATAGAATCGTAGAGTTGGAAGGGACCTCCTGGGCCATCTGGTCCAACCCCCTGCTCAAAGCAGGATTCGCTAAATCATCCCAGTCAGATGTCTGTCCAGCCTCTGTTTGAAGACTTCCATTGAAGGAGAACTCACCACTTCTCGTGGCAGCCTGTTCCACTCATTGATCACTCTGTCAAAAAGTTTTTTCTACTATCTAATCTGTGTCTCCTCCCATTCAGTTTCATCCCATTGCTTCTAGTCTTTCCTTGTGCAAATGAGAATAAAGTTGATCCTTCTACAATGTGACAGCCCTTTAGATATTTGTAGACAGCAATTAAGTCTCCTCTCAGTCTTCTCTTTTGCAAACTAAACATTCCCAAATCCTGCAACCTTTCCTCATAAGACAGGGTTTGCAGACCGGTCACCATTCTGGTCGCTCTTTTCTGAACTTGCTCCAGTTTGTTGATGTCTTTTTTAAAATGTGGTGCCCAAAACTGGACACAATATTCCAGATGAGGTCTGACCAAAGAGGAGTAGAGGGAAATAATGACTTCACGTGATCTAGACTGTATGCTTCTGTTAATACATCCTAGAACTGCATTTGCCTTTTTTGCTGCTGCATCACACTGTTGACTCATATTCAGTCTGTGATCTATTAGTATACCCAAGTCTTTTTCACATGTGCTGTCACTTAGCCCTATTCCTCCCATTCTATATATGCTTTTTTCATTTTTATTGCCCAGATGTAGTACTTTGCATTTCTCCCTGTTAAAAACCATTCTGTTAGTTACTGCCCACTTCTCCAGTTTATTTAAATCTTTTTGAATCCTCTCTCTCTCTTCTCTAGTATTAGCTATCCCTCCTAGCTTTGTGTCATCAGCAAATTTAATCAGTTTACCCTCAATTCCTTCATCTAAATCGTTGATAAAGATGTTGAACAATACAGGGCCCAGGACAGAGCCCTGTGGTACCCCACTTGAGACATTCTTCCAACTGGATGTGCAGCCATTTACGACCACTCTTTGGGTCCGATCACTAAGCCAGCTATGAATCCACCTAACAGTTGCCTTGTCCATTCCATACTTAGTCATTTTTTCAATAAGGATTGTATGAGAGACTTTGTCAAATGCTTTGCTGAAGTCAAGATATACTATATCTACAGCATTTCCTTGATCCACCCAATCAGTGATACCGTCATAGAAGGAAATTAAGTTAGTCTGACATGACTTATTAGTTACAAACCCATGCTGACTCTGTTTGATCACTTCATTCTTATCCAGGTATTGACTTACATGTTGTTTAATAATTTGTTCAAAGATCTTTCCTGGTATAGAAGTCAGACTCACCGGCCTATAGTTGCCTGGGTCCACCTTCTTCCCCTTTTTGAAGATAGGAACAACATTTGCTCTTCTCCAGTCTTCTGGCACTTCTCCTGTTCTCCAAGAATTTTCAAAGATTATGGAGAGTGGTTCAGAAATTTCTTCTGCTATCTCCTTCAGTACTCTGGGGTGTAATTCATCTGGACCTGGAGACTTGAATTCATTTAGGTTAGCTAAGTGTTTCCTCACTATCTTTCTGTTTATAGATATCCTGGATTCTTCTATTCCCTTAATAGGACAGTGAATAACAGTTGGTGTTACATTTCCTTTCTGAGAGAAAACAGATGCAAAATAGGAATTTAAAAGTTCAGCCTTCTCAACATCCTGTCTTACCATTTCATCATTTTCATCCTGTAAAAATCCTATAGCATCTTTGACTTTTCTTTTACTTTTGACATATCCCCAAAATCCTTTATTATTGCTTTTGACATCTCTTGCAAGCCTAAATTCATTTTCAGCTTTAGCTAATCTGATTTGTGCCCTGCAGATTCTGCAGACAGCATTATATTCTTCTTTAGATATGCCTCCCTCTTTCCATTTTATAAACATTTTTTTCTTCCTTTTTAGCATGTGCTTAAGTTCTGTGTTCACCCATCCTGGTTTCCTTAAATGCTTCCTATTCTTCCCTCTTTTCGGAATTGTTAACAACTGTGCTTTGAGAATTTCATTTTTCAAGATTTCCCATCCTTCCTGGACATTTTTGTCTTTAAGGATATCCAGCCATTGGATCCCTCCAATTATCTTTCTGAATCCCTTAAAATCTGCCTTTCTGAAATCTAACCTTGACGTCTGAGTCTTCACAGGTCTTCCGCCTCTAGTTATCCAAAATTCTAAAATAGCATGGTCGCTACCTCCTAGGGTTCCAGCCACTTTTACCTCCTCAACCATTTCCTCCCTGTTTATAAGGATTAGATCCAAGGTAGCAGTTCCCCTTGTTTTCTCCCCTACCTTTTGGAAGATAAAGTTGTCAGCAAGAGAGGATAAGAATTTCCTTGACCTGCTAGTTTTGCCTGAGAGAGATTCCCAACAAATGTCTGGATAGTTGAAATCTCCCATGACAACTATGTCATATTTTTTGGAGAACTTGGCCATTTGATGCATAAAGAGTTCATCCATATCTTCAGCTTGCACAGGCGGCCTGTAGTAAATGCCTACAATGGTGTCCTTTCCATTGTTCTGTCCTTGTATTCTTACCCAAACAGTTTCCACAGAACTCCCAGTCTCTGAAGCTTCAATCTCTGTGCAGATATACGCGTTTCTAACATACAATGCGACACCTCCTCCTCGTTTATCAAGTCTGTTTCTTGCAAATAAGTTGTATCCTTCTAGTCTTGTATTCCAATCATGTGTATCGTCCCACCAAGTTTCAGTGATTCCAATGACATCATATTTCTTTTCCTGTGTTAGTAGTTCCAATTCTCCTTGTTTGTTGCCCATGCTTTGTGCATTAGTATAGTGTGCAACCTTCCCGAGGAAGGAGAGGTAGAAACCCTCCTGGATCTGCTTACCCAAGCCAAGGCGGGTGGATCCATTGAGGATGTGGGGGTTGGCCACCAGCTCTCGGAGGACCAACGTTCCCAGCTGGGGGTCACCCTACACCCCTTTCGGGAGCTGTTCAGCAGCCTGCCCGGAAGGACTGAGAAAGCCGTCCATGACGTGGACACCGGTAATCACCCCCCGATCCGGCGTTCAGCATATCGGGTCTCTCTTGAGGTGCAGCAGCACATGCACCAAGAGATAGATGAGATGCTGAAGCTGGGGGTGATCCAAGTGTCCAACAGCGCATGGGCTTCACCTGTAGTCCTCGTCCCTAAAAAGGACCGAACTACGCGGTTCTGCATGGACTACCGGGGGCTCAACGCTGTGACGGTCACCGATGCATACCCAATGCCCCGCATCGATGACCTGCTCAATCAGCTGGCCGGGGCCAAGTACCTGACCATCATGGATCTGAGCAGGGGGTATTAGCAGATTCCCCTGACCCCGGGGTGCACGGGAATGTTCTGCCTTTATCACCCCATTTGGACTGTACGAGTCCACGGTGATGCCATTCGGCATGAGGAATGCCCCTGCCACTTTTCAGAGGATGGTCAACACGCTGCTCGAGGGACTGGAAGGGTATGCAACCGCGTACCTAGATGACATTGCCATCTTCAGACCTACCTGGGAGGATAACCTAGAGCACATGGCGCAGGTGCTCGGGCGGATCCAGCGAGCAGGTTTGACCATTAAGCTGGAAAAATGCCAGCTGGGTATGAGTGAGGTCCACTACCTGGGACACCGGGTAGGTGGGGGAGCTCTGAAGCCAGAGCCCGGGAAGGTGGATGCCATCGCATCCTGGCCCACCCCCAGGACCAAGAAGCAGGTGATGTCCTTCTTGGGGACTGCCGGGTACTATAGGTGGTTTGTTCCACACTATAGTGCCCTGGCCAAGCCCCTGACGGACCTCATCAAGAAGAAGCTGCCCGTCGCAGTCGACTGGACAGTCGCCTGCGAGACAGCTTTCCAGGCGCTCAAGACCACCCTTTCTAGCTCTCCTGTACTACAGGCAGCCGATTTCACGCGGCCGTTCGTAGTGCAGACCGACGCCAGCGACTTCGGCCTTGGTGCTGTGCTCAGCCAGGTCGACACTACGGGCCATGAACACCCCGTTCTGTACCTGAGCCAGAAGCTCCTGCTTAGGGAAGTGGCCTATTCCACGATGGAGAAGGAATGTCTGGCAATTGTGTGGGCCCTGCAGCATCTGTCTGTAGTGTGGGAAGAGTCAAGAAGATCACCCCTTGAGGTCTCATGAGAAATATGATTTTCTAGCTCCTCTATCCACTGGAAGAGGGATCTAGAAACACTTGGGGAAGCAATTCCAGATTTGAAGGTAGAGGTCTCCCAGGCCTTTCTTAGAAGGCTCTCTATTTTATGGTCCATCGGATCCTTAAGCTGGGATGCATCGTCAAATGGAAGAACTGTCTTTTTCACTACTCTTGCCACTTGGACATCCACTTTTGGAATGTCCCATTTATGTGCATCCCCCTCCAGAGGGAACCTATGCCTGAGTTCTGATGGAGCCAAATAGCATTTATCTGGGTACTCCCATTCTTGGGAGATCATATCTGCTATGCTCCTATGCACCAGGAAACCTGCATGTTTGGGTCCCTTCAAACCTCCAAACATTTTATCCTGGGCCGACTGAGGGACTGGCTCGTCCTCCAGTCCCATGGTGACATGAACCGCACTAACCAGCTCCTCCACATACTCCGAAGAGATATCTTCTGGCTTCAGAGGATTTAGGGGTTCTCGGTTCCTCCCATGTTTCAGAGCATGAATCGTAGGAGTGCTCCGACTCGGAGTCCGAGTCCTCCAGCTGAAACCTTCATTTTTTTGAGAGGTGAGCCTGTAGGTAGAGGAGGGGTTGGAGAGGAAAATGTGGCCAGGGAGGACTGAACCCTGCTCCTGTTTGACCAGGCTGAGGATTTCGTCAATCAACGAGGGGTGCTCAACCCTGACCACTCCGTCTGTGCATGCTTGACACAATTTCTTCCCCCATGCTGTGGGAAGCTTTATGCTACATATGGCACATTTAGCTGGTTTTTTGGTGGTGTTGGTGCTTTTATGGGAAGACTTTTCTCCCTACAAGAGAAGAGAGAAGTATTTTGAGGATTCAGAGTGTGGCAGCGCTGGGCTCTGCAGAAGCAGGGCAGGAAGATCCATACCGACAGGGGATTTTGCCTTACCTGTCGGCTTCTTCCAGCGGGCTTATAAAGGGTTAAACCTGCCCTCAGCGCTTCATTTCTTTCCCCCTCCTGGGGTCCGGCGCAGACGCAGTCCTTACTGGTGTGCTCTGCGCACTGTCAGCTGTCTGGGGGCCGCCATGGTCTGGACCAGAAGTTACCTGCGCTCCCTGGTGGAACGCATACCCCGGAAGTGACTGCGTGCGTGAAGCCACTTCCAGGACGCCGACAGCCACTCGTGCAGGAGGAGAAGAGACCAGAGAGCTGTGGGAGGCCTCGGGTCAGGGATCACTGGTCCACTTTACCCCCCGAGGGAGCGCGGGTGGGCCAGGAGGGTCCCGAATTCAAAGAAGACGAGAGCAGCACGGAGGAGGGAAGGCAGAGCCACCGACCACCACTGCCCAGCCATTTGGAAATCCATCAGGTACACTGCAGCAGCCGGCCACGCAGCATACCCCTTAACCTCTCCATGCCCCATGGGGGACAGGAAAGACACTGGTGAGAGGGAGGTGGGAGGGACCTTTTAACCTCTTTGTGCTTCCTGTCCCCCATTAGGGCATGGAAACAACCTCCTATTCTGTCGTGGAAGGTTGCTAGAGAAATACCCCATATGTGGCTGTACAGTACTGCTTAGCCATAAGGACAAAGTGCCATTTGGCTTCTGGAACGTAGGTTTTCCTAGAATAGTTTGTGGACTCCATATACAGAGCCCCTAAGTGCTAGAAAAGCAGAATCCCCACTTAAGTGACGCAATTTTGGAAATTATACCCTTTTGGGAATTTATCTACAGGTGCAGTGATGATTTTTGACTCCATGGGTGTTTTCCAAAAACAAGCAGCAGTGGATTTTGCTGAGTGAAAATTGCAAACTGCCACTGTAGTGTCTAGTTGTAGTCACCAGTACAATGTAGTGCCCAGCTCATTCCTCTGGAGACATGCACCCATATATCAAGTGGGCAGAAATGCCAAACATGTGGACACTAAATATGGTTTAAAAAAGTCAGTAAAAGTGGTACCACAGCACACCTATATACAGAACACAAGTATCATATCTCTTGTGAAGTAGTGAAAAAAACTTGGCACTCGTAGTAAGTCAGAGATTATTTAGATTCTATTTATTTAAAGTGCAATTATTCCAAAAAGTGACCTTCAATCAGTATAAACAGATTGCAAAAGACCGAACATATACAGTGGGTACGGAAAGTATTCAGACTCCTATAAATTGTTCACTCTTTGTTTCATTGCAGTTCATTTTTTTCTCATTAATGTACACTCTGCACCCCATCTTGACTAAAAAAAAAAACAGAAGTGTAGAAATTTTTGTAAATTTATTAAAAAAGAAAGTCTTAGGTACTCACCGGTTAACGGTATTTTCGGAGTCCATGACAGCACCACCTGAGAGAGGGGATCCGCCCTTCAGGAACAGGAAACCTACAGATACAAAAGGGCGGCACCTCTCCTACGCATCAGTTGGATTACAGAGCACAAGAGGACCTCCAACTTTAATGGCATGATTTATGTACAATACTATTATTACTTAATTATTTATCACCAGTGGACATATACAAGAGGAAGAAGTGCACACCCAAATTAACTACGGGAAGGGAATATACGGGTGCTGTCAAACTCCAAAAAATACCGTTAACTGGTGAGTAACTAAGACTTTATTCGGTCGTCCATGACAGCAGCACCTGAGACAATTACAGAGAGTAATAACTACTTTACGGAGGGACTACTGCCTGCAGCACCCTTACACCAAAGGAGAGGTCTGCGGAAGCACCCAGGTCTAGCCTATAATGACTATAAAAGGTGCTCGGAGAGGACCAAGTAGCCACCTTACATATCTGGTCAATGGAGACTTCAGATCTTTTGGCCCACGAGGTCGCCATGACTCTGGTGGAATGCGCCCTCAGCTTTCCAGGTGCCGATCTGCCTTTTGAGGTGTATGCTAGTGAAATAGCCTCTCTAATCCACCTGGCTAGTGTGTTTTTTGATGTTCTAAGACCTTTCCTAGCACCTAGATGGGAGACAAATAGGGCATTATCCTTCTTCCAGGGAGCGGTTAACTGCCAGATATTCTATGAGACATCTCCTAACATCTAGACTGTGTAGTTTCTTTTCCTTCTCGTTAGCTGGATTAGGGAGGAAGGATGGAAGGACTATTTCCTGTGTCCTATGAAAGCTAGAAACTACCTTAGGTAAGTATGCTGGATCAGGCCTAAGAATTACCCTATCATCCCTGAACTGTATATAAGGAGGACGCCTAGATAATGCCTGGATGTCGCTTACTCTACGAGCTGACGTCAGAGCTACCAGGATGGCCACTTTGAGGGACAGGTTTTTTATGAAAGCTGATGAGATAGGTTCAAATGGAGCTTCCGTCATAGCCATGAGGACTAGGTTCAAGTCCCATGGCATAAACCTATCCTTCACTACAGGTCTGGATCTACCTGCCGCCTTAATGAATCTACTGACCCAGTAATTACTCGCGATGTTGCAGCTAAAGAGGCCCCCTAAGGCTGATACTTGTACTTTAAGGTTACTGGTGGAAAGCCCCATGTCCAGACCTTTCTGTAGAAATCCTAAGATTTGAATTATAGGCGCTGAATCCTCAGCGACTACTCCTGAGTTCTGAAGGAATTTCTTCCAGATTCTAACAAATTTTGGTTGTAATGATTTTCCTACTTTTAAGTAGGGTGTTAATCAGGTCTGGGGAGAAACCTTTATCTTTTAGCAGTGACCGTTCAAATGCCACGCCGTCAGATGTAAGCCAGCCACCTGAGGATGGAAAACTGGGCCCTGGGATAGGAGATCCGGGATGTCCGGAAGAACCCAAGGGTCGGACACCGACATGGTCCTGAGGCATGAGAACCATGCCCTCCAGGGCCAAAATGGAGCGATTACTATAATCCTCGCCCTGTCTTTTCTGATTTTCCTCATCACCAGGGGCAGTAGAGATAGGGGAGGGAAGCCGTAGGTTAGCCTGAAATCCCACTTTATCAGGAAAACATCTACCGCCAGAGGATCCTCTCTAGGATTTAGAAAGCAGAATTGTCTTACTTTACTTTTTTCCTTGGTGGCGAAGAGATCTACCTCTGGTTGTCCCCACTTTTGTACAATCAGGTCAAAGATGGCGGTTTTTAGGGACCATTCCCCTTGTTTTAGTAGATTGCAGCTTAAGAAATCTGCCGTGGTGTTTTCTTTCCCTTTTATATGTAGAGCTGTTAAAGATAGAAAATGCTGCTCTGCTAGTTGGAACAAATGCTCTGCTACATTCATCAGGGGTCTGGAACGAGTCCCGCCTTGGTGATTGATATAAGCCACGGTGATCTGATTGTCGGAGAACACTCACACGTGATGACCCTGTAGATACACAAGGAGCTTTTTAGCTGCCTGTTCCACTGCTGTCAATTCTTTCAGTTTAGATGACATTTCTACCTGATGATGCTCCTATTGGCCCTGGATCAAAATCTCACCCATATTGGCCACCCAACCGGAAGGGCTTGCATCCGTGGTGATTATGCAGGTTATGTTATACTCCCAGGGCACCCCCCTGGATAAATTATTCTTCTCTAGCCACCACTCTAGGGACTCCCTCGTGTTTCGGAACAAAGCTAGCTGGCCCTCCAGGCAACCCCCAAGGACTCTTTGATGTAATAAAACCTCGCCCTGTAATTTCCTTGCATGAAACAGGGCCCACCGGACCGCGGGGATACAGGACGAGAGAGAGCCCAGAAGGGACATGACTTTCCTGAGGGACATGGTGAGGTTATTGGAAGCGTTCCAGACCTGATAGTGTAGGCAAACTAACTTCTCAGGAGGCAGACGGCATTCCTGCTTCTCAGAATCTAGGATTAGGCCTAAGAATTGCTGGACTCTCATTGGCCGTAACCGAGATTTTTTGATGTTAAGCAGCCACCCTAACCGCTCTAGGGCAGGCATTGCGTTTTGTAGCTGTTTCAATGTTCCGCCGTTTTGCCTATAATAAGTCATCCAGGTAGGGGACCACTAGAATGTCTGATTCACGCAGATGGGCCATAACCTCTGCTATCACTTTAGTAAACACCCGGGGAGCGACTGCCACACCAAAGGGGAGGGCCGCATATTGGAAATTTTGGACTGACCCATCTAACTGAACCGCCACTCTGAGGATACGCTGATGAGCTGCATGAATAGGTATATGGTAGTAGGCGTCTTAAATCTAACACCACCATAAAGCAATTTTCAAACAGCAATTTTATTGTGGAATTGATTGTTTCCATTTTGAACGGACGTATGATCAGAAACTCGCTGAGGGCCTTAAAATTTATTATAGTCCTGAAGGAGCTGTCTGACTTACGGACTAGGAACAGAGGGGAGTAGAAACCTTTTCCCCTTTCCGCCTCTGGCACCTCTGTCAGGACCCTCTTGTGGCATAGATCATGAACCTCAGCCTCCAGAGCAGCTTGTTCTGATGGGGAAGATCTGAGTGGGGTAACCTTAAATCTATTATGGGGAACACAGGAGAACTCTAGTCGTAGTCCCGAGGCAACCCCAGAATCCAGTTGCTACTAGAAATTAGCGACCAGGCCGGGTAGAAGGCAGCTAGTCTCCCTCCTACCGGAGCAACTAGTCATTGCGGTGGTTTTTTAGCGTCACGCGCCGGACCTTCCTGGCACCCCCCTCCTCCAAACATAAATCCTGTACCTTTCCTTCTTTTTTCATCCCATCTGCCTTGATCTCTGGACGACCTTCTACGGAAATATCCCTTCCTGGTAAAGGGATGTCTATAAGAAGGATTCGGCAGGCTGGGGAATTTCTTTTTATCATCCCCGGCTTTTTCTAAAAGTTCGTCCAGCACGGGACCAAATAGATATTCACCCTCACACGGAATGGAACAGAGTCGGGACCTGGCCTGGATATCTCCCGACCAACACTTCAACCAGAGAGCCCTTCGAGCTGCATTAGACAATCCTGTAGTCGTGGCCGCCATCCTTGCCGAATCCGCCGAAGCATCAGCTAGAAAGGCAGCGGCGTTCTGAATAATCGGCACGGTCTTCCGGATGGATGCTCTCGAGGCTCCGTCTTTCAGCTGAGAATCCAGTTGATCTAGCCAGACCATCATGGATCTGGCTGTGCACGTGGCAGCTATCGCTGGTCTTAGAGCGCCAGCTGACATCTCCCATGTTCCTTTTAGAAATGAATCTGCTTTTGTATCCAACGGATCTTTTAAGGAGGATATGTCGTCAAAAGGTATGGAGGATTTTTTGGAGGCTTTGGCTACTGCCGTGTCAAGCTTAGGAGTCTTGTCCCATCTGCTTACCACTGTGTCATCAAAAGGGTACCGCCGCTTGAAGGCAGGTGGCAAGGTGCCCCTTTTTTCAGGCCTCTTCCATTCTCTGTCTATCAGGCTCTGGACTTTCTTATTTAGTGGGAAGGCCCTGCGCTTCCTAGGATTTAGACCACCAAACATCATATCCTGTGCTGAGAGTTCTGGTTTTGTGTCTGCTACCCCCATGGTGGACCTTACTGCTTTGAATAGCTTATCCATTTGGTCTAAGGGGAAGCAGAAACGGCTAGTCTTCATCCGAAGAAGACAAAGAGGAGGTAGGGGACTCTGAGGAGTAATCGTCCTTCCCAGGGGCGACCGAGGACTCCGAGCCAGAAAAACTAGCCTCTCTTCTCCTAGAAGATTCCCCTTGATAGGGCTTTCATCTCTGTCCTGATTATCTCCCTCAGGCTTGTGGTGAAGTCAGGCATCTCTTCCACTACCTGTATAAACGGGGGAGAGTGTAAGGGCCTGCCAATCTACCCATGGACTATCGCTCCCTTTTAAACCCTACCGTCTGTCGCACGCACGGCTGACACAACTTTTTAGGGTGGGCATCTGGCAAGGGGCAACTACAGAGGGCACACTCCCTGTGTTTGTTTTCCCAAACTTTTCTTCCCCTGAGAAAAAACATAAGGGAACACTGCATCGGGGTACTTTAATGGAGGTCTCTTATCCATGCAGTCGAAGCAGGTACCGGATCACGGAGGGAGGCAGGGGGATCCTTCAGTCTGGAGGAACTTCTGCGGCTCTGTCTGCTCGTTCGTCCTTGCTTCTTCTGCTGGCCACTTGTATGAGGCTTCACTGAGGCCTTTCTCTGCGGGTGCTCCTGCACCTCATCCTGTTGGTCTATGGGGGCTTCCGTCGTTTCCATTGCTGCAATGGGCCTTCAGAAGCACCCCAGCAGCGTCCCAGCCTGCCTTATATTGCCTCAGAATATCCAGGTCAGCAGGGTTCTGGCCGAGGGCACCTCCCACCTGGGACCCTCCTGTGACCAGAACCTGCCCCATGCTCCGGCCGCCCCCCCGGCTGCTGCACGCGACCCAGGACCGCCGCGCTCCTGCAGCGCATACAAAGAAGCCGGCCGGCACCCGACTTCCGGTTTCAGCATTCCCGGCCCCGCCCCCTCCGCCGCGTCACTTCCGCCGTTCAAACTGAGACCGCGGGAACGCGTGAGGAGCTGGCACGGCGCCCCCGTATGCCTCCAGCTCCCCGTGCACCGACATGCACCTGCTGACTGGGCGCTAACACAGGACCAGGTTGAGAAAACCGGACCCCGGGGGGAACACTCCAGGAAGGGCCTGGGGTTTACATACCTCCGGTGCTGGCACTCTGGAGACAACTGTCCTCCGGACCCCTTGCTCCACCTGCTCTGCACACTGCCGTGGAGACCTGCCCGGCCCCACTGTGGCGCTTCCAGGGACCCCGCACTGACCGAGGTAGGAGACCCCCCTGCTACCTGAGTCGGTCAGCCAGCCTGGGAATTTCCTTGATGATCCATGACGGATGATCTGTAGGAAGTCCTGTTCTCTAGGAACAGGAAACCAACTGATGCGTGGGAGAGGTGCCGCCCTTTTGTATCTGTAGGTTTCCCGTTCCTGAAGGGCGGATCCCCTCTCTCAGGTGGTGCCGTCATGGACGACCAAATAAAAACTGAAAAATCACATGGTGAGATACTCATATTTAAGTCACATGCTGTCTATTTCCTTGTGATACTCCTAGAGATGGTTCTACTCCTTCACTGGAGTCCAGCTGTGTTTAATTAATCTGATAGGACTTGATTTGGAAAGGCACACACCTCTCTATATAAGACCTCACAGCTCACAGTGCATGTCAAACCAAATGAGAATCATGAGGTCAAAGGAACTAGCCAAGGAGCTCAAAGACACAATTGTGGCAAGGCACACATCTGGCCAAGGTAACAAAAGAATTTCTGAAGTAATCAAGGTTCCTTACATGGAAGAAGTTTGAGACCACCAGAAGTTTATCTAGATATGGATGTCCAGCCAAACTGAGCAATCGAGGGAGAAGAGCCTTGGTGAGAGAGGTAAAGAAGAATCCCAAGATCACTGCGGCTGAGCTTCAAAGATGTAGTAGGGAGATGGGAGAAAGTTCCACAAAGTCAACTATCACTGCAGCCCTCCACCAGCCGGGCTTTTATGGCAGAGTGGCCTGACGGAAGCCTCTCCTCAGTGCCAGACATATGAAAGCCTGAATAGAGTTTGCTAAAAAACACATGAAGGACTCCCAGACTATGAGAAATAAGATTCTCTGGTCTGATGAGATGAAGATAGAACTTTTTGGATATAATTCTAAGCAGTGTGGAGAAAACCAGGCACTGCTCATCACCTGCCCAATATAATCCCAATAGTGAAACATAGTGGTGGCAGCATCATGCTATGGGGGTGCTTTGAAGCTGCAGTGACAGCACGGATGGTTGAAATTGAAGGAAATATGATTGCAGCCAAGTACCGAGATATCCTGATGAAAACCTCTTCCAGAGTGCTCTGGACCTCAGATTTGGCTGAAGGTTCACCTTCCAACAAAAGAATGACCCCGAGCACACAGATAAAATAACAAAGGAGTGGCTTCAGAACAACTGTGACCATTCTTGACTGACCCAGCCAGAGCACAGATCTAAATCCAATTGAGCATCTCTAGAGAGATGAAAATGGCTGGCCACCAACATTCACCATGCAACCTGACGGAACTGGAGAGAATCTGCAAGGAAGAATGGCAGGGGATCCCCAAATCCAGGTGTGAAAAACTTGTTGCATCATTCCCAAGAAGACTCATGGCTGTACTAGGTCAAAAGGGTGCTTCTACTTAATACTGAGGAAAGGGTATGAAAACTTATGACCATGTGATATTTCAGTTTTTCTTTTTTAATAAATTTGCAAAAATTTCTACATTTCTGGCATTTTTCAGTCAAGATGGGGTGCAGAATGTACATTCACCCCTTTACCCCCAAGGGTGGTTTGCACGTTAATGACCAGGACAATTTTTACAATTCTGACCACTGTCCCTTTATGAGGTAATAACTCTGGAACGCTTCAACAGATCTTGGTGATTCTGAGAATATTTTTTCATGACATATTGTACTTCACGTTAGTGGTAAACCTTCTTTGGTATAACTTGCGTTTATTTGTGTAAAAAACGGATATTTGGCAAAAATTTGGAAAATTTTACAATTTTCAAACTTTGAATTTTTATGCCCCTAAAACAGAGAAATATATCACACAAAATAGTTAATAAATAACATTTCCCACATGTCTACTTTACATCAGCACAATTTTTGAAACAAAAATTATTTTTGTTAGGAAGTTATAAGGGTTAAAAGTTGACCAGCGATTTCTCCTTTTTACAACTAAATTTACAAAACCATTTTTTTTAGGGACCACCTCACATTAAGTCACTTTGAGGGGTCTATATGGCAGAAAATACCCAAAAGTGACACCATTCTAAAAACTGAACCCCTCAAGCTGCATACAAGATGGGATGGGGGACCGGGAGAGCCATGCATGCAACAGGGGGAGCCATACAGCGCAGGACAGGCTGCAACGCTGGAGACTATGGGAGAAGACGGGGCTGTAGAAACACGCCAGGAGGGAGTGAGTATGATGGGGAGTACGGGGGGAGCCATGCTATAGTCACCAGTCCCCGTTTCACCGCCGCGTGCCGCTCTGTCTTCCGCATCCTCTGGCTGTGACGTTCAGGTCAGAGGGCGCGATGATGTAGTTAGTGCGCGCCCTCTGCCTGAACAGTCACTGCAGAGACCCGGAAGACAGACCGGCACGCAGCAATGGAACGGGGACTGGTGAATATAGCAGGTGCCGGGGGCCCTGAGCCAGCGGTGACACCGGAACCTGGCCCCTATAGTGCATCGGTGTCCCCGCCTGCTCAGGACACCGGCACCTGGCCCCCAGTGATGAGGGGTATGTCATTTTTTTTAAAATTTGCGGCAGCAGCATATGGGCATATTTTATGGAGCATCTTATGGGGCCATAACCTTTATGGAGCATCATATGGTGCCTATTCTATGGAGCATCATATGGGGCCATAACCTTTATGGAGCATCATATGGGGCCATAACCTTTATGGAGCAGCATATGGGGCATATCCTATGGAGCATCTTATGGGGCCATAACCTTTATGGAGCAGCATATGGGACATATTATTCTAGGGAGCATCTTATGGGGCCATAACCTTTATGGAGCAGTGTTATGAATAGGTCACCGAGGAGGATAGCAGGAATATGCTAGGCCACCAGGACACCAGGAAGGTTGGTAACTCAGCAGATTGCAGATGTTAGGAGTGGCGGAAGGCACTAAAAAAAATAAATAATTAAAGTGCCTTCGCCACTCGGGGACCACCGTGCAGCAGGTGATATGACCGCTGCTAGAGAGGCAGAGCACTGTGGTGTTAATGTGCATGGGGTTAACTGCACCCAGAGTGCACCAAAGCAAGCTCTGTTGAGGACACAGAGCTGCAAACTTAAAGCACACAAAAACACTGTCTGTTTAACTCACAGAACAACAGCGATATAGACATGGTATTAAAAAGTCACAGGAGTAGCCTTAAGCATCAGGACTACTCTCAAAAGGACCTACCGTGAAAAAGAGGTGCGTGGCTTCGCAACTGCAAATGCTCGGAGAACTGCAATCGCAGCGCGGTGTGAATGAAGCCAAAGAAGAGACTCCGCAATATCGCTGGCGCGATGCAGGACGCTAGCTGCTGAGACAGATATAGCTGGAGCACGCTGGCGCAAGCGCTGCTACTGGCGGCTGCCCAATCACTCACACATTCGTATTATCAGAGGAAAGGGGTTTCATAATAAGTCAGTCACCAGTCCAAGCATCCGTCAGCATACATACAGCAGCAGTATGAAATACTAGCGCATGGCAGAACAGTCATGCGCGCTTTTTATACCAAACGGGACCTTCCGGAGATCTCCCAGACTCCAGGAGGAGCCAATAGGATTAGACACAGGACCTGAGCATGTGACTCCCGAACTCCAATGAGAGCTCGTCCCATGAGCATGCTCAGTGGAGGACTTAGCCTCTGGAGAGAGTTGCCGCAAAGCACTCTCCTCTGCAATCTCCTTTACTGCAGATGAACCGCAGGAGACTGCAGCATGTAAGGGTCTAGATTTCACCACAGAGAAGGGAGAAATCAGACTCCTAACAGCAGACCCCTAATCCTAACACCACAACTAGCAGTAGCCGTGGGGCGTACCTACGATGCCCTAGACGCCTCAGCACAGCCAGAGAACTAACTAAGCTTAAAGCAAGAAAGGTGAAATCTAAACTGCCCCAGAGTATAAAATAGACAGAGCAAATGATGGGGCCCAAACTGTCTAGATAGGAAATCACGCAAAAACCCTAAAAAATCCAACACGTCTGATGTACAAAAAACACTGAGGTCTCACAACCTTTCCCCCACTATATCAGCATTCTGGTGTGAACTGGCAGCAAAGCAAAAGAGACTAATAACAGGGGACTGAACAAACTGACACAAGCAGTAACATATGGAGTGGGGTCCAGCACTGCCCCAGCAGGGAGCACTGTTATGAATGGGTCACCGAGGAGGAAAAAAAAACAACAAGCTAAGTCTCAGAAAAACAGAGAGGTCGGTAACTATGCAGATTGCAGATCCCTGATCCTAACCACACAACTAGCAGCAGTCATGGAGCGTTCCTACGATGGTCCTAGACGCCTCGTCACAACCGGAGAGCTACATAAGCCTAAAGCAGGAAAAGAGGAAAACTAACTGCCCCAGAGCAGACCCCAAAGGAAAGACAGCCCCCCACATGTATTCACGGTGAAACAAGATGAAAGCACAAAGGCAGGAAAATAGGCTGAGCAAACGATGGGGCCCGACTAACTAGAAAGGACAGGAAAGGAAAGCCACTGTCTGCAAGCTGCCAAAAAACCCCACCAAAAATAATGTCCAACACGTCTGATAGCAAAATTAACCCTGAAGTCACTAGACTTCTCCCACTATATCAGTACTCTGAAATATTCTGAAACAGAGCAAAAAGAGGCCAATCTAATAGGGGACAAAAAGGCAAATTGGCAAATACAGATAAATAGGAGTGGAAGTTCAGCATAGCTCCAGCAGGGGCAGGCTGACCACACAAGAAACTGAATTGACCAACAAGCGCAAGTGTGAACATTAGCAAAAAAACAAACTTAACTTGAGAAGACTGGAAGAGAGCTGAAGTCCAAGACCTGAAAAGCAGACTGAATCACCAGCATCAAGATAGGGCGTCGGCTGTCTTATATCCAGTCTGATACTCCAGAGATCCAATCGTTATCCTCCTCATCAGTTGGCAGATGACTACCACTTAAACCAACCTCACTACCTCCTGTCACCACCAGAGGGAGAACGGAAGGAGAACTCTCAACTGGAGGAGCAGAAAATGAGCTCATAACAGAGCACGCTGAACCCTCACAGTAAAGCAGAGACAAAACCAGATCAGATGCAAAGGATTAGCAAATGAACAACTTAACTGAAAAATGCCGGATCAGGCAGGAGACAGCAGACCTCAAAATGCACAGGAAGAAACAATCACTAGCAGCAACTGAGGGAAGCCTGCTCACTTATATCCTCCCAGTCATAACCCCTGATTTCCAATCATCGTCGTAAGGTGGCAGACTTCTGTCAACCCGGCCAGCTCCACTACCCGCAGTAACCACCGGAGGGAGCCCCGACTCAGAAGTCAGATCAAGAGAATTCACAACAGAGCAGCATATGGGGCATATTATTCTAAGGAGCATCTTATGGGGCCATTATTAAACTTTGTGCAGCATTATATGGGGCGTATTTTGTATGAAGTATCTTATGGGGCCCATCATGAACTATATGGAGTATTATATGGGGCTCCTGATTCGACATGGATATTCAAAAACATTTGACCTACTGATGTCTCAATTAATTTTACTTTTATTGGCATCTATTTTTATTTTTGAAATTTACCAGTAGCTGCTGCATTTTCCACCCTAGGCTTATACTCGAGTCAATAAGTTTTCCCATTTTATTGTGGCAAAATTAGAGGCCTCAGCTTATACTCGGGTCAGCTTATACTCGAGTATATACTGTAACTAAAAAATGATAAGCACTAGAATGTATTCATATACACTAAAACTAGTGGTACAATAAGTAGTTAATAAGTGTATGTGGAAAAGGGCATGGTTATGCCAAAAGGTGACCCTATAATGAGGCAGATGGGGGCACTGTATTGTGGATGCCGTCTGACCTAGGATCCGGCGGTATCCGTCTTTTTATGGCTATTGGCTCCTTCCCAGAATATTAACATCAGCCATCAGCTTTCCCTCTGCTGCTTCTGAAAATTATGGAGGATCCAAGTTCCCAACATGTTTTTTTAATTTTCTTATTTTATTATTGTTGGAAAAATGAGAAATCGTTGGTCAACTTTTAACACGTCCAACTTCCTAGCAAAAAAAATTATGTTTAAAAAATTGTTCTGATGTAAAGTAGACATGTGGGAAATGTTATTTAGTAACTATTTTGTGTGACATAACTCTCTGGTTTAAGGGCATATAAATTAAGTTTGAAAATATCAAAATTTTTGTCAAATTTCGAATATTTTCACAAATAAATGCAAGTCATATCTAACAAATTTTACCACTATCATGAAGTACAATATGTCACAAGAAAACACTCTCAGAATTGGTGGGATCTGTTGAAGCGTTATTACTTCATAAACTGATCCTTTTCAAAATTGGCCTGTTCAGGGAGGTGAAAACAAGCTTCAGGGTGAAGGTGTTAAAGAAGACATTTCCAATAGCTTTCCATGAAAAATTAAATGAAATTGGGAAACTTACTTTCTATCAGTTGTGTAACAGAAAACAGATTTTACAGTAAGATGAAGTATAAAAAGAAATTATCTTAGACTATAGTGTTGCCAGATTGGGAACTTATAGACTTATGTCTAACGTAGTTTTTTCATGTCACAACTGCACAAAAATATTTTACCTTCACTAATTTTTTATTTAAACATTTTTGTTCCAGCAAATGCAAAACTTTTTTTTTTATTAGTGGGTGGACCTTGAACATGAGGGGGCGTGGCTGAGTGCAGCCAACAAATCCATCATAAGTTAAAAAGTGGCGAAAAATAGGATGGAAATTCACTCCGGTCGCCAACTAGCAGACATTTCTTGCGGTGCATGGCATTTGAAAGATTCATTAAGAGCTGCATTCTACCTCAGCACATGCTTCATTAAGACTGGCGCACAAAATACCAGTGTTGATGAATAAAGGCCATGGTCTTTTTGTATTTTATTCACATTAGAATAACAACTATTCTAATAATGATGAAAAGAAAAGCTCAACTCTTGACCCCCTTTTAAAGAATGTGTGCTGCCCCCAAGGGTCCCTCGCATGCAATCTCTGAGGTCTATAAGCTATTTTTAAACTCTGATCTGTGTTAACCCCCCATTCTGTAGGGCTTAGGAAACTGAACTTCAACAAAAATTCACAAAGGAGTAGTGGACTAAATGCTTTTACTTATCTCATAAATCAGTAATTGACAGTAAAGCACAAGAAACTAGTAATTAAATTGATATATATAAATATATATATATATATATATATATATATATTAACCTTTTATATAGCGCTAACATATTCTGCTGCACTTTACAGTTTGCACACATTACTGTCCCCGATGGGGTTAACAATCTAAATTCCCTATCAGAATGTCTTTGGAATGTGGGAGGAAACCGAAGTACCCGGAGGAAACCCACACAAACACGGGGAGAACATACAAACTCCTTGCAGATGTTGTCCTTGGTGGGATTCGAACCCAGGACTCCAGCTTTGCAATGCTGGAGTGCTATCCACTGAGCCACCGTGCTGCCTATATATACAGTTGTGGCCAAAAGTATTGACACCCCTGCAATTCTGTCAGATAATACTCAGTTTCTGCCTGAAAATGATTGCAAACACAAATTCTTTGGTATTATCTTCATTTAATTTGTCTTAAATGAAAAAAACACAAAAGAGAATGAGGCAAAAAGCAAAACATTGATCATTTCACACAAAACTCCAAAAATGGGCCAGACAAAAGTATTGGCACCCTCAGCCTAATACTTGGTTGCACAATCTTTAGCCAAAATAACTGCGACCAACCGCTTCCGGTAACCATCAATGAGTTTCTTACAATGCTCTGCTGGAATTTTAGACCATTCTTCTTTGGCAAACTGCTCCAAGTCCCTGATATTTGAAGGGTGCCTCCTCCAAACTGCCATTTTTAGATCTCTCCACAGGTGTTCTATGGGATTCAGGTCTGGACTCATTGCTGGCCACCTTAGAAGTCTCCAGTGCTTTCTCTCAAACCATTTTCTAGTGCTTTTTGAAGTGTGTTTTGGGTCATTGTCCTGCTGGAAGAACCATGACCTCTGAGGGAGACCCAGCTTTCTCACACTGGGCCCTACATTATGCTGCAAAATTTGTTGGTAGTCTTCAGACTTCATAAAGCCATGCATACGGTCAAGCAGTCCAGTGCCAGAGGCAGCAAAGCAACCCCAAAACATCAGGGAACCTCCGCCATGTTTGACTGTAGGGACCGTGTTCTTTTCTTTGAATGCCACTTTTTTCTCTCCTGTAAACTCTATGTTGATGCCTTTGCCCAAAAAGCTCTACTTTTGTCTCATCTGACCAGAGAACATTCTTCCAAAACATTTTAGGCTTTTTCGGGTAAGTTTTGGCAAACTCCAGCCTGGCTTTTTTATGTCTTGGGGTAAGAAGTGGGGTCTTCCTGGGTCTCCTACCATACAGTCCCTTTTCATTCAGACGCCGACGGATAGTACGGGTTGACACTGTTGTACCCTCGGACTGCAGGGCAGATGGAACTTGTTTGGATGTTGGTCGAGGTTCTTTATCCAACATCTGCACAATCTTGCGCTGAAATCTCTTGTCAATTTTTCTTTTCCGTCCACATCTAGGGAGGTTAGCCACAGTGCCATGGGCATTAAACTTCTTGATGACACTGCGCACGGTAGACACAGGAACATTCTGGTCTTTGGAGATGGACTTGTAGCCTTGAGATTGCTCATGCTTCCTCACAATTTGGTTTCTCAAGTCCTCAGACAGTTCTTTGGTCTTCTTTCTTTTCTCCATGCTCAATGTGGTACACACAAGGACACAGGACAGAGGTTGAGTCAACTTTAATCCATGTCAACTGGCTGCAAGTGTGATTTAGTTATTGCCAACACCTGTTGTTAGGTGCCACAGGTAAGTTACACAAATTAGAGAAGCATCACATGATTTTTCGAACAGTGCCAATACTTTTGTCCACCCTCTTTTATGTTTGGTGTGAAATTATATCCAATTTGGCTTTAGGACAATTCTTTTCGCGTTTTTTCATTTGACAAATTAAATGAAGATAATAATACCAAAGAATTTGTGTTTGCAATCATTTTCAGGAAGAAACTGAGTATTATCTGACAGAATTGCAGGGGTGTCAATACTTTTGGCCACAACTGTATGTGTATATTATATATATATATATATATATATATATATTAGCTGAAGCACCCGGCGTTGCCTGGGCATATACTGTATATTGCACATAAAAACATTTCACATCATATATTCAGCATTACAGATTTGCAACACAAATTAACTAAGCGATTACCCAAGTATCCTCTCCTGTGTGATACTTTATGCTGAGCTGTGTATCTAATCCTATCGTGTGTTACTGACTGCTCAGCTGTGTATCTAATCCTATCCTGTGTGATACTGACTGCTCAGCTGTGTATCTAACCCTATCCTGTGTGATACTGACTGCTAAGCCATGTATCTAATCCTATTCTGTGTGATACTGCCTGCTGAGCCGTGTATCTAATAAACGATAACACCATAGAAATTATAAGAATAATAGGCCTCAGTTACCACAACTGTCTACAAAGAAAACTGATGCTGATCGCAACCAATCACAGCTCATTTTTCATCTTTTAAACAGCTCTGGGACAGCGTGGCGAGTTTTGAGTGGCGATTTTTGTGTTTTGACTTTTATGTGGCGAGGTTGGTGTATGTGTGGTGAAATGTGTGCTGAGGGTGGTATATGTGTTGAAGCACGTGGTGGTGTGTGGCGCATTTTGTGTGTGTGTTCATATCCCCATGTGTGGCGAGTGTCCCATGTCAGGGCACCACCTTAGCAACTGTACGGTATATATTCTTTGGCGCCATCGCTCTCATTGTTTAAGTCCCCCTTGTTCAAATCTGGCAGCTGTCAATTTGCCTCCAACACTTTTCCTTTCACTGTTTCCCCATTATGTAGATAGGGGTAAAATTGTTTGGTGAATTGGTTGGTGAGTTGGAACGCGCAGGGTTAAAATTTTGCCTCACAACATAGCCTATGATGCTCTCGGGGTCCAGACGTGTGACTGTGCAAAATTTTGTGGCTGTAGCTGCGACGGTGCGGATGCCAATCCCAGACATACATACACACCCACATTGAGTATATCTAATATATAAAGCTCAAAGTGTGCATGTATGTACACTCACTGGCCACTTTATTAGGTACACCATGCTAGTAAGGGGTTGGACCCCCTTTTGCCTTCAGAACTGCCTCAATTCTTTGTGGCAGAGATTCAACAAGGTGCTGGAAGCATTCCTCAGAGATTTTGGACCATATTGACATGATGGCATCACACAGTTGGCGCAGATTTGTCGGCTGCACATCCCTGATGCGAATCTCCCGTTCCACCACATCCCAAAGATGCTCTATTGGATTGAGATCTGGTGACTGAGGAGGCCATTTGAGTACAGTAAACTCATTGTCATGTTCAAGAAACCAATCTGAGATGATTCGAGCTTTATGACATGGCGCATTATCCTGCTGAAAGTAGCCATCAGATGTTGGGTACATTGTGGTCATAAAGGGATGGACATGGTCAGCAACAATACTCAGGTAGGCTGTGGCATTGCAACGATGCTCAATTGGTACCAAGGGGCCCAAAGAGTGCCCAGAAAAAATTCCCCACACCATGACACCACCACCACCACCAGCCTGAACCGTTGATACAAGGCAGGATGGATCCATACTTTCATGTTGTTTATGCCAAATTCTGACCCACCATCCGAATGTCGCAGCAGAAATCGAGACTCATCAGACCAGGCAACGTTTTTCCAATCTTCTACTGTCCAATTTCGATGAGCTTGTGCAAATTGTAGCCTCAGTTTCCTGTTCTTAGCTGAGAGGAGTGGTACCCAGTGTGGTCTTCTGCTGCTGTACCCCATCTGCCTCAAAGTTCGATGCACTGTGCGTTCAGAGATGCTCTTCTGCCTACCTTGGTTGTAACGGGTGGCAATTTGAGTCACTGTTGCCTTTCTATCAGCTCGAACCAGTCTGCCCATTCTCCTCTGACCTCTGGCATCAACATGGCATTTCCGGCCACAGAACTGCCGCTCACTGGATTTTTTTTCTTTTTCGGACCATTCTCTGTAAACCCTAGAGATGGTTGTGCGTGAAAATCCCAGTAGATCAGCAGTTTCTGAAATTCTCAGACCAGCCCTTCTGGCACCAACAATCATGCCACGTTCAAAGGCACTCAAATCACCTTTCTTCCCCATACTGATGCTCGGTTTGAACTGCAGGAGATTGTCTTGACCATGTCTACATGCCTAAATGCACTGAGTTGCCGCCGTGTGATTGGCTGATTAGAAATTAAGTCTTAACACACAGTTGGACAGGTGTACCTAATAAAGTGGCCAGTGTGTGTGTGTGTGTGTGTGTGTGTGTGTGTGTGTGTGTGTGTGTGTGTGTGTGTGTGTCCGGGATAGGCATCGGCACCGTCGCAGCTACAGCCACAAAATTTGGCACAGTCACACGTCTGGACCCCGAGAGCGTCCTAAGCTATGTTGTGAGGCGAAATTTTAACCCCGCGCGTTCCAATTCACCAAACAATTTTGCCCCTATCTGCATACTGGGGGAAAAAAGTGTGTGCGCGTCAAGCCCCGCCCCTCATTGTGATGTCACAATGCCCCTATTTGCATACTGGGGAAGCAGTGTGTGCGTATCAAGCCCCGAACCCTCATTATGATGTCACAACGGTTGCCATGGCGACGCTGATATCATCAAAGGTTGCAAGCCCTGCCGCCGCTCATTATGATGTCATAATGGTTGACTATGGAATGGAGGATGTGTGATGAGTATATGGGCACCAGACTATGGGATGGAGGATATGTATGACAGGTATATGGGCACAGGACTATGGGATGGAGGATATGTATATGGGCACGGGACTATGGGATGGAGGATATGTATGACGCTTATATGGGCACGGGACTATGGGATGGCGGATATGTATATGGGCACGGCACTATGGGATGGAGGATGTGTGATGGGTATATGGGCACGGGACTATGGGATGGAGGATGTGTGATGGGTATATGGGCACTCGACTATGGTATGGAGGATATGTATGATGGGTATATGGGCACGGGACTATGAGATGAAGGATGTGTGATGGGTATATGGGCACTCGACTATGGGATGGAGGATATGTATGACGGGTATATGGGCACGGGACTATGGGATGGCGGATATGTGTGATGGGTATATGGGAACAGGACTATGGGATGGAGGATATGTAAGATGGGTATATGGGCATGGGACTATGAGATGAAGGATGTGTGATGGGTACATGGGCATTATCTAATATATAAAGCTCAAAGTGTGTATGTATGTGTGTGTGTGTGTGTGTGTGTGTGTGTGTGTATGTATATATGTATGTATATGTGTGTATATATTACTAGCTGAAGATTATAATTATCCTCCATCCCATAGTCCCGTGCCCATATACCCGTCATACATATCCTCCATCCCATAGTCCCGTGCCCATATACCCGTCATACATATCCTCCATCCCATAGTCCCGTGCCCATATACCCATCACACATCCTCAATCCCATAGTCCCGTGCCCATATACCCATCACACATCCTCCATTCCATAGTCCCGTGCCCATATACCCATCACACATCCTTCATCTCATAGTCCCATGCCCATATACCCATCATACATATCCTCCATCCCATAGTCCTGTTCCCATATACCCATCACACATATCCGCCATCCCATAGTTCCGTGCCCATATGAAACTGAATGGGAAGAGACACAGATTAGATATTAGAAAAAACTTTTTGACAGTTAGAGTGATCAATGAGTGGAACAGGCTGCCACGAGAAGTGGTGAGTTCTCCTTCAATGGAAGTCTTCAAACAGAGGCTGGACAGACATCTGACTGGGATGATTTAGCGAATCCTGCTTTGAGCAGGGGGTTGGACCAGATGGCCCAGGAGGTCCCTTCCAACTCTACGATTCTATGATATACCCATCATACATATCCTCCATCCCATAGTCGAGTGCCCATATACCCATCACACATCCTCCATCCCATAGTCCCATGCCCATATACCCGTCACACATCCTCCATCCCATAGTCCCGTGCCCATATACATATCCGCCATCCATAGTCCCTTGCCCATATAACCGTCATACATATCCTCCATCCCATAGTCCCGTGCCCATATACATATCCTCCATCCCATAGTCCCGTGCCCATATACCTGTCATACATATCCTCCATCCCATAGTCCGGTGCCCATACACTCATCATACATCCTCCATTCCAGTCAACCATTATGACATCATAATGAGCGGCGGCAGGGCTTGCAACCTTTGATGAACCTTTGTGACATCACAATGAGGGGCGGGGGTTGACGCGCACACACTTTTTCCCCCAGTATGCAGATAGGGGTAAAATTGTTTGGTGAATTGGAACGCGCGGGGTTAAAATTTCGCCTCACAACATAGCTTAGGACGCTCGGGGTCCAGACGTGTGACTGTGCCAAATTTTGTGGCTGTAGCTGCGACGATGCCGATGCCTATCCCGGACATACACACACACATACATACATACACACTTTGAGCTTTATATATTAGATATATATATATATATATATATATATATATATATATATATATATATACACACACATATACATACATACATACATACATACATACACACACACACACACACACACACACACACACTAAATGGTGGCCCGATTCTATCGCATCGGGTATTCTAGAGTCTCTGTTAAAATAAAAAATAGTGATATACTCACCTACCGACGGCCCCCGGACTCTTTCTCTCCTCTCATAATGCTCACGGCACCTTTCGGTCCCAGTAATGCTTAGCGCGAAGCACTGCTGATGACGTTGCGCTCTCGCGAGAGTGACGTCATCTCCGGCCCTTCTCGCTAAGCATTACTGGGACCGGAAGATGCCGGGAGCGTGATGAGAGGAGGGACAGAGTCCGGGGGTCGTCGGAAGGTGAGTATATAACTATTTTTTAATTTAACAGAGACTCTAGAATACCCGATGTGATAGAATCGGGCCACCATCTAGTGTATTATACTCCTGTTACACCCGGAGCTGCTGTCACTGTTCTGCTGTTACCTAATGTATTGTACTCCAGTTACAGCCAGAGCTGCAGTCACTGTTCTGCTTTTACCTAATGTATTGTAGGCCAGTTACACCCAGAGCTGCAGTCACTGTTCTGCTGTTACCTAATGTATTGTACTCCAGTTACACCCAGATCTGCAGTCATTGTTCTGCTTTTACCTAATGTACTGTAGTCCAGTTACACCCAGAGCTGCAGTCACCATTCTGCTCTTACCTAATGCATTATACTCCTGTTACAGCCAGAGCTAGTCACTGTTCAGATCTTACCTAATGTACTGTACTCCAGTTACACCCAGAGCTGCATTCACTTTTCTGCTGTCACCTAATGTATTGTATGCAAGTTACACCCAGAGCTGCAGTCACTGTTCTACTGTTCCTAATTACCTAATGTATTGTACTCCAGAATACATTATGTACAGGACTGTGCCTGTGTAATGAGCAATGCAGCAGTGGTGCCTTTAACGGATGTAATGTGCCTGTACAATAAGCAATGCGGCCGTATTGCCACGACGACTAAGCAACTGTCACTGATTGGTCGTGGCAGGTAGGCTGCGACCAATCAGCGAGGTGGCATTTCCATTACAGACAGAATTAGACAAATATATATATATATCAATCATAGGGTTTTCGCCATTCTGAATAGGTGGTTTCCTGAGGTCTCAGATCTGTGTTGGCGGTTTGGAGGAATAGGATGGCAATGTCACATATGTGGTGGCCTTATTCAGTACTTGAAGCCTTCTGTTAAGGGGTTATTTAAGTAGTCCAAGACGTAGCGAGGGATGTCGTTTTGAAGTATCCGTGGATACACTTTATTAAGTTTTCCATGACTACACTTGTATATAAAACATCCCTCCTAGGTCACCTCCTACAAGCAGCCAAAACAGCTATTATTCGTAATTGGAGATCGACTGCCCTACTTTATCAGAGGACTGGTTTGCGGACGTTGTAATGACCCAATTCATGGAATTATTGGCTCAGTCTCTTGGCGAGATGCGTGCACAAGTCACTAAACGGTTTGAGTGGGAGAACTTTCTTTCCCCTTGAATATACTGGAGATGAACACACAACACGCAACTTTAACCCATTAGCAGTACACTACATTGTTTTGTAACTTTGTATTAACATCAATAACTGTTGGCATCCTTGGCTTCTCAAGATTATTATTTGATTTTTCACAGTGGTTTCGTCTCTGATGTTCTACCATTAAACTTTCTTCTTTTGTGGATACCATAATGTAACACTCTCTAATATTGTTCCCAAGATATAGCTACAAGATGTTCCTACTACAATGCTGCTGTTTAATTTGTTGATTGGAAGTGTTCGATTTAATGATTCTTCTCTCCATCTATTATGCTGTATCTTTCTTTTGAAAATCAATAAACCTTTAATTCGAGAAGAAATGGCCCTTTCGTAACGATTCACTTTAAACGACAGATGTCGTAAAACTTTGATAACCACTCATCAGTCAAAACCTATAATAAATCTTTACGACATGAATTTTTGCTAAATTGAATTAACCTTTTTAAAAATTAGATAGAGCTAATAATTTTCATTAAATACAATTTGCTACCACTAGGGATGAGCGAGTAGTGAAATACTCGGACTCGCTGTACTCATTACGAGTAGCTCCTAATACTCGGGTACTTGTAACGAGTAATGAGTCCAATGTAAGTCTATGGGAAATGCAAGTAATGGGCAGAGAATGTGTGTGGACGGAAATTATGTGTGTGTGGAGAATGCGTGCGGGGGTCTGTGGGGCTGTGTGTGTGTGTGTGTGTGTGTGTGTGTGTGTGTGTGTGTGTGTGTGTGTGTGTGTGTGTGTGTGCGCGCGCGCGCGCGAGGCCTGTGCGGGCATCGTCCGATGTGACTACTTGCCCCATCTGGCTATGCCCGCTACAGTGACAGCATTAGCGGATAATAGGAAAGTAGTATTCCCATCATCCGGCTAATGTGGTGAATGTAAAAAAAAAAAAAAAAAAAGACATACAGAACATGCACAACATAACATACAGTATATACACACAACATTCAACACATAACAGAGTAGGTACTCACTGCACACACCAAATTCCCAGAAGCCATCGATCACCTGTAATAAACATAAAATAATAAAGCAACCTATACTCACCTTTCCGCCGTAATCCCATTAATAACGAGGGTCCCATGTCGATCTCCTGTGGAGAGCAGCCGCATGAGCTGATGCGACCACTCTCCAGAGGCTCCAGCGATACAGTGATGCTGCGCAGCCAGCGAATCACAGTAATGCCGCAACAAAAAGAGCTGTGGCTTTACTGTGATTGGCTAACACATGCCGGCGCGAGATCCGAATATTGCGAGGCGAGTAGTGAAATTTACTCGCTAGGATTCGAGTACCTCATTACTCGCCGAGTACTGAATCCTAACGAGCATACTTGCTCATCCCTAGCTACCACTGTACACAGTTAAAGTAAGGCTCGGAAGTCAGTATGTAAGACATGTAATTCAGACAGACAGGTTCCCTGGAGAGTCACATTGAGCAGTTAAAGTACCATGAAATGCATCATGCATATTTAACTTTTTCAAGTTCTTCAGATTTTTTTCTAAGATGGTATAGAGCTTACATCTTTAATAATTTATGTGTTTTTCTTTATTGCCTGTTTTTTTTCCAGCAAGGTTCCTGATAAAATATGTAGCGTATCTTTAACGCTTTAACAAGGTACAGTAAATGTCACCACATGGGAAAAATATGTCTCATTAAAAGCATCTGAATAAAGAAATCAATATCCCCAAATTTACACAAGGGGAATCTCTGAAGTGAATGAAAACACGAAACAATATTAACCCCTTGGAGATATGGCCATTTTTTGTTTTTACTCCTCTCCTTCCAAGAGCCATAAGTTTGACATACTCTAGCTATATTGAGAGCTTGTTTTTTTGTAAAACAAGGGGTCATTTTGAATTACACCATTCATTTTAACATATAATGTACTGAGAAGTGGGAATTAACTAACTGGGATAAAACTGAAAAAATTATTGTGTTATTCTTCTATTCTAAAAACTGAAAGAAAACAGAAACCATACCGACCGCATAACAGTCAATGGGGTCCACTGCTTTTATGGACATCGTTAATGCAACGGATCCGTTTTGCACCTGAGTTCTATTTGTCTGCTTCTCTAAATGGAACAAACGGAATTTGCAAATGAACATGTGAATGTTTAGATTCATAAAATAATACTGATAGATGCCCAGAAAGGCCTATATTATGATATTGCTTTCGTTAGTTTAAAATGTTTGATCTCATTGGTATTAAATCTTTACGTAAAATGAAGTCATTTTTATTCTGTTGCATTCACATACTGTCTATAATAGTACAAGTAAAAGTGTATTCCTTATCTATCTATCTACTACTCTCAGTATACTTCAATTATGCTCAGATACTAATTTTTCTTTGTTGGTACAGTTTATCCTTCATCACATTATTGTATTTTTATAATTGGAAGATGTTTGACATATTCGTACCAATCCATGGTAGGTTCCCAATTCCCTTTTGTGTATTACAAAATGATCCAGGAAAAACTGATTTCAGGACTGATCCTGTGTTTTAATATTGGAACAGTTTTGGCATCCAACATTGGTTAATTTTAGATATGGATATGTTAGGGCCAAGGTTCTCAACCGGTTGCTCAAGGTATCTGCTAGCTAAGTGTAGTAGTGCTGGGTATAGCGGACACTCAAGAATAGACAAAGTGGAAGAGTAGGTTGAGCGGGAAAAGGCTATGAGCCAAGAGACGTGGTGCTGCCTCTTTCTCCTTTCTAGTGACATGAAAGCCATCCATCAGCTGTCTCCACCAGCTCCTCGGCTTGTGACACGCTGTCTTCCTCTGCAATGCAGACCTCCTCCTTTCACTTTCAGGCTGTCTGCTCCCAACTGCATATTAATCTACCCCTAGGTATAGAAACACATTGCTCCCCACTGCTTCCCCAAACTTAATCTGTTCCACATTTTTATTGTGCAAGGTAGAGAAAGGGAGGTCAGAAGAATGGTCATTTTCCATAAATATGATTAATTCTTAAATGATTATGTATCTGCTGCAGATCTAACAGTTGTATGAATGCTGAGCTCTGTATAACACCGTTCACGAGACAGATTTTTTGTGTACTGCTTTTTGTTTACACTGTGCTTAGGCAGAAAGCTGCTAATCAATAAGTGGAGGTAGGGTTACGCAGAACAGCAGGACTAAATGGCATGAAACAATTAGTTCTCTAGTGATAATCTGATAAAACTTTTTTTAGAACTAGAATAAGCAGCCTAGTAAGTGATACATCACTGGAATAAGGGTCTCTACCCCTACATCATGCTGCTCTCAGATTATATAGCAAAAAGCTGTTGACAGATCCCCTTTAACTCAGTCTTCTCCCATTTAGCCTTATTCATAGCTCCTCAGTGTATGTCACACTGTGACTGTCTGTGACTGTCTTCAGTAAAAGAGAGGGGCCTCAAACTGTCACTGGAACCCTAACTATTCCTGTCCCGGAGGTACTCTTGAAGGTAGAGAGGCCTGGGTCTCCGACCTTGCTATGCTCCTGATAAACCCTAATCTGTCCCCTCCCCCACCCCTTGAGGCTTTGGACAGAAAAAAAGGGGTAAACAAGACACAAACACAAAACAGGGATAACAGAAAACCTCTATCATACAAAAGCAAAAAACAACAATAGGGAAGAGGATAGTGACAGGAAGGAATAAACTAGATGTGAACAGGTACAAGGAGATAAACACACACGTACTACAGATCACTACTACAACTCCACTCCAACCACTTAGCTTTAGCACACAACACAGGAAGACAAATCTTTCACCGGCAGGGACTAAATGCGAAGAGCCAGTATATGATAAGCAATTCCAACTGAGAACAATCTGGCTGTATGGTTTCAGCCAGCATGGAAAGAGTCCTTAACGCTCTCAGCACTGAAGGAAACCAAATCCATTTAAAAAAGGACATGAATCACACCATCTCTAAAGAAGACCTGTGATTCAGTAGCCGACGAGACCGTCTAACTCCAGGTCTTCCAAGGCAACGTGACACCCTCCTGACAGTGTCCCTCCTTCTGCTGAGATGTGAAACTGATCAGTACAAGCTGCAGCTGTCAAATAAGCTGGGTGGACTGATACTGAATACACTTGGACTCATGAGCTATTCCATTCATTAACTCTGTGGCGCATCCTAATATCAGGCAACTACAGCAATTCTGATATGAATTCTGAAAATACATAGATTTGATAATGTATACAGATTGTATTATGAAATTTGGTGAAAGATCTGCTAAAAATGTGACTATTCCAAAAATCCATTTACAAAATAAAAGCGTATTTATTTTTTAAAACAAGACCTAGTTATCCTTATATTATGTTTATAAAATCAATTCATTTTAGCAATCAATAGAAACTTTTGTCATCTCATGATAACACTTTTTCAATAACAATTTACTTTTTTCATTTTTTATGACAATAATTTCATTTAGAAAATTCTTAATGATAAATATATTAAAAAAACTACATTTGTCTCTTAAAATATTGCATTTAAATCTCTTATGATTTTCATCTTAGTATTTCATTTTTGTCTTATGAGATATTATGTCCATCTATTTGTGTGTTCTGACAATCATTATATGATAAACATCTGAGCCAGTAAATGAAACAATTTTATCTATTGGTAACAGCTTTATGATTGGTGAATAAAACTATCAGAGAATGTTCAGACATGGTGGAAAATGTGATTATACGCACAAATCCACTTCAAATCTAAGGAAAAATACATGTGTTGAATTGCAAAGGGTGATATACACTGCAAAAATTTGGAAGGAAATTAAAAGGGGTTTTATGCTATTAAGTTTCTTCAGCCCATAGGCTACAAACTAATAAAATCAGCATTAGTCACCTTCCAGCGATGGTTCCCCTGCCCTTGGTGACTGTTTACAGGCTGCAGTGGTGGCGTCACAACTAAAGATGGATGGACCTCTGCATGTTCAGGTCCGGCGGGTTAGGCTGAACAGTTAAAAGTTCGGATTTAGATACCAGAGCAGTACCAGGTCCCTAACTCGGACCCCATTTACTTGAATGGGGGGCCCGAACATCCAGTGTTTGCCATGCTGTCATGTGCATGACAGCATGGCAAACACTGCCTCTGATCAGCGGTAAAATCATTACCGCCAATCAGTCAGCTGCGGTTCCCATGCTGTCAAATGACAGCGTGAGCCCGCAGCTGTGATCGGAGGAAAAAGTTTACCTCCGGTCACTGGCGTTGGCTGATGGAACTACTACTCCCATCAGCCTACACCCGCTGCTGCTAATAACAGCGAGAGCAGGCGGCAGCTAATGGGAGTATTCATCAGCCAGCACTTGCGCTCTAAAGCTCTATATATAAAAATCAATGTGTGTGTATGCATCACCAACCAATCACAAAGCATCTTTCATTTCACCAGAGCTGTTCAAAAGAAGCTAAGCTGTGATTGGTTGCTATGACCAACAGTTTTCCTTGCAACCAATCACTAAGCATCTCTCATTTCACCAGAGCTGGTTAAAAGTAACTGAGCTGTGATTGGTTGCTATGCGCAAGTTTTCCCACTTGACAACACTTCAGCAGACACTGACATGGTAGGAGAAATCTAGCATCCCCAGGAACATAAGCTCCAGCCATCGTCTGTCCCCCAGAAAGGAGCAGTGTGTACATGACCGAAATGAATCCCCCCTCCAATGTGGTATCATTAAGTGACACACATGAATGTAGGAAAGTGCACATACTAAATGTCATGTGGATTTAATATTTTCTCACAGACACTTTTATGCATTATTGATGTGTCACTGTGCTCTGATGCTGTGAGTTTTTTTAAAGTGTTACTTTCCCCACAATTCACCTGAATATACCCACATAGCACGTAATGCTTTTCCCATAACAACCCATTAAATATGATACTATACTGCATACAGATGCTGTACATCCATGAGCAACTCAGCCGGACAAATTACAAGTTGACGGTGCATGAAAATGTGTGTGAAGGTTTCTCTACTGTACTAATGGATAAGGTTTGTGCCTGTCCATTGGTGAAAAGCATGACTGTGATATTTATGGTGGCAGATAAGTGAGAATATCAGCCTGATCAGTAGAAAACCTGGGATCTTAAGGGGGTTTTACACTAAGCGATATCGCTAGCAATATCGCTAAAACGTCACTGGTTTTGTGACGTTATAGCGATATTGCTAGCGATATCGCTATGTGTGATACTTACCAACGACCGGCTCCCCGCTGTCCATCGCTGATCGCGCGAGAATGTCCGGCTCCATTTCTCGTCGGGCGCTTCCTGCTGAGGCTTCCTGCTGTGACGACGAGCGACGCGTGGAGGCGGACGGGAGGACGTCAGGATCGCTGTGTGTGAAAGGTAAGTATCGTGCGCTGCGTCGCTGCTGCATCGCTGTGAGATCTTTCTGTCTGAAAGCTCACTAGCGATCATTTAGCAATGCACCAGCGATCCTGACCGGATAGATAGATATTATAATTTGTTATAACTAACCGTAGCTAGTTACTATGCCCGGGCAGCGCCAGGCTCTTCAGCTAGTAAATAATAAAAAAAAAAAAAAAATGGTGTGGGTTCACCTGTATTTTTGATAAGTAGCCAGGCAAAACTGACAGCCCCGAGATGCAACCCTCAGCTGTCAGCTTTAGCAATGTTGGTTATCAAGAACCTAGGGGTCCCCATGCTGTTTTTTTTTTTTTTTAAATATTTACATAAGTAATTTAAAAAAAGTGGCGTGGGGTCCTCCCTCTTTTTGGCAACCAGCCAAGCTAAAGTAGACAACTGAAGGCTAGTATTCTCAGGTTGGCAAGGGGCCGATCACAGCTGCGGGCTCTCGCTGTCATTTGCCAGTGTGGGAACCATGGCTATCTGACCAGCGGTCATAATTTTACTGCTCATCAGAAGCGGTGTTTGCCGCACTGTCATGCACATGACAGCACAAGAAAAATGAACCCGAACAGTAACACGGAGTTCCTGGTGAAGCCCATGATCGGAGTCCGTGCCCGAACAGTATTTGTTCTGTACGGGAGCCGAACTTTACTGATCTGGTTCGCCCATCTCTAGTCACATCTAAAGCATGCATGATCACTGCAGTCAATCACTGAACTTTACAACTCATAACTCATAACTCTTTGTTGAAAGAGCTTCTGAGCCCAGTAATTGGCTGCAGCAATCACATCCACTGTAGTCATGATGTTACAAGTTCAAGGAGGGATGGCGGGCACTGGAGCAGGGGAAGGTGAATAATGTTGATTTTATTATTTACAGTGAATGTGAAACCTATGGGTTGAGGAAATCAAAAGCGGAAACCCCTTTTAACATTATAAAGGGCATGCTGAAGGTTTCCCCTAAGCCTAAAATAAATAGTTTTTTTCAACTGCATACACTATAAATGGACATTTATAAAACATTGTACATCGTTTTCGCAAAGATTCTAAATGCAGAATGTGTTCTAAAATTCTTCACGTGTAAACAAGGTCTTAATTCGCTCACTTAAACAGGTCTAAAATTGACTATCACTTATTAGGAATCCACACAGTTTGCAATTCCTTAGTTAACCCCTTAATCCCATATGACATACTATCCCGTCCATGTGCCCTGGGACTTAATTCCCAGGGACGGGATAGTACGTCATAGCGCAGCGGCGCCCACGTGGTAAAAGTGTTAAAATAATTAAAAAAAAAAAAAAAAAAAAAAGCCAAATAAATTAGTAAAAAAAAAAAAAAAAAAAAAAAAAATATTCCCCCAATAAATTCATTTTTTGGAAAAAAACAAAAACAAAACAACAAAAGTACATATATTTGGTATCGCCGCATCCGTAACGACCTGCCCTATAAAACGGTCCCATTAGTTAACCCCTTTAGCGAACCCCTTACAAAATAAAAAACGAAGCAAAAAATTATTTATTATCATACCTCCGAACAAAAAGTGCAATAACGCGCGATCAAAAAGACGCATATAAATATCCATGGTACCGCTGAAAACGTCATCTTATCCCACAAAAAACGAGCTGCCATACAGCATCATCAGCGAAAAAATAACAAAGTTATAGCTCGCAGAATAAAGCGATGCAAAAATAATTAATTTTTTATATAAAATAGTTTTCATTGCATAAAACCAACAAAACATAAAAAACGACCTAAATAAGGTATCGCTGTAACCGTACTGACCCGAAAAATAAAGCCGCTATATCAATTTTATCGCACGCAGAACGGTGTAAGCGCACCCCCCCAAAAGAAATTCATGAAACGCTGGTTTTTGTTCATTCTGCGTCCCAAAAATCGGAATAAAAAGCGATCAAAAAATGTCACATGCCCAAAAATGGTACAAATAAAAACGTCAACTCGTCCCGCATAAAATAAAACCTCACATGACTCAGTGGGTCAAAATACGGGAAAATTATAGCTCTGAATATGTGGTGATGCAAAAACTATTTTTACAATAAAAAGCGTCTTTTAGCGTGTGACAGCTGCCAAACATAAAAACCCGCCATAAACAGTAAATCAAACCCCACGTTATCACCCCCTTAGTTAGGGAAAAATAATAAAATTAAAAGAAAATGTATTTATCTCCATTTTCCCATTAGGGTTAGGGCTAGGGTTAGGGCCAGGGCTAGGGCTGAGATTAGGGTTGGAGTTAGAATTGGGGGGTTTCCACTGTTTGGGCACATCAGGTGCTCTCCAAATGCAACATGGCGTCTGATCTTAATTCCAGCCAATTCTGAGTTGAAAAAGTCAAATGATCCTTCCCTTCCAAGCTCTGTCATGCGCCCAAACAGTGTTTTACCCCCACATAGCTTAGCCTACTCAGGACAAATTGCAAAACAACTTTTGGGGTCCAATTTCTCCTGTTACCCTTAGGAAAATAAAAAATTGGGGGCAAAAATCATTTTTGTGGAAAAAAATGATTTTTTTATTTTCACGCCCAGGCGTTATAAACTTCTGTGAAGCACTTGTGGGTTCAAAGTGCTCACCACACATCTAGATAAGTTCCGTGGGGGATCTAGTTTCCAAAAGGGGGTCACTTGTGGGGAGCGTCAATAGTTTAGGTACATCAGGGGCTCTCCAAACGCACATGACACCCGCAGACCATTCCATCAAAGTCTGCATTCCAAAACGTCACCACTTCCCTTCCGAGCCCCGACGTGTGCCCATACAGTAGTTTTCTCCCACATATGGGGTGTCAGCGTACTCAGGACAAATTGGACAACAACTTTTGGGGTCCAATTTCTCCTGTTACCCTTGGGAAAATAAAAAAAAATGGGGACTAAAAGATCATGTTTGTGGAAAAACTACGATTTTTTTTTTATTTTCACGCCCGGGCGTTATAAACTCTTGTGAAGCACTGGATGGGTCAAAGTGCTCACCACACATCTAGATAAGTTCCTTGGGGGGTCTAGTTTCCAAAATGGTGTCATTTGTGGAGGGTTTCGACTGTTTTGGTACATCAGGGGTTTTCCAATCGCGACATGGTGTCCGATGTCAATTCAAGCCAAAAACGTCAAATGGCGCTGCTTCCCTTCCGAGCTCTGCCATGCGCCCAAATAGTGGTTTACCCCCACATGTGGGGTATCAGCGTACTCAGGACAAATTGCACAATAACTTTTAGGGTCCTGTTACCCTTGGGAAAATAAAAATTGGGGGTGAAAAGATCATTTTTGTGGAAAAAATATGATTTTTTAATTGTACCGCTGTACGTTATAAACTTCTGTGAAGCCCTTGTGGGTTCAAAGTTCTCACCACATATCTAGATAAGTTCCTTGGGGGGGTCTAGTTTCCAAAATAGGGTCACTTGTGGGGGGTTTCCACTGTTTAGGTGCATCAGGGGCTCTCCAAATGTGACATGGCGTCCGATCTGAATTCCAGCCAATTTTGCATTGAAAAAGTCAAACGGCGCTCCTTCCCTTCTGAGATCTGCCATGCGCCGAAACAGTGATTCCCCCCCACATATCAGGTATCAGCGTACTCAGGTCAAATTGCACAATAAATTTTGTAGTCCAATTTCTCCTGTTACCCTTGTTAAATAAATAAAATTGAACCTGAAGTATTTTTTTTGTGAAAAAAGTTAAATGTTCATTTTTTTAAAATATTCAAAAAATTCCTGTGACGCACTTAAAGGGTTAATAAACTTCTTGAATGTGGTTTTGAGCACCTTAAGGGGTGCAGTTTGTAGAATGGTGTCACTTTTGGGTATTTTCTATCATATAGACCCCTCAAAGTGGCTTCAAATGTGATGTGGTCCGTAAAAATAAAATGGTGTTGCAAAAATGAGAAATTGTTGGTCAATTTTTAACCCTTATAACTTCCTAACAAAAAAAAAAATTTGGTTCCAAAATTGTGCTGATGTAAAGTAAACATGTGGGAAATGTTAGACCATCAAGAATCCAAACACTTTAAACCTCATATCATGGAAAAATTAAACAGTGATTCCTCCAGAATCAATACATACCACCAAAAGAGAACAAAAAAGGAGTAAAAAAAAGATCCAAAAATACAAATTTTATTTCAGTAAATACAAAAGTATCATATTATATAATGCACATGAAAGATACAGAGCACATATAAAGAGGTAAATACCTCACCTGGATGGACAAACAAGCATTATTGTGGATTAGAAAAATTGTATAAGGTCACCACATATAGGCCAAACACAGCATGGACTCATGTAATGCAGATCACAATTATGCACCATGTAAGGGGATATAAGAACATTATTACTTCATAGGCACAAACACAAAACTTTTGCTCATATAATATTTATCCCCCTAGTGCATCAGATGGGAAAGAGTATAAATCCCATGAGGTATAGATAAACATCACAACATTCACAGTACATATAGTGTAAATATATGTTACAGGTCTACAACCAGGTGGCAGCATGACGACAGGTATTTTTACACTATATGTACTGTGAATGTTGTGATGTTTATCTATACCTCAAGTGCACTGTATCTTTTATGTGCATTATATGATTCTTTTGTATTTACTGAAATAAAATTTGTATTTTTGGGTTTTTTTGCTCCTTTTTTGTTCTCTTTTGGTGGTATGTGGGAAATGTTACTTATCAAGTTTTTTGTGTGCCGTATCTCTGTGATTTAAGGGCATAAAAATTCAAAGTTGGAAAATTGCGAAATTTTCGCCAAATTTCTGTTTTTTCCCACAAATAAACGCAAGTTATTTGAATGAAATTTTACCACTAACATGAAGTACAATATGTCTCGAGAAAACAATGTCAGAATCAGTGGGATCCATGGAAGCGTTCCAGAGTTAGGACCTCATAAAGGGACAGTGGTCAGAATTGTAAAAATTGGCCCGTCATGAACATGCAAACCACCCTTGGGGCTTAAGGGGTTAAATACCTTTAAATAAATCAGGTCTATGATAATTGCCAATGATTTCCTCTACATCTATTATTAAACTAATGAATTTAATTCCATCCAGATTAACGGAAACTGTAGCGGTTTAATAGTAAACATTTTTCCATTACTTCTGACCTTTCGCTAGGGCATATCAGATGAATGTCTACTGTGCTTTAGTGGAGTTTCTCCTCACCTGACCCAGAGATTCTAATGAGTGTAATGTTATGTCCTAGGAAACAGAAGAAACATAAATGAGTCCAGTTGTCGTTTTAGAATAAATGAAAAATTAAAATAATTGATGGGCCATTTGTCTTAAGAAATTGCATTGTATGCAGGGACAGAAAAGTAAATATTTGTCTTTATATATCTTGCTTATTAATTTGAATAATTATTATCATTTATATAGTGCCATTAATTCCATGGTGCTGTATATGGGAACGGGGGGGTTACATACATAGTTATAGATATCGTTACATACAAAGTAAGCACCAAGTAGTAGCACATGACTACTGAAATATGTGGTTATGTGTAGCTTCAGGATCCACGACAATCAGCTGCGGAGGCTGGAGCAGAGGCAGAGCGCCAGGGGAACGAACGGAAGCAAGGGGAGTATGCAGTATGTTTTTGTTAATGTGTACAGGATGTTTGCATGTACAAAGGAAGCCATGTGGGGCTCACACTGTATATAGGAGAGGGTTCATACTGTATATAGGGAGGCTATGTGGGGTCTCATGCAGTATATGGGATGCTAAGTGGGTACCACACTGTATATAGGAGGCTATTTGCAGCTCACACTGTATATGTGGGCTCATCCTGTGTGGGGCTCATGCTGTACATAGGGAGGCTATGTGGTACTTACTGCATATAGGAGGCTATGTGAGGCTCACTGTATATGGGATTCTATCTGGGTGCTCACACTGTATTTGGGAGCCTGTGTGGGGACTCATGCTGTATATGGGAAGCTATGAAAGGGCTAGTGCCATATATGTGAAGCTATGTGGGGGCTTATGCTGTATATGGGAAGCTATGTGTGGGCTCATGCTGTATATCAAAGGCTATGTGATGCTCACTGTATATAGATTATATGGGGTTCAGACTGTATATATGGAGGCTATGTGGGGCTCATGTTGTATATAAGCAGCTATGTGCGAGCTCTTGCTGTATATAAGTGTCTATGTGGGGGTACATGCTTTATATTGAACAACATGTGGGGATCATGCTGTATATAAGAGGCTATGTGGGGGTTCATGCTTTATATTGAAGGCTATGTGGGGATCATGCTGTATATAAGAGGCTATCTGGGAGTTCATGCTGTATATAGTAGGCTATGTGGGGCTCATGCTGTATATAAGTGGCTATGTGGGGCTGATGCTGTGTATAAAAGGCTATGTGGGGGCTCATACAATATATAGGAGACTATGTAGGGCCCATACTGTACATACTAGGCTATGTAAGCATCATGCTGTATATAGGAGGTTGTGTGGAGGCTCATGCTGTATATATGTTGCAATGTGGGGGCTCATACTGTATAGGGGAGGCTATGTGGGGCTTATCCTGTATATAGGTAGCCTATGTGGGGCTCACTCTGTATATAGGGAGGCTATGTGGGGTTCATGCTGTATATAGGGTGGCTATGTGTTGCTCATGCTGCATATAGGAGGCTAAGTGGGGATCATGTTGTATATAGGAGGCTATATGGGGGCTTATGCTGTATAAATGAGGCTATTTGGGTCTCATGCTGTATATAAGAGGCTATGTGGGGGCTCATACTGTATATACGTCATGCTGTGAAGTTCTAAAGTAAGGGAGAGGGGCCTCATATTGTCCCTGGAACTGAGACACTAACGATCCCTATCCCAGGGGTACTCTTGATGGTAGATAGGCCCGGGTCGTCAACCTTACGGTGCTCCTGTTAAACCCTAATCTGACCTCTCCCCCACTCCATGAGGCATGGGACAGAAATGTAAGGTAAACCAAACACAAAGACAAAACAGCAATAACAGAAAACCACTATCATACAATAGCACTCTCCAAAAATAGGAATGTCGATAGGGACTGGGAGGAATAAACTAAATAGGAATAAGGAACCAGGAGATAAACACTCACAAACTTTCTCGAACAACAACTCACTACTACTCCAAATTCCATTCCAAATACTCAGCTTAGCACAGGAAGAAGCAACTTTCATCAGCAAGGAAGAAGTGCCCAGAGTCAGTATATATAGGAGTAAATATTAAGCAGTTGCAGCTGAGAACAACTAGGCTGTATGGTCTCAGCCAGCCATGGAAATAGTCCTTAACCCTTTCAGCACTGAAGGAAAGGAAATCCATTTAAAATAGGACATGAATCTAAAGAGGACCTGCAATTCATTACCCGATGTGACCTTCTAACTCCAGGTCTTCCATGGGGGATGTGACACCCTCATATATATATATGACCATGTGAGGCTCTTATGGAATATAGAGGGCTGTATATGAGTTCATATCTACTATATAATCATCTAATTCTGTCTGTCTGGAACGGAAATCCAGCGTCGCCGATTGGTCGCGGCTGGGAGCGACTAATCAGCGACAGGCGCAGTCTGGCCACGAATTGGAGTGGCATTCGAACAAAGCACGCCACCGCTACCGTCGGGAGATCTGCTGCACTAGCCGCTGATCTCCTGACGGAGGTCAGCGGCAACGCAGCCAGGAGATGACTGGTGCAGCGCTCAATGTGTGGATGGTACCCAGGGTCCGGAGGAGAGGAGACTCTCCTCCAGGCCCTGGGTACCATAAACCTGTAAAAAAAATAGAATTAAAATAAAAAATAGTGATATACTCACCTTCCGATGGCCCCCGGACTCTTTCCCTCCTTTCACCACGCGCCCAGCATCTTTCGGTCCCAGTAATTCTTTGCGCAAAAGACCGCTGATGACATCGCGCTTTCGTGAGAGTGACATCATCTCCGGTCCTTCGCACTAAGCATTACTGGGACCGGAAGATGCCGGGAGCATGGAGAGCAGATTGGGGGCCGTCGGAAGGCGAGTATAACCCCCGCTGGCCATATTCTAGATTACCCAATGCGTTAGAATCGGGCCACCATCTAGTGTTATATAATGTGGTTCATTGCGGGCTCATATGGTATATAAGGAGATGTCAGCATACTTAATTCTACTCAATATTAAGTGATCCAATTAATATAGATATAAAATAATATTAATATGGATCAGAATTAATTTCAGCCTATTGGTGCAGCCCTCCACAACATTTATGGGCTCTTGTGGCCTCTTGGAAAAATTAATTACCCACCCCTGACCTAACTTGTTATTCTAATGTGATACAGCTGCTATGCACCCTAAAATTCTGTGATAAATGGTGCCTCTGTTCTTCAATGACTATCCCTGTATTACCTTATATTGCCCTATACTTGACACCCTGATGTACGATCTGAACAGGAGATCACATATATGGAATATGGATACACAAAACAATTTATCATTTTCCATGGAGGGAGCTACATATCATCCCTTATAACCTATTAAGAAATGATTGCTAGTGGTTCATAAGTGACTATCACAATCACAGAGGATTTTTTACCCCTGTGCATCTATACTCCCTATATATGACCTCTTGTTCAGATCATACATCAAGGTCTCAAGTTGTGGGCAATATAGGGTAATACAGGGATAGCCATCAATGAGCCGGGGCACTAATTATTGCTGACTTTTAGGGCGCCAACCTCCGTGCCTAGGCAGCTATATCACATTAAGATAACACATTAGGGTGTAATAGGACATTTGGTGTTGCCTGGTGTCATTTAGATACTTACCCTTTAGGCTGTGTGCACACGCTGCGGATTTTGCTGCGGTTCCGCAGCTGTTTTGGCCGCTGCGGACCCGCAGCAGTTTCTGCTGCGGTGTACAGTACCATGATTCCCTATGGGAATCAAAAACCGCAATGCAGACGGTGCGGAATTTTCCGTGCGGATTATCTGCGGTTTTCAATCCGCAGAAAGAATTGACATGTCAATTCTTTCTGCGGATTCTCCTGCGGTTTGCCATCTCCTCCATTGAGGAGATGAAAAACCGCAGGGCAAAACCGCAGAGCAATCCGCAGGTAAAACCGCAGGTATTTTGACCTGCGGTTTCACCTGCGGATTTTACAAAATCCGCGCGGATGAATCCGCACCTAATCCGCAGCGTGTGCACACAGCCTTAAACCCTTTGCTACATGTGCCGTACTAGTACTGCGCATGTCACTTCTCTCCCTTTGATGTGTGCTCCGGCAGTGAGCCCACATCTTTCTCGGGACATGTCAGCTGTTTTGAACAGCAATCCAACCGTTGCTATTAACTCGTTAAATGCCGCTATCAAACTCTGACAGCGGCATTTATTGCGCGCTTCCGGCCATAAATCCGCCAACTGGTGACCACTGTCACGTGATCGTGAGTCACCGATGGGTTGGTATGACAACCAGGTCTCCTGGAGACCTCTATGGTTGTCACTACCGGCTTGCTGTGAGCACCACCTGGTGGTCGGCGCTCATAGAAAGTGAGTAATTCTGCTACATACAGGTGATATGATCATCAGCTGTATGTAGCAGAGCCGATCGAGTTATGGCAGCTTCTAGTCTCCCACGGAGACTATTGAAGAATGGCAAAAGAAAAAAAAATGTTTTAAAAAATTTTAAAAAAAAATATATAAAAAAAGTTTAAATCACCCCCCTTTCGCCCTATTCAAAATAAAAAAAAAAAAAAAATAATAATAATATCAAACCTACACATTTGGTATCGCCGAGTTCAGAATCTCCCGATCAATAAAAAAAAAAGGATTAATCTGATCACTAAACAGCGTAGCAAGAAAAAAAGTCAAAATGCCAGAATTCCATTTTTTTGGGTCGCCATGACATTGCATTAAAATGCAATAACGGGCGATCAAAAAATAGTATCTGCACCAACATGGTATCATTAAAAATGTCAGCTCGGCATGCAAAAAATAAGCCCTCACCCAACCCAAGATCACGAAAACTGGAGACACTACGGTTCCGGAGAATGGCGCAATTTTTTTTTTTATCAAACTTAGGATTTTTTTTCACCATTTAAATAAAAATGAACCTAGACATGTTTGGTGTCTATGAACTCATTATGACCTAGAGAATCATATTGGCAGGTCAGATTTAGCATTTGGTGAACAGGGTAAAAAAAACATTGTAGAATTGCATTTTTTGTACCGTGGGAAAATGCCAGTGATGAGGTGAACGCAGTTCATGATCAGTGTATTCACAGCAGATCACCATGAGAAATATATATATATATATATATATATATCTCTCTCTCTATCTATCTATCTCTCTCTCTCTATATATATATATATATATATATATATATATATATATATGTGTGTGTGTGTGTGTGTGTGTGTTTTTTGATGAATATTTCCTTTGAAAAGGATGTCTAAATGACAGAGAACTGCTGTATGTAAAAGCTCATTAAAATCGCATTGCAATCGAATAGCAATCGCAATGCACTCGGATGCTAGGTGTGAAAACTGAATTGTACTCACATTACACTCGCATATCACTAGAATGTCACTTGTCCGCTTTTTCAGTCGAGATTATGAACCATTTTTTTTCTTGCATATGGGTATGTACCCTTAAAGAGGTATTGGACCCTGTCATTCTAACATGAAGTAACATCTATGTACTGGGGCGAAGTAAGTTCTACTTTGGTGAGATCATACCAGTTTTTTTTTTTTTATCTTGAGCACAGTTGGTTTTGAGCACTTGCATCTTATGGTTTTTGTTTAGCCGTCTATTATGCATTGTGGCCCATGGCCCTTTTAGGGTAATATTAAAGCTGTGTGCCCACGTAAGTGGTTTTTTTTGCGTTTAAGCGTTTTTTCCATGCAAAAACGCTTTAAAAATGCATACATTAAGCATCCCATTCTTATAATGCATTCCGCAATTTTTGTGCACATGATGCGTTTTTTTCCGCCAAAAAAAAAAAAACAATCGTGGAAAAAAACGCAGCATGTTCATTAATTTTGCGGGAAAAAACGCATTTCCAACTATATTCAATGAGAATGTGGATGCTCCGGAAAAAAAACGCGCAAAAAAACGTGAAAAATAAAAATGCGGATTTCCTGGGAAGGAATCCGGTTTTGCTCAGGAAATTTCTGCATACGTGGGCACATAGCCTAAAGGTTATGTTTTAATTTATTTTGCCTACTCAGCTGTTAATATTGGTCTCTTATTGAGAAGGCACTGAAGGTCAGTTCACACTTTGATGCACAGGTTGCTGTATAACAATGAAAGATGATGGACCTAAGTGAGGGCTGATTTTGTGTGGGATAATTTAGGGTTTTTTATTGGTAATATTTTTGGGTACATAACATTTTTTGATCGCTTTCAGTTTGAGGCTGGGATCACATTCTTGTGTAGTACACTGAATACATACATCTGGATTTCCTTGTAAATCCCACAAAACTGTGATTCAAATGAAACCCCAGACGGCACGACTCTAAGGGCTCATACTCACTTGTGAGAGACTCGCACGATTCTCGCATGAAAACCCGGCACTTGGACCGTAGCGTGAGGCTGCATAGAAATACATGCAGCCGCACGCTCCGGTCCGAGTGTCGGTGGCAGTGCCAGGTTTTCGTGCGATAGACTTGCACGAGAATCGTGCAAATAAGGCAGATGGAGACACTTTAGAGCCCTTTTGAGGTCTGCTTCAGTGATATCTATCTTTTTAGGTGCTAACAAAACTGTGGTAGTCAACCCTCGTGCACTAAAAAGACGCCATCGGAACAGAGACCAAATGGAGTCCAAAGGGACGCCATGTGCCTCACAATTGAATGGTTCCATTGGGGGGGGAGGGGATTATCTGAATCGCTGTTTTGGAATATACACGGAAACCCTGACATAAGCGCTCAGTGGAGAGTGCAGGATGAATGTGACTAGAGCCTTATATCAATTTTTGAGAGGTAAAATGTATAAACAGCAGTACAAAAGTAGTTCTTATTTTTATTTTTATCCAGTTCACAGTGCGCTATAATTGATGAGGCACCTTTATTCTTCGGGTCAGAGAAATTACATCGATACCATATTTCTATCTTCTATCACACACTAAATGCTTTTTTAAAAATATATTTTTTTCGTAACCATATTTTGAGAGCTGTAGCTTTTTTATTTTTTGGCAAACAGAGCTGTATCAGGGCTTATTTTTGCGTGACAAGTTGGAGATTTTTTTTTTTTTTCACCATTTTGGGTACATAACGTTTTTTGATTGCTTTTTAATCAGATTTTTCAGACACAGAATGAACAAAAACAAGCAATTCAGTTATTGTTTATACTTTTTATGCTGTTCAGCTTGCGGTAAAAGTGATAAGACGGAACTGTTCGTCGGATCGGTATGATTACAGCGATACCAGATTTAAATAACCTTTTATGCTTTGCTACTTTTACAGACTAAAAAAAATATTTTCCAAAAATGAATGTTTTTGCACAGTCATATTCGGAAAGCGGTAACTTTTTTATTTTTTTGCTGAATGAGCCATATTAGGGCTTGTTATTTGTGGGACGGTTTGGTGTTTTCATTTGTACCATTTTTTTTTTTACATATGACTTTTAAATTGCTATTGATTCATTTTTTTGGGTGTCAGTATGATGAAAAAGCAACATTTTGTTTGTTTTTCATTATTTTTTTTACAGTGGTTGCAGTTCAGCATAACATGTCAGTTTTATAGATCGGGTTGTTCCAGACCCGATAATACCAATTATGTGTACTTCTTTTTGTTTATTTTTGTTTCATAACAAAGGCTTCATTTGTAGTGGTGAAACAGCTTTTCTTGATTTGTGTGCACTTTTTTTTGTGTATTTTTTACTTTATTAACCAAAGCGCTAAGGAATAAGGCCGGCATCACACTAGAGAAATACGGATGAGTGAGAGGCGCTAAAACCACGCATTGCACACGGACCAATGCGTGGTCCGTGGGGCTGCAGCGCCGACCAAGCAGAAGTATATTTATTACGACTGGCTGGCTTTTCTGGCTCCTATTCTGGACCTCAGACCGTAAGTACATACATCACACCACATTACACATATGGTGTTTAGGGTCAGATCTTCAACCATTTTTTTTTTTACTATATTTCATAACAGAACTCAGTCCAACCTCACAGAGGGAGACAGGGTTGGATTCTCAGGCCATTATAGACTCCGTCCAGCTGCATCCCCCAAGCTCCACCTGCACCAGTACTTGCAACAGTACTTGTACCAGGACCTGTCCCAGCAGCTGCACCAGCACCCGGCAGCCTTGAGGAACCAGGCAACAGCAGCAGCCCTACCGTTCGTCTTGAGTGCTCCCCCCAGCCTGCTGTCACCCCGTAACCTGCTCCGAGTTACCCCCAACCCAGATGTGCATGCTCAATATGGATCTGAGGCACCTCCTCCACGTGTGCCTACACCTCACCCCATTCCCCCCCCCAAACCAACCTTGGCCACAACAGGCCCAAATGGCAGACTATAACCCACCTGCCCAATATGGCCACTTGTACAGACCCAGTGTTGGAGGCTGGCCCCAACCTGGCTTTGGACGACATGGCCATATTGAGGGGTATGAGGCACGTGGCTACCAGAATCCCCAGGAGTATAATCTCCATTATCTCTATGGCCACTTCGCCGCTCAGCAACCTGGCCACATCATACATCAGGGCCAAGATTATGCACCCCCACAGAGTGAAGGCCAAGTTGGTCACCCAAGCCAGCAACAAAGAGGCTGGACTCCCGCCATCAGCTCCATCAACGTACCAAGATTTGTAATTTTTTTTTTTGTTTTGTCTGATTTTGCTTTAGCAAATTTCTGTTTATGTTTTATTATTTGGTTTCACAAATCTCGTAAAAAAAAATTATGCCCAAATTTGTCCGGACTCAAAAGCCATATGACGGAAATATGGTTTTCAGTAACAAAAGTTAAATTTTAGCTTTATAAAAAAGTTTAAAAATGCCAAGTTTGGACTCTTATTGAATTATAGAATCATAGAACCGTAGAGTTGGAAGGGACCTCCTGGGCCATCTGGTTCAACTCCCTGCTCAAAGCAGGATTCGCCAAATCATCCCAATCAGATGTCTGTCCAGCCTCTGTTTGAAGACTTCCATTGAAGGAGAACTCACTACTTCTCGTGGCAGCTTGTTCCACTCATTGATCACTCTGTCAAAAAGTTTTTTCTAATATCTAATCTGTGTCTCCTCCCATTCAGTTTCATCCCATTGCTTCTAGTCTTTCCTTGTGCAAATGAGAATAAAGTTGATCCTTCTACAATGTGACAGCCCTTTAGATATTTGTAGACAACTATTAAGTCTCCTCTCAGTCTTCTCTTTTGCAAACTAAACATTCTCAAATCCTGCAACCTTTCCTCATAAGACAGGGTTTGCAGACCGGTCACCATTCTGGTCGCTCTTTTCTGAACTTGCTCCAGTTTGTTGATGTCTTTTTTTAAAAATGTGGTGCCCAAAACTGGACACAATATTCCAGATGAGGTCTGACCAAAGAGGAGTAGAGGGAAATAATGACTTCACGTGATCTAGACTGTATGCTTCTGTTAATACATCCTAGAATTGCATTTGCCTTTTATGCTGCTGCATCACACTGTTGACTCATATTAAGTCTGTGATCTATTAGTATACCCAAGTCTTTTTCACATGTGCTGTTGCTTAGCCCTATTCCTCCCATTCTGTATATGCTTTTTTCATTTTTATTGCCCAGATGTAGTACTTTGCATTTTTCCCTGTTAAAAACCATTCTGTTAGTTGCTGCCCACTTCTCCAGTTTATTTATATCTTTTTGAATCCTCTCTCTCTCTTCTCTAGTATTAGCTATCCCTCCTAGCTTTGTGTCATCAGCAAATTTAATCAGTTTACCCTCAATTCCTTCATCTAAATCGTTGATAAAGATGTTGAACAATTCAGGGCCCAGAACAGAGCCCTGTGGTACCCCACTTGAGACATTCTTCCAACTGGATGTGCAGCCATTTATGACCACTCTTTGGGTCCGATCACTAAGTCAGTTATGAATCCACCTAACAGTTGCCTTGTCCATTCCATACTGTCATTTTTTCAATAAGGATTGTATGAGATACTTTGTCAAATGCTTTGCTGAAGTCAAGATATACTATATCTACAGCATTTCCTTGATCCAACCAATCAGTGATTCCGTCATAGAAGGAAATTAAGTTAGTCTGACATGACTTATTAGTTACATACCCATGCTGACTCTGTTTAATCACTTCGTTCTTATCCAGGTACTGACATACATGTTGTTTAATTATTTGTTCAAAGATCTTTCCTGGTATAGAAGTCAGACTCACCGGCCTATAGTGGCCTGGGTCCACCTTCCTCCCCTTTTTGAAGATAGGAACAACATTTGCTCTTCTCCAGTCTTCTGGGACTTCTCCTGTTCTCCAAGAATTTTCAAAGATTATGGAGAGGGGTTCAAAAATTTCTCTAGAGTCTCCAGTTCTTCCATAAGCCCCAATGTCTACAATTATAAACCTGTAGTGACTGTCAACCAGAGCCAACAAAACTAGAGAAAAATATTGTTTATAATTATAGAATTTGGACCCCGAGTTCAGCTCCAGGGCTCCAACACAATTGGGAAATTGGCAGTGCTCCTCAAATCCCCAGGCAATCCGTAACCAGTCTTCCATCTTGGGCTCAGGCATGACCACTTGATGAAGTCTGGTCTAGATTTCAAAACAGGTTGCCCAGACTATGCCTGATATGGTATATTTCCCACTCAAAAACTCATGATGGACTGCAGCATATGAAAGTCCAGTTGTGAGGAAGCTAAAATGAAACAAATTTGGAGAAAAACACGGCTATTACATACCTGGTAATGTGTTTTTTCATGACACATGACGGCACCACGAGAGAGGGGATCCGCCCCACGAGGACAGGAAACCTTCAAGATAAAAGGGGCGGCTCCTCTCTCCGCATCAGTTGTTTTACAGAGCACGAGAGGAACTCCGCAGGTTAGTGGACACATAAATAATACATATTTTATACTGCTAAATTTCCAACACCAAGGGAGTGTATAATACTAACAAAACACCCAACTAATGACGTGATCAAATAGGGCGGGAATATAAGGGTGCCGTCATGTGTCATGAAAAAACACATTACCAGGTATGTAATACCCGTGTTTTTCCATTCTACATGACGGCACCACGAGAGAGTTACAGAGATTTGTATTCTCTTTGGGGGGGGGGGGGGAATCACTGCCTGTAACACTCTTCTCCCAAATGTGAGATCAGAGGCAGCAGATAGGTCTAATCTGTAATGTCTGAAAAAGGTAGATGGAGAGGACCAAGTGGCCGCCTTACAGATTTGGTCGATGGAGGCGTCCGCTCTCTCCGCCCAGGACGTTGCCATGGCCCTCGTGGAGTGGGCTTTTAGGCCCTCTGGAACAGCCCTGCCTGCACTACTATATGCTAGTATGGTGGCCTCTCTCACCCATCTAGCTATAGTTTGCTTAGAGGCTTTAAGGCCTTTCCTTGCCCCCTGATATGAGACAAACAAGGCCCTCTGTTTCCTCCATGGTTTTGTCACCTCTAAATACTGTAGGATACATCTCCTAACGTCTAAGCAATGTAATCTCTCTTCCTTTTTGTTACCGGGGTTAGGACAAAAGGATGGCAAGATTATTTCCTGAGCTCTGTGGAATTTCGACACTACCTTAGGGAGGTATGCTGGATCTAATCTTAACACGACTCTATCGTCCATAACCTGAGTGTATGGCGGGTCTGTTGATAGTGCGTGTAAGTCCCCAACCCTACGTGCCGATGTGAGTGCCACTAACAAGGCTGTTTTTAAAGTTAACACACTTTATCTGATGTTGCGTTTATTGGTTCAAATGGGCTTTCCGTTAGAGATGATAGGACTAAATTTAGATCCCAGGGAGGAGGTTTAGGAGATGGGACAGAGTCAGCTCTAGTACAGGCCCGGATAAATCTGGCGACCCATCTATCGTTTGCCAGGTCATAGTTGAATAATGCTGCCAGGGCTGAGATGTGTACTTTCAGGGTGCTGACCGCTAAACCCAAGTCTAAACCCCTTTGTAGAAACTCTAGCAATGCCCTCACAGGTACTTCCCCCTCCTGTATTGGGCTTGAGGTGGACAAAAATTTTCTCCATATTCTCCCGTATATTTTTGTAGTCACTGGCTTTCTGCTACTGATTAGGGTGGAAATCAACCTTGCTGAAAAACCTTTCTTCTCTAACAGTGACCTTTCAAATTCCAGGCTGTCAAATGCAGCCTGGAATTCGGAGGGTGATTGAAGGGACCCTGTGTTAGGAGGTCGTGGTCCTCTGGGAGCACCCATGGGTCTGTCACTGACATCACTCTTAGCCAATAGAACCACAGCCTTTTTGGCCAAAAGGGAGCTATCATAATTACTCTGGCTTGGTCCTCCCTGATCTTCTTCAGGACTAATGGAATGAGGCATATCGGAGGGAAGGCGTACAGGAGACCTGATGTCCATCTTATCCTGAAGGCGTCTACCGCCAGTGGCATGTCTGCTGGCCTTAGGGAGCAGAATTTTTGAATTTTTCTGTTGGTTTTTGAGGCGAAGAGATCTATTATGGGTTTTCCCCACCTCTGCACAATTTGTTCAAAAATGGACTCTTTTAGGCACCATTCGCCTTGCTTTAAGCGGTTTCTGCTCAGAAAGTCCGCCTTCAGGTTGTCCACGCCTCGGATATGCAGGGCCGATAATGAGAGAAACTGATGTTCCGCCAGAGTCAGGATTCTTCTTGCTACTGCGTCTTATTTGAGTCGTCCTCTGACCCTGTAGAGTCTTGCTGAGAGACCCCTGAGGGGCTTGATCTCCTAGTTTTCCTCTCTGTATCTACAGATTGTAATGCTCTTACTGACTTGGAAACTTCTGTCTGAATTATGGACCTCAGACTATCCGAAAATGAGGGTGTCTCCTCCGCTATGGTCTTGTTAATGCACTCCTGGCATAACTTTTTGTTCCAGGCTGCTTCTACGGGACTTTTACATAAAGCACATTCTTTAATTTTAGACTTTCCTCTACATTTCTTAGGGACCTCCTATACTCCACCCCGCCAATGTATGTAAGAGGAGGAGGAGAGGGAAGAGAGGAGAAAAGAGAGAGAACAGACATTAGATTACTGGACTTTCTCGAAGTTCACTCACCACTCGGGCGCTTCACAGAACGGGTACCGGATCTGGAGGCTGACTGGTCCTTTCACTGTCTCCCAACGAGACTATGGACCCCTCTTTCCTGCGGTGACGATCCGCCCGTGCGCTGCCCGAGTGGCTCACACTACTGCTGCGGCGTGTCTTTGCTTTCTCCTCTGAGCACGACCGCCTCTCCTTTGCTTCCTGGCGCGGTTGCACATGCTCTGGCGAAGGGCTCTCCATTATGCTGCCTATGGCTGCGAGTAGTCACCTCCAACTCAAAATTGGTGCTGTGACGCCTGCTCGCCTTTTCTGGCGATCTTAAATAGCACTCTTTTTTTTTTTTTTTTTGGACCACCTGGTCCCGCACCTGCCCCGCTAGTGTCTGTGTGGACGTGCGTGCCCCATGCCTCTGCGTGCCCCCCCGGGACCGTGCACACCTTCTGCCTCTCGCAGGCCCCGCGGCGCGTCGCTCTACTTCCGGGTCGCACGCAACCACTTCCGGTTCATCGGCCGTCATGCGCGCTCCCAACGCGCGCGCCTCCCGGTGCGGCCATACGAGCCTGGGCCGGGTGAGCGCCTGGGCCCTACTTGCTTCGGGGCCCCCAGACACCCCTTACCTGCCCGATGGCCTGGCCACCACTGACTGCAGGTATCCTTTTCCCTGCGGGGTCCGGTGTCTGGTCTTCAACAGGGAGGGTACACTGTCTGTGGCCTCCGAGGAGCATTTTTCTCTGCCCGGGCACCGATGTGTCTCCTGGGGTGCATGGCCACTGTATGTCGACTGTCGACAGGGAGGGAACACTGCAAGTGGCTTCCCTGGACCTTCTTTGTGTGCTGTCATCTTGGAGGGTCCACCGCCAAGGTACCCCGCTTCGCCTGGGCATCTGCCCTACCGGCTGTGGCCATGCCTTCGCTCAGGGGGGACATAGGCATATATGGCCCCCGAGGCGACTACCGGTACCCGGCGTCAGGTGTAGCAAATCCATGCCTGCCATTAATCACCCGACCCGGGTCCAGGCATCCTCTTCTTTCTTCAAAATCTTCAAGAGGCTTTCATCTTGAGGGTTCCCCGTCGAGGACAGGAAACCAACTGATGCGGAGAGGAGCCACCCCTTTTATCTTGAAGGTTTCCTGTCCTCGTGGGGCGGATCCCCTCTCTCGTGGTGCCGTCATGTAGAATGGAAAAAATACATTACAACATGATCAAGTTTTCTTACAAATCATATAGATCACAAGAACAGTGTGGAACTAACAAGCAAGGCAATCTCAACATAGAGAAACTTAAAATGGCTATGTGAATTTAACATAAAGAACATATTACCAAGAGTGGAGATTTGTGATATATTAAGAAGAAAAGTAACCAAAAGGGAAAACAGAAATAGATACTACTTTTAGAGACACATCATCAACATAGGGGATGAGGAATACATACCGTAACGTAAGGAGAAGACGCTCCTCAGCAGATATACATTTGCGCATCCTGGTGTCCTGAAAGGTGATCCCTGGGCGCACTGTCTCCAAAAAAACATCAAAGGTGGCAAGGTTCATACAACAATATTGAAAAAAACTTGTCGGGATGTGTCCGCAGAGATGTATAAAGGCGGTGAAAATGGCCTTTAGTGAGGCGTTGCCTCAAATGCGGATGGACTCACATTCGTCTCCTCCTTCTCAGATCCACAATCACTGGGAATGGCTGCCCAAAGTGGCGTGACAAAACCCAGTTGTATAGAACACGCTCAGTTGGGGTGAAATGAAGTCTGTGTGACATGTTGGCAACAAAACACCAATACACCAACACAAGTACAGCACCAAAATGGCCAGATTGGAGGCTGCCACCTGTTGTAGAGGCAATAAATAGGGATGCTGATTTAAATTATTTTCAGGCCCAAAACCGTTAAATGTCCATTTTGCAAGGTTGCGAGAAAAAAAAAAAGCTATACGGGTGCCATACTGATTACATACAGATTCTTACATGCGCAAAATACGCGGCCACACCTTGCCAACGGATCACATACAGATCACTGTTCAGGGAACATTTCTCCGTATTACGACCGTAAAATACGGTCCGTAATTTTATACGTTATGTCTGACTCCAGCCTAAGACCTCTTAACGGCTGCCATTAAAAGGCACATTGGTGGTTATTAAGGAGTTAAGGGAATATCCTTGTTTTCTGTTTCACATTTTAATGCTTATCTAATAAAATTACATTTTAAGGTTTTTTATGATGCACTGTTTTGCAGACCCTTATCATACTTAATTTGTTAATTTTAAATTTAGAAAATCATTGCATTAGAATTTCTGGACATCTTTCTTATCTGACACACCATGATTTTCTCAGAAAGGTCGGGGGTCACACTTGCGTGTGTAATGCGAGAAGCTCACGCGAGTCTCTTGCATCAATACCCGGCACTCGGGAACGGAGTGTGTGGCTGCTAGAAATGCATGCAGCCACACACTCCGGTCCCAAGTGCCGGCAGCAGTGCCGGGTATTGATGCGCGAGTTTCTCACATTACACATGTAAGTGTGACCCCGGCCAAAGACTGCCTTTACCACAAATATTCCCAATCCAGATGCAGGAGAATTTAGAACTGTGAGACAGTTCGCAGAGTCAGAATTCTCTCTACGAAAACGCTGGGACATTGCTGAGAAAACAAGGGCATGTGTTGCTTATGATGAGTATATATCCAGGGCACTACAGCTGTCCACCTCATGTTTCAATTTCAGAGAAAACCCTTTATGACCAAAAGACTAAAGCAAACAGTCATATAGCTAAGGACTAAGATGTGTCAAATCCTAAAACAATGTCATATATCAGTATATTCCAGTGATCTCCTCTAGTTATTGTAACCGATGATCACCAATGGTGTGAAGATTTGATACATAAAGCTGCCCCCTCTAATATAATGTATATCACATGTACAGTAAATTATACCCTATAATTGGTTAACAATAGGACCCTTGTGCTTTTCAGACCTCTCTTTTATAGCTGTAACATTAAAGAAGCTCAAAACAAGTGTACATTTTTATTTTCTTAAAGAGATTGCAAAATACAAAATTTACATGACTGCCAGATCCATCTGAATACATTGAAAGTATATTACAGGGCATTACGGGACCTTTTTAGTCCATGAAAAGTCATTCATAGTCCTTTTACTTATCTTCTAGAGCAAACCCAGCAGCATCTCACCCATGGATCCCCACCATAGTATGCTACAGAACTATTGTGTCCGTATCCTATTTAGTTCCTTTCAGTTCCCCTTCTCTTTATGTTCTTTTTTTAATCTCAAATTATTCTGTTAATTAAAATGATTTTACGCTTTTAGAAACAATTCCACTAATAACAAAGATAGTGCTCATTCTTCCTCACTCCAGTGCCGGATCCATGTCTCTTCTCCAGTCTCAGTGTGAAAGATGTGCCAAATTTGCTAAGGAGCGCATGCCTCTTGATGAATTTGGTGCCACTTATTCCGGATCACTATTCAGCAAGACTTGTGTGCAAAAAGCCAGTCTTGATGAATCGGAGCCTGGAAGTTTTGTTCATTCTTCCAGACTACATGGTTACAGCTTCTTGAAATTAGTCAGATTGTGTTGTGAACATCAGTCGTAAAGTCATGTTACAGATGCTCAGTTGATGTCTGGGCTTTGATTTGGACATTCCAATACATTTGAATGTTTCCCCTTCAACCACTCCATTGTAGCTGTAGCAATATGTTTATATCCACTGTCCTGCTGGAAAGTGTGCCTCCATTTCAGTTGCAAATCTTTTGTAGGAAAAAACTTCAGCAACAATTGCTTTGTATTTACAGGCAACCAGCTTTCCTTCAGTTATGGCCAGTTTTTTTTCCTGCCCCAGCTTCTCAAGTTTGTCAGCCCCAATGCAAACTTTCCATCAGAGCCCCCTTTAATAATACTGATCTTCTCATAGGGGCCAAAGCAACAGCAACTCCTGTACCCACCCTAGTTGCAAACCTGCCTGACAAATATAAGCATGCCCACTCTGCAACCACCATGTCCTACTCTGGGAATGGTGTTCTTGGGGTGATAAGATTTGTTGATTTTTCTCCAAACTTAGCATGTCTCATAATAGTTAAAAAGTTCCATTTTAGTCTCATCCAACTAACAGTGTTCTGTGTATTTGGGAAATCCAATGTGATTTGTTATAGTTTTAATTTAGCCATGTCATTTTCTGGCCAGTCTTCCATAAAGCCCAGTTCCTTCTAGTTTGCATTATAGTGGTCCTATAAGCGGATACTTCCATCTCTGCTTTGGAGCTCCTTCAGTGGTATCATTGGTGTGCCTTCTTAGATCTGTGATTATTGCCCTCTTTGCAAGTTCTTCCAGTTTTGGCAGGGGCTTTTTCTTGTAAATTTCGTAGCTTTGTCATATCCTTTCCATTTGGTTATAAAAGATGTGTGCTGTAAGGTTTGGAATTTATTCATTTATTTTTATAACCCAGCCCGGAGCTGTTCTTCTGTACAATTTTGCCTCTAAGTCGCTTGGAGAGCTCTTTGGTCTTCATGTTGCTTTCTCAATGGTGTTGCAGACTGAGGAGTCATACTTAAGGCCCCGTCACACTAAACGAGATCGCTAGCGATATCGCTTAAGCGTCACCGATTTTGTGACGCAGCAGCGATATCGCTATGTGTGATACTTACGTCAGACCGGCTCCCCCGCTGTCTATCGCTGATCGTGCGAGCCCGTCCTGGGCCGTTTCTCGTCGGCCACTTCCTGCTGGCGCCGACGAGCGGCGCATGGACGCGGGAGGGAGAACGTCTTCATCGTCGCGTCTGACAGGTAAGTAATGACCGCCGACCGCTGCTGAATCGCTGGTGAGATCTGCCTGTTTGGCAGCTCACTAGCGACCATTTAAGCGATGCACCAGCGATCCTGACTGGGTCATATAGTTGTCGGGATCACTGGTGCATTGCTAAATGTGACGGTACCCTTATATGAAAGATCATGCGACAAAAGATCAGGTGAACAAATATGGCATTTTATTTACAGTAGTTCTGCATTAACAATTTACCCCATTTAGGTTATTTGCATAAAATCAAATTTAAAATCCATTTTAATTCCCAGGTGTGATGTAACAATTCAGTAAAACACCAAGGAGGGTTAATACTTTTGTGAGACATTGTACATCATATTATAGAGTCTCCTGCTGGTGCAGTACTATAATGGTTGTGTAGTAAGATCTCAGCTAAGCAAATAAGGACATGTCAGGACCGTGACTGATTCCCAGTGACAATCAATAGAGTTTTGAATGCAGTCCCAGATGTGACCAAGAAGAGACATGATATAAATCAAGATTAAGTCAACAGTAAAGCAATGTTATCGATATTGTATGTAGATCCAAATTAAATTCTAGCTCAACTGAAATGAGGAATCCAAAAGAGATTCATAGATCAGTGAAGTGCCCGAGCGAGGTAGTAGTGGGTGAGCTGCTGCTTCTGCATGTTCTAGCACCCTACAGGAAAATCATGTCCCAGTCCCAGTGTGCTATAAGGTGTGGGGTGCATCACCCTCACTTTTGGGCCAAAGGCCTCCGCTGATGCCAGGCTTCCATCTTCAGGAACTGCCGCACACAATCCTGGGGACACAAAGTGCTTTTTAAAAGTCAATAGGTTACAGTCTTTCCCTCAGGTACAGGACATAACTTCAGCCTTAATACTCGCTCCCGATAGTGGATTCCTTTTCCTGCTGTCTCCACTACCTGTAGGGATTCTTCTCCACAAGTGGCAGTGCACCCGGATTCCATCATTCTCCGCCTCTGAGGATCCGTATCCATCTTCCCTTGCATTTGTAATAGATGTTAGCACAGCCGGTGGGGGAGGTGCCAAACAGTAGGTTCCCAAACCTTAAAGCTATGTATTAAATACTGGGCACACTCAAATGAGTTGATGTGAAGAAAAGGAATTTTAATACATACAGTAGCCACTAGATACAATCATTTTGGTCATAAAAGACCTTCATCAGTGTCCTACAAAAAGGAACATGAAATAAAACTTGCAAATAAAAATAAAAAACGAAGACAAAATCATAACGAAATATACACAAGGTCTTTTATGACCGAAACGTTTGTACAGTATCTAGTGGCTACTGTATGTATTAAAATTCCTTTTCTTCACATCTACTCATTCGATATACCTTGAGAAAATCATCACTCCATTGATAAAAAAACACGGCCTCATTTCTCCTAGACACAGGAGCAGGGGCTGGCTGGCACTTTTCAGCCTGGGGGGCAATCACAAGGCAGTGGCCCTCAAGTTGCGGTGGCCCTCTTTTTCCCTGCTTATCTCTGGCCATTCAATTAAAGCAGCATATTTAACAGGCTTTAAAAATAGGCTGGTATGTAGATATGGGAACAGATCGGAGCTAGCTGCATAGATATGGGAGCAGAACCGAGCTCACTCCAGAGATATGGGAGCAGAACCGAGCTTACTCCAGAGATATGGGAGCAGAACCGAGCTTACTCCAGAGATATGGGAGCAGAACGGAGCTTACTCCAGAGATATGGGAGCAGAACGGAGCTTACTCCAGAGATATGGGAGCAGAACGGAGCTTACTCCAGAGATATGGGAGCAGAACGGAGCTTACTCCAGAGATATGGGAGCAGAACGGAGCTTACTCCAGAGATATGGGAGCAGAACGGAGCTTACTCCAGAGATATGGGAGCAGAACGGAGCTTACTCCAGAGATATGGGAGCAGAACGGAGCTTACTCCAGAGATATGGGAGCAGAACGGAGCTTACTCCAGAGATATGGGAGCAGAACGGAGCTTACTCCAGAGATATGGGAGCAGAACGGAGCTTACTCCAGAGATATGGGAGCAGAACGGAGCTTACTCCAGAGATATGGGAGCAGAACGGAGCTTACTCCAGAGATATGGGAGCAGAACGGAGCTTACTCCAGAGATATGGGAGCAGAACAGAGCTTACTCCAGAGATATGGGAGCAGAACAGAGATTACTCCAGAGATATGGGAGCAGAACAGAGCTTACTCCAAAGACATGGATCAGAACGGAGAATACTCCAGAGATATGGGAGCAGAACAGAAATTACTACAGAGATATGGGCGAAAAAGTATTAAGTTAACGGTATTTTAACAGCACCACGAGAGAGGGGATCCACCCATTAGGAACAGGAAACCTACAGATACAAAAGGGCGGCACCTCTCCCACGCATCAGTTGGATTACAGAGCTTGAGAGGCTACCATGGTTAGTACACAACATATAATATATACAACCTATCTACCCTATTTACCAGAAATTTTTTGTGCCATCTCCCTTATACCGTAAATTGTGGACAATCTTCTAAAGGAGTGCACCCCTATATGTGAACAAGGGAGGGAACTAAGGGTGCTGTCATGGGCCTCCAAAAAATACCGTTACCGGTACGTAACTTAATAATTTATTCGGACTCCCATGACAGCACCACGAGAGAATTACAGAGATGTAAAATTAATTTAGGGAGGGACTACAGCCTGCAGCACCCTTAGCCCAAAAGTGAGGTCTGAGGAGGCACCCATGTCTAACCGATAGTGGTTAAAAAGGTGGAAGGAGATGACCAGGTGGCCGCCTTACATATCTGATCAATTGACACTCCGGATCTTTCTGCCCAAGATGATGCCATGGCACGAGTGGAATGCGCCCTCAGGTTCTGCAGAGCCGGACCTCCACCTGCTGTGTAGGCAAGAGAGATAGCCTCCCTAATCCACCTTGCTAATGTGCGTTTCGATACCCTACAACCTTTCCTGGGACCTTGGAAGGATAGGAATAATGCATTCTTCTTCCAAGGATCCGTGGCTGCTAAATATTTAAGTAAGCATCTCCTAATATCTAATGCCTGAAGTTTCTGCTCCTTAAGGTTGGTCGGATTAGGGAGGAAGGAAGGCAGAACTATCTCTTGTGTCCTGTGAAATTGTGATGCTACCTTGGGAAGGTATGCTGGATCTGGCCTTAGGATCACTTTATCCTGTAAGAACTCTGTGTAAGGGGGCAATCTGGAAAGTGCCTGTATGTCGCTCACTCTACGTGCAGATGTTATCGCTACCAGAAATGCTGCCTTAAGAGATATAATCTTTAATGAGGCAGAATCCAAAGGTTCAAATGGACTTTCTGTCATGGCTGTAAGGACTAAGTTTAAGTCCCAAGGTACACATCTGTCTTTGTGTATGGGTCTCGATCTAGCCGCCGCTTTGATGAACCTTGCTACCCAATAGTTATTGGCAATATCACATGCAAACAAGGCTCCTAAGGCTGAAACCTGTACTTTTAATGTACTTGTGGAGAGACCCAATTCGAGACCCTTCTGGAGAAACTCCAGAATATGTTTCGTGGGAATTCCGTCTCTGACATCAAACTGAAAGGTGGACAGGAATCGGTTCCAGGTCCTAGCATAAATGTTAGTGGTAGTTAGTTTTCTGCTTTTTAGGAGGGTATCAATTAAATTCTTGGAGAACCCTCTATTCTTTAATAGTGTCCTCTCAAACACCACGCCGTCAAATGGAGTCCCGCTACTTGCGGGTGGCTGACTGGCCCCTGGTAGAGGAGATCCGGAAGGTCTGGCAGTACCCAGGGATCGCATACCGACATGGTCCTCAACCATGCGAACCAGGTCCTCCTGGGCCAAAAGGGGGCAATTAATATGACTCTTGCCCGATCTTCCCTGATCTTCCTTACTACCAGAGGTAGAAGATTTAATGGTGGGAAGGCGTATGCCAGCGAAAAGTTCCATCTTATCAGGAGGGCATCCACTGCCAAAGGATTTTCTCTGGGGTTCAGAGAGCAGAACGATTCTTCTTTCCTGTTTTCTCTTGTGGCAAAGAGGTCTACCTCTGGCTGACCCCATCTGCGGACAATCTGGTGGTAAATATCCCTGTTCAAAGCCCATTCTCCTTGCTTTAGAGCCTTGCGGCTTAGAAAGTCTGCCTTCACGTTGTCCTTCCCTCTGATGTGGAGGGCCGTTAAAGATAGAAAACTTTCCTCTGCTATCTGAAGGAGACGTTCTGTTATCCGCATCAGGGCGTCGGAGCGGGTTCCACCTTGGTGGTTGACATATGCTACGGCTACCTGGTTGTCCGATAGTATCCTCACGTGATGGCCCTGTAGGTACATAATGAGTTTTTTGACTGCCCGCTCTATCGCCAATAGCTCTCTCTGATTGGATGAGATTTCATCATCCGAATCCCAATGTCCCTGTACCACTATGTCCCCCATATGGGCCCCCCAACCGAAGGGACTAGCGTCTGTGGTTATAATACGGGTTATCTGCGTTATCCAGGGCACCCCTGAGGCTAGGTTCTCGTCATCGAGCCACCATCTAAGCGAGTTACAGCTGAGGGGCTTAGCAACACTCGACCCTGTAAGGAGCCTTTCAAGGCCCTGCTATAAACCAGGACGTCCTTCTGAAGGGCTCTAGTATGGAATTGTGCCCACCTGACTGCTGGGATGCATGAGGTTAGAGAGCCTAACAGGGACATGGCCTGTCTGAGGGTCATAGAAGGATTATCAATCGCCCGAAGAACCTGCTGCTGTATCTTTTGTAATTTATCTCATGGCAATAGACACTGCTGAGTTTCTGAATTTAATAGTAAGCCTAGAAACTTCTGTATCTTTAAGGGCTGGAGTTGGGATTTCTCGTAGTTTAATATCCATCCGAGGTTTTCTAACCTGGATTTAGCTCTTTCTATCTGGGATATACAATGGCCCACCGATTTTCCCACAATAAAAAAATAATCTAAATATGGAACAATTAAGATGTCCACTTCCCGTAAATGAGCCATAACCTCAGCCACTATTTTCGTAAATACCCGGGGTGCTGCTGAGAGACCAAAGGGAAGGGCTCTATACTGACGGACTGTGCCGTCTACTGAAACCGCCACTCTCAGGTACTGCTGGAAATCTGCATGGATTGGCACATGATAGTACGCATCTTTCAAATCTATGACTGCCATAAAACACCCTTTAAATAATATTATTATTGTTGTATTGATGGACTCCATCTTAAAAGTACGATTAACCAAAAACTGATTAAGGAAACGTAAATTAATAATCGTCCTAAATGTTTTATCAGGTTTTTGAATTAGGAATAAGGTAGAGTAGAACCCTCTTCCTTTTTCAGATTCTGGAACCTCTATCAGGACGTTTTTCTGGCAAAGGCTCAAGACCTCCGCTTCTAACACTGCTTGTTCGAGGGGTGAAGATCTTAAAGGAGTTAGTTTAAAGGTATCCCGCGGGACCTGGGTAAACTCCAATCTAAGCCCGGTGGATATTACCTTGCGCACCCAGTCACGATTTGTAATCTGTAACCATGCCGGGAGGAAGGATGACAGTCTACCCCCCACGGGAATTACTAGTCATTGATTCTGTCTCTTTTGATCTCTCGACGAGCGTCTGAACATGTAGCCCATACCTCTTCTCCTTCTATCTTCCCATCTGGGACGGTCTCTAATAGGCGAAGAATTGCGCCTTCTCCCCTGACCGAATCTCCTTCTACCAAATGGACGTCGGTAGGACGCAGACCAGAGATTTGGGAATTTTTTCTTGTCGTCCCCAGCCTTCTCAAGCAGTTCGTCCAGGACCGCGCCGAACAAATATTCACCTTCACACGGAATAGCACCGAGCTTTGCTCTGGACAATGTCTCCCTGCCAGCACTTTAGCCACAGGGCTCTACGAGCCGCATTAGAGAGACCTGCTGCCCTGGCGGCCATTCTTACTGCATCCGCTGAGGCATCTGCTAGGAATGCTGCTCCCTCTTGGATTGTTGGTAGAGCCCCAAGAATTGTTTGCCTCGACGTACCCTGTTTTAATTGTGACTCCAACTGGTCCAACCAGACCATCATGGACCTGGCCGTGCATGTTGATGCCACTGCTGGTCTTAAGGACCCGGCCGCCATTTCCCAGGCATTCTTAAGGAAGGTATCTGCCTTCCTGTCTAGGGGATCTTTAAGGGATCCCATGTCCTCAAAGGGTAGCGAGGATTTTTTCGATGCCTTCGCAATAGCTGCATCTAATTTGGGGGCTTTGTCCCAAGTACTCACTGCCGGATCGTCGAAGGGATATCTGCGTTTGAGGGCTGGTGGTAGCGACCCTCTATCTGGTTTTTTCCACTCTCTGTGGATCAGATCCTGGATTTTCTGATTTAATGGGAAGACTCTACGCTTCCTCTGCTCCAGCCCCCCGAACATGACATCCTGCATGGATAACTGGGGCTTAGGCTCCTCCACTTGCATTGTCCCTCTGACTGCTTTGACCAGCTTATCTACCCGGTCAAGTGGCAAACAAAACTGCCCAGAGTCCTCTTCTCATGAGGAGGACGAGGGAGATGACGCCTGGGAGTCTCTACTTCTCCTCCATTCTGCCGAGGAATCGGACTCCACCGGGACCCCGCCCCTTAGACTTTCCGGCTGGGACAAAGATTTTAGGGTCTCTTTCATTTCTGCCCTGACTATGTCCCTTAACTCGCCGCTACCGCGGGCGACTCTTCCGCCACTGTCTGCTGAATACAGGGGGAGCACAATTTCTAGGGGCATGAGTCTGGTAATGGGCATGCGCAGAGTGCGCATTCCCTGTGTTTAGATTTACTTGTAGCCTTCTTCCCCTAAAATAAAACACAGAAGGGGGGTCCCGTCACTGAGTGAACTTTCACGAAGATCACTTACCAGTGACACAATCAAGTACCGGAGAATGAGGGGGATTCTTCTCAGCCGACGCTCCTGTCTGCCTAGAGGAGCTTTTATGAGTGGACTGGTCACTTCGTCCCGCACGTTCCTTACTGTCACGGGACTCTTTTTCTGCCTGCCCTGCCGAAGGTCATCCAGGGGCGGTAGTGATGCTTGTCGCTGCTGCTGCCGCCGTTGCCGCTGCTGCTGCTCGCTTTCCATTATTGCTCGCAATAATGTGGCCAAGGCAAGGCACCCTGCCAGGGTCCTGCCTATATACCCCTCCTCTGGACAGCAGTATTCCTGCCGCGCCCCTCCCCCCTTAATAGGGCTCCCTTCTCCAGCTGGCGCCGCACCCGGCCGGAGAGCCGACGCTTATCGGCGTTTACGATGGGCGCCGCCATCTTGGATTCTCGCGCCTGCGCAGTAGCGCCGCCGACCCGGAAGCGCCTCCTCCGCCCGCCCCCTGACGTCACCGCGACCCCGACGTGACCGGAAGTCACACGGGACGCCCGGGCACTCCGGAATGCAGCGCTCCCCGGTCTCAGCACCCTGCAGCCGCGCCGGCCCCGTTACCACCGCACTTGCGCCGCAATATTATAATATATATATATATATATATATATATATATATATATATATATATATATATATATATAACGATGGCCCCAGTTCTCCATATTAAAAATAAAGAAGTTTATACGCACCTCGTCCTGATTCCTGACACTGCAGCCTCCATTTTCTCTTCCGGTTTGCAGAGCGGCATGAGACAATAATGTAATCACGCTGCCTGCGTGAGCACACTGTAGTCTCAGGAAGCTGCGGTCTGCAGCTTATGAGACAGACCAAGGCTTCCACTAGGAATTTCGGGGTCCCATACTGGCAAAATTTTTGGGTTCCTTTGAGACTTTGCCCAGATTCCACACCAGCTCCGCCTCCATTTTTCTTTAATGGAATGAGTCACATATATTTACATTTTTTTTTAAACAACCATTAATACCACATACAAGGGACAAATATTGTCACACCATGACCAGACCACATATTACCAGCACATAGTGACCGAATAATACCACATACAAGGAACAAATACCACCGCACCATGGCCTGACCACATATTACCACCACATAGTGACTGAATCATACCACATACAAGGAACAAATACTGCTGCACCATGGCCAGACTACATATTACCACCACATAGTGACTGAATTTTACAATACTGATCATTAATAAAAAAAAGCAAATAAACACAATACTAAGTGCCATTGTATACAGGAACTCTGTATTTACTGTCAGTGTACAGGTAATACAGTGATCACTGGTGACATTATACACAGGAGCTCTGTATATAGTGTCAGTGTACAGGTAATACACAGATCACCAGTGACATTACACACAGCAGCTCTGTTTATAGTGTCAGTGTACAGGTAATACAGGGATCACCAGTGACATTATGCACAGGACTGCTGTATATAGTATACAGTGTATAGTGTCAGTGTACAGGTAATACAGTGACATTAGACACTGGAGCTCTGTATAAAGTGTCAGTGTACAGGTAATACAGTGATCACCGATGATAATGTACACAGGAGCTCTGTATATAGCGTCAGTGTACAAGTAATACAGTGATCACTACTGCCAGTGACATTATACACAGGAGCTCTGTATATAGTGTACAGGTAACACACTGACTCACCAGTGACATCTCTAGCTGAAGTCCTTCATCTTTGCTTTTTCATCAAGCACAGACCGCCATCAATTTTCCAGCCAGGACTTGACCCTGCGTAAAGTAACAGTTACTAGAGCACCACTTCCAGAGCACGTTCCCCACTTTTTCCGTTTCTTCTACACTACACATCTGAATACAGACGTGCACCCACAATCAATATATAATTGGTTATTATGCTACCCATCATTCCAAATATAAATTATAATCCACCACTGTGTACCCACTAACTATAAATAGCCACTTTCCCCGTTTAATATATAAATTAATTAGCACCTGTACCCTTTCCCCCAATTCATTACCAGGCACTTCATCCTCATCGCCCCCACTATGTACCTCCCGCTCTAACCCTTACCCTGATTCATTATATTTACATGCCCCTCCCGCCTCAATTCATTGTCATGTCTTTCTCTCCCACCCTCTATTCATCATCAACTGCTCTACCCCACATTCAATACATCATTTACTCCCCCACTCTCAAAATTCATTATTTGTTCTCCCCATAGATCATTTGCTCTTCCCAGCCCCCACCTTCAATTCATCATTTGCTCTCCTCACCCCCCACATTCAGTTAAATTGCTGTGCCCCATCACTCACACTAAATTCATCATTTGCAGTCCCCCATCCTCTCCCCCACTTCATCATTTGCAGTCCCCCCACTTTAATTTGAAGTCCCCTTACTTCATCCATTGCAGTCCTCTATCATCCCCTCACTTCATCTGCAGTGCCCCTTCATCATGTGCAGTCCCCTTCCCCCCCACTTCATCATGTGCAGTCCCCCTTACCCCCACTTCATGTGCCGCCCCACTCCCCCTGTCATCATGTGCAGTCCCCTTAACCCCCCCTCCATCATGTGCGGCCCCACTCACCCCCCCTCCATCATGTGCGGCCCCACTCACCCCCCCTCCATCATGTGCGGCCCCACTCACCCCCCCTCCATCATGTGCGGCCCCACTCACCCCCCCTCCATCATGTGCGGCCCCACTCACCCCCCCTCCATCATGTGCGGCCCCACTCACCCCCCCTCCATCATGTGCGGCCCCACTCACCCCCCCTCCATCATGTGCGGCCCCACTCACCCCCCCTCCATCATGTGCGGCCCCACTCACCCCCCCTCCCATCATGTGCGGCCCCACTCACCCCCCCTCCCATCATGTGCGGCCCCACTCACCCCCCCTCCATCATGTGCGGCCCCACTCACCCCCCCTCCATCATGTGCGGCCCCACTCACCCCCCCTCCATCATGTGCGGCCCCACTCACCCCCCCTCCATCATGTGCGGCCCCACTCACCCCCCCTCCATCATGTGCGGCCCCACTCACCCCCCCTCCATCATGTGCGGCCCCACTCACCCCCCCTCCATCATGTGCGGCCCCACTCACCCCCCCTCCATCATGTGCGGCCCCATTCACCCCCCTCCATCATGTGCGGCCCCATTCACCCCCCTTCATCATTTGCAGCCCCATTCACCCCCCTTCATCATTTGCAGCCCCACTCACTCCCCAGTCAACATTTGCAGCACTCCCTCACACATTTAATTCATTTCATAAAGAAAAAAAAAAAAAAAAAAAAGTTTGCCATACTTACCTCATAGCCGCCCGCTCCCCAGCAGCGTCTCTCTGCTTCGAGGGTCCGGACTCTGATACATGTCGGCGTGCGCGATGACATCATTGCGCATGCCTGACCCGGAAGTGGAGAGGGAGGGAGCGGGACTGCGGCAGAAGGAGCTGTGCAGCCATCAAGGTGACGGCGGTGCACAGCTCCCGGCCGGCATGATACACTGTGATGCGGCGGCTGTGTCTGCTGCCGGCCGCATCACAGTACAGAGGGCACGGCCGCGCACAATTGGCTGTGCGGTTGGCCCTGTAGAGGTGCTGGGGGAGTGGCCCGGGGGGCACTTGCCTCTCTGCCACCCGGCCCAGCTCGCCCCTGCACAGTAGCATTTCTAACTACCATCCGAGACCTCATAATTAAACCAGCAGACAAGGGGGGTGCCATCGTTGTAATGGACAGAGCCTTCTATGTCAATGAGGTACACCGCCAACTTAATGACATTAACACATATATGAAACTCTCAGTCAACCCCAGCAATCAGACTCAAATGCTGATATAGAACACCTTGAACAAATTCTTAGCCAAAGGTGTTCTTGACAAAAAAAGTGAATTTCTTACAAAAAATACCTCATTACGCCCATTTTCTACATTCTGCCAAAAATTCATAAGAACTTACAGAATCCACCTGGTAGGCCGATAGTAGCCTCTACAGAGTATCTTGTCCCCCATCTCGATATACCTTGAGAAAATCATCACTCCATTGATAAAAACCACGGCCTCACTTCTCCTAGACACGGGAGCATTTCTATCTACCATCTGAGACATAAGGCCTATCCAACAAATTCACTTTTTTTCTCTTTTGATGTAAAGGACCTTTATACGTCCATACCCCATTCCAATGGTATAGTCTCTACACACCGTATTTTATCTAACTCCGGCATGGACCCAGACCAAATTGACCTTTGCTGTGTCCTTCTTTCTATAGTTCTTACTAGGAATTTCTTCCTCTTTGAAGAAACTTACCACCTACAGATAAAAGGCAAAGCAATGGGCTCAAACGTCGCGCCCCCATACGCCAATGCCAATATGGCCCACTACGAAGACTCCCTGCTCTATACTAATGACCGTTTCCACACCCGTGCTTTGATATGGAAAAGATTTAATGATGACATTTTCTGTATATGGACGGGGGACCTCACGTCTCTTGAACGTTTTTTCCTATTTGTCAGGACCTCCTGGCCCGGAATAGACTTTACTATGACACACCATAGTAACCAAATTAATTTTCTTGACACCTTGGTGATCAAAGATAGCATGGGTAACCTAACAACCGATCTGTATTCTAAACCCACAGACAGGAATAGTTTACTCCACTATGATAGCTTTCACCCTACTAAGATGAAAAATTCTATACCACATTCCCAAATACAAAGAGTTACCAGAATAGTCTCCAATCCCCATTTCCAATAACTCCGCATTAGGGAAAAGAAATCCAAATTTTTGGAAAGGGGCTATCCCTCACATATCCTGGACTCTAGTAATACCACCACCAGTACCAGGAACAATAACACCAGTACCCGCATCCTATTTGTCCACCACTATCATCCATCAGCATATATCATTCACAAGGCAATACGTAAAAACTGGCACATCCTACAAACTGCCCACCCAACCATCGAGGCATTTAAACAGCCATTCTTACCCTCTTTCAGGAGGGCGCGTAATATACGTGACACCCTGGTCAGAGCTGATGTTGGCACTAACAAGCCATCCATGACACAGCGCTTCCTTCGTAACCCGAAAATGGGTACATTCCTGTGTCTTAACTGCAATCAGTGCATCAACGTCCTCAAAGGCAATATTTTTCATCACCAACACATGGGTAGAAGATATAATATCAACCAATTTTTTACATGTGACTCCAATTTCGTGGTGTACCTGATTAAATGCCCGTGTGGTCTCCTTCACATAGGGGAGACCACACGGTGCAATAAGGATAGAATCTCGAAGCACAAGTCCACCATTAGGTGTAAAAACCTTCTCCTGCCTATTCCACACCATTTCATTTCAAAGGGTCACAATGTATCCCAGTTGTGTTTCCAAGTGATTGAGTATATCCCACCACCACGCCGCGGCGGCGACCACGTTAGTCTGCTTAAACGCAGAGAAGCGTTTTGGATTCATGAACTTAACACCCTTGCCCCTAAATGTCTGAATAGGGACTATGATTTACAATCCTTTATATAATCTGTGTGGCATGTTATATGGCTATTGTTTTGAATATGTATACCCATACCATTGTAAACTTTGTTATATTAATATTTCTGCGTTGTATTTATCTGACACGTTTCTTCTCTTCTTACAGAGCCATCTCTATTGAATGCAATGAATCTTGATTCTTTCTGCTCTTGTCTATGCTCATCCTGGCACGGACTCACAGATCCCATCTCTTCCCTTATCCAGGGCCAGCCCTTGTTTATACTGTTAGTAGAAAACACAGTGTGCACTACTGTAGTGGTGCCAAGTTAGGTTCCCAAACCATATATGATAAAATGAAAACCTGGCACTCAACTTAATGCTTGGTGAGGCAGTTTATTGTAGTACCAGAAAACGTTTCGGTCAATATAGACCTTCATCAGTTACGTGCTAGTATGTTTGTAAGTAGCTTGAAGGAGGGTGCTTTTTATGTTATTCACTGATAACGCCAGTAATCAAATGGTCAGAAAGCTGCTGTAACGCAGGATAATCTTAATACTTGAAAATATCAGCGCAGCCTGGTCCTCCTGGACGTGGGTAAACACCACTTGTCCGACAAGTTACATTTACAGCATTTACAGTGTAGCTGACCACCAATTCTTCAGGCAACTTGCCTTGCTGGTAGGTCGATTTCTATTTTACTGTTGTCTTTCACAACTGTCAGGAACACCGCACTGCACTTGCTCACTGAGCCAGTGCGCGTGTCCTGAGTACAAAAACTGTGCACAAAGATACCTGCGGAGCGGGCAGCAGTGGTGACAATGCATGCTCCAGGACCTGAAGCACATGACTGCTGGGGGCATGGCCTAAGCTCCACAGAGCTAGGAGCTGCAGGGAAACTCCTAGAAAGGTAACTACAGGATAATGTTACAAAGGGGCATAGACAGACAGAAACCAGATCAAGCCGAAGTCAAAGCACGAGATAGCAATACAGTACCAAAGGTTTAGACAGAATGGATAGTCAGGACGTAGCAATAGATGAGAAAACCAGAACGGGCATTAGACGGTACAATAGGGGTAAGCTGTAACGGAGTAACGATAGCCAAGCCAGGAGGTCAGAACCAGAAAAGACAATAGTACCAAAACGAGAGACGGAGTACAGAGTGAAGGAACAAGCTGGGTCATACACGGGAAGCAAACAAACAACGCAGAGTACACGCACATCAGGGGTCAGACACACCAGAACAGCAGTATAACTGACAGAGAATGCTAGTTTGGAGTGAGTATAAATACCCCTCCCAGATCCAAAGAGAGGCCGGCAAAAGTTAACCCTGTGAGAACAGGACATTAACCATGTCCTAACCATGACAACAACTTACCATGGTCCTGAAATTTACCTTTTTCAACCACAGATTACCACCCTAGTGTGTGTGTGACATTCACACAACCTCCTTTTACTAATTCTAGGTAGGTCTTTTTCTCGGCTTCCATTTTTATCCCTTTGACCCCATAACTTGTGTTGTTATGTCTCTATGAATATCTTCAATAATGCTGGATAAACCATCTGAAGAGTCATTTGACACTAATATATATATATATATATATATATATATATATATATATATATATATATATATATATATATATATATATATATATATATATATATCTTTTGACCTTGAGTATATACTTTCGTTATTATTTTGTCTTTATTTTTTATTTACAGTTTTTATTTCAGGTTTCTTTTTGTAGTACACTGATGAAGGTCTTTTATGACCGAAACGTTTGTATCTAGTGGCTACTGTATGTATTAAAATTCCTTTTCTTCACATCAACTCATTTGAGTGTGCCCAGTATTTAATACACATCTTCCCCTGTAGGCCTGCAGGTGCAATGTGCCCGATAGCTCTGTCGCCAAACTCAAGGTCTCGGGCCCGATGAATAGATCCACATAGAGGAATTGTAGGGCAATTCACTGCCCCAAGTGATAGACCCATGTCGACCTGAGCAGCACTTGGAACCCCACAAATAACTTGCTTAAACTTCCACTTCTCCTAACCACACATAACCAGTAAGTACCTCTCCTTTTATTAACACTATTCCCCTGCCATCTGTGGGCCTGTACCTAACATGAACTATTCCTTTTCTATTTCCAATCTCTACAATATATTGCTAATAATCCTTGCTTCATTTTATCTATAAAACACTTATCTTTATTCACAATCATGGGGTTTCGGAATTTTCCCCGCTATTCTACACATTGCCATAACACATTATATAGGGATTACACACATACACATTAAATGCATAAAACGCATAACACTGTTCACATTACACATAATTATACGTATTGTCTTCAGGGTAGGGACACCGCACACTCGAGATTTTTTCATGCAAATAATCTTTAATGGTTGTTCAACACAAGTGCAATTGGCGGACAAAGTGAAGGCATATACAAAGAAGAAACTCTAAAATTTCGAACTACTCAGGCCTTGATCACAAAGTTGCTCTGTATGAAAAGAGGTCCAAATGCCACATGGAGATCTCAGTAGGGACAGGTATATAGCAAGTTCCTTGGTAACGGGGGCTGTCAGGGTGCTCCCACACCTACTGTGAGCATGTATGAGCTCATACATGCTTGGATGACTTGTGTTGAACAATCATTAAAGATTATTTGCATGACAAACTCTTGAGTGTGTGGTGAAACTATTTATCTACTACATGATCTAGGAGTTTGCCACTCCATTCCACCAGCACCTTTTCCTCCAGCTGTGTGCACACCATCTTCTTCTACATTTCAGGGTGGGGTCGGCATTTCACAGTCCACATCCTCACACAGCAGTAAAAAAACATCTTATATTGTTGTTTCCCTGATTTGGTTCTTCTTTCTAAGTTTCTCACTAAAGATCTGTTATTCTGTAACTTTAAGGTTACGAATAACATAATATTATAGGTAGATGGTTGACCCAGCTTAGGGGAAGGAATTTTTTTCCCTATGGAGAAAATTGGCTTCTACTCTGTGGGTTTTTTACCTTCCCCAGGATCAACGATGCAGAACAGCTGTACTAAAAATAGGCTGAACTAGATGGACATAAGGTCTTCCTTCAGCCTTCAAAACTATGTTACTATGTTACTATGTTATTTAGCACAGCCACTACAGCACAACCGTCAACCGGTTAAAATATAGTTTAAATTACAGAAAAAAGATGTTCCAAAAACTACTCCAATTCTCCACTCCATTTTTCTCTGGAGTTCTGTAAACCAGAAGTGTGTTCTTTTACCATATTTTGCTTTTTTTAGTATTCTTCAGGGGGTTTTTGGCTTTTTTTAGCCAATGAAAAAAACCAATACAGCACAGTACAAAAAGAGGACTTGAAAATCCTCCAATAATGAAAAGCAGCAAGAGAACAACAAGGTTTACCCGTACAGGCCTCCAAACAAATGCACTATCAGGATGCAGTGGACCCATATAATAAAGATGGCAACACAGGTGCAAAAATACCAATCAAGCAACTGCTCGCAGCCTACCAATACATGGAGGGGGCGATTGCCTGGTATGTTGATGCACAAAACAACTTGTATGCGGCGCTGTTCACACTAAGGCCATGCACAGCATCCAGGCCAGCCTAGTACCAAAAACCTTCTATTAGTTCAGGCGGGCTGCCCAGCGCTAACAAAATGCATGCCGTGTGAACAGACGCCGCAGTTTACAAGACCAAATGGGCCCAACTGCACCCAGAATAAAAAGTGCAAAAAACACATGAACTAATAGAAGGGTGTTGGTACTAGGCTGGCCTGGATGCTGTGCATGGCCTTAGTGTGAACAGCGCCGCATACAAGTTGTTTTGTGCATCAACATACCAGGCAATCGCCCCCTCCATGTATTGGTAGGCTGCGAGCAGTTGCTTGATTGGTATTTTTGCACCTGTGTTGCCATCTTTATTATATGGGTCCACTGCATTTGTTTGGAGGCCTGTACGGGTAAACCTTGTTCTCTTGCTGCTTTCCAATGAAAAAAACCTAGCTTTTTTTAACCCCTCAACGACCGCCACAATGGCAAACAAAAAAAAAAAAAAAGTCAGATTTCTCATTTATTTCTCTCTCCTCTGATATGACCTAGCACATCAGAAGAGAGAGAAATGGGGTCCCCCGAGCTCCTCCGGTACCTCTGGTGTCCCCTGGTCCCTCTGGCTTTATCCCCCGGCTCTCGGCGTCTTCCTCTGGGAAGAAAATGGGGGGCGCATGCGCAGTGCGCCTGCCGAGATCTGCCAGCCAGCACCCGGCAACAATAGGAGATTTCTCCTATTGGTTCATTCTGATCACTGTGATAGACCCCATCACAATGATTCAAATAAAAAAAAAAAAATAGTAAATCAAACCCCCCTTTATCACCCCCTTAGGTAAAAATAAAGTTAAAAAATGCATTTATTTCCATTTTTCCATAAGGTTCAGGGTTTAAGGTTGGGGTTAGAGCTAGGGTTAGGGTTGAACTAGGGTTGTGGTGTTGTAGGGGTTACGGTTGTGTTCGGATTATGGTTGTGGTTTTTGAGTTGGGGTTAGAGTTGTGGTTAGGGTTGAGATTAGAGTTAGGGTTGGAGTTAGAATTGGGGGCTTTCCACTGTTTAGGTACATCAGGGGGGGTCACCATCGCGACATGGCACCCACCATTGATTCCAGCCAATTTTGGGATCAAAAAGTTAAACAGTGCTCAAAAAAAAAGGTTTCCAAAATTGTGTTGATGTAAAGCAGACATGTGGGAAATGTTATTTATTACCCATTTTGTGCGATATAACTCTGATGTAAGGGCACAAAAATTAAAAAGTTTGAAAATTGCAACATTTTCACAATTTTTGCCAAATTTCCATTTTTTTCATAAATAATTGCAAGTCATATGGAAGAAATTTTAGCAGTTAACATGAAGTACAATATGTCACAAAGGAACAGTCTCAGAATTAGTGGGATACGTTGAAGCGTTCCAGAGCTATAACTTCATAAAGTGACAGTGGTCATAACTGTAAAAATTGTCTTGGTCATTAAGTACAAAATTAACTGTCACTAAGGGGTTAAGTAAAAAAGGTTGAGAAAACACTCAAAAAGATTCCAAGGGATCTTCCGGGCATCTTTTTCAGCCTTTTATCTCATTTTGTAAAGTATTCAGCATCTTCCTAGTGCAAAATGCCAGAAAAATGGACACTAATTATTTTAAAAGTTTTTCATCTTTGAAAGTCTGAAGCATTTAAGAGACGTTCAAAAACCTGAACATATCAATATATAGTTGTTATCCTATACATATTAGTAAGACCTTTTTTTGGCTAGCTCTTTTTAAGCCAGAAAAAGACAAGGTGTCAACATATCCTTAAAAAAATATTGTCTGCTGCATTTTTTATCTTTTTTTTTTTTTTTTTTAAATGGGGTATTTTGTTCTACTTTCATTGATGCAGCAATCAAATTTAAGATGTGCTTCAAAATCCACGTAAAAAACCTCTGTGTGACCATGCCTCCGAGGCAGTTTTTCAAGCAGAAAATCTTCAAGAATTGGCATGCTGCTTTTTATTCCACGTGTAAAAATAGCATCATGCACACTATAGACGTGTACCGTATTTTGGGGGCTATAAGATGCACCTAAGGTTTAGAGGATGAAATTGGGAAAAAATTGAAGCAAAAAATGCGGTCAGTTCTGTTCTTAACCCCTTCACCCCCAAGGGTGGTTTGCACGTTCATGACCGGGCCAGTTTTTACAATTCTGACCACTGTACCTTTATGAGGTCATAACTCTGGAACGCTTCCATGGATCCCGGTGATTCTGACATTGTTTTCTCGTGACATATTGTACTTCATGTTAGTGGTAAAATTTCATTCAAATAACTTGCGTTTATTTGTGAGAAAAACGGAAATTTGGCGAAAATTTTGCAATTTTCCAAATTTGAATTTTTATGCCCTTATTAAATCACAGAGATATGGCACCCAAAAAACTTGATAACTAACATTTCCCACTTGTTTACTTTACATCAGCATAATTTTGGAAGCAAAATTTTTTTTTGTTAGGAAGTTATAAGGGTTAAAAGTTGACCAGCGATTTCTCATTTTTACACCATTTTATTTTTACGGACCACATCACATTTTAAGCCACTTTGAGGGGTCTATATGATAGAAAATACTCAAAAGTGACACCATTCTAAAAACTGCACCCCTTAAGGTGCTCAAAACCACATTCAAGAAGTTTATTAACCCTTTAGGTGCGTCACAGGAATTTTTTTGAATATTTAAAAAAAATGAACATCTAACTTTTTTTCACAAAAAACGTACTTCAGGTTCAATTTTTTTTATTTTACCAAGGGTAACAGGAGAAATTGGACTGCAAAAGTTATTGTGCAATTTGTCCTGAGTACGCTGATACCTGATATGTGTGGGGGGGGGGGTCGAACTGTTTCGGCGCATGGCAGAGCTCAGAATGGAAGGAGCGCCGTTTGACTTTTTCAATGCAAAATTGTCTGGAATTCAGATTGGACGCCATGTCACGTTTGGAGAGTCCCTGATGTACCTAAACAGTGGAAACCCCCCACAAATGACACCGTTTTGGAAACTAGACCCCCTAAGGAACTTATCTAGATGTGTGGTGAGAACTTTGAACCCCCCAGTGCTTCACAGAAGTTTATAACGCCCGGGCGTGAAAATAAAAAAATTGTATTTTTTCCACAAACATGATCAATTAGTCCCCAATTTTTTTATTTTCCCAAGGGTAACAGGAGAAATTGAGCCCCAAACGTTGTTGTCCAATTTGTCCTGAGTACGCTGACACCCCATATGTGGGAGAAAACTACTGTATGGGCACACGTCGGGGCTCGGAAGGGAAGTAGTGACGTTTTGGAATGCAGATTTTGATGGAATGGTCTGCGGGTGTCATGTGCGTTTGGAGAGCCCCTGATGTACCTAAACTATTGAAACTCCCCACAAGTGACCCCATTTTGGACAATAGACCCCCCACGGAACTTATCTAGATGTGTGGTGAGCACTTTGAACCCCCAAGTGCTTCACAGAATTTTACAACGCTCGGACGTGAAAATAAAAAAGTCATTTTCCACAAAAATGATATTTTTGCCCCCAATTTTTTATTTTCCTAAGGGTAACAGGAGAAATCGGACCCCAAAAATTGTTTTGCAATTTGTCTTGAGTAGGCTGATACCCTACATGTGGAGGTAAAACACTGTTTGGGCGCATGTCAGAGCTTGGAAGGGAAGGAGCGCCATTTGACTTTTTCAACTCAGAATTGGCTGGAATTGAAATCAGACGCCATGTTGCATTTGGAGAGCCCCTGATGTGCCCAAACAGTGGAACCCCCCAATTCTAACTCCAACCCGAACCCCAACACACCCCTAACCCTAATCACAGCCCTAACCGTAATGGAAATAAATACTTTTTTTTATTTTATTATTTTTCCCTAACTAAGGGGGTGATAACGGGGGGTTTGATTTACTATTTATGGCGGTTTTTATGTTTGGCGGCTGTCGTACGCTAAAAGACGCTTTCTATTGTAAAAAATAGTTTTTGCATCACCACATATTGAGAGCTATAATTTTTCCGGATTTTGATCCACCGAGTCATGTGAGGTCTTATTTTTTGCGGGACGAGTTGATGTTTTTATTGGTACCATTTTCGGGCACGTGACATTTTTTGATCGCTTTTTATTCCGATTTTTGGGACGCAGAATGAACAAAAACCAGCGTTTCATGAATTTCTTTTGGGGGGGGTGCGTTTACACCGTTCCGCGTGCGGTAAAATTGATAAAGCGGTTTTATTCTTCGGGTCAGTACGGTTACAGCGATACCTCATTTAGGTCGTTTTTTTGTTTTGTCGGTTTTATGCAATGAAAACTATTTTATATAAAAAAAATTATTTTTGCATCGCTTTATTCTGCGAGCTATAGCTTTTTTATTTTTTCGCTGATGATGCTGTGTGGCGGCTCGTTTTTTGCGGGACAAGATGACGTTTTCAGTGGTACCATGGATATTTATATGCGTCTTTTTGATCGCACGTTATTACACTTTTTGTTTGGCGGTATGATAAATCATTTTTTGCTTCGTTTTTAATTTTTTTAAGGGGTTCGCTTAAGGGGTTAACTAATGGGACAGTTTTATAGGGCGGGTCGTTACGGACGCGGCGATACCTAATATGTGTACTTTTATTTATTTTTTTTTTAAAAAATGGATTTGGGGGAATATATATATTTTTTTTTTTTGTAATTTATTTGGCGATTTTTTTTAAAATTTTAACACTTTATTCTTAATTTTTTTTTACTTTATTAAATAGTCCCAGGTGGGACATCACTGTTCTGTGACAGATCGCTGATCTGTCACATCACAGATCACTGTGACAGATCAGCGATCTGTCACAGGCAGTGCACAAGGCTTCCTCATGCCTGCGCTTTGATCCCCTGGTGTGTGTGCTCTGGTTACATCTAACATGAAAACCATAGAAAGAGGGAAAAAATCCTCCAATATTCAGGAAAACACACCAAAAACAGGCAGAGATGCTTACCTGTATGAACAGGCCTCAATACATCTGCACTAAACAGAGTGCAGCGGACCCAAGTAAAATGGCAACTGCACAGGTGCACAATACCAAATGAGACAGCCAGCCTACAATCAGGGATTGGCCGTGTGGAACACCAGTGCAAAAAAATAATCTGTATGTCGCAGTGTTCACACAGGGAATGCAGAGCATCAGGTTCACAGCCACTTAGTAACACCATATAGGGGGGGCTGCCAAGTGCTAACTATATTGCATCTCGTGTGAACAGAGGCCACAGTTTACAGTTTTCACCCTTTCCCTTTTTTGGTTGTAGCTTGAGGCCTGAGAGGAATATCCGTTTAGCCATGGAATTGTTTTAGGTTGATAGTCTTTCCCTGGTGGTGGGATGATAGTGTATTATGGATCCAGTAGGGGCTCTCACAGAGCAGGTTAATGAGCTCTTCCAGCTTATACAGAAGCTGTCCATGGAGAAGCAAGACCTGGTTCACTTGCACCAACAGGTGCAGAGAGATGTCACGGGTGCTCTATAGGGGTCTGCTCTGTCGGGATGTATTCCTAGCGGATCCCAAGCCACCGGTAAAGGTACCCGACAATTTTTCCGGAGATAAAAAATTGTTTAGGGATGTAAAGAGGGATGTACGTTGTTTTTTGAGTTACGTCCCTGGGCCTCTAGAAAGTCAGAGGGCAGGGATCGTAATGTCCTTGTTAAGGGTGGTTTCACAGGCATGGGCTTTCTCTCTCTCTTCCTCTGCTCCTGAACGTATGTCTGTGAACCTGTTCTTTGAGGCTCTGAGGAACATTTATGATGAGCCTGATAGAGTGTGTCTGGCAAAGGATATGGTGATGAGTGTGACACAGGGGAGTTCAGATGTTGTGCCGCTGAAGTATCTTGGAATGACGCCGCCCTGAGGGGGTTTTTCCGCAGGGGTCTGTGACCGTCTACAGGACGCTCTGGCATTATATCCTCTCCCCCCCCCCCCCCGTTACCCTGGAGGACGCCATGACGCAGGCGGTCCGTATGGACCGGAGACTCCATGCTAGAGGAATGATGCAACAAGAGACTCCCTTGTACTCCAACCTGTGTGGCACTGCACCCATCCCTGAGCCCATGGAGGTTGGGGCTGTCTCAGTGAATGAAAGAGAGAAGACACCATAGAGACAACCAGCTATGCTTTTACTGTGGAGCCTCTGGACATTGGAAAAGGGACTGTCTCTCCTGCCCTTCTTCAGTGAAGCCGTCGGGAAACGACGGAGTCTGGGCAACAGACTCCCAGGTACATTTTTCTTCGCTTGCTAAAATTGTGCTCCAGTTGGAATTGGAACTTGCTGGCAGTCCTGTTGTGACTACCGCCTTTGTTGACTGCGGTTCCACCTTTAATCTGATTGATGTCCAAGTTGTGACTCTTAATAAGATAGGGACAGTCAGGCTGAAAGACCCTGTTAAAATTGTGGCTATTTATTCCTCCCCTCTTACCCGGGATGGAATTTGTTTCATGTCTGATGACTTTTCTCTGAAAGTGGGTACCACTCACGTGGAAAAATTAAGTTGTTTTGTTCTGAATAATCTGCCTGCTGGACTGATACTGAGGATGCCCTGGCTGCAACGCCACAATCCTGTCATTGATTGGGTGACTGGGGAGATCACTCAATGAGGATGTAAGGATAACAGTCTGTGTTGTAACCTGGTACCTCTTGTCAATCCGGTAAAATCTGTGTCTGTGTCCTCTGTCGGTCTGGAGGGTATTCCAGAATATCTTCCACCACACAGACCTTTTGTTTGTGCCATTGATTTAGTCCCAGGAGCCAAATTACCCAAGGCTCATCTGTTTAATTTGTCGGGGCCTGAGAACCAAGCCATGAAAGAGTACATCAGAGTGCCTCCGCAAGGGGCATATTCGGTCTTCCGTCTCACCTGTGGCAGCAGGGTTTTTCTTTGTAAAGAAAAAGGATGGTGGTTTGCGGCCTTGCCTCGACTTTTGGGAACTGAACAAAATTACTGTAAAAAACACGTACCCTCTCCCCCTGATCCCCGATCTATGCAACCAACTCATGGGGGCCAAATGGTTTTCTAAGCTTGATTTACGAGGGGTTTATAACCTTATAAGCGTCTGGGAGGGAGATGAATGGAAAACAGCGTTCCTGATGACCAAGGGGCTGTTTGAAAACTTGGTTATGCCTTTTGGTCTCACTAACGCCCCTGCTGTTTTCCAGAATTTCATTGTTATTTTTTCTGACCTGATTGGGCGTTATGTAGTCATCTACCTGGATGACATCTTGATATACTCAGAGGACAGTCAATCTCACTTACACCATCTGCGTATGGTTCTTATGAGACTCAGGGAGAACCATTTATTCGCTAAACTGGAGAAATGTTCATTTTTTGTGCAAGAACTGTCTTTTCTGGGCTTAATTTTATCTGGGGAGGAATTCTGCATGGATCCTAAGAAGGTCCAGGCCATTACAGATTTGGTGCAGCCTCATGACCTGAAGGGGTTGCAGTGATTCCTGGGCTTCGCTATCTTCTATAGGAAGTTCATTAAAGGGTTTTCACAGGTGGTGAAACCCTTGACGGACCTCACTCTCAAAGGGGCGGATGTGAAAAATTGGTCTGTGGCTGCAAAAAAATTATTTCCTGACGTTGAAGAAGTGTTTTACTTCAGCCCTGTGTTGGTACAACCCAATCTGTCATGACCTTTTATTGTGGAGGTCGACGCTTCAGAGGTGGGGGTGGGGTCAGTGTTGTCCCAGGTCCCTTCCACCCTTACTAACCTCAAGATCTGCACTTTTTTCTCTAAAAAATTTTCTTCGGCTGAGAGAAATTATGATGTCGGCAACAGGGAATTGTTGGCGGTTAAATTGGCCTTCGAAGAATGGAGGCATTTTATGAAGGGGTGCATTCATCCCATTACAATCATCACTGATCATAAAAATTTGGCCTATATAGAGTCTGCTAAGAGACTGACTCCCAGACAGGCTCGATGGGCGCTTTTTTCTCGATTTCATTTTACCATTACGTTCCGTCCGGGTTCTAAAAACGTAAAGGCGGATGCCTTATCCCGAATCTTTGATTATGTGTCCCCTCCAGAACCCCCTCCTCCATTCTTCAACCGGGAATGGTTGTGGCAGAAGTCTCATCTGAGTTACAGAGAGAGATTCTGGAAGCACACTGGCTGCCAGGAATAAACCCCCAGGTAAATTGTTTGTACCCAAACATTTCAGTCTCATACTCCTGCAGGAATTTCATGATTCTGTATTAAGTGCTCACCCTGGGATTGCAGCTACCCGGGGGGGCAGTGGCTAGGGGGTTTTGGTGGCCCTCTATGGTTACTGATATTAAAAGGTTTGCGAATACATGTGGGGTGTGCGCCCGCTCTAAATGCTCTCAGGTCCGGTCGGCCGGGGAATTGGTGCCTTTGCCAATTCCAGATAGACAAAGGACACATCTGTCCATGGATTTTATCTCTAATCTTCCCCCCTCCCAGGGGCAACTCTGTGGTATGGGTGGTGGTGGATAGGTTCTCCAAACAAGCCCACTTTGAACCATTGCCCACGTTACAGTCGGCTAAAACCCTGGCCCGCTTATTTATACAGCACATAGTTCGGTTGCATGGAGTGCCTGTGAATGTGGTGCCAGTCAGGGGTGTGAAATTTGTGGCCAGGTTTTGGAGAGCGTTTTGTAAGAAGTTGTGGATCACGTTATCATTTTCCTCTGCTTATCACCCAGAGTCTAATGGACAAAGTGAATGCATGAACCAATCGTTGGAGCAAATTCTGAGATGCCTCGCCTCTTCCAGACAGGAGGACTGGTGTGAGGTATTGCCCATGGCAGAATTTGCGTTCAACTGTCGTATGAATCAGTCTACTGGAAAGTCTCCCTTTCAGGTCAACTATGGGTTTAACCCGCAGTTTCGGGAGTTTTCCCGCATGGATTCAGGTTGTCCTGGTGCCAAGGGCATAGTACAACATTTGAGAACCCTTTGGAGGCTGGTTCAGGGAAACATCTCTAAAGCCCAGAAATGGTACAAATGATTTGCGGACAGGAGGAGGGGGCCAGCTCTGGAGTTGGCAGTAGAGGAGAAGCTTAAGATACCCTCTATGAAGCTTGTCCCCAGGCTTATTGGTCCGTACAAAATTGTGGAGGTGATCAACCCAGCGGCCTACAGATTACAGTTGCCCACCTCCTTCAAAATATCTAATGTCTTCCACAGGTCCCTATTAAAGCCTGTGGGGACGGTTAGGGAAGATTCCTCATCCGATGTTCTGCCAGTGATGGTAAAGGGTCAGCTGGAGTACGAGGTAGGGTGCACCATTGACTCACGGTGGGTGAGCCGGAGGCTTCAGTACCTTATACATTGGAAGGGATATTCTCATGAGGATCGGTCATGGGTTCTGGCCAGTTCAGTTCACGCTGATCGACTGATGCGGGCCTTTCATGCGAGATACCCTGAGAAGCCTGGGGGTCCAGTGGCCCCCCTTTAAGGAGGGGTACTGTCATGGTATTGGACTGGGTCCATGTCCTGCCCTCTCAGGGTTAATTGTTGTGGCCTCCCTTTGGATCTGGGAGGGGTATTTATACACACTCTGGACTAGGATTCCCTGTCAGCTATACTTTCATTTAGTCTGTGTGCCTGACCCCGTGGTGTGTGTGCGCTCTGGTTACGTTTGTTTTGCTCTCTGTGCTTGACTCCGTTTACTCTCTCAGCTTTCTGACCTCCGGCTTCCTTTTGACTATCCCTCTGCCTCACCCCTCCGGTACCTCGTTATCTCCTGGTTTTGACCTTAGCACGTCTGCCTACTCTACGGCATCAATCATCTCCTCTGCACCCCGGCGCCGCCCTCGTCCACCTCCCACTCTGTCACGTGGTTCAGATCCTGCTTGCTACCCAGTGAGTTCTCCGCCGCTCTGCTCTCAGCTCCTTTGCTGCGGCGAGCAGCCCTCCCCGCAGCAGTTACACCCGGGAGCCGTGACAGCGCCATTTTCCTATACCCATAGAGTCTCCAATTTTTATGATCTCTGGTCGGGTGAGGGTTTATTTTTTGCACAGCAAGCTGAAGTTTTTAATGATACCATTTTGGTGCAGATACGGTCTTTTGATCGCCCGTTATTGCATTTTAGTGCAGTGTTGCGGTGTCCATAAAAACGTAATTCTGGCATTTTGACTCTCATTACGCAGTTTAGCGATTGGGTTAATTCTTTTTTTATTGATAGATCGGGCGATTCTGAATACGGCGATACCAAATATGTGTATATTTGATTTTTTTATTTTGAATGGGGCGAATGGTGAGTGATTTAAACTTCTATAATTATTTTAAAAAACATTTTTTTTTTTTTACTTTTGGTATGTTTCAATAGTCTCCATGGAAGACTAGAAGCTGCCATAACCTGATCGGCTCTGCTACATGCAGGCGATGATCAGATCGCCTGTATGTAGCAGAATTACTCACTTGCTATGAGCACTGACCACCAGGCAGCCCTCATAGCAATCCGGCAGTGACAACTATAGAGGTCTGCCGGAGACCTCTGGTTGTCATGCCAACCCATCGGTGACCCACGATCACGTGACGGGGGGGGGGGGGGGGGGGGTCACCGATCGGTGGGATTTCCGGCGTGCTTGCCAAAAGCGCGTGCTGAATGCCACTGTCAGAGTTTGACATCAGAATTTAACTAGTTAACAGCCGCAGGTGGATCACCGTTCCACTTGTGGTTGTTAGAGCTGACATGTGCCGGAAAAGATGTGGGCACAGCGCCGGAGCCCACATTAAAGGGAGGGTGTCTTACATCGGCATACTATCAGGCCCGATGTCGGAAAGGGGCTAAAATTCACGTCACCGATATGCAAAGGTTTTTGACATGGATTTTGAAGATCATCTGTTTCAAAATACACCTCAGAATACTCCATGTGAACAAAGGAAAAAACCTGCCCTACGCACAAAAACTGTGCCAAAAAATAGCAAAAAACAAGCCAAAAAAGATTGCTTGTTTAATGCACATCTTTTAGACTATAAACAGCTGGCATACTAGAAAAACAAAACAGCAAGTCAGCATGACCTATACAGAAATAGCCTAAATATTTTTAGCCACTGCCAGAAATTTGCTTTAACTGACCTTGTGATAAAATAACATATGACAACTAAAACAGAAAAGTAAAGCAACAATTTGATTTCACCTCCCATTTCTCAGTTTGGCAATCTCCATTCATTCCTTTATTTCATTATGCTACTATGTCTATCTGGACCCGTGTAGTCTTCATACCAGGCAGGGGCGTATCTAGGGGGGGGGCAGCCGGGGCAGTTGCCCCGGGCGCAGCTGGCAGGGGGCGCAGTCCGGGCCGCAATGCAGCAGTCCGCAGTGTCCTCCCTGGCGGCTACGTTCTGCCGCCCCCCCTGGCCTGAGAGTCGGCGGTTCTCTGTGTCAGCTGTCAAGCTGGCGTAGAGAAGGTGCGCGTGCCGGCTCCCAGGGAACAATTGTACTGGCGTCTGGGATGTGGGGATGGGGGGGTGTTGTGTGGTGATGGGGTTAATGTGTAGTGGGGTTAATAAGTGGGGATGGGGTTAATGCGTGGAGATGAGGTTAATGTGGGGATGGGGATTAATGGATGGGGGTTAATGTGTGGGGATGGGGGTTAAAGAGTGGGGATGCGGGTTACTGTGTGGGGGGGTTAATGAGTGGGGATGGAATTAATTTGTGGAGGGTTAATGAGTGGGGATGGAAGTAATGTCTGGGGGGGATAATGAGTGGGGATGGGGGTTAATGTGTGGGTGGGTACATAATGTGTTGGGGATTTGGGAGTATGGACGGGGGGGTTAATGAGTGGGGATGGAATTAATGAGTGGGGATGGGGGTTATTGTTTGGGGGGGTTAATGAGTAGGGATGGGGTTAATATATGGGGGGTTAATGAGTAGGGATGGGGTTAATATATGGGGGATTTGGGAGTGAGGATGGGGGTTATTTAATGTGGGGGGGATTTGGAGTGGGGATGGGGGTTAATGTGTGGAGGATTTGGGAGTGGGGATGGGGGGTTATTTAATGTGTGTGAGGGATTTGGAGTGGGGATGGGGGGGATTTAATGTGTGTGGGGAGATTTCAGGACACAGTATGTATGAGGAAACAGTATGGGGGTTGGGTGCAGACAGTATGGGGAGCGAACGGGTTAATGTATGTGGACACAGTATGGGGTGTGAGGGTGATGGGATGTGTGCAGACAGTATGGGGAGTCGGGGGTATGTGTGAGCAGACGGTATAGAGAGTGAAGGGGTAAATATATGATGAGACAGTATGGTGAACAGAGGGATGTTAGAGGAGGGAGGGGAATAGTGTGAGGCGACAGTATATCAGGGCTGTGGAGTCGGAGTCGGAGTCGTGGAGTCGGAGTTAGTTTTGGTTGGAGTCGGAGTCGGTAGAAATGTACCGACTCCAGCTTTAAAAAAAAATGTATTAATATTTCATAATTGAACTTTCATATGAATTTTATAAATGTTACTCAAATATATTTGTTCTATCAAACTATGAACAACAGTGATAAGCAGTTCTGCTGGAGATAGAGACATTTCTTACTTCTTGTGTGTCACTGTTCTCCACTGGCCTTATCTAATCTTATACTTGGTTAACCTCATGCTGCCCCAACCCCCCTACTTACAATGTATGAAACTGAAAGTGAAAAGCCGGATTACTTACCGGTAATGCTCTTTTAATGAGTCCACGACACTTGGAGAGAGGGATCCGCCCATAGGAACAGGAAACCTACAGAGATAAAAGAGGGCGGTCCACCTCTCCCCCTCAGTTGGATTTCAGAGTACCAGGAGGACCGCCAAATAATAGGCCATTATATTATCCAATTATTCTAAGTTATTAACTTCACAACTAAGAAGGTGTATATACATTATGTTAACTTCTAGGGAGGGTTAGTGAACGGGTGCTGTCGTGGACTCATTAAAAGAGCATTACCGGTAAGTAATCCGGCTTTTTACCCTTCGCCACGACAGCACCCACTTGGAGAGACTTTCAGAGACCTTCACCAGGGAGGGACCACCGTGCCGAGGACCGCTCTACCAAAGGCTAGGTCAGATGAGCATGATAAATCAAGCCTATAGTGATTATAAAAAGTAGAGGGTGTAGACCAGGTTTCCGCCTTACATATAGATTCGATTGCGACGTCTCCCCTTTCTGCCCAAGAGGAAGCCATAGCTCTGGCTGAATGTGCTGATACCCTCCGGAGGATTCTCATTGCTCTCTGAGTATGCCAGCCCAATCGCGTCTCTGATCCATCGAGACAGGGTACCCCTTGTAACTTCACATCCCTTCTTTTGGCCCTGAAAAGAAACAAATAGAGCCCTACTCTTCCTCCAGCTGCTAGACCTTTCAATGTATTGTAATACTGCTCTTCTAACGTCTAGTGTATGGAATCTTTCTTCCTCTGGAGTAGAAGGGTTACTAAAAAATGAAGGGAGATGGATTTCTTGTGACCTATGAAACCTCCCTGCTACTTTTGGTAAGTATGAGGGATCTGGTTTTAGTATTAGCTGATCCTGTAACGTCACTAAAAAAGGGGGATCTGTTGAAAGTGCCTGTATGTCACTAACTCTTCTGGCTGAGGTTAGTGCAACTAGCAGTGCTGTTTTGAAGGATAGGTGTTTAAGGGAAATTGTATCTAAGGGTTCAAAAGGCGGACGTGTTAAGGCCTCCAGAACCAGGTTCAGATCCCAAGGAGGGACTCTAGGTATGTGTACTGGCTTGCTCCGCTCACATGCCGCGATGAATCTGCTTATCCATTTATTGCCTGCCACATTATAGCTATAGAGGGCCCCTAGAGCTGACACCTGAACTTTTAGTGTGTTGACAGCTAGCCCTAATTCCTTTCTGTAGGAATTTTAGGATCGCCGTAATCGGGATTTCTCCAGACTCAGGCCTTGTGTGGGACTCTAGGAATTTTCTCCATACTCTGGTATAAATTCTTGTCGTTGTTATTTTCCGACTTTGTAGGAGTGTATTGACTAGTCCCTCCGAGAACCCTCTTGATCTCAACATTTCCCTTTCAAGTTCCAGGCAGTCAAGTGGAGACTGTCCACTTGAGGATGGAAAAAAGGTCCCTGTGAGAGGAGCCTGGGGGTTGAGGGAAGCACCCACGGATCTGTTACTGACATCGCTTGCAGGCATGAAAACCACGGCCTCCTGGGCCAGAATGGTGCTATTAGGATTATTCGTGCTTCCTCTGCTCTGATTTTCCTGATCACCTGCGGTAGTAGTATGATTGGTGGGAACGCATATGCCAGTTTGAATTGCCACGGGGCCTGGAGGGCATCCAGAATTTCCGGACTGTCTGACACATTTAGAGAGGCGAACCTCCGCACTTGCCTGTTTTTTCTGGTGGCAAAGAGGTCTATTTGGGGAAGACCCCAAAGCGACACGATGTGTGTGAATATTCCCCGGCTTAGACACCACTCCCCTTGCCGCAGTGTATGGCGGCTTAGGAAATCTGCCTCCACGTTGTCTCTTCCCCTTATGTGGAGGGCTGAGAGAGACAACAAATGTTCTTCTGCTAGGGATAAAATTCTTCTTGCGGAAGACATTAAGGTGACCGATCGAGTTCCGCCTTGTCTGTTCAGATAAGCGACTACGGTGGTGTTGTCCGAAAGGATTCTCACGTCCTCCCCTTGTAACTGTGGAAGAAAATGAAATAATGCATGATAAACTGCCTTTAGCTCTTTTAAATTTGACGAATCCTTATCTTCGCCTATATCCCATAGGCCTTGGGCAAAGTTATTCCCCATATGGGCTCCCCATCCTGTGGGGCTAGCGTCCGTGATAATTATACGGGAGGGTGTTATAACCCAAGGTACTCCCGCCGTTAGGTTATCGTCCTTTAGCCACCACGCAAGGGAGGTTAGGACCTCCTGGGACAGCGTGATTTTCTTTGTCAGATTCCCTCGGTCACAGGACTCCTCTAAAAGAATTTGGTATTGTAGCGTCCTCGTGTGGAACTGGGCCCACTGAACTGCCGGGATGCAGGCAGTAAGGGATCCCAGAAGGGACATTGCTTCCCTTAAAGACATGTGTGGCCGACGTATCGCCATCTTAACCTTCTTTTTGATTGCTGAAATTTTTACCTGCGACAGCAGACACCTTTGGCTTATGGAATCTAGCTCGAGACCCAGGAAAGACTGAACAGACTGCGGCTCGATTCTGGACTTTTTGAAGTTTATTATCCACCCTAGGGCCTGTAAGGACAAGATTGTATCAGCAACTCGATCACTACATTGTCGAGATGAATTTCCCACTATCAGAAAATCATCCAGATAGGGTACTATTAGCGTGTCCTTCTGGCGTAAAAAAGCCATCACTTCCAGCATCACCTTTGTAAATACTCGTGGTGCGATGGAAATGCCGAATGGCATGGCTGTGAACTGGAGATGCTGTATCTTGCCATCGAGAAGGACCGCCACTCTGAGGTATTTCTGATATCTGGAATGGATGGGAATATGATAATAAGCATCCTTCAGATCCAAGCCTGCCATCATACAATTGGGGAAGAGGAGCTTAATCGTGGATCTTATGGATTCCATCTTAAATTTATGATTTATTATGAATGAATTTAATTTTTTCAGGTTGATTATTGTCCGGAATGATCCGTCTGGTTTAGATATCAGAAAGAGAGGGGAGTAAAATCCTCTCCCTTCTTGCCCCTTAGGCACATGGACCAAAACTTTTTTGTCCAGTAAATTCCGAATCTCAGCTTCCAGGGCCTGCTGTTGGATTGGTGAGCTGAAGGATGTTATAATCAAAGAGTTACGGGGTATATGATGGAATCCTATTTTTAACCCGTCTCTGATAATGCCTAGGACCCAAGGGCTAGCCGTAATTTTCTCCCATTCTCGGAAAAAAATTTTTAGTCTCCCTCCTACTGGAGGGACTGGCTCCTCAGAGGAGTTCCTGTCCCTGCGGAAGGAGGATCCCCTAAACATGGCACCTTTGCCTTTTCCTTCCTTTGTGGCCCAGCGGTTTTGATTCTCCGCTGATCTTCCCCGGCCGAAGGGTCTTCTCCTAAACGCCCTCCTATAAAATGGGAGAGGAGGGTTAGGGAATCTTTTTTTCCTTTCTTTTGCCTTCGTAAGGATTTCATCTAAGGCTCTTCCAAATAAGAACTCACCCTCGCAAGGAATGGTACACAGTTTTGCTTTGGACTGAGTGTCACCTCTCCAGCTTTTAAGCCACAGGCTACGCCTGGCGTTATTAGCCAACCCCGCTGTTCTGGCTGCCATACGTAAGGAATCAGCCGAAGCATCCGCTATATATGCTGCTGCACCGCGGATTAGTGGTATGGCGGCTCGTAGTTTGTCTCTAGGGATCTTCTGGTCTATTTGCTGGTCTAGTTGATCGATCCAGACCAGCATAGAACGAGCTGTGCAGGTACTAGCTATTGCCGGTTTAAATGTGCCGGTAGCTGCTTCCCATGCCCTCTTCAAAGAGGCGTCAGCTTTGCGGTCAAGCGGGTCTTTTAAAATGCCCGTGTCCTCCACTGGCAAGACCGTTTGCTTTGAGGCGGAGGCCACTGCCGCATCTACCTTTGGGACCTTACCCCATGTCGACAACTCTTCGTCGAAGGGGTACCTTCTTTTTGAGGTTGAGGGAAGATACCCTCTCTGGTCCTGTCTCTCCCATTCTTTCTTAACCAGCGCTTTTATTGCTGGAATAACTGGAAAAACTCTCCTCTTTTTGTCCGTCAGACCTGCAAACATGATTTCTTGAGTCGTCTGCGGCTCCTTTGTGTCCGTGCATCCCATTGTATTCCTCACGGATTTAACTAGATTATCCATATGATCTAAAGGAAAACAGCAGCGGCCCTCCATTTCTGAGGAGGATGCTGATGTGGATGCGTTGGAACTATCTGAGACTACTTCGCCTTCATCGGTGTCTACAACCGCTGGTTTAGTAGTTTCGATATTGGAGGGCCTACTCTGGTTTAGGGCCTGTAGCTCTTCCCTAATTATGGCCCTTATGTCTACGGCTGATGCCTGTTTTGCCGTCTCATTAATGCATTTTTTGAATAGCCTTTTTGTGTAAGATTCCGGTAACGGACGTGCACAAAGGGCGCACTCTTTATTTTTTGATTTTTCCTTCCTTTTTGCCTGAGATGTGATGACGGCAGGGGAGAGAGTAGAGAGAGAGAGAGACATTTTATCAGCTTGATAGGCAGAGCGACGTCCACTCACCCAGGGAAGCTGTAGGTACCGGCTCAGGCTGCGAAGGAGGCTTGTTGGCGTGGCTTCTGTGGCTACGATCCGAGGACCCTCATCTTGCATGGTCCTTGGTTGCTGCTGCGTCGCCTGCCTGGGGATGCGTGTCCTGTCTCGGTGAAGACATGATTGCACGCCATATCTCTGTGCCCCAGGCCTTTTGTAAGCCCCTTCATACCTGGCACCTCCCCCTCCAGGTGCGCCTATTTGCGACTCATTAGTATGCGCTTCAGCGCTGACACTAGCCGCTTGCGCAGATTGAATCGCTCTCTTTTTTTTTTTTTTTTTCTGCTGGAGGGGGCGGGGAGCGCCTCTATGCCTGCGGCGCCGCCCGTCCGCTCTGAGCCGAGGAACCCGGAAGCTCCTCCTTACCACATCCTGCCGCTCTGCATGTGCGTCCTCCTGGACGCTGAAGCCTTCTAGGAACGCCGGAGGTTGCCGTTTCCTCCGGTTCCTGCGCCCCCACATGGACCGGAATGGATCCTCCTGCCCGGTGTCATGTTATCCCAGAAAGACCCCGGTCGGCGCCACCCGGTACCGGTGTCTCTGCACTCCATACCAGCCGAGGAGGGAGCCGGATTCCAGCACTCCCCCGTCACTGCCTCTGGACCGGAACCCCTGCCGTTCTCGCAGACACTGCACAGGCGGTTCCTTGGCCCAGGTAAGCTGTAGCGTATCCTGCGGTTCCCCATCGGAACAGGAAACCAACTGAGGGGGAGAGGTGGACCGCCCTCTTTTATCTCTGTAGGTTTCCTGTTCCTATGGGCGGATCCCTCTCTCCAAGTGGGTGCTGTCGTGGCGAAGGGTAAAAATGTGTTGCAAATTCTTAGTAGTAAAGCTCCTCCTCTAGACTAGATCATACTAGGTGTGCGTCTTCCAAGCATCTCACAGCTGCCTGCTACTCAGAAGAGGAAGACTGTAAGAAGTATTATCCTTTCAACAAACTTTGCATCAGTTAACTGTGAGTACATGAGGAATAATAACAGTATTACTGACCACTATATCAGTTGTACGACCTGGCAATAATTTTGTACAATTGTTTTTAGGAAAAACAATTGTCATTTGGATTGTGAATGCAGAATTAAAAACCTGAGTGTCAAAGAAGCATCACATTAAATCAGCTGTATTTGAACATTTCACCATCACTCAAGATAGAAAACATTATGTCTGTCAGTGTATGACAAATGATCCAGACGAAAACAAATGCTGTGAAGCCAAGATGAGTGCATATTCAGGCAAAGATAAAAATGCTCCTACCAGAGCTTCTAATCTAAAGAGACATTTACAGCGCTTTCATCCAGAAGTACTGAAAGCAGTGGATGAGAAAGACTGCATCCAAACCAATGAACCAGTGCCCAGCTCTTCCAGCCAAACAAAGGAGCAGAGAACTTTGCAGCCATCAGTTGCAAGATATTTTGTCAGTGACAAAGTTACTGTGACAATGACAGTAGATACATTTAAAAAACAGATCATAGAGCTTGTTGTAAAGGATAGTGTGCCTATTTCATTATTTTCACAACCAGCTTTTATGTGTCTGAATGGGGAAATGGCCCGCAAGCTTGGTGTTTCTCTGGAGAGAGAGAGTATTATAAAATTAGTAATCGAAGAAGCTTTTAAACAAAAGGAAGAACTTAAAAAAACTCTCAAGGGACGCTTTCTGTTTCTTAAAATGGATGCCTGCACACGTCAAAGAGTGAACTATTTTGCCATCAATGTCCGATTTGTTTGTGACAAAAATGAAATAGTTACCAAGACATTGGCAGTAAAAGACACCAAAGCTCATCACACCAGTGAGTTTCTCCAGGTCTTGGTGGAAAAGGTTCTGCAAGACTATGAACTTAAAAAAGAGCAAGTTCTTTCTGTCGTAACTGACAATGCTTCAAATATGATAAGTACTATTAAGCTAATGAATGAGAGTAATGATGGTGACCAGCAGCTAGAAGAACATTCTGGGTCCACAGACACAGAAATGTTTGAAATAGAGGAACACAGTATTGTAACTGAGGAGCAAACTGAAGTTGCTTCAGATGAACAGCAACATGATAGTTTAGATGATCTTGTTGAAACTGTGAATATGCTCTTTCATTCATCACATGCGCTGTGTTGTGCATACTCTACAGCTGGCTATAAGAGACAGTCTGCAAGAAGGACATGCTGCTGCACTGATTGGCAAGGTGACAAAATTGGCTACTGTTGCCAGAACCCCTAAAGTTGACTCAATTTTGAAGAGACGTGCTGGAAAAGGGGCAATTATTGATCAAGCCACACGATGGGGCAGTACTTACTTAATGATTCAGCGCTTGGTTGAACTGAAAACCTTTCTTGTAGACATGGCTAACCCTCAACTGACGCTAAATGAAAGTCAGTGGAATCAGGTGACTGAGCTGGAAAAATTGCTAGAGCACCCATTTACAGTGACTAAAAAATTACAAGCAGAGGACTTAACTCCAGGTATTTTCTTAAAGGAGTGGAAGAACCTGATGTTTCACCTGTCCCAAAGAGGAGGGTTAATTGCAAGTGGCATTGCTACATCAATGAAAGGAGAGAGGAGCTACTATTACAAAATAACATTCTTTTGGCAGCTGTTTATGTAGACCCAATGCATCGGATTCTTCTAGATGATCAATAGCTAAGTAAAGGAAAAGAAGCTCTGTTTGAAATAGCAGTAAGGATGAAAGGGTTGCAGAACAGTCAGGAGGAACAAGAAGAATTTGGTCATCCTGCCACATCTTCACCCTCATCATCAACTGATGAATTTAATTTCGAAAAATATTTGGATCACAAGGACCGTGCAAAGCGTTCCCACATAGAAGAAGAGTCATCCCCATCAAGCAACACAGCCAGGACATTTCAGCAGAATTTTTCATGTGCACTAAAAGAAATTGAGAAATTTGACCGTTCATCAAAAATAACAGTGCAACAAGCGATTCCTCTGTATCCTGACATTGTCAGAGATGTTGCCCGAGTGGTTACTGCTTTGCCACCAACACAAGTTAGTGTAGAGACTCTGCTCTCAAAATAATTAGATCAGATTTGAGGGCATCCATGAAGGAGGATCTGACAGAGGCAATACTTTTTCTGATGACAAATTTATAGATTTCTTCTTATTAACTGCATAAAAGTGTTTATTGCATATTTACTTACAGTTTAGAAAAGTTTATAAAAGTTATTTGCTATATTCTAATTGTACTCTAATAAATGTAGTTTTTGCTCTAAGTGGTCTGATTACTTATATGATGGTGAGAAACTGAATAAGCACGATGTTTAATATTTTACAACAGTAAATTTGTTGTTATGAATTGGCCATTTATGAAGGAGTCGGAGTCGGAGCCTGATAAAATCCAGGAGTCGGAGTCGCAACTGTGGCTTACCGACTCCACAGCCCTGCAGTATATTGCAGATATTTTTATTCAGGAGCATTATAATGACACTTCTATCTTTAAGGGGATCGTGTGGAGATTTGCTGCAGAAGACCGGAGAAGATGGAGGTCTGCAGAGGCCGCTGTGGATGAGAAAACTCATCATGGGGTCTGGACAAGAAGAAGAAAAGGAGACCGACTCCAGAGACGTCATCTATAAGGTACTTGGATGTAAATGTTATTTGTGCTACTGATTTATTCTCATGTTTTTATTTGTTAGGAACAGTAAAGGGGTTGTCCAGGTCTGTGCTGAGTCTGCAGTCATTTATGTGACTGCAGACTTCTGAATTCTCACAGTGCTCACTGAACGCTGTCAGGATTCTCTCGTGCCGGTGATTTACATACATACAGTCACATGCTGACTAGACATGTGTGGCCTCACTCAATGAAAATGAACGGAGCGAGGCCGGGCACGTCTAGTCAGAATGTGGCCAGAAGTATATAAATCACATACTTGTGCTGACATGACTGTAAATCGGCAAGGGAGAATCCTAAAAGTGTGCAGTGCATTCGTTGTGAGAATTCAGAAGCTGCAATGTCAGGATTCAGCTCTGCAGGTTCCAGTAGTCCTCACACGGACACTTCACTCATATGCGATTTCCATACCTGACAACGAGCTTCTCTTCCTACTTTCAGTTTTTTACTGAACATTGAGAGCATTAGGGAGAGCAGCTCGTGGGTACATGGCTAAGTGTGCAAGTCGCATATGTGGGGGGGGGGGGGGGGGGCGCCGAACCAAATTCTTGCCCCAGGTGCCAGGAAGCCTAGATACGCCTCTGATACCAGGTGCACTAACAGCTCAGTGTTACCATGAGGCTTCACTCACATTAGTGAAATCGCATTGTACTCTGACCAATGTTATTCAATGAGTCAGTGCTGATCTGCAAGTTTTTCCTCACTGTAATCGGGATGAGGAAAAAAAATCAGAGCATGCTGCATATGGCCATGTATATCGGACGAGACTTGCCAAGGCAAGTCTATGGGTGCAAGAGATAAAACTGATGGCACATGGACCGTCCAAACTTTACGCACACATCTCAAAAGGAACCATGAAATTTTATCAGCCAAATTCGCAGTCAGAATCCTTAGAATAGATTGATAGATATCCTGCAGATATAAAACTTCAAACCCCCATACATATGTTAAACTTGAACCCTTTATGGCCCTTCATGTGCAGTTTATTCTACAGCTTTTTATGCTTGTTTAACCTAATAAATAAATTTAAAAAAATGAAGTCTGGTCCCCCCTATTTTATGAAACCAGTAAAGGTAAATCAGACAGCTGTGAGATGATATTATCAGGTTGGGAAGAATAAAAATATCAACCTGCGGTCGACCCAGACTTCAAGTGCTCATCACACTAGATGTGCCGAATCTGGAAATTTGCATTCGCTCTACCCGATTGCCCTGGTGCGTTAGCAATCGGGATAATGGGGTTGGGGGCTGATGTCAGCTGTGATTTGTCTATCAGACACCCGGGTACTAACCCGACAATCAAAAAGAAAAATAATTTTAAAGAAAAGCTCCCCATACTTTCCGATTCACCAATTTAGCACATTTGTCAAACTATGGTCCTCAGCATGAGTATATTTGGCCTTCGATGCCACATGAGTCCCTCGAGAATATTTGGCCCCGCCTTGCATCGCACTTTCACCCGTCATTGCACTTTCAACTATATTGCCATCCTAGATGCAGATACAGTTCAAAGCAATGATAGAGGATGTAGCGTCAGCTGACGTTCTGTCTCCCATCTCTGCCCCTGACATCTCAGAAACTATGTGCAGTGCATTATACTGTTAGCCGCACTATGTGGGGCGCATTATACTGCATGGAACACTATGTGGTACGCCTTATACTGTAGGGATCACTATGTGGTACGCATTATACTGTAGGGATCACTATGGGGGGCACCTTATACTGTAGGGATCACTATGGGGGGCACCTTATACTGTAGGGATCACTATGGGGGGCACCTTGTATTGTATGGAGCTCTACGTGGTACTCATTATACTGTAGGGAGCTCTACGTGGTACTCATTATACTGTAGGGAGCACTACGTGGTACGCATTATACTGTAGGGAGCACTACGTGGTACGCATTATACTGTAGGGAGCACTACGTGGTACGCATTATACTGTAGGGAGCACTACGTGGTACGCATTATACTGTAGGGAGCACTACGTGGTACGCATTATACTGTAGGGAGCACTACGTGGTACGCATTATACTGTAGGGAGCACTACGTGGTACGCATTATACTGTAGGGAGCACTACGTGGTACGCATTATACTGTAGGGAGCACTACGTGGTACGCATTATACTGTAGGGAGCACTACGTGGTACGCATTATACTGTAGGGAGCACTATGTGGTACGCATTATACTGTAGGGAGCACTATGTGGTACGCATTATACTGTAGGGAGCACTATGTGGTACGCATTATACTGTAGGGAGCACTATGTGGTACGCATTATACTGTAGGGAGCACTATGTGGTACGCATTATACTGTAGGGAGCACTATGGGGGGCACATTGTACTGTATGGAGCACTATGGGGGCCATTATACTGTAAGGATGTGCCTCTCCGCCGCTTTTTTGCCTTGGATATTTCAGGTTGGTCAGCAGCATTGGAAGGGCACTCCAGAAAATAAAGACAGGTGTTTCCTAAAACATGAGTACGGTGGAAATTTCTCTTTTTCATTTTTATGTGATCCAAAACACTGATGACACCAATACCAGTATTATACAGACATGTGAAGAGGGCCTAAAAAGGTAGGCAAACCCAACAGGTTGTGCTGACTGCTGTTACCTAAGGTCTCATGCACATGATTGTACATGGCCCATAATGCTGAATTAAACTGAGCACTGTCTCCGTGGAAGCATAGTCACGTGTGGGGTGAACTATCACTGACCCAGTTTTTCCAGGAAGCATGACTGCTAAGTGATAGTGTACCGTAAGGCTTTATTCACACACGCAAACCTTTTTTGCTTCTGGAAAAAAAAAAAAAAAAAAAAAAAAAAAAAAAAACCTAAAACTTATAAAGCATTTTTCAAATGTATGAAGGTTTATTTTATATTCATTTACATTCTGTACATCCATTTTTACCATATGTGTGTCATCCATTCTTCTTGCACCCAAAAAAAAAAAAAAAAAAAAATCAGGTATAGGTTTGCTAGGCTTCTAACAACTAATATATAAAAACTGGACAGTGTGGATCAATATGCTGCTGTTTTTTTCAGCTAAACTTGCTGTTGATCCTACTACATTAGATGCACATTTGTCTTGCAGCAGAACCTCATTGGACTCCGCTCCTTCTTGGTTTATCGATATATTTATTTTGTAATTTAGCATCTTCTGCATGTACTATTGCTTTCGAACTTAGCAATCACAAAAGTGAACTAAAAACAAATACTAAGAGCTCTTTCTGATGTCCATAATCATCGGTCCAATCTTGGATCGCCATGCATGGATTGGCTGTGCGTCTCCTAATACCAAGGATGACGGCTTCATAGAAATGTTTCAGATTGGACCGATGATCATGGATGTCTGAAACAGCCCGTATGCTAGGTTTGTATAGGGCGGTATATAACACAAGCACCAGATGGAAACTACGACAGGAACAAGATCCCATTGTTTTAAATGCTGAATGTTCTCACCTTTCCAGCCACCAGTCATTGGGCCGGACTAGTATCGTTCCAGTCACCTAATCACAAGATTTCGTGCATTGCTGGGATCTAGACCCCGACCAGTCCCATGGAGCAAATGGCGAAAAGCTGTTGACAACTGATACATTTTTGGGGGTTCAAAGAACAAAGTCTGATGCAACAGGAATGTATGAACCCAGCCTCAGAGGGGTATTTACAAAGACTGGCGTTTTACACATTAATTCTTTAACCAATAGCCTGCTGCAATAAGAGGTACAAATAAAGTTAGCTCATCTCTTTTTTGTTTGTGTGCAAAGAAATAAAATATATGACGGTCATGAGCCTTGGAAAAGATTTCAGCTATATTGTACATCGGTTTTTCTGGCACACATGTGCAATAGGGCAAAAAGTCACAAACCTTTGTACAAAATACAACTTGCATGAAATTTTGACTCCAGTTTCCTGACGTACATGTGATGAAACATTCGCCCACTTTAGTATTCAGATATTAAACATAAAACTTCATTTTACAATTACTGTACATGAACTGAAGCTCATTCTAATCTCTATACTTTTACAAAGATGGGTCTTCATCCATAGTGGGTACCCATACTAATGCTGTCTTTACTGTAGGAAAAAATTATTTTATTGCCTATTATGTCAATACAGCACCTTTATTTAGATCAGTGTTCCCCAACTCCAGTCCTCAAGAGCCACCAACGACGGTTCATGCTTTCAGGATTTCCTTAGTATGGCCCAGGTGAAAATTGCAGTACCTGCGCACGCAATAATTCCATCACCTGGGCAATACTAAGGAAATCCTGAAAACATGATCTGTTGGTGGCTCTTGAGGACTGGAGTTGGGGAACGCTGTTTTAGATGTACGGCAACATATATTGCATTATCTTATCTCAGGTTTATCATAATATGCTTAATGGAATGTCTCAATGGGTTTTTGCTATTTAATTTGAAAGTAACAAAATGTAGGGGCTGAGAGCCTGATTCCTGGGATGTGTCACTTATTGGGATGTGTCCTGTAGTTTCAATACAATTAGTGTTTTATCAGCAGGAGATTCTCACTAGACGACTAAGGCCTGTTTCACAATTCAGGTTTTTTGGTTCAGTTAAAATCCGCCAAAAAGGCGGAAAGCGGATCCGTTGCTAACTGATGTGAACGGATGCCACCGGATCTGTTTTTTGACGGATCCGATGAATGAAGAATGAGAGAGAAATTTTTTTTTGTCCGCCAGAAAGGATTTCAGGGTTAAATTTCCGCTTGACTTCCTTTCTCCAGGCATGTGCACTGTAAAATGCGGATCCTGCAGCAAAAAAAAGTTGCAGGGTCCGTCCAGGCATGTCGGCGGATCCGCCAAAAATTTGGCGGATCCGCAAAAAAACAGATCCAACAGATGGCCATCCGTCAAGATCTGCCAGTAATGCAACTCAATGGGGAAAAAAACGGATCTGCCAACAAAAGGCGGATCCGTTTTTTTTTTCAAAAACCGGTGGATTTTGACTGATGGTCAAAAACAGAAGTGTGAAACAGGCCTAAGTCTCACATATAGACTAGTCCAGCCAACCCCACCCCCATCACTGATTGGTAGCTTCCTTCCAGTATGATGCCAATCTGGAGTGTGGGTGGGGTAATACACAGTTCAGCATTCTGACCACTGCTAACTATACAACAGATAAACCAGGGATTCTATCAAAACTGCACCAAGCAGCCAAGTAAGTGACACATCGCAGAAATCAGGGTTTCAGTGCACTAAACAATTCCTAAGTTAGCTAGCAACCAAGTTGGGATTAATCCGAGACCTTTCTGCCACCACACATTTATATTGAATTAGTGGTTGGGTTCATGATGTCTCGTCCTTCAGAAGTTCCTGATTGACTCTTATGTAGTGCACACAGCATATAACACTGGGACATTGGAATTTCAAGTCGTTCACATGAGCTTTTTGGGAAGAGAGATAAGATTTGCCCAGCACTGGCACTCTCTCTAGGCAGATCTGTGCGAATAGCCTGCTGATCTATTTTTAAGCAGGTATTTTAACATTCAGACTTTCCACTGTGGAATTATTGGGTGTGAGTAAACTGTCATTTGGGGGGAATATGAAGTCTCATCTTCTGCAGGGTTATTTTTAGGGGTAGACAAGGATTACATATCTGGCCGTTCCGATATTCTAACAAGGAAACTTTTCTCTTTAAATAATTTCACAGTTGTTTAAAACAATCGTTACCAAATAACTATATAAGCAGGGGCATCGCGTTTATTACGAATACACTATTTTAGGATACATAAAGAGTTCTAATATGGCAGCACAATGCACTGGATAGTATTTGTTATACCCTAGCAATCAAGGAGGACACAGCTGTATGAGACCTGATTGGTCGGCATGAGAACATTCTTAATTGTATTTTCTTCCTTTTGTTACAAAAAAAAGTTCTTTGTCGAAAATCTAAACAATATCCTGTATATATAATGTCTTCTCATCTGTGATCATTTCTTATAAAGTGTGAAAGTAAATGAATCCCAGTCTAGATCTAATGCAGTTATTAGTTCTGTTACACGTCTGTGCAAAAATTACCAAAATGTAGGAAAACTATATAATCGATATCAAGTGCAAAAATACAGGCTCGCATGGCTAAGCACACACACATAGAGATGTAACTGAGCTGTCGCTTAAGAGAAGCACGGCTAAAATAGATATACATATAACAGAGTAATAATAGTATGAAAAGACACTGAATGAAGGTACAAACATAGCACAATGACTTGGACCATGTGCAGCCGATGTAGGGTCACTGGGAATTTATAGAATATGCTGCCAAATGCAACTGAGATTATCAGATAGCAATATTTTATATAAACGAAAACTTCAAAGGTTCTAAACATGTTGAATAATAAATACATGCTAATTAATAAAAACAGATACACAGGGAGTCCCCCTAAAGTGTGGACACATAGGGAAAAAAAAATATTTCAAAAACAAATTTCTCAACAACATTTTATTCAATTGAAATATTAAATAACTTCTTCAATATGATTTTCATCATTTGCTATGCATAGGTTGATAACGCTTTGGAAAATTCTAGTACAGTTAAATGAATTAAAATTATAGTTAATGAGAATTCTTATGTGTCCAGACGTTAGGGACGCCATATAGGATAACACCGCTTATGTCCTGAGAATGCAATAAAGCAATAGCTAATAGCTTGGTTGTCAAATAATATAGCTTGGTATACAAAAAAAGTTGAGGGATGGATAGGTAGATAAAAAGGTGTAAATTTTAGTATATCTATATCTTTCAACACTCCAAATCCATAAGGGGGAAGGAAGGAAGAAAGAGCTAAGTTACAGAATAATATAGGTGTCTATACAAATGATAGGTAGCTATATACTGTAGATAGACTGTAGTAATTCTATAACCTGATACATCCGCCTCACAGGTTTTTACTGTAATACATGTTTTACTCATGAAAACTTTGGATTAGAATCTGCGCAGGATTCCTGCAGAGGGGAAGTCGGAGCCTAATGTCCAGCATTGGGAGAGCTGCATGTCAGGGTGTGCTGCCGGAGAGAGAAAATAATAGAGATTGCAATAAGACGGGGAATTAGGACACTGAAAGATGACTGCCTTGTTCTGGTATGCTCCAGATGTAGCAGTGCTGAGTACACAAATGCATGGTTTTCAATAGTTGCAACCAGAGTAGAACTACGTTTACCTTATGGGAAATCCCAGCACTGGGCTCATATAGATGTGCCAAATCCCAACCTCAGCTCCACTACACTGGCAAGTACACGCTCTGAGTCCTTGATAGCCAGTTTAACAAATAGCTGGAAAAAGGATGGATAGATAGAAAGATAGATAATGTTGCTAGACAGTTAATACAAATGTCCTTATGGTTCTGTCAGTGACCTGTCATTGCTGGAATACTATCCATCATTCGGCCACAACTTTTGCTCATTCCAGGACCTCGGCGCCCACAGTCCCAGCACAGAGCCCGCACTCCACAATGGCTCCGCACTCACCTTCCGCTCTCTCCTCACAATATGGCAGCCCCCCATGTGCAGACTGCGCCCCCCCCCCAAGTGCAGACTGCGCCCCCCCATGTGCAGACTGCGCTCCCCCCCCCCCCCATGTGCAGACTGCTCCCCCCCCCCATGTGCAGACTGCTCCCCCCCCCCATGTGCAGACTGCTCCCCCCCCCCCCATGTGCAGACTGCCCCCCCCCCCATGTGCAGACTGCCCCCCCCCCCCCATGTGCAGACTGCGCCCCCCCCCCCCCCATGTGCAGACTGCGCCCCCCCCCCCCCCATGTGCAGACTGCGCCCCCCCCCCCCCATGTGCAGACTGCGCCCCCCCCCCCCATGTGCAGACTGCGCCCCCCATGTGCAGACTGCGCCCCCCCCCCCCCATGTGCAGACTGCTCCCCCCCCCCCCCATGTGCAGACTGCTCCCCCCCCCCCCATGTGCAGACTGCGCCCCCCCCCCCATGTGCAGACTGCGCCCCCCCCATGTGCAGACTGCCCCCCCCCCCCCCCCATGTGCAGACTGCGCCCCCCCCCCCCCCATGTGCAGACTGCTCCCCCCCCCCCATGTGCAGACTGCGCCCCCCCCATGTGCAGACTGCGCCCCCCCCCCCCCCATGTGCAGACTGCGCCCCCCCCCCCCCCATGTGCAGACTGCGCCCCCCCCCCCCATGTGCAGACTGCTCCCCCCCCCCCCCCCATGTGCAGACTGCGCCCCCCCCCCCCCCCCATGTGCAGACTGCTCCCCCCCCCCCATGTGCAGACTGCACCCCCCCCATGTGCAGACTGCCCCCCCCCCCCCCCCCCATGTGCAGACTGCCCCCCCCCCCCATGTGCAGACTGCCCCCCCCCCCCATGTGCAGACTGCGCCCCCCCACATCGCTACCTGAGGACATGGGGTCATCGCTTCCATCCCAGCAGAGACCCCACAGTGTCAGCCTTCTAGGCTGCTGTTACCTCAGGGCGCGGAGTGGAAAGTTGGAGGTGACTAGTGGCCATTCAGGACAGGCACACCCCTCTATAGGAGCGGCCGGGTATGAGGGGAGCGCTGGCTCCGCCGTGGTGTCTGGACGGGCAGGAGGACAAGGTGACACATTACTGAGGGAAACGCACAACACCACCGTCCATTCCCTCCATCTGGCTCTGCGGCTGGCACAGGGAGCCCCGACATGGTAGCCATGACTGGGAGGCTGGCAGCACAGTGCTCGGCATGCCCTTACCCTGCTGGTGCAGATGACCGGTGCGTAGCTCTCCTCTGCTGGCAGGCTGCTAAACTGTTGCATGGACAGCATGCTGAGCTCACATCCCCACACTTCTGCCGGCTCTCCACCTCCCCACTCAGGGATCACTGCACCACTGTCCTTCCACGTGCTGAGGATGAAGGGTCCCAGCATCTTGTCAGCCGAGGACACGCCCCTGATGGAGCAACAAGTCAGGCACCCTTCATGTGCCGGGGGCCGCTGCTGCCGGTCACACCCCCAGTCAGTGCTGCACAGTGATCGTGCTCGCCAGCAGCTGTGGCACCAGTCACTGTCTGGGAGGCATCTGACCATCTTATGAAATGTATTATTATATATTACTAATGAGCATTATGGCTGATCAGACGCAGAGACCACTAACATGGGGTTTACCTATCTCTATATTTACGCACACACGCACGCACGCACACACACGCACGCACAAACACGCACACGCACGCACACACACGCACGCACACACACACGCACGCACACACACGCACACACACGCACACACACGCACACACGTGCATGTGTGTGTAAATATAGAGCTATGTAAACACCAAGTTAGTGGTCTCTGCGTCTGATCAGCCATAATGATCATTAGTAATCAATAGTAGAATATCATCAAAAAGTTAGTTTATTTCCAGAGATTGGGCGACTTTTCCTTTTTTCGGGTCGAGTCGGGTTTCATGAAACTCGACTTTCTAAAAAGTCGGGTCGAACGAAATCAGCCGACTATAGGGAAAAGTCAGAGGTCCGACTGAAACACGAAACCCAATGCAAGTCAATGGGGAAGCAAAGTCGGCAGGGAGTGGAGGACAGTAAACACACCTACAGTGCCCATTTCAATGCCAACAACATCAATTCTTATTACTTAAGCTTGTCAACCTTAATTTACTTTATAATAATAGTTGCGCATTGAAAACTGGGGGTTATTTGGGTAAAGTTGAGGGGGAGGAGGGCTGGCGCCAGGTTTTCGTGTGCCCTGGGCCAAAGAGTGTCAGTGCGCCCCTTTAACACATACCACAATTCATGATGCTCCGATACGGCACAGAAATATAGGTATAGTACAATGAAAAATACTTCACTGCTTACATAACATGACTGATCTATTTTAAATTGTACAATAGCTCAAAAAAAGGACAGTATATTACTCCATACAGTATTATGGCCACCACATTGTGCGCCATACAGAATAATGAGCCCCATATATTTCTCCATACAGAATAATTGGTCCCATATAATGTTCCATACAGTATATGATGAGCTCCACATTATGCTACAGTATATGTTGGTCCCCATTGATGATGCTCCAGTGCCTTATGAGTCCAAATAATGCTCTATATATAATGGGCCCCATTTCTAATGCTCCAGTGTATCATGGGCCCGGTAAATGCTGCTCCAGTGTCTGATGTCCCCCATTTTGAATGCTCAAGTATATGATGGGCCAAATGGATGATGCTCCAGTGTATGATGGGCCCCATATATCATTCTCCAGTGTATATTGCTCCCCAAAAAATGCTCCCAACAATTAAAAAAATTAAATACCTCTCCTCGCTGGGCACTGCTCTACTCTGGACTCCTCAGCATTGACATTTTAAAGCTCTCTGCACTTGTATTGTTTCAGTAGAGGGCATACAGACGTGATGTCATCGCGCTCTGTAACCTGAATGTCACTGTCAGGAAAGACGGAAGACGTCACGGCGGTGGAGCAGGGAGAGGTAAGTATTGCAAGTGCTGTGGCCCTGAGCAAGCATGGGGGGCCCACTCGTGGGCGACGGTACTGGCACAGGGCCCCTCATAGTACGACGGTATGTCTGATGGCGAGTGGGCCCTCCCACCGGCAGAGACACTTTTGCGTACTATGAGGGGCCCTGTGCCACTGCCGTCACCCACGAGTAGGACCTCCCCACCTGCTCAGGGAACCGGCACTTTCATCTGCACCTTCCTCTGTGTCACCATGTAAGGTGGTATAGTATGCGGGAAGGGGCACCTGAGTTTCATCAGTGTCACATTCTGGCTCTGTAGAGTGCGAGGGGAATGTAGTGCTGTGGGTCAATGTATCAAGCAGAATCATCTAGCAGTGGCTGTGCATCAGTGCACTCCATCTCCGATTCATGTTGGACTGGGGAATTCAGAATTTCACTTGATAACACAGGCATAGCCTATGAAAAGAGCTCCGTGGAGTAATCTGAAGTGTGGGCTGCCGCATCCTTCACTTTTAGTGGGGGTGAAGGAGACAAGGAAAGGGTTGGTTCCTGACCAGAAGCCTGCACTGACGACTCAGTGCTTTCATTTTTTTAAACTTCAGAAGAGGAGGCGATAGAGCTGGAGGCTTTTTCAGCAATGTAACGCAAAACCAATTCCTGATGCTCCGGCTTTAAAAGCTGTTTACCTACTCCCAGAAAAGGGAGCCTTAAAGGCCTTCTTGTGCCAGCTGATGATGCAGGCTCAACACCTCCTGCCTTAGCTGCTATTGTGCTTTTGGCAATACCAGCAGATGCACCACCACCACCATCAGTACCAGCTGGCCCCCCCACACCCACGTCCGCAGCCTCTTCCACCATACGCAATAATTTTTGTGAAAATGGACTAAAAATACCAGCAGATATACAGCATGGTACTGTTTCAGAAGCAGACAGCTCTATACAGTCTAGGGATAATTGTAAATCTCCGTATATATTTCATGAGTCAGACACAGATGTCACAGGCTCAGTATGGATTACACAATAATATAAAAATTTGCAAAAGGGTACAGTATCACTAGATACAAGGTATATATAGTATAGTTTAAACATACTGAATCTCCGTATACATTTCAGGAGGCAAACACAGACGCTCTCAGGCCCAGTATAGATCCGACAACAATATAGAAAGTTGAGAAAGGGTACTATGGCGCCCCTGAGGGTACGGTCACCACAGAGGTACTGCACCTCAAGCAAAGGTGTGGTATCCCACCCTCAGGTAAGGAGGGATCACCACTCAGGACTCCTAACCCCGGCGGGAGGATGGCCTCATCCCAAACTGACTAGGAAAGGGTGTTGGGGGTTAGTGTGGAAGTTAGGTACAGTGGGAGGAGCTTAGGTAGTGGAGTGATTGTGGGCATCCAATCAGAAAGAGCAAGCGGACAGTTGATGGGTGGAGCTAGTCTGAGGTAAATGGATCTTTCTAGAGAGTTGTCTGTCGGTGACAGGACAGAGTAAGAGCAGGATTGCTGTGAGAGGGCTGAGGGTCAGAGAAGAGAGAAAAATCTTGTCCAAGCCCCTAGACTGGAAGGAAGGGGTCCTTGGGGCACGGGAAGTGCAATAAGCCACCTGTGAAACCCGTTTCTGGAGAAGGAAGGACCAGGCCTTGTTTGGGAAGGTGGCTCCTGAAGGTAGTGGAGAAATACGGTGCTCAGCTAGAAAGACGGAGGCTGAGGTAACTTTAAGTGCCTCAGTCGCAGCCGCATTCAATGCTCAAAAAGGCAGTAGTTGGAATAAAGGACCCCGGAGCCAGACCCTCGTCGCCCGGTGTGATCCGTGGCTGCAAGCTTGGGACACTGTTTGCGAAGGCCCACAGCAGGAAGGAAGGGAGAGATCAGCGCAGAGACACGGCCTAGAAAGGATACACAAGGAGGAGTCTTGAACAGGTGTTCCTGATCTACCTTTGACTTTGCTGGACCCCTCCCTCGGATGACACAGTACCAATCGGGTCAACTTGTGCACAAAACTTTTGAGGAAAAACTCAGAAACTGCACCCAACTGCATCCTTGGTGGCTTTTACAACTCACCTGCTACACACGCTACACTCACCATCACCGTCAACGGCTCACAAACACCATCTCAACTGCCCTGGGATACAGCTCTTCCCGTGGAGAGCTTCATCATCTTGTCTGCTTTAACACCGACACAGAGGATCTGCATTGCAGCGTTGGCTACCCTAGCTGAGTACCACGGGTGGCATCACGATCCCCTTTTTCCAAATTAATTATCATACCATCTTCCCCCTCATCTGAACTGTCATCTTCTTTATTGGACACCCAGGGCCACGGACCGGGTCCCAATCACCACCGTGACATACTTCCCCCTTAAAAGAGCCTGAAAGGCCCGGTACTGAGTAACCCCCGGCCCTGCGTGACGATTCATTTTAACACCAGATAACAGGGATATTGTCAGGATCCTGTCAGCGTCGGCAACTGCCACGACTGCAGGGTGACTTACCCATACTGCGGAAGAGCACGGGGCCCAATACGGTAGTGAAGGTTTAAGCAGACAGGACCTGAGGCACGGAAAATAGTAAGGTGTACCAGGACCTACGATCATGTGACTGCAGGGGGCGGAGCTTAGTGTCCTACTACTGCAGATGATGTAATGTACCTACTACAGGAATACTGTAGTAGAGGAGAGGAAAACGCAGGACAGAAAAGCCGAGGTCATACACGAGAGGGCGGTGCGGTACCAAAGGGACGAGCAGAGAATAGTCAAGTCACAAGCAGAGAGTCATACACGAGAGAGCGGTGCGGTACAAGAGGGACAGGCAAAACTCGTAACAGGGACAGAACCAGATCAAAACCAAACAAGCAACAAGTTATCAGGCACAAGGCACACGTACACAAGAGGTCAACTAACTCAGCCGAGGGCAGTAGTATAACTGACACCGGAACTAGGTCCAGTGAGCATTAAATAGCCGCCCTCTGCCAGAGAGAGGCAGAAACAATTAACCCCCTGTCTGACCAGGACGGGCCAAAGCGAAACCCCGTCCTGGATCATGACAGTACCCTCCTCTCAGTGGGGGGCCACTGGACCCCCAGGTCTCTCAGGATACTTGGCGTGAAAGGCCCGGACCAACCGATCCGCATGAACCGATCGAGCAGGAACCCACGACCGTTCTTCAGGACCATAGCCTTTCCAATGTACCAGATATTGAAGGGCACGACGGACCAACCTAGAGTCGACAATTCGTTCCACCTCGTACTCAGACTGCCCGTCTACCAAAACCGGTGGCGGGGAAGCTGATGATCCCTCCCCACCGGACCTCACAGGTTTCAAAAGGGCTCTATGGAAAACATTGGGGATCCGTAGAGATGGCGGGAGACACAACTGAAAAGCCACCGGGTTAACCGATTCAGTAATTTCATAGGGATCTAAAAACTTTAGGTCCAAGCTTCGCAGAGGGGACCTTGAGCCTTATATTCTTGGTAGATAACCATTCCTTATCCCCAATCTGGAACACCGGTCCCGCGGATCGTTTTTTGTCTGCAAAAAATGTAAATTTATCCTGGGCCTTCGTAATGTTACTCTGGACCTCCTGCCATACCTCCCCCAACCGCTGGATAGTCTCATCCGCCCCAGGACACCCAGAGTTCAATCGGGAAAATTCTCCAAAATGAGGATGAAACCCATAGTTGCAGAAAAAGGGAGATGTACCCGTAGGCTGGTTAATGCGGTTGTTAAACGCAAATTCGGCCAACGGTAACACAGAACACCAATCATCCTGTCGGGCTGAGGTCAAGCAACGCAGAATTTGCTCCAGAGACTGATTGGTCCGCTTGGTCTGCCCATTAGTCTCTGGATGATAAGCGGATGAAAAGGACAGACCAATACCCAACCTCTTACAAAAAGCCCTCCAAAATCTGGAAACAAATTGTACTCCTCTATCAGACACCACATTCAAGGGTACCCCATGCAACCGCACCACATGCTCAACAAACAATCTGGACAATGTTTCCGCATTAGGTAGAGCTGCCAAAGGTACAAAATGTGCATGCTTACTAAACCTGTCCACCACAACCCAAACGACGGTATTACCCTTGGAGGGGGGAAGGTTGATAATGAAATCCATGGACAAATGAGTCCGTGGTCTCTCAGGAATTGGCAGTGGTACCAATTCCCCGGCCGGCCGGTTATGGGGGTTTTTTTCACGGGCACAAACATTACATGCAGACAGATATTCCCCAACATCAGAGGCTAAAGAAGACCACCAGAATACTCTAGCAATGGCCTTCCGGGTAGCCGAGATCCCTGGATGTCCACCCAGAACTGAGTCATGGAACTCCCGGAGGACCTTGAGACGAAACTGAGCTGGCATGAAAAGTTTATCCACCGGCTAAGCTGGAGGTGCAAGAGACTGGGCTTCCCGAATCTCCCGTTCCAACATATTAGAAACACCTGTCATCACCACCCCAGGCTGAAGAATGGAGGATGGAGGTTCGGGGGGGACACCGGATCTAGACTGCGTGATAAGGCATCAGCTCTGACATTTTTGGATCCTGGCCGAAAAATGATCAAGAAGTTGAATCGGGAAAAAAAAACTGACCATCTAGCCTGTCTGGGAGTCAACCTTTTAGCTGACTCAATTTAAGCTAGGTTTTTGTGGTCCGTAATTACGGTTATAGGATGGACAGCCCCCTCCAAAAAATGCCTCCATTCTTCAAAGGCCAACTTTACGGCCAGAAGTTCTCGATTCCCAACATCATAGTTTCTCTCCGCAGGGGAGAATGTCTTCGAGAAAAAGGTGCAAGGTCTGAAATTGGTCAAAGTGGCGGGTCCCTGGGACAATACCGCCCCCACACCCACCTCTGAGGCGTCCACCTCAACAATAAATGGTTCAGACGGGTCCGGTTGAATAAGAACCGGAGCAGACATGAAACATTTTTTTAAAAACTGAAACGCCGCTATCACTGCGGCTGACCAATTCTTGATATCGGCCCTCTTTTGAGTCATGTCTGTGAGGGGTTTAACCACCTGTGAGAACCCCCTTATAAATTTGCGATAATAATTGGCGAATTCTAGGAAACGCTGCAGAGCCTTCAAATCACAAGGTTGAACCCACTCGACAATGGCCTGCACCTTATAAGGATCCATGGGATACCCTTCAGCAGACACAATGAACCCCAGAAAAGACAGTTCCTGAACAAAAATAAACATTTCTCTAGTTTAGCAAAGAGACAGTTCTCCCGATCCTTTGGAGAACTGCCCCAATATGACCAACGTGAGCCTGTTTATCAGGAGAGTAGATCAATATGTCATCCAAATACACCACCATAAAAAGTCCAATAAAATCAGAGAACACGTGATTTATGAAATTTTGGAAGACCGTTGGAGCATTGGTCAGACCGAAAGGCATGACCAAATTTTCAAACAACCCTTCAGTAGTGAGAAAAGCAGTTTTCCACTCATCTCCTTCCCGGACTCAGATAAGGTTATACGCTCCCCGTAGATCTAATTTTGAAAACCACTTAGCTCCGAACAACTGGTTGTATAAATCAGGAATATGTGGGAGGGGATACATATTTTTCACAGTTATCTTATTTATCTCACGAAAATCGAGGCATGGGCGTAAACCACCGTCTTTTTTCTTTACAAAAAAGAACCCCGCCGCCATGGGAGAAACAGAAGGATGAATGTGTCCCTTACGGAGACTCTCGGAAATGTGTTCCTTCATCGCAGCCCGTTCTGGACCTGAAAGGTTATACAAGCGGGCCTTGGGCAATTTAGCACCTGGAACCAGGTCAATGGCACAATCAAATGGGCGGTGTGGTGGTAAAACTTCAGCTTCTTTTTTGGAGAAAGCGTCCATATAGTCTTTTAGGTACTCCTGAATACCTTCCAGACCCACGGACGACACAGACACAGTAACAAGACATTTTTCAGAACAATAGGGACCCCATTTAACAATGTCCCGAGATTCCCAATTAATCACAGGATTATGCAATTGTAACCAGGGGAACCCCAACACCAGTCCCGCAGGCAAGTTGTCCAGAACAAAACATGAAATATGTTCCTGGTGCAAGGAACTCACTTTAAGGAGAAACTCGTCTGTACGAAATATGACATCATTCTTAGCCAGTGGTGTTTTGTCAATGGCAACAACGTGAATAGGAGTCTCCAACCTAACTGTCCCTAACTTACACCTGGACACCAAGTCAGAGTCAATAAAGTTCAACGACGATCCACAATCCACGAAAGCAGAAGTGGTTGTGGAGACACTCCCACAACAAAGTTCCACTTGTAAGAACATTTTAGAAAATGGAGAAAAGGGTACCTGAGAGCCTGGGTGATCTCCACGACAATCACCCGGGCTCAGTCGCTTGCAGGTTGGTTCTGTTGGAATCCCCACAGAAAAAACAGCACTTTCCCAAGCGCCGTTGTCTCTTTCCTTTCTCCTTGAAGTTGATGGTTCCCATCTCCATGGTTTCCAATGTAAGACTGGCTCCCCTTCCTTGAGAAAATAATGGGGTTTCAACCTGCATCACTCCCCTGGCTCGTAGCCTGCGATCCATTCGGACGGCTTGTGTCATAACCTCCTCCAGGAAATCAGGCGGAGAGTGGAGAGCCAAGGCATCTTTCAGATGTTCAGACAGGCCTCTACGGAACAAACCCTGGAGTGCAGCATCATTCCAGCAGACCTCAGCAGCCCAGCGTCTGAACTCTGAGCAGAACCACTCGGCTGAGTGCTTCCCCTGACACACACTCATCACCCTGTCCTCAGCCATACGTATCCAATCAGGCTCATCATAAATATGCCCCAAGGCCTCAAAAATGCATCCACAGTCATATGCTCAGGGGCAGTGGTAGGAAGGGAGAAAGCCCAAGCCTAGGGAGCTCCCCTTAACAGAGACATAATGACCCCTACTCTCTGACTTTCATCCCCCGAAGAGTGTTGTCTCAATTGAAAAAAAAGCTTACAGCCCTCCTTGAACACTTTGAATTCCCTTCTATCTCCAGAAAAAGTATCCGGTAACTTAACCGGAGATTCAAGGGAAATTACTGTAACCTCCCGAGCCCCTGATGATAAAACCCCCTGCACAGTGTCTCTGAGACATCTGAGTCAGGTGCTTTACCTGCTCAGAAAGAGCGTGCATAGGATCCATCACACACACAGGAGAAGGGGAGCAGAGAAAAAAAAAATGGTAACGGTCAGTTATAATGTCAGGATCCTGTCAGCATCGGCAACTGCCACGACTGCAGGGTGACTTACCCACACTGCGGAAGAGCACGGGGCCCAATACGGTAGTGAAGGTTTAAGCAGACAGGACCTGAGGCACCGAAAATCGTAAGGAGTACCAGGACCTACGATCATGTGACAGCAGGGGGCGGGGCTTAGCGTCCTACTACTGCAGATGATGTAATGTACCTACTGCAGGAATACTGTAGTAGAGGAGAGGAAAACGCAGGTCAGAAAAGCCGAGGTCATACACGAGAGGGCGGTGCGGTACCAAAGGGACGAGCAGAGAATAGTCAAGTCACAAGCAGAGAGTTATACACGAGAGAGCGGTGCGGTACAAGTGGGACAGGCAAAACTCGTAACAGGGACAGAACCGGATCAAAACCAAACAAGCAACAAGTTATCAGGCACAAGGCACACATACACAAGAGGTCAACTAACTCAGCCGAGGGCAGGAGTATAACTGACACCGGACCTAGGTCCAGTGAGCATTAAATAGCCACCCTCTGCCAGAGAGAGGCAGAAACAATTAACCCCCTGTCTGACCAGGACGGGCCAAAGCGAAACCCCGTCCTGGATCATGACAGATATATTGTATAGTTTCAACATTATAAATCTACGTATATATTTGAGGAGGCAGACACAGATGCTGTCATGGCCAGTATGGATTCGGCAACAAACTAAAAAGTAGAAAAAGGGTACAGTATCACCAGATCCAAGGTATATATAGTATAGTTTCAACATTAAAAATCTCCGTATTTATTTTAGGAGGCAGACACAGACGCTCTGAGGCCCAGTATGGATTACACAACAATATAAAAAGCAGTAAAAGGGGAATGGATCCCAAGCGTACTGCTGTATACAGTGTTGGGGTCATTTGGCGATCTACATATATATTTTAAGAGTAACACACAGCCTCTCACAGGCTCAGTATGGATCACACCATAATATAAAAAGAAGATCCGCAAGAAATAATCACACATGTGTGCCAATGCTCCAGGTGTCAATGATGCACTTTGAGTGGTGGGTGGAGGATGAATTTCGGGCACAAAGGGTACTGGATCAATAGATACAAGGTACAGTGGGGAAAAAAAGTATTTAGTCAGTCAGCAATAGTGCAAGTTCCACCACTTAAAAAGATGAGAGACGTCTGTAATTTACATCATAGGTAGACCTCAACTATGGGAGACAAACTGAGAAAAAAAAATCCAGAAAATCACATTGTCTGTTTTTTTTCATTTTATTTGCATATTATGGTGGAAAATAAGTATTTGGTCAGAAACAAGCAATCAAGATTTCTGGCTCTCACAGACCTGTAACTTCTTCTTTAAGAGTCTCCTCTTTCCTCCACTCATTACCTGTAGTAATGGCACCTGTTTAAACTTGTTATCAGTATAAAAAGACACCTGTGCACACCCTCAAACAGTCTGACTCCAAACTCCACTATGATGAAGACCAAAGAGCTGTCAAAGGACACCAGAAACAAAATTGTAGCCCTGCACCAGGCTGGGAAGACTGAATCTGCAATAGCCAACCAGCTTGGAGTGAAGAGATCAACTGTGGGAGCAATAATTAGAAAATGGAAGACATACAAGACCACTGATAATCTCCCTCGATCTGGTGCTCCACGCAAAATCCCACCCCGTGGGGTCAGAATGATCACAAGAACGGTGAGCAAAAATCCCAGAACCACGCGGGGGGACCTAGTGAATGAACTGCAGAGAGCTGGGACCAATGTAACAAGGCCTACCATAAGTAACACCCTACGCCACCATGGACTCAGATCCTGCAGTGCCAGACGTGTCCCACTGCTTAAGCCTGTACATGTCCGGGCCTGTCTGAAGTTTGCTAGAGAGCATTTGGATGATCCAGAGGAGTTTTGGGAGAATGTCCTATAGTCTGATGAAACCAAACTGAAACTGTTTGGTAGAAACACAACTTGTCGTGTTTGGAGGAAAAAGAATACTGAGTTGCATCCATCAAACACAATACCTACTGTAAAGCATGGTGGTGGAAACATCATGCTTTGGGGCTGTTTCTCTGCAAAGGGGCCAGGACGACTGATCCGGGTACATGAAAGAATGAATGGGGCCATGTATCGTGAGATTTTGAGTGCAAACCTCCTTCCATCAGCAAGGGCATTGAAGATGAAACATGGCTGGGTCTTTCAACATGACAATGATCCAAAACACACCGCCAGGGCAACGAAGGAGTGGCTTCGTAAGAAGCATTTCAAGGTCCTGGAGTGGCCTAGCCAGTCTCCAGATCTCAACCCTATAGAAAACCTTTGGAGGGAGTTGAAAGTCCGTGTTGCCAAGCGAAAAGCCAAAAACATCACTGCTCTAGAGGAGATCTGCATGGAGGAATGGGCCAACATACCAACAACAGTGTGTGGCAACCTTGTGAAGACTTACAGAAAATGTTTGACCTCTGTCATTGCCAACAAAGGATATATCACAAAGTATTGAGATGAAATTTTGTTTCTGACCAAATACTTATTTTCCACCATAATATGCAAAGAAAATGAAAAAAAAAACAGACAATGTGATTTTCTGGATTTTTTTTTCTCAGTTTGTCTCCCATAGTTGAGGTCTACCTATGATGTAAATTACAGACGCCTCTCATCTTTTTAAGTGGTGGAACTTGCACTATTGCTGACTGACTAAATACTTTTTTTCCCCACTGTATATATAGTCTACTTAAAATACAAAAAAATTTCTGTATGTATTTCAGGAGGCAGACACATATGCTCACACTGTATACAGTGTTGGGTTAATCTTAAATCTACAAATATATTTCTGTAGTTACAGACAGACGTTCACAGGCTCAGTATGGATTACACAAGAATATAAAAACTTGCAAAAGGGTAATGTTTTACAATCGGTCATCTGCATACAGTGTTGGTGTCATTTTAAATCTCCTTATATTTTACCAGAGTAAGACACAAACTCTCACAGGCACAGTATGGATTACACCCGAATATAAAAATGAGAAAAGGGAAATGTATTCGAAACGTACACCAGTGTACAGTGTTGGAGTACTTTGAAATCTTTGTTTATATTTCAGTGTCAGTCTGCCAGTCCAGACTCACCGCTAGAGGAAGGTAGATGGATAAAAGTACAGACGTAAAGTCGAGTGATTTTAGATGTTTTTGAATTTATAATCACGGGAAAACCTCCCGGGAGAATTCGCAGAGGCGATGCTGACCCTCAATAACTTTAACTGTGTATACAGCTAAAACGCAAATTAGTGAAGAAAGGGTTGCTGTATAGCAGTTGCGTCGATCCCATCACCGTAACTCATCTCCATCAAATTGTGATCACAGGGAGAGTTGTAGACATGGTCCTCACTACCTATCATGATCTGTCTGGTCACTTTGGAGTGCAAAACACACAAGCCACAGGCCATAGGAGATTCTGTTGGATTGCCATGAGAGGACACATTGAAAAATGGTGGCAGGAATGTCACACGTCTGTGACTATGAAAAATGTGAAAGGTGATCATAAAGCACCATTGCATCCGATTGGGAGCTGACGTCCATTACAAATGGTAGCCATTGGTAATCTGAAGGTAGAGGCCAGCAGGACAGGACATAGCTACAGTGGTGGCCAAAAGTATTGACACCCCTGCAATTTTGTCAGATAATACTCAGTTTCTTCCTGAAAATTATTGCAAACACAAATTCTTTGTTATTATTATCTTCATTTAATTTGTCTTAAATGAAAAAACACAAAAAGAATTGTCGTAAAGCCAAATTAGATATAATTCCACACCAAACATAAAAAAGAGGGTGGACAAAAGTATTGGCACTGTTCGAAAAATCATGTGATGCTTCTCTAATTTGTGTAATTAACAGCACCTGTAACTTACCTGTGGCACCTAACAGGTGATGGCAATAACTAAATCACACTTGAAGCCAGTTGACATGGATTAAAGTTGACTCAACCTCTGTTCTGTGTCCTTGTGTGTACCACATTGAGCATGGAGAAAAGAAAGAAGACCAAAGAACTGTCTGAGGACTTGAGAAATCAAATTGTGAGGAAGCATGAGCAATCTCAAGGCTACAAGTCCTTCTTTAAAGACCTGAATGTTCCTGTGTCTACCGTGCGCAGTGTCATCGAGAAGTTTAAAGCCAATGGCACTGTGGCTAACCTCCCTAGATGTGGACGGAAAAGAAAAATTGACCAGAGATTTCAACGCAAGTGTCATGGTCCAGTCCGGAGTTTATCTTCTGCTGTCTTCACTCCGGACTGGTCATGCAGGGGTTAATCTCCTCAGCCTCGTTCTGGAGCTAGCTGGGCTATTTCAATCCCTCACAGCCTGCTGACCAGTGTTAGTGATAGCTCAAGCTTGCAGTTTAGAGCCGCTGACCCTTGTACCCTGGTGATCCTCCTGCCTTGGACTGATATTCACGTGTATGACCCGGACTGATTTCTGACCCCGTCTCTTGGTATTCCTTTCTGCTGTTACGTTCCCTCTCTGGCATCTGACTCCCTGGCTTGTACCCCGACCACGTATTTCGTCTCACGTTTTGGACCCTGTGCTCATGTTCTGACTTTCTGACTCTCGGCTTTGGTATTTTGACTACTTGTATTGCTGCTCCTTCTGGTACGTCTGCTCCTGTTAGTTTCTGACTCGGTTCGTCTGACTATTCTCTCTCGTTACCTGTGGCACCTGTGCTGTTGCTCAGAGTTGCTGCTCTTAGTGTATAACCTCTCTTCCCTCACCAGCTCCCCCTGGTGGAGGTTTCACTACAGCAAGATTGTGCGGATGTAGGATAAAGAGCCTCTACTAACATCCAAACAAGTTCAAGCTGCCCTGCAGTCCGAGGGTACAACAGTGTCAACCCGTACTATCCATCGGCATCTGAATGAAAAGGGACTGTATGGTAGGAGACCCAGGAAGACCCCACTTCTTACCCCGAGACATAAAAAAGCCAGACTGGATTTTGCCAAAACTTACCTGAAAAAGAATAAAACGTTTTGGAAGAATGTTCTCTGGTCAGGTGAGACAAAAGTAGAGCTTTTTGGGCAAAGTCATCAACATAGAGTTTACAGGAGAAAAAAAGAGGCATTCAAAGCAAAAACACGGTCCCTATAGTCAAACATGGCGGAGGTTCCCTGATGTTTTGGGGTTGCTTTGCTGCTTCTGGCACTGGACTGCTTGACCGTGTGCATGGCATTATGAAGTCTGAAGACTACCAACAAATTTTGCAGCATAATGTAGGGCCCAGTGTGAGAAAGCTGGGTCTCCCTCAGAGGTCATGGGTCTTCCAGCAGGACAGTGACCCAAAACACACTTCAAAAGTGCTAGAAAATGGTTTGAGAGAAAGCACTGGAGACTTCTAAGGTGGCCAGCAATGAGTCCAGACCTGAATCCCATAGAACACCTGTGGAGAGATCTAAAAATGGCAGTTTGGAGAAGGCACCCTTCTAATATCAGGGACCTGGAGCAGTTTGCCAAAGAAGAATGGTCTAAAATTCCAGCAGAGCATTGTAAGAAACTCATTGATGGTTACCGGAAGCGGTTGGTCGCAGCTATTTTGGCTAAAGGTTGTGCAAACAAGTATTAGGCTGAGGGTGCCAATACTTTTGTCCGGCCCATTTTTGGAGTTTTGTGTGAAATGATCAATGTTTTGCTTTTTGCTTCATTCTCTTTTGTGTTTTTTTCATTTAAGACAAATTAAATGAAGATAATAATACCAAAGAATTTGTGTTTGCAATCATTTTCAGGAAGAAACTGAGTATTATCTGACAAAATTGCAGGGGTGTCAATACTTTTGGCCACAACTGTACATCTTAACCATCATCGATCAGTACACCAAATTTGTAGTGGCCGTCCCTGAGACGGATTTAACTGGGCAGACTACACAGCAGTGGAGCAGGGAGAGGTAAGTATTGCAAGTGCTGTGTCCCTGAGCAAGCAGGGGGAACCCACTCGTGGGAGCCGGTACTGGCACAGGGCCCCTCATAGTACGCCAGTGTGTCTGACGGTGAGTGGGCCCCCCCCACCATCAGAGACACTTTATTGTACTATGAGAGGCCCTGTGCCAGTGCCGTCACCCAAGGGTTGGGCCACACACCTGTTGAGGGCAACAGCACTTGCCCGGGTGCGGCAGGTGTTGACCCCGGGCCTGGGGTGGGGGGGCAGCCCATTTCGGGTGGTTTAAAAAATGGCATATGCTGATATGGACTTTCAGCTGCTGCAAATGGTGGAATTGGAGAAGTCAGAGGAAGAGGAGGACAAAAGCATAAGTGGTATGCTTATGCTTATGATGGCGTCATCTGCGCTTACCAGCTGTATGCATTCCTCAAAACACTGAAGGACTTTACAGAGGTCTTTCAGCTTTGACCACTGCACACTCAACAATTCCATGTCTGCCCTCAAACTGCGTTCCCGTGTATCCTCCCACAAATGCATTACAACCTGCCTCTGTTCGCACAGCCTCTCAACCATGTGCATGGTGGAGTTCCATCTTGTAGCAACGTCTATGATTAGGTGGTGCTTGGGGAGGTTGAGTGATCGCTGCAGCTTCTGCATACGACAGGAGTGGATGTTTGAGCGACAGATGTACGAGCACAGTCTTCGCACCTTATGGAGCAGGGCTGTTAACTCCGGATAATTATTTAGGAAGCACTGCACCACCAGGTTCAAGGTGTGAGCCAGGCAAGGTATGTGTGTGTTTTGGAAGGGCTATGGCTGCCACAAAATTCCGCCCATTATCACTGACTACCTTGCCTGGCTCAAGATGTAGACTGCCCAGCCATGACTCAGTTTGTCGATGCAAGTAGTCGGCCAGTACCTCCGCAGTGTGTCTACTGTCGCCCATAGACATCATTTTTAAAACAGCCTGCTGCCGCTTACCACTAGCTGTTCGATAGTGGTACACCTCGTGTGCAACACTGACAGATGTGGATGGAGTGCTCGCGCGACTGCGCTCTGTGGACGAGCTTTCGCTTCTGGAGGAGGAGGAGGGTCGAGCGCCTACACCCAACTGTTTCCTATACCGTGGGCTAGGCAGCACAGTTCCACTGTCGCTGTCCCCTGTGGAGCCTGCATCAACCACATTAACCCAGTGCGCAGTGATGGACACGTAATGGCCCTGGCCATGCCTACTGGTCCATGCATCTGTTGTGAGGTGCACCTTTCCACTCACTGATTGTTTTAGTGCATAGACAATGCGGTCTTTCACATGCTGGTGGAGGGCAGGGATGGCTTTTTGAGAAAAGAAGTGCCGACTCGGTAGGTCATAGCGTGGGAAAGCGTAGACCATGAGCTCTCAGAAAGCTTCGCTTTCAACCAAATGGAAGGGCATCATCTCCAATGAGATCAGTTTGGCAATGTAGGCGTTCAAAGCCAGTGTACGCGGATGAGAGGATGAGTACTTTCTTGTCCTACTCAGAGTGTCTGGTAGGGTGATCTGGACTTGAGAGCTACATATGGGGGAGCTAGCATTGGACATGACGGACTGAGAAGGGGTTGGTGATGGTGAGGGTGTTGATGGCCTAGATTCAATGTTTCCTCGCGAAAATATTGTGTTTGTGTGAATGGTTTGGCCTAGCGACGACACCTCAACATTTCTTGATGGTGGTGTGCTTAGCGGTGGCCTTACAGTGGGGGAAGCGATGGAGGGTTGCCAGCTAACTTGAGTCTGAGCAGGTGCACATGTGCTACCTGAGCTTTTATAGTCCGTCCACGCTTGCAAGTGCATGTTGGTTAAATGTCTAAGCATGCAACTGGTATTCAAATTTCTTAGATTTTTCCCTCTGCTAAAGGTCCTTCAGCACCTCTTACAGATAACCTTTGCGTCATCAATAGGATTTTGTTCAAAAAAGTCCCACACTGTACTCTTTCCTACTATGGTACAAATTTTCAGGGCTTGCACGCTGTGCTAATTTGACCATCTGGTCAAGCTGTCCTGCAACTCTTTTAGTTTTCTTGCCAAGTTTTTTGACAGCTACGGGCCTGCCGGATAACCGATGCTGTGATGACGATGCCTGCTACGGATCCTTCTCCTGTTCTGACCTATTGTCACCAGCACCCTCTTCGCCCAATGGATGCCAATCCGGGTCAAGAACTGGGTCATCCATCACCTCCTCTTCAAAGTCATCTGCATTTTCCTCTTTACCTTCCTCTGTGTCACCGTGTAAGGTGGTATAGTATGTGGGAAGGGGCACCTGAGTTTCATCAGGGTCAGATTCTGGCACAGTAGACTGCGAGGGCAATGTAGTGCTCTGGGTAAGTGGCAATGGCTGTGCATCAGTGCACTCCATGTCAGACTGCTCAATACGGTGTATAAAGAAATGGAAATGTCTGTATATGTATTTACGGAGTGTCACACACACACGCTGACTCTGTGTAGATGTGACAGTAATAAGAACACAAGATATCCGATACTGTTTGATAATCGGACACCTTGTATGTATGGAAAAATGTTAATCTCCATGTATTTTTTTACGGAGTCACACACATATAGCATGTATTTGTCCGTGATACCAGCCGGTACACGGTAGTGTGTGAGGAGCGTACACCTCTATACGGTGTGTGAAAAAGTTTACGCTCAGTATCTACTGTGCAGAAAAAAAGGAAAAAAAGAATTTTTGCTTTTAAAAAAGCAGTCTGCACAGCAGTGTGCAAACAGCAATGCAGCTATCAGGTACCCTTAGGCTAAGTGCACACGTTGCAGAAAATTTCTGCTCAAAAACCTGAATCCCTTCCCAGAAACCGCACCTATTTTTCCGCGGCGTTTTTTGCGCGGTTTTGATGCGTTTTTGATGCGTTTTTTCCGCAGCGGTTTCAAACCACATGGAAGAAGCCAAAACCGCTGAAAAATCCACAAAATTAAATAGCATGCTGCGGTTTTTACCGCGATGCGGTTTTTTCGCGGTAAAAAACGCATCAATGTGCACAAAAAGTGCAAAATGCATAGAAATGACTGGGAAGCTTATTTTTAGCGGTTTTATAGTGAAAACCGCAGTAAAAACCACTAAAAAAAATGCTGTGTGTGAACACAGCCTTATTAGGCAGCCTAATGACCAACAGAGCTGCTGCACAAAAAAGTGTGAAAAAATGAACGCTTGCTAACTGCAGAGAAAAGGAAAAAAAAAGTTTGCTTTTAAAAAAGCACTCTGCACAGCAGTGTGCAAACAGCAATGCAGCTATCAGGGAGCCTTATAAGGCAGCCTAATAACCAACAGAGCTGCTGCACACAAATATATCCTCCCCTGTCACTGCACACTATACAGTTGTGTTTTACAGTGACATTCGCTATCAGCACAAGCAAATTTTTTTACTTTTTCCCTGCCTAAACACTCTCCCTATTGAGAACGATCAGCAGCAATGTTACACCGCTCCGTCATACTCACCCGGCCTCAGCTCCCACGCTGCAGCCGGCCTCCGCTCCCACGCTGCAGCCTCTCTCCACCCGACGGCCACGGCGGTCACCTCTGACGGACTCGCGGCCAACGCCATCCCTGCATGCAATGCGCATGCGCGATAGGCCGCGCCTCCCTGCTGCTTCTAGTGCTCCGGCTGTGCCCTAACCCGGAAGCACCTTCGGACCAATGGCAGACCAGACGGGGCTATATGAGGCCGCTTCACCCTGAGGGAGGCGCCTGTTCGTTGTGCTACCTTGCACACTGGGCCCTGCTTGCTCCTGTGCTCTCTACAGTTTCTCGGTGCCGTCCTGAGTGTTACCTGCAGCAACCTCGCAGCCTCTCTTCCGTGTTTGCTAACAGTTATTCTCAGTCCTGCTCCAGTGTTCCTGTTTCCGCCGTCTCCTGCCTCCGGTGTTCCTGATCCATCCTGCTCCAGTCCTGCCGTCCTGCTCCAGTCCTGCCTCTGGTGTTCCTGTTCCATCCTGTTCCATTCCTGCCTCTGGTGTTCCTGTTCCATCCTGTTCCAGTCCTGCCGTCCTACTCCAGTCCTGCCTCCGGTGTTCCTGTTCCATCCTGTTCCAGTCCTGCCGTCCTACTCCAGTCCTGCCTGCGGTAGTCCAGTTCCATCCTGCTCCAGTCCTTCCGTCCTCCTTTATTCCTGTCTCCTGTGTTCCAACTCTGTCCTGTCATCTACACTTCAGTTCCTCCACGTTCCAGTCTATAGTCTTACTCCATTCCTGTCTCCTGTGTGCCAGCCCTGTTCTGTCATCTACACTTCAGTCCCACTGTCCTACTCCAGTCCATCCTGAGCCGTCCCTCTCGGTACCGGCTACCGTGGTGCTCAAACCCCTGGGCCTGCTCCTAACGGTTCCTGTATAGGGGTCGGTTCCACCTGGCAGCTCGCCCAGGGCCCCTCGGTGCCACGGTCCAGAGGGTCCACTCCTGGAGATTCCGGCGCCTGACCACCCACGCAAACAAGCAACCTCTCCCTATGCTAAGATCGGCAGAAAGAAACAAGAGAATGCTGGAGTCCAGATCTATCTAAAGCAGTACAAAATTTTATTGACAAAAAACAGGCACATACAGAACAATCATGATAATAAAAAGGCAATAAATGAATGCCCGGAGCCCACTGAAACAGACAAATCAGCAACAAATAAATTTGTTATCATGTGAAAAGCACTCAGGCCTTTTGTAAGGGAAATGAATTAGTGCAAGTAAAAAGTGCTGGGGAATCTGCACTGAAAAGAGTTAATCCACAGAAGTATATTGCACTAGACTCTGAAAATGCAGCATATCTTAAGGGGGGCAATAAAACATCACCACCAAACCAGGGTCCCAGCAGTAGCGAGTGCAGTACAATATAGGCAGAGAGAAAAAAAAAAGGGTTCAGCACTATGTGTTATATCTATTGCACAGATGCCTAAACGAAGGGGAAGAGAAATATCATTGTGTGTACATACCCATCATGTCCTGGTGCAAAGAGAGCACTGATTTGTGCACCCCGAGGAAGCAGCATTTTCACTGTGAAACACGTGTTGGGGTGCACAAATCAGCGCTCTCTTTGCACCAGGACATGATGGGTATGTCCACTACTTTAAATTAACCCCCCAATGTATCCCCCCCAGGGCCCCTAATGAATTTTGTAAATGCCTCATGTTGCCTATACTGTCTGTGAGCTGCCCGCTCACAGGCAGCACGTGACCCCTGGCTGCAGCCGGCTCTTGCTTCCACTGACATCCCGTCAACTGCTGGCAGTAGCCCGACTCCCTCTTCCTCCTTCCGTGCTGGCTGGCAGGTTGTGGGCGGGGTTATCCCCGCACGTCACACCTGGCATCCACTGCGCGCCCATTCATTGAGAAAGCGCGGTGGATGCTGGGTGTGACACGGGGGGGTAACCCCGCCCACAACCCAGCAGCCACTGCGGGGACCCAGTGCTGAATCACGCCTCACCGGTCGTGATGTCAGTGCTGGGTCACGTGCTGCCTGTGAGCGGCCACAGTTAGCGTAGCTCACAGGCAGTATAGGCAACATAAGGTATTTACAAAATTCATTAGGGGTCCTGGGGGGATACATTGGGAGGTTAATTTAAAGTAGTGGACAACCCCTTTAAGAATAGGGGATAACTTCACAATTATTGGAAGTCCAATGCCTATGACTCCCACCGATTCTGAGAATGGGCTCTGTAAAGCCTTGTCTGAATAGAGGTCTAATATGCGGTTTATGCCTCCAAAACTTTCACAAAGGGCATTACAGAATCCCATTCTCAGGAACAGTGGCGATCGAGAAGTTATACCTTAATACAGCAAAAAAGGGGCAGCAGTGCTTACCTGCCCAGGTCTAAGAACTAATGCGCTGTCAGGATGCAGCAAACCCATGTAGTAAAGAAGGTGGCGACACAGATGCAAAATACTGATGAGACAACCACTCGCAACCTACCAATTCATCGAGGGGCTGACTGCTTAGTATTAAATTGCACAAAAGCGGCATGTATAGGGCGCTGTTGACACACAGGTATCTGGCTTGCAGCCTATTAGTGATGCCCATACTATTAGATTAGGTGGACTGCCCAGCACTCTCTAAATTTAATGCTGTGCTTGGCTGCACCCTAAAAAATGAAGTGCAAAAATATATTTTATATATATATATACACATAATATATAAGGTATTGGTCGATCTTTTGGGCAAGATATGGAAGTTCGCAACCTGCGTCAAGGGTCCTCACACTTGCGAGTCCTTACACTAAACTTAATAGCAAAGCCACAAAAAGAGGACTAAAAATCCTCCAAAAATTATAATTCAAGAATCCTTGAATTTTTGTAGGATTTTTAGCCCTCTTTTTGTGACTTTGCTATTAAGTTTAGACAACAACAAGCTAAGTACTCTGTGCTTATATCTCACTCCTGATGAACCTTGGAAAAGGGGAAACGCGTTGAGTTGTAGCATAGCTTAGGCTAGTTTCACATTAGCGTTTTTTTGCGCAGCGCATCGTGCGCATAAAAAACGCAAAGAAAAACGCAAAACAAATGTGCGTTTTTTTTTCATCATGCGCACGCTGATGCGTCAAAATAATGCAGTGTTACTTGCGTTTTACATGCGTTTTTGCATGCGGTTGCGTTTTTTATGCGCATGCGTTTTTAGGTGTGACATTTCACAATAGAAAAATCCTTGACCACCAATGGGTCACCAGTGGGCGTGTGTCATTGGAATGTTTTATAGACCCTGTACTGCTGAATTCATCAGATTTTGCTGCTGTTTCCGGTGTCAAGATGGACCTGCGTCTGGATAATTTCCGCTTCAAGCTGGATCTTGACATTGCACTGTCTCAGGCGTATGTCTTTTGTTGCCAGCAAGAAAGGGAGAGGGAGAGACAGCAGAGACAGCAGCGGCGTCGGTTTTGGAGGCATCCAATCATCGAACTCCGGCCAAGCCGTGGAGCATATCACACGCTGTACAGCGAGCTACAGGAAAACCCGGAGAAATTTGCTGACTATACACGGATGTCCCAGGAAAGCTTCCTTGACTTGCTGGGTATGGTTGAAGGAAACATCCGGAGAAGGGACACTCAGCTCCGGCGTGCCATTCCTCCCGAAGAAAGGCTCCTTGTCACCTTACGGTATGTATGTTGTTATGTTTGCATAATTTTTTTGGCTTTTTGCTTTTTTTTTTTTTTTTTTGTCCAAAAAATTTGGTTTTTTTTGGCTATTGAATTTGAACATTATTTTTGGGAAATTGCTTTTTTGCATAATGGTTTTTCTTCTGTCATGTACTAATCCCAAGCCTTTATAAAATGTTTTTTTGCTATGTTGTATTAAAAAAACATGCAAAATAGTTAGGCCATGTACTTTTTTATTTTCAGTGTTTTTAGTAATACCCAAGACATAAATACAATTATTTTTTCTTTTTATGTTTGGCAGGTTCCTGGCAACTGGAGAGAGTCTTTCATCCCTGCATTTCCAGTACCGGCTGGGAATCTCTACTTTATCCGGGATTGTTGCCGACACCTGCAGGGCTCTGTGGGATGTTCTGTGTCCGGAGTTTCTGCCATTGCCCACTGCCGAAAAGTGGCTTCAAATATCGGACAAATTCTGGGCAGTCTGCAATTTCCCGAACTGCCTAGGAGCGGTGGACGGGAAGCACATCCGCATCACAAAACCCGCAAGAAGTGGCTCCGAGTACTACAACTACAAGAAGTACTTTTCCACAGTCCTAATGGCCATTGCGGATGCAGACTGCCGGTTTGTGGCGGTGGACATAGGGGCATTCGGATGGGGCAACGATTCCCAGACTTTTAAGAACTCTGATATGGGCTGGAGGTTGTACGGCAACCATTTCAATTTTCCACTGGCACGGCCTCTTCCCCAAACCCAAACTCCACCACTGCCATTTGTAGTGGTTGGGGATGAGGCATTTCAGATGTGCCCAAACCTGCTGAAGCCGTACTCCAGCCGTGACTTGGACCACCGCAAGAAAATTTTCAACTACAGGCTTTCGAGGGCTCGCAGGAGCTGTGGAGCTGTGGAGCCTAGAAAAGAAAGACAAACATTAATCTTTGAAAGATTTTAAAATAAAAAATATCTAAAACTAGCTGAAGAGCCCGGCGCTGCCCGGGCATAGTAACTACTGTGGTTAGTTATAGAAATTTAAAATTATCCTCCATCCCATAATCCCGTGCCCATATTCCATCATACATATCCTCCATCCCATAGTCCTGTGCCCATATACCCATCATACATATTCGCCATCTCATATGCCTGTGCCCATATACCCATCATACATATTCGCCATCCCATAGTCCCGTGCCCATATACCATCATACATATCCTCTATCCCATGCCCATATACCCATCATATATATCCTCCATCCCATAGTCCCGTGCCCATATTCCATCATACATATCCTCCATCCCATAGTCCTGTGCCCATATACCCATCATACATATTCGCCATCTCATATGCCTGTGCCCATATACACATCATACATATTCGCCATCCCATAGTCCCGTGCCCATATACCATCATACATATCCTCTATCCCATGCCCATATACCCATCATATATATCCTCCATCCCATAGTCCCGTGCCCATATACCCAAACAAACAAACATGAAAATAAATGCAAAAAAAGAAACAAACATCGAAAAAAACAACCATGAAAATTTAAAAAAAAAAATAAATAAATAAATAAATAAAGCAAACTAGAAAATAAGTAAAAAAAAAAAAAAAAAAACAGTCCGTCTGTACTTACATCACGTCTACCCGCCCGCACTTGGCCTTGCTGCTCCTGCCGTTCCTCCGGTGGTGGTGGCGTGATGGAGGATGAGGTCTGAAAATTAAACAGAAAAAATTAATCACATGTGTTTATTTTTTCAAATCCATACGGAAGCATAGTACTCACTTCTTCTGCCTCTTGCCCTGTCCCGGGGACATATTCTTCACCAGATGAAGACATGCTGCAATAAAAAAAAAAAGAGACATAAGTACATAGAAATGTATTGAAATTTCAGCCAGACATTAGGTTTTTCATACTTACATTGGTGCAGCTTGTGCTGTGTGTCCACTAGTGAGCAATCCTTAAAGTATTGTGGAATCCCAGTGCCCACACCATTTTATCACCTTGGTTTTTTTTTTTTTTTTTACTGTCTAGACCAAATTTCAGTCATGTTTATTTAAAAAACGCATGCGCATAAAAACGCAAGCGTGCGCAAGACCATGCGCAAGTATTGCGCTCCCATAGGCTCCAATGTGGTGTTTTTGCGCATTCCGTGCGCATTCCGTGCGCATGCGTTGTTTTAACGAGACAGGGCGGAACCAAAAATGCAACATGTTGCGTCTGACGCGCCTGGCGCGAAAGACAAAAAAACGCATGCGCACGAAAGCGCAAATATGCGCAAAACCATGCGCACATCATGTAAAATATAGGTGCGCAGTGCGCATGCGCACTGGTGCGCCCGATGCGCTGCGCACAAAAGCGCTAATGTGAAACCAGCCTTAGAGTGTTATCTGCTTTTTGAGTTGTAACATAGCCTAGAGTGGTATCTGCTTTTTACTGGTGGTGTGGGTTATTATATATGTATTTACTATTTCTAAAGGTGAAAATGGACATTAATATGGGGACCTGATTGGGAATGATTCTAGCCAACGTTGTCATTTCTTTGTTATACGTATATCTGTTACTTTATTGTATTATCACCTCAGTCCCTTCACACAGCCAATTGAGACTTGCTGTGTACAATGTTTTTGATAATACAAAACAATCTAATATCACCATCATCTTTGATATATGTATATCTGTTACTTCATTGTATCATCATCCGTACCTGATTGGGGGTTGATTCCAGCCAATTAAGGCTTGTTGTACACATTTTTTGATAACAATAAATAATCTAATGATGTTGTCATTTCATGGAGATATATGTATATCTGTTGCTTTATTATCACCCTACTTCCTTTCACATTAGCTTACAGTAGCTAACCCACATTCTACTGAGCTATCCTACTTTTATAGATTAAGAGGAGATGGTATCTTTTTATCACCTTTAGAATATGGGCAAAGAGCATTAACTAGCTATAAAATTCTTTGCGAATATATATATAAGGCGGATATCTAGGTCTGGACAGATCTTCTATACGATCTACTCACTTCACTTCCTATTACATCTTGCTGAGAATAAGGTTTGAGGCCAATAGTTTGTTTACAGCGTGGACTCCAATCGTATGGTCCCAGGGAGTCCTATCTTACGTTTACAGTGGAGTAGTACAGAGGAAGGAAAGTTGGAATGGATATAGGAGTATTTAGTGATAGACGTCTATGCTTTCATCTACAAACCAGATATCTAGTGTCTAGTTCAAGCTATTATCTAGTGCAAGAAGTTTATGCCAATATACAAATTAGACATTAATAATCCAAGATATCCAGACACCTCTTACATTTCTATCCCACCTATCTTAACACCTTGTCACTCCCTTGCCAAAATAGGGCCGTACAGGGTGAGCAGGGAGAGCCATCATGGAGCGGGGGCGCCACTGCGCAGATTCTAGGGTGCCAACCTCCGCTGGTAGGTAGGGAGACTCAGGCCAGTGTAGGGGTAGCCACCTCCCTGTGGTGATCATCTCTAATTGTTTTCTGGTGATGGTATGATGTGGTATTTTTGATATAAGAATTTTTTTAATATATTATAATAAAGACTGTTGTTTTTATTGTTTAAGTGTAAGACTATACGATGGACCTAAGTTTGAAGTTATACCTTACCGTCCATAATGTACAACCCCTTGAATAAAAAAAACTCATATCCTAATTGAAAGTATTCCTGCTGAGATCTCTGAGGTTTGCATTGTATATTCACAAATGCAGCTTTCCCCTCACTGATCCTTGACACGGGGACTTTTGTCTGTTGCGTTCAGTCACTGGTGGCTGTCACGCCGCGCTCACCTGGGGGCGGGACCTTGGTCCCGACGTCATCTCTTCCGGAGCCGCGGACGCTCCGGGGGTCCCGCCGGGTGCGCACGCGCACCTCTCGTACCTAGGTTCCTGTCTCCTCCATGTTATGTGTGTGCTTGCGCGCTCCTCTCAGTTCGTCCTCCAGGTCCGTCCTCTCTATGGTACTGGAGGACTTGACCCGGAAGCCCTAGCGATCATGTGCTATATCAGGCTACGTCTTCCTAGGGGAGGTGCCTGATTATTGTTGTACTTCCTGGCTTGGTCTGCCGTGTCCCTGCCTGGCTGAGCGCTGTATTCGGGTCCTCTGCCTTGCACTCTATTGTGCCCCTTGGCACACGCTCTGAACCTGCACTCTGCCTTATACTCGGTTGTGCCTCCTGGCACACTCTCTGACCCTGTACTCTGTCTTACACTCAGCTGTGCCTCCTGGCACATACTCTGATCCTGTGCTCTGTCTTGTACTCAGCTGGGCCTCCTGGCACATACTCTGATCCTGTGCTCTGTCATACACTCAGCTGTGCCTCCTGGCACATACTCTGATCCTGTGCTCTGTCTTGTACTCAGCTGTGCCTCCTGGCACATACTCTGATCCTGTGTTCTGTCTTGTACTCAATTGTGCCTCCTGGCACACACTCTAATCCTGTGCTCTGTCTCATGCTCAGTTGTGCCTCCTGGCACACACTCGGACCCTGTGCCTTGTCTTATGCTCAGTTGTGCCTCCTGGCACACGCTCTGATCCTGTACTCTGCTCTTACTCAGTTGTGCTTCCTGGCATACGTTCCAATCCTGTACTCTGTCTTATGCTCAGTTGTGCCCTCTGGCACACACCCTGCTCCTGTACTCTGTTACACCTCCTGGCACATCTGCTGCCTGACTCAGGGCTCTGACGTGCTCCTTTGCACGCATCCTGCTTTGCTCACACCCGGACGTACGAAGTCGCTGTTCGCTGTATACCACGTGTTCCTGTGCCCACGCTTTACCACTCGGGAGGAGTGGGGATCCCTGGAGGAAGGGATGGAGGAAGGAGTGCTACAGCTGCCTCAGTGATCTGAGCCAGCTGGCATGGGAAAGAAACAGAAGGAGAAGGAGGCAGAACTGCAACCTAAGCTTCCATAGGAAAGAGGAGTAGAGAGAACGAGAGGAGACGTGGGTTGGAAGAGGAACCCTGACTATAGGTTCTCAGCGCAAAGCCGGGGCCCGGTCCCCGAGGTTGTATGGACACTTATGGTTCTGCAGCAGACACCGGTGGAGTAGTTGGCTGTAAATGCACTACTCCCATCTAAGACTTGGGGCACAACAGCAACTGAATAGAGAGCCAGGACTCCAGAGAAGGGAGTCCCCGAGAGAGGCTACAGCTGTCTGTCATACAAGTAGAGTTGTTAGGAACATCTGACAGGAGGAACTTCAGAGTACCACGGTACTGGAGCTCTTCCCACTAAAAGGCGCAATAGAGGAGTCGTTCAGGAGATGTACATGTTGGCGGAGTGTTGGAGAGGAGAATCCTGACTTGCCCGTGAGGTTGATTGAGTCTCTGCCCCGGAGGACACGGCACGGATGCAGGCACCAGTGTGTACCAGTGTTGATAGTCTACAGGACTATCAACCACAACCATGCTTGAAATTGTTGTTAGTCTCGAAACAAGGACCATCCCACAGACACTGAATGGAGCAGAAGTTCAAACCATATTCAGATCAACATTCTGAAGATCACTGGGGTCCCAGTGGTCAATCCTCCAGCAATCAGTAAGTTATCTTTAATATCTTGGGAATAACTTTTTTAAATAGTTATGGTCTGGGATCTGACTTGGATGAAGCTGCCAATAAGAGTCTAATAGCGGAAAGATGGAATCCCAGTGTGGTGATCTATTGATTACATAAAACCTCTGAACATGTAGCGTGCTTTTGGATACAAGACAAATCAGATTATTAGTATCACAGAATCATGTCATTTTTAAAAGTTGGTAATTTCGGGTCTTAAATCTCAGGGTATGTTAAGCCAAGGACAAAAGTAATGAAGGACAATTCTGTCTGCCAAAACATCAGTCACATCTGGAGAAACCCAAAACCGTGATGGACCATCTGTAAAAGACTCGATCGATCGCAGCCAATGTGTATATATAGAACACAGTAACATGTAAAATATCAGATATCTCCATCCTCTCAAATGGCCTGAAGATTATCTCTCCCAGCTACAGTTGAAAGCCAATGACACCAACTTGTAACACTAATGTGAAGACCATTGATTGGTCATATTCTATTACTCAGGTTATAGTACGAAATTGCTCAGATTACATTACAATAGATGCTGATTCTCAGAGTCTGTCATATTATCTGTTATAATAACTGGTAATATTGTCATGGCATCATATAACTTCATCAGTAGGCTACTATCTGCCAGTCATGCCACAGCTAGAGCGTAACTATTATTATTTTACTGGATTACAATTCAAGACCTAAGAAAAAACAAAACAAAATGAGCATATACCCTATAGCAAGTAAATAAGTAACTAGTGATAGCACATATAAATAACATACAATACTTAGTTAACACTATTTTATTCATAAAAGCATATTATGTACTATTACTGTTTACTTAATATAGGGTATATGCTTATTTTTTTCTTGGGTTTTGTCTGTGAAATGGCCACAGTATGAACATTCTCCTAGATATTGCATGTATACCAACTTATGCTCCAGCTCATTTCTTTAGTTTTGCTGTAGTTTCTTGTACTTTGTACAAACAGGGGCAGGGCTACTCTCTGAGCTAGGCATTTATCTATATAACTTTCCATGGACAGGCGTCTGAACAGTGGGCCCTTGCCCTGCCTCAACCTTCACATTGAGGTCAGCTGAAACAAGTTAAAGTTTCAATACTAGAGACAGGTTAGGACCCTCCCAAATTGGGTACACCTTGTTGTGGTGGGATGTCTTTTATGTTTTTTTTAATCAAAATAGTGTTAACTAAGTACATTATGTTATTTACATGTACTGTTGCTATTTACTTATTTAGATACTGTAGAGTATATGCTCATTTTGTTTTTGTTTTTCTTGGGTTTTGTCTATGAAATGGCCACAGTGTGAACATACTCGTACACATTTCACATATACCAACTTATGCTCTGCCTCATTTATTTGGTTTTGTTGGATTACAATTCAGTAGCCTGGTGATGTATCAATGATAATGGCTTCTATAGAGTTAAGTAGAGATTACAAACAATCTAGGCAATAGGGCCAGATAGTTAAAATATCATTTTTTTCTAATTTGCTTTATGTTCTGATTTTTTTTATTTTATTCATTTTGTATGATTATGGAACCAGCCATGTTAGTAGAGCTGCTGCAACAACTTTTAATAAAATACTTTTCAACAGCCACGTGGACATACAGTAGGCACATGCCATCATAAGATGTTTATTAATTTCCATGGAAGAGCTTTCTAGGCATGCCCTATGATCTGTGCAGAGATCATTGTGCAGAGAGGGAGAAGAGATGAGCTTTGACCATCACCTATTGTGAATGGTGGCTCTTGTATTATCTACTGTACATCTACAGCTGTGATCCTCTGCCTTTCGTACCTTGAGAGCAACATTCACCTCTGAGACATGGCAGTAAGCCACATCCAGCACCGCACCTCCACAAATTAATAAAACTAAGTCCCCTCATTCCCAGTAAAATGACAGCCAATACCCATACAAAGCACACCAAGGGCATGTTCCTCCATCCTTCTAGTTAGTATATTTACATACAGTGATTCCTATCTTACCACCTTGGTATTCTTGCATCGAGAACTCCCACCACACTACTGCACCGGCTTCAAGCATCTCTCTGTCAGCTTACCATATTTTTGCTTTGCTCCTCACCAGTATATGTGCATTCAGATCTGCTCTTCTGGGCTACTGACAAAGTCATTTCAACCGGTAGACAGCTGCAAGTCACACATCAAGGGCCTGTGTGCCACAGGTTGGGGACCCATGATCTATGGTATGTAGGAGTTTTATTTGTCATTGTAATCCTATCTGTGACGATAAGAGTGGCATGTTCAGTAGGATAGGGCGCATCAGAGAAGTGTCACCTAGCCATGGTTGATGGGCACATATGACTTGGCCAATTTATGCGCTAAAACCTTCTTTTCTTGTAAGTACATCTTATTGAGTAACAGCACAACTTTAATTTAATGCTTCCAGTGTTTTCATATATCTTGTCCCTTACAGAGTGCTGCTGTGTTTTCTTTTTTATATTGTATTCCTACCTGTTATGATAATTGCATGATTACTGAGAAGAAACAAGCATTTTCAGCCTATTATTAGGCTCTGCAGCCAGTGTATACACTGCAAGATTTTAGGATACTAATCCGACTTCTGAGGCATCCATCTGGAGTACAAATTCTTTCTTAAAGTCGGGGGGCTGCCAGGAGCGGCTGTCTACACAGAGCTACTTTCAGTTCTTAAAAGACCATTTCCGCCTCCAAAATCCATTTGGCCATAAATTTGTCCCTTTAAGGAGGTCTATCAGAGGTGCGGCCATCATGTCAAAGTTTGGGATGAACTTCCTGTAGTACCCTACGATTCCAAATAATGCCCTACATTGCATCTTTGAGAGTGGTCTCGGCCAGTTCTGGATTACGTCCACTTTACTGATTTGAGGTTTGATCTCACCTCTACTACATATCCTAGGTATTTTACCTCTTTTTTCTCCATGGCACTTTTTTTTTTAATTATAGAACACTGCGCCTTCCTGAGAGCATCAAAAACTGGCTGGACATTTTCCAAATGACTTCCCCAATCCAGGCTGAAAATTACAATATTGTCCAGGTATGAAGCGGTGTAATTGTTATGGGATGCAAAGACCCGGTCAATAGACCTCTGGAAGGTGGCCGGAGCTCCGTGCAGTCCGAGCAGCATCCAGTTGATTGTAAGCATCTGTTGGGTATAGAAAAAGTCACTTTCTCCTTGGCTTCTTGTGACATGGGGATTTGTCAATATTCCTTTGTTAGATCCAGGGTGGTTATGTACCTTGCAGCCCAAGTCTACCAATCAACTCATCTACACGCGGCATCGGATATGCATCACACTTGGAGACTTCGTTCATATTTCAATAATCATTACCAAATCGCCATTTGCCTTCGAGTTTTGGAACAAGGACAATCAGGCTAGACCACCTGCTGTTAGATTCCTCGATGACTCCGAGATTTAGCATACACTTTGCTTCCTTGGAGATCAGTTGTCGCAGGGCCTTGGTAATTCGGTAAGGCTTCAAGTTCACCTGCACATGAGGTTCTGTCAGAACCTTGTGTTGTATGACATTTGTACACCCGGCAAATCTGAGAACAGGTCCCAGTTCTGCTACAGCAATTCCCAACACCGCTGTTTTGGGGCCTTCGACACTATGTCGGCTACTGTGACACCTTTAATGTCCCCTTCTGGCTTAGCCAGCAAACAGGGAGTTTCAGTGGGATCCCTTTCTTGCTATGCGTTGATAAGATTGATGTGGTATACCTGCTATGGCTTTCGTCTTCCCGGTTGATGAACCTTGTAGTTCACTTTACCCAGCTTCTGCACCACTTCATAGAGACCTTGCCATTTTTCCAAAAAAATATTCTCTACTATGTGAATAAGCACGACGACTTGGTCCTCGGGGCTGAAATGCCTCATCCTAGCTGACACGGGTTATAGAGCTGGAACTGGAGCTCTTGTGCCTGGAGGAGATGTTCCTTTATGATAGGTATTACCTTCGCAACTCTCCTGCATTCAGGTGACATGCTCAATGACGCTCCTGTGGGGCGTGACTTCAGCTTCCCAGGTTTCCTTCACTCTATCAAGGAGCCCCCTGTGGATGTCAGCTTACAGGAGTTCAAACGTAGAGAATCTGATAGAGGCTTGTGGAACAGAGAATAACAGACATGGGAGGACACAGTCCTTTTCTATGACCTTCTTAAGCATATTATTTAAGGTTTTATTAAACCTTTCCACAAGGCCGTCTGTCTGTGGTTGGTAAACTGAAATCTTCAATTGTGTAATTTGCAAGGCTTTACACAGTTCCCTCATCACTTTACTCATAAAGGTTGTTCCATGATCGGTCAGAATCTCCCTCTGTAGTCTTTTCCAGGCAAAGATGAGGACCAACTCTTGGGCTATACTTTTCGTGGAGAAATTTCTAAGGGGAACCGCTTCTGGTTACAACGTAGCATAGTTTTGCCCACGAACAGACTTAACCGGAGGGATGACCAGGTCCATAGCAAATGGCTCAAACGGCATCTCTATGATGGGTAGCGGCATGAAGGGATTTTGGAAGTGAGAGGCGGGAGCAGTTAATAGGCAGGTGGGATGGAACTTGCAGTACCATAGGATTTTACGGAGACATCCGGGCCATTAGGACATTCAAGTGACCCATTCTTGTGTTTTGTTCACACCCAGGGGGATTTTGGAAGTGAGAGGCGGGAGTGGTTAATAGGCAGGTGGGAAGGAACTTGCAATACCGTAGGATTTTGCGGAGACATACGGGCCATTAGAACATACAAATGACCCGTTCTTGTGTTTTGTTCACACACAGATGGCCACCCAGGACATGTAAATGAGCCATATCCAACACCCTCCATCTATAGGGCACTGGTACCAACAATTGCTCCACTATTTCCTCGCTAACTTTAGTAACCAGGTACAATAAGCCCCATTCATCATAAAATAGGGAAATCTGGTGTCAGCACCCCGGCTCCTGCACTAAGCCATTTATAACGATTACATTATTGAACGCCTTTTATAGAGTTAGGTCCCTATGTTGGGCAGACCCCAAATTTTCTCCGGTGACCCCTATTTCAAGAATGTCAGCCTTAGGGGATACTACCTCATCATCCCCCCATCATTATACAGAAGTGAAAGTCGGCCAACCCATCTCTTATCCGAGCAATGAAGGTCTCTCCCATTCCCTCACGAGTCCCAAAACATCACAAATTCCTAGAATATGATAATTGGGTGCAATAAATCCTGGACCAAGCTGACCTCATGGGACTGAGTACCTCGGGCAGTCTCAATGATCACTCTAGACGCTCAATTGTCTTTAGCATCTCCATGAATGCAGCAGATGCCCTTCTTCCCAGTGATCAGTTGGAGAGGGAGTGTGGCCCTCACGAGGATCATCAAACACCCTGAATCTTGTAGTCCAGTCATTTGCAGACTATTCACCTTTACGAGATAAGCTTTGCACCCCTTGTTGAGTGGACAGTCCACACTGAGGGCTGGATATGCATAGTATGAACACCTATATTCCACGTCCCATGCTACAGTCCATTTGCTTGTTGCTCTCAGGACAATGGACATCTATGTGACCTGGGCCATGACATCTCCAGCAAATTACATCCCTTGTTGAGACCTTCGGCATGACCTTTGCAGCCCATTTTTTACATTGGATGCCCCACCCATTTCGAGCACTTGCCCCCTGTTAGGACCCCCCAGTACAGAGTGGGTTGCCACACCAAAGAACCCTTGTCACCCCCCCGATACCATTCGACTAGTCAAATCAGGTCATCAGTTTTCTGTGGATTTCCCTGGACAACTCAATTGTACATAGACCTCGGTAGGGTGTGCATGAGCCGGTCCATTACAACTCGCTCTACTATCTGTGCTGGGGTAGAATAACATTGATGCGGAATTCCTATTTTTTCCTAACAAAATATGTTCCCCAAAACCGTAAGTGACATGAGGGTTTCAGCAATCGTCCAATAGATTCCATTTAGGTATGTTAAGTAAAAGCAAGATCTTCATTTTGATCCTATTCTTAAAGGGAAAGTCATAACAGAAATTGGAGGCATATTTTTATGGCACTAATTACTAGTACCAATAGTCAAGTGGGCAAGGAAAGCATTGCATTATCTGTCTCCTCTCAACAAGTTTAATTCATTATAATTAGAGATGAGTGACTTTACCTTTTTTAGGGTCGAGTCGGGTTTCATGAAACCCGACTTTCTCAAAAGTCGAGTCGAACAAAATCGGCCGACTATAGTGAAAAGTTGGGGGTCCAACTGAAACATGAAACCCAATGCAAGTCAATGGGGAAGCAAAGTCGGCAGGGAGTGGAGGACAGTAAACACACCTACAGTGCCCATTTCAATGCCAACAACATCAATTCTTATTACTTAAGCTTGTCAACCTTAATTTACTTTATAATAATAGTTATGCATTGAAAACTGGAGGTTATTTGGCTAAAGTTGTGGGGGGTAGGGCTGGCTCCAGGTTATGGTGTGCCCCGGGCCAAAGAGTGTCAGTGCGCCCCTTTAACACATACCACAATTCATGTTGCTCCGATACAACACAGAAATATAGGTATAGTACAATGAAAAATACTTCACTTCTTACATGACATGACTGATATATCTATTTTAAATTCTACAGTAGCTCAAAAAACGGACAGTATATTACTCCATACAGTATTATGACCACCACATAGTGCGCCATACAGAATAATGAGCCCCATATATTTCTCCATACAGAATAATTGGTCCCATACAATGTTCCATACAGTATATGATGAGCTCCACATAATGCTACAGTATATGATGGTCTCCATGGATGATGCTGCAGTGTGTTATGGGCCCAAATAATGCTCCATATATAATGGGCCTCATTTCTAATGCTCCAGTGTATAATGGGCCCCATAGATGCTGCTCCAGTGTCTGATGTCCCCCATTTGGAATGCTCCAGTATATGATGGGCCTCATGGATGATGCTCCAGTGTATGATGGGCCCAAATAATGCTCCATATATAATGAGCCCCATTTCTAATGCTCCAGTGTATAATGGGCCCCATAGATGCTGCTCCAGTGTCTGATCTGCCCCATTTAGAATGCTTCAGTATATGATGGGCCCCATGGATGATGCTCCAGTGTCTTATGAGCCCAAATAATGCTCCATATATAATGAGCCCCATTTCTAATGCTCCAGTGTATAATGGGCCCCGTAAATGCTGCTCCAGTGTCTGATGTCCCCCATGGATGATGCTCCAGTGTATGATGGGCCCAAATAATGCTCCATATATAATCTGCCCCTTTTAGAATGAGCTCCATTGAGTAATCTGAAGTGTGGGCTGCCGCATCCTTCACTTTTGGTGTGGGTGAAGGACCCAAGGAAAGGGTTTGGTCCTGACCAGAAGCCTGCACTGATGACTCAGTGCTTGCATTTTTTGAAACTTCAGAAGAGGAGGCGATAGAGCTGGAGGCTGTTTCAGCAATGTAAGGCAAAACCAGTTCCTGATGCTCCGGCTTTAAAATCAGTTTACCTACTCCCAGAAAAGGGAGCCCTTCAGGCCTTCCGGAGCCAGACCATGATGCAGGCTCAACACCTCCTGCCTTAGCTGCTATTGTGCTTTTGGCACTACCAGCAGATGCACCACCACCATCAGTACCAGCTGGCCCCCCACACCCACTTCCGTTGCCTCTTCCACCATACTTACTAATTTTTGTGAAAATGTAGCCAAAATACCAGCAGATATATGGTACTGTATCAGAAGTGTACAGCTTTATGCAATCTATGGATAATTGTAAATCTCTGTATATATTTCATGAGTCATACACAGATGCTCACAGGCTCAGTATGGATTACGCAATAATATAAAAAGTTGAAAAAGGGTATAGTATCACCAAATACAAGGTATATATAGTATAGTTTAAACATTCTGAATCTCCGTATATATTTCAGGAGGCAGACACAAACGCTCTCAGGGCCAGTATGGATTAGACAAGAATATAAAAAGCAGTAAATGGGTAATGTATCACAAGCATACAGCTGTATACATTGTGGGTGTAATCTTAAATCTCCAACTCTGTTTCCGGAATAACAGACAGACGTTCACAGGCTCATTATGGATTACACCATAATCAAAATAGCAAAAAAGGGTACTGTATCAGAAGTGTAGAGCTGTATACAGTGTTGGGCCAATTTGAAATATCGGTATATATTTCCGGAGTCACCCTCAGACGCTCACTCAGTCTGGATTTGACCATAATACAAAATGTTGAAAAAAAGGTACTGGATAACAAGATAGCAAGTATATATATTATAGTGTACAATTTAAATCTCAGTATAGATATTTTCGTAGTCACCCTCAGATGCTCGCTCAGTATGGATTTGACCGTAATAATATACTATATAACAAGATAGAAGCTGTATAGAGTATAGGGTTAAAATTTTTCTCAGTAGATATAGAAGGAGGAAACCACACACGCTCACTCAGTATGGATTATTCTGTAATAAAAAACAAAGAACAAAGGTACTGTATCAGCAGATACCTGGTGTATCCAGTCAAAGGGTAATTATACATTTCCGTCTATATTTCCGGAGTCAGACACAGACAATCACAGGCTCAGTATGGATTACACCAGAATATAAAAAGTAGAAAAAGGGAAATGTATTCAAAGCGTACACCAGTATACATTGTTGGGGTACTTTTAAATCTTCGTATATATTTCAGTCTCTGTAAGCCAGTCCAGACTCTCCGCTACTGGAAACTAGATGGATACAAGTACAGACGGAAAGTCGAGCGTTTGCAATAATTTGGGAATTACTGATGATGGGAAAACATCCCGGTAGATTTTGCAGAGGCGATGCTGACCCTCAATTACTTTGTCTGTGGAGACAGCGAAAACGGTTATTTGTGAAGAAAGGATTACTATATCGCAGTAGCGTGGATCCCATCACCGTTACTCGTCTCAATCAAATTGTGATCACAGGGAGAGATGTAGACATGGTCCTCACTGCCTATCATGATGTGTCTGGTCACTTTGGAGTGCAAAAGACAGAAGCCACAGGCCATAGGCGATTCTATTGATTGGAATGAGAGGAGACACTGAAAATTGGTGGCAGGAATGTCACACGTCTGTGACTGGGAAAACTGTGAAAGCTGATCATAAAGCACCACTGCATCCAGTTGTGAGTTGACGTGCATTACAAATGGTAGCCATTGATCATCTGAAGGTAGAGGCCAGCAGGACAGGCCATAGCTACATCTTAACCATCATCGATCAGTTCACCAAATTAGTAGTGGCCGTCCCTGTGAAGGATTTAACTGCCCAGACTACACAGCGATGGAGCAGGGAGAGGTAAGTATTGCAACTTGCAAGTGCTGTGGCCATGACCAAGCAGAGGGGGCACACTCGTGGTTAATGGTACTGGCACAGGGCCCCTCATAGTATGCTGATGTGTCTGACGGCGAGTGGGCCCCCCACCATCAGATACACTGTATTGTACTATGAGGGGCCCTGTGCCAGTGCCGTCGGCCAAGAGTGGGCCCAACCACCTGTTCAGAGCAACGGCACTTGCCCGGGTGTGCCAGGTGGTGACCCCAGCCCTTGAGGGGGCAGCCCAGTTATGGAGGTTTAAAAAATGGCCGTCCCTGTGACGGATTTTACTGGGCAGACTACACAGCGGTGGAGCAGGGAGAGGTAAGTATTGCAAGTGCTGTGTCCCTGAGCAAGCAGGGGGGACCCACTCATGGGCGCCGGTACTGGCACAGGACCCCTCATAGTACGCCTGTGTGTCTGACGGCGAGTGGGCCCCCCCACCGTCAGAGACACTGTATTGTACTATGAGAGGTCCTGTGCCAGTGCCATCGCCCATGGGTTGGGCCACACACATGTTCAGGGCAACAGCACTTGCCCGGCTGCAGCAGGTGTTGACCTCGGGCCTGGGGTGGGGGGGCAGCCCATTTCGGGTGGTTTAAAAAATGGCATATGTTGATGTGTAGGCTGGAGTTTCAGCTGCTGCAAATGGAGGAATTGGAAAAGTCAGAGGAAGAGGAGGACAAAAGCGAGCCTTTTTTCTGGCAACCTATGCGTCATCAGGGGAAGGTGGGACAAAATCCTTTGAAACCCATGCATGGTTCATTTTAATGAAGGTTAGATCATCGACATTTTGGGTCGACAGACGGGTCCTTTTTTCTGTCAGGATTGATCCAGCAGCACTGAAGACTCTTTCAGATAGCACACAAGCAGCAGGGCAAGCGAGCTCCTGTAAGGCATATTGTGCCAATTCAGGCCAGGTGTCCAGTTTACAGGCCCAATAGTCAAAGGGGAATGACCTGTGAGGGAGAACATCGATATGGGAGGAGAAGTAGTTTGTAACCATAGTTGACAACTGCTGTCTCCTGTCACTTGCAGTCGTGTGAGCGGTACTTGAGAAATCAGTTCACAACATGGTCATGAAACCCCTGTCTCCAACGCCACTTCGACTGTGTGCACCACGAACACCTCTTCCATTTTGCCCACTTCAGCTCGTGGGAGAACCAGCACTGCTGCTGTGTGCTGGGAATGCCTCAAACAAACGGTTCACCAGAGTTGCTTGTTTGTTAGCCAATATTATCTCTAGGTTCTCCTGTGGCATGATGTTGTGTAATTTGTCTTTATAGCGTGGATCGAGGATGATGGCCAATCAGTAGTCGTCATCCTTCATCATTTTGGCAATGCGGGTGTTCCTTTTTAGAATCCGCAAGGCATAATCACACATGTGGGCCAATGTTCCAGGTGTCAATGATACACTGGCAGTGGTGGGTGGAGGAGCACTTTCTGGCAAATCCACATCCCTCCTGTCACGCACAAACCCTGTACCTGACCTTGCCACGCCAACATTTTCTCTTGCCCCCAGAGAAGCATCTTCCTCCCCAAAATAATCATCCCCTCCTCCTCTTCCTCTTCTTCCTCCACCTCATCCAGGACAATTCCCTGACCAGACATTGACTGACTGTCATCAAGGCTTCCCTCCTCCTCCTCCTCCTGTTCCTCCTCCGCTGCAGACACCTGATCCTTAATGTGCATCAAACTTTGCATGAGCAGATGCATAAGTGGGATGCTTATGCTTATGATGGTGTCATCTGCGCTTACCAGCCGTGTGCATTCCTCAAAACACTGAAGGACTTTACAGAGGTCTTTCAGCTTTGACCACTGCACACCCGACAACTCCATGTCTGCCCTCAAACTCCTCCCACAACTGCATTACAGCTTGCCTCTGTTCGCACAGCCTCTCAACCATGTGCAGGGTGGAGTTCTACCTTGTTGCAACATCTATGATTAGGCGGTGCTTGGGGAGGTGGAGCAATCGCTGCAGCTTCTGCATACGACTGGAGTGTACGAGCAAGCGACGGATGTGCGAGCATAGTCTTCGCACCTTTTGGAGCAGGGCTGTTAACTGCGGATAATTATTTAGGAAGCACTGCACCACCAGGTTCAAAATGAGCCAGGCAAGGTATGTGTGTGAGTTTTGCAAGGGCTATGGCTGCCACAAAATTCCGGCCATTATCACAGACTACCTTGCCTGGCTCAAGATGTAGACTGCCCAGCCATGACTCAGTTTGTCGCTGCAAGTAGTCGGCCAGTACCTCCGCGGTGTGTCTGTTGTCACCCAAAGACATCATCTTTAAAACAGCCTGCTGCCGCTTACCACTAGCTGTTCGATAGTGGGACACCTCGTGTGCAACACTGGCAGCTGCAGATGGAGTGCTCGTGCGACTGCGCTCTGTGGACGAGCTTTCGCTTCTGGAGGAGGAGGAGGGTCGAACGCCTACAGCCAACTGTTTCCTATACCGTGGGCTAGACAGCACTGTTCCACCACCGCTGTCCCCTGTGGAGCCTGCATCCACCACATTAACCCAGTGTGCAGTGATGGACACGTAACGGCCCTGGCCATGCCTACTGGACCATGCATCTGTTGTGAGGTGCACCTTTCCACTCAATGACTGAGTGCATGGACAATGCGGTCTTTCACATGCAGGTGGAGGGCAGGGATGGCTTTTCGAGAAAAGAAGTGCCGACTGGGTAGGTCATAGCATGGGACAGCATAGGCTATGAGCTCTCGGAAAGCTTCGCTTTCAACCAAACAGAAGGGCATCATCTCTAATGAGATCAGTTTGGCAATGTAGGCGTTCAAAGCCAGTGTACGTGGATGAGAGGATGAGTACTTTCTTGTCCTACTCAGAGTGTCTGCTAGTGTGAGCTGGACTTGAGAGCTGCATATGGGGGAACTAGCAGTGGACCGGATGGACTGAGAGGGGGTTGGTGATGGTGATGGTGTTGGTGTTGGTGGTGATGGCCTAGATTCAGTGTTTTGTTGCAAAACCATTGTGATTCCCTGACTGGTTTGGCCTTGCGACGACATCTCAACATTTATTGCTGGTGGTGTGCTTACCGGTGGCGGTGGTCTTACAGTGGGGGAAGTGATGGAGCGTTGCTGGCTACCTTCAGTCGGAGCATGTGCACATGTGGTACCTGAGGTTTTGTAGTCCGTCCACGCTTGCAAGTGCATGTGGTTAAATGTCTAAGGATGCAACTGGTATTCAAATTTCTGAGATTTTTCCCTCGGCTAAAGGTCCTTCCGCACTTCTTACAGATAACCTTTGCCTCATCAGTAGGATTTTGGACAAAGAAGTGGCACACTGCACTCTTCCTACTATGGTATAAATTTTCAGGGCTTGCACGCTGTGCTAATTTGACCGTATGGCCAGGCTGTCCTGCACCTCTTTTGGTTTTTGTTCTATGTTTTTGGACAGCTACAGGCCTGCCAGATAACTGCTGCTGCGATGTCGATGCCTGCTGCGGATCCTTCTCCTCATCTGAGCTATTACCAGCGGCACCCTCTTCCCCAATGGATGCCAATCCGGGTCAACAACTGGGTCATCCATCACCTGCTCTTCAATTTCAGCTGCATCTTCCTCTGTGTCACCGTGTAAGGTGGTATAGTATGCGAGAAGGGGCACCTGAGTTTCATCAGGGTCAGATTCTGGCACAGTACACTGCGAGGGCAATGTAGTGTTGTGGGTCAATGTACCAGCAAAATCATCTAGCACTGGCTGTGCATCAGTGCACTCCATGTCAGATTAATCTTGGACTGGGGAATTCAGGATTTGACTGGACAACCCAGACATGGTATGTGAAAAGAGCTCCATGGAGTAATCTGAAGTGTGGGCTGCCCCATCCTTAACTTTTGGTGGGGGTGAAGGACACAAGGAAAGGTGTTTTTCCTGACCAGAACCCTGCACTGATGACTCAGTGCTTGCAGGTTTTGAAAGTTCAGAAGAGGAGGCAATAGAGCTGGTGGCAGTTTCGGCAATGTAAGCCAAAACCTGTTCCTGATGCGCCGGCTTTAAAAGCGGTTTTCCTACTCCCAGAAAAGGGAACCTTACAGGCCTTCTTGTGCCAGATGATGATGCAGGCTCAACACCTCCTGCCTTAGCTGCTATTGTGCTTTTGGCATAACCAGCAGATGCACCACCACCCCCATCAGTACCAGCTGCCCTCCCCACCCACGTTCGCGGCCTCTTCCACCATACTTCCTCATGTTTGTGAAAATGTAACAAAAATACCAGCAGATATATGGTACTGTATGAGGAACGTACAACTGTATAAGGTGTAGGTAAAAATTTAAATCTCCGCATATATTTCCTTAGTCACGGATGCTCTCCCAGTATGTATTTGACCGTAATCCAACCAGCAGATATACGGTACTGTATCAGAAGCGGACAGCTCTATTCAGTGTATGTATGGAAAAATGAAAATCTCTGTCTATTTTTTAACGGAGTCACACCCAGATAGCATGCATTTGTCCGTGATACCAGCTGGTACACGGTAGTGTGTGAGGAGCGTACATCTCTATACGGTGTATGTATGGAAAGTTTTAAATCTCCATCTATTTTTTTTTTGGAGTCACACACACACGCTGTCTCTGTATAGATTTGACTGTAAGACAAACGCCAGATATACGATACTGTTTGAGAAGCGGACAGCTCTATGCGATGTATGTATGGAAAATTTTAAATCTCCGTCTATTTTTTACGGAGTCACACACAGATAGCATGTATATGTCCTTGATACCTGCCGGTACACAGTAGTATGTGAGGAGCGTACACCTCTATACGGTGTGTGAAAAAATGAACGCTCTGTAACTGTGCAGAAAATCAGAATAAAAGTTTTTTTGCTTTTAAAAAAGCAGTCTGCACAGCAGTGTGCACACAGCAATGCAGCTATCAGGTAGCCTTATAAGGCAGCCTAATAACCACCAGCGCTGCTGCACACACAAAAGTCTTCCCCTGCCACTGCACACTAACTGTACAGTTGAAATCGCTATCAGAAGAAGCAGTTTTTTTTTCTTTGTTGCCTAATGCTCTCCCTATTGAGAATCAGCAGCAGCAACCTCTCCCTATGCTAAGATCGGCAGAAGTAAAATGGCGGTTGGCGGTCAGGGCTTTTATAGCCACTGTGACGCCACACAAAGCAAGCCAATCACACGAATGCCGTTCTCTAAGATGGTGGTGACCGCTGCCAATGTCATCGTGTTGCCCACAGTGTGCGACCTTGATGATTGGCTGAGAAAAGGCGCTGGAAGCATCATGGGAAATGTGACTTTGGCGCGCGTCGGCGACCTCATGGCCGACCTCACACTATGGTCTGGTTTCGATCGGTGAAACCCGACTTTAGTGAAAGTCGGCGACTTATCAATTTGACCGACCCATTTTCCTCAACCCTAATTATAATCAGTGCATGTGGCTGAATGGCCCAAAAATGATCATAAGGGGGGCTGTGGCTATGTTGCTGAAGAGAGAGGACGCATGTTGGGAGAGCTCCCAAGAATCCTGCCCTTATCCTGCAACTAAGACCTTATTACTGCAATATAACTGGCGGTACTTGGACCCCTGGATATCGGGACCCCCCTGGACTCCCGTGGGAGGACGTGGAGCGGCTCTGGTGAGCTAACTGCTGGGGAGGCCAGGACGGACGGCGGGGCCTGCACGAGGCGGCGGCCATCTTAGACGCGCGCTCTGGCAGTGAGAGCTGCGGCGTCGGCCTTCACAGCTGCAGCGCCACCCGGGCAGTGAACATCCATTCTGAGGACTAGAGGGGACGCGCGGTGAGTGCCCTGAAAGATTGGGTCCTGCGTTTTCTCCCCCCTACTGTTATACTCCCTATACCCGTTGGCGCCATTACTGTGGGAGCTTGTGGACTCCCTTCACTGCTGCTGTCTCTGTTGGTGTTGCGGATCCCCCTCCCCGCCGCAAGAAATCTTGTTGACTCGACACCGGACGCTGTCCTCATAAGCTCACGTGGCTCCTCTGTGTGGGAATTATTCCTGGGCTGCAATCATTTAATAATAGCCCTGCTGTGTTTATCATCTGACGTGGGAAACCACCGGAGCATATACCTCCAGTTATCTTGCTGTACCATACTGCCACTGATCATGAATCGATCTAAGGTGTCATGAGTAGCAGAGAAGTTGAAACAATATGCCAGACCCGATCCCTCTGAAAGTGCACGATCTCTTAGAACCAATCCCTCTCAAGCTCAGCGTAAAAATCATTCTTCTGGGGGAGAAGAAGAAGCTGAGCAGGAAGAACTGACCCTCAAACAGGTGTCCGAACAGTTGATGCAGGCCATCTCATTGACTAGGACATCCCTGACTGAGAAAATAGAGGATGTAAATACTGAGGTGGGACGACTTCGACAGGATATGCAAACCATGAGGGGACGCATTACAGAAGTGGAGACAAGAGTGTCCCAGGTGGAGGACACCATCGCGCCTATGGAGGCCATGTTAACGAAAGCGGCAGGTTCTGTGAGCACCTGGAGGCAGAAAGTAGATGACCTGGAGAATAGAATGCGTCGGAACAATATTCATGTCACTGGTCTGCCGGAACGCTCAGAAGGTCAATATCCTGAGCAATTTCTGGAAGGTTGGCTTAAGGCTTCTTAGGGAGATGAATTCTCTCCAATGTTTGCCGTCGAAAGGGCTCACAGGGTCCCTACAAAACCCCTTCCTCCGGGAGCCCCACCTAGACCTTTCCTGGCACGTCTCCTCAACTGTAAAGACAGAGACACTATTCTGCGCCTTGCACGGCAAAAAGGCCCCATCAAGTTCAACAATGCCGTGATCTCGATTTTCCCGGACTTTTCCATGGAACTTCAGAAACAGAGGGCACATTTCATCGATGCAAAGAAGCGGCTCAAAGAGAGAAATGTTATATACTCAATGATCTATCCGGCCCGGCTCCGGGTCGTACATGGGGGCTCCTCTGTGTTTTTTACGGATCCAGTGGAGGCAACTGAGTGGCTGCGGTCTCATATGGGATCCCCTGCAAAGCAATCCTAATATACTTACTACTAACCTAAATTCTTTTATTAATGGTCTAATGGGAGCTCTCCTTCCAGGTACCTAGTTTACCAACTATACCGGACACTGTGACCAGTGATGGTATCCCCCTGCTTGTGTTTTGCTAGGAGCGTGAGACTTTGCTCCACTAATGTTTGGTTCCTGTTTTGTTTTCTTTTTTACAATAGTTTTGATTGTTACTTAGGTAAAAGTCGCAGCCAATGGCAATCTCAATCTCTATGTGGTGCCTCTAAATTCTGCTCGAGTAGTACTGTATGCCATATTCAACGGAGTGGGTATGGGGTCTGAGATGATATGTATGACATGGAACGTGAGAGGTATAAAGGCCCCCCGGAAAAAGATCAAGGTTTTCTCACAGTTCAGACATTATCATCCTCACATTGTGGCCTTAGTGGAGACACATCTGACCAGAGATACTGCACGGTGCATGCAGAAACCTTGGGTACAATGGTCTGTCCATGCATTTCACACTAGTTATTCGAGAGGGGTCTCATTGCTGGTACATAGAAACGTTAGATGGGAAGCCAGGGAGACCCGGAGGGATCCTGAAGGTCGCTTTGTCTTTGTACATGCATTGATAAATACCAGGGAATATGTAATCCTATGTGTTTATAACCCCCCACCGGCCAATACGTCCATTCTTCAAAAAGCAATGAGCTTTGCTTTAAATCATCCAGACGTGGATGTTATCTGCATGGGAGACTTCAACATGGTCATGAATACCCACCTTGACAAATTGAGATTAGAGGGAGGCACGTCTGGGGGAGTCTCTTCGTTGAATGTGACCCAACTGTCATTATTTATGGAAGGTAGCGGGTGGCTAGATTTATGGAGGATGCATCACCCTGAATCAAGGGAGTATACCTGCCACTCATCCACTAAGCAATCTCTATCGCGCATATATTATATATTCGGATCCAGCGGTCTGGCGATGTGGGTAGACAACATAGAACATGGCAGTAGGGGATTTCAGACCATAGTCCGGTCATTCTTAAACTTAAATATGGGCAACCAAATAATAGGATGTTCTGGAAGCTGAATCCTTTTTGGTTAAAGTTAATGGCGACTCCAGATAGAACGATCGATCAGTTGCATTGCTTCATCTCGTCCCACCCAGAGCCTCAAGATATCAATTTTTTTTTTTTGAGGTTGCTTATCTTACATGATTTCTTATATTAAAAAGGTAACCTCAAAGGAGGATGATGAAATGGAGCGGCGATTGAAAGATTCAGAGGCTACACATATATCTAACCAAACTAGCGGTAACAGGACTGAGTGGTTGGCTGCTCAGAGGTTATATGCTCAGCATAAGGACACTAAGTCCAAGCGTAAACTATTCTTTACTCGCCAGTCGTATTTTGAGCTGGGAAACCAGGCAAGCAAACTTTTAGCCTATTTGGTGAGCCAACATAACACCTCAAATACAATACTACAGATTCGTAAGCCGGATGATTCATTGGTATCTTCAACCAAAGAAATACTTGGCTGTTTTTATGATTATTACAGGTCATTAAATGAATCTAAAAGTGACTGTGACAGCTTGTGGTGTTTAGACTATCTGTCATATGTGATATTCCCTACATTAGATCCTGAACAACGGGCCCTTATGAACGCTGAATTTACTGTGGAGGAGATAGAAAATGCCATAATAGACATGCCCTCCGAGAAGGCCCCAGGGCCGGATGGATTCCCTATTGAATTGTACAGGAAATATAGGGATATATTAACGCCAATTTTAGTTAAAGTATTTCGGGGAATTTGGGAAGGGAAATCTATGCCTGAATCCTTTTATGAAGCTAATATCATAGTGCTTAAGAAGGAGGGGAAGGACCCTTTGGAATGTGGATCCTACCGCCCTATCTCGTTAGTAAATGTGGACTATAAAATTTTTACTAAAATTCTAGTTACTAGACTGAATTTGATTATAATGAGCCTTATACATTCTTATCAAACAGGCTTTATGCCTGGTAAGAACATTTCCATTAACATCAGACGGGTCCAGTCAATAGCCCAATATAGCTCTCTAATGCCAGACAAGTGGGCACTGGCATCGCTAGATGCTGCCAAAGCGTTTGACTCTCTTGAGTGGCCTTTCCTCTCTGCGTGCTTGCAAAGATATGGCTTTGGGGATAAATTAATCAAATGGATCAAAATACTATATATGAAGCCCAAAGCCCGTATTATAGTGGACAACTCCGTGTCTGAGCCTTTTCCATTGCGTAGGGGGACTCGTCAAGGGTGCCCCCTCTCCCCGGCCCTATTTGCCCTTGCGATTGAGGCATTGGCAATACATATTAGATCTTCCTCTGGTATTAAAGGTATAAATATAGCGGGTCGGGTAGATACCATTGGTCTATATGCTGACGATATGGTAATATTCATGGATGAAGCGGAGGAGACTCTACCACAAGTAATTGCCATTATAGATAGATTCAGTAAATACTCAGGTCTTTATATAAATTGGGAGAAGTCCGCTCTGCTACCCCTTTCTCACGCCCCAATGCCCCAGTTAGAAGCTCTCTCCTCGCTGCCTATTGTATCTAGTTTTAATTATTTAGGTATATATATATCTCAAAATAGTATGCTTGACTCACAACTCAATATTCACCCATTGCTGGAACTAGTTAAAATGAAATTCACAACTTGGAGCAAACTCCCACCGTCTGTGGCTGGACGTATAAACCTAATTAAAATGATATTACTCCCCAAGCTTAACTATTCCCTTCAGCATAGTGCTGTAATAGTACCCAAATCCTTCTTTGTAAATCTCAATTCCCAGATCATATCTTTCATCTGGGGGAAAACTAGGCCCAAACTTAAATTGACCACCCTGGAGAGACCAAAACAGGGAGATGGGGCGGCATTACCAGATTTTTTCTTATACTATTTGGCTGGGCAAGCTAAAGCTTTAAATAAATGGATGCCGGGTAGTTGCCTCCTCAATTCGGAAAGCCACCTACTCCATGCTGCGCGAACTGACTGCCCACTAGGTTTCCTTGAGTTGGAGAGGACTAATGTCCCTCGTCTACTACCCTTGCTCCGACTGGCGCGATTAGTATGGAGACAGATTAAGAAAGCGATTGGGTTTAAATATTTTATAGCTGAAATGCCCCTATGGAATAATGACTATTTCCCAGAACTACTGAACCACCCATCCACTGTTTTTTGGATGCAACATAATGTTTCCTCGATGGGAGACTTGTATGACCAGGGGTCTTGGTGTCTTTTGAGCAATTACAGGTTGCACATGATATACCGAGATCCCAGTTTTTTTCGTTATTTACAGCTGAGATCGGCTCTTCAATCACACATGAGATGTAGGGGTGTGGACCATACTATTTCATCTCTGCCTCTGATAGGAATCCTTAATTCGCAGGGTCCCCAGGGTCTCATCTCCTCTTTATACACGTACATGCTGTCGGTGGGAACGGAATCTGCTATAAGCTCTATTAGAAGGAAATGGGACAGACTCATCTCTGATGCTCAGGGAGAGGAGTGGGAGGAGATCCTGGAATCTCCGATCGGAGCATCACCATCTATTAATAATAGAATGATACAATTATATATATAATCAATCATACTTAACTCCGACACGACTTTTCAGGATGGGTCGACTTCAATCATCAGAATGTCTGCGATGTCGTTCACCAGATGCGGATTTTGTTCATATGATCTGGCAATGTCCCATTATTTTACAGTACTGGAAAGAGGTGACCCTGCTTTTTTCATCCTTGATGCAGGCCCCGATTCCTCTTGTACCACTGATCTGCTTGTTTGGGGTATGGGATGAGGAGAATTGGGGTCATTATGATGGGAATTTTCTGCGTGAAACACTATTTATGGCACAGAAGGTGTTGGCACTACGGTGGATGGGGGGGTTCATGTCCCTCCCTTAGAATGTGGATTGACCTGGTGAACTCGATTGTTCTATACGAACGTACGCTTTATCAAAATAGGGGATGCCCGGGCAAATTTGAGAATATCTGGGAGAGGTGGAATTCCTCTCACCTTACTTTGCAAAATTGAGACATCATATGTGAGATAACATGATATAAGATATTAGGCTGCACAGTAGTAGGTGTGGCGCCCCTGAGGGTTCAGTCGCCACAGAGGTACTGCACCTCCTCCTGAGGTGTGGTGCCCCACCATCCAGGTTAGGTGGAGACGCTTGACCACACTCCAACACCGGCATCCCACACAACATAGTAGTGTAGCAAAGCACCTTTGGTGGCTCCCTGCTTGGAACACGAAGAGTGCTGGGAGGTGTGTGGAGCTTAGTCTGCACCAGAGAGCGGGAGATTATTAGGACTAGGTCAGACAGTGAGAGAAGATCCCCTGAGTGGGATGGATGGAAGAAGGTGCTGCAGCAGTCTCCTGTGACCTGGAGCTGCTGGCACTGGAAAGAGATGTAGAAAGCCTGATTCTCCATAAGGAAGAAAGATTTGTACGGAACGTAAGGAGAAGAAGAGAATTAAGGACTAGGGTCAGAGCAGGGCCCTTCCTCAAGTTCGAAGCGCATGGCCGGGGTCCGGTCCCCGAGGTTGTATGGATACTAATGGTACTGCAGCAGACACCGGAGGAATAGAAGTTGTCACCACTTTATTCCCACACAAGACTTGGGGGCACAACAGCAATGTGAGTGAGCCGGGACTTGGTAGTAAGGAGTCCCCGAAGCAGGCTACAGCTGTCTGCCATACAAGTAGAATTCAAAGGAACATCTTAAAGGAGGAACTTGGGTTTAACACACAACCACAAGTACTTCATTACAAGCGTTAGAAAGGAGACGTTCAGAGAAGGCATATGTTGGAGGAGTGTTGGAATGGAGTACTTCATCTTGCCTGGAGTTTGGCTGAGCCCCTGACCTGGAGGACATGGCACCGAGGCGGGCACCTGTATGCACAACAGACTGTGAGTAAAGCTTTGGAACTACATGCCCTGGTGTCCTCCGCTTATTCCTGCGCCAACCCACTCAGCACTGCTACATCTCTGTGCCTAGCACTGCACCATTACGCTCTCCTCACTAGCTCTTCATCTACACTGCCTTGGGACTACGGCCCTACCTGTGGAGGGCCACAACATCATTGCTGCACCACACCATCTGTCCCAGAGAAGCAACCCTTCAGTGCTGGTCAAATTGACCAGAAACCACAGGTGGTGTCACAAATCATTCACTTATAAACTTTAATCAACTGCCACACTATTCCTTTTACATGCAAGGAGAAGAAAAGAGCAAACGGGTGAATGAAGTAAAAAATTCATCATTTTTATTAATTTAGTACATACAAGTATAATAACAAGTAATAATAATAGATAAGATCATAGAAACGACAATACCACAGGATGAGAGAACAGAAGCCACCCAGGCAAATAACAGCCACCAAGTGTGGAATGGCATACAAGTGCATACAATTCAGTTATAAATGCCACCACACTACATCCACCTGTATATCACTACACCGCAATGTGTAAATGTAGTGCACCAAGGGCGCTAAATGCGCCAAGTATGGAGAGCGGTATCTTACCCGGGATGGAAGCAGGAGCTGGAAAAGCCCGGGGCCAGGTAGGGGAAAGCCCGACGCGCGTTTCACGTGTCTAAACACACGCTTTCTCAAGCTTTCTCCTGCTTCCATCCCTGGTAAGATACCGCTCTCCATACTTGGCGCATTTAGCGCCCTTGGTGCACTACATTTACACATTGCGGTGTAGTGATATACAGGTGGATGTAGTGTGGTGGCATTTATAACTGAATTGTATGCACTTGTATGCCATTCCACACTTGGTGGTTGTTATTTGCCTGGGTGGCTTCTGTTCTCTCATCCTGTGGTATTGTCGTTTCTATGATCTTATCTATTATTATTACTTGTTATTATACTTGTATGTACTAAATTAATAAAAATGATGAATTTTTTACTTCATTCACCTGTTTGCTCTTTTCTTCTCCTTGCATGTACAGATTGTTCTTGGAGTGGGTGTTGTTGGCTCTTTGCTTAAGGGGGGCTGTTTATCCAGCCTCACCTTCTTTTTGACATTTTGATTATGTCACTGGGGTATATATGCTTACTATTCCTTTTACATGGACGCCCAGGGCCACAGACCAGGTCACCACTACCGTGACACTTCCCTCTGAGATACCGGCCCAGTACCGAGTACCCCACTGCCCTATCGGGTGACCCATAGGCACCAGTTGATATAGTTGTAGTTGTAGTTTAGGAATGTTCTTTATTATCTGAATGAATAATATGATAACAACTGGTGAAAGTCAACTGATATACATGCTTCACAATGTATAACCGGCTGTTTTCTGTATATTTGTAAGGGCTATGCGTGTATTTTATTATCATAAGCCAATATGTATGTTATTCTCCTTTTTGTTCAATAAACTAATTTTAAAAAAAAAATGATCACAAGGCTCGGTGTTCCCCATGTGCCATCACCACTTCATTCAAGTGATCAGCAGGGATCACAGCAGTTGGATCTTTGACTATCAGACATGGGAATGCATGTATATATTATCACCATTTTTATATTCTATGGACATGTCATTCATCAGATCAGTGGGGGTCTGGCACCGACATCCCACCGTTCAGCTCTTTGCAATGCAGGCAGTCAATCTGTTTCTATTATTTGATTTCAATTTTTTTGTCAATTATTATTCTTTCCTAGTAAAAGTATTTGGGGGCGCCAACAATTAGACAAATCTTTTTGTGCTGTGCTTAAATCAATGAAGTCATTTTGAATGTCCTGGAAGTAATTTTTTTTTGCAATCCCCTAAAAATTACCCCAAAGTCTTGCAGTAGCCTAACACTAAAACAACATTACATCTGTAAAGTGGAGGTATAAACGACATAGCATCCAGGCAGGAGGGAGAAAAGGAGAAAACAGGACATAATTAGCAGCCAAAGGCAAACAGTTATTTCTAACAGCAGACAATTTGTTTTAGCAGTTGTGGAGCTTGTAATAAATTGCACCTCTGACCCTTGTTCTGCACAGAATCCTAACACGTCCTAAACCTGGTAATTGACTCCCTCCAAACAGGAGCATGAATGGACGTATTCTCCGCATCTGCTGCAGGAAGCAATATGGTTCTGTTCATTTGCTGGGGTTTCTGACAGATTAGCCACTGTACACATAACAAGTTTAACCCATTGCTTACTTCTAAATATTTAAGGAAAAAAAAGGAAAAGCTGACAGCACTGTACATAAAAGGGTACGTTCATATGCTGCTCCTGGGCTCCTTATGTGGTCCTTATGGAAGATAAGGATGAGAGAAAGGGGATGCAGAAACTGTTATATGCCCCTTCCCCTTTAAGTCCGTCCCGGTTAATGTATGTATTTTGATGTACCTATTTCTGCTACATGTTTCTATGTAATGTATATATACTGATTAGATGCTGCTATGTGTTCTTGAGCATTGTACATATGTGTGGAGATTAAGGAGAGCGTAATACCCCTAATCGGACTCTAGATGGGGCACACTATAGTTTATTAGTAAGAGCCCTGTACATAGTAAATCTAGGAGGAGCCAGCCGTGGATAATCTAGGGGATTTCCTGTTTTCTTGTCAGTGAAGCTAGGGAGCCGAGACAGGCTAGTCGGGCCTGTAAACCCAGAACGGCCAGAGGGCCCATGTAGGGCGGCTGTACTCCATAATGCTCAAGGAAGATAGCCCAGCCATCCAGGACCTGTAGCGAGCAGCAGAGACAGCAGCAAAGACAACAGCAGTCTGACAACAGTGTGGAGTTTGAGAAGTGGACCTAAGCAGTGAAGGGACGAAGGTCGCTAATCATGTGGCAGATCATTGCGTGGGCTTATGCCCTCAGATGTGGGGCGAAACGGCTGAGGGAACCCCTAAGCGCAGAGAGTCTGAACAGGGAGGATGCTGCGTTACCACAAGAGGCGGTACAACCCCGTAATGTATTGAAGGACGTAGAAGGAAGTGCAGGGAAAGTAGAGAATGTGGACTATCTGTAAACTTTATGCTGATGCTGTATCTGAAAAGGATGTGCTGTGAAAACAAGAAAGTAAAGGGTTACGTTTTAAGTTTGAAATGGACTCTGTCTCTTTATGCGCAACAACGATAGCAGTGGAACTTCAGCCAGCCCGATGGGACTCTGACGGTGCAGAAGATGAAGCAGAAGGTATGCTGCAGAAGGGACAGTGTATTCATGTGACGGGAGACCAGGGCGTGTTAATGTACACACTCTGAGCCACGACTACGGCCCTGGCCCTCCCTCACAAGAGCACAAAAAACAGCTGACTTCATGTGGACGACACTCCGTCTTTCATAATTGGTTTCCTACAGTATGTTTTCAGGCATTACACTCCAAGGGTGTGTGAAGTTTCGGCCAATCAGCTGCAGCATGCGGCCACATCCCAAGCCTCAATTCACATGAGCGTTTTAAAAAATCATCCAATTTTAGTCCAGAAAAAAATGGACGATTTTCATCTCAATTGTTATCTGTATACAATCCTTTTTTATATACCAGCACTTATTAATCATTTACAAGATGAAATACATTTTCCTACGTTGAGGAATGGCAATATATCTGTAAAGACAGGCTGCTATATGGTTAATCTTCAGTATATGGCATCAGATTATTTTTTGCACATCCTTAGATTTGAATAGGTGAGTCTTATCGACATGCTGCAGTTTTTTACATGCATTGATTTGGTGCATGAAGAAAAACTCTCGTCTGAACAGCTGATTGAATAACATTGGTACTTGTGATGTCAATTTTTTCAGACCGCATTCAGCCTGAAGAGACGGTCATGTGAACTTGACCCAAGGGCTCGTGTACATAATCAATTCTTCTGTCCGAGATATGATATTCTATTGCCTGATTTTTCCCTCAGACCGAGTGGTCCACAAAAAGAAATATTGATATGTCCGATTTAGATCCCAGTTTCGGATCAAAATCATCAATGCAAGTCTATGGATCCATGAAAAAAATAGGACCGCACTCAGATGACATCCAAATGCTGTCCGATTTTCAGGGACTGACAGAATGAAGAAGGTGGGAACCTTTTTTGTTTTTTCTCACCATGTCTGTTAAAAACATACCACACTGATCAATCTCTGAACAAAGTCTGATCAGAATAGTCGGTTTTCTCAGATGTGTAGAGACCCTACCCTACGGGTTAGCTCACACTAGCATATAACTCGGATGAGTGCTATCTGATGTTTTATCCGCGATATCGCCTATCGTGTGGGCAGCACGGTGGCTCAGTGGTTATTATTGCAGGGCTGGCGTCCTGAGTTCAAATCCCACCAAGGACAACATCTGCAAGGAGTTTGTGTATTTTTCTTGTTTTTATCTAGGTTTCCTCCCGGTTCTCCGATTTCCTCCAACGACATACTGAAAGGGAATCTAGATGGTGATCCCTAATGGGGACAGCGATGATAATGTCTGTAAAGTGCTGCGGAATATGATAGCGCTATATAAGCAATGTATAATAAGTAAATAGATGATAAATTGCAATCTTGGTAAACCTTTTGTATGGGGTGTCTGTCAGTAGGATATACCCTCAGCTATTAACACAGACATGCAGTTCATAGAAAGTTGAACATCAGTCTTAATGAATCGATCACTGTATGTTAAATGTAGAGAATATCGTCTTAGCATTTGTTTTTGCCAGGGAAAAAAATGTGTTTTTCCAGCACCAGCAAAGTGAACAAAATTTCTGAAATCTCAGGCACATGCTTCCTATTGCGGTAATAAACCTGTGGAGAGGAACTCAGAAGAAAAAAAATAAGGGTGAGACCACACATAACAGCTGGCCTCATGTGGACGAGGCTCTGTCACGCTGTGACAGTCTTAATTTAAGGAAAGAGGGCCTGACTCTGGAACTGGGACCCTAACTATCCCTGTTCCAGGGGGTACTCTTAAAGGTAGAGAGTCTCCAACCTTACGATGCTCCTGGTAATGTCCTAAGGCCTCTTTCACACATCCGGTTTTCGCCGTCAGGTGCAATCCAGCATGTGTGTGAAAAAACGGATCGGGGTTTTTCTTTACCGCCGGATGCGTTTTTTCTCATTGATTATAACATGCGCCGGATCGCGCCGCATGTGCCTGCGTTTGTTATGATTTTTGCCGGATCCGGCTTTAATATGGTGTCCGGCTGCCGGACAGAACGCATGCTGTAACGTTTTTTCGTCCGGCGTAAAAAAACGGACAAGCGCAGATGCGGCGCTGCCGGCACTGTGTCAGCATGAAAGCGTATGAGGACTTCCGGCCGCCGGATCAGTGTATCGCCTGATCCGGCCACCGCTTTCAGGCTTTTGCCCTCTGCGCATGCCCGGATTGATTCTCACTCTCTCTCTCGCTCTCCCCCTCTCCTTCCCCTGTTCTGCACTGCTCTACTTCCATCGTGACAGGCGCCGTAAGTTGAACCCATACTGCGCGACTTCATGCCCCGTGACAAGCGCCGGAACTTCAGCCGCATCTCACTCTGGTGCATCCGTTCATGGCCGCTTCCGGCACTCCGGCTTTTCGCCGCACACCGCCGGAATGTCCCCGACGGAAGTGTGAAAGTAGCCTAAGCTGTCCCTTCCCACTCCCCTAGGAGACCTGGGACAGATATGTTAGTGTATAAACATGTAAGACAAACAGAGAAAACAAAAAGCAACTTACATGCAAAATCACTCACCAAGGGTAAAGAGGAATAAAGGGAAGGATAGGAAGGTGGGAATAGGATAACGGAGAAAAGATACGCCCAAAAACAGCATGCAACAATCTCCAGCAGTAACTACGAATTCCCAACTTCAGTACACCAACTCCAGCAAGCCAGGAAGCAAATCTATCACTGTCGGGAATGAAAGGGTCTGGCCAGGTTTTATAGAGGGAGGAAATGAGCAGGTCAGGAGCAGCTGTGAGATGAAGCTGCAGGTCTCTAACCAGCATACAAAGAGTCGTTTACCTCTTCAACGCCACAAAAAATGAAGTCCATTTAATATGAGGAACAAAACACACAGTCTAAATGGAAGACCTGCGATTTACAATACACAATGATCACCTAACCCCAGATCTCCTAGGAGGACGAGATACATTCGTGACAGGCTCCATGCATCACAATGTTTAATTGCTAGACAATTCCTTTTCACAATCGTTTGACCATTGGCACTACAAGGATGGGTGAAGCATTCATTGCTCTGTTTATCACAGCATGTGGCCAATCTCAAAGAGTTGTACTGTCTTATCAGAACAAGCTCACTGACGGATTTTCAGTTAACTCGGCTGGCAACAGATGCATCAAAGAAGCTACGGAAGGAAAATGATGCAAGATTTTTTTTTTTAGAGCCCCGATTGCAAAATGATTAGCAGACAAAAATATATGCATTCAAGTAAACTTTTGCCCCAGAAGATGTTTATATTCTTATGTGTCCACACACCTGGATGCACCAAGACAAGTAAAAGTAAGCCAACAAAGAGGTGGTATAAAGTAAAACTAAAGTGTCTATTGCTTACTAATGTGTATCATCCAGCACAAGCAACGTTGATAAATTTTATTCATCTTGTCTGAATTTTTGATGTGCAATCACAAAACTGTCAAATTATTTGTAATATAGTTCTTCTGGACTAAATAGTTACATTTCTTTGATCCTGATAGGTTCTGAATTTTCAGACATTCTGGAATGTGGGTTGGTCATAAAAAATGATATAACACTTAAACATGATGTTCTCACTGTTTGTTAATAGGATGAATCTCGTCATTTTCTCTGCTCAGTCATTTGCATCTTTTCTGTAAGATTCCAGTTCATTCTGAAACTCCTTGTTACAATTTCTGGACTACAAAATGGCAGATTATAGGAATCTTCCTGTATATTTTTACTGTGTCAAAGTAAAGTTATAATATGTATGAAGAAATCATTTACTAAATAGCTTGATGAAAGACAGAGCTGGAATCCAGCCCTTCTCACAGAAGTAACTTGTTAAGCAGTATGCAATGCAGCTGCTCTCGGAGTAAAACATTACCGTCAATCATTACCCTGAGCTCTACCAAAGTTTCGATGTGAATTATGTCATTAGGCTCCGTGTTAATCTAGAGCCACAGCATGCTTCATAGAAAAAAAATAAAAGTCCTTTTCTAAATATTCTGTGCATACATCACATCATTACCGGTAAATCTTTTCCTGGTGCGATTAGATTCCGGGCACACCTCTATAACCGAAATCTGGCAACTTCCAGGTGGAGTAAAGTTTGTTTACTCCCAGTAGCCGCGTTTTCAGTAAGGCCGCCAGACGCCATTAACCTGCAAATTAATCCTACATATATAGGGTAGTAACATTTGGGGACATGACAGGTTCCCTTTAAGGTTGGGTTTATTTCACAAATTTAAGATGCAACCAAAAGCAGTACTGTGCCCAACTTTAAGGCAGTTGTAAAAAAAAAATACTGCCAAGTAAGAATGCTTTCAGAAATTGAAGTGATAATAGTTTATTTTTATCAATTAACAAAATGTCCAGTAAATGAACAAGTCCAAATCAAATAATATTTTGTGTGACCGCCCCTCGCCTTCAAAGCATCAATTATTCTAGGTACACATCCACACAGTAAAGAAACTCAGCGAGAGGGTTGTTCCAATTATTTTTAGAACTAATCACATCTTCTGTGGATGTAGTATTGCACAAATCCTTCTTTATCTTCATGTACAGTGGGTACGGAAAGTATTCAGACCCCTTTACATTTTTCACTCTTTGTTTCATTGCAGCCATTTGGTAAATTCAAAAAGTTATTTTTTTTCTCATTAATGTACACTCTGCAACCCATCTTGACTGAAAAAAACAGAAATGTAGACATTTTTGCAAAATTATTAAAAAAGAAAAACTGAAATATCACATGATCATAAGTATTCAGACCCTTTGCTCAGACACTCATATTTAAGCTATGTGCTGTCCATTTCCTTGTGATTCTCTTTGAGATGGTTCTACTCCTTCATTGGGGTCCAGCTGTGTTTAATTAAACTGATAGGACTTGATTTAGAAAAGCACACACCTGTCTACTATATATAAGACTTCACAGCTCACAGTGCATGTCAGACTAAATGAGAATCATGAGGTCAAAGGAACTGACCAAGAAGCTCAGAGACAGAATTGTGGCAAGGCACACATCTGGTCAAGGTTGCAAAAGAATTTCTGCAGTCCTCAAGGTTCCTAAGAGCACAGTGGCCTCCATAATCCTTAAATGGGGAAGATGTTTGGGACCACCAGAAGTCTTCCTAGACCTGGCCGTCCAGCCAAACTGAGCAATCATGGAAGAAGAGCCTTGGTGAGAGAGGTAAAGAAGAACCCCAAGATCACTGTGGCTGAGCTCCACAGATGCAGTTGGGCGATGGGAGAAAGTTACACAAAGTCAACTATCACTGCAGCCCTCCACCAGTCAGGTCTTTACTGCAGAGTGGCCAGACGGAAGCCTCTCCTCAGTGCAAGACATATGAAAGCCTGCATAGAGTTTGCTAACACAATCCCAACAGTGAAACATGGTGGTGGCAGCATTATGCTATGGAGGTGTTTTTTAGCTGTAGGGACAGGACGACTGGTTGCAATTGAAGGAAACATGAATGCGGCCATGTACAGAGATATCCTGGATAAAAACTTCTTCCAGAGTGCTCTGGACCTCAAACTTGTTGCATCATTCCCAAGAAGACTCATGGCTGTGTAAGGAGTGTACCGGGACCGTGTGAGGCTCCACTCCCTTTTCTCGTCTATTGCCTTGTATATATAGATATTATTTATCTGTATGAGTATTGTTGCCTTATAATGCTCCTAGAATGTATATGATATATTGTATTTTAGGGAGATTGCAGTAATCTTATTTGGCCACTAGATGAGGCATGTTAGTAAACTTAGGATAGGAAGTTATTTAGGAGGAGCCAACCGTGGATATGATAGAGGGCTTTTCCTGGTTATAGTCAGTGGGGCCGTAGAGCCCATATAGTGTGGCTGCCTCCGCAACGTTTAAGTGAGAAGCTCAGCTGTCCAGGGTCAGTGGGACAGAAGGGCAGCAGTCATAACAGCAGTGGGAACAGAAGCTGTAGCCGAAGCCACAGCAGAACAGGGGCGCATCATGTGGCATCATGTGGCATCTTACTTCATGGGCAGATGCCCTCTTGTCTGGGGAGAAACGAACGAGGGAACTCCTGAATGTAGTGAATGTAGTGAAGCTCAACAGGGAGAACGCTGAGGTACCGGATGGAACTGTACGACCTGGGCACCCACTGAAAGACGTAAGGAATAGTACAGGGAAAGTGAAGTTTGTGAACTATATGGAACCCTATACTGATGCTGTATCTGATAAGAACGTGCTGCAAAAGGAAAGAAGTAAAGCTATTCATTTACAGTTGTAATTGGACTGTGTCTCTGCTTGTGCGCAATCATGTGGATGGGGTCTTCAGCAACACAGAGATGACCCTGAAGGTGCAGAGAGCAGAAAGGTAAGTACACTGACAAAAGGACATTGTATGTGACGGGAGACCAGGGTGCGCAAGAGCCATTAGTCTCAGCCACGAATATGGCCCTGGCGCTCCCTCACAGCTGTACTAGCTCAAAAGGGAGCTTCTACTCAATACTGAGCAAAGGATCTGAATACTTATGGCCATTTGATATTTCAGTTTTTCTTTTTTAATAAATTTGAAAAAAATTCTACATTTCTGGGTTTTTTTCAGTCAAGATGGGGTGCAGAGTGTACATTAATGAGAAAAAGAGAACTTTTTTTTAAGTTATCAAATGGATGCAATGAAACAAAGAGTGAAAAATTTAAAGGGGTCTGAATAATTTCCGTACCCGCTGTAATCCTACAAAGACTGGAAGATGTTGAGATCAGGTCTCTGTGGGGGCCATATCATCACGTCTAGGATGCTTTATTCTTCTTTATTCTGAAGATAGTTCTCAATGACATTGCTTGTATGTTTGGGGTAATTGTCCTGCTGCAGAATAAATTTGGAGCCAATCAGATGTCTCCCAGATGGCATTGATGACACCATTATTCTCTCTATACCCAGTATGATGACTCCTGCAGCTCACTATATACAGTATGCTGTTCCAAATGCCCTTTATATACAATTGGATGGCCTTATAACCCTATTGTGCAAAGAATGATGTCCCCACAACCCCTCTATACACAGTATGATGGCCCGCAAAGCCCGCATATGCACAGTATGATTTCCCACAGCCACTCTATACATAGTATGATGGTCCCCACAGCTCATATACACAGTATGATGTCCCCACAATCCCTCTACACACAGTATGATGGCCCACAAAGCCCCCATATGCACAGTATGATGTCGCCACAGCCCCTCTATACACATTATGAGGGCCTCCACTGCTCATTATACACAGCATGATAACCTCACAGCTCTTTCTATACAATATAATTGTTCCCAAACCCTCATACAGTATGATGTCTTCTCAGCCCCCTATACACAGTATGTTGGCTCTTACAGTCCTCCCATACATAGTTTAATGTCCTCACAGCTCTTTTATACACAAAATAATGTCCCCACAGCTCTTTATACACAGTATGATGGTTACAACAGCTCCCGATACACAACATGATGTCCTCACAGCCTCTCTATATGCAGTATGATGGCCCCACAGCTCCCTATACACATTATAATGACCTCACAGTTCTCTATACACAATATGATGGCAACCAATGCTCAATATATACATTATGATATCCCTAACATCTCCCTATTCGCAGTATGATGGCACTGCAGACCACTCATGTACTGTATGATGGTCCTTACAGTCCCATATATATATACAGCATGATGGCCCCACACCTCCTTATATAGAATATGATGGCCACCACATCTCACTTTATACAGTATAATGGACCCACACCTCCCTATATAGAGTAGGATGGCTACTACATCTCTCTTTATACAGCATAATAGACCCACACCTCCCTATATACACCTCGTTTGAGGTGCACTCCGTCCGCATCTACTCCCCCTCCAACCTCCAGCTGGTTGTCATCTACCGCCCCCCAGAACTAGCCATCTCCACCTTTCTCGACCACTTCACCACCTGGCTACTTCATTTCCTCTCTGCTGACATCCCCACTATCATCATGGGTGACTTCAACATCCCCATTGATGCTTCCACCCCAGCTGCCTCTAAACTTTTATCGCTCACTGTCTCCTTTAGCCTAAAGGGGCCTTTACACTTAGCAATATCGCTAGCGATATCGCTAAAGCGTCACCGATTTCGTGACGCAGCAGCGATATTGCTAGCGATATTGCTATGTGTGATACTTACCTCCGACCGGCTCCCCCGCTGTCTGTCGCTGATCGCGCGAGATCGTGCCGCTCCATTTCTCATCGGGGGCTTCCTGCTGGGCTTCCTGCTGGCGCCGACGAGCGACGCGTGGACGCGGGCGGGAGGACGTCAGGATCTCCGCGTCTGAAAGGTAAGTAACGACCGCTGCTGCGTCGCTACATCGCTGTGAGATCTGCCTGTGTGGCAGCTCACTAGCGACCATTTAGCGATGCACCAGCGATCCTGACCGGGTCGTATCGTTGTCGAGATCGCTGGTGCATCGCTAAATGTAAAGGGGCCTTAACTCAATGGTCCTCCGTGGCCACTCACAAAGATGGTCACACACTGGACCTTATCTTCACCTGCCTCTGTTCCCTTACTAATCTCACTAACTCACCCCTCCTCCTGTCTGACCACAACCTACTGATATTCTCTTCCCTCTCTTCTTCTAGTGCTCAACCCCCACTCCACAAACTCACTCACCCTCGCAGAAATCTCAAACACCTCAATTTACAATCGCTCTCTGCGTCCCTCCTCCCTCTTACAGACATATCTTCACTTCATAACACAGATTCTGCTGCCACGCTTTATAACACAACAATAACAGCAGCACTTGATTTGGCCGCCCCCCTCACGCATAGCAAAACTCGTACAATCAACAGACAGCCCTGGTTGATCAGCCTCACCAAAGAACTGAGACGGGCTTCCAGGGTTGCTGAGCAGAGATGGGACAAAGCCCGCTCTGCTGAGCACTTAGCCACATACAAGCAGTCCCTCACCAGCTTCAAGTCCACGCTCACTGCGTCAAAACCAACTTCTCATCTCTCATTTCCTCCCTGTCTCACAACCCTAAACAGCTTTTCAACACTTTCAATTCTCTACTCCATCCCCCAGCACCTCCTCCTTCTCCTTTCATTACCGCTGAAGACTTTGCCTCTTTCTTTAATCAGACGGTTAATACGATCAGAGAAAGCTTTGGTCCACAGCCCCCAATGCCCTTTTTAGCTGTTCAGCCCTGTTCCTCCAAAACCAACTTCTCCACCATGTCAGAAGATCAGCTCTCCATCCTCCTATCAAGATCACACCTCACCACTTGCATGCTTGACCCGCTCCCGTCCCACCTCATCCCTAACCTCGCCACAGTCTTCATCCCTACTCTAACACACCTCTTCAACCTCTCACTTACAAATGGTGTGTTCCCCTCATCCTTCAAACATGCCTCAATCACACACATCCTCAAAAATACCTCCCTTGACCCATCCTCTGTGTCTAGCTACCGCCCGATATCTCTTCCACCTTATGCCTCAAAACTACTATAACAGCATGTCCATCTTGAACTGTCCTCCCACCTCTCCTCCTGCTCCCTCTTTGAATGCTTACAATCAGGCTTCCGACTGCATCACTCAACTGAAACTGCCCTAACTAAAGTCACCAATGACCTACTAACCGCCAAGCGACACTACTCTGTCCTCCTCCTGGACCTGTCTTCTGCCTTCAACACTGTGGACCATTCCCTCCTACTACAGATTCTCTCATCTCTTGGCATCACAGGCTTGGCCCTATCCTGGATCTCATCATATCTAACAAACCGAACATACAGTGTCTCCCTCTCCCACACCACCTCCTCACCTCGCCCCCTGTCTGTTGGTGTTCCTCAAGGCTCAGTTCTAGGACCCCTACTCTTCTCCATCTACACCTTCGGCCTGGGACAGCTTATAGAATCCCATGGTTTGCAGTATCATTCTATGCCGATGACACGCAGATCTACCTATCTGGACCTGACCTCACCTCCTTACTTACCAAAGTCCCACAATGTCTGTCTGTTATTTCAGCTTTCTCCTCTGCTCGCTTTCTAAAACTGAACATGGACAAAACAGAATTCATAATCTTTCCCCCATCTCACTCTATCCCTACACCAGACCTATCCATCAATGTCAATGGCTGCTCACTTTCCCCAGTCCCGCATGCTCGGTGCCTCAGGGTGATCCTCGACTCTGCCCTCTCTTTCAAGCCACATATCCAAACCCTTGCCTCCTCCTGCTGTCTCAAACTCAAAAATATTTCCCGGATCCGTGAATTCCTTGACCATGAAACAACAAAAACACTAGTGCACTCCCTTATCATCTCCCGCCTCGACTACTGCAACCTCCTACTCTCTGGCCTTCCCTCTAGCACTGTGGCACCACTCCAATCCATCCTACACTCTGCTGCCCGACTAATCCACCTGTCTCCCCGTTATTCTCCAGCCCCTCCTCTCTGCCAAGCCCTTCATTGGCTTCCTATCGTCCAGAGGCTCCAGTTCTAAACCTTAACTATGGCATACAAAGCCATCCACAACCTGTCTCCTCCATACATCTGTGACATGGTCTCCCGGTACTTACCTACATGCAACCTTCAATCCTCTCAAGATCTCTTTTTCTACTCCCCACTTATCTCTTCTTCCCAGAACCGCATACAAGACTTCTCCCGTGCTTCCCCCAAACTCTGGAACTCTCTACCCCAACACATCAGACTCTCGCCTACCATGGAAACCTTTAAAAAGAACCTGAAGACCCACCTCTTCCGACAAGCCTACAACCTGCAGTGATCCTCAGTCTACTGAACCACCGCACGACCAGCTCTACCCTCTCCTAGTGTATCCTCACCCATCCCCTGTAGACTGTGAGCCCTTGCGGGCATGGTCCTCTCTCCTTCTGTAGTTTTGTGTGTCTTGTATTGCTCATGTTTATTGTACTTGTCTATATTTGCCCCTTTTCACATGTAATGCGCCATGGAATAAATGGCGTTATAAAAATGTATAATAATAATAATGATGGCCCCCGCACTTCTCTTAATATGGAATATGGGCCCGCGATAGCCCCATATATTCATTATGAGGCCCTAATATTGCTCCTACAAGTAATAAGCGATAATATAAATAACTACTCACTTATCTGCTCAGATCTCTTCAGCGTGTGGTCTAAGGCTCGGTGCTGCAGTCGTTATCCAGTGACATTATCGTGCCTGCTGTGTCCAGACTGAGATGCACAGGCTGAATGGTGAAGCAGGGAACCCTCCGCTCTCTCCTCCACCACTGTATTCAATGATGCAGAATGCTATGAAAAACAGATGCACAGCATGGGAGGATGGCTTGATCTAATTCAGCATTCCCCTGACTCAGTGGTCCCTTTACGGACACCTTTGAGAAGCCAGGGCAAACCAAAGGATTCTTTGGTCCTCCGGTGGGCCAAACTCTGTATAGACACCATGTCACCAAACAGCAGAGTGAGTATCTGAAGCCCTCTATACAGGCCCACTCACTGATTCCAAGATTGCACACACCTGTGATGCTAATTAGTGGACACACCTTGATTTAACATGTCCCTTTTGTCACATTATTTTCAGGGGTACCATCATTTCTGTCCAGGCCTATTTCATGAGTTTTATTTTTTTTTTAATTCTGTGGAAGCATGGTTGAAAAGCAATGTCTGACTTTCATTTGTTCATTATCATAGATTTTTTATTTATTATTACTTTTGCCAGATTCAAGTTATTTCTGTGACCATTGTCGGTTTATCTGTCATTAAACGAGGGGTACCAACAATTTTGACCACGTGTGTATATCCATTTAAAAAACTGAATCCGTTTGTCTGATTTATGAGACTCGGATCATGTCGTATTCGCATTCCTTTGATGTTTCAGACTTGCTCATTGAAGTCTACATGAAGTGATGTAACATTCATAGCGACAAATTACACATTGCTATGTGGCCTGTTAGGTGAAAGGAATCTGTGGTCATCTTGTAGTCGCAAAGTGTGAAATTAGTGATTGTTGTTGTGGACTGAAGAGTTGCCTTATGCTCATCAAATTGTTAGGAAACTTAAATCTTATGTGTATGGTAGGCTGTGCAGTAAGTCTGGATAAGATCGTTACCACTGAACTTTCATTCCAATGCCACTGGAACCATCTTACAAATGGCAAAGCAATTCACTAAAACGAAATACACACCTGTGAGCAATCAGTGTAATATGAGTGTTTTTGCTATTTGTTACAATGATTATGTAATTTTTATTCAAATTTTGCTGTGAATCTATTTAAATGATTAATTGAGTACACACTGCCCATTTGCCCTGAACAAAGCCGGAAGGACGAAACCCTGTTTAGGGCAAGTTACAAGAGTTGTGCTGTTTTATGGATGTTGTTTTGTGGATGCGGACAGTGATCCACGGATGTTTTAAGTGGAGACACCACTTGTGAGACCCTTCTACACAGTATAAAAACACCTGAAAGTGACCTATTATTTAAATCAACTTTTTGCGTTACATGTATTAAAAAAAAATGTAAAAAATTTTTTCACATTATTTTCTTTATATACAAAAAACAAATAGTAATCCCGCAATCTTCACACTTATCACTGGAACTTTGTTTAGCCTCATACTTCCTATTCTTTCAGGAGAATCTTACAGGACCCACATTATCAAAGGCTGGATTACAATGACAGGTATCACCTTTATGCACAACTGAAAACATCACTCACAATAGGTGATGGCACACCTGACCCTGCTCCTCCTATGCTCACAAACACCTTAGGCACATGCTCATTTGACATTTCAATACAAAACAGAGTTGAGATCGGACCATTGGTGCTATGCACCAATGTTATTTCCTGAAACAATGGGAAGTCTAAAAATGCCCCAGTGGCCAGTGTGAAAACTGCAAGATTTATTCTTTTTTAATACAGATTGTGACATGTAAAAATATTGTAAAAAAAATACATTTAGCACAAAAATGTGATTTAAAGACTAGGTCCTTTTCTGATGATACATTGATTTCATAGCAGATCACTGAGCCCAGAAGCTTTATCAGTGCCTAATAAGAACTTCCATAGAATTCCAAATAGAGGGAAAAGGAGAAAAGGAGACACAGTTCCACTACTAACCATCTGACACAAAAATCTTAGCCCAATGTTTTACCTAATTTCAGCTTTCCTGGATGCATTTCTGTTATCCAGCTTATATTGGATGAAACGAGATACAGATGTAAATTTTCCTAAACAAAAGCCAAAGATATCACAATGCAGAATTTTCATTCTCAACACACCAAAAGCCATTGAGTTTGTATATTTAGGTGTTGAGTCACACTATTCTGCATCAGGATATACTGTATTTTTCATTTCCAAAAATTCTACATCTATATACCTGTTCTGCTCGGGGCTCACATTATATGCAGTACATATAGAATATATAGGTGTACAGATAAGTTCTTTCCATAAAGTCAGGTAAATAAAGCTATGGCAATTAGTGCAGGGGAGCTGGATGTTCTGCTATTCCTAGTCTGTATGAAAGCTGCAATTGTTGTTCACAGATGGCTATCTATAAATGACTAGGAATGTTCACACTGTAAAGCGTGATGGAGCATCTGTCAGGATAAAATGAGGGAGTAGTACAGGAGTGGATGACGGGCAGGAACCACCAGTTAATAGAATACTGGTCAACAAATCATATATAAACCAACCCTGGGACTGGTCGCAGACAGGGCAAGCAATGATGTGGCTATGACTTCCAAGAAATAGCAATGACTGTTAATGATGAGAGCAGTTATATGCAGGAGCTGAAGATGTGACTTCCAGTCCACAGACTAATAGAAATAGAAAAAAACATTTTGTGCATATGAATGATAGCTAAAGATGCTGCTGTGCTGGATAGTATTCAACATGGAAATAATATAAATGGTAATTGTCATTTCAACAAACTTTGCTTGTATAAGCAAATATAAGAAACTTTGTAATGCCACACATGGTTCTTTCTTCATTTATGAGCCATTTCTCTTTCCCCTGCCTCCTCAATTTAGCATCTATTCTGAAAAAAATGTTAGCACCACACTGGATGCCGATACAGTTGAAAGCAGTGATCAAAGAGGGAGCATCAGCTGATGCTTCATCCTCCATAATTTTTCCTTGGTGTCTGATGTCTCAGTGAAATGTGCTGTACTTCTGAAGGCTTGTTGCAGAGACCTTAGCAGCAGGGGGATGAGGAGAGGTGAGTATTGCATTTTTTTAATCAGTAAATATATTATGTTGACCATAATACTGTATGAAGCTCTGTGGGGGGTGCATTATACTATATGGAGGACTATGGGAAGTGCAGTATACTATATGAGGACTATAAGGTGCATTATACTATATGGAGAACTATGGGAGGTGCTTTATACTATATGGATGACCTTGGTATGCATTATACTATATGAAGGACTATAAGGAGTGCATTATACTATAAGGAGGTCTATGGGGTACATTATACTCTATGGAGGATTATGGGATGCGTTATATGGATGTATATGGGGTGCTTTATACTGTATTGAGGATCATGGGGAGTGTATTATACTATATGGAGAACTTTGAGGGTGCGTTATACTTTATGGAGAACTATAGGGTGCATAATACTATATGGAGGACTATGGGGTGCATTATACCATATAGAGGACTATGGGAGGTGCATTATACTATATGGAGGACTAGGGGGAGCGCATTATACTTTTTGGAGGACTATGGGGTGCATTATACTATATGGACAACTATGGGATTCATTATTGTCACAGACCCGCCGCTGACATCGGTATGTCACGGACGGAGGGATGCAACGCACTGCCGACACATGGCTATCACAGGCACAGGGGGCTTATCTTAGTTATCCCACCGCTGGCACCACATGATAAAAAAAAAAAATTATCGCAGGGGGTTATTTTGGTTGTCCCACCACTGCCCACAATACTTCACGAAACTTTCAGTTCCACTTTGGAACTCGCAGCTCTCTGGCACCCCTCTTACCCTCAGGTCAGTCAGGGAACTACACCTGGGAAAATTGGTCACCGGCCGGCTGCTTCAATGAGGTCTGGCCACGCGGCTCGCTGCAGTGAGGGAATTATAAAATGCTCTGGCCGCAGCCACCCAATTAACTTATAAAATCCCTTCCGTCACTCTCTGCAGTACCCAGATAACACTTTGCCGCCACCAGCTCCAGAGTTTCTCTGATTAAGTTATAAACTTAATAGAGTGGTTCGAAGCCAACCCAAATCAGTAGCAATTATCTTAAAGGCACGTGTTCACTTTTAGAGCATGAAGACAGACTAATAAAGTTATAATTTATTCCCCAAAAGGGGGGCAGTGATTACACAGATAAAAGATGCTACAAAGTTGAGATATTAGGTATGTACAATGCAAATATAAAATAAATGGGATTAACATAGAAATCAACACTTACAGTTTCCTAATGGTTTTTAGGCTAACCATGTTGGGAGGCGGGGCCACATGTCGCCCTGCATCTGGGGTCCTTTTGGCATCAAACCTCCAGCTCGAATGAACAATTTTAGGGAGGGAGTGCCTTATAGCTTTGGGTTTGTGACATCACGAAAGGGGTGGTTTGGGAATGTTCCTCCCCTTCTCTTGGAGCTAGAATCTGACTACTAAACTTATAATGACTATATCTCACAGAGGGTACCTCGTATAAACACGCATATGGTATCATTTTCTTTAGTTTATCGGAGGGTATAAATCAAGACCAAACATGGAGTAATTATGTCACACCGTTTATTAGAAATCCAATTCTCGGTTTCTGTGGATGCTAGAACCATGAAAATGATGGGCCAGAACGCTAGGCCCATGCATTTTGCAGAAATGTAATTTTCATATCTCTGCCGCATGTAGTTTTCGCGATCCAGCCTCTTGAATGTTACCCATACTTGTTTCCAGCCGCATGGTGCTTCAAACAAAAGACATTCTTTTCCTGGCTGTGCAGGGAGGCGGGAAGCGGGAGAGAGAATTCTCACTGGGATCTCAGGTTACACAGAACTGCAGCTGCTTTGTGTGATAGCTAAGGAAGGGAAGGGGGGTCAAGAACCAACACTGACATAGCATGTGAATAGGAGCATGTAGAGAATGGAAGATGCTGGAATGTTCCAGGGATGTCATATCTTACTTATCATTACAATTATACTATATGGACGACTGTGGGGTGTATTATACTATATGAAGGACTATAAGGAGTGCATTATACTCTATGGAGGACTATGAGGTGTCCATTATACAATATCAAGGACTATGGGGGGTGTATTATACAATATCAAGGACTATGGAGAGTGCATTATATCAAATGGAGGACTATGGGTGGTGAATTATACAATATGGAGGTTCACGGGGAGTGCATAATACTATATGAAGGACAATAGGTGCAATATACTATATGGAGAACTATACTATAGGATGCATTATACTATATGGAAGACTATGAGATGCATTATATTATATGAAGGACTATGGGATGCATTATACCATATGGAGGCTTATGGGGTGTATTACACAATATTGAGGACTATGGGGAATGAATTATACTATATGGAGAACTTTGGGGGTGCATTATACTATATGGAGAACTATGGGTAGTGCATTTTACTCTATAGAGGACTATGGGATGCATTATACTACATGGAGGACTATGGGGTGCATTATATTATAAGGGTGACTATTGGGTGCATTATACTGTATGGAGGAATATGGGGTTGCATTATACTATATGAAGGGTTATGGAGTGCTTTATACTGTATGGAGGACTGTGGTGAGTGCATTATATGATATGGATGACTATGGGGTGCATTATACTGTATGGAAGTTTATGAGAAGTGCATTATACTATATGGAGGACTATGGGAAATGCACTATACTGTATGGAGGACTATGAGAAGTACAGTATACTAAATTAAGGACTATGAGAAGTGCATTATACTATATGGAAGGCAATATGGGGACCATTATACAATATGGATGGCTATTTGAGTCCCATTATACTATACAAAAGGCTATGGGATATAATATTTGGAGGGCTATGTGGGGGCCTTTATAATATTTGGAGAGCTATGGGTGCCATTACAATATTTGGTGGGTTATGCGAGGGTCATTGTACTTTATGCAAGCAATTATACTGTGTGAAGATTACACAGTGTGAAGATTTGTGTGGAAGCCATTATACTGTTTGGAGGGCAAGTGTGGGCCATTGTACAGTATGCAGCAGTGTGGGGAATGGAAGGCTGTGTGGGGGTCACAATTGGGGGATCATACTGTCTTGGGGGTCACCATATTTTGCCAGGAAAGTTGAGGTGGGTTACTGTAGGGTCATCATAATGTGCATCTGGAGGGTACTGTAGAGGAAATCACTGTGGGGTATTCAGCATTTGTGGGGTACTTTTGTTAGCATCTTATTTTATGGGTGCAATGAAAGGGGAACCTAGGGTTCAGGAGGAAACTTAAAGACTGAAAAGTTGTGTCACCCTTCCAAATATTAATTATTATTATTTTTTCTTTTTAGAGGGGAGAGCAATTAGAACTACAGCTATGGGTCCCCATGATTCCATTTATTCCCGTGGTGAAGGTCATATCATTACTTTCAGGACTCCTTGGGCCAGGTGTCCACGATCCGGAACTAGCAGCGCTTTGGGCATAGTGTATTTTCGCTGCTTTCAAAGTGATGCATTCTATTGTACGCAGGAGAATCCTCATGTGTTCACTGAACTGTGTGGATTTACTGCATCCAATACATTGTATTTATGTAATTTCTATGCAGAGTCTGGCGACGCATGTCCGTATCCGTGGGTGAGCTGCGGGCGTCTCTGGGCGCATAGTGGACATGGGATTTCTTGAAAACCCATCCACTATGCTGTAACATCTGGATGCTGTGGTTTTGACACTGCATGAATATGCAGCATCCAACCCACAACAACTCCGAATCATGGGCACATACTCTTGTTCTTCTTTATGCTGAAGATAGTTCTTAATGTCATTGGCTGTGTTTGAGATCGTTGTCCTGCTGCAGAATAAATTTGGAGATCATCAGATTCCTCCCTGATGGTATAGCATGATGGATAAGTATGCATATTATACAAATAAAAACCTTGACTGTTGCATTTCAGTGTCATATTGCCTGTTAAAATTCATTTTTTAATTTAAGAAACAAATCCATGGTGGATAACGTATTTATTTATTTTACTATTTCCATTAGTAATTTCAAAACATAATGGCATACATATACTTCTCCATCTAATATTTTTGTCTTTTTTCTTAACATACTTAATATCTTCTTAGCTGGGAGAAATAATAGTTAGTTTGCCATTGTGTATATTAATAGATAAGGTCATTTAGTTTGGGAAAGAAAGTGCCCACTGTAAAAAAAAAAAAAAGTAATGCACTAGTTAGTATTGGTACATTCGCCCTCTTGTGGTGAGATTATAAATTGCAAAACAACTATTCACATTTAGACTTTGTACTTTCAAGAGCAATTTAGAGTAACCTTGAATACAAATCATCCCACTTTGTATCTGCATGTTATACTGTGGTAGAGCAAGTATTTGAGTGGCCGGGCAGAAACTTGACTTCCAGTTTTCTTTATAGACATTGTCCAACTGATCTTCTAGTGGTGTCCCAGCAGTTGGTCTGTTAGTATATTTGGATATAGTGTACTCACTTATCACATACAGCAGTGCATTAGTATAGTGTACTCACTTATCATGTATAGCACAGTCCCTTAGTATATAGTGTACTCACTTATTATGTATAGCACAGTCCCTTAGTATATAATGCACTCATTTATGTATAGTACAGTCTCTTAGTATATACAGTTGTGGCCAAAAGTATTGACACCCCTGCAATTCTGTCAGATAATACTCAGTTTCTTCCTGAAAATGATTGCAAACACAAATCCTTTGGTATTATCTTCATTTAATTTGTCTTAAATGAAAAAACACAAAAATAATTGTCCTAAAGCCAAATTGGATATAATTCCACACCAAGCATAAAAAAGAGGGTGGACAAAAGTATTGGCACTGTTCGAAAAATCATGTGATGCTTCTCTAATTTGTGTAATTAACAGCGCCTGTAACTTACCTGTGGCACCTAACAGGTGTTGGCAATAACGAAATCACACTTGCAGCCAGTTGACATGGATTAAAGTTGACTCAACCTCTGTCCTGTGTCCTTGTGTGTACCACATTGAGCATGGAGAAAATAAAGAAGACCAAACAACTGTCTGAGGACTTGAGAAACCAAATTGTGAGAAAGCATGAGCAATCTCAAGGCTACAAGTCCATCTCCAAAGACCTGAATGTTCCTGTGTCTACCGTGCGCAGTGTCATCAAGAAGTTTAAAGCCCATGGCACTGTGGATAACCTCCCTAGATGTGGACGGAAAAGAAAAATTGACAAGAGATTTCAACGCAAGATTGTGCGGATGTTGGATAAAGAACCTCGACTAACATCCAAACAAGTTCAAGCTGCCCTGCAGTCCGAGGGTACAGCAGTGTCAACCCATACTATCCGTCAGCGTCTGAATGAAAAGGGACTGTATGGTAGGAGACCCAGGAAGACCCCACTTCTTACCCCCAGATATAAAAAAGCCAGGCTGGAGTTTGCCAAAACTTACCTGAAAAAGCCTAAAACGTTTTGGAAGAATGTTCTCTGGTCAGATGAGACAAAAGTAGAGCTTTTTGGGCAAAGGCATCAACATAGAGTTTACAGGAGAAAAAAAGAGGCATTGAAAGAAAAAAACACGGTCCCTACAGTCAAACATGGAGGAGGTTCCCTGATGTTTTGGGGTTGCTTTGCTGCCTCTGGCACTGGACTGCTTGACCGTGTGCATGGCATTATGAAGTCTGAAGACTACCAACAAATTTTGCAGCATAATGTAGGGCCCAGTGTGAGAAAGCTGGGTCTCCCTCAGAGGTCATGGGTCTTCCAGCAGGACAATGACCCAAAACACACTTCAAAAAGCACTAGAAAATGGTTTGAGAGAAAGCACTGGAGACTTCTAAGGTGGCCAGCAATGAGTCCAGACCTGAATCCCATAGAACACCTGTGGAGAGATCTAAAAATGGCAGTTTGGAGAAGGCACCCTTCAAATATCAGGGACCTGGAGCAGTTTGCCAAAGAAGAATGGTCTAAAATTCCAGCAGAGCATTGTAAGAAACTCATTGATGATTACCGGAAGTGGTTGGTCGCAGTTATTTTGGCTAAAGGTTGTGCAACCAAGTATTAGGCTGAGGGTGCCAATACTTTATTCTGGCCCATTTTTGGAGTTTTGTGTGAAATAATCAATGTTTTGCTTTTTGCTTCATTCTCTTTTGTGTTTTTTATTTAAGACAAATTAAATGAAGATAATAATACCAAAGAATTTGTGATTGCAATCATTTTCAGGAAGAAACTGAGTATTATCTGACAGAATTGCAGGGGTGTCAATAATTTTGGCCACAACTGTAGTGTACTCACTTATTATGTATAGCGATGTCCTAAGTTACATAGTTTCCTCTTGTATTATGTATAACACCGTCCCTTATTACGTACCATACTCTCTAATTATATATGGTGCCGTCCCTTATTATATAGCCTCCTCTACTGGTATGTACAATGCTGTCTCTTACATAGTGTATTCTTGTTATTTTTGTTATTCACATTGCCCTCTCTTATTACATAGTCCCCTCTCTTGTTAGATATAAAATGACTGCTGATGGAGAAACCGGTGACCAGACGACTAGTCCATCAGCTCCTCCATTAGAAAGAAGCTTTCCCATGCTCCATCAGCTATCATTGCATTATACATCTAACAAGGGAGGACAGTATGTATCAAAGACTGGGCTCTATATAATCCGATACATAAGGAACTGTGCTGTACATAACAAGAAAGGGCACTGTGTAATAAGGGACAGCAATATACATAATAAAGGAAACTATGCAATATATATACTGTATATATACACTATATATATATATATATATATACACTATCGTTCAAAAGTTTAGAGTGACTTAGAAATTTCCTTATTTTTTAAAGAAAAGCGCAATTTTTTTTCCAATGAAGCTAACATTAAATGATTCAGAAACACACTATATACATTGTTAATGTGGTAAATCACTATTCTAGCTGCAAACGTCTGGTTTGTAATGCAATATCTTCATAGGTGTATAGAGGCCAATTTCCAACAACCATCACTGATTAGAGAACCTATAAACCTGACCTTCCTTTGAGCTAGTTGAGAATCTGGAGCATTACATTTGTTGGTTCCATTAAACTCTCAAAATGGCCAGAAAAAAAGAACTTTCATGTGAAACTCAACAGTCTATTCTTGTTCTTAGAAATGAAAGCTATTCCATATGTGAAATTGCCAAGAAACTGAAGATTTCCTACAACGGTGTACTACTCCCTTCAGAGGAGAGCACAAACAGGCTCTAACCAGAGTAGAAAGAGAAGTGGGATGTCCCGCTGCACAACTGAGCAACAAGACAAGTACATTAGAGTCTGTAGTTTGAGAAATCGATGCCTCACAGGTCCTCAACTGGCAGCTTCATTAAATAGTACATGCAAAACGCCAGTGTCAACGTCTACAGTGATGAGGCGACTCCGGGATCCTGGCCTTCAGGGCAGCGTGGCAAAGAAAAAGCCATATCTGAGACTGGTTAGTGAAAGGAAAAGATTAATATGGGCAAAAGAACACAGACATTGGACAGAGGAAGATTGGTAAAAAGTGTTATGGACAGACGAATCCAAGTTTGAGGTGCTTGGATCACACAGAAGAACATTTGTGAGACGCAGAACTGAAAAGATGCTGGAAGAATGCCTGACACCATCTGTCAAGCATGGTGGAGGTAATGTGATGGTCTGGGGTTGCTTTGGTGCTGGTAAAGTGGGAGATTTGTACAAGGTAAAAGGGATTTTGAACAAGGAAGGCTATCACTCCATTTTGCAATGCCATGCCATACCCTGTGGACAGCGCTTGATTGGAGCCAATTTCATCCTACAACAGGACAATGACCCAAAGCACACCTCCAAATTATGCAAGAACTATTTAGGGAAGAAACAGGCAGCTGGTATTCTATCTGTAATGGATTGGCCGGCGCAGTCACCAGATCTCAACCCCATTGAGCTGTTGTGGGAGCAGCTTGACCGTATGGTACGCAAAAAGTGCCCATTAAGCCAAACCAACTTGTGGGAGATGTTTCTGGAAGCATGGGGTGACATTTCTCCAGATTACCTCAGCAAATTAACTGCTAGAATGCCAAAGGTCTGCAATGCTGTAATTGCTGCAAAGGGAGCATTCTTTGACAATAGTAAAGTTTGAAAGAGAAAATTATTTCAAATAAAAATCTTTTTTTTGAACCTTGTCAATGTCTGGACTAGATTTTAAATTCATTTGGCAACTCATTTGATTAATAAAAGTATGAGTTTTCATGGCAAACACAAAATTGTCGGGGTGACCCCAAACTTTTGAACGGTAGTGTATACATATATAAAGCTCTGAAAAAATTAAGAGACCACTGCAAAAATTTACAGTTTGTCTAATTTATCTCTTTCATAAGTATATTTTTGAGTAAAATGTAAATTGCTCTTTTATTCTATAAACTACTGACAACATGTCTTTGAATTTCCAAGCACTAAATTTTCTATTTATTTTCAGTAAATGAGAAATGGTCAAAATAACAAGAAAATGCAGTGATTGCAGACCTCAAATAATGCTAAGAAAACAAGTTCATAATCATTTAGAAACAACAATACTAATGTTTTAACTCAGAAAGAGTTCAGAAATCAATATTTTGTGGAATAAACATGATTTTATTCACAGCTTTCATGCGTCTTGGCATGCTTTCCACTAATCTTTCACACTGCTTTGGGTGACCTTATGCCAAATTTAAGCAGTTCTTCTTTGTTTGATGGCTTGTGACTATCCATCTTCCTCTTGATTACATTCCAGAGGTTTTCAATGGGGTTCAGGTCTGGAGATTGGGCTGGCCATGACAGTGATTTGATGTGGTGGTCCTTCATCCATACATTGACTGACCTAGCTGTGTGGCATGGCTCATTGTCCTGCTGAAAAAAACAGTCCTCAGAGTTGGGAAACATTGCCTCAGCAGAAGGAATCAACTGTTTTTCCAGGATAACCTTGTATGCGGCTTCAGTCATACATCCTTTGCAAAGATTAACCTGCCCAATTCAAGCCTTGCAGAAGCATCCCCAAATCATCACCGATCCTTCACCAAATTTCACAGTGGGTGCAAGACACTGTGGCTTGTACGCCTCTCCAGGTGTCCGTATAACCATTAGACAACCAGTTGTTGGGCAAAGCTGAAACTTAGACTCATCAGAGAAGATTACCTTACTCCAGTCCTCTATGGTCCAATCATTATGGTTTTTGGCAAACTTCAGTCTTGCTCTCCTTTGCTTCTCATTGATGAAAGGCTTTTTTCTAGCTTTACATGACTTGAGCCCTGCCTCTAGGAGCCTGTTACGAACTGATCTTGCCATGCACTTCACCCCAGCTGCCATTTGCCATTCCTTTTGTAGGTCACTTGATGTCATCCTGCAGTTGCTGAGTGACATTCGAATAAGATGACGGTCATCCCGGTCAGTGGAGAGTCGTTTTCGCCCTCTGCCGGTCTGTAGCTTTGTTGTCCCCAATGTCTGCTGCTTGACCTTGTTGTAATGGACTGCCGTCTTTGAAATTTTAAGGATGGAGGCAACATGACGCTCATGAATACCTCTGCTAGTAAAGCCAGAATTGAGCCTTTCTTTTCCCCACTCAAGACTTTTCTTTTCAACTCCTTTGGCATGGTTTAAAAGTTATTTTTTCATTCCTATTACTTTTGGGATATTACTAGCACTTTTTTTGCCATTCAGCTTGTCCTATTGCAAGAGGATTGTGAACACCACAGCAAGGTTTTTTATACTTTCCTTCATTAAATAAGATTTGGTTCAGGTGATCACCTAATCAGAAGCACATTAAGTAGAATGAGGTATATATACTCTGGCTGAAATTCAACTGACACTGGAATGGAATGGCTGTCAGACATGTAGAGAAGCTGATTTTTATAAAACTCTGCAGTGGTCTCTTAATCTTTGTCAGAGCTGTATATATATATAAATGCAGCTTTGTCACCATAAAAGGGGGGCCCAGACACATTTCTTACACAGGGGGCCTAAGCTGTCAATGTCCGCCCGATATTAAAATTTGGTATCCTGAAATAGGTTATAAATGTTTGTGAGAAAGCTCAAACATACAATTAGCCTTCATTCTGCTGCTCTTCTTCATTACTGATATGGTTGAGAATACAATAATTCTTCCCAGTTAGGCTACCTCTTGCCTTTTTTTTCTTGCCTTTCTGTATGTATATTCTTATTACTATATAACCGCAGCTCCACTGCTTGATAGATTTTCACATCAGAAATACTATGTCTGAACTTCATGTTTTAAAGCCATTGTTACATTCTTTTTTTTTCTTTTACAGAGGTAGATGGTACCTTTAGGCCACATTCACATGTTCAATATTATGTCAGTATTTGTAAGCCAAAACCAGAAGTGGGTGATAAATACCGAATTGGTGACGTGTTTCTATTATACTTTTTCTGATTGTTCCACTCCTGGTTTTGACTTACAAATACTAATATACTGATATAAAATACAGACCAAATACTGAATGTGAGGACATGATCTAAGAAACAAGAATGCTCAGTTGTATCACAGAATTATGGAATTGAGAGCTTTGTAAAGTTATTTGGACTTCAATTTAATTCCAGGTATTTTGGTTAACCGGGTATTCCCATCACCAAGCTCCTATCCCAATACGTAGTAGGTGTAATAATATTAGCAAATTCCTACAATTAGAAATGTACTATAGTTTTTCTGATTCACTATTTAGCTTACCCCATGTGCAGGGCATTGCAGTAGCTTAAGTATCCATGGCTACGACCACTCATATAGTGACATTTAGTTAGTTGTCAGTGTATACCTAAACTACTACAATGCCCTGCACATAGATTATCAGATGAACTATACTACATTTCTAATTGGAGGTATTTGCTAATATAATTATTATACCACCTACTACATATTGGGATAGGATCTTGAAGATGGGAATATTACTTTAGGCACAGTCAGTGTACCAAGTTAACGCCGATGTCATTTTTCGCAATTATCTGTGACTTTTCACTTCACATCATATTATTGCAGATTAGAGATAAGTGGATAGATTTGTGCAATTTTCTGATCTTCCTGGATTCCAGGCTCAACTTATGATTTGCTATGCTGGCGTGTCATCACCTATGCACCATTCATACGACATCACACAAGTTGACAAATCAAACGCCACATCAGCGATCCCAGGAGGTCAGGAAATTTGTGCAGTCTCTATCCTACATATAGTATAATGATCTGTGCCGGCAATCTGATCAGCTGTTTCTCACACTGAATGAGTTCAGAAGGCACAGGAAGAATTGTCTCATAAGTGGAGAAAAATTAATTCTCTCATAAGATACTGTCACGGGGTTACGACGACGGAGCAGAGACAGAAGACCGCAGCGTCTGGTTGCTCCTACTCCGGCGCTGAGAAGAAGCACTTCTTCATCCTATTAAACATATTTATTTCTTCCAGCAGAACAGGGGTTAACCGGCCATGTTGGAAATCGCTGTTCTCAGCTGTGCTCGGTTAGCCACTCCTTTTCCCTATATAATCTGGGCTTTATTACTAATCCTCGTCAGAGTTAGCTTTTCCTGCATGGCTAAAGGAGGGAGAGAAGTCGGTATGAGTAGGAGTGTTGGAGGAGTTATAAACGACTGTTGTTTGGTTTGTACGCTTAGTAATTCCTTATCCTTCCCCATTTTGGTTTCTTCCCCTTCCTACACACCCCGGTGGATTCTTCTATTATATGTAAGTGAATAATTTTTGTGTGGAGTTTTCAATTACCCCTTGAGTTTGTTGCCCTGTTTGTCGGGTTGGTGTAATGCGGTACACAGTAACGCCCCCTCTTCCCTGGGTGGGGGAAGAGAACAGACGGAGGGCTAACTTAGGAGATAAGGCAAGGGCGGAGGCCCCGGCGTCTTCGCCATCTGAAGTATCCCGGGGAACAGGACGAGCTAGGGTGCCCCCTAGTGTTAGGTCCAGGAAAGGAGCCCCTGGTCCGCAGTCACCTGACAGCTGTGTTGCATTTACCATTGATCCATACAAAACTTGTTGGAAGAACATTTCCTTTTCTATCACAATTATTCATGGACAAGAAGGGAATATCTGTGCCTAAGTTCAAAACTAATTGTAACTTCCATAGAAGTGAATGGACATGAATATGGACGTGAATGAACAGCATATTGGTGGGGCGGGGACTTGCTCTTCATGTGAGAAGTCGGTTGGCTGTGCTTCTCTGCCACCATTAGCCTCAATTATCCTGCACAGAGCCCGAACCAGCTAATTCCTTTACCAGGATCAGATGTCTGAAGGTCCCAGGAGTCAGGGGTGAGCTTCTGCCAGACTCAGAGAGACAGACATGGGCCGCAAAAGGCAGAAAGATGTTGGAGCCTGCAGCAGTGCCTCAGTCCAAGATGGTGCTAAGAGAGAGGAGGAGGCGGGAAGAAGAAACACAGCCTTTGCACAGAGGCTGGAAGTCTCAGCCCGGCTGAACAGGTATGTGAGGGGCATAGAGACAGATGAAGAAGGAAATGGAGGGAGTGAGAAGCACAGAGATGAGGAGGAAGACGATGAGGAGATGCCTGTGCTGAATGCAGAGCTGGAGCAGGAGGAAGAGGGGGATGGTGACACTGTGCAGTTAGCTGAAAGTGCAGATGTAGCAGAGCCCACCCTGCGGGATGTATTCCAAGCTGTCTTATACTGCAAGACTGCCTTAACTGCTCTAACAAAGCAAGTGAATTGCTTGAAAGAAGAAATGGGAGGCATGAAAACATCTATGCAGAAAGTTACAGCCAGATTAACTGAGGTGGAGGACAGAGTTGGTGTAACAGAAGATCACTTAACCTCAGTGCAAAAGACACAACAACAGCACACTCAGAGGATCACGGTAGTAGCCAATAAAAATGATGACCTGGAAAACCGGTCACGTAGGAACAATTTGCGCATTGTGGGCATCCCTGAGAGAGCTGAGGGTGCTGACCCCACAACCTTTATTGAAACCTGGCTGCTGGACAAGTTTGGTGCTGATAACTTGTCGAGAGTGTTTGCGGTGGAGCATGCCCATCGCATACCCATGAGACCCCCAGTGCCGGGAGATGGACCTCGCACGATGCTAGCCAGAATCCTGAATTGCAGAGACAGGGACACTATCTTACGAAAGGCTGCAAAGTTGACAGATCTTAACCTGGAGGGCAAACTAATCGAAATATACCCGGATTACTCAGCCGAGGTGCAAAAGTTGCGACTGCGGTATGGCGAAGTGAAGAAACAGCTCCGCACTTTGCATTTGAAATACTCTACAATTTATCCTGCTAAATTAAGAGTGGAAGCTTTTGGAAAGGTCATTTTTTTCCCGTCACCGGTTGAGGCTGCTTCGTGGTTGGAGCGCAACCGGAGCAAATTGAGAGAAGATAATGGCAATATGACCACATGACCCTGCTAGACTGATCACTGGACAGGGTTGTGGCACTGCTTTACTCTGCGAAATAGGAGCGCAGAGGAGGGGGAGAACTCCCCACTGGGATTGTCACGGGGGGCTTAGTTCAACTAAGGCTGTAACTCCCGGGGCCCCTGTGATGTCCCTATAACTAGGGGAAACCCTGTCTGGCCCTCAACCCAGGGTTTTTGCTGATGGTGCAAATGCCTGAGCCTCCACCCTTTCCTTATCTCCTGCTCAGCCCTGCACTTAACCCTCCACCCTCCACCCAGTGAGGAGTCACAACACCAAAGCCCCCACACAAATATGACAGACAGGGGGAACTTAAACTGCACTGCGCCGCACACACAGAGGAATAAACAGTAATGTGAACAGGGCACAACTAAACACAAATATGGGAAGGAGAAAGGATAACAACGGATCATACGCCACCAGACACGAATCTCTCTCTCTGCAACACCTCCACTCCAGACCGGAACCACTTGGTATGAAACACAAGCTATAATCGGCGACGCCCATAGGCCAGCATGACTATTTAAAGACCGTGGGCGTGACTAACCATCCAACCTGGTCTCCAGCAGGATTAACCCCCGAGAGCCTGAAGATCAAGCCGGCGCCACTGAGGCTATAGTGGCTGGAGGTGGAACTACCTCTGCCTGCCGGACGCAGTGGTGTGAACAGCGTCCGACATGACAGGGATCTACGTATTATGGTTAATTGTTTGACTAATGGTTCGGGACTATGCATACTGTTGACAATATGGTGGAGAGGCTGCCAATGATGGAGGAGGACACGACGCATGTTGAAGTGCGGAATACTGAGAAGTTGCTCAGGTTCTTTGAGCTCCCACTCTCACGTTGGGGAGAGAGTGACAACTGCAAAAGGGGAAGGGTGGGGGGAGGGGAAGCGGAGAGGGATGGGGGGAGGTGGGTGGGGCAGATTTGTAGGGAGATGGGGGTTTTCATGCTGTTTGACCGGGTATGATTGGGACCACAATGTAATGATGTTACTTGATGATGATGGATTGTTCTTTCTAATGCACATTGAGTAACCGTACTGTTCGGATGTTAAGTTGGAATGTACGTGGTATATCTGATAAGGTTAAGAGGGCGGCTGTTCTGAATCATATCAAATCCTGTGAACCTATGATCGCGTGCTTGCAGGAGACACAACTCACTAGAGACACTATGCAATGGTTGTCAAGAGCCTGGATACTAAAGACATATCATTCTACTTATTCCTCGTACTCCAGGGGGGTGTCAGTCCTAATACACAAAAACACACATTATGAAGAGCTGGAAGTGCATGTAGACAGTGAAGGCAGTATGTATGGATTGCTTGCAGATTGTTCGGACACAAAATGATTTTATTGGCTTTATATATCCCTCCACCTTACTCTAAAAAGAAACTACAAGCAGTACTGGAACTGACGGGCAGATGGGGGGAGACTCCATTGTTGATTATGGGAGATGTTAACAACACTATGAATGATTATTGGGATAAAGTACGACCGGCAGGTACGGAAGCTGGACAGGACAGGATGACTGCCTTTGGCAAGTATGTAGGGGAACTTAGGCTGGTAGATCTGTGGAGAGTATGAAATGAGGGTAAGAGGACTTTTTCATGTCATTCGGCAACACATGGAACACTGTCGAGGATAGACCTGGCTTTGGGGGATACCGCTATGGACGGGATGGTGGGGGAGGTGGAATACCTACAGAGGACTCTCTCGGATCATGGTCCTATGGTGGTCATGCTTCTGGTGAGATCTGCTCAGGGTCAGAGGGGAGGTTGGCGTCTTCACCCGGAGTGGCTTAAAGTGGTGGACATGGGTGGCATAACCAAAGAGCTAGAGCACTTCTTCCAAATGAACGAAGGGAGTACTGAGGCCACAATGGTATGGGATGCCATGAAGGCGTTTACGAGGGGACTTTTTATAAGTGAGATTGCGAGGTGTAAGACCAAAACTAAATTGGCAGATCAACAAATAAAGGATGACCTGACAAGAGCGGAGGCAGACATGATTTTGGCGCCAACGAGTGAAGCTCACAATAGACTAAAATTGGCTCAGGAGGCAGTTGATAAACTGCACATGATGCAAGCTGAGAGGAAAAGGGCATTTCAGCAAGCTCAATTCTCTGAAGAAGGAGAGAGAGTAGGTCACTTGTTGGCGGTGATATCTGCGGCACAAAGGGAGTCTTCCAGGGTGTATAAACTGAGAGATCAAACAGGGGCGACTCTGACAGACACAAAGGACATACTGGAGATCTTCAGGCATATTACATGGCACTGTACACTTCGAGAGCATGGGACACAGAGGGGGATGTGGAGAAATTTTTGGAAGGCATTTCACTACCTAAATTGTCTGAGGAAGATAGGTTGAGGTTGGAAGAACCTGTGAGTGTGGAGGAGGTGGAATGTGCAATACTGTCTATGCCCAATAACAAATCACCGGGAGCTGATGGTCTACCTGGGGAGGTGTACAGGGAGTTAGTGGAACTGCTGGCTCCGAAATTGAAATCTGTGCTTGATGAGGCTTTAGTGGCGGGGGCACTGCCGAGATCAATGGAGGAAGCGGTGATAGTAGTTCTGCCGAAGGAGGGAAAAGATCCCATGGATGCGGAGTCGTACAGGCCCATTTCATTGTTGACAACGGATGTCAAAATACTCGCTAAGATCCTGGCCACCCGGCTCACCGGGGTTGCGCATACCATTATACACGAGGACCAGTCGGGCTTTATGCCTAACCGCTCCACGGCTGTTAACTTAGGAAGATTATTTCTTAATATGCATCTGCCTGCTGATAATGGTGGCAGGAGAATAGTGATATCATTGAACGCTAGGAAAGCATTTGATAGCGTGGAATGGCAATACTTATGGAAAATCATGGAACTGATGGGATTCGGCCCCGCGTTCATGGCCTGGGTGAAGTTATTGTACTAATCCCCAAAGGAGGTAGTTAGGGTGAATGGAGAACAGTCCGGGATGTTTGACTTGCATAGGGGCACAAGGCAGGGGTGTCCGCTGTCCCCGCTATTGTTCGCGGTGGCAGTGGAGCCCCTGGAGGCCAAGATCAGAGCTGAGAGGGGAGTGGTCGGATTTAAATTTGGGAAGCTGGAAGAAAAAATATCATTGTATGCCGACGACATCCTGTTGTTTTTGGAAAGTGCAGGAGAGACACTGGGGTGCACGATGGATGTAATTAAACAATTTGGGAGCATTTCGGGACTGGAGATAAATTGGCACAAGTCTAATGTCATGGCTGTGGATAGAGCAATAGAAGCGGAGGAGATAGATGAGAGGGGGAAACAACTCCAGCTAGTTTCACAGTTTAAATACCTAGGGATATGGGTAGCTCTTCCACTGTCCCGATTCACGGGTCTGAATTTGGTTCCTCTGCTAGAGAAATTTAAAGGGAAAATAGGTGCATGGTGCAAATTGGCTTTAACGGTAACGGGTAGAACTAACCTGATTAAGATGGTCCTTATGCCACAACTAATGTACGTTTTGCACAATTCGCCGATATGGCTACCAAAAAAACGGTTTCGGGGCATTGATTCTATCTTCAGATCCTTGATATGGGGCAAGAAGCAGGCACGGATTAAATTTGGAACTCTGCAAAAAGGAAAGGAAGAGGGAGGACTAGCCGCACCAAATCCATGGGTCTATTTCTTGGCAGTACAGGGCCAGCATGTCAGGGGATGGAGAGAGCTCGATTGTGGAGGAGCAGCTCACCGGGTGCTGGTACATGTGACGGGGAGACGCCCACTTATCCAGGGTCTAGAGGATGGTACCTTTAAGAAACTGGGAGCACCATATCCTACCATAGGCATGATTCAGAAGGTATGGGACACCATTAAAAGGATCAGAGGGGTGGATGAGCTGACTAGGTACTCACCGGTGTGGGACAATGAGCATCTGCCGGAACTTAATAAGCTGCGTCAAATGGGCAATTGGAAGGCGAAAGGAGTAAGATATGTGTGCCAACTGCAGAGTGGAACGGACCTGAAGACCTTTGAGACATTGAGAGAGGAATTTGATTTACCTTCGGTATGGGGGTTTCAATACTATATGCTTCGACATGCTTGGAGGGCACAGTGTAGATTGGGAGCCATGACGGTTCAGGGCGACATTGTACTAGACTTTATGTGTATGAAGGGAGGGACGAGGGGAGTTATATCGAGCATATATCATGATCTACTACACTCCTATCTGGGGGACAATCACCTCACTGCAAAGAGTAAATGGGAAAGGGAGGTGGGTACCCTCACAACAGAACAATGGGAGGCTATTCTTGAATATGTCCCGAAGATCTCTCTAAGCGAGCAGGCACGGCTCTCCCAATTATATGTAATACATAGAACATACAAAACACCGCTGGTCCCATTCAAGGCGGGCTTGAGGGGAGACTCTAGCTGCCCTAGATGTGGCACAGACCAGGCCGGACTGGTACATATGTTATGGTCGTGTCCGCGGCTGGTGGCATACTGGCTGGTCGTTATCAACAAAATTGAGAGAGCTTATGCATGTACGCTCGACAGGAATCCAGTGCTGTGTGTTTTGGGGGAGGTGGATGGGATACCTGTCTCAGAACATTACAAAGTGGCAATAGCGAGGTTGCTGTATGTGGCACGCAAACTAATAGCACGAAAATGGAAGGATTCGGAACCCCCCACTAGGAGGGAATTTATTGCTCAGACATCTACGGTAATGCATTTAGAGGAAAGCATTTACAGGCGAAGGCATGGTGAAAGCACTTTCGAAAAAATATGGTCCGCCTGGATGGCGGTGATATGATTGCTAAGACTCTCAAGTATACCCGGCACAAGGAGTATTGGGGGAGGGGGGGATGGCTTTGATTGTATTACTACAAGATATGTGAATTGTTACATGTATATTGATATCCACTGTTTATTGTTTAAAATCTTTTGAAACCTAAATAAAAATAACTGGTTTAAAAAAAAGAACAGCATATTGGTAATGCATAAACTATGAATAGTTGACTTGGAAATATCCCTTTAAGGCCTCTTTCACACTTCAGTTGTTTGACGTCAGTTGAAATCCGCCGATTTTAGCAAAAAACAGATCCGTCATTTTTTGGGCGGAATCCGTTTTTTTTCCCATAGACTTATATTAGCGGCGGATTGTGACGGATGGTCATCCGTGCATCTGTTTTTTGACGGATCCGTTATAATTTTAGAAGCCGCCATCTGAAGTGGACGGACAAAGGAACGTATTTTTCAGCAGTGGTGTGGTAAAGGTAGGTACGCGGGATGCAGTGACGAGGCGAGAGACGGATCAAGCTTTAAGGTGTAACTTTTATATATATATAGATGCCGAAAGGGGCTATCTTGAGCAATCAAACAAGGTAACAACAGTTGTCCTCGCAGGGACCAATCACAGAAATACACTGATTATATGAACACGACTAACCCGGTGAAGGCCGGTCACTATAGGGCCGCGGTATGGCCGACTACTATGTGTCACTTAGCCCTCCTGACGTCTGATGGCGGGCTGTTCGATGGTGCTTCGGCGTCGCAGCCACTGGGCCCAGCCGACGAGGATCTGGCGAAGTCTTCGGGCGTTCCTACGCCCAGGCGAGGCAGAGGCACAACAGTCCCCTGGAGAGTTAGTTGGTGGGATTCCCCCCAGCAGAGGCGGCGTGACACCACCTGAGAGCGGGAGAATGGAGGCCGCAGCCACCGGACAGGGACAGCCAGCGGTGATGCTGAGTGGCGGCAGGTAGGCCACTGCCACAGCCCAAGGCTGTGCTAGAGGAACCGCGGATGGCAATGGGTAGGCCCCAGCCGCGGGCAGGGGTGCGGCGGTTGTGACCGCGGTGGGCGGCGGGCAGGCCACAGCCGCGGGCTGGAGTGAAGAGGCAGCGGCTGCGGGCGGCAGCAGACAGGCTGCAGCCGTGGGCTGGAGTGAAGCTGCAACGGCCGCGGGCGGTCGGGCGGTGTTCCTCTGCTGGACGGCTCGGTGCCATCTCCCGTCTGCCCACAGTGAGTCTCTCTTCCGTCCCTCCTGTCGCTGTCCTCCTCTCTGGTTGCTGTTGGAGGCTCTGGCTCTCAGGCAACCTCTCGGTCTCCTGCTTCTCCCCTGGTCTGCTGACTCACTCCGGCTCACATCTCCCGCCCCTTTTATATAAGCTTCTCCCCCAACCATTCTGGAAGCCTCTGCAGTCCGCCCTCTAATTGTCCCCCGGAAACAGTCCCCCTAGGAACCTTGGTGATGGTCCCCTTGGTTCCAGCCCAGACACGCGGCGGGGGCCCCTCCTCCTACACTGGAACCGCTTTCTTTAACTGAGCATGCCCAGAAGATTTTACCATGCAAGCAATTTAACCCTAAATGCCGTTCTGGAACAGACCAAAAAATCTCTCTCTCCACTAAACGGATCTGGTGCATCCGTTTTTTACAAAGAGGAAACGGATCCATTTTTTTTTACACATTGGTGGATTTCAATTGTTGTCAAAAAACTGGTGTGAAAGAGGCCTAAGAACAAGTAATGATAATTTCCCAAATTATATTAACTTTTCTAACAAGAATATGCTTTTTAAATTATTTAAGGTATAGTCATATTATCAGTATTCTGTCAGTCTGCATTGCCAGAGTTAGCTTCATTGCTGCATGGTTCATGAGTTTGGTGGAAAGTTGTTTTTGGAGAAGGCATTTGGTGTATTTATCTGACTGTTGCATGGTTTATGTTGGGTGCTAATTTTCTCCATGTACTTTGGTTTTTCCCCCATACTCCACTCCCCATTTTTTGTACTCTGTTTGTGTGTGCATATTTTTATGATTGGTATTTTCGCATAGTTCGTCTGTCGCTTCAGTATCTGATACACTGGAAGGGTTATGGTCTTGAAGAGGTCCTTCATACTGTTGTAGGTTTACAGCGAGAGAGAGAGGAGCCAGAAGACCGAGTTGTCCGATTTCTCCTACTCCTGCATTTACTAGAAGTACTTCTCCGTCTTATTAAATGGTGCAGCTTTCCTCTAGCAGTGCAGGGGTTAATATGCTCAGCTTACCTGCATTAAGGCTCTCAGCTGTACACTGTTGTCCACTCCCCTCTCCTATATAAACTGGACTCTGGCATGGAGGCATTGCCAGAGCAAGCTTCAGTGTTGCATGGTTCGGGAGTTGGTGGAAAATTCTTGTTTGAGAAGGCGGATTTATCTAAGACTGTTGCGTGGTTTAGGTTGTGTGCTAATCCTCTCTTCCTACTTTGGTGCTTACCCCATCCTCCACTCCCCATTTTTTTACTCTGTTATTCGTGTATGCGTATTTGTATGATTAGTATTTTCTTTTATCCCTATTCGTATTACCTTGTTAGCCTTGTTGGTGTACTGATATATACCACTACTCCCCTCTTCCCTGGGTGGGGAGAGGGAACAGACTGAGGGAGGATTCAGGAGCTCAGCAAGGTATGTGGCCCCCGTGTCTTCATCATTAGGGTACCATTACACGTAGCGATGCACCAGCGATCCCGACAACGATATGGATCGCTGGTGCATCGCTAAGTGGTCGTTAGTGAGCTGCCACACAGGCAGATCTCACCAGCAACATGGCAGTGGTCGGGGGTCGCTTCTTACCTGTCAGACGAGGCGATCCTGACGTCCTCCCGCCCGCATCCACGCGTCGCTCGTTGGCGCCACAGGAAGCCCAGCAGGAATTGGCCGACGAGAAATGGTCCAGGTCGTTCTCGCGCGATCAGCGATCATCGCGGGGGAGCCGGTCGGAGGTAAGTGTCACATGTAGCAATATCGCTGCAGTGTCACAAAAAACCCAGTGACGTTACAGTGATATTGCTAGCGATATCGCTACGTGTAACGGGCCCTTTAGAAGTAATCCTGGGAACAGGGATAGGCCGGCCCCAGCGTTAGGGACAGGATAGGAGCCCCTGGTCCCAGAATACCTGACAGCAGAGTCATGACAAAGTGTCAGTGTCTTTATTTCAAATAAATCACTTTATTCAGGGTATTTTTTATTTACAAAATGACTATGGGGTTAGTACTGGGGGTGTCATATAAATGCCTCTCCATTACTAACAGCATGTTAGCTGTCAATACCAAGCTGACATCAACTCAAAACCTATTACTCCACTTGCCAGCGCACAGGGCAAGTTGGAAGAGCAGAGGCTAAGCACCAGAATTTCTTGCGTGGCTGAGAGCTCATGTTTATGGCCCATTCCTAGCCTAATAATATCAGCCCACAGCTGTTTGTCTAGCCTTTGCTGGTTATTAATTATAAGGGGCCCCACATCATTTTTTTGTGGGGGTCACCCATTTTGCTAACCAATAAAGGCTAAGTATACAGCTGTGAACTGATATTAATAGCCTGGGAAGCTCCATGTTTATTACTCCCTACCCAGGCTAAAAGGCATTAGCCTCAAGCTGTCCGCTTTCCCTATGCAGGTTATCAAAATTTCAGTGGAACCTAAGCAATTTATTTATTTAATTTATTGATTTATTACTTAAATACATGTACAGTATACTGCACTAATTATATATGTCACTTAACAAAATTCTATCTATCTATGCAAAGGTGTAGCAAGGGGTTCAACTCAGGGGGGTCAAATTATCTGAGTTAACCCCTAACCAGAAAACCTGATCACAGCAACCCAGGTGGTGTACTCTAGTTGTGGGTATTGGGGACCCTGCTGTGATTAAGAAAAAGTCTATAGATGTCAGTTCTGCAGAACATGTAATAGATTACAGTACAGTTATAGATAATGACTTACAGATGACGTTCTTTCTGATAGTCGTTTCCATCTTACTCAGACCGGCATGACAACTTGTCTTCAGAGATTATAAGAAAAACACATCTGACTTCTCACATTTCCAGGACCGTCCCAATGTATCCCCAACCTGTACAAATCCCTCATCCTACTGAGCCGCTGCTTCTGTACATGTCACTATTACTGCATCTATTGTGTGGTACAAAAGCAAGGATCCTCTTACTGCTACACAAAGTCGTGCCACCACTGTGCTACTTACAGGGGTTGGACAAAATAATGGAAACACCTAACGTTTTGGCATCATAATCATTGAACATGCTATAAACATGCAAACCGTGACATATGGTAATGTTTTGTAGTTGATTATTTGTGTTATATGATATGTGTATGTAAATTAATTGTTTGTTTTGCAGAATTGTAAGAACATTGATGAGAACTTGATACCAATGGCAGACCTCTCGGATTTTAAAAGAGGCCAAATTGTTGGTGCTCGTATGGCAGGCGCTATTGTAACAGAAAGTGCCTGAATGCTTGGCGTGTCAAGTGGTACTGTCTCCAAAGTAATGACTGCGTTTGAAAGAGAAGTAAAAACGTCCGCAGCAAAGCACAGCTCCGGCCGAAAGTCGAAGTTGACTGAGAGAGACCGTCGGACTCTAAAGCGAATTTTGAGAGAGGATCTCAATGAACACCTACAGAACCCAGTTTCCATGAAAACTGTTCGTCGGGAGCTGCACAAATCTGGATTCCACGGAAGAGCTGCAATTAGAAAACCGCTGCTCTCAATGACAAATGTTTCCAAGCATTTAAAGTGGTGTAGAAACCTCCAGAATTGGTCCCTCGAGCAGTGGAAACATGTGATATTCTCAGACGAATCATCGTTTACCCTATTTCCAACCTCCGGCCGAGTGTAAGTTTGGAGACAGCCGAAAGAAGTATTCCATCCAGACTGTCTTCTCCCAATCGTAAAACATGGCGGAGGTTCTGTGATGAACTGGGGTGCTATTTCGTGGAGGTCCGATGGGCCAATGATATCCCTTCATGGAAGAATTAATTATTAATTATTAATTATTTAGGCATTTTGGGCGACCAAGTGCATCCTATGGTTCAAGCACTGTTCCCGGAGGGGAACGCCATCTTTCAGGATGATAATGCACCAATTCATACAGCTAGAATCATTAAAGCATGGCACGAGGAACATTCTAATTATTATTATTATGCATTTATTATTATTATGCATTTATATAGCGCCATTTATTCCATGGCGCTTTACATGTGAAAAGGGGAAATATAGACAAGTATAGTAAACATGTGTAAGACAAGGGACACACAAGTACATAAGGAGAGGGGACCCTGCCCGCGAGGGCTCACAGTCTACAGGGATGGGTGAGGATACAGTAGGAGAGGGTAGAGCAGGTCATGCTGTGGTTCAGAAGACCGAGGATCATTGCAGGCTGTAGGCTTGTCGGAACAGGTGGGTCTTCAGGTTCTTCTTGAAGGTTTCCGTTGATGGTGAGAGTCTGATATGTTGCGGCAGGGAGGTCCAGAGTATGGGGGAAGCACGGGAGAAGTCTTGTATGCGGTTCTGGGAAGAAGAGATAAGGGGGAGTAGAGAAGGAGATCTTGAGATGATCGAAGGTTGCGTGCGGGTAGGTACCTAGAGACCATGTCACAGATGTATGGAGGAGACAGGTTGTGGATGGCTTTGTATGTCATGGTTAGGGTTTTGAATTGGAGCCTCTGGGCGATAGGAAGCCAGTGAAGGGCCTGGCATAGGGGGGAGGCTGGGGAATAGCGGGGAGACAGGTGGATTAGTCGGGCAGCAGAGTGTAGGATGGATTGGAGCGGAGCCAGAGAGTAGGAGGTTGCAGTAGTCGAGGCGGGAGATGATAAGAGCATGCACTAGTGTTTTTGTGGTTTCATGGTTGAGGAATGAGCAGATCCGGGAAATATTTTTGAGTTTGAGGCCGCAGGAGGCGAGGGCTTGGATATGTGGTTTCAAAGAGAGCGCAGAGTCGAGGAACACCCCAAGGCACCGAGCGTACGGGACTGGGGAAAGAGAGCAGCCATTGACATTGATGGATAGGTCTGGTGGAGGGGTAGAGTGAGATGGGGGAAAGATGATGAATTCTGTTTTGTCCATGTTCAGTTTGAGAAAGTGAGCAGAGAAGAAGGCTGATATAGCAGACAGACATTGTGGGATTTCAGTCAGTAAGGAGGCAAGGTTGGGTCCAGATAGGTAGATCTGCGTGTCATCGGCATAGAGGTGATGCTGCAAACTGTGGGATTCTATGAGCTGTCCCAAGCCGAAGGTATAGATGGAGAATAGTAGGGGTCCTAGGACAGAGCCTTGGGGAACACCGACAGACAGGGGGCGAGGTGAGGAGGTGGTGTGTGAGAGGGAGACACTAAATGTTCGGTCTGTTAGGTATGATGAGATCCAGGATAGGGCCAGGTCTGTGATGGCAAGATGTGATTCTAATGAAGTTGATCATCTCATCTGGCCCCCACAATCCCCAGACCTCAACATTATTGAGCATTTATGGTCGATTTTAGAGATTCAAGTTAGACGTCAATTTCCGCCGCCATCATCGCTCAAAGAATTGGAGGGTGTTTTAACTGAAGAATGGGCTACAATTCCTTTGGAAACAATTCACACCTTGTATGAATCCATACCTCGGAGAATTGAGGCTGTAATCGCCGCAAAAGGTGGATCTAGACCATATTAAACTAACTTTTGTTGATGTTTTCCAGATGTTTCCATTATTTTGTCCAACCCCTGTACATAATAGAATGTCTCTTTTGTGCACTCACAGTAGCTTCCACACTCTTTAATGGTTTCCACAGTAACTAACACTCTGTCTAAAATCCCCCACAGTAGTCCCCAGTATATGGCAGCACCCACAGTAACTCTGACGCTGTATATAGGCCCCCACACTGTATGATAGCCCCCACAGTAGCCTTTAAACTGTACTGTATTATGGCCCTAGCATTAGCTCCTCATGCTGTATATTTACCCTGCATTAGCTCCCATGTTGTATAATGGCCCACAAATTAGCTCTCATGCTGAATAATGGCCCCTGCATTAGCTCCCATGCTATATACAGGGTGTCACGCCGTTCCGACATACTCACACGGCCTTCGCTTCCACACAGTCTCTGCATACTCACCCGGTCATCGCTCCCGCGCCGCAGCCCCCCGCCGCCTGACAGCCATGGCAGTCACCTGTGACAGGTGCGCATCCGACGGCGTCTCTGCATGCAATGCGCATGTGCCATAGGCCGCGGCCGCACCTCCCTTCTGCTTCTTGTGCTCCGGCTATGCCCTGACCCAGAAGCACCCCCTGACCAATGGCAGACCAGACAGGGGCATATCAGGCTGCTTCCCCCTGAGGGAGTCGCCTGATCGTTGTGTTTCCTAGCATACTGGGGCTCCCTTCTTCGTGTGCTCTGTGCAGTCTCCCAGTCCCGTTCTTGTTTACTCCCTGCAGCAGCCTCGCAGTCCTGCTATCCTTGTCCCCTGCTGTACTCCGCAGTCCGACTCCAGTCCTGACTTCGGTGTTCCTGTTCTATCCTGCTCCAGTCCTTCCGTCCTACTCTAGTCCTGCCTCCGGTGTTCCTGTTCCATCCTGCTCCAGTCCTTCCGTCCTACTCCAGTCCTGCCTCCGGTGTTCCTGCTCCAGCCATCCCTCCACGTTCCAGTCTACAGTCTTACTCCACTCCTGTCTCCTGTGTTCCAGCTCTGTCCTGTCATCTACACTTCAGTCCCACACTCCTACTTCAGTCCATCCTGAGCCGCCCCTCTTGGTACCGGCTACCGTGGTACTCGAACCCCTGGGCCTGCTCCTAACGGTCCCTGTATAGGGGTCGGTTCCACCTGGCAGCTGCCCGGGGCCCCTCGGTGCCACGGCCCAGAGGGTCCACTCCTGGAGATTCTGGCTCCAGACCTGCCTGGCGCCACCCCTATCGCTGATGCAACTTATCAGCATCATAGCCGCAGATACAGTTGAAAGAAGTGATGGAGGAGAGTGTGACTTAGCAGGTGCGCGATGATGACACTTCATCACTCGCCACTCTGTGCCAGCAGTGGAGCCAATGAGACCGGAGCAGAACCTGCAGCAGCACGTGAACAAAGAGGAGAGGTGAGTATTGTGTGTTTGAGAGTGTGGGGGCTGCATTATAGTGTGTGTGCACTATACTGTGTTGGGGGTAGCTGCACTGTATTGTGTGTTGGGGAGCTATACTGTGTGTTGGGGTAGTTGCACTGTACTGTGTGTTGGGGGGAGCTGCATTGTACTGTGCACCCCTGGTACGTCTTCTCTTTTTATCCCTTCTCTCCCTTTGTGGGTCTTGTTGCCCAGACTGAGCATATGTTCAGGGGCCTACACCTCTATGTGATCTTCTATACGCAAATACTGGCTGTTTGTGTTTTCTTCTATTTGGCTCTTTATCATATACTGTATATTCATCCTAAACTTTGTTGCAATTTATTTTTTTAATAAAAAGTTTTAAAACAAGGCTTTCAGGTTTGGCACCCTGCATCTACAATACGAAATGATAGGACCCTGACCCCGGCTATAGGACTACATCACATGGTGTGCGTACATATTTTTCTGTATAATATGTATATATATATATATATTTATATATATATATATACACACACACTGTATATATATTGTAGTGCCACAGTAGCACGCTGTGCACTGTGCAGTGATGAGGCAGTGACCCAACAAAGTTCCAACACAAAAGTTTCTTTAATGTGTCACAGCATTGTATGTCCAATTCACACAGGTGCATAGCAATTAATGTTCAGTTCACACGAGTACATATCCTTAGTGTCCAATTCATAGCACTATATAGTACCCAGTATCCTCCGAATAGCAGCCGCGGACATATACTCTGGGTTACACAGTCACAACACACGCCGGTCTACTTTCATGACCGGTTGCCATGGGAAAATGCACCGCCATGTCAATGTCTCTTTACTCATAGCTTTTCCACAGTACATGATATCCCTCAGCTTGCAGCCGTTACACATGCTAGTCCTCCTTTGAGCACAGGATAGTCTACCTCCGGGCACAAGACCGTCCACGTCCGAGACCAATTACCGTGGGTGACTGCCCCAATATATAAGCTGTGGGTGCCAGGCTATTCAGCTGCCTTGGCCATTTTGGCTCAGCTGGCCTGTGTTGCCTCACACAGGTTGAGCGCTGCAACGCTGACTTCTCTGCACAAACTGACTCTGGCCCTCACACACCCATACCCTTTACTGCAGGGATTTTAACTGGGATCTGTGGCCTTCAGCCACATTGAAAACCCGGGCTTGGAATGAAACAGACTGCACGACTACCATCCTGCAGACTGTTTCAAAATACAAAAACTCCAGAGCAGGTTTTACCAAACTCTGCCTTGGACATGAGCATGCCCAAGTCTTACACTTATTTTTAGTCTGCATCGCAATCACAGCTACGCCTGTGACTGCAATGCACTCTCGCGGCTTCAGGTGCCAAACCTTTTAGGCATATACCAAACCTCAATATAACAGCAAAAAAATGAAGGCAGCACTCCATTGAGACAAAATTTAGAAAATTGTGTTATAATAGCCCATTGGGACTCCGCAACGTCTCAATTCTAATGGAAAAAAGTTCATAGTAGAACTGAAACGTCACTGAGCCCCAATGGGCTATTAAAACAAAAAAAAATTATTTTGTCTCAATGGAGTGCTGTCTTCATTTTTTTGCTACTATATATTTATATACACACATATATAAAGAGGGACAGGGACTTTCTAATTTGTGCTGTCTTCACATCTATCAGTGCAGTGCATGATACTGACCACTCATGTCAGTCCCTCTATCTGAGGCACAATGAGATTTATGGCAGCTGCTTTGAAGTCTTTTATAGATCCTGTGATGCTCCAAGACAAGATAAGACACCATCCAGGACTTGTCAGGAGGGGAGCAGCATCCTGAAAGCTCTTCACTGTACAGACACCTCCGACCCTGGGTGCAGGCAGCAGCCTGAGCTCCTACTTACAGCACCATCCTGTCTTTTGCCCTGCTCCTCTCTGGTGGGAAGAACCTGGTGCCCTGCACGGAGACTTCTCTCCTGCAGACACAGAGTGCAATGTGGACTTGTCTGCAGTTGGCCGAAGGCAGCTTACAGGTCAGGTACAGTGCTGATATTCAGCGCCCCATAGGTGGGCATATGCTCATATGCTCCCCGGTCTACAGGACAGACAGGGGTGCAGGGAGATCTTGTCTCCCTGCATGTACTAACGTGGAGCTTAACTATATCGGCGTGCTGGGCATGCCGATATAGTTAACAGTGGCAGTAACTCCGGGTGGGCCCCTTAGAGAGCGAAGCCCAGGGCGTCCGCACCTTCTGCCTTCACGGTAGCTACGCTACTTTATATATGTATTAAAGAATATTTACTTTGAAAACTATCTTTGAATGACATAGAAAATTACACTATGAAAAAGCTAATGTTAAAATTGCATTACATACGGATCGCATTCGGATGTCATACGGATGCTAGATGAGAAAAATCTTGTACTTGCATGAAAATCATATACCACTTGCATGATAGTCGTCCGACTTTTCTGAATAAACATTGGACCAAATTTTTAAACGCTAATGCGCCTTAGCTGTAATAGAGACACTATCTGGAAGCTAAAGGTAGGAGACGTCTGGATGGCAAACATCTGAGCCTACAAGAGAAAGAAGGTACCCCACAGCAGAACAGTTTTATTTTTAGCTTGAGTCGGGCATAGCTATAGCAGTACAGAGGTAGCAGCTGTATCTGCGCCATGATATAGTAGACTGTTATGATTGAGTCACCGTAGGAGGCAAAAACAGAAATGCTAGCTAAGTCCTGAAAACCAGAGAAGTTGGCAACTATCAGATTGCAGACCCCTGAACCTATCAACACAACTAGCAGTAGCCGTGGGGGGTTCCTACGATGACCTAGACCCCTCGATCACAGCCGGAGAGATAAATAGGCCTAAAGAAGGAAAGGGGAAATCTAACTGCCCCAGAGCAGACCCCAAAGCAACAGGCAGCCCCCCACATATAATGACGGTGAAGCAAGATGAAAACACTTACACAGACAGAAAGACAGGCTGAGCAAAGACGGGGCCCAAAAACCACCTAGATAGGAACGGACAGGAAAGCCGCTGTCTGCAATCTGCCAAAACCCTATCAGAGACAAAAGCCAACAAGCTGATATAAAAAAGGCCCTGAAGCAACTAAGCTTCAAAAACTAAATCAGCACTCAGGTACCTTCAGAAGACAGAGCTCACGGAACACTGCACACTCCAGCAGGGAGTGGCAGAATCCAAAAAGCAAGAAAAACAAAAACAAATCTTAGATGCAAAAGGCAAAACAGAAAACTTAGCTTTAGGAGAGCAGGAATCAGACTGGTGTCCAAGAGTCCACAGAGAAATCACCCGCAGGGCAGAAAGGGCATAGGCTGCCTTAAATCCAGTCAGTGACTCCACTCAGCCAATCGTCTTCATTAGTCCCAGGTGTCTGATAATCAGGCTCACTACCTTCCTTCACTAGAATAGGGAGTTCACGAGGCCTCAGTGACGGAGGGGAAAATGAACTCACAACAGTACCCCGCCTTGAGGAGGGGTCACCGAACCCTCAACAACGCTACCAGGGCGATCAGGGTGAGCCCGATGAAAGGCACGCACCAATCTTTTGGCATGAATATCAGAGGCAGAGACCCAGGAATTATCCTCCTGACCATAACCCTTCCACTTAACCAAATACTGGAGTCTCCGTCTAGCCAGACGGGAATCCAGAATTTTCTCTACCTCATATTCCAAGTTACCTTCAACCAATACAGGGTCCGGAGGAGCCACCACAGGCACAACTGGCTCAACAAACCTCTTCAACAAGGACTTATGGAACACATTATGGATCTTAAATGTGACAGGAAGAGCCAAACGAAAAGAGACCGGATTAATAATCTCCAAAATCTTGTAAGGTCCAATAAATCTAGGCTTAAACTTAGGAGAAGCCACCTTCATAGCAATATTCTTTGATGATAACCACACCATATCACCAATCTTAAACTGGGGACCAATGGTCCTATGTCGATTGGAAAACCGCTGGGCCTCTTCCTGGGAGAGAGATAACTTATCCACCACTTGGTCCCAGATCTGGTGCATTCTCTCCACCACAGTGTCAACACCTGGGCAGGCAGAAGGCTCCACCTGCCCTGAAGAAAATCGAGGGTGAAAACCAAAGTTACAAAAAAAAGGTGACATCAAAGTGGCAGAACTAGCTCTATTATTTACAGCAAATTCGGCCAAGGGCAAAAATGAAACTCAATCATCCTGATCAGCGGAAATAAAACATCTCAAATACGACTCCAAGGTCTGGTTTGTTCTCTCTGTCTGCCCATTGGTCTGAGGGTGAAAAGCAGAGGAGAAGGACAACTGAATTCCCAACTTGGAACAGAACGTCCTCCAAAATTTAGACACAAATTGAACTCCTCTGTCAGATACAATGTTCTCAGGAATCCCGTGCAAGCGAACCACCTGTTGCAAAAACAGAGGCACCAACTCAGAGGAAGATGGCAACTTAGGGAGTGGTACAAGATGAACCATCTTAGAGAACCTATCACAAATCACCCAAATAACAGTCATTCTTTGAGAGACCGGCATATCAGAGATGAAATCCATTGAAATATGGGTCCATGGCCTCCTGGGGACCGGCAAAGGCATCAACAACCCACTAGAGCGAGAACAAGATTTAGACCGGGAGCAAGTCCCACAGGACTGCACAAAATTCCTGACATCATGAGACAAGGTGGGCCACCAAAAAGAGCGACTCACCAGATCTCTAGTACCAAAAATACCTGGATGTCCAGCCAATGCAGAGCAATGAACTTCAGACATCACTCTCTTCTTCCACTGGTCAGGAACATATAACTTTCCACTGGGGCAACGCTCAGGTTTGTCCTCCTGGAACTCTTGCAGAGCAAGTCTCAAATCGGGCGAGATGGCAGAAAGAACTACCCCTTCGCCTAAGATGGTGGCAGGCTTGGTCACCACAGGAGAATTAGCAAAGAAACTCCTAGAGAGGGCGTCTGCCTTGACATTCTTAGTTCCAGGAAGGAAAGAGACCACAAAATCAAAACGTGTAAAAAACAAGGCCCACCTAGCCTGTCTAGGGTTCAAGCGTTTAGCCGACTCTAGGTAAATCAAATTTTTGTGGTCAGTGAGGACCACAACTTGATGTTTGGCTCCCTCCAACCAATGTCTCCTCTCCTCAAATGCCCATTTCATGGCCAACAGTTCCCGATTCCCCACATCATAGTTACGTTCAGATGAAGAGAACTTACGGGAAAAGAAAGCACAGGGATTCATTTTAGATGTTACCGGATCCTTTTGGGACAACACCACTCCTGCACCAATCTCAGAAGCATCCACCTCTACCTGGAACGGGAGTGAGACATCAGGTTGCCGCAGAACCGGGGCGGAGGTAAATCTACGCTTCAGCTCCTGAAAGGAAGCAACCGCCTCCGGAGACCAATTCAACATATCCGCACCCTTCCTGGTCAGGTCAGTCAATGGTTTGGCAATACTAGAAAATTTTGCTATAAATTTCCGATAAAAATTAGCAAAACCCAAAAACTTCTGGAGGGCCTTCAAAGAAGTGGGCTGAACCCAATCATAAATGGCCTGTACCTTGGCCGGGTCCATTTCAACAGTTGACGGCGACAAAATAAATCCCAAAAAAGAAATTCTCTGTACTCCAAAAAGGCATTTTGATCCTTTGACATACAGAGAATTCTCTCTCAAGATCCGGAACATAGTCCAAACATGTTCCACATGAGAATCCCAATCCTTGGAGAAGATCAAAATATCATCCAGATAGATAATCAAAAATTTATCGACAAAGTCTCGGAAAATATCGTTCATGAAGCACTGGAAGACAGAAGGGGCATTAGTGAGCCCAAAAGGCATCACCGGGTACTCAAAATGTCCCTCCGGAGTATTAAACGCCGTCTTCCATTCATCCCCCTGCTTAATGCGGATAAGATTATACGCCCCCCTGAGGTCAAGCTTGGTAAACCAGCAAGCACCTCTGACTCTAGAGAATAGATCCGAAATCAGGGGTAACGGATACTGATATTTAATAGTAATTTTATTGAGGGCACGATAATCAATACAAGGCCTTAAAGAACCATCCTTCTTGGCCACAAAAAAAACCCGGCACCTAAGGGTGAAGAGGATGGTCTAATATGACCCTTCTCCAACGCCTCCTTAATATAGGACCGCATAGCCTCGTGCTCGGGTACAGATAAATTGAAGAGCCGACCCTTAGGAAATTTACACCCCCGGTTTAGTTCAATTGCACAGTCATAACTCCTATGAGGAGGCAAGGACGCAGACTCATTCTCACTAAATACATCATAGTAGTCCGCCAAATAGTCAGGAACCTCATGCGACTGAGAGGTGGAAAAAAACGGAGCCTCACTAAAGGTACACCGGCAACCCCAACTCACCACAGACACAGACTTCCAATCCAAAACTGGATTATGAATCTGCAACCAGGGAAACCCCAGAACAACGGCATCATGCAGACCATGCAACACCAAAAATCTGCAATTTTCTTGGTGGTCTGGGGCGACCCACATGACCAACTGGGTCCAAAACTGAGGTTTATTTTTAGCCAGAGGGGTAGCATCAATCCCCCTCAAAGGGATAGGCGTCTGCAGAGGTGTCAACGGAAATCCACAACGTTTAGCAAAATCCAAGTCCATTAGGTTTAGCGCTGCTCCCGAATCCACAAAAGCCTTGGCGGAAAATGTGGACAGGGAACAGATCAGAGTAATCGCCAAAAGAAACTTAGGCTGAATCCCACCAACAGAAAACGTGTGTGCAAAGCGTTTCTCACGTTTAGGACAAACAGAAATAACATGTGAGGCATCCCCACAGAAAAAACACAGCTTATTACGCCTTCTGAATTCCTGACGTTGCGCCTTAGACAAAACTCTATCACATTGCATAGGTTCAGACGTCTGTTCAACCGGTGGCAACACCTCTCGTGTAATCCTGCGTTCACGTAAACGCCGATCAACCTGAATGGCTAAAGACATAGAATCGTCCAGACCAGAGGGAACAGGAAATCCCACCATAGTATCTTTTACGGCTTCTGACAAACCCTTCCGAAAGAGAGCAGCCAAGAAACTATCATTCCAGGTAGTAAGGACCGCCCACTTTCGGAACTTTTGACAGTACAACTCTGCAGATTCTCGACCCTGGTTCAATGCTAACAGGGTCTTTTCAGCCTGATCAATAGCATTAGGTTCGTTGTACAGCAACCCCAAGGCTTGAAAAAATGCGTTCACATTAGTCAGAATAGATTCACCTGGTTTCAAAGAAAACGCCCAATCCTGGGGATCGCCGCGCAGCAAAGAGATGACAATTTTAACCTGCTGCACGGGGCTCCCTGACGAGTTAGGCTTCAAAGCAAAAAATAATTTACAATTATTTTTGAAACTCAAAAATTTAGATCGATCCCCAAAAAATACATCAGGTGTGGGGATCTTTGGTTCAACAGCATGTGAACAAGCAAGATAGGCGGAAATTCCTCACACTTCAGCAGCGAGCTGCTCCACACGATCAGACACTTGCTTTATCTCCATTGAGAAAAAAAAAATTCCCCCTATGGCCTCAGAGATATAGAGGAAAGAATATACACTTTTTTTTTTTTTAAACACAATTCTTTCCTGCTATTGAGTACCCCAGGATCTGCGGTTGGGCGGGTGATTCTGTTATGATTGAGTCACCGTAGGAGGCAAAAACAGAAATGCTAGCTAAGTCCTGAAAACCAGAGAAGTTGGCAACTATCAGATTGCAGACCCCTGAACCTATCAACACAACTAGCAGTAGCCGTGGGGGGTTCCTATGATGACCTAGACCCCTCGATCACAGCCGGAGAGATAAATAGGCCTAAAGAAGGAAAGGGGAAATCTAACTGCCCCAGAGCAGACCCCAAAGCAACAGGCAGCCCCCCACATATAATGACGGTGAAGCAAGATGAAAACACTTACACAGACAGAAAGACAGGCTGAGCAAAGACGGGGCCCCAAAACCACCTAGATAGGAACGGACAGGAAAGCCGCTGTCTGCAATCTGCCAAAACCCTATCAGAGACAAAAGCCAACAAGCTGATATAAAAATGGCCCTGAAGCAACTAAGCTTCAAAAACTAAATCAGCACTCAGGTACCTTCAGAAGACAGAGCTCACGGAACACTGCACACTCCAGCAGGGAGTGGCAGAATCCAAAAAGCAAGAAAAACAAAAACAAATCTTAGATGCAAAAGCCAAAACAGAAAACTTAGCTTTAGGAGAGCAGGAATCAGACTGGTGTCCAAGAGTCCACAGAGAAATCACCCGCAGGGCAGAAAGGGCGTAGGCTGCCTTAAATCCAGTCAGTGACTCCACTCAGCCAATCGTCTTCATTAGTCCCAGGTGTCTGATAATCAGGCTCACTACCTTCCTTCACTAGAATAGGGAGTTCACCAGGCCTCAGAGACGGAGGGGAAAATGAACTCACAACAGTAGAGCCTACTACATCTGAAGACTTCAGTATTACAAATGGCACATGGTAGATGAGGGGACCTAATACGGATTTTACATTGAGCCTCAAGCTTAGGCCACGATCACATGTTCAGTATTTGATCAATAATTTGCATCAGTATTTGTAAGCCAAAATCAGGAGTGGGTGAAAAATGCTGAAGTGGTGACATGTTTCCATTATACTTTTTCTCTGATTTTTCCACAACTGATTTTGGCTTACAAAAACTGATATAAAATACTGAGCAAATACTGAATGTGTGCACGTGGTCTTGGAAAAATGGTCTAGGAAAAATTTCCATTAAATGTAATTGGAGGCTAACAAATGCCTACCCTTTGGATTTATAGCATCTAGACCATGGAAAACTAAACCTTCCTTTGTTTGAGTAGTTATTGGCACATAGGCATGTCGTCAGATTTTTTTTTATGACATTATGTGGTTTCCACCCAGAAATGGAAGCATGTTGTGCTCCTTGGAGATACATCAAATATATTTCCTAATCCCTATAAAAGCAATGTGATAGATTGCAGAATCTAACCATTGGCCTGGGGTCCCATGGCAGTGAAAGTACATAAGTTTTTCCAGTATCTATATCAAGTACAGAAGAAAGGATGTTGACTTTGAGGACCTCGATGGGTAAATGTCAGTGGGGGGTCGACTGCATTCCAATCATTTCTGCTTCTTGAAGAATTTTTTTCTGTCCATCTTACACTTTGGGATAAAACATGGATTTAAATTGAAGAACTGCAAGCTTTTGTCTCTTTAGTAGGGCCAAAGAAAATCAGAGATGAACAATATTTGTACAAGGAGGTGCATATCAATTTATCAACTGTTTACAGACAATTGCCCATTACATTTTTATGGAGGATAAACATTTTCTTTTACCAGGAAAAAAGATGTTTAACTATATTGATTCCACTTTATAAACTTTGATCAAACAGACCTCTCCTCAGGAAAGTGATTGTTATTGCTTTATACTCATGTTATAGTATGTTCTGTTTTAGATTAGGGCCAACCAAGTAAAGTTTATGTCCTTATAAATTATTTACACTGTGTTCTAATGAAAACCTTTCACTTGTCAGGAGTTGATGTATGGAGCTAGCTCAGGATCTAGGCCCGTCCCATTCCCAACAGGGCCCATGCAGGTGAAGGGCCACCTCTTGGCTTTTGAATGGATAGATAGAATTAATTTCAATTTCTATTCATGATCTGAACTATGCTTCTTCTCTTTTCTTTGGAAATCTTCTTCATGGCTGCTCCTCAATTCAAACTAGTGACCTTTTGCTTGGCAATCAATGTAATAACACACTGAGCTATTAGGGGATATGAGAACAGGTTCTACTTTGTAATAAACAGGAAAAAAAATATATTTTTCCACCATCAAGAGAAAAACCGTAACGATGCACTGACATGACTTGAATCTGCATAACTAATCATATGCTAAGTAGTTGCAAGTCAAATTTATGTATGAGATAGCCAAGATGATTGTCTATAAAATGGTGGTAGTCACACGCTCGAAGCTGAAGTGGATGGTGAGATATGGAGCCTGAAATTCAAAAGTTAAAAACATTGTTACCCTTTTGCTCCTTGCTGTATACCCGGAAGGAGCCCAGGGTAAGAGACATATATGCCAGGATGGGGCCCAGGATAAGGGACATATATACTAGGATAGGGAACATATATACCAGGATGGGCCCAGAATGAGGAAGATATATACCAGGATGGGGAACAACATATATACCAGGATGGGGAACATATATAACAGTAAAACAAATAAGAAAGGAAAAAAGAACAGCACTAAGGCACACCTACTCACTGGTGGAGACTATTCCCTCTGAGCCTAATGTTGCGGATCAGAAAAATTAATAATGATAATATTATTTTTGGACAACAAATGCAGGATTTGAAGTTGCGTTTTTTGGATAGGGGCTATCCCTTGTCTATATTAGAGGAAGCGGCGGAACGTGTTGCCAGTTTGTCGCAAGCAGATATTTTGAGAATAAGTGGGAATAGTAATTGGTTCAAGGGTAAAAAACACTGATATGGTTCAGGATAAGTGTTTTAATTTTTGTTTCAAACATAGTCCTCTTGATAGAGCTATTCATGCGTCAATTTGGAAGAACTGGCACGTGTTGGAGGCAGACAAGGATCTGAATAAATTTTGTAAAATTAAACCTCAATTTACTTATAAAAGGACCAATAATCTCACTGATCTTTTGGTGCATAACCGGATTTCAAAATCGCATGATAATTGGTTAACAGTGAATCCTCCCAAAGGGAGCTTTAAATGTGGGGATTGCAGTTTTTGTCATTTGCCTTTAACTGGGAATTCTTTACAGGTTGGTCATATTCATCACTGGTACGTGATTTAATTACCTGCAAAACTAAGTTTCTAGTTTATATCTTATTTTGTCCATGTTTTTTCTATTAGGTATATTGGGAAGACAATAAGACCGTTATTTATGCGTTTCTGTGAACATTTTCGTTCTATTTCAACAGGAAAGGTGTCTTTAAAATTGATAAAACATATACAGGAGAAGCATCAATCCAATCCACAATATTTGCACTTTGCAGGTTTGGAAGTGGTCAAGTTCCCACCGTGTGGTGGAGATCATAATAAATTGCTGTTGAGACGTGAGGCAAAATGGATCATCAAGGCAAATGCGCAAGGACCATTAGGACTGAATGAAAGATTGGATCTTTCTGTTTTTCTGTGATATATAAATTTTGTGATAAAATATCTTGTTGCAATCAGTGATTTGTGTATATAATTACGGTTGTCTTTTTTAAAATTGTTTTTACTTATTTGTTATGCTGTTTTTGTATGCTAATTTTGGAAGACGTGGCCTTTATAAGGAAATGTCGTTTAATTTGTACAACTGGACCCGTGGAAGCATGTGTAACACAAAACGGCCGTCGTCCTGTTCTACTGCATGCCTGCACGTACCTAGCCCGTGTAAAACCTTGTCCATATCTTTGGCTTAATAAAGTACTATGGTTTTTTAAATGTATCCGGTGAGTGCTGGTCCCAGGATGAGAAACATACCGTATACACCAGAATGAAGGTCATCATGTATACCAGGATGGGGAACACATATATATACAGTTATATATATATATATATACTAAGATAGGCCCATGATGAGGGACATTACTACATAATCGGGCAGGGGGGAAACTGATAGGTTAAAAACGGGAAGACTGATTACTAGCGAATTACAGTAAGTAGACAAATCCTGGGCAGCCACTTAAAGTAAAATGTGTTGATTCAACCCAAGTTATAGACATGAAATGTTTAGCTAGCCAGGATAGAGACCCTGTTCACTTTTTCGAAGGACAGTGTTAATCTCCATATGGCTCCACCACTTCATAGTCTCCACAATGTTAAATGAACTGAGCAACGAGTAGACCGGAAGGTGAAGTGTGTTGGATGTGGTGGTAAGTCCGCTAGAATGACTAGCTAAAAAATTATTATACCATGAATATAGGTATATGGTGTATATATTCATAATTATCAGCTGTCTAGATCAGTTCTGCAGAATATTTAATCACTGCACAAGAAATAGTTAAAATTTCACTAGATAGCAGGAAGATATTTCTAAAAATGAACTGCCCATCAGCACAAATGACTACGTATCAAGTCAGTTGAGAAGAGGAAACAGAAGTGCTCTGTGCTATGAAAACAATGATTGATGGTTGACAATACTAGCTTATAAAAGTTTCAAACCTGCCAGCTGATTCACGCTGCCCAAACCATGATCAGCATGAAGAAGATACTGTGTAGCGCCCGCATCTCTGCCTGCAGTCCGTCTCTCCCTGCAGAGACAACAGCGTACTCACCGTACTCATTTATACATTACACTACACAGCTGCAGCATTACAGAACATACATTACATTCCACATTATAACACGAACACGGGCAAGGGGAGTGGGACACAAATTAGTCTTGGTACACCCCTTACACTTCTCCCTTCTTTTAAGAATGGTGGTCCCCGACCATATAGTGCTAGAAAGAGGAATAAAACTTTAATATATACAGCGAAATACTCCACACAGGGAGGTAAACGATCAAATAAGGTATGAAGTCTGTTAGCTCAGCAGAGGGTGCCGGAAATCACCCTCCGCTGCCACAGAAAGTCTTTTGGCTCAAATAAGAGTCTGTTTTCCTATAACAACTCTAAAACAGGTGCCTGGCTACAGTCCTCCAGTTAGCACCTCAAGTCCTTATTTAACTTATTGAATCATCTGGACCTTCCCATCAGGTCACCAGTCCTTGTGGGTTTTTCCCCCTCCCTCCCTTGCATGGAGTATGGCCATTTAAACATATGTGTGCTGCACTTTCCTAGGAATAAAACTTAAATTAGGCATGAGAAGTGTAAGACACAGTCTGTCACAGCAGCCATATGCAGTCCGCTTCAGTCCCAGGGCACATACCTTTGAGAGTTAAAGTCCTGCCATCCAGCAGGAGAAGCGCAACGAGCGCAAAAGAACTGGGATGGGGTTAATCAAAATCTCAAACCGGCCATATTGCACCCGACTCTGGTGTTCCAGGGCTCCTTTACCCACAGGGACGTGGAACAGTCCTGTTTTCCATTCCTTAGGTGCAACAAGCACAACTTTCCCTTTAAAGTTCAGGCATCACTTCAGCAACACGCGTCCTGTGCCACTTTATCCCACATCAGTCCTTGTGCCCGTGCTCCAACTGATGACAACTCTGAAGCCGCAGATGTCATGTGCTGCAATGACAAGGCAGTGGCAGAATTTGGCCATGCAGTGACAAGGGAACAGGGGGCTGACTTCACCTGTTTCAGGCCCACATAGAGTTCCAGGTCATCCTCCTGGCATAGTGTGACAGCCACTGCAAAATACCCCAGAGGGCTATCCTCTTTGAAAAAGGAGATCCAATCTCCTTCCCTCAGGGGCCTCCTGTACTTAGCTGAGGCGGCATTCAAGTATACCTTAGCGTTGGCGCCCACTTCACGAATAAATCCATATCCATGGTCGGTGTCTGTGTAAACCAGCTGCCCACTGGTGTGACGTCCGGCCATAGAGCCCCCTCCTGGTTGGCAGAGCGCTGCCCATACCCCTTTCTCCCGCTGCTTCTTGATGTCAACGATCCCCGCGATCCATGCGGCCTGGCCAGGGGTTGGGAAAGGGCCCTCTGCTTCCAGATGGTACCATGATGAGCCGAGGGACGGGGCGTGACCGGGCATGGGCTTAGGTTCTGGGGACTGGGATTGAAGCTCACTCACTACCTCCTGCCTCGGCTTCCTAGCCGCCACCGCTCCGCAACGGTCAGATCCTTCCACCACAGCAGCTGCACACTCTGGCTCCTCTACTTCCAGCTCAGGCTCCTCCGGGGCAAGTTCAGCTTCCTGTTCACCAGCCTCCTCCAACTCCCGATGACATTCCGGCTCCGGTGGATGCCAGCTCCGCTCCTCCACAGGTACGGGGGATCCGTTAGTCCAGTAGTCAACGGCGACTCCACTCAGCCTTCCGGGTCAGGTCTTTTCCTCCTCTCGATGCGGCCTATGCCACCGCAGGACCGTGTGCAAGAGTGGTCCATCGCTGCCGGTGCTGTGTCTTGCAATGGTACCGCACGGCTGCACACAGGGTTTTCTTCTGGACTCCACCCGTTCCAGGGTGGAGCTGTTTCCAGCTGCTCCGCCCGTTCTGCAGGAAACCATTGCCAGGAGCGAGGCTTTCTTCTCTTCCATCACACCCACTATGGGCGGGCACTATTCACCGGGGCAGGCATCTCCAGCTTAGGCAGCAGACTCTTCCCTGACAGAATTGCGTGCTATTTTCAGGTCAGGACGCCCACGAAGAGTGGGGTTAAAGTTGTCCTCCATCTTCGCGCCATTTTCAGCCATATTCAGAGTCGCCATCTTTTTCACAATCAGGGTATCAGTCACATTCAGGTATCAGTCACATTAAAGGCATCTTCACATTTCAATGTATTTGTCATATTCAATGCACGTTTCTTTATCACGTTAAAAGCATCCCCGCATTGCAAGGTTACCGAATCCTGTCAAACTACGCCAAGTGTAATGGGGACCAGAGCTGTAGTCATGGCTGATGGTGGTGGCTCTGTCACACCCTGGCCTCCCGCCATACACACAATGTCCCTTCTTCAGCATACCTTTTTGTCCACTTGCTTGTCCAACAGGGTCCTCTCTGGTCTGCTGAGGATCTCTTTCCTGAAGCGTACTTGATACTATTAATTTTTTCTTTAAAAAAATGCACATCATTAACATTGCAACAGCCGTTACTCTACTTATAGAGAAAAAAAAAGGAAAAATCCCTTGGCACAAACTTTGATCAGCAATACCGAAAGTATTGGAAAGTATTGGAAGTGCACACGTTACTTTTGCAAACAAAGTGCACCAAAAATTTAGCAGGGATGTTCAGCGCAAAATGTAATTGGTATGAGCACATGTAAAAGGCACAAAAAATAGGTGCACCAAAAATGCAACTGGTGAGTGGAGGATTGGTGTTGGGTGGATGAGGAGGACCTGGAACAGGGATCAGGAAATGTTCGTGATGTTGTAAGGGTTGATCACAGTTTACTGTATTGTTGGAGATTTGTAATGTAATATATGATCTGTCCAGTGGATGGCAGCGGCGCGAGGCCTGAGTTAGATCACAGGGGTTTTGGCAGTTGGTGAGCGGTTGGGGCGAGGCGAAGAAGAGACCGGAAGGAAGTGGAGGTGCTGATCCTTTGGAAAAGTCTGGATAGAGCGGTGCAACTCTGGATCTGTTGTTAGTGACTCCGGGACACATTCTCGGCTTCACACTAGCATCTTAGGCTAGGTCATTTGAGGCCTCATCTCTAAGGACTTAGGGAGGCCCTGCATTGGAGACATCGGCATTCCCTAAGAGTTTCAAGATGGCATTTCTGATTATTCCGGCAAAGAACCTTCTACTTCAGCCTCAGGATGTACCTATACAAATCTTTCATCTGAGTATAAATGCACTTACATAAATAATGTTATAGAGGTATAGCTAGGAAAAAAAAAGCCTCTTCTGTAAGAAACATTTTGAAAACTGCGATTAGGCGATAACTAAAGTTCTGGCACAACACTGTTGTTTTATTGATTTATGCATAGAAAGGGTTACTCACCTTGTATTTTGCTAGCATATAACTGTTAATTCTGTTTAAGTGTACCTGCGTATGTTGCATGACCGCCACTCAGTATATGAAGGCGATACAAAGGAAACATGAGTTCTTTTTGGAATCCTAGGGAAATCTTATTCAGGGTGACGATTAATTATAATTCTTCACAGTAGAGGGGAGGTATCGGTTCACAGGCTCACAGCTATGACACAGTTCAGTTGTGAGCTGAAGTTGATCACAGGGATTTTAGTCAAACATCTTTTCTTTTCTTCATCACAGAAAATCACTTCTCTTCATTCAATGTTCCATCAACATATATGAAAGTCTCTTCACAGATAACTTCTCTTCACAAATAGCTTTTATTTACACACAGTGTTTTAACCTAAGCAGAACTGTACTCTACACATGCAGTGAAGTGAGGGGAGGGTGATGAGTCCGGTGCTGTAGCTCTCTCACTTCTATCTTGAGGTAATAAAGATGCCCCTGGCTGTCCTGATTGCTTAAATGATAACAGCAATTGCTACCCAGGAAGAAATGGTCCATACATCTTGTCTGATTTCAGTCTGACAGGAGACTCTCTTAAGGGCCTGTCACACTAAGCGATATCGCTAGCAATATCGCTATAACTTGTGACGTTATAGCGATATTGCTAGCGATATCACTGTGTCTGATACTTACCTACGACCGGCTCCCCCGCTGGTTACCGCTGATCGCGCGAGAACGTCCTGGACCGCTTCTCGTCGTCAGCTTCCTACGGCGCTTCCTGTGGAGAGACGAGCGACGAGCGTGGAGCCGGGCAGGAGGACGCAGGATCGCCTAGTGTGACAGGTAAGTAGCGACCCCCGTCCCCAGCGATGTCGCTGGTGAGATCTGCCTGTTTGGCAGCTCACTAGAGACCACTTAGCGATGTACCAGCGATCCTGACCGCGTCATATCGCTGGTCGGGATCGCTGGTACATCGCTAAGTGTGACAGTACCTTAACTCACAACTTTCCCTTGGGTGTCCAGGAAACAATAACAACTTTCCCAGTATCCCCTGGGGCTGAGCTATCCACTCCTTGTGTGCTATAACTATGTTAACCCCCATAGTTGCTGGATAATTCTAAATCAACAGTGCAGCTTTTGTTACATGTATACTCTTAGTCGGTGTTATTGAGAGAGTAACTGCTGTCATTGTATTTGTTACTTAGACACTAATTACCTACCATCCTTTCCTTTGTTTTTATAAACTGGATAGTAAATATTTATATTATATTATCTAATCTTTGTGCACGTCTGCTGATTGCTGCTGTACCCCTCGTCCACCTTTCACTGTGATCACAGATCAGTCACATAGAGCACAGTATAGCAGGCAGCACAGGATAAGAACACAGCACAGAAGATAGGACATTCAGGATCGCCGGAGGATCGCAGCCACTTGCCATCAATTATCTCGGCACATAACGGAGCTCACACCAGATCTGAGAAAAATGTTGTACAGATCAGTCATCTTTTTAAATTAAGCTTAGGTCAGTAGCTATTGATCAGCCAATCAGCATCAAAAGGGTTAATAAACAGAGGTGACCCTGTGATCACAACATCCCTTTTCACTGCTATGATTTCTCAGACAGCAGCAATCATAGCTTGCCACATTCTATTTTTTCCCAAACTTTATTGCTAACACGTCATGATTGGCTGGTCAGAATTGACTGGCCAATCACAGCGATCACCAATGCAGGGAGGTGGCAAATTGCAGCAATTACCTACACATGGCCAATCTGTTCCTCTGTTATTGAGAAATCAGTGTTTCTATTGATATGCAAATGAATCTGAAGATCTATTTGTAGTGAATCTTGCATTGAACAGGGGGTTGGACACGATGACCCTGGAGGTCCCTTCCAACTCTAACATTCTATAATTCTATGATCCTATGCAGTCAGTGAAGCAAGAAGAGACACAGCTGGACGGGGAATAGAGCTGGAGTGACAGAGGCTTTAGATCTAAGGCAACTTTTGAGCCTGATTTGCATATGAATTCAATCACTGATTTCTGAGTAATGAGGGACAGACTGGCCATGTGGAATTATTGCTAGACTTGTTAGAGCCAGAGTGTGCAGCTGCTGTGGTGGAAGGATCTGACCGTTGCGGAGCGGTGGCGGCTAGGAAGCCGAGGCAGGAGGTAGTGAGTGAGCTTCAATCCCAGTCCCCAGAACCTAAGCCCATGCCCGGTCACGCCCCGTCCCTCGGCTCATCATGGTACCATCTGGAAGCAGAGGGCCCTTTCCCAACCCCTGGCCAGGCCGCATGGATCGCGGGGATCGTTGACATCAAGAAGCAGCGGGAGAAAGGGGTATGGGCAGCGCTCTGCCAACCAGGAGGGGGCTCTATGGCCGGACGTCACACCAGTGGGCAGCTGGTTTACACAGACACCGACCATTGCTATATGCCCATGTAAATAGTTTGAGGGTGAAATCCTGCTGACAGATTCCCATTAAGAAAACTGCATATTGATACTGACACTAACATGTTAACTTAATGAATATACACTATTAAGAAAATATTCCGAGGTCCATTTTTCACATGCATATCCTGTCTGTGTTTTGCATGGGCAGTACATGTATGCATTAAAGTCTATGTGAATGTTGAAAGGTCTGCTATTTTTTTTTTTCAGACAGCATGCCCATTTTAGATACAAGTCTATAGACCTGTTAAAATCATATACAGTATATGGATGTCAACAGCGTACAGTCCGGGTGCCGTCCGTGATTAACATTGTAATGGGTAGGAGACGCATATGATGAAAAGCATTTTTTTTTGGGGGGGGGGGGGGCAAAATGAAAATTTGATCCAGCACACCGATGGAACTCAGTCTGATTTATTTATGTACATAGAAAAAGCCTAAAGTCTGAATAAGGCGTACCGTACATGTGTGGTGGAATAGTCTGATCTTATAACGAATAACATGCCGTAAGTGTATTGCGGTTACATCTGTATTCCAGAAAGCAAGACGAAAAGGTTCTTTTGTTTCTGAATGTATAGTCACAAATAGAGATGAGCGACTTTTCCTTTTTTAGGGTCGAGTCGGGTTTCATGAAACCCGACTTTCGCAAAAGTCGGGTCGAACGGAATCGGCCGACTATAGCGAAAAGTCGGAGGCCGACTGAAACACGAAACAATGCAAGTTAATGGGGAAGCAAAGTCGGCAGGGAGTGGAAGACAGTAAACACACCTACAGTACCCATTTCAGTGCCAAAAACATCAATTCTTATTACTGAAGCTTGTCAACCTTAATTTACTTCATAATAATAGTTACGCATTGAAAACTGGGGGTGATTTGGCTAAAGTTGTGGGGGGGTTGGGCTGGCTCCAGGTTTTCGTGTGCCCTGGGCCAAAAAGTGTCAGTGCGCCCCTTTAACACATACCACAACTCATGATGCTCCGATACGGCACAGAAATATAGGTATAGTACAATGACAAATACTTCACTGCTTACATGACATGACTGATCTATTTTAAATTGTACAATAGCTCAAAAAAAGGACAGTATATTACTCCATACAGTATTATGGCCACCACATTGTGCGCCATACAGAATAATGACCCCCATATATTTCTCCATACAGGCTAATTGGTCACATATAATGTTCCATACAGTATATGATGAGCTCCACATAATGCTACAGTATATGATGGTCCCCATGGACGCTGCTCCAGTGTGTTATGGGCCCAAATAATGCTCCATATATAATAGGCCCCATTTGTAATGCTCTAGTGTATAATGTGCCCCATAGATGCTGCTCCAGTGTCTGATCTGCCCCATTTAGAATGCTCCAGTATATGATGGGTCCCATGGATGATGCTCCAGTGTGTTATGGGCCCAAATAATGCTCCATATATAATGGGCTCCATTTCTATTGCTCCAGTGTATAATGGGCCCTGTAAATGCTGCTCCAGTGTCTGATGTCCCCCATTTGGAATGTTTCAGTATATGATGGGCCCCATTTTTAATTAACCCAGGCATGGTATGTGAAAAGAGCTCCATGGAGTAATCTGAAGTGTATGCTGCCACATCCTTCACTTTTGGTGTGGGTGAAGTACACAAGGAAAAGGGTTGCTCCTGACCAGAAGCCTGCACTGATGACTCAGTGCTTGCATTTTTTTAAACTTCAGAAGAGGAGGCGATAGAGCTGGAGGCTGTTTTAGCAATGTAAGCCAAAAACAGTTCCTGATGCTCCGGCTTTAAAAGCAGTCTACCTACTCCCAGAAAAGGGAGCCTTACAGGCCTTCCAGAGCTACACCATGATGCAGGCTCAACACCTCCTGCCTTAGCTGCTATTGTGTTTTTGGCACTACCAGCAGATGCACCACCATCAGTACCAGGTAGCCCCCCCACTCCCACGTCCGCATCATCTTCCACCATACTTCCTCATGTTTTGGAAAATGGACCCAAAATACCAGCAGATATATGGTACTGTATCAGAAGCGTACAGCTCTATACAGTCTAGGGATAACAGTAAATCTCCGTATATATTTCATGAGTCATACACAGACGCTCACAGACTCAGTATGGAATACACAATAAAATAAAAAGTTGAAAAACTTTCACCAGATACAAACTATCACCAGATACAAGGTATATTCAGTGGGGCAAAAAAGTATTTAGTCAGTCAGCAATAGTGCAAGTTCCACCACTTAAAAAGATGAGAGGCGTCTGTAATTTACATCATAGGTAGACCTCAACTATGGGAGACAAACTGAGAAAAAAAAATCCAGAAAATCACATTGTCTGTTTTTTTTTTCATTTTATTTGCATATTATGGTGGAAAATAAGTATTTGGTCAGAAACAAAATTTCATCTCAATACTTTGTGATATATCCTTGGGTGGCAATGACAGAGGTCAAACGTTTTCTGTAAGTCTTCACAAGGTTGCCACACACTGTTGTTGGTATGTTGGCCCATTCCTCCATGCAGATCTCCTCTAGAGCAGTGATGTTTTTGGCTTTTCGCTTGGCAACACGGACTTTCAACTCCCTCCAAAGGTTTTCTATAGGGTTGAGATCTGGAGACTGGCTAGGCCACTCCAGGACCTTGAAATGCTTCTTACGAAGCCACTCCTTCGTTGCCCTGGCGGTGTGCTTTGGATCATTGTCATGTTGAAAGACCCAGCCATGTTTCATCTTCAATGCCCTTGCTGATGGAAGGAGGTTTGCACTCAAAATCTCACGATACATGGCCCCATTCATTCTTTCATGTACCCGGATCAGTCGTCCTGGCCCCTTTGCAGAGAAACAGCCCCAAAGCATGATGTTTCCACCACCATGCTTTAAAGTAGGTATGGTGTTTGATGGATGCAACTCAGTATTCTTTTTCCTCCAAACACGACAAGTTGTGTTTCTACCAAACAGTTCCAGTTTGGTTTCATCAGACCATAGGACATTCTCCCAAAACTCCTCTGGATCATCCAAATGCTCTCTAGCAAACTTCATACGGGCCCGGACATGTACAGGCTTAAGCAGTGGGACACGTCTGGCACTGCAGGATCTGAGTCCATGGTGGCGTAGTGTGTTACTTATGGTAGGCCTTGTTACATTGGTCCCAGCTCTCTGCAGTTCATTCACTAGGTCCCCCCGCGTGGTTCTGGGATTTGTGCTCACCGTTCTTGTGATCATTCTGACCCCACGGGGTGGGATTTTGCGTGGAGCACCAGATCGAGGGAGATTATCAGTGGTCTTGTATGTCTTCCATTTTCTAATTATTGCTCCCACAGTTGATTTCTTCACTCCAAGCTGGTTGGCTATTGCAGATTCAGTCTTCCCAGCCTGGTGCAGGGCTACAATTTTGTTTCTGGTGTCCTTTGACAGCTCTTTGGTCTTCACCATAGTGGAGTTTGGAGTCAGACTGTTTGAGGGTGTGCACAGGTGTCTTTTTATACTGATAACAAGTTTAAACAGGTGCCATTACTACAGGTAATGAGTGGAGGAAAGAGGAGACTCTTAAAGAAGAAGTTACAGGTCTGTGAGAGCCAGAAATCTTGATTGCTTGTTTCTGACCAAATACTTATTTTCCACCATAATATGCAAATAAAATGAAAAAAAAACAGACAATGTGATTTTCTGGATTTTTTTTTCTCAGTTTGTCTCCCATAGTTGAGGTCTACCTATGATGTAAATTACAGACGCCTCTCATCTTTTTAAGTGGTGGAACTTGCACTATTGCTGACTGACTAAATACTTTTTTGCCCCACTGTATAGTATAGTGTAAACATTAGGAATCTCCATATATATTTCAGGAGGCAGACACAAATGCTCTCAGGCCCAGTATGGATTACACAAAAATGAAAAGCTGTAAATGGGTAATGTAACACAAGCGTACAGCTATATACAGTGTTGGGGTAATCTTAAATCTCCAAAAATATTTCCAGAGTAACAGAGAGATGCTCACAGGCTCATTATGGATTACACCAGAATCTAAATAGCAAAAAAGGTTACTGTATCAGAAGCATACAGCTGTATACAGTATTGGCCAAATTTGAAATCTCGGTATATATTTCCGGAGTCACCCTCAGACGCTCACTCAGTCTGGGATTGACCATAATAAAAAATGTTGTAAAAAAGGTACTGGATAACAAGATAGCAAGTATATATATTATATGGTACAATTGAAATCTCTGTATACATAGTCCCGTAGTCACTCTAAGATGCTCACTCAGTATGGATTTGACTGTAATACTAAATGTCGAACAAAGGTACTGTATAACAAGATACAAGCTGTATCGAGTATAGAGTAAAAATTGGTATCTCCGATTCACTGTATATATAGAAGGTGTAAACCACACACGCTCACTCCCAATGGATGATACCGTAATAACAAATTTTTAACAAAGGTACAATATCAGCACATATCAGGTGTATCCAGTCTAGGGGTAATTGTAAATTTCCATCTTTACTTCCGGAGTCAGACACAGACACTCACAGGCTCACTACGTATTGCACCAGAATTTAAAAAGTACAAAAAGGGAAAGGTATTCGAAGCATACAACAGTATACAGTGTTATGGTACTTTTAAATCTTCGTTTATATTTCAAGCTCAGTAAGCCAGTCCAGACTCTCCGCTACTGGAATCATTCATGGATACAAGTACAGACGGAAAGTTGAGTGTTAGCAACCAAGTATTAGGCTGAGGGTGCTAATACTTTTGTCTGGCCCATTTTTGGAGTTTTGTGTGAAATAATCAATGTTTAGCTTTTTGCTTCATTCTCTTTTGTGTTTTTTCATTTAAGACAAATTAAATGAAGATAATAATTCCAAAGAATTTGTGTTTGCAATCATTTTCAGGAAGAAACTGAGTATTATCTGACAGAATTGCAGGGGTGTCAATACTTTTGGCCACAACTGTATTTGACCATAATCCAACAAGCAGATATACGGAACTGTATCAGAAGTGTACAGCTGCATGCGTTTTTTGTGTAACTAACAATCTCCGTATATGTATTTACCGAGTGTCACACACACACACGCTGACTCTGTATAGATGTGACTGTAATGCGAACGGCAGATATACAATACTGTTTGAGAATCGGACAGCTCTATACGGTGTCTGTATGGAAAATTGTCAATATCCGTCTATTTGTATACGGAGTGACACACGCTGTCTCTGTCTGGTTTTGACCGTAATCAAACAGCAGATTTACGAAACTGTTTGAAAAGTGGACAGCTCGCTAAGGTGTAGGTCTGGAAAAATGGAAAATCTCCTCGGCTTGTTTTTCCAGAGTCACACACAGATAGCTTCTATTTGTCCGTGATACAAGGCGGTACACGGTAGTGTGTGAGGAGCATACACCGCTATACGTTGTGTGAAAAAATGAACGCTCTGTAACTCACCAGAACAAAATAATAAAAGTTGGAGTGCTTTGAAAAAAGCAGTTTGAACAGCAGTGTGCACACAGCAATGCAGCTATCAGGTATCTTTAAAAGGCAGCCTAATCACCACCAGCGCTGCTCCACTCAACAAAAATCCTCCCTTTTCACTGCACACTAACTGTACAGTGAAAAGCGCTATCAGCAGAAGCAATTTTTTTTTCTTCTTCCCTGCCTAATGCTCTCCCTATTCAGAATCAGCAGCACCTCTCCCTATTCCAAGATCGGCAGAAGTAAGATGGCGGTCACGGCCTTTTATACCCACTGTGACGCCATACAAAGCCAGCCAATCACTTCAATGCCCTTCTCTAAGATGGTGGTGGCCGCTGCCCATGTCATCACGTTGCCCACAGTGTGCGTCCACCTTCATTGGCTGAGAAAAGGAGCTGGAAGCATTATTTGAAACACGAATTTGGCGCTCGGCGACCTCATGGCCGACCTCACGCTATGGTCAGGTTTCGATCGGCGAAACCCGACTTTAGCTAAAGCCGGCGTTTTTTTTTATTTGACCAACAAATAGTAACTTGTAATATTTTCTTTATAAGTCTACTCCCATTATAACTTTCAGAGCATTAAATGTCAATCCGCCATATTACGGAATTTTGATATCCTCGCTCACCCTCCAACTTATGGAAACGGTCATACAGTAATGAGCTCATCTAATATAATCTGCATGTTTTTGACCACACATTTGCCATTAAATCAGTCTCTATATTAATGTAATAATATGACTGTGTCTACTTATGACTTATTTATAGAAGATTTGCAGTGCAGGTGTATTGTGCAATATTTGATTAGTTTCTGCTCAAAGTATCAGAGATGATAATAGCAACGAGATCCATTTATTGATCGTATTTGTCATTCACTGCTACAGTCCATATGACAGTTAAAAAATTATGCTATGATGATCTAAAAAATTATGTTATGATGATCTAAAAAATTATGTTATGATGACCAAATGATTGTAATATTTTTTCTGAAGGTCTCTTTATCTATTTTCGTTAGATGTTCATTTGTTTTTCTTGGATTTGTGCTTGTCTGTATATTTTGATGTAATGACAATTGTTTTTAATTGATACATGTATTCACACTGTTTAAACAACAGCTGTGGAAGGAGGAGGTTTTGAATGACGTGATTGCTTCATAAATCCGTCACCTCCTTCCACAAAATGACCAGTTGAAGCGCTTTGATAGCCCGAAACGGCCGTTATCAGCTGTTTTTCCTCTCCTGATATCACTCCCCCGGCCGACATGTACCGCATGTGCCAATAAATCAAGCTTTATTCACACCAGCTCATGGAGTGCGGTCTCTATTTCCTTTTGGATATATTCGCATTGTGGATTTCCAGACCAGCACCCGAAGCTGCCAGCATCAAGTGCTCCGGATACCGCACACCACCAGAAGTTACATGGTAACAGCAGTGCCGTCTGCGTTTTTCTCTTTTTTTTTCCTCTTTTTTTTTCCTCTTTCTTCACATGTTATAAATATATATATATAAATATATACACTGTATATATTCGTGTATAAGCCGAGATTTTCAGTCCATTTTTTTTAGCTGAAAGTCCCCCTCTCAGCTTATACACGAGTTATATATCTGGGGGTCAGCGGGGGAGGGGGAGCGGGGGTGTCAGAGATCATACTGATGCCCCCTGGCGCATCTCTGCAGCCCCCCGCTTCTCCCGCAGTCTCCCTTCATTCAGCGGTCATGTGGTACCACTCATTAAACTCATGAATATGCACTATTCATGACTTTAATGAGCAGTACCACATGACCGCTGAAGGAAGGGAGACCGTGGGAGAAGCAAGGGGGGCTTCAGAGACCGCGTCAGGAGGGGGTAAGTATATCCAATATTCACATGTCCCCGGTCCTTTGCTGCTTGCTGCTGTCTGTTGCGCCCTCTGTCAGTGACGTTTAGGCTGAAGAGGGCGCGATGATGTGGTTAGTGCGCGCCGTGCCCTCTGTGGCCTGAACAGTCACTGACAGAGGCCGCGGTAGACAGCAGCGATGGAACGGGGACAGGTGAATATCTCAGGTACTGGGTCCTGAGCCAGCGGCGACACCTGCACCTGACCCACCATAGCGCACAGGTGTCTGTGCCTGTTCAGGACCCGACACCTGGCCCCCAGGGACAAGAGGTGAGTATATCATTTTTTTTGCAGCGGCAGCATATGGGGCATAATCTATGGAGCATCTTATGGGGGCATAATCTATGGAGCATTTTATGGGGGTATAATCTATGGAGCATTTTATGGGGACATAATCTATGGAGCATCTTATGGGGGCATAATCTATGGAGCATCTTATGGGGCAGCATATGGGGGCATATTCTATGGGGCATTTTATGGGGGCATAATCTATGGAGCATCTTATGGGGCATAATCTATGGAGCATCTTATGGGGCACAATCTATGGAGCATCTTATGGGCATAATCTATGGAGCATTTTATGGACCCATAACCTTTATGGAGCATTATATGGGGGGTATTTTCTATGGAGCATCTTATGGGGGCATAATCTATGGAGCATCTTATGGGGGCATAATCTATGGGGCACTTATGGGGGCATAATCTATGGAGCATCTTATGGGGGCATAATCTATGGAGCATCTTATGGGGGCATAATCTATTGGGCATTTTATGGGGGCATAATCTATTGAGCAGCATATGGGGCATAATCTATGGAGCATTTTATGGGGGCATAATCTATGGGGCATTTATGGGGGCATAATCTTAGGAGCATCTTATGGGGGCATAATCTATGGAGCATCTTATGGGGGCATAATCTATGGAGCATCTTATGTGGGCATAATTTATGGAGCATCTTATGGGGCCATAACCTTTATGGAGCATTATATGGGGTGTATCTTGTATGGAGCATCTTATGGGGCCATAACCTTTATGGAGCAGCATATGTGGCATATTATTCTATGAAGCATCTTATGGGGCCATTATTAACCTTTGTGCAGCATTATATGGGGTGTATTTTGTATGGAGCATCTTATCCGGCTCATCATGAACTGTTGGAGCATTATATGGGGCTCCTGATTCAATATGGATATTCAAAAACATTTAACCTACTGATGTCTCAATTTATTTTACTTTTATTGGTATCTATTTTTATTTTTTAAATTTACCAGTAGCTGCTGCATTTTCCACCCTAGGCTTATACACGAGTCAATAAGTTTTCCCAGTTTTTTGTCACAAAATTAGGGGAATCAGCTTATAATCTGGTTGGCTTATACACAATGTGATGCAGTAACCCCTGTGACAGCTAGGGGGCGCTGTATGGGCTTCCCAGGACATGCATGCAGGCGTTTCCTTTATTGTGATTGGGAAATGTTGAGCGATAGGATTGTAAATGGCTGATATGTATCACCGGGGTGGGTGCCCTGTGATGGAAGCCGAATCATGTTGTGATTAGCAGATCTACTGATAATGGGTTTTTTGTTTTATATGGGGCGGCTTTCAGATGACTTGGTGAGTCGGGTGGGACCAGTCACCTACAAACCCACCCAGGGGCATTTGTCTGAACACCCAGGATAAAGCCTGTGTGTGTGTGGCTGTGTGAAATAAGACCTTTAGTGAGGTCATAGCCTTTTGATCACCTGTGGGTGTGGCTACGGACCATATAATGTGCCTGAGGTAGGTCACATGGAGAAGAGAGTGTGTACCTGAGTGGCTCAGAGTGCAAGGTCCTGGTGAGGCCAGTGTGTTGGGAGTCCCTGGGAGAAGGGACGGATCCCTGAATAGCACCCGCTGAGGCCCTGGACCTGGTCAGGCCGGTGTGTTGGGAGTCCCTGGGAGTAGGGACGGATCCCTGAATAGCACCAGGACAGGCCATGTGTGTTTGCAGAGTCAGTGACGGCACTGCAATGGGGGAGCTACTGTCCATCTGTGGATCTGGACTGTCAGGTGGCCTGGTGAGCAAGGCGTTGTCTGGGACGGTGATCCCAGTTCGGCAGCTTCCCTGAGAGAGAGGACTACCAAAGAGTCAGCATCTGGAGCCGGAGCTCCTGCGAGGTAACCCCAGACATGGAGATATAACTGTTCGTGCCCGTGATGTTCTATGGACACTAATGAACTGAGAGAGCGGAGCTCTACTACGATCATTAAGGATTAATCTGTCTGATGCAAGACTGTATTCTTTGTGTTGCCTAACATGGTTTATGCTGTTTAATAAACCACATGGACTGTTTAAGTGAAAAGTGTTCCTGTGTGACGTGAATCCGCTGCCAAATGAGTGTCCCCCCAATACACTCAGTGAGCGCTACCTTACAACGAGTATATAGGGTGTGTGTATATATTATATATATATAATATATACACATATATATATATGCTGCTACAAAAATAAAGGGAACACTATTCCATTTGCAACAGGCTGTTTGTGTTCCCTTTATTTCTTTGAGCAGTATATATATATGCATATATATTTATGTATTTTACTCATTTATATAGCACCAATAATTCTACAGCGCTTTATAGACATTATCGGCACTGTCCCCGATGGGGCTCACAATCTAAATTTCCTATCAGTATGTCTTTGGAATGTCGGAGGAAACCGGAGTACCCGGAGGAAACCCACGCAAACATGGGGAGAACATACAAACTCCTTGCATATATTTATATATATATATATATATATATATATATATATATATATATATCTCCTTCAAACCACATATCCAAACCCTTTCCACTTCCTGCCGACTTCAACTCAAAAATATTTCACGCATCCGTTCATTCCTCACCCAAGAATCTGCAAAAACCCTAGTCCATGCCCTCATCATCTCTCGTCTTGACTACTGCAACCTCATGCTCTGTGGCCTCCCCTCAAACACTCTCGCACCCCTCCAATCTATTCTAAACTCTGCTGCCCGACTAATCCACCTGTCCCCCCGCTATTCCCCAGCTTCTCCCCTCTGTCAATCCCTTCACTGGCTCCCAATTGCCCAGAGACTCCATTACAAAACCCTAACCATGACATACAAAGCCATCCACAACTTGTCTCCTCCATACATCTGTGACCTCGTCTCCCGGTACTTTCCTGCACGCAACCTCCGATCCTCACAAGATCTCCTTCTCTACTCCCGTCTTATCTCCTCTTCCCACAATCGCATACAAGATTTCTCTCGCGCATCACCCCTACTCTGGAACTCTCTACCACAACATATCAGACTCTCACCTACCATCGAAACCTTCAAAAAGAGCCTGAAGACCCACCTCTTCCGACAAGCCTATAACCTGCAGTAACCACCGATCGACCAAACCGCTGCACGACCAGCTCTACCCTCGCCTACTGTATTATCACCCATCCCTTGAAGATTGTGAGCCCTCGCGGGCAGGGTCCTCTCTCCTCCTGTACCAGTTATGACTTGTATTGTTTAAGATTATTGTACTTGTTTTTATGTATACCGCTCCTCACATGTAAAGCGCCATGGAATAAATGGCGCTAGAACAATAAATAATAATAATAATAATATATATATATATTGTGGTGTAGTTACCACTATGTCAGCTAGGGGGCGCTGTGTGGGTGTCCCAGGACGGGTGTACAGGCACATTCAGTGTGGTAACAGGAGCAGGGTCCTAAATGACCATTATGGGTCTCAAGGTGGGTGGCCTTGGGATGCAGGCTCCAGGGTGTATTGATCAGCAGAGGTACTGCTGATCTTTCTGTTACACTCTGTCAGGGAAGCCTGTGTGTGTCTATACAACCTTTAGTGATGTCATAGCCATGTGATCACCTGTGGGTGTGGTTACAGGGCTATGTAATTGAGGTGTTTGGCACATGTGAGAGAGTGTGAGAGTGAGTCTGTCTGAGTGTGGACAGACTTCCATGTGTCCAGGTGGGACACTACAGAGAGTGTATATGGGGAGGACTACAGCTCCCAGCATGTGCTGAGACTCTCAGTCCGAGTCTGAAGCCACGGACATTTCTGTTCCTTTGCCTGAAGTGAAGGTTACATTTCAGTGTTATGCTGTCTATGGTTTATGGAGTAATAAACCTGGTGAAATTTTAAAGGAACGTGCCTCATGTTTGTCTCCCGCTGCACCTAAGCGAGTCGAATCCCTACAATTGGTGACAGACTGCGGGCAGCGACTCCCAGAAGCACGTGTGGCAGTGCTGGCGATTCTGAGCCAGGAGAGCAGACGGTCTGACAACCGTGAGTAATACTGACCGAGGTCAGAGAAAGTGACTGTGTTAATATTTGTGGGATACCTCTGAGGAGAAGAGGCGTCCAGGAACTGTGTGGCCGACACAGATAACAGACAGGAGTCTGTGGTGCACTGACCAGGGTCAGTGAGAGACTGTGTCCCTGGAGGGGTCAGTGTTGGGAGGAGCCCTGAAGCACGTGCTATGACCTTGGACCTGGTGAGGCGTGTGTTGGGCAGTCTCAGGTGGAGACGGATGTCCTGAAGAGCACTCGCTGAGCCCCTGGACCTGGTGAGACCGGTGTGTTGGGAAACCCTGGGAGGAGGGCTGCTCCCTGAATAGCACCCGGTGTGCGCCTGTGTGTTGGACGGTCTCAGGCGGAGACGGTACGTCCTGAACAGCACACGGACAGGACATGAGAGACTGTGCATGTGTTTTTTTTTTTTGTTTTTTTTTCCTCTGCAAAACCTGAAGGTGCTTGCTGTGGCTCAGTGGGGTCACGAAGGTCTCGCAGCACAGGGACCTGGTGTTTTTCCTTTTTTGGGATCTGCCCTGGGAGCATTGGTAGCAGACGCTGTCTGTCTACACCATCCTGCTGCAGCTTTATTGCATGTGACTAAGCGGATACAGTAGTTGTGGCTTTACACAACTATTAAGGGTGAGTACCCTGTATTATTGCTGCATAACCCATTATACCTGCACTGGTAAGGCCCTATGGGTGCACTTTTGTGGCTTTTTTATCTTTGAGGGTGACAAGCGGCTTCCAGTAACCCGGCGGGGTTACGAAGGTGACAAGCGGCTTCCGGTGGATCGGCGGGTCCACGAAGATGGCGCAGCAGGAGCTGCAGTGACACCAGCCGCTGTGTATGTGTGTGAACAGCAGCCGGAGGTGCCGGTGATCAGTGACAGCAGGAGCTGTGGTGGTGCCAGCAAAGACTTGTGTGGTATCGTTAAAAGATAAACTGTACTGTGTGAACTGTGGCCTAAGAGGTTCTGCAGGACGGACATGGGGAAATCCCAAAAGGGGGCGGTGACCCAAAAGGGAGTGCTAACCAAAAAAGGGGTGGAGTCCCAAAAGGGGGCAGTGACACAAATTGGAGTGGTAACCCAAAAAGGGGTGGAGTCACAAAAGGGGGCGGTGACCCAAATTGGAGTGGTAACCCAAAAAGGGGTGGGGTCCCAAAAGGGGGCGGTGACCCAAATTGGAGTGGCAACCCAAAGTGGGGTGGTAGTCCAGAAAGTGGCCAAGTGTGAAGAAGTGACAGCACTGGGTGTCTCAGTAGGTATGTCTGGAGTACCGCAGTTTATGTGCAGGTCTTTTTCAGAATGTGGAATATCCTTTCCGGGGAGTAATGATGGGCCACAGATGTGTACAGTGATGCTGCACCGGGAAGGAGCCTTTGGTCGGCTGGAATCAGAGAGTCAGGTGACTCTGACAGGAACTCCTCTCGTTTTCTCTCTGACCGAGAAAAACATCAGGGTTCGCTGTAAACACGGGGTCACGGTGAACTACACAGTAGACAGAGTAGTGTTTGAGGGGACCAAAGGTGGTGAGTGCCAAGGTAGAGGAATACCACGGGACTTAGTCTATGCCTGGGAGAGGGGCCGGGACTTTCTTTTGTTTGATGACGTTTGGTCTGACGATGGAGATGCTTCGACTGTGGGGCAAGCGGACACTGAGACAGTGACGGCTCCTGACATGGACAGGTCAGAGGTAGAACTGACCAGAGGAATAAGTACATCTGCCCAACTGACGGACCTGACGTCTCGTGATAAGACAGATGGTGGGCTGGGAGATGAGACGACTGGACTAGACACATTGGTGCTGGACGGTAACTGGAGGGTTCACTCGACTGGGGTGACTGACCCAGTGGTACCCTTTAACGATATAATTAAAGAGGTAGTAGTGAGACACGTGATGGACAAAAGAGAGCAGGATCGTGAGATACAGCTGATAAAGGAGACTGTAACAGAACATGTCGAACGGGAAAGAGTCCTAAGGCAAGCAGCTGAGCACAGAGTGGATGAGCTGGAGAAGGAAGTCTCTGAGCTCAGAGGTCACCTGTCAGCGTGTAAAACCATGAACAAGACCCTGTTGGAAGATATGGAGGTGCTCAGAGAGGCCCAAGAGAAGCATCAACAGGAGATTCTCAGGAGAGAGGATTAGCGTCGCTACCTGGCAGAGGAGCGAGATAAAGTTCTGCAAGAACTCAGTGGAGTAGTAAAAGGTCTTCTGCAGAAGAAGTGGATGGGCGAAGACGTACAGCGGCTGTGCCCGACTGATAGCAAGGCAGAACTGCCAAAGCCCATCTTGGAAAAGGGTCCTGAAGACTGTAAATCTCAGGAAGATGGTGAGCCAAGAGCTGCACAAGACAGTCACCCGGTCTTGGCAGATACCTTGAGGGAAGTGTCCGTGGGGAACCCAGAGCCATCTGTCCAGGATGAGAGCAAGTCCATGACCTTCAAGTGCGTGATGGAGGTACCCGAAGACGTGCGAGAAGCGTGTGCCAGCGAAGGTGTGCATGAGACCTTTAAAAAGGCAGTAAAGGCCTATAGTGTGAGCTGGGCACCAGAAACAGACCAGTTGGTGATACTGGCAGAAACAGAAGACACAGAGAGAAGGGTGGCTGTCCTGAAGGAGATGCACCTACAATGTCTCCGCACGAAACAGATGCTCGTGAAGCGTAATTGGAAAGCCGCTCGACGTCTGGAGCTTGCAAGGGAAGCACAAAGTCGGCTGGGCTTTGTGGAAGACATAATTCCGGTGCCCAGAAATCTGGTGGGGAAAGTCGTTGGCAGACTTGGAAAGGTGATGCAGGAGATGGTGAATCGATCCTGTGTGAAGAGAGTGAGGATCCCACCTGCTGGTGAAATCCAAGTCGTTATTGAAGATGACATGGTTCCTGTCATTGTGGTTGGTTCGGTGGAAAGCATTGGGAAGCTTCGCATGCTCCTGGAATATCGGGTAGCGTACCTGAAGGAGATTGAGCAGCTAAGACAGGATCGACTGCAGATGAATGAGCAGATAGAGAACGTCAGGTGGCGTCCCCCTCCAACCCAAGGTGTAAGGACCCGAAGGGATCCTCCAAGGAATGAAAGGACAGGTAGTCGAAGGCAAGAACGTCGAGAGTCCGCAAGTGGCCGTTCTAATCTTAGTAACATAGGCACGAGACTCGGTGGTGGACATAGCGACAGAGGGTCAGACTCAGACCAGCCAGTTGGCCCAGCTGGACGTGGGACTCATGACCGTGCGAACTGGGAGAGCCAGCCAGTGAGAGAAAGGTCGCGTGATGAAGCACACTGCAGACAGGTGGAGACTAAAGAGTGTCTGGTCACACTGATGGACGTTGACGGAAAGGCCAAAGCCCAAGGCCGAGATGCTGACCGCTGGGGGCAGGGGAGGCCTAACGTAAATATGCAGTATGACTACCGAAACAGACGGAGATGGTCCTCCCGACTGGTAGGGCAAGGTGACATGGGTGCCAGGTCTCAAGATCCCTGGGTGATGTCATGTGTTCAACCCCACAAGTTTGAACAGAGGGGGGAGGTATGTGGTGTAGTTACCACTATGTCAGCTAGGGGGCGCTGTGTGGGTGTCCCAGGACGGGTGTACAGGCACATTCAGTGTGGTAACAGGAGCAGGGTCCTAAATGACCATTATGGGTCTCAAGGTGGGTGGCCTTGGGATGCAGGCTCCAGGGTGTATTGATCAGCAGAGGTACTGCTGATCTTTCTGTTACACTGTGTCAGGGAAGCCTGTGTGTGTCTATACAACCTTTAGTGATGTCATAGCCATGTGATCACCTGTGGGCGTGGTTACAGGGCTATGTAATTGAGGTGTTTGGCACATGTGAGAGAGTGTGAGAGTGAGTCTGTCTGAGTGTGGACAGACTTCCATGTGTCCAGGTGGGACACTACAGAGAGTGTATATGGGGAGGACTACAGCTCCCAGCATGTGCTGAGACTCTCAGTCCGAGTCTGAAGCAACGGACATTTCTGTTCCTTTGCCTGAAGTGAAGGTTACATTTCAGTGTTATGCTGTCTATGGTTTATGGAGTAATAAACCTGGTGAAATTTTAAAGGAACGTGCCTCATGTTTGTCTCCCGCTGCACCTAAGCGAGTCGAATCCCTACAATATATATATAGATACATATACAGTATATATACACTGCTCAAAAAATAAAGGGAACACTTAAAGAACAGAATATAACTCCAAGTGAATCAAACTTCTGTGAAATCAAACTGTCCACTTAGGAAGCAACACTGGTTGACAATCAATTTCACATGCGGTTGTGCAAATGGAATAGAAAACAGATGGAAATTATTGGCAATTATCAAGACACACTCAATAAAGGAGTGGTTCTGCTGGTGGGGACCACAGACCACATCTCAGTACCAGTGCTTTCTGGCTGATGTTTTGGTCACTTTGGAATGTTGGTTGTGCTTCAACACTCATGGTAGCATGAGACGGACTCTACAACCCAAACAAGTGGCTCAGGTAGCGCAGATCATCCAGGATGGCACATCAATGCGAGCTGTGGCAAAAGGTTTGCTGTGTCTGTCAGCGTAGTGTCCAGAGGCTGGAGGCGCTACCTGGAGACAGGTCAGTATACCAGGAGACGTGGAGGGGGCCGTAGGAGGGCAACAACCCAGGAGCAGGACCGTTACCTCAGCCTTTGTGCAAGGATGAACAGGAGGAGCACTGCTAGAGCCCTGCAAAATGACCTCCAGCAGGCCACAAATGTGCATGTATTAGTTATAAACCTAGCACTCAACTTTGGTATATTCAGAAGAATATTTACCGCATGTGGTGGATACCGTATCCGGAGGCACGTTTGCCCCATCTACTGGCTACAATAAGCACATCTTGCAGGCTGTAGAACGGATCGCCCCAATTAAGAGCATATGAAGCTACACAATAGGTATACTACCTATTGCCACGTTATCTAGTACAGCACGTAACTGAAGGTCAAAATTTGACCGAAATGTTTGTTTGCGTACTACAATAAATATTCTTCTGAATATACCAAAGTTGAGTGCTAGGTTTATAACTAATAGCTACATGGTTTGGGAACCTAACCTTTAGCACCATTCCCTAGTTGTGCTCACGGTGTTTTCTCTAGAAATGTGCATGTGTCTGCACAGTTAGAAACCGATTCCATGAGGATGGTCTGAGGGCCCGACGTCCACAGATGGGGGTTGTGCTCACAGCCCAACACCGTGCACAACACTTGGCATTTACCACAAAACACCAGGATTGGCAAATTCACCACTAGCGCCCTGTGCTCTTCACAGATGAAAGCAGGTTCACACTGAACACATGTGACAGACGTGACAGAGTCTGGAGATGCCTGCAACATCCTTTAGCATGAACGGTTTGGCAGTGGGTCAGTAATGGTGTGGGGTGGCTTTTCTTTGGAGGGCTGTACAGCCCTCCATGTGCTCGCCAGAGGTAGCCTGACTGCCATTAAGTACCGAGATGAGATCCTTAGACCCCTTGTGAGACCATATGCTGGTGCGGTTGGCCCTGGGTTTCTCTTAATGCAAGACAATGCCAGACCTCATGTGGCTAGAAATGTGTCAGCAGTTCCTGCAAGATGAAGGCATTTAAGCTATGGACTAGCCCACCCGTTCCCCAGACCTGAATCCGATTGAGCACATCTGGGACATCATGTCTCGCTCCATCCACCATCACGTTGCACCACAGACTGTCCAGGAGTTGGCGGATGCTTTAGTCCAGGTCTGGGAGGAGATCCCTCAGGAGAGCATCTGCCATCAGTACCATGCCCAGGTGTTGTAGGGAGGTTATACAGGCACGTGGAGGCCACACACACTACTGAGCATCATTTCCTTGTCTTAAGGAATTTCCACTGAAGTTGGATCAGTCTGTAATTTGATTTTCCACTTTGATTTTGAGTATCATTCCAAATTGATATCTCCATGGGATATTAAGTTTGATTTACGTTGATCATTTTTATGTTTTATTGTTCTCATTACATCCCATTATGTAATGAAAAAAGATTTTCAACTGGAATATTTCATTTAGTAATATCTAGGATGCAGTATTTTAGTGTTCGCTTAATTTTCGTGAGCAAGCAGTGTGTGTATATATATATTATATATATATATATATATATATACACACAGTATATACTCTATATACAGTATGTATAAAGAATTGCATAGGATGCATCATACACATCCTGTGAAAATTCGGAGGAAGAGCATTATAGAGTACACACCATGGAAAAATTAAGAGTGAGGGCCACCTGGTGACACTCTAAAGATTTTTAGAGAGGGCCGCCTGATGACCTTATAAGGATTTTGAGTGGGGTCACCTGATGACTCTGATGATATGATAGAGGAAGAGAAGGAGGACAAGAGAAAGAAGAAACCATGAACTGTACACCCTTTTTTGGATGGGAAGGTGTGCATTGGAATACACCAGAAAAAAAGGAACATTTAAATTGGCTTTATGTTACACTGCTGTCATCAGGTAGGGTCTGGGCCAATACAGACGATGTTCATTGTGATAAGAGCCAGCCTGTCAGCATTTTCAGTTGACAGGCCAGCGGATGCACCTAGAGTATCAGTTATAATACGCCCGGCGGCATTAAAAACCCTTTCTGACCACACGCTAGTGGCAGGGCAGGCCAGCACCTCAAAGGCGTAGAGGCAGGGGTGGGATTCAAATTTTTAAAAACAGGTTCTGTGTTTGTAGGAAAACCACACCCATTTAAGCCACACCCATATTAAGCCACACCCATTTACACACCTTTTTCTCAAACATATACAAGTAGGGGCGCAGTCAAACAGTAGAAAAAAAATAAATTGGAATGAAATCAGAACAGTGCATATTCTGGCCAGTCCCCAATAGGCAGGTAAATGTCCCCAATAGGCAGCATAGGTCCCCAATAGGCAGGTAAATGTCCCCAAAAGGCAGGTAAATGTCCCCAATAGGCAGCACAGGTCCCCAATAGGCAGCATTGGCCCCCAATAGGCAGGTAAATGTCCCTAATAGGCAGCACAGGTCCCCTATAGGCAGCATTGGTCCCCAATAGGCAGCACAGGTCCCCAATAGGCAGGAAAATGTTCCCAATAGGCAGCACAGGTCCCCAATAGGCAGGTCCTGTCTAGTCTGGGTGCACCAATTGTTTAGTGCGTATAGAATACCATACTAACTTCTTGACAGCATATACTGAACTGGCGTTGATGTGGTACAGTACACAGTGACAGGCTGCATCTGAAGTAAGTCTCGCGGTTGACCAGGCCTCCTGGATGGCCCCCAGGCCCTGCACCGCATGCACCGTACGTCCTGCTCCACTGTGCACACACACACACTGGCAGCAAACCACCGCACGGTCCGCACCGGTGACCGGGCCGGGGTGATGAAGATGATCTGGCACAGGCAGGCCGCAGACTCGAGTCCAGCGCAGCTCACACTGGGTAGCGGCGCGTGGTGACTCCTCCAGCTCCAGATACTCAATAGCCGCTCTGCACTGCCGCAGGTATCAGTGCGCGGGGGCCGCCGGGGTCTGCTCAGTCCCAGTCAGTGCACATATCAGTGCGCTGTGTCTGGCGGGCAGGGCTAGGAAGCAGAGCAAGAGTCCTCCTCTGCTCCTCCTGCAACAAAGTACCAGATTGCGGCTCTGGATCTCCCGTGTTCGGGAAACCGGCTGCTTTTTTAACAACCAGTTCCACCGAACCGGGGAGAACCGGCTGAATCCCACCCCTGCTTAGAGGCCAAGTTCATGCCACGTGTACATCTTATATATCCAATAGCTGTACGGCACAGAGGAATCATGGATGACGCTGGTATGATTGGCTAGGTACTCTTTGACCATTTTCAAAAAGTTTTCCCTCCTTGTCAGACTACATCAGGGCCAGGGTGCTGGGAGGGTCTAACGAAACTGTCCCAGACCTTTGATAGTGTTCCCCTGCCTCTGTTGAACCTGGTGTGTGTCTCCCTCGTCTCTCCTTCTTGGTTGCCCAAGGATCTATGACCTCTGATGCGAGCATTGTCAGATGGGAATTTTTGTACTAATTGTTCAACTATGTGGTTCCTCCTAAGGAATATGTTTGCTAACTAATACAGGTGTTGAATTAAAACCACTTTGACATCTCTACACCACCTTTAGATCTTTATTATGGATACTCTATTAGCAGCGTAGCTTTATCAACTTTTTTCCCCAAGTTGAAATTTTACTAGAAGAAGCGGTGTCCATTATGTGTATTATAATACAAGAGAGATAGATATATAGATAGATAGATAACTGCTATCCAGTATGACTTTGGTATGGTTTCCCATTTTATTGAGTAAGATGTTACCCAATACAAGTGTTATCAATATATAATTTTACATATACAGTTGTGGCCAAAAGTATTGACACCCCTGCAATTCTGTCAGATAATACTCAGTTTCTTCCTGAAAATGATTGCAAACACAAATTCTTTGGTTTTATTATCTTCATTTAATTTGTCTTAAATGAAAAAAAAAAAAAAAAAAGAATTGTCCTAAAGCCGAATTGGATATAATTCCACACCAAACATAAAAAAAGAGGGTGGACAAAAGTATTGGCACTGTTCGAAAAATCATGTGATGCTTCTCTAATTTGTGTAATTAACAGCACCTGTAACTTACCTGTGGCACCTAACAGGTGTTGGCAATAACTAAATCACACTTGCAGCCAGTTGACATGGATTAAAGTTAACTTAACCTCTGTCCTTGTGTCCTTGTGTGTACCACATTGAGCATGGAGAAAAGAAAGAAGACCAAAGAACTGTTTGAGGACTTGAGAAACCAAATTGTGAGGAAGCATGAGCAATCTCAAGGCTACAAGTCCATCTCCAAAGACCAGAATGTTCCTGTGTCTACCGTGCGCAGTGTCATCAAGAAGTTTAAAGCCCATGGCACTGTGGCTAACCTCCCTAGATATGGACGGAAAAGAAAAATTGACAAGAGATTTCAATGCAAGATTGTGCGGATGTTGGATAAAGAACCTCGACTAACATCCAAACAAGTTCAAGCTGCCCTGCAGTCCGAGGGTACAACAGTGTCAACCCGTACTATCAGTCAGCGTCTGAATGAAAAGGGACTGTATGGTAGGAGACCCAGGAAGACCCCACTTCTTACCCCGAGACATAAAAAAGACAGGCTGGAGTTTGCCAAAACTTACCTGAAAAAGCCTAAAACGTTTTGGAAGAATGTTCTCTGGTCAGATGAGACAAAAGTAGAGATTTTTGGGCAAAGGCATCAACATAGAGTTTACAGGAGAAAAAAGAGGCATTCAAAGAAAAGAACACGGTCCCTACAGTCAAACATGGCAAAGGTTCCCTGATGTTTTGGGGTTGCTTTGCTGCCTCTGGCACTGGACTGCTTGACCGTGTGCATGGCATTATGAAGTCTGAAGGCTACCAACAAATTTTGCAGCATAATGTAGGGCCCAGTGTGAGAAAGCTGGGTCTCCCTCAGAGGTCATAGGTCTTCCAGCAGGGCAATGACCCAAAACACACTTCAAAAAGCACTAGAAAATGGTTTGAGAGAAAGCACTGGAGACTTCTAAGGTGGCCAGCAATGATTCCAGACCTGAATCCCATAGAACACCTGTGGAGAGATCTAAAAATGGCAGTTTGGAGAAGGCACCCTTCAAATATCAGGGACTTGGAGCAGTTTGCCAAAGAAGAATGGTCTAAAATTCCAGCAGAGCATTGTAAGAAACTCATTGATGGTTACCGGAAGCGGTTGGTCGCAGTTATTTTGGCTAAAGGTTGTGCAACCAAGTATTAGGCTGAGGGTGCCAATACTTTTGTCTGGCCCATTTTTGGAGTTTTGTGTGAAATGATCAATGTTTTGCTTTTTGCTGCATTTAATTTGTCTTACATGAAAAAAACACAAAAGAGAATGAAGATAATACCAAAGAATTTGGGTTTGCAATCATTTTCAGGAAGAAACTGAGTATTATCTGACAGAATTGCAGGGGTGTCAATACTTTTGGCCACAACTGTACATAAGAGGTCACACCAGGCACATTGAGCCACAGTAACATCTGCAAATAGTTTAAAGAATTTCTGTTCTGCTTTCTTTTTCTTTATACTTCTTCAAAGAACAATCTCATAGCAACAGGCACTCATCACATTGTCAGCCGTGTTTTGCACTTAGTCTGATGATTTCCATCGTAAACCCCCTACTTCGTTTCACTTTAGACTTTCTCCAAGATGCGTGGAATGCTTCCGAAAAGTCATGTAATCCAGAGAACTAAAGGATGTGAATTTGAAGAAGACAGAAAAAATTAATATTGAGAGAAGCAAAAGAGATCTGTCACTTCCACATCATACTACCTGGGCCTTTCTCTATCTGGTTTCTGATATTGCACCTCTTATCAATTTAATTAAATAAGACAGATCTACTATAGCAAACACAGGTCCCAGATTATGTACTGTTTCTGGAAGGAAAGCACACCCTTGGTTTTTAATTATGGGCAATCTCTTTAACCCCTTAGTGACAGAGCCTTTTTGCAGCTTAATGACCAGGCCAATTTTTATAATTCTGACCACTGTCATTTTATGAGGTTATAACTCTGTAACCCTTTAACGGATCCCGCTGATTCTGAAACTGTTTTTTTGTGACATATTTTACTTCATGTTAGTGGTAAAATTTCTTCTATATGACTTGTGTTTAGTTATGATAAGACGGAAATATGGTGAAAATTTAGAAAATTTTGCAATTTTCAAACTTTAAATGTTTATGCCCTTAAATAAGAGAGATATGTCACACAAATTTCTTAATAAATAACATTTCCAACATGTCTACTTTACATCAGCACAATTTTAGAAACAAAATTTATTTTTGTTAGGAAGTTATCAGGGTTAAAAGTTGACCAGTGATCTCATTTTTACATCAAAATTTACAAAACCATTTTTTTTAGGGACCACATCATATTTAAAGTCATTTTGAGGGGTGTACATGACCAAAAATACCCAAAAGTGACACCATTTTAAAAACTGGACCCCTCAAGGTGCTCAAACCACATTCAAGAAGTTTATTAACCCATTACATGCGTCACAGGAACTGAAGCAATATGGAAGGAAAAAATTAACATTCAACTTTTTTTTGCAAAAATTTACTTCAGAACCAATTTTTTTTATTTTCACAAATGTTAAAAGAGAACATGAACCACCAAATTTGTTGTGCAATTTCTCCTGAATATGCTGATACCCCATATGTGGAAGTAAACCACTTTTTGGGCACACAGCAGAGCTTGCAAGGGAGGAGCGCCGTTTGACTTTTTAACGCAGAATTGACTGGAATTGAGATCGGACGCCATGTTGCATTTGGAGAGCCCCTGAAGTGCCTAAACAGTGGAAACCCCCAAACAAGTGACCCCATTTTGGAAACTAGACCTCTTAAGGAACTTATCTAGATGTGTGGTGAGCACTTTGAACTTCCAAGTGCGTCACAGAAGTTTATAACGTAGAGCCGTGAAAATAAAAAAAAAATTTCCACAAAAATGATCTTTTCGCCCCCAAATTTTTATTTTTACAAGGGTAACAGGAGAAATTAGACCACAAAAGTTGCTGTGCAAATTGTCCTGAGTACACCCATACCCTATATGTGGGGGTAAACCACTGTTTGGGCGCACGGCAGAACTCAGAAGGGAAGGAGCACCATTTGATGTTTTCAATGCAAAATTGGCTGGAATTGAGATTGGACGCCATGTCGCATTTGGAAAGCCCCGATGTACCTAAACAGTGAAAAACCCCCACAAGTGACACCATTTTGGAAACTAGACCCGTTAAGGAACTTATCTAGATGTGTGGTGAGCACTTTGAGCCCCCAGAAGTTTATAATGCAAAGCAGTGAAAATAAAAAATCATGCAAAAATTATTTTTTAGCCAGCTACTTTTTATTTTCCCAAGGGTAACAGGAGAAATTGGACCACAAAAGTTGTTGTGCAACTGATACCCCATATGTGGTGGGGGAACCACTGTTTGGACGTATGGGAGAGCTCGGAAGGGAAGGAACGCCATTTTGGAATGCAGATGGAATGTTCTGCGGGAGTCATATTGCGTTTGCAGAGCTCCTGATGTGCCTAAACAGTAGAAACCCCCCCACAAGTGAACCCATTTTGGAAACTAGACCCCCGAAGGAGCTTACCTACATGTGTGGTGAGCACTTTGAACCCCCAAGTGCTTCACAGAAGTTTATAACGCAGAGCCGTGAAAATAAAAAAATCTTTTTAACAAAAGTGATTTTTTAGCCCCAATTTTTTTATTTGCCCAAGGGTAACAGGAGAAATTAGACCCCCAAAGTTGGAGTTGGTAAATAGAGGAAACCCCTCAATTCTAGCTCCAATCCTAACCCAAACCCCAACCCTAACCCTAAAGCTAATCCGTAACCCTAATCCTAACACTAATCCCAACACTAACCCTAACCCTAATTCCAACCTTAACCCTAATTCTAACCCTAACCCTAATTCCAACCCAAATCCTAATTCCAACCCTACCCCTAATTCTAACCCTAATTCTAATTATAAACCTAACCCTAATGGAAAAATGAAAATAAATATAATTTATTTATTTCATTATATTTCCCTAACTAAGGGGGTGATAAAGGGGGGGTTATTTACTATTTTTTTATTTTGATCACTGTGATAGGGTTTATCACAGTGATTAAAATACACAATGAATGAATGGAATCTGCCGGCCGGAGGAGGCAGGAGGGCCCGGGAGGTACCAGGGGGGGGATCGGGGACCCTATTTCTCTCTTCTCTGATGTGCGATCACATTAGAGGAGAGAGAAATTAAATGCAAAATCGCAGCTTTTTTTGCGGTCGCCACTATATGGTTAATAATGCCGATCGCAAAAGCGGGGTCGGTAAAAACCGACCCGAATCATGTTCTCTGGAATATTGGCTACCCCCGGCAGCCTGGACCCCGGAGAAAATCTGACTCTGGGGAGCGCTATTTACTTTCTCCACAGTGCCGTGAATTCACGGCGCTGTGGTTTAAGTACCCTTAACTACTGCCGTTAAAAGGCGTATCGGCGGTCATTAAGGGGTTAATTCTTGGTTTTGGCCTTCATACCAAACCTTTTTTTCACTCTTCTGTTGTTGTCACATTCCAGGAGCCATAACTTTCTTTTTTATGTAAGGTTTTTTTTTTTCCTAATGATTTCTTTTTGATTTGGAGCTCATAGAACTGAACAAACTTTTATTAACTCTTTATGGGAAGGAATTTAAACAAAACAACAATTAAGTACACTTTTTTGTTTTTTAAATGTTATGCTATTTGCCATGCCGCAAAAATAAAGTGTTAACGTTATTCTGTGAGTCAGTACGAATTTGGTGATACCAAATTTATATACTTTTATTTTTTTTATTATTTTTTTATAATGAATACAATCTTTAAAAAAAAAATATTTGTTTTAGCATTGCCATATTCTAAGAGCCAGAAGTTTCATAATTTTCCATCAAAAAGTCTCATATTTTGCAAAACAAGATTTAGTTTTGTGTCATTAATTGGTGGTATATGTGACATTTTGATGACTTTTTATTAAGTTTGGGAGGTAAAAAGACCAAAAAATACAGCAATTCAAATGTTTGCTAATTCTTTTTAAGCATTTTTAAACATCAAATAAAAAGTAATAAATTAGTTTAAGATTAACACACTGGTGCCAGTCCACTTGGACAGAGAAGGAAGGTCCACTATTCCCAGATGCAGCTGGTGAATAACAGGCTCTGTGCTGGTGCCTGTTTAAAAGAGCTAAAGCTGATAAGAAAAGAAATACACCGCGCTATACTGGGAAATGAAAAAATAATATAACTGAGTACTCACTTGCTGATATATGAAAAAATCACGTGGTGGTGAATGTATAGCAGTATCCTGAGACTATTCATCTTGTCATTGATGTATATTGCCTTTCATTTGGATGACAAAACTGCTGAGTAGATAATATAGGGTTAAATACTCACTTGAGTATGTCAGAACCATTTAAAAAACATGCTGTAAATGTAGCCCTTGCTAGGTATTAAGATTGGAATGTTGCAGCCTGTTTCTGATGTAAAAAAATATAATAGTTGAAAAAGATAATGAAACACCAAAAAAGAGGGGAATAAATAGATGTTTGGGACGATAACTGAATGCTGACCTTACTGCATGCCAATTTCAACAGGCAAGGTCAGAATGATTTATCCTGTACAAAACAAATGATGGCACAGGTCCTGCAAAGTGAATGAGCGTTAGTGACAGCTTGTGCCCGCTAGTGGAACGGGGTGCTTGATTCTGGTGCACTTACTTGCAGGGCCAGTGCTCAGTGAGGCAAGCTTGGGTGCTCAGCGTGGGGGCTGCTGCTACTCCGTATGGAAGTGGAGGGTTGATGAACCCTAATGAAGAGAGTAGCTATCTCTCGAAACGCGTCAGTATTGTGCCGCCTTTGAGCCACCGTCTTATCCCCAGTATGACTTCACGCTAGCCCCGCCCCATCACACGCCGACTCCCTCAGCGTTGGTCTTGGCCGGAGCGTGCAAGGCAACGGCAGTCTCCACTTGCATACGGAGTAACAGCAGCAGCCCCCACGCTGAGCACCCAAGCCTGCCTCACTGAGCACTGGCCCTGCAAGTAAGTGCACCAGAATCAATCATTCTGACCTTGCCTGTTGAAATTGGCATGCAGTAAGGTCAGCATTCAGTTATCGTCCCAAACATCTATTTATTCTCCTCTTTTTTAGTGTTTCATTTCATTTTTCAACTATTATATTTTTTTTACATCAGAAACAGGCTGCAACATTCCAATCTTAATACCTAGCAACGGCTACATTTACAGCATGTTTTTTAGATGGTTCTGACATACTCAAGTGAGTAAATTAAGCTTAGCTCATTTTTTTTTTCTCTGAAACACACTAACAGGCTCACCCCTATTTAACCCTATATTATCTACTCAGCAGTTTTGGCATCCAAATGAAAGGCAATATACATCAATGACAAGGTGAATAGTCTCAGGATACTGCTATACATCCACCACCACGTGATTTTTTTCATATATCAGCAAGTGAGTACTCAGTTATATTATTTTTTCATTTCCCAGTATAGCGCGGTGTATTTCTTTTCTTATCATTTTTAAACATCAATCACATATCAGTATAATTGTCATGTTATCTTTATTCAGAGGGTCAGCACATCTCAACAATAACAAATTTATGTAGATATTTTTTAAATTTTACTACTTTTTCATAAAGCATTCAATTTTTTAATATTTTTTTTTGCGTCAGCGTATTCTAACCTCCATTATTTTTTTTTTTCCATAGATGGAGGTGTATATCTGCTTGTTTTCTTGCCGTACAAGTTGCAGTTTTTACTGGTAACACTTTTTGGTACATACAACTTTTTGGTCACTGTTTAAGTCTATTTTTGGTAGGAGGCATGAACATTAGGGATGAGCAAGCACTAAATTGCTCGGATGCTCATTTTGAGTAACAAGTATAAATGGAGTCAATGAGAAATTCAAGCATTTCTCCAGCAGGCCCTACAAGGATGAAATGGATGGAAAAAGTGCTGAATGGAAGGAGGACAGGATGGGGAAGACCCATGGAAGCATCAATAGACCCTTGAAGGCAACAGCTGGTGGACCTCATTAGAATATTTTGAAAGTGCAGCATGTGAAATCTCTGCTTTGCAATCCAACTTGGCATTTCTTCTCAGTCTTCTTTGGTGGCATATAATTTTACTCCTCCCTACCACATTCTGCTAATCACAGATCAGCAGCTGATCTAGCAATCTATAAGTCTAAGATGCTCCTGTGCTGTGATTGGCAGTGTCTGGAAGGGTGGATTTAAAGCCCAGAGAAGACTGTGAATAGTTGGCCATTTGGAATGCAAAGCAAAGATTTCACATCTTGTCCTCCACAATGAACAAATTTGAATATCTCTGTAATTGACATAATATTAAAAAGAGCAGCAGAAGCAGGGGAACTCAAGGAATTTTACAAGGTATTTATCTCATTTTTTGAGCATGTGACATGTCCTCTTAACTTTAAATTAATGACATGTCAATTGTACTATACTGTTAGATATACTAGTGCATAGCCAATATTGATTGGACGCTAGTGATGAGCGAGTATACTCGTTGCTCGGTTGTCCTCCGAGTATTTTGGCGTGCTCGGAGATTTAGTTTTCGTCTCAGCTGTATGATTTGCGGCTGCTGGACAGGCTGAATACATGTGAGGAATGCCTGTTTGTTAGGGAATCGCCACATGTATTCATCCTGTCTACAAGTTGCAAATCATGCAGATGAGACAACGAAATCTAAATCTCCGAGCACACCAAAAAAATTGGAGGTCACCCGAGCAACGAGTATACTCGCTCATCACTATTGGACGCAACTTTAAAGGGAATCTGTCACCTATTTTTAACCCTATTAGCTGCCAACACCGCCATCAGGGGCTTATCTACAGCATTCTCTAATGCTGTAGATAAGCCCCCGATGTAACCTGAAAGATAAGAAAAATGAGTTAGATTATACTAACCCGGGGGTCCGGTCCGGTCCGATGGGTGTCGTGGTCCGGTCCGGCGCGTCTCATCTTCTAGGGTCTCAGGATGCTCGGGCTCCACTCCACTTCTGATTGGAAACTAGTGCATTACCAAACTAAGGTTGAGCATTGCCTTCCCTTTATGCGGCTATTTTTTAGCCAATACCACTTTATTTCAATGCGCTTGGTCAAACATGATAGTCTGAGCGGTTGTTAGGGAAATACATGCACTTCTAAGGGATTTGATCAATAGCATTGCATTAGTGTGTTATATAGGCCAGATACTGTTTGTGGGCTTTTTGTGCAATTTCTCACAGGTAAATTAGATCATATATATTTATTATAATTGGCTGATATATGGTTTATACCATCTCTTCCTGTGCATATAGCATATGTGGCTTTAATATTGTTTATTTTTCTGCTATTAATTGCCAATATTTGTATTTTTGGTGTGTGCATTTATTTATGAATGTGAGCCAGTTTACATGCAAAAACCTTTTATACTGTGGCATGCTATCTACATACATATTTGGTCTGTTATTGAGATGTTTTTATGTGGAGGTGAAGTTATGAGGGTTTGGTTCTATTGTGAACCTAGATGTTCAAGTCACATGTGTGACTAACTTTTAATGTTTTTAACAATTGGGTGTTTAGTTGTTTGTGTCTAAATAAATAAAGATTGTTACAAATTTTTGCTAAATCTTATATTGGGTGATCCCCATTGTGTGGCCTATTCCTTTCCTCTCTCTCTTCAATCAGCATCAATTTTGTATAGGTCTGGTTGGATCCCCATTAATGTCAGTGGTGCCCCCGTGTGTTTAATTTTCATCTTCCAGCGATGACGTCCTCCTTCTTACTTCTGCCGCGGCTCCTGCGCAGGCGTACTTTGTCTGCCCTATTGAGGGCAGAGCAGAGTACTGCAGTGCGCAGGTGCCGGGAAAGGTCATAGAGGTCCGGCGCCTGCGCACTGCAGTACTTTACTCTGCTCTCAATAGGGCAGATAAAGTACGCCTGTGCAGGAGCCGCGACAGAAGTAAGAAGGAGGACGTCATCGCTAGAAGATGGGAGGCGCCGGACCGCGACACACACCGCACCACACCCCCCGGTGAGTATTATATAAATCGTTTTTCTTATCTTTGAGGTTACATTGTGGGCTTATCTACAGCATTACAGAATGCTGCAGATAAGCCCCTGATGGCGGTGCCGGCAGCTCATAGGCCAAAAAATAGGTGACAGATTCCCTTTAACTCATTTTATTGTATCACCTCCAAATAATGCAGTCTTTGAATTTTCTTCATAAGACTAAAAAAAAGTGTTCATCCGTGATATAAACCCTTCTTCATGTTCCAATTTTTCATTTATGAGATTTACAATAGCAGATGTCAGAGAGATAAAACAAGTTGGACTATCCAGCAAATGTGATTGAGTCTAAATATAATTCTTTTTCTGTTTTTTTTCTCATGCTTCAGACAACTTTTAACACCATAAGGACACTGACAATTTTTGCCCATTTTTACCTTCTTGCACTCAGCCATATCTTTTTATTATTACTTGCAGTTGCTGGATGAGCCCTTATTATTATAGCTGCTATCACTCAGCAGAAAAACAGGTTCTAGACAAGAAAAAAAACCAAGGAATAAAACCCAGTTATTTATTAACCCCTTCGTGATGGAGCCAATTTACAGCTTAATGACCAGGCCAATTTTTACAATTCTGACCACTGTCACTTTATGAGGTTATAACTCTGGAACGCTTTAATGGATCCTGCTGATTCTGAGATTGTTTTTTCGTGACATATTATACTTGATGTTAATGGGAAAATTTATTTCTTTGATATGACTTGTGTTTACTTATGAAAAAAACGGAAATATGGCGAAAAGTTTTTAAATTTTTAAACTTTCAAACTTTTAATTTCTACGCCCTTAAATCAGAGAGATATGTCACACAAAATACTTAATAAATACACTGTTCAAAAAAATAAAGGAAACACTTAAACAACAGAATATAACTCCAAGTAAATCAAACTTCTGTGAAATCAAACTGTCCACTTAGGAAGCAACACTGATTGACAATCAATTTCACATTCTGTTGTGCAAATGGAATAGACAACAGATGGAAATTATTGGCAATTATCAAGACACACTCAATGGTGACCACAGACCACATCTCCGTACCAATGCTTTCTGGCTGATGTTTTGGTCACTTTTGAATGTTGGTTGTGCTTTCACACTCGTGGTAGCATGAGACAGACTCTACAACCCACACAAGTGGCTCAGGTAGTGCAGCTCATTCAGGATGGCACATCAATGCGAGCTGTGGCAAGAAGGTTTGCTGTGTCTCTCAGCGTAGTGTCCCGAGGCTAGAGGCATTACGAGGAGACAGGCCAGTACACCAGGAGACATGGAGGGGGCCGTAGGAGGGCAACAATCCAGCAGCTGGACTGCTACCTCAGCCTTTGTGCGAGGAGGAACAGGAGGAGCACTGCTAGAGCCCTGCAAAATGACCTCCAGCAGGCCACAAATGTGCATGTGTCTGCTCAAACGGTTAGAAACAAGCTCCATGAGGATGGTCTGAGTGCCTGACATCCACAGATGGAGACCCCCTGATGTTCCTAAATAGTGGAAACCCCTCAATTCTAACTCAACCCTAACCCAACACCCCCATAACCCTAATCCCAACCCTAACCATAACTCTAACCACAACCCTAACCCCAACCCACCCCTAATCCTAATCCCAACCCTAATCATAACCCTAACCACAACCTTAACCCCAACAAACCCCTAACCCTAATCCCAACTCTAACACCAACCATAACCCTAACCCCAAACCTAACCCCAACACACCCCTATCCCTAATTCCAACCCTAACCCTAATTTCAACCCTAACCCTAATTCCAACCCTAACCCTAACTTTAGCCTAACTCTAACCCTAGTGGAAAAATGAAAAAAAAAATATTTTCTTTATTTCATTATTTTTCCCTAACTAAGGAGGTGTTAAAGGGGGGGTTTATTTACTATTTTTTTTATCACAGTGATGAAAATGTACCTTGAATGAATTAATTAAATCTTGCCGGGTGCTGGCCGGCAGATCTCGGCAGGTGCACTGTATATGTGACCACCATTTTCTTCCTGGAAGAAGATGGCGGCACCCATGGAGGGGAAGCACGCGGCCCGAGGACCACCGGGAGGTACCGGGGACCCTATTTCTCTCTCCTCTGATGTGCGATCACATCAGAGGAGAGAGAAATTAAATGACACATCGGACTTTTTTTTTTTCTGCGGTCGCTGTTATATGGTTAATGACGCCGATCGCAAAAGTGGGGTCAGTAAAAACCAACCCAAATCATGTTCTCTGGGGTCTCGGCTACCCCCTGCAGCCGAGACCCCGGATAAAATTCGACTCTGGGGGGTGCTATGCATTTTTTCCACAGCGCCATTAATTAACAGCGCTGTGGTATAAGTACTCTTAACTACAGGTCTTTTGCAGACTCCAACAGGTTTTCTTCAAGAATGGTCCTGTATTTGGCTCCATGCATCTTCTTTTAAATACTAGAGTAGGACTGTCCCACAAAGGTTGCCGTGGCGTGGCGGGATGGCTTGTACATTATTTTGATCAAAATTATGTTTACTAAATACCCTTATTATTATTATTACTTTTATGCATTATTTGCAGTTTATTTTTTACTTTTTATTTCAGGATATTTGTGCTTTTTGCTTTCCATATAGTACATGATGGGCCCCATATAATGCTCCAAACAGTACATGATGGGCCCAATATATTGATTCAAACTCCAAACAGAATGGGCCCCGTATAATGCTCCATATATAATGGGCCCCATATGAGGCTCCAAATATGAGCTCCATATGATGTTCCATATATATTATGGGCCCCATATGATGCTCCATATATAATGGGCCCCTTATGATGTTCCAGTATATAATGGGCCGCATATTATGCTTCACAGCATAATGCATAGCAGTCTATATACAGTATACAGGTGATAGTGCAAGTGCTATACATACACAAAGTTTCCATATTGGGACTCACCCAGGTATGGAGATGGAAGAAGGATGAACAGCTGAGGAAGTGAGTAAAGTATCTAGTGTCCAGTGGTTTCCACCTCTCCAGTACTGTTTTTTGCCCCATTCATTAGTGTGTATCTAGGCTTTCCGCAGCTGAGTGCATGGACCCATTATACGGATATTTATAGGGACAGGTGCATGGTTACTAAAACTCATGCAGACCATTAAGGTCAGATGTACAGTTGCTAAGGGTACCGTTACACCTAGCGATGCACCAGCGATCCCGACCAGCGATATGACGCGGTCAGGAACGCTGGTGCATCGCTAGGTGGTTGCTAGTGAGCTGCCACACAGGCAGATCTCACCAGCGACATCGCTGGGGACGGGGGTTGCTACTTACCTGTCAGACGCGGCGATCCTGACGTCCTCCCGCCCGGCTCCAAGCGTCGCTCGTCGGCGCCACAGGAAGCGCCGCAGGAAGTGACCGACGAGGAATGGTCCAGGAGCTTCTCGCGCGATCAGCGATAACCAGCGGGGGAGCCGGTCAGAGGTAAGTATCACATGTAGCGATATCGCTAGCAATATCGCTGCAATGTCACAAAATCGGTGACTTTACAGCGATATTGCTAGCGATATCGCAGTGTGTAACGGGGGCTTTACACTTATGAAGATGTAAGTGACAGGCTTATACTTGTAACAAGCACACACCATGTTTCACTACTTTCAGTAATTATTTTTGGAAAATTCCAATGCACAGAAATTCTTAAAATTTGTCTGCCCATATCCATAGACTGTACATAGACCTTTCAAACACCATTAACCTCATTAATTGTAGCGCATCTTTTACTTTTATCAAGTCACCAAAATGAATATAGACTTCTGGCCAGACCCCAAAGTGAAGTCAGACATAAATCACAGCACTGAGAATAATTACAGTTGTCCTTCTAAATCATTTTGATGTACAAACTGAATTGCAAACCGAGACTAATCATATAAAGGTGCCCACTGCTTTTATAGTTAGATACGAGTCCTGTCCCAATACCAACATAAAATTACTCTTGACAAGTCTATTTCTCAAGTTTTCACTCTTCGTAAATCTGTGACCTCTTTCCGACCACGCTTTTAAGGTCAGTATCCTCCAGGAACATATTTTTTTTTTTTAGTGTATGACTTCGAGACAAATCTGCTTAATTTTTTTTCCCCAATGACAACCTTGTGCATTTCAGGTTTCTGCATTACTCTCTACTCCTTGTTAGCCCAAGTAAAGCTGGCCGACAGCTATCTGTGCTAACTCAAATACACATAAAAACATGTCTTCTCTTTGGGGAGACAGGAGTAAGGGCCCCGTCACACATAGCGATCTCGCTAGCGAGATCGCTGCTGAGTCACAAGTTTTGTGACACAACAGCGATCTCACCAGCGAGATCGCTGTGTGTGACAGCGATCAGCGACAGGCCCCCCTGCCGGTATCGCTGATCGCTGTAGGAAAGCCCAGGACTTTTCTTTGGTCGCTGGTCTCCCGCTGGCCAGCACGCATCACTGCGTGTGACAGGCGGGAGACCAGCGATCTGCTGGTAACTAACGTACACATCGGGTATCCAAGGGACGGGAGTCCCTTAGATACCCGATGTGTACGTTAGTTACCAGCTCCCTGCATCAGCGCGCTGGTAACTAACGAACACAGCGAAGCCGCGCACTCGGCGTCGCTGTGCTGATCGCTGGTGAAGCTGTCTGTTTGACAGCTCACCAGCGATCACATAGCGACTCACCAGCGATCCTGACATGTTGATATCGTTGTCGGGATCGCTGGTGAGTCGCTATGTGTGACTCCAGCTTAAGTCACTTACAGAATCATCTGACAAGAGGTTATCTGCCGGCAGAACAAAAGAAATTGGGCAACTGAATTGTAACTGCTGAAGCTTACCTACCCCAACATCATTTGTTGAAGGAGAATTAGGAGGCCCCTAAAGATAATAGATTGCTGGACAAATTCTGTTAAATATTTCTCGGCCGGTTTCTTAAAAAATTCTAAATTAGGACCATCCCATAGGGTAGATATTTTGGTACTTCATTGTTTTAGAAATATAAAAGGTTTGTGCCACTGAAATTCTAAAATATCCTTTACTCTGTATATGCAGGATAAGAGAAGTAGGACTGCACAGTACGGTGGAAGTCATAACTTTATATACATAGTGCATTGTTGACAGTTTTAAGGTTAAAAGAAGATACAAGTCCCTCGTTACTTAGGTTAAAATAATTAAACATCCACAGTGTTACGGGGATCTGTCAGTGGACACCTAGCAGCTCAAAAAAGGGCTACCATGGACAGGGCTTTGCATTAGCTATTTTGACTATCATATCTCCAGGGAGTCATGGCCTTTACCCATTAAAATTTACATTTCCAAAATTAACATGTTACCAACTTTAAAGGGATGTGGATTTAAACAGAAATCCTGGCGTGAGTCCTCGCAGTAGTTGCTGGCTGGTGGTGCAGGCTAGCAAGAATGGTCAGGCTGCCAGGACAGAACCAAAAGGGCATACAAGGTGCAAAATAGAAAGACAGAAGAATGGTATGAGGTTAGGAAAGGAATAATATAGGCTGAACAAGGACAAAGCAAGCTGCAACTAGAGGCAGTATGAACTATGCATTGGGCAGGAAATTGACTTTTATAAATTTAAATAGGGAACAGCCCTATGCATCAGTACTAACTAGCCAGGAATTAACTACCAAGCTTCTTGGCTAGGCAGAACCACAAGTCTCAGTAGTAAGCAGATCTACCATATAGTCACCCTGAATCACCCGACTGAAGCGGAAATAGAGTGGACAGGCACCAGCACAGATGTCACACACAGATTCCAGTCGCAGTTTCAAGAAGTTGTTGCAGATATCTGCTTCGTACATGTGTAAGGGTACCAGGGTGGTAGTTGTGGCAATGCACTGTTCTGTTCCCACACCCTGGTGCCCCACAGATAAAATGCAATGTCCCTTCCGCTGCATGTGCAGTGTGCGCAGCAGTGCACTCACGGTTACTGTCAGGATCCTCTCAGGTTCTGTCATTCTGGCTCCATGTTTCCAAGTTCCACAAAACATCTCAGAGTCACAGTTCTTTTCCAACAGTTTAACTGTACTATTCAGAAAGGCATTCATCACACTGGCAGCACAGGTTAAACACAAACATCTTATCTTTCCCTGCCGTCAGGCAGCCTCTATCCTTCCTAGCAGCTCTGTCTCCCTTCTCCCGGAAATCACTGCCGTATCTTTTGGACAGTCTGTGTCCCATCTGTGCCTTCATCGTCACCAGCTCCCTGTCAGCCCCTCATCCAGTTCAAATTGGGAAAGGTGCCAGGAACGCCATCTCATCTGCTCCCACCCCGGTCGTAGTTCCCGGATCCTTCTTGGGGATGGTTCTGTTGAGCTGGTGCCTGATTGCACTATTCTCCACCTGGGGCCGCTTACTGCTATAGCAACTTTATCCCAATGGCCGGCTGTTTGCTTCCTCTACTGCTCACACCTTGCCCTGGGCAAGCCTGCCCAGGTTCTGCTCACTATGCAGGAAGTCCCTCTCCTATATTCCTGGCTCTGCACTACCCTGCCCTGTAACTCCTCCTAACTGCTAAACCCCTATGCTAACCAACACTCTTATCTATTCTATCCTATTCTCTACGAGGCCCCCCTCTACTCTAATCCCCGATGGTCCTATGCTATTTCCTAATCTATCCCTAAGCTTATGCACAATACATAACAAATGCATCACATTACAGTACACACACACATTACTAAACCATTAATGAACGACGAGGTGCCGCATGTAATATGTGAACAGTGTCCAGGGGAGCGAAGGCAAGTGAGGGTCCTCCGCCACCTCCTTACATATGACACAAGTATTCTTTCCAACAAATGTTTCCAACCAGATCATTTCATTTATAAGTCACTATATCAAAATGACAATAAGTCAGAAGTTTACATACACCAAGATGATGATGCCTTAAACAGTTTGAAAAAATCCAGAAAATGATGTCATAGCTTTAAAATCTTCCGATAGGCTAAGTGACATAATTGGAGTAAATTAGAGGAGTACATGTGGCAGTATTTTAAATTCTACCTTTAATGCCTACTTGCCTCGTTTCTTGACATCATGGAAAAATCAAAACAAATCCGCCCAGACCTCCTCAAGTCTCATGCATGCTTGAGAGCAATTTCCAAATGCCTTAAGGTATCACATTCATCCATTCAAAAATAGTCTGCAAATGTAACCACCATGGGAACACAAGTCATCATAACATTCAGGAATGAGACAAGTTCTGTCTCCTAGAGGTGAATGTGTTTTGGTTCAATAAATACAAAATTATTCCAAGATCAGCAAATGATCTTGGTAAAAATGATCCTGTAACAGGAAGACTTTTGCTAGATAAACCTGGGACTGATTTCTATAAAGCTGCAAGTGTGGGGGCGACACATAATCAGTAGTTATAGTAGAGATCAATACAAAAAGGGTTTGAATAAGGGTCTAAATTGAAGAAGAGTCAAAAATATGACTATTAAAAAGTCTAAATCACCAAATGGCTCAAATATGAAATTAAAAATAATATCACATGAGACCGCATTTATTTTGCATATCGTATAGAGCAGGGCTTCTCAAACCTTTCCTACTCGGAACTCACCAGATAACCAAGTTGATAACTTGGCTTCACAAAACAAATGAGTTGGGCTTCACAATTTATGGCCAAAAGCCAGGTCAAAATATTTTTTTTTCCTTTTTATTTATCTCCCATATGGACAAAATAAATCAGTTATTTTGCTAAACCAGATATTTCTGCAGACATACAAAAGACAGTGCAATATAGAGTAAGGTACGGAAATATTCAGACATTGACACAAGTTTTGGCATTTTAGCTGTTTACTAAAACATATTCAAGATACAGTTATATAGTCAATATACAGTGGCTTGCGAAAGTATTCACCCCCTTGGCTTTTTGCCTATTTTGTTATAATACAACCTGTGTTTAATTATTTTTGCAATCCAGTTTATGTGTAATGCATTAGCACTAAATAGTCTAAGTTGGTAAAGTGAAGTGAGAACTATATAGGCATAAATTAAATTGATGGGATCAAATAACTAAAAAATGGCATGTGCATATGTATTCACCCCTTTTGCTATGAAGCACCTACAAAATTCTGGTGCAAGCAATTACCTTCATAAGTCACATGCTTAGTGAAAGGAAATCCACCTGTGTGCAATCTAAGCGTGACCTGGTCTGTCATTACATACGTACCTTTTCTGAAAAGCCACAGAGCACCATCAAATCCATCCCAGAGCACCATCATATTCATTAAATGGAAAGAACATGGTACCAGAACAAATCTGCCAAAAGAGGGCCGCTCACCAAACTCTCAGACTAGGCAAAGAGGGCATTAATCAGAGGCAACACAGAGACCAAGAGTAAGGGCCCCGTCGCACATAGCGACTCACCAGCGATCCCGATAATGATATCAACTTGTCAGGATCGCTGGTGAGCTGTCAAACAGGCAGCTTCACCAGCGATCAGCACCAGCGACGCCGAGCGGGCGCATCGCTGTGTACGTTAGTTACCAGCGCGCTGATGCAGGGAGCTGGTAACCAGGGTACACATCAGGTTTCTAAGCGGCGCGCGTCACTTAGAAACCCGATGTTTAGCTTGGTTACCAGCTCCCTGCATCAGCGCGCTGGTAACTAAGGTACACATCGGGTTTCTAAGCACCGCGCGCTGCTTAGAAACCCGACGTTTACCTTGGTTATCCGCACACTGATCGCTGGTCGTTGCTCTCCCTCTTGCCACACGCAGCGATGTGTGCTGGACAGCGGGAGACCAACAACCCAAAAAAAGTCCTGACCTTTCAGGAATGATCAGCGATAACCAGCAGGGGGGCCAGTTGCTGATAAGTGTCACACACAGCGATCTCGCTGGTGAGATTGCTGTTGCGTCACAAAACTTGTGACTCAGCAGCGATCTCGCTAGCCAGATTGCTGTGTGTGACGGGGGCTTAACCCTGAAGGAGCTGCAGAGTTCCCAATCAGAGATTGGAGTATCTGTCCATATGACCATAATGAGCCGTACTTTCCATAGAGATGGCTTTTATGGAAGCGTGGGCAGAAACAACCTTTACTTACACTAAAAATGTTAAAGCTAATTTTGAATTTGCCAAAAAACATGTGGGAGAATCCTCAAATGTATGGATGAAGGTGCTATTGTCGGATGAGGCAAAAATTTTACTTTTTGGTCACCAAGGTAAATGCTATGTCTGGCGCCAACCAACACAGCTCATCACCCCAAGAACAACATCCCCACAGTAAAATGTGGTGGCAGCATCATGTTTTGGGGATTTTTTTGGCAGCAGGGACAGGTAACAAGATCTGAGTTGAAGGGAAGGTGGATGGTGCTAAATACAGGGATATTCTTAAGCAAAACCTTTTTCAGTCTGTCAGTGATTTAAGACTGGGAAAGAGGTTCTCTTTCCAACAAGACAATAACTTGAAGCATACTGCTAAAGCAACACTCAAGTGGTTTAAGGGGAAATGTGTAAATGTGGAGTGGTTTAGTCAAAGCCCAGACCTTAATCCAATTGAGAATCTTCGGTCAGACTTGAAGATTGCTGTTCACCAGAGGAAACCATCTAACTTGAAGGATCTGAAGCAGTTTTGCCTTGAGGAATGGGCAAAAATCCCAGTGGCAAGATGCAGAAAGCTCAGAGACTTATCCAAAGCAACTTGCAGCTGTAATTGCTACAAAAGAAGGCTCTACAAAATACTGACTTTAGGGGGTTATAGTTATGAACACTGAAGTTTTCATTTATTTTGTCCTATTTATTGTTTGCTTCAAAATAGAAATAAAACGAAATGTTCACAGTTGTATACATGCTCTTTACATGATCTGACGCAACCCCTAAAGAAAAAAAACTGTGAAATTTTAGGTTGCTAGGTAGAAAAATGTAAAGGAAGAAGTGTGTGTGTGTGTGTATTAATACTTTTGCAAGCCACTGTAGGTCTAAAGTGCAGACTCTCTGCTTTAGGCCCGGGGTCACACTTGCGAGAAACCCACACAAGTCTCGCGTCTCAATACCCGGCACTGCCGCCAGCAATCGGGACCGGAGTGCGGCTGCATGTATTTCTAAGCAGCTAGGCGCTCCGATCCCGAGTGCCAGCGGCAGTGCCGGGTTTTGAGACGCGAGACTCGTGCGAGTTTCTTGCAAGTGTGACCCCGGCCTTAATTTGAGGGTATTCATATCCTAACTGGAGTAAGGGTTTAGGAATTACAACTCTTTAATATGCAGTTGCCTCTTCTTACAGGGACCAAAAGTAACTGGACAGTTCTCAAAAGCGCTTTAATGGACTGCATGCCCTCTTTAATGCCCTCATGTGGCATTTACATTTGCAAACTGTAGCTGTGAACCCTTAACATGCGGTCAAAGGAGCTCTCATTGGAAGAGAAACAGACAAACATTAGGCTGAAAAAAAGAAATCGATCAGAGAGTAAGTAGAAATGTTAGGACTGGCCAAATCAACAGTTTGGTACATTCTGCAAAAAAAAGAGCGCACAGGTGAGATTCGGAATTGAAAAAGACCTGGATATCCACGGAAGACAATATTGGTGGATGATCGCAGAATCCTTTCTATGGTAAAGGAGGTAGGTGTTTCATTATCTAAGTCTACTATAAAGAGAAGACTTCATGACTGCAAATACAGAGGGTTCACCTCAAGGTGCAACCCATTAATTAGCCTTAAAAATAGAAAGGCCAGATTAGACTTTGTAAAAAAAAAAATCTAAAGTTCTGAAAAGGCATTCATTGAACAGATGATACTAACAACCTGTACCAGTTATGGGAAGAAGAAATTATGGTGAAAGCCTGGAGCAGCTCATGATCCGAAGCACAAAACATCCTCTGTAAAACATGGTGGAGGCAGTGTTATAGAATGGGCATGCATGGCTTCCAATGCAACCTTCAAAAATGAAGATTCTTAGCACATAAATTGGCCAATTTATGTGTGCCCATCAACCACGACATGGTGACACTTCTCTGATGGGCAATTACTCTGATACTTAGCAAACATGCCTATCCTGGGCTATAAGCCTACATTTTAAATGGGCAAGTAGAATACAACACTGATTAAAAGCACCCTTGGGGTGATGGGAGGAGTGCAGAGTCAGAAAAGGAGGCAGTCACTAGCTCCAATAGCAAACTACAGAAAACCTGTATTTGTAACGCCTATGCTATTAGATCTGGTGTGCTGTCCAGAAAGTAAGTGCACCCCATAAAGACAGACACCTAAAGTTACCCAGCCATCATTAAAGGGGCCTGGCTACACGCTGCATAAAAATGGAACAATGTGCTATAGTAGGGTGAAAAAATGTATAAAATGTATGAGTTATTGGTTGATATTTTGGCTAAAATATGCAAGCTCACAAACCATGTCAAGGGTCCTCATTTTCTTATGAGTTCCTAAACTAAAATCAAAACCAATTCACTGATAAGAACACAAAATAAAAATAAAAAAATCACAGAAAATGTCAGCCTTACTTACCGACATCAGATCACAATACCAAAGTACAACAAGATGCAGCACACTCCAATCATAAAGGCGTTTTATAGTCACAGCAATTAGGATCCTGATCATGACCCGGAAAAAGCCAGAGAGAGCGAAACCCAAGGTCAGGCCGAATGAGCAGCGTGCAGCTACTTTTTTAATGTTTAACGTTTTTATTAAATTGTCTTATGATTATATGGAATTTAACATTTTACTACTTAGGTGGTCTGTACTATCGTATATGTCTTTTTCAGGTTTGTGGTGTTCGGAGAAAGTCCTTTGACTTCATGAACTTGTTACAGATATACCTTCTTGGAGGAGATAAGACAAGACCAATGCTAAGAATCTCCTATTGAACTTTCTCACCTGTATAATCAGTGATGGTTGTGGCTACATCATGACCAACCTAAATTGTGCCAATATGGTATGTCTCCCCACCCCCAATATGCCACCGACCGTGACATAATATAAATCAATGCAGACAACTTTACTATATGGAAACCAGAAATTTATGATAGTGACCAAGAACACAGTCGTCATATCCAATGATTACTTCCAGCAGGACAACATAAGAATTTATATGTTCTCCCCATGTTTGAGTGGGTTTCCGATCCTGCCACACTCTGAAGACATACTGAAAGGATAACTGACTTTATATTTAGATAAAAGATTGAAGGAAACTTTGTGTGATACCTGTATGCATTGCTATGGAATGTGTTTGTGCTACGCAGGCAACGTGAAACTGAAGTGTTCAGTGGAATTGGGTTTCCATAAAGATATGATTATAAACCAATGGTCTATACATAGACATCTTGATCTGCAAGCTAATAAATACATTTCAGATGTCATTGATTTTGGTGCCAGGGAGAAGAGGGCCAGACTGGTCCAGACAAACAAATCAAGGAATTTTGTTTACATAGTAAGGAAAATCATCAAGTGCAGAAAGAAAATAAATCACATTCTCAGAGATTTTCTCTTACTCAGTATCCCAGATACTTTTACTAATTAAATGCATTCAGATGCCAACCATGCCAGGATTCAGGGCAACAAAACATCTGCAGGATGGTTATAGAGCTGTTACAGTTCAAGATGAATATGATTAAATAAGTGAGTGACTATGGGAATCAAAAAAGTGACCTGCACTTCCAAAAAAGTAAAAGACAAGTGTGAACGGGTGCTAGCTAAGAAAGCCACTCTATATAACTAACAAATGAAAGCTGCACTCTGAATCGTTATAACATGTAAACATTGAATATATTAAATTGGAACTGCATTACTGTTGTAGAAAACATGTTAAAAAAATGAAGGTACTCAGCACACAAATTGGCCAATTTGTGCGAGCCCAACAGCCAGCAGCAAAGTGAACTTCTTTGTAGGGACCCTAAACCTAACATGATGCCTCTCCCGTGCAAAACAAACGTTAAAAAGTTTCAAACAAATTTTCAAAAAATTGCCCATCACAACTGCAGCGTTCAAGGACATGCTAAGGTTTACTTTGTTTTATTTTTGTTTCAGATTTATCAAAATAAAGTTAAATTAACTTTTTAATAAACTTCATAGTAACATAGTTAGCAAGGCCGAAAAAAAACATTTGTGCATCCAGTTCAGTATATATTCCTTCAGAATAAATCCCCAGAACTACGTCCTTCTAAAGAACCAAAGTTCGAGTTTCAATTCTTCACTATTTTCCAGACAAAAGTTTACTATGAGTGTAAAATAATATTCTTGGTTACATTCACAGCCAAAAAGAAGATACAATTGTATCCAGTCCAAGTAATGCAATGTTTACTTTACATGATTGTTCAGCTATATAGTCATGTAGACGGACTTCAAATAGAAATATGAGAAACTTAGTAACATGTTTTAATTATGCTCTATTTTCCAAGTTTCAGCATCAGTCCAGTGGGTCAGTCCGCTTCACTACTACAGAGAAGGGGACTAACAGGCCGGCTTCACATTTGCGTTCGGCAGAGCTGCGGAGGGCTGCGTATTTCCTCCGTGAAGCTCTGCCCACTGCCGCACCTCCTCTGGTCAGCTTCGCCTATGTCTGCATGCGGCCTGCGTACCTATCTTTAACATTGGGTACGCAGGCAGTGCGGATGTATGCGGATGCGTCGGCTTGCGTCGTTTTGACGCTGCGGCGACCTGTGTTGAATGCAACGTGTTGCATTTTGTTGCGGTCGCCGCGTGATTCTATGTGTGACCTGAAGTCTCTTTTACAATGCGAGTATATGGGGTCTTGTTCTGATGCCCCATAGGCTTACATTGTAAAAACTAATTCCAGGTCACACAGCACTGTGACGAGGTCAGCTTACGCTGAGTCGACTTTTTCTTTAGAGTGGACCCTCTGGGTCGTGGCACCCACCCACCTAGGGCGAACTCACCTTGTGAGGCACCACCCCCTATACAGGGAGTGTCAGGGGCAAGACAAGGGGGTGGAGCCACCACGACTGCTGGCACCAGACGGCCGGCTCAAGTAGACACTAGGTACGAGTGCAGGAAACAGGACAAGACAAGACGTAAGTTCAAGGTATCTTCATTAAGGCAAATTCAGGATAACATTCAGTGCAAAAACGTGATAACAAGCAAACACGGCAAGGTGCGTGCATGGCACGCCAAGGTCCATGGCATGGTACGTGCCAGGTGGCACACCTGGGTACAGGCAAGGGCTCAATGGCATCGGACTCTGGACAACTGGCAACGATCAACAGGATCAGGGCATCAGGATGCGGACATCAGCTCCGGACATCAGGCCGCACTCATCAGGCTTACAATCTCTGGCAGCGATCGGCAGGTTCCGGGCTTCCGGCAGGCAAACCAGGGTTCAGGCAAGGAGGCACGACAGATCTCCAGGCATGGTGCGTGTTAGGGAACACGCCAAGGTCCAAGGCAAGATTCCAGGCAGGGTGCGTGCTAGGGGCACACCAGGGTTCAGGGCAAGGCAAGGTGCGTGTGTAGGGGACATGCCAGGGTTCAAAGTTCAACATGCAAGACAGGGTGCGTGTGTAGAGACACGCCAAGGCACAAGGGACAAGACAGAGTGCTGCGCATGCAGAGAGACACGCCAGGGGTTCAAGGCAAGAGTCCTGCGCGTGCAGAGAGACACGCCAGGGTCAGGTTCAAGGCAAAGTCCTGCGCGTGCAGAGGGGCACGCCAGGGTCAGGTTCCAAGGCAGAGTCCTGCGCATGTAGAGACACGCCAGGGTCAGGGTTCAAGACAGTCCTGCGCGTGCAGAGACATGCCAGGGTCAAGGTTCAAGGCAGAGTCCTGCGCGTGCAGAGAGACACGTCAGGGTCAGGTTAAAAGCAGAGTCCTGCACGTGCAGAGGACACGCTAGGGACAGAGTACAGGCAAGGACCTGTACGTGCGAGAGGGCACGACAGGGTACATGGCAAGACCTGCACGTACTTTTACATAAGCACGGGGAGGTATGCCACGGGGCAGGTGAGGGCCTGCGTGTGCTAAGAGAAGCACGGAGAGCACAGTGCAGAAACAGCGTGAGTGCAAGGAAGCAGAGAGCACGGCTGGGGCACTGGCTAGCTGGACGGGCTGCAGCACAAACAGGCGGGTAAGACTCCAGTGAACCCGGCTGGGGCATAGCAGGCGACACAGCTGTCACTGACCGACGAGCACGGCTGAGGCACAAGCAGGAGGCTAGAAAGGCAAGGCGCATGCAAAGGGCACACGAAGAAACAAGGCAAGGCGAGGCGAGAAACAAGACAAGACAGGGTACAAAACACGGAGCGGAACATAGGCAGAAACAGAGAGCCAGGTCAGAGCGAGAACAGAGCTAGAAGCGGAGCGTAGGCCGAAGCCCAGAGCCGGGTCAAGGGAGAACCTTGAGACTAGCGTGGAAATGTGCAAGAGAGCACGATAGGACAGAGTCTAGCAGCGGAGCGTAGGCCAAAGCCCAGAGCCAGGTCAAGGGAGCACCTTGAGACTAGACATGGAAATGTGCAAGAGAGCACCATAGGACAGAGTATGGAAAACCAGGCAGAGAAAAGAAACATGAGAAGCACTACAAGGCTCAGAATAGCAAAGACCAGACATGGCGAAAGAGGCAAAGGCAGAGAACAGTGGAAGTACTACAAGGCAAAGCAAGGCAAGGACAAACATGGCACAAGAGACAACACAAGACATGGCACGAGACAAGAGGCAGAATACAAGCACAGAGCGTGTGCAGAGACGCACTTCAGAGCAGAGTGCAGGGGCACAGAATACAGGGAGCGAGCCAAGCAGCCATGCAGGGAAGCAACACGATACTCAGGCCCCACCCATAGAAAGGGGAGGTCTGATATAGCACCACAGCACCTGCACTTCCGGGTGAGGATCAGGGATGGACTTCCATTTCAGATCCTCCAGGATCATAGAGAGAGTTGCTAGATCAGACTGGGCTGAACCATAGAGAAAGTCACATGATCAGGGGTTCCAGGATTACATACAGGATTGCAGAATCAGACAGCGCTGGAACATAGGAAAGGTCACATGATCAGGGGTTCCAGGAATTCAGAGGATTGCAGAATCAGAGCAGAGACGGATGGTTACCTAGCAACGGCGTGCAGCCATGAGGTAAGGCGTGCGTGCACACCGCTCCAGGCATCTTGCAGCACGAGACATAACGGGCATGAGAATTCAGTGCACACCGCTCCAGGAGTCATGCGGCATAACAGACATGGCGGGCATGACAGGCATAACGGACATGACAGGCATAACGGACATGGCGGGCATGACAGGCATAACGGACATGACAGGCATAACGGACATGGTGGGCATAACAAGCACAGTGCAACATGGAGAGTCTGCAGTGCAGTGACGTTATTCAGAAGAGGAGCAGAACGGCGCTGGTACAAGTTTAGGGGAAAAAAATTTCACGGGAAGGCTTCCTTAAAGTATATTGTGGCGTCCCTGAGGCTCAGTCACCACAGAGGTACTGCACCTCCTCCTGAGGTGTGGTGCCCCACCATCCAGGTAAGGTGGAAACACCTGACCACGCTCCAACACCTGCACCCCACACCACAAAGTACATAGCACATAGCATAGTATAGCATAGCATAGCACATAGCATAGTATAGCATAGCATAGTACAAAGCACATAGCAAAGCACCTTCGGCGGATCCCTGCTTGGAGTATAGCAAAGTACCCCTTGGTGACTCCCTGCTTGGAACACGAAACGTGCTGGGAGGTGGGTGGAGTTTAGTTCACACCAAAAGAGAGGGAAGAGTTGAGTCAGTCAGTCAGTCTTACACTCAGTCAGTGAGTGAGGATGTAGAAGGACAGAATGTGAGAGAGAAGATCCCCGGGAGAGGGATGGAAGAAGGAAGTGCTGCAGCAGGCCACAGTGATCTGGGTCTGCTGGCCACAGGAAAGAGATAGAGAAAGGAAGCTTTATTCTCCATTGGGAAGAAGGATTAGCACGGAACGTGAGGAGAATAAGAGAACAAGGACCAGTGTTAGAGGAGAACCCTTTTCAAGTTCTAAGCGCAAGGCCGGGGTCTGGTCCCCGAGGTTGTACGGATACTAATGGTCCTGCAGCAGACACCGGAGGAATAGAAGATAGAAGTAGTGACCACTTTATTCCCACACAAGACTTGGGGGCACAACAGCAACATATTAGTGAGCCGGGACTTAGTAGCAAGGAGTCCCCGAAGCAGGCTACAGCTGTCTGCCGTACAAGTAGAGTTCTTAAGAACATCTGACAGGGGGAACTCCAGTGTAAGGCTGGTTTCACATTAGCGCTTTTTAAGCGCACGCACGGCCGGGGGTAGCTCTGCCCCCGAGCCGGCTCTCTGCCCGGCGTGCCCGCCCCTTGCTTGTAGCGCCGCCTCCTAGCGCACAGCGGCGCCTGCGATCGGCGCACCCTATCTTTAGCATAGGGTGCGCAGATCGTGCGCAGGCCGTGCGCTAGTTGCTCTTTGACCTGCGCTGCGCACTTTTGACGGTGCGCCGTGCGCGCCAAAATCAAACTTTTCGGATTTTGGCGCGCACGGCGCACCGTCAAAAGTGCGCAGCGCAGGTCAAAGCGCAACTAGCGCACGGCCTGCGCACGATCTGCGCACCCTATGCTAAAGATAGGGTGCGCTGATCACAGGCGCCGCTGTGCGCTAGGAGGCGGCGCTACAAGCAAGGGGCGGGCACGCCGGGCAGAGAGCCGGCTCGGGGGCGGAGCTACCTCAGGCCGTGCGTGCGCTTAAAAAGCGCTAATGTGAAACCAGCCTAACTCAGTACTAGGAGTACTTCACTCAAAGGCGCTATAAGAGGAGACGTTCAGAAAAGGCACATATGTTGGCGGAGTGTTGGAAGGGAGTCTTCCATCTGGCCTGGAGGTTGACTGAGTCCCTAACCCGGAGGACACGGCATGGAAGCGGGCACCTGTTTGCACAACAGACTGTGAGTAAAGCTTTGGAACTACATGCCCTGGTGTCCTCCACTTATTCCTGCGCCAACCTGCCCAGCACTGCTACATCCCTCGCGCCTGACACTACATCATCTAAGTGTCACTTCACCTACACTGCCTGGGACTACAGCCCTGCCTGTGGAGTGCTACAACATCACTGCTGCTCCACAACATCTGTCCCAGAGGATCTGTCTGCAGCGACGGCTTACATTTTTATTGCCGAATACCACAGGTGGCGTCACGAATCACTTATAAACTTTCACTACCATAAGCACACTGAACATTCTCCTTTTTACAATGAGCGCCCAGGGCCACGGGCCGGGTCCCAGCTGCCGTGACATCTCCCATCGAAGCTCATCGGGACCGGTACCGAGTACCCCACAGCCCTGGGTGTGAGGGCGTCCCATTTTGGCATCACAAACAGGATGACGAGACCCGATGCCTTTGGGTTCTGCGTGCCTGAGATCTGTTGGACTTAAAACTTTTGGAAATGTGCAGAAGACGTAATTTGATAGACTGAAATGAAAGCTAAAAATGGCCGCCGGCGTGGTGAAGGGCGTGATCATATGGGTGGTCCTAAGAAAAGACCACGAACTGTCCTGGGCCTTCCCTGTCTGAACTTCTATGCGACAGCGACATGGCCCACCCCCCGAGGGGTTCGTATACTGGCTTGGTATGGAGGAGTTGGGAGAAGACGCCGCCCCCAGAAGCAGGAACGGAAGCCAGTGGCGGGAAAAGAGCCGGAGAGGGAAGAACGCCAGAACGCCATATTGGAAGAATGGAGGAGGCCTGCGGAGCGCAAAGAGGTTGAGTTGAATCTCCACGGCGCCATGGCTGAAGGCTCTGACCCGGCTTCCAGGATGAAGCGCCAGCAGCTGGAGGACGAGATTGCCCAGCTGACGCAGTTTACGACTGAGGCAGGAAGCTTTATGGACCTTGGATCTGCAGCGCACCCAGGAGGGGCCTACACCCGCGGTACCCCAGTTACCGGTACCTACCATCTCTGCCTCGGATCTCCCCAGGCAAACCCTGTAGAGCCTGCGACAGCTGCAATACCACCGTCAGCATCCCCTGCAATCTCTCCATTGGCACCACCTCCGATATCCACCTGGACAACAACCCCGACCCCCGCTGCCACCAGGACCCACACCGTACTGGCACCGGAGCCGAGACTGCACCACCGGGAGGCACCGGGTATAGATGCTGGCCCTCCTAACGGGCTACCCCCCGAATTCTCATTGTCAGAGGCAGACCTGCTGGAGCTTGAAATGGGGGTGTTAGATGAGTCATCCGGGGGCACCAGGCTGACGGAGATGGGGAGATGGAAGAAATCCCTGCTGAGGAGGGTGTGGTTGGAACAGGCACGCGCCATACGACACCTTCAGGGCTTGGGAGAGTCTAGGCCGCTTTGGGACAGTGAAACGCGTCATGGGTTCTCTTGGCCACAGCTACAAAACCCCTGTGTAGCCTCCTACCAACGCCAACAGGCCACGGCATCCCTAGATGTTAGACCAAGGACCAGAACAGTGGTACCCGCTGAGGATGAAGAGTCTTACCCATTGGTACCAGCTGCCACTCCTACCGACTTACTGGTGGCGGAGACATCATCATCAACAGCCGATATGCCTACCCCAGCTGTACCAATCCAGCGTCCCTTGGTACAAATTTCCACTGAGGATCAGCAATTCCTCAGTCCATCTGGACACCCAAAGCATCTCCCCTGGAAGCAGCCCAAGCAACCAGCTTCCAGAACCCCAGGAGGGGATAACTAGCCTAATAACTAACTTTGTTACCTTGGAGGATATTTGCACCCTTTGCTCTTGTTTTCTATTTTTCTTTTTGGTTATCATGTTTTTGTTTCTTCCCAGTTTGATTGGCAGCCTTTACACTTGAACTGTGGAGGTCATAGACGCTGAGTGATCCCGAACTGTTAATGTACATAGTTTGCACCTCTTTAGGTGCTTTCTCTTGGTTTTACATAGGAACCTGCCCTTGGAACAAGGACTACCTCATAATAAGGACATTTCCAGACATGATGGCCGGTCCAATGTCTACTCTTTGCACTTATTGATAATGCTTAGTATTTTTGAACAAGAAACTAGAAAGTGAAAGTATTAATGACAGATTTCATAGGGTTTAATTGAGAAAGAAATACAGTGAATATTTTACAATGATTGAACAAAGATGTGAGAATTGAATAAAAATATGCAGATGACGAATCAGGCAATAGCGGTTGTCACTCCTAAGACAAAAGGAAAGAAGAGAGTAGAAAATGTGAAAGATAACAGAAATGTGTTGCTAGAAAATGTGTTACTCCAGCTGATAGTGAATTTGCTTTTATAGCACTTTAAATTAGGTAGTATAACTTTAAATATAGATAGACAGTTAAATTGCTTGTAACGTTCAAGAATGACTGCCTCTCATATTGAGATTAGATAAGAACTGTTTATTAGCATTATAAAATTTTGTATGTTCCTGTATTGACAACTTTGTTTCCTTGCAGCCCGCGGATGTGCTGTGTTTAACGGGGGGAGGGTATGTGGTGCCCCTGAGGCTCAGTCGCCAGAGGTACTGCACCTCCTCCTGAGGTGTGGTGCCCCACCATCCAGGTAAGGTGGAAACACCTGACCACGCTCCAACACCTGCACCCCACACCACAAAGTAGTGTAGCAAAGCACCTTCAGTGGCTCCCTGCTTGGATTATAGCAAAGCACACCTTGGTGACTCCCTGCTTGGAACACGAAACGTGCTGGGAAGTGGGTGGAGTTTAGTTCACACCAAAAGAGCGGGAAGAGTTGAGTCAGTCAGTCAGTCTTACACTCAGCCAGTGAGTGAGGATGTAGGACAGAATGCGAGGCAGAGAAGATCCCCGGGAGAGGGATGGAAGAAAGAAGTGCTGCAGCAGGCCAGTGATCTGGGTCTGCTGGCACAGGAAAGAGATAGAGAAAGGAACCTTTATTCTCCATTGGGAAGGATTAGCATGGAACGTGAGAATAAGAGAACAAGGACCAGGGTTAGAGAACCCTTTTCAAGTTCTAAGTGCAAGGCCGGGGTCTGGTCCCCGAGGTTCTATGGATACTAATGGTCCTGCAGCAGACACCGGAGGAAAAGAAGTAGTGACTACTTCATTCCCACACAAGACTTGGGGGCACAACAGCAACATATTAGTGAGCCGGGACTTAGTAGCAAGGAGTCCCCGAAGCAGGCTACAGCTGTCTGCCGTACAAATAGAGTTCATAGGAACATCTGACAGGAGGAACTCCAGTGTAACTCAGTACTAGGAGTACTTCACTCAAAGGCGCTATAAGAGGAGACGTTCAGAAAAGGCACATATGTTGGCGGAGTGTTGGAAGGGAGTCTTCCATCTGGCCTGGAGGTTCACTGAGTCCCTAACCCTGGAGGACACGGCACGGAAGCGGGCACCTGTTTGCATAAGACTGAGTAAAGCTTTGGAACTACATGCCCTGGTGTCTTCCACTTATTCCTGCGCCAACCTGCCCAGCACTGCTACATCCCTCACGCCTGACACTATATCATCTAAGTGTCACTTCACCTACACTGCCCTGGGACTACAGCCCTGCCTGTGGAGGGCAATAACATCACTGCTGCACCACACCATCTGTCCCAGAGGATCTGTCTGCAGCGTCGGGTTACATCTCTATTGCCGAATACCACAGGTGGCATCACGAATCACTTATAAACTTTCACTACCATAAGCACACTGAACACTCTCCTTTTTACAATGGGCGCCCAGGGCCACAGGCCGGGTCTCAGCTGCCGTGACATCTCCCATCAAAGCTCATCGGGCCCAGTACCGAGTACCCCACAGACCTGGGTGTGAGGGCGTCCCAATATCATATATAACGTAAAATACTACAGAAAAGGTTGCTTTGCAATTGATATGCATTACTTTTTTTATTGTGTAGAAACACGTTACTTTTGTGGAAGCGACTGCGCCCCCTAGTTATTCTTCTATATCCATCTTCAATATTGGAGGCAATGGTGGACCAGCCCTTTTACGGTCATTCTCCCTGACCCAGTTTGGATGTACGATGGTGATGCAGCTCAACAATATACAGTACCTTGCGAAAGTATTCGGCCCCCTGGAACTTTTCAACCTTTTCCCACATATCATGCTTCAAACATAAAGATACCAAATGTAAATTTTTGGTGAAGAATCAACAAGTGGGACACAATTGTGAAGTTGAACGAAATTTATTGGTTATTTTAAATTTTTGTGGAAATTCAAAAACTGAAAAGTGGAGCGTGCAATATTATTCGGCTCCTTTAACTTAATACTTTGTTGCACCACCTTTTGCTGTGATTACAGCTGCAAGTCGCTTGGGGTATGTCTCTATCAGATTTGTACATCGAGAGACTGAAATTCTTGCCCATTCTTCCTTGGCAAACAGCTCGAGCTCAGTGAGGTTTGATGGAGATCGTTTGTGAGCAGCAGTTTTCAGCTCTTTCCACAGATTCTCGATTGGATTCAGGTCTGGACTTAGACTTGGCCATTCTAACACCTGGATATGTTTATTTGTGAACCATTGCATTGTAGATTTTGCTTTATGTTTGGGATCATTGTCTTGTAGGAAGACAAATCTCCGTCCCAGTCTCGGGTCTTTTGCAGACTCCAACAGGTTTTCTTCAAGAATGGTCCTGTATTTGGCTCCATCGATCTTCCCATCAATTTTAACCATCTTCCCTGTCCCTGCTGAAGAAAAGCAGGCCCAAAGCATGATGCTGCCACCACCATGTTTGACAGTGGGAATGGTGTGTTCAGGGTGATGAGCAATGTTGCCTTTACGCCAAACATATTGTTTGGCATTGTTGCCAAAAAGTTCAATTTTGGTTTCATCTGACTAGAGCACCTTTTTCCACATGTTTGGTGCGTCTCCCAGGTGGCTTGTTGCAAACTTTAAACAACACTTTTTATGCATATCTTTGAGAAATGACTTTCTTCTTGCCACTCTTCAATAAAGGCCAGATTTGTGCAGTGTACGGCTGATTGTTGTCCTATGGACAAACTATCCCACCCCAGCTGTAGATCTCTGCAGTTCATCCAGAGTGATCATGGGCCTCTTGGCTGCATCTCTGATCAGTCTTCTCCTTGTTTGAGATGAAAGTTTAGAGGGACGGCCGGGTCTTGATAGATTTGCAGTGATACGATACTAGTTCCATTTCAATATGATCGCTTGCACAGTGCTCCTTGGAATGTTTAAAGTTTTGGAAATCATTTTGTATCCAAATCCGGCTTTCAACTTCTCCACAACAGTATCACGGACATGCCTGTTGTGTTCCTTGGTCTTCATGATGCTCTCTGTGCTTGAAAAAGAACCCTGAGACTATCACAGAGCAGGTTCATTTATATGGAGACTTGATTACACACAGGTGGATATTTATCATCAGTTGGAATACATGTATACACATAGTATAGGTATATATAATACAATCTGTGCTTTGGTCTGATGAGTCCAAATTTGAGATCTTTGGTTCCAACCACCGTGTCTTTGTGCGACACAGAAAAGGTGAACGGATGGACTGGTTCCCACCGTGAAGCATGGAGGAGGAGGTATGGCGGTGCTTTGCTGGTGACACTATTGAGGATTTATTCAAAATTGAAGGCATAGTGAACCAGCATGGCTACCACAGCATCTTGCAGCGGCATGCTATTCCATCCGGTTTGCGTTTAGTTGGACCATCATTTATTTTTCACAGGACAATGACCCCAAACACACCTCCAGGCTGTGTAAGGGCTATTTGACCAAGAAGGAGAGTGATGGGGTGCTAAGCCAGATGACCTGGCCTTCACAGTCACCAGACCTGAACCCAATCGAGATGGTTTGGGGTGAGCTGGACCGCAGAGTGAAGGCAAAAGGGTCAACAAGTGCTAAGCATCTCTGGGAACTTCTTCAAGACTGTTGGAAGACCATTTCCGGTGACTACCTCTTGAAGCTCATCAACAGAATGCCAAGAGTATGCAAAGCAGTAATCAAAGCAAAAGGTGGCTACTTTGAAGAACCTAGAATATAAGACATGTAAAGAACTAAAAGAGTTGTTGAGCTGATAATACAGATGTTTTGGAAAAGGCTCAGATTGCTATAAAAAAACAAAACTTGCAACTTTTTATCTCGGTTTCCTGTTTCTCATGAATATTGTCAGAGTAAAGAGGTCAGTGCCTAACTAGCCAATCACTGGCCACAATGAGTCTGAACCAAAGATTTCTTCAGTGTGGAATACTAGCCACTTGTGATGTGTAGAGACAAGACACGGAATCAGAGACTGGTGAGGACCTGGACCGGAATGAAACCTGCGGGCAGCATTGAGGGCGAGGTATTGATGGTTTTATACCAGTCTTCTTGACTTTCAGGGCTGAATACGAAGTCAGATTATTAATGATACTCCATACATATTTATGGCTTTGTGTTAGCAAAAATATACATGGACCAGGCACAATAAGTGAGGAGATCAAATTTTATTACAAAGAATCAAAGTTTACAGAAAACTGGGCCATTCCAGTCACCCACACACAGCCTTAGATGTATGTGAACATTGAGCGATTCTGGCACAGAAAGTCTACTGGCATCTCACAAATGTTTCATTTAGTTAGGCCCTCCCTTCACATGTCCGTGTTTCAGGTGTGTGTTGTATCCATTTGGTTTCCCCAAGGATGCCACACGTACCCAAAATAACCTTTACTGCTGTGCACGTTTTTTTTTTTACCGGCATCACAGATGACAAAGGCCAATACAAGTCTATGGGTACGTGTTTAACATTGAAAAGTATAGGAGAAGCTTTGGTACGGATTTTTCTTAAGCCATACTGGAAACCAATGGATAAAACACTGATCCAAAACACTGATGACATCGGCACTGGTTTTATATGGATGTCTGAAGGGGGCCTTACAAGACAGATGCAGAAAAGGTGAGAATGTCCAACAAGCACAAGGTGCCTACATAACGGAGAAACGGAGGTCAAATCCTACCAGACTATAATACAGGTCCAGATTTATACGGTCCCTTACTATAGGAAACAACACAATCATCTAAATGTGTTACGCAGCTGAAACTGAAACCTGCAGCATAATAAACCCTCCTTCCTGCAGCACAGCATTTTACCATAATTACATGTAAATTCCCAGCCAGGATGTTATTCCAGGTGCATCCCCTACAAGAGCAAACTCAATCACAGGAGTCTATAGTGTTGTAGTTGGACTTTCCTTCACCCAAGGAAATGTTTCAGTTGTCACTAATAGCCCTATGTCTTAATGGCCTCCCTAGAGCAGAGTAGCTTGTTGGCGCCGTGCTTGTCATCTAGCACAAGTGCCCTACCAGCTCCCTGTAGCTACAACCCTGCCACTAGTGCTAAACATTTTAAGGTCTAACAGAACTAGATTGGCCATAATTCTGTTTTTTTAAAAATAACTACAAGGGACGGAGAAGATGTGGCCCTGGGTCCTGACTGGTCGCTACAATAAATATTTTGTAGGTTGGCGGACTCCTTTACAGATTTTTTATTTTTGCACAGAGAACCAAGAACATGACAGATGAGATAGATATACATATATACAAAGAAATAATGCCCTAAATGCTGACCAATGGGACTGGAGATGTAGAGGGTCAAAAGGTCTATGCTTGGCAATAGGAATATACATACGTACAAGGCCCAACCTTGAGGTACTTAGTCTGAGATCAGCGATGTTCTAGTACTCACTGGTGCTCTAGCAATGTATGAGTACAGCTCTCACTCATACCACACTACAATATGCCAATGTGACATACCTAGGGGTAGAATTCACAATTAAATCCCCTGAGATGGGCACAATGATGCAGCAGAATGGGGCACTGAAGTTTTGCACCTCGATTTTTTGTCATCTATCAAAAAGAATTATATACAATCCTTTGTAGTTAATGTGATAATTGGAGCAGTTATACAGTTATAATATACAAAGTTACTGCCAATTTCTGACAAGCATAACGTGGCTGCAAATTGTGCTGGTCCGATCGCCAGAAATCACTAAAAAAAATCACCAATATTACGCATAGATGAAAACGGACTACATCACAGGTTTTTAGTTTAATGAGCGCATGCATACTTAGTACATATTAGTATTAAGACTTTATTATGACAACTCTTCCTTCCTTGTGTTACCGTACCACACTACTAAGGTGTCAGGAAGACTCGAAAACTGGTGTATGTTCAGCTCCTTAATGAGAATGTAAAAGATTAGAAAAGAGGACTGAGGCATTTTCTTTTATATTAATCGGCAAATGCCAAAAACAAGTATAAGTGTGTATCTATATACAGTGGCAAGTAAAATTTTGGGTACCCCTGGGCAAAATTACAGTTAAGCGAGTTGAAGGTGAAATGAAAATGATCTCTAAAAGGCCTAAAGTTAAAGATGACACATTTCCTTTGTATTTTAGACAAAAACAAAATTGTAATTTTTTTACATTTTAAGAATTATAAAAAAGAACTGGATATTCCTGTGGAAGACCCGCTGGCGATCGGAATGGCTAGAACTTTATATATAGCACGGAAAACTATTGCCTTGCACTGGAAGCAATCTGCACCCCCGACGGTGGAGGAGTTTATTAATAGAGTCAATAGTTCTACAGTGGGGCAAAAAAGTATTTAGTCAGTCAGCAATAGTGCAAGTTCCACCACTTAAAAAGATGAGAGGCGTCTGTAATTTACATCATAGGTAGACCTCAACTATGGGAGACAAACTGAGAAAAAAAAATCCAGAAAATCACATTGTCTGGTTTTTTTTCATTTTATTTGCATATTATGGTGGAAAATAAGTATTTGGTCAGAAACAAAATTTCATCTCAATACTTTGTGATATATCCTTTGTTGGCAATGACAGAGGTCAAACGTTTTCTGTAAGTCTTCACAAGGTTGCCACACACTGTTGTTGGTATGTTGGCCCATTCCTCCATGCAGATCTCCTCTAGAGCAGTGATGTTTTTGGCTTTTCGCTTGGCAACACGGACTTTCAACTCCCTCCAAAGGTTTTCTATAGGGTTGAGATCTGGAGACTGGCTAGGCCACTCCAGGACCTTGAAATGCTTCTTACGAAGCCACTCCTTCGTTGCCCTGGCGGTGTGCTTTGGATCATTGTCATGTTGAAAGACCCAGCCACGTTTCATATTCAATGCCCTTGCTGATGGAAGGAGGTTTGCACTCAAAATCTCACGATACATGGCCCCATTCATTCTTCATGTACCCGGATCAGTCGTCCTGGCCCCTTTGCAGAGAAACAGCCCCAAAGCATGATGTTTCCACCACCATGCTTTACAGTAGGTATGGTGTTTGATGGATGCAACTCAGTATTCTTTTTCCTCCAAACACGACAAGTTGTGTTTCTACCAAACAGTTCCAGTTTGGTTTCATCAGACCATAGGACATTCTCCCAAAACTCCTCTGGATCATCCAAATGCTCTCTAGCAAACTTCAGACGGGCCCGGACATGTACAGGCTTAAGCAGTGGGACACGTCTGGCACTGCAGGATCTGAGTCCATGGTGGCGTAGTGTGTTACTTATGGTAGGCCTTGTTACATTGGTCCCAGCTCTCTGCAGTTCATTCACTAGGTCCCCCCGCGTGGTTCTGGGATTTTTGCTCACCGTTCTTGTGATCATTCTGACCCCACGGGGTGGGATTTTGCGTGGAGCACCAGATCGAGGGAGATTATCAGTGGTCTTGTATGTCTTCCATTTTCTAATTATTGCTCCCACAGTTGATTTCTTCACTCCAAGCTGGTTGGCTATTGCAGATTCAGTCTTCCCAGCCTGGTGCAGGGCTACAATTTTGTTTCTGGTGTCCTTTGACAGCTCTTTGGTCTTCACCATAGTGGAGTTTGGAGTCAGACTGTTTGAGGGTGTGCACAGGTGTCTTTTTATACTGATAACAAGTTTAAACAGGTGCCATTACTACAGGTAATGAGTGGAGGAAAGAGGAGACTCTTAAAGAAGAAGTTACAGGTCTGTGAGAGCCAGAAATCTTGATTGCTTGTTTCTGACCAAATACTTATTTTCCACCATAATATGCAAATAAAATGAAAAAAAAACCAGACAATGTGTATTTCTGGATTTTTTTTTCTCATTTTGTCTCCCATAGTTGAGGTCTACCTATGATGTAAATTACAGACGCCTCTCATCTTTTTAAGTGGTGGAACTTGCACTATTGCTGACTGACTAAATACTTTTTTTCCCCACTGTATAAGGCTGGAAAAAAAGTGTATATTAAAAGAAAGGCTATCGGAAAATTTGATAAAATCTGGAGCCCCTGGCTTAATACCCCGGGTTTGCCATCCCAAATTTTGCCGCTGGAATATCTGTTCCCTATGCTTCGGTAATTATGGTACCCCTTATTCCCTCTTGGTTCCATATGATCTCTCGCTTTATGAATAGGTTTCATGAATATGTCTAGTGCTCATTTTGTACTATGTGCCTGACTGTTCATAGTTCTATGCTGTACAAGTCTTATCTTGTTTCATATTGTCCACCTTAAGAATTGTTTTTTTTTTGTTTTTTTCTGTACGATACATTTATAGGTCACATTCTAAGGGACCCACGGTTACATTAGCTATAATTTGATAATGGGGGGGGGGGTTGGGTATAAGAGGTATGTCTCAAATCTGTATGTTAAAACTGTGTGTGCCTTGTCTCGATTTTGTAAGTTAAAACTGTTTAATAAAAATAATCTGAATTAAAGAATTACAAAAAAGAAAATGGGTGGATACAAAAGTTTGGGCACCCTTGGAGAATTTGTGTGCTCAGATACCTTTGACTAAGGTTTCAGACCTTAATTAGCCTGTTAGATTCATGGCTTATTCACCATCATTGTTAGGAAAGGCCAGGTGATATAAAATTTCCCATCTTTATAAAAACCCAGCCTCCTCTAACCTTGTACCAAAAAACAGCAGCCATGGGTTCTTCTATGCAGCTGCACAGCACTCTGAAAATGGTGGCGGTCCACAAAGCAGGAGAAGGGTATACAAAGATAGCAAAGCATGTTCAAGTTGCCCTTTCCTCAGTTCGAAATGTAATTAAGACGTGGCAGTTTACAGGAACAGTGGAGGTTAAGATAAGGTCTGGAAGACCAAGCAAAATTTCAGCGAGAGCTGCTCATAGGATCGCTAGAGAGGCAAATCAGAACGTCCACTTGACAGCATCCTTGTATCTACATGCATTTTTTTACATGCTGACTATATTTATTTAAGCACTTTCTCTTTATTGCCCTCAATCTGTGCCGTTATCTTGTGGACATCACTTAATTCAGCATCCCCTCTGAGTATTTTATCTAAAAAAGCATGCATGAGGTCCGTGAACTGGAAGGGAAAATCTGGGTTCATCAGTGTCAGGATCAGGAGTCTCAAGAGGTATAGCTGATTGGAAAAGCATGGTAGGATAGAAGAGAGTAGGAGTCTGATAGCTGTGCTAGTGTGAGTTTTCCTTCATTATGTATCGCTCTGCTGTGTTACTTTTTGCATCATTATCAATCTTCTAAAGAGAGCGCTCTCTGCACTACACGTTGATCTTGGAGAGATCAAGCTGTTTAGGGAAGAGAAAGCCACCTTGAACAGTTTTAACGTAACAGTGGAGTGCAGTGTATTGGAGAGGCAGTCACTGCTGCTTAAAGATGAGAATTCTGGTCCTCACCCTAGCAGAAGCCTCAGCCTTCATTCTCCCAAGCTGAACATGAAGTCTCTGCCTCAGGCTGCAAGATAACACTTCTTTTGAGGTGGAAGATCAAGTTCAATGCTGAGGGAGCAACACTGAGCCATTAGGCATGCTGGGAATGTGATGACTTTCTACAGAAAGTACACCATTTGCACACCATATGTATGACATGCAAATTATCAATATTACTTTATCTATTTTTTTGTGCAAATTATATGTACAAAATTATTTATTTCTGATTTAATAAAAATGTCAGGGCTTTGTCTGGTATTGCAACTCATGTCCAGAATAAAGCCATGGCAGGCACTGTGCATCTAGAACAGTTCTCCAGGGGAAGTATCCTAGCAAATTGTTCCTTACCTCTGCTTATCCCAAGAGTAGGATCCCACCTAACAGTACCCTACCTCTGCTTATCCCAATGAAAGGATGCCATCTAATTAGTTCCTTATCTCTACTTATTCAAAGGTGAAGATCCGACCTGTCAGCACCCTACCTCTGCTTATCCAAATAGGAGGATCCCACCTAACAGCTCCTTCCTTGTATTTATCCTAAGGGGAGGATCCCACCGCACAACTCCTTACCTCTACTTATCCCGATAAAAGGTTGCCACCTAATTAGTTCCTTACCTCTGCTTATCCCAAGGCGAGAGTCCCACCTAACAGTTCCTTTATACTGCTTATAAAAGGAGGAGGAATCATCCAAAATACTCTTATTTCAGGTGAGAGATCAAAACAAACAGCTGCATAGCTTTGCATATACCAGGGGAAGGATCCCATCATACGGCTGCTCATCTCTACATATACCAGGGGGAGGATCCGTCAGACGGCTGCTCATCTATACTTATACCAGGGGGGGATCCCATCAGACGGCTGCCCATCTCTACATATACCAAGTGGAGGATCCCATCAGACGGCTGCTCATCTCTACTTATACCAGGGGGAGGATCCCATCAGACGGCTGCTCATCTCTACTTATACCAGGGGGAGGATCCCATCAGACGGCTGCTCATCTCTACTTATACCAGGGGGAGGATCCCATCAGACGGCTGCTCATCTCTACTTATACCAGGGGGAGGATCCCACCAGACGGCTGCTCATCTCTACTTATACCAGGGGGAGGATCCCACCAGACGGCTGCTCATCTCTACTTATACCAGGGGGAGGATCCCATCAGACGGCTGCTCATCTCTACTTATACCAGGGGGAGGATCTCATCAGACGGCTGCTCATCTCTACTTATACCAGGGGGAGGATCCCATCAGACGGCTGCTCATCTCTACTTATACCAGGGGGAGGATCCCATCAGACGGCTGCTCATCTCTACTTATACCAGGGGGAGGATCCCATCAGACGGCTGCTCATCTCTACTTATACCAGGGGGAGGATCCCATCAGACGGCTGCTCATCTCTACTTATACCAGGGGGAGGATCCCATCAGACGGCTGCTCATCTCTACTTATACCAGGGGGAGGATCCCACCAGACGGCTGCTCATCTCTACTTATACCAGGGGGAGGATCCCATCAGACGGCTGCTCATCTCTACTTATACCAGGGGGAGGATCCCATCAGACGGCTGCTCATCTCTACTTATACCAGGGGGAGGATCTCATCAGACGGCTGCTCATCTCTACTTATACCAGGGGGAGGATCCCATCAGACGGCTGCTCATCTCTACTTATACCAGGGGGAGGATCCCATCAGACGGCTGCTCATCTCTACTTATACCAGGGGGAGGATCCCACCAGACGGCTGCTCATCTCTACTTATACCAGGGGGAGGATCCCATCAGACGGCTGCCCATCTCTACTTATACCAGAGGGAGGATCCCATCAGACAGCTACTTATCTCTGCTTATACCAGAGGGAGGATCCCATCAGACAGCTCCTTCTCTGCTTCCTGGCTACTTGTGAGCATATATAGGCAGTGCAATATTAGGGTAAGCTGCAGTAACTCTTGGATTTTTAGGTTTTGAACAACATTATTCTTTAAATGGATACTAAACATCAGGCAAAATATTCTCTAAATATATACTACAATTTTGTCATTTCTACAGCATAATTAAAGTTAATTTTATATAAAAAAAAAAAAGCAAACAAAAACAATGCCAAAGCAGAGCTAAAATGGTGGACACTGAAGCCAAGCTCTGGTTGGTCCATGTGAACCAATAATTGAAATATATAGATTGGACAACAAAGAATATTTTAAGCAATGTAAACAGTTTTTAACAATTACATAACTATATATTTATATGGAAAAGCAAAGACACAAAACAGATGTAAAAGCTGTGCAATATGTATTGTCAGGCTATAGGATTCGTAATATTTTAAGAAGGGGAATAAAAGGATGGATTGATTGGCAGACTAATACAGATAATAGAACAGAATATTTCCTATAATTGTACAATTTCTCTATTTTAATTTTACATTGTGCAAGTGTTCATGTACAGCATATTATTCCCCTATATCGCACAGAATTAAAGATTTCAGCTTATCAAATGTTGATTTGAGTAAGGTAGAGTGTGAACACGGCCAGAGCGACAACACACACAGGCATTATTATATAATTCCTGTATTTCTGCCATACAGACGGCTGGATTTCCACTTCCTCTTTCTTTCTGTTCTTCCTCTTCTTTCCTTTCAGGCGATTCTCAAAAGCTTCTAGTTCAGCCTATAGACAGAACAAAATGCAATTAAAGGATTTGCGTCTTTACTGCTAGACTCACACCATTGGAAGAGTGTAAATATAAGGGGCATTTTAGGGCTTTGCTAAATAGTACAAGGTTGCATCGAGTATGGTTTGTAATCGAGGTTGGGTCACCAAGTATGACTTGCTCCATACCAGGGCATAACAGGAGAGTGACTTTTTCAGATACCATACAAAAGACCAGTCTTATGTTGGGTTTACAGGTAATGACCACCAGTCCATTACATACAAGATAATCTGTGGTCATTTAATGGCCTATTAAACCAGTCAACCGCGTGGCATAGAAGAAGCGTGGTTCTGACACAAAAACAGATGTTAGACTGTCTCTATGGCTTGATGTGTTAAAGCATTAAATTGCAAAACTATTAAATTGGTACATTGGATGATAAGAGACCCTTATTATGGCTTGGTTTTCTACTGATATATGTGAACTGTATTTCTGAAAATGTTATTTAAAGAGTTTGTCCACTACTTTAGCATTGATGACCGCTCTTTAGGAGGTCATCAATGTCTGATCGATTGGGGTCCAACACCTGGCACCCCCACTGATCAGCTGTTACCGGTGTACTCAATTGCCGTAAGTACTCAATTGCAGAGCTGCTCCATCTTTTGATAGTGGCTATACTATGGTGCTGACTGATTATGATTACTGTAGATTACTCACTGCAAAGATTTTCTGCCTGACAGTGTACACAATTAGTATTGCACTGACCACAGTATTGGTATTTGGTTCACAGATGACAGCAGTGATTCAAATTAAGCCACTGTTTGCTTTGCAGCAGAGCTCGACTTATATTTGTACAATGTCTTTTGTGACATTGTGTGTTCTTAACCTCTTTCCTACATTAGACCTACTATTCCGTCCATGTGACCTGGACCTAAGTCCCAAGGACGGAATAGTACGTCATAGCGTTCAGCGGCGCCCCCCGTGGGGAGCGCCGCTGGTCGCGGCTGGGTGTCAGCTGATTATCACAGCTGACACCCAGCACTGTGTGTCATGGGTGGTCACGGACCGCCCCGGGCACATTAACCCCCGGGCACACTGCGATCAAACATGATCGCAGTGTACCGGAGGATCAGGGAAGCATCGGCAGGGAGGGGGCTCCCTCCGTGCTTCCTTGAGACCCCCGCAGCCGCGCGATGTGCAGCGCTGCTGCGGGGGCCTCCTTCCCTGCAGGTCCCCGGATCCAATATGGCGGCAGGGACCTTCGGGGGCCTGCAGGGAGGCGTCTTTCTCAGTGCCTGCAGAGCGCAGGCATGAGAAAGCCTCCAGCAGTGCCTGCAGATCGCCGATATGACACACTGTTGCTCAAGGTGTCAGATCAGCGATCTGACATATTACTACAGAGGTCTTAAACACACGGCGCCTGAGGCAGGCATCTGCAGCCCGCGGTGCACCACGTCTCACTCCCTGAGGCAGGGGGAAGGCGCTCATTCAGGAGCCTGCGATTCGCGATGGCTGTGTTCTGTGTGCACTCTCTGCACAGGATCTGGGATGTGGTCACAGGAGGGGGAGGAGTCAGGGGTCACATGATCAGGGGCCTCCGTGTATGCAAGACGCTGCTGTCTGTGCTGATTGTCATGGTGCTGGATGAGGTAAAGTTTCTGTGTGGGGTCAGGAGGGGTTTACAGGGTGGATGTAGCAGAGCTGTGTGTGTACGGAGCGGAGCAGTGTGTGTATGATGTGTATGGAGTCATGTGTGTGTTTGGAGCAGAGCCTTGTGTACAAGGTGTATGGAGCAGAGCCAAGCCGTGTGTACAGAGCCGCATGTGAACTAGGTGTATGGAGCAGAGCCATGTGTGTACAGAGCCACATGTGAACGAGGTGTAAGGAGCAGAGCTGTGTGTGCGAAGTGTGCGGAGCAGAGCCGCGTGTGAACGAGGTGTACGGAGTGGAACCGTGTGTATACAGAACGGAGCAGAGCCGTGTGTGTACGAGGTGTATGGAGTGGAGCCGTGTGTGTACGAGGTGTACGGAGCGGAGACGTGTGTGTACGAGCTGTGCGGAGCGGAGCCGTGTATGAGGTGTGCGGAGCTGTGTACGAGGTGTACGGAGCGGAGCCGTGTGTGTACGAGGTGTACGGACCGGAGCCGTGTGTGTTTGAAGCGGAGACGTGTGTGTACGAGGTGTATTAAGTTTGAAAGGAATGCGGCCCCCCAGTTCATATTTTTCTCATGTGCGGCCCATTTACTCTGCCGAGTTTGAGACCCCTGTATTACAATAATGTCCCCCCCCCCCCCCCCCCGGGACAATGTAATAAAGTAAAAAAAAAAAAAAAAGATGTAAAAATAATTTATAAAAAAAAATCGCTAAATAAATTAAAAAAAAAATATTCCCTAATAAATTCATTTTTTGAAAAAAACAAAACAAAACAATAAAAGTACACATAGTTGGTATTGCCGCGTCCATAACGACCCACCCTATAACACTGTCCCACTAGTTAACCCCTTGAATAAAAAACGAGGCAAATAATGCTTTATCATCATACCGCCAAACAAAAAGTGCAATAACGCGCCATCAAAAAGATGGATATAAATAACCGTAGTACCGCTGAAACCGTCATCTTGACCCGCAAAAAACTAGCCGCCATACAGCGTTATCAGCGAAAAAATAAAGTTATAGCTCGTAGGATAAAGCGATGCAAAAAACGGTAATTAGACCTACCGGTAATTGTGTTTCCAGGAATCCATCCTGACAGCACACCTGGAGGACGTCCTCATCCGCAGTGGGACAGGAAACCACGAGAGTTTAAAGGGATCCTCCCCTTACCATCCCACAGTGATTTCACAAAGTAACACCTCTGGATGGATTCAAACAAAATTTTTTTTATTTAAATCAACATTCTCCATACACTTGTTACATCACAATTGCATGGATGCGTTTGTCGGTGAGGGAACTAATAGTGCTGTCAGGATGGATTCCTGGAAACACAATTACCGGTAGGTCTAATTACCGTTTTCCAGGTCACCACCTGACAGCACACCTGGAGTAGTACCAAAGAATAGTGGTCTTAGGGTGGGACTACCGCATGGAGTACCTTTCTCCCAAATGCCAATTGTGCGGAGGCCACGTCTAATTTATAGTGTTTAGAGAACGTACTGAAACTGGCCCAAGATGCGGCTCTGCAGATTTGTTCTGCCGAGGCTCCACCCCTCTCTGCCCATGATGTGGCCATGGCCCTAGTTGAGTGGGCTCTAAGACTCCCCGGGCGGCTCTGACCCTGTGCTCTATACGTTGTGCTAATAACGGATTTAATCAACCTTGCTATTGTGGATTTTGATGCCTTTTTACCCTTATTAGGGCCTCTAAACTGGACAAAGAGGTTACTATCCTGCCTCCAGGGCCTGGTTGCGTCCAGGTACCTGAGCACTGTTTCCCTGACATCCAGGTTATGGTAAGCTTTCTCCTTGCTATTTTTAGGAAACTGACAAAACGAGGGGAGCACTACCTCCTGATTCATGTTCGAGTCTGAAATCACCTTGGGGAGAAAAGCCGGGTCGAGTTTTAGGACTAACCGGTCGTCAAATATTTGTAAGTAGGGATCTTGAACCGATAGGGCCTGAAGTTCCCCTAATCTTTTGGCTGACGTAACTGCCACTAAAAATACTGTCTTCAGAGAGAGGTTACCGATAGATATTTCCACCCCTAGCTGGTATGGCTGTCTACATAGCGCGTTAAGGACTAGGTTAAGGTCCCAAGGAGGGACGGTCCTTCTTATCAAGGGCTTAAGTCTCTGCACAGCCCTTGAAAACCGGGCTATCCAGGGGTGAGCCGATAGGGTTGTGTCATAGAACACGCTTAAGGCCGAAATCTGCACTCTCAGGGTGCTGGGTCTGAGGCCTTTCTTGAACCCTGCCTGTAAGAAGTCAAGGATCTTCAGGATCTGGGGTCGGTCAGTATCGACTGTCGCCTCTCCACAAAAGCTGCAAAATTTTTTCAAAATTTTGTTATATATTGCTGCTGTTACGGGCTTCCTACTTGCTTGTAGAGTGGATATAACTTTATCCGATAGACCCTTTGTTCTTAGGACCTGCCGCTCAGGATCCAGGCTGATAGCTTGAGGGCTTCTGGCCTTTGTGGAAGACCGGACCCTGGTGAAGAAGGTCTTCTCTTTTTGGCAGAAGAATGGGATCTTCCCGTGATATCTTTCTGAGCAGAGGAAACCAGCTTCTTCTTGGGCAATAGGGAACCACCAATATGACCCTGGCTCTGTCCTCGTAGATCTTCCTGAGAACCTTTGGGATGAGAGCTAGAGGCGGGAAAGCGTACAGTAGGCCCCTGTTCCAGGACTGCGATAGAGCATCTATCCCTGTCTGGTTTCCTGCCGGGTTTAGGGAGAAGGCTTTGACCTTTGCATTCCCCTTGTCAGCAAACAGATCTACTTCTGGTTGTCCGGAGCGATCGCACAGGCTGCTGAACACTTCTTCGTTGAGTTCCCAGTCCGTTGCGGTTATTCTTCTTCTGCTGAGAAAGTCCGCCACCTGGTTGCTGGTGCCCTCCAGATGTACTGCTGAGACAGAGAGGACCTCTCTTTCCGCCCATCTGAAGATCTGCTCCGCCAAGCCCTGTAGTGCCGGGTGTTTCGGTCTGCCCTGATGGCAGAGAAAGGCTACTGTCGTGATATTGTCCGAAAATATTTTGACATGCTTGTTTTTCACCAGAGGCCAAGCAGCGAGTAGTACCTTCCAGACCGCCAGTAGCTCTCTGAAGTTGGAGGACCTGTTGCTGTTCTCCCGACTCCATCGCCCCTGATAGTACTCTCCTCCGATATGTCCCCCTGTCCCCCCCAGCCATATAGACTTGCGTCTGTGGTTACTACGATCTCTGGGGACTGAATCCACGAGACACCGGTTTTTAGGTTTCTCGGGATGGTCCACCACAGCAGCGACCTTCTGACCTGGGGAATTAATTGTATCTTCCTGTCTAGTGAGCCCTGTCTTCTGTCCCAGGACGCTAGGACTGCCTGTTGTAGTCTGCGGTAGTGGAACTGACTCCACCTGACACAGGAGATACACGAAGTCATCAGCCCCAGAATCCTCATTGCGTCTCTGATCGACACCCGGTTCTTTGAGAACTGGCGGATCTTTTTTGGTATGCTGGTCTGCTTTTCTTCTGGAAGACAGGACATTCTTCTTTCCGAATCTAGCATGACCCCTAAAAATTTTATTCTGGGCTTGGGTACAAGATCTGATTTTGACCAGATTATTATCCAACCCAACCTTTGCAGTGTGGCGATTGAGGATTGACAGTCGACTACGATCACGACGTCGTCTAAGTACGGGACCACCGTGATGTTTTGGGCTCTTAGGTAGGCCACGACTTCTACCATTACCTTCGTGAAAACTCTTGGGGCTGATGCTAGGCCAAAGGGGAGACAGCGAAACTGGTAGTGGTGAACCCTGCCCTCCTTCTCGACCGCGAACCTGAGGTATCTTTGGTGGTCTGGATGGATGGGGACATGGTAATATGCGCTTTTTAGATCTAACATGCACATTACCACCGCTTCTCCCAGGAGTGGAATCGTGGATCTTATTGATTCCATCTTGAAGCGTTTGTATGATACCCACTTGTTTAAGGGTTTGAGATTTATTATGGTCCTGGTCTCCCCTGACGGTTTTTTTATCGCGAAGAGGCTCGAGTAGTGTCCCCTTCCCTCTTCTTGCGTGGGAACTGGTATGATTGCCTCCATCTCTAGGAGGTCCTGGATATCTAACCACATTGGGGAGGCCGGACCAAGTCGAGAGCTGGTTACTAGGAACCTGTTTGAGGGTAGGGAATCAAATTCTATCTTGTATCCCTGAGAAATTACTTGCAGTACCCAGGGGCTGGTGGTAACCTCTCGCCATTCTTCCCTGAACCTGAGCAGTCGGCCCCCTACATTTGTGGCGTCATTTCTTCCGGGAGCTAGACCCTGGGCCGGAGAAGATGGTATCTCTGCTCCTATTTCTACCCTCACCCCCTTTGGGGTAGCTCCATCGACCTGACTTCCCCTTCCCTCTGTAGTCCGTTCTCTGGCTGTAACGGGGTCTACGAAAGGGCTGATACCTTTTACGTTTTTCTTCAGGGAACCCCTTTTTTTCATCTGACGCTTTCTCTAAGATATCGTCAAGCACAGGTCCGAAGACTCTACCTCCCGAGAAGGGAATTGAGCACAGCTTATTCTTTGACTGCATGACACCCGACCAACTTTTAAGCCAGATAGCTCTTCTGGCTGTGTTGGATAATGATTGGGTTCTGGCCGTAAATCTAACAGACTTTGCTGAGGCGTCAGCCAAAAACCCCATGGCTAATTTTAGCAAGGGAAGGGATTTTAGAATAGTTTCCCTCGGAGTTCTATCTGATAAATGCTCCTCTAAATCGTCTATCCATAGATGCATGGAGCGTGCAACCGATGTCGCGGCTATATTTGTGTTTATGACTGCCGCTGAACTTTCCCAGGCTCTTTTCAAGAGCCCGTCTGCCTTCCGATCTAGGGGCTCCTTTAAACTTGAGGAGTCCTCAAACGGAATGACTGTCTTTTTTGATACCCTTGCTACTGGGATATCGATTTTAGGGACCTCTTCCCAGACCTTGACCTCTTCTGGGTCAAACGGCAGGCGAAGCCTAAAGTCTCGGGGAATAGACAATTTTTTCTCTGCTTCCTCCCATTCATCCAATGTCATGGCCCGTATATGGGTATTTACTGGGAAGACCATTGAGGTCTGGGAGCGCAGCCCCCCGAACATCTCATCTTGCATCGAGACGGTAGTCGGGGGTTCCTCTATCTGCATAGTCTGGCGGGCTGCCCCTAATAGCTCGTCCGTATCGCCGGATGCAAAGAGGTAATTTCTTCCCCTCTCCGGGTGCTCTCTGATCTCCTCCTCCTCCTCTGCATCTGATTCGGACCGGATGTCCTCAGAAGACGTGCCCGACTCCCTCTGCCTCTTTCTGGATGCCTGAGGGTTCATCTGCGGGACTTGGGACATGGCTCCGGATACCGAGGCCTGTACTTCCTCTCTAATCATTGCCCTCATGTTCGACATGAGCGTAGCCTGTTCTTCCCCCCTTTGTACATGCGACGCAGAGGGTTTTTTGCCATGTGCCCTTTAGCTTCTTAGAGCAGACTGGACACTTCTTATCCTTCTTCCTTTCTGAGGTGGAGGTTCCCCCCTGGAACACAAAGTACGTGTTCTATGGGGTCTGTCTTACTGGGGCCCTGTCATGACCTCATTTGAGGCTACTCACGTGACCCTGGCTCTCCGTGCCTGTCTCAGTCTTCGCCTGGTCCTCCATCTTTAAATAGATAAGGTTCCCTGTGGCCGCCTGAGGAGACACCAGAACGTGTAAGTGGTCCAGGGGTGGTATCCGGTTCTTACACTGCAGGGCCCAGCATACCGCTCTCTCTCCTGCCGCGCTGCCGATCCGCTCCACCGCCAAAGTCTGCCCCCTCTCTGAGATGGTGCCGGCCCTTCCTGAATGCTGGGCTGTCGTTTTGAATGCCGCGGCCGGAAGTGACGTCCGGGCTCGGTGACGCGACCGGAAGTGACGACCGGGCCTGGTGACGCGACCGGAAGTGCGTCTGGGCTGGAAGTCCCGCCTGTCCTGGATGACGCGCGCGCCCTGCCTGGTATGGTGCTCTGGTCCCAGGCCGTACAGCGCCGGGGCAGCAGGATGGGGGAGAGGTGCGGCGATCCTCTGCCGGGGTCCGCTTGCGGGGCACGTGGAGTCCGTAGAGGCGGCCCCGGTACCTCCATCGGTGGTGGCAGTGGCGTCCGGGGTCGAGGGCCTCCGTCGGGAGGAAGCGACCCCTACTCCAGGAGCAGCGCTACACTGGAGGAGCTGAGGGACCCTGTGCCGGGTTTCAGCCTGCAGAGCTTCCAGGTAGGAAGGGAAAGGCTGTGCCCCCCCGATCCTGACCTTCTGCGCGGAACGGCTGGATCTTCCTCTCGTCGTTCCTATCCGCAGTGGGACAGGAAAAAACACTGTGGGATGGTAAGGGGAGGATCCCTTTAAACTCTCGTGGTTTCCTGTCCCACTGCGGATGAGAAGGACGTCCTCCAGGTGTGCTGTCAGGTGGTGACCTGGAAATAATTTTTTATATAAAATTGTTTTCATTGCATAAAAGCGCCAAAACAAAAATAAAACGACAAATGAGGTATTGCTGTAACCATCCTGACCCAAAGAATAAAACCGCCTTATCAATTTTACCACACACGGAACGGTGTAAACGCACGCCCAAAAGAAATTCATGAAATGCTGGTTTTTGTTCAATCTGCGTCCCAAAAATTGTAATAAAAAGCGATCAAAAAATGTCACGTGCCCGAAAATTGTACCAACAGAAACGTCAACTCATCCTGCAAAAAATAAGACCTCACATGACTCGGTGGGTCAAAATGTGTGAAAATTATAGCTCTCAAAATGTGGTGATGCAAAAACTATTTTCACAATAAAAAGCGTCTTTTAGCGTATGACAGCTGCCAAAAATAAAAACCGCCATAAACAGTAAATCAAACCCCCGTTATCACCCCCTTAGGCTAGTTTCACACTTGCTTTTTTTTGCAGCGCGTTTTTCCCGCAAAAAAACGCATTGAAAAAACGCATACATAAGCATACAACTGCTGCGTTTTTTTCAAGCATTTTTATGAGCATGCATGAAAAAAACGCAGCGTTTTTATGCGTTTGTATGCGTTTTTAGTGCGTTTTTACCGCGTTTGCGTTTTTTTCCAACATTTTTAGGTGGCCCCTCACACTACCCAAACCATGACTTTACTAACCCTAACCCTGACCCTAACCCTAACCCTGACCCTAACCCTTAACCAAATCATACTTAACCCTAACCCAAACCCTAAACCCTAACTAACCCTAACCCTAACCCTGACCCTAACCCTGACCCTAACCCTTAACCAAACCATACTTAACCCTAATCCTGACCCTAACCCTGACCCTAACCCTTAACAAAACCATACTTAACCCTAATCCTGACCCTAACCCTGACCCTAATCCTTAACAAAACCGTACTTAACCCTAACCCTGACCCTGACCCTGACCCTTAACAAAACCATACTTAACCCTAATCCTGACCCTAACCCTGACCCTAACCCTTAACAAAACCATACTTAACCCTAACCCTGACCCTAACCCTGACCCCAACCCTAACCCTGACCCTAACCCTGACCCTAACCCTTAACAAAACCATACTTAACCCTAATCCTGACCCTAACCCTTAACCAAACCATACTTAACCCTAACCCTGACCCAAACCCCAACCCTAACCCTGACCCTAACCCTAAACCCCCTTAACTAACCCTAACTCTAACCCAAACCCCTAAATTCCATGGTTAAAAAAAAAAAACGCATATGCAAAAAAACGCATACATGAGCATGCCAGTGCGCACATATGCGCATCCATAGGCTATAATGGCCATTTTTAGCGCAAAACGTGCGCATATGTGCGCATGCGCTTTTTTGCAGGGCCAAAAAATGCAACATGCTGCGTCTGGAAAATACCAACGCACACCCCAAAAAAACGCAGCGCATGAAAATCGCATACATGCGCTTACCAGTGCGCAGGTATGCGCACCCATGTTAAATATAGGGGAAAAAACGCATGCGCAGGTATGCATTTTTTTCCAGCGCTAAAAAACGCAAATGTGAAACCAGCCTTAGTTAGGCAAAAATAATAAAATAAAAAAAAATTATTTCCATTTTCCCATTAGGGTTAGGGGTGTGTTGAGGTTAGGGTTGGAGTCAGAATTGGGGGTTTCCACTGTTTTGGCACATCAGGGGTTCTCCAAATGCAACATGGCGTCCGATCTCAATTCCATCCAAAATAGTCAAATTGCGCTGCTTCCCTTTCGAGCTCTGCCATGCGCCCAAATAGTGGTTTACCCCCACATGTGGGGTATCAGCATACTCAGGACAAATTGCACAATAACTTTTGGGGTCCTGTTACTCTTGGGAAAACAAAAATTGGGGGTGGAAAGGTCATTTTTGTGAAAAAAATATGATTTTTTAATTGTACGGCTGTACGTTATAAACTTCTGTGAAGCCCTTGGGGGTTCAAAGTGCCCAGCACATATCTAGATAAGTTCCTTGAGGGGGTCTAGCTTCCAAAATGGGGTCACTTGTGGGGGGTTTCCACTGTTTAGGCACATCAAGAGCTCTCCAAACTACACATGGCATACGATCTGAATTCCAGCCAATTTTGCAGTGAAAAATTCAAACGGCGCTCCTTCCCTTCTAAGCTCTGCCGTGCGCCGAAACAGTGGTTCCCCCTCACATATCAGGTATCAGCGTACTCAGGACAAATTGCACAATAACTTTTGCAGTCTAATTTCTCCTATTACCCTTGGTAAAATAAAAAATTGAACCTGAAGTAATTTTTTTTGTGAAAAAAAGTTAAATGTTCGTTTTTTTTTTTTAAACATTCAAAAAATTCCTGTGAAGCACCTGAAGGGTTAATATACTTCTTGAATCTGGTTTTGAGCACTTTGAGGGGTGCAGTTTTTAGAATGGTGTCACTTTTGGGTATTTTCTATCATATAGACCCCTCAAAGTGACTTCAAATGTGATGTGGTCCTTAAAAATAAAATGGTGTTGTAAAAATGAGAAATCGCTGGTCAACTTTTAACCCTTATAACTTCCTAACAAAAAAAAATTTTGGTTCCCAAATAGTGCTGATGTAAAGTAAACATGTGGGAAATGTTACTTAAGTTTTTTGAGTGCCATATCTCTGTGATTTAAGAAAAGTTGGAAAATTGCGAAATTTTCAAAATTTTCGCCAAATTTCCGTTTTTTCCACAAATAAACGCAAGTTATATGAATGAAATTTTACCTCTAACATGTAGTACAATATGTCATGAGAAAACAATGTCAGAATCACCAGGATCCATGGAAGCGTTCCAGAGTTATTACCTCATAAAGGGACAGTGGTCAGAAATGTAAAAACTGGCTCGGGCATTAACATGCAAACCGCCCTTGGGAGTAAAGGGGTTAAACTTAACCTGACGGCTGATAAATGCTGCCTGTGGATCGTGCAGAAAGTATCTGGCACTGACTGTATGATCTCAGCCAGATATGTTAAACTATTTAAACTGTATGTGTATAAATATATATATATACAGTGGGGGAAAAAAAGTATTTAGTCAGTCAGCAATAGTGCAAGTTCCACCACTTAAAAAGATGAGAGGCGTCTGTAATTTACATCATAGGTAGACCTCAACTATGGGAGACAAACTGAGAAAAAAAAATCCAGAAAATCACATTGTCTGTTTTTTTTTCATTTTATTTGCATATTATGGTGGAAAATAAGTATTTGGTCAGAAACAAGCAATCAAGATTTCTGGCTCTCACAGACCTGTAACTTCTTCTTTAAGAGTCTCCTCTTTCCTCCACTCATTACCTGTAGTAATGGCACCTGTTTAAACTTGTTATCAGTATAAAAAGACACCTCAAACAGTCTGACTCCAAACTCCACTATGGTGAAGACCAAAGAGCTGTCAAAGGACACCAGAAACAAAATTGTAGCCCTGCACCAGGCTGGGAAGACTGAATCTGCAATAGCCAACCAGCTTGGAGTGAAGAAATCAACTGTGGGAGCAATAATTAGAAAATGGAAGACATACAAGACCACTGATAATCTCCCTCGATCTGGTGCTCCACGCAAAATCCCACCCCGTGGGGTCAGAATGATCACAAGAACGGTGAGCAAAAATCCCAGAACCACGCGGGGGGACCTAGTGAATGAACTGCAGAGAGCTGGGACCAATGTAACAAGGCCTACCATAAGTAACACACTACGCCACCATGGACTCAGATCCTGCAGTGCCAGACGTGTCCCACTGCTTAAGCCTGTACATGTCCGGGCCCGTCTGAAGTTTGCTAGAGAGCATTTGGATGATCCAGAGGAGTTTTGGGAGAATGTCCTATGGTCTGATGAAACCAAACTGGAACTGTTTGGTAGAAACACAACTTGTCGTGTTTGGAGGAAAAAGAATACTGAGTTGCATCCATCAAACACCATACCTACTGTAAAGCATGGTGGTGGAAACATCATGCTTTGGGGCTGTTTCTCTGCAAAGGGGCCAGGACGACTGATCCGGGTACATGAAAGAATGAATGGGGCCATGTATCGTGAGATTTTGAGTGCAAACCTCCTTCCATCAGCAAGGGCATTGAAGATGAAACGTGGCTGGGTCTTTCAACATGACAATGATCCAAAGCACACCGCCAGGGCAACGAAGGAGTGGCTTCGTAAGAAGCATTTCAAGGTCCTGGAGTGGCCTAGCCAGTCTCCAGATCTCAACCCTATAGAAAACCGTTGGAGGGAGTTGAAAGTCCGTGTTGCCAAGCGAAAAGCCAAAAACATCAATGCTCTAGAGGAGATCTGCATGGAGGAATGGGCCAACATACCAACAACAGTGTGTGGCAACCTTGTGAAGACTTACAAAAAACGTTTTGACCTCTGTCATTGCCAACAAAGGATATATCACAAAGTATTGAGATGAAATTTTGTTTCTGACCAAATACTTATTTTCCACCATAATATGCAAATAAAATGAAAAAAAAACAGACAATGTGGTTTTCTGGATTTTTTTTTCTCAGTTTGTCCCCCATAGTTGAGGTCTACCTATGATGTAAATTACAGACGCCTCTCATCTTTTTAAGTGGTGGAACTTGCACTATTGCTGACTGACTAAATACTTTTTTTCCCCACTGTGTGTGTGTATATATATATATATATATATATATATATATATATATATATAAATATAGATATATATATATATATATATATATATATATATAGATATATATACATACTGTACATACACACACACAGTTAGGTCCATATATACTTGGACAGAGACAACATTTTTCTAATTTTGGTTCTAGACATTACCACAATGAATTTTAAACAAAACAATTCAGATGCAGTTGAAGTTCAGACTTTCAGCTTTCATTTGAGGGTATCCACATTAAAATTGGATGAAGGGTTTAGGAGTTTCAGCTCCTTAACATGTGCCACCCGGTTTTTAAAGGAACCAAAAGTAATTGGACAATTGACTCCAAGGCTATTTCATGGATGGGTGTGGGCAATCCCTTCATTATGTCATTCTCAATTAAGCAGATAAAAGGCCTGGAGTTGATCTGAGGTGTGGTGCTTGCATTTGGAAGGTTTTGCTGTGAAACAAACATGCGGTCAAAGGAGCGCTCTATGCAGGTGAAACAAGCCATCCTTAAGCTGCAAAAACTGAAAAAAAACCATCCGAGAAATTGCTACAACATTAGGAGTGGCAAAATCTACAGTTTGGTACATCCTGAGAAAGAAAGAAAGCACTGGTGAACTCATCAATGCAAAAAGACCTGGGCGCCCACGGAAGACAACAGTGGTGGATGATCGCAGAATAATCTCAATGGTGAAGAGAAACCCCTTCACAACAGCCAACCAAGTGAACAACACTCTCCAGGAGGTAGACGCATCAATATCCAAATCTACCATAAAGAGAAGACTGCATTAAAGTAAATACAGAGGGTTCACTGCACGGTGCACTCATAAGCATCAAGAATAAAAAGGCTAGACTGGAATTGGCTAAAAAACATCTAAAAAAGCCAGCACAGTTCTGGAAGAACATTCTTTGGACAGATGAAACCAAGATCAACTTCTACCAGAATGATGGAAAGAGAAAAGTATGGTGAAGGCGTGGTACAGCTCATGATCGAAAGCATACCACATCATCTGTAAAACACGGCGGAGGCAGTGTGATGGCTTGGGCATGCATGGCTGCCAGTGGCACAGGGTCACTAGTGTTTATTGATGATGTGACACAGGACAGAAGCAGCCGAATGAATTCTGAGGTATTCAGAGCCATACTGTGTGCTCAGATCCAGCCAAACTGATTGGCCGCCGTTTCATACTACAGATGGACAATGAGCCAAAACATAAAGCCAAAGCAACCCAGGAGTTTATTAAAGCAAAGAAGTGGAATATTCTTGAATGGCCAAGTCAGTCACCTGATCTCAACCCAATTGAGCATGCATTTCACTTGTTAAAGACTAAACTTCAGACAGAAAGGCCGACAAACAAACAGCAACTGAAAACCACCGCAGTGAAGGCCTGGCAGAGCATCAAAAAGGAGGAAACACAGCGTCTGGTGATGTCCATGAGTTCAAGACTTCAGGCAGTCATTGCCAACAAAGGGTTTTCAACCAAGTACTAGAAACGAACATTTTATTTACAATTATTTAATCTTTCCAATTACTTTTGGTCCCTTTAAAAACAGGGTGGCACATGTTAAGGAGCTGAAACTCCTAAACCCTTCATCCAATTTTAATGTGGATACCCTCAAATGAAAGCTGAAAGTCTAAACTTCAACTGCATCTGAATTGTTTTGTTTAAAAATTTATTGTGGTAATGTCTAGAACCAAAATTAGAAAAATGTCTGTCCAAATATATATGGACATTATATATATATATATATATATATATATATATATATATATATATATATATATATATCCCCAAGAATGTAGACCAGCTCACTCCTGTGAACCACCTGGAACCTCAGCTGACCTGGTTAACTCCGTTGTGCCCGGATCTGGATGTAGGAGTTCATCCATACAAATATGAACAACGACAAAGCAAAGTCCAGCAATAACGTGAGCAATCCAGGATGCTGTTAAAAAATTTTTTGCTTTTATTCATAAATTCATTAAAATGCAATGGTCCAAGCAGTTCAAAACAGCAATAACGCAGGAAAGTCATGCAGATAGGACTACGCGTTTCAGCGGTAGAACCCGCCTTCTTCACGGTCCAGAATCTAATCTGCTTTCCAAACATGGAACCTTATATACATCCCACTCCCATCAGGGTAATTATAAACATATGTGAGAGACTTAAAAACATGTGCTATAAAAGCAGATCAAACATATAAACTATCCACATATTGATCAGTATACAACATGCATAAAGATTATAAGGAAAGAATTCAACATATTTGAGAAAAGTACATTAGGAATGTCCGATAACCTGACCATAAGATTTAAGGCCCTGTGCACACAGTGCAGACTCCGTGCAGTTCCGCAGCAGATTTGGCCCTGCAGAACCGCAGCAGAAAAGCAACAGAACTGCACGTGATGCACAGTACCATTTAAGGCTATGTAAAACAAAAAAGGCTGTGCACATGCTGCAGATTTTTCTGCGCAGATCTGGTGCAGAATAAAAGAAGCAGCGTATCGCTTCTCCTGTGCGGCTCTGCTGCAGATCTCCACCTGCTCCATTATAGAAATCTGCAGGGGAAATCCGCACAAAAACTGCACCAAATCTGCGACAAATCTGCAGGCAAAACGCAGATCATCTTACCTAAAGATTTAGCAAAATCTACGCAGAAAATTCCACAGCAGAATCCGCACCGTGTGCACATAGCCCCAGTGGTACAAAAACATAGAACAATAATATTAACCAGCATTATATAATACCAATATATCAATAGTGCATAATGATATCCAGGCGGTTATTAAAGCCCTGTGGCATGCGAGTCCCCAACTCAAATATCCACCTACTTTCTCTTGCAAGCACTTTTTTATGAAAATCTCCCCCTCTCAATGGTTTTTTTACATGCTCTATGCCCATAAAGGAGAAACCGCGTAAATCCCCATTATGTTTTTTTGAAAAATGTCGGGATACTACTGATGCACCAACCATAGGCAAATTACTAGCGTCTGATAGGTGTTTGCGGATTCTAGTTTTAAGGGGGTTCATCGTGCAACCTACATATTGCATACGGCATATATTGCAATTAATTAGATACACTACATTCTCCGTATTACAGTTTATAAAAGAACAAACATTAAACTGTTTTTTATTGGAGATAGATGTAAATATTTTAGATTTATTAGCAAAACCGCAGCACTTACAGATATTGGCACCGCATTTAAAAAATCCTGTTGTTTTTAACCAATTGCTAGGGGAAATTTTATCCGGATCTTTGAACATGCTGGGTGATAATAGTGTAGCTAAAGTCGGGGCTCTTCTTGCCACAAAGGCAATATCATTATTTTCCACAATATTTTTCAAAATATCATTCTGAGATAACAAGGGAAGATATTTTTTGATGATTTTAACAATAGAATTAAACTGAGGACTATAATTGGTACTGAAAACCACCCTAGATTTTTTAGAGTCAAACTGTCTTTTTTTCTCAGTAGATTCCAACAGCTTAACCCTATCCATGCCTGCTACCATTTTCCTGGCTCTGTCCAAGGACCAATTAGGATACCCCCTTTTTTTTTTAAATTATTACAGGTCATTTCAATTCCTTCCTCCAATTTGTCACTAGATGTAGTGTTCCTTTTTAGTCTAATAAGCTCCCCCACAGGAATATTCTGAATGACATGTTTGGGGTGATTAGAGGAAGCCATTAAAATACTATTGCATGCAATGGATTTTTTATAGGGAGATATCAGAACCCCATCATTGTCCAGATCTGCGGTCAGTTTCAAATCCAAGAAGTTAATTGATACCTCATGACCACTACTAGTAAATTTTAGATTGAAATCATTCAAATCCAAATAAGAAAAGAAACTTTTTGCAGACGAGAGACTACCCCTCCAGACAAATATCAGATCATCAATAAATCTCCCCAGCCACACAATATTATCCTTAACAACAAAAGTCCCATAAATGAGGGATATGAAGGAGACAAGGGACAACCCAGCTCCAACACCCTAAAGCAAGCTCAATAACATGTAGTACTTAGGAGAAAGAACATGAGAGCACGCAATAAATTCCATATAGAAAAAATATAAATTTTTTATTATTAAATAGTTTACAAAAGATGGATAAAACAAGATGTGCTCATAAACAATATGGACCATAAATCCCATGTACCGACCAAATCCCCTCCAGATGGAAAACCAGGTGAGAATATACTGGCGGCCTTAAATCATGTCCAGGAACTAAAAATCACCCCAGCAAATATAGAATCCACAAATCACGATAGCGGTAACTGGTATTACCAGTATCAATACACGCTAACAGCAGGGATCAAAGTGCTGGTGGACATGATAGATGACCATCAGAAAAGAGCCACCCCAGCTGATGTAAAATAAGTAGTCATGGAGGTAGAGGCTAGTAATACAAATGCCAAAAAATACACTGCCAATAGTATCAAAGAGCGCTGGTGGAGGCTAGTAATACAAATGCCCAAAATACACTGCCAATAGTATCAAAGAGCGCTGGTAGTGGTACAAAGTCAAATAAATAACAACTCACCAGGGAGGGGAAAGGGGGGGGGTCCAGTAGTGGGGTCTCCGACGCGCGTTTCGCGACGTCCCCCGCCGCTTTATCAAGGAGGAAAGTGAATAGGAAGATCCCAGTAGGGCCTTCAAATAGCCCCTGACCCCGGTCACATGACCGGCGTCAGCCAATCAAAATGGCCTAAGCGGCGCATGCGCCGTGGTGTCCGCAGGTCCTATACTGCAGTCCGGCGTCCACACACTGCGCATGCGTCGGTACCCGAGGCATAGCGCACTGTGTAAAAGGACGCCAACCGCAGCATGGAGAAGCACACAGCACGGCGATGCGCACAGCCATATAACGATTGAACTAGGACACAGTGTATGTAATCCCTGATCCAAGATTCCCTAGCAAGGGGCCAGGATGACATAAGAATGAGCCCCATAGTATCAGGAGCAATGATGCTGTATGAAAGTCCTAAAAAACACTATAAACAATGATCCACAAATAAACCCCCCCATCCGATAATATGTATATAGTATTGTACATTATATTAATTATAGGGAGTGAACAGAAGATCATTAATACATAAAGAGTGAAATACAACAATATACAGCAAAAAATTCAAATAAACAGCAATTTCGATGTTATTCAACCCCTGAATGGATGTTCTTGATTGTAGACAAGGGAAATCAGATCCAATATATAGGGCTACTTGAGGCAAAACCGGGACATATAAGATGATACTGAAAATAACAAAACACATATCTCAGAATTAAAAACAATAAGATTAGGAAAAAGATAGATTAAAAACAACCACTAAGGAAAAACATAGGAAATATAGAGTCCTGCGGGACATAAAAAAGACTGGGGAAACCATGTTACAATTCATTCAGGTTGGGTCAGAGAAGAAAAGGTAATCTCACATAAAGTGAGATGTTGTAAATGACCAGGGATCAGAAAAGGGAAACGGACAACCACAGAATTTTATTTGGCAAAATGGAATGTCACAAAAATGGAATAAAGCTCAAGGACTCATTCAGTCCCCTAGGTCTCATGGTGTCTAATCGGACAATCCACTTAACCTCCATTTGCCCAAGGATCTTTCTATGGTCCCCACCCCTTATGCCCATATGCAGAGCATCAATCCCCCTGATCTTTAATAGACTTGCCTCACAGTTATGATAAGCCCGGAAGTGTCTGGGGATGGTTTTCAATTCAGTGGGATCAGACATCGCCCTGGCTGCGCCAATGTCCCGCACATGTTCACGTGTCCGCACCCTCAGCTCCCTCGTGGTGAGGCCCACATAAATTTTAGGGCACGGACAGGTTGCATAGTAGACAACGTTAGACGTCCCACATGATATCCGTTGTCTAATTGTGAACTCCCTATTACCATCAGAGGAGCTGAAGGTGGAACAGCGTAGGACATTAGCACAAGCCAGGCAATGTCCACACTGAAAAGATCCCCAGACCGGGCCACTAGTCCCAAAGAAATTTCTGGGGGTGGGTACATAGTGGCTCCGAACCAAGAGATCCCTTAAGTTCCTGGATCTACGTGGCGTCATGGAAGGGGAGTGTCCAAGGACGGTCCTCAGGGCTGGTTCTGTCTCCAAAATGGACCAATACTTTTGTAGAATGGTACGCATATTGGACCATTCATGATTGTATGTTGATATAAAACGTATAGGTCCATCCTTATCTCGTCTGCCAGTCTTCATAGTAGATTGTAGGAGACCATTGCGCGGGGTACATCTTGCTCGATCATAACCCCTCTTAATGCACCTACGGCTGTAGCCCCTTTTGAGAAAGCGGTCCCTCATATCTTGGGCTTGTTTTTCAAATCGATCATTGGTGGAGCAGATGCGTCGCATGCGGAGGAACTGTCCGACCGGGATGGCCCGCACAGTAGCCGGATCATGGGCCGAAGATGCATGTAATAAAGAATTGACAGAGGTGGGTTTCCTAAAGACGTCCGTCTGGATACGCCGATCAATGTCGATCTCCAGACGGACGTCCAGGAAATCCACAACCCTGCCATCATGCTTATATGTCAAGCGAATATTATAATTATTGACATTTAATGACCTCATGAAATTCCCGAGCAGGTCGACCCCACCATCCCACAAAAATAAAATATCGTCAATAAAGCGGTACCAGCACAGCACATGGGAAGCGTCACGTGGGCCCCCGTCGCCAAAGAGATCCCTCTCCCAAGCCCCCAAAAAGAGGTTGGCGTACGAAGGCGCACAAGCCGCCCCCATGGCTGTGCCCCGCTTCTGCAAATAAAATTGGTCCTTGAAAACAAAAAAATTGTGGGTTAAGATGAAGTCGACCAGCTCAAGTACCAGCTCACATAGCGGGCCATCCAGGTCGGAGGCCCCCAAAAACAGGCGAACAGCATCCACTCCAACCGAATGATCGATACATGTATAGAGGCTCTCTACATCGGCAGTGACGAGAAGAGTGGACGGTTCCACAAGGATGCCATCAACCCGAACCAGGACATCCGTCGTGTCACGTATATAGGATGGCAGTGCTTCTACTAATGGCTTAAGATAAAAATCAATAAAGCGACATACGGGCTCACACATACTGCCAATCCCCGACACTATAGGACGTCCTGGGGGGTCGAGGGCATCCTTGTGGACCTTGGGTAAAAGATAAAAAGTGGGGGTTCTGGGGAATTTTACCACCAAGCCCTCAAAGACCTTCTTAGTTATAACACCGCCTTCAAATGCCCTCTCCAGGATCAGTCTGAGTTCATGCAAAAAACGACTCCCTGGATCAGAGGGTAGTTTTTTATATGTTTCTGGGTCCCTCAATTGGCGAAACACTTCTTTCTCATATTTCTGACTAGGCCATACCACTATGTTCCCCCCCTTATCAGCAGGTTTAAACACGACATCCTCCAATGATTGTAATTGGGAGATCGCCAACCGCTGTTTATGAGTTAGGTTATCCAATTTACGTCGTGGGGATAGTTTTTTAAAATCCTCACTCACCAATTTGGTAAAAATATCCACAGAGGGACACAGCGACAAGGGAGGGAACCTAGTGGATTTAGGCCCAAATGAGGGGGGGAACTTACTCATAGATGGACCGTCCTGTTCAGCAAGCAACTCCTCCAAATCACGAAGAGCCTCTATACATGTATCGATCATTCGGTTGGAGTGGATGCTGTTCGCCTGTTTTTGGGGGCCTCCGACCTGGATGGCCCGCTATGTGAGCTGGTACTTGAGCTGGTCGACTTCATCTTAACCCACAATTTTTTTGTTTTCAAGGACCAATTTTATTTGCAGAAGCGGGGCACAGCCATGGGGGCGGCTTGTGCGCCTTCGTACGCCAACCTCTTTTTGGGGGCTTGGGAGAGGGATCTCTTTGGCGACGGGGGCCCACGTGACGCTTCCCATGTGCTGTGCTGGTACCGCTTTATTGACGATATTTTATTTTTGTGGGATGGTGGGGTCGACCTGCTCGGGAATTTCATGAGGTCATTAAATGTCAATAATTATAATATTCGCTTGACATATAAGCATGATGGCAGGGTTGTGGATTTCCTGGACGTCCGTCTGGAGATCGACATTGATCGGCGTATCCAGACGGACGTCTTTAGGAAACCCACCTCTGTCAATTCTTTATTACATGCATCTTCGGCCCATGATCCGGCTACTGTGCGGGCCATCCCGGTCGGACAGTTCCTCCGCATGCGACGCATCTGCTCCACCAATGATCGATTTGAAAAACAAGCCCAAGATATGAGGGACCGCTTTCTCAAAAGGGGCTACAGCCGTAGGTGCATTAAGAGGGGTTATGATCGAGCAAGATGTACCCCGCGCAATGGTCTCCTACAATCTACTATGAAGACTGGCAGACGAGATAAGGATGGACCTATACGTTTTATATCAACATACAATCATGAATTGTCCAATATGCGTACCATTCTACAAAAGTATTGGTCCATTTTGGAGACAGAACCAGCCCTGAGGACCGTCCTTGGACACTCCCCTTCCATGACGCCACGTAGATCCAGGAACTTAAGGGATCTCTTGGTTCGGAGCCACTATGTACCCACCCCCAGAAATTTCTTTGGGACTAGTGGCCCGGTCTGGGGATCTTTTCAGTGTGGACATTGCCTGGCTTGTGCTAATGTCCTACGCTGTTCCACCTTCAGCTCCTCTGATGGTAATAGGGAGTTCACAATTAGACAACGGATATCATGTGGGACGTCTAACGTTGTCTACTATGCAACCTGTCCGTGCCCTAAAATTTATGTGGGCCTCACCACGAGGGAGCTGAGGGTGCGGACACGTGAACATGTGCGGGACATTGGCGCAGCCAGGGCGATGTCTGATCCCACTGAATTGAAAACCATCCCCAGACACTTCCGGGCTTATCATAACTGTGAGGCAAGTCTATTAAAGATCAGGGGGATTGATGCTCTGCATATGGGCATAAGGGGTGGGGACCATAGAAAGATCCTTGGGCAAATGGAGGTTAAGTGGATTGTCCGATTGGACACCATGAGACCTAGGGGACTGAATGAGTCCTTGAGCTTTATTCCATTTTTGTGACATTCCATTTTGCCAAATAAAATTCTGTGGTTGTCCGTTTCCCTTTTCTGATCCCTGGTCATTTACAACATCTCACTTTATGTGAGATTACCTTTTCTTCTCTGACCCAACCTGAATGAATTGTAACATGGTTTCCCCAGTCTTTTTTATGTCCCGCAGGACTCTATATTTCCTATGTTTTTCCTTAGTGGTTGTTTTTAATCTATCTTTTTCCTAATCTTATTGTTTTTAATTCTGAGATATGTGTTTTGTTATTTTCAGTATCATCTTATATGTCCCGGTTTTGCCTCAAGTAGCCCTATATATTGGATCTGATTTCCCTTGTCTACAATCAAGAACATCCATTCAGGGGTTGAATAACATCGAAATTGCTGTTTATTTGAATTTTTTGCTGTATATTGTTGTATTTCACTCTTTATGTATTAATGATCTTCTGTTCACTCCCTATAATTAATATAATGTACGATACTATATACATATTATCGGATGGGGGGGTTTATTTGTGGATCATTGTTTATAGTGTTTTTTAGGACTTTCATACAGCATCATTGCTCCTGATACTATGGGGCTCATTCTTATGTCATCCTGGCCCCTTGCTAGGGAATCTTGGATCAGGGATTACATACACTGTGTCCTAGTTCAATCGTTATATGGCTGTGCGCATCGCCGTGCTGTGTGCTTCTCCATGCTGCGGTTGGCGTCCTTTTACACAGTGCGCTATGCCTCGGGTACCGACGCATGCGCAGTGTGTGGACGCCGGACTGCAGTATAGGACCTGCGGACACCACGGCGCATGCGCCGCTTAGGCCATTTTGATTGGCTGACGCCGGTCATGTGACCGGGGTCAGGGGCTATTTGAAGGCCCTACTGGGATCTTCCTATTCACTTTCCTCCTTGATAAAGCGGCGGGGGACGTCGCGAAACGCGCGTCGGAGACCCCACTACTGGACCCCCCCCCTTTCCCCTCCCTGGTGAGTTGTTATTTATTTGACTTTGTACCACTACCAGCGCTCTTTGATACTATTGGCAGTGTATTTTGGGCATTTGTATTACTAGCCTCCACCAGCGCTCTTTGATACTATTGGCAGTGTATTTTTTGGCATTTGTATTACTAGCCTCTACCTCCATGACTACTTATTTTACATCAGCTGGGGTGGCTCTTTTCTGATGGTCATCTATCATGTCCACCAGCACTTTGATCCCTGCTGTTAGCGTGTATTGATACTGGTAATACCAGTTACCGCTATCGTGATTTGTGGATTCTATATTTGCTGGGGTGATTTTTAGTTCCTGGACATGATTTGAGGCCGCCAGTATATTCTCACCTGGTTTTCCATCTGGAGGGGATTTGGTCGGTACATGGGATTTATGGTCCATATTGTTTATGAGCACATCTTGTTTTATCCATCTTTTGTAAACTATTTAATAATAATAATAAAAAATTTATATTTTTTCTATATGGAATTTATTGCGTGCTCTCATGTTCTTTCTCCTAAGTACTACAATATTATCCTTGTATGGGTTATCAATATTAAAGATATAATTTTCTTCCCACACAGACATAACCAGGTTAGCTAGGGAAGGTGAAAACTTGGCACCCATGCTCACACCCTGTGTCTGGAGGAAATATCTCTCATCAAACACAAAATAGTTGTGGCGTAAAAGAAATTGAATTGAGGAGACAATAAACCTCTGAATGGAATCCTCATAATTGCTGTATCTGGACAAATAATATGTGATGCATCGTAACGCGACGTGATGGGGGATAGAAGGATATAACCCCACCACATCGCAAGATAACCACACATAATCAGATTGCCAATGAAATTTTTCCATAATCTGTATTATACTTTTGGAATCTTTAAGATGACTTGGTGTTAATGGCACTAAAGGTTGAAGATAAAACTCAACCCACTCCCCTAGTTTCTCACTAAATGATCCGATCCCAGACACGATAGGTCTGAGAGGGGGAGGAAAAACCTCTTTATGAACTTTAGGGAGTGAGTGGTATATTGGGACAATCGGTGTTTCACAAAAAATAAATTTTTTAATTCTGTCTGAAATAGCACCCATACTAATTCCCACCTGTAATAGATGTAATAATTCAGAGTTAAATGAATTAGTTGGATTAGATGGCAATTCAATATAGGTGCTACTGTTTTCTAAATCCAGCAAGTTCATTTTCTTATATAAACCAGCATTGAGAGCCACAATAGCGCCCCCCTTGTCTGCCTGGACAATAAGGAGATCGCCATTAGCCCTCAATTCATCAATTGCCCTATGTTCAGAAATACTCAGATTAAATTTAACCTCTTGATGTTCTACTTGATTATAAAGAGACACAAGCTCACTTTCAATTGTTTCCTGGAAAAAATCAAGGAAAGGAGGTCTCGATTTTACTGGGTAGAACATGGGATTACGAGTCTGAAACCTGTCATTTAGATTAACACCGATTGTCCCAATATACCACTCACTCCCTAAAGTTCATAAAGAGGTTTTTCCTCCCCCTCTCAGACCTATCGTGTCTGGGATCGGATCATTTAGCGAGAAACTAGGGGAGTGGGTTGATTTTTATCTTCAACCTTTAGTGCCATTAACACCAAGTCATCTTAAAGATTCCAAAAGTATAATACAGATTATGGAAAAATTTCATTGGCAATCTGATTATGTGTGGTTATCTTGCGATGTGGTGGGGTTATATCCTTCTATCCCCCATCACGTCGCGTTATGATGCATCACATATTATTTGTCCAGATACAGTAATTATGAGGATTCCATTCAGAGGTTTATTGTCTCCTCAATTCAATTTCTTTTACGCCACAACTATTTTGTGTTTGATGAGAGATATTTCCTCCAGACACAGGGTGTGAGCATGGGTGCCAAGTTTTCACCTTCCCTAGCTAACCTGGTTATGTCTGTGTGGGAAGAAAATTATATCTTTAATATTGATAACCCATACAAGGATAATATTGTTTGGCTGGGGAGATTTATTGATGATCTGATATTTGTCTGGAGGGGTGGTCTCTCGTCTGCAAAAAGTTTCTTTTCTTATTTGGATTTGAATGATTTCAATCTAAAATTTACTAGTAGTGGTCATGAGGTATCAATTAACTTCTTGGATTTGAAACTGACCGCAGATCTGGACAATGATGGGGTTCTGATATCTCCCTATAAAAAATCCATTGCATGCAATAGTATTTTAATGGCTTCCTCTAATCACCCCAAACATGTCATTCAGAATATTCCTGTGGGGGAGCTTATTAGACTAAAAAGGAACACTACATCTAGTGACAAATTGGAGGAAGGAATTGAAATGACCTGTAATCATTTAAAAAAAAAGGGGGTATCCTAATTGGTCCTTGGACAGAGCCAGGAAAATGGTAGCAGGCATGGATAGGGTTAAGCTGTTGGAATCTACTGAGAAAAAAAAGACAGTTTGACTCTAAAAAATCTAGGGTGGTTTTCAGTACCAATTATAGTCCTCAGTTTAATTCTATTGTTAAAATCATCAAAAAATATCTTCCCTTGTTATCTCAGAATGATATTTTGAAAAATATTGTGGAAAATAATGATATTGCCTTTGTGGCAAGAAGAGCCCCGACTTTAGCTACACTATTATCACCCAGCATGTTCAAAGATCCAGATAAAATTTCCCCTAGCAATTGGTTAAAAACAACAGGATTTTTTAAATGCGGTGCCAATATCTGTAAGTGCTGCGGTTTTGCTAATAAATCTAAAATATTTACATCTATCTCCAATAAAAAACAGTTTAATGTTTGTTCTTTTATAAACTGTAATACGGAGAATGTAGTGTATCTAATTAATTGCAATATATGCCGTATGCAATATGTAGGTTGCACGATGAACCCCCTTAAAACTAGAATCCGCAAACACCTATCAGACGCTAGTAATTTGCCTATGGTTGGTGCATCAGTAGTATCCCGACATTTTTCAAAAAAACATAATGGGGATTTACGCGGTTTCTCCTTTATGGGCATAGAGCATGTAAAAAAACCATTGAGAGGGGGAGATTTTCATAAAAAAGTGCTTGCAAGAGAAAGTAGGTGGATATTTGAGTTGGGGACTCGCATGCCACAGGGCTTTAATAACCGCCTGGATATCATTATGCACTATTGATATATTGGTATTATATAATACTGGTTAATATTATTGTTCTATGTTTTTGTACCACTGGGGCTATGTGCACACGGTGCCGATTCTGCTGTGGAATTTTCCGCGTAGATTTTGCTAAATCGTTAGGTAAGATGATCTGCGTTTTGCCTGCAGATTTGTCGCAGATTTGGTGCAGTTTTTGTGCGGATTTCCCCTGCAGATTTCTATAATGGAGCAGGTGGAGATCTGCAGCAGAGCCGCACAGGAGAAGCGATACGCTGCTTCTTTTATTCTGCACCAGATCTGCGCAGAAAAATCTGCAGCATGTGCACAGCCTTTTTTGTTTTACATAGCCTTAAATGGTACTGTGCATCACGTGCAGTTCTGTTGCTTTTCTGCTGCGGTTCTGCAGGGCCAAATCTGCTGCGGAAATGCACGGAGTCTGCACTGTGTGCACAGGGCCTTAAATCTTATGGTCAGGTTATCGGACATTCCTAATGTACTTTTCTCCAATATGTTGAATTCTTTCCTTATAATCTTTATGCATGTTGTATACTGATCAATATGTGGATAGTTTATATGTTTGATCTGCTTTTATAGCACATGTTTTTAAGTCTCTCACATATGTTTATAATTACCCTGATGGGAGTGGGATGTATATAAGGTTCCATGTTTGGAAAGCAGATTAGATTCTGGACCGTGAAGAAGGCGGGTTCTACCGCTGAAACGCGTAGTCCTATCTGCACCACTTTCCTGCGTTATTGCTGTTTTGAACTGCTTGGACCATTGCATTTTAATGGATTTATGAATAAAAAGCAAAATTTTTTAACAGCATCCTGGATTGCTCACGTTATTGCTGGACTTTGCTTTGTCGTTGTTCATATTGTTCATATATATATATATATATATATATATATATATATATATATATTACACAGACATATACACTGCAGTATTTCAGAGAGAAATGTCCTTTAAAAGGCGGATAGGCAGGCTGAGCCGACTCCAATTGAAGACACCACGTGCCCTAGATATTTGATTTCTGTCTGAAGCAAATGACACTTTCAGGGCTTCAGCTTCAGACCGTGGGCCTGTAGACACGTTATCACTTGTTGTACTCTTTGTAGATGGTGCTCAATGGGGGGTGCATGAACGATGACATCGTCCACATAGATCAAGATGGTTTCAAAATTCAGCTCTCCCAAACAGTGCTCCATTATCCACTGAAATGTCCCAGGTGCATTGGCGAGTCCGAAATGCCTTCTATTTAACTCGTACAGGCCCATTGGTAAAATGAAAGCCATCTTAGGCTTGTCTCATTCAGCCACTGGAACTTGCCAGTTGCCACTTGCCAGATCTAAGGTGAAGAAATAGTTGACCTGTCAAAGAGCCATCAGAGACTCTTCCATTCTAGGCAAAGGGTAAGCGCGTCTGACAAGGTGACACTAATCAACTTGAGTTAGGCTCAGAATCTCAAGCTTCTGTCCTTTCTTTCGAATGAGCACTTTCAGTGAGGCCCATGGACACTGACTTTCCCACACTACTCAGCATCTGTGTTACCATGGCTTTTACTTCTTGGTACAGGTTAGGGGGAATTTGTCAATATTGTTCACGGATTGGAGGAGTGTCTCTGGTCGGAATCTCGTGTTCAATGCGGGTTGTACATCCAAAATCGTCTTAATTTCTGGAGAAAGCAGCTTAAAACTCCTCACTGGTGTCCACACATTCAGAAATCTACAAGCCATTAACCCTCAGACACTTTCAGACTCCTTACACTCATCACAGTCCCAAATCTCCTCTTTTTCCTGTCCTGATCTGGCTTTTCATCACTACAACGACACCCTTGACCAAGTAGCTACCTTCACCCTCAGAACCTCCAAGCACAGAGTAAAACAGCCCTGGCTCACATCGCAAACTCAACTTCTCCAGCGATGCTCTAGGAGTGTTCAACGCCTATGGAGAAAAACACGCACACCAGAAGACTTCATTCACTTCAAATTTATGTTAACCCCTTCACGACCAACGACGCCACATAGGCGTCATGAAACCTGGTTCAAATCTGACCAGTGACGTCTATGTGGCATCATGACTTTAAAGCCCCCCTGCGGGTCGGGCGACCTAGGTCACTGAAAGGTCACCCGACCCGCAGATACAGGGGGCTTTGTAATTCACCACAGGGGGCGTGGCTTCGCCCCCACGTGGCTACGATCGCTCTGATTGGCTGTTAAAAGTGAAACAGCCAATCAGAGCGATAGTAATATTTCATCAATGAAAATTGATGAAATATTACAATCCAGCCATGTCCGACGCTGCTGTAGCATTGGACATGGCTGGAGACACTGATTCCACCCCCCTCCCCACCGGCGATCGCCCCCCGCAACTAAATGACAGCGGAGTCCCTCGGGTCCGGATGATGGGCGCCGCCATCTTAGAAAATGGCGGGTGCATGCGCAGTGCGCCCGCCTGAATCTGCCGGCTGCAGATTCCATTCTTTCATTTTGATCACTCTCACAGTGATCAAAATGAAAGAAAAAGTAAATAAACCTCCCGATTATCACCCCCATAGGTAGGCAGAACTAATAAAATAAAGAAAATGTTTTTATTTTTATTTTTCCATTAGGGTTAGGGTTGAAAAGAGGGTTAGGGTTAGGGTTGAAAAGAGGGTTAGGGTTGAAAAGAGGGTTAGGGTTAGGGTTGAAAAGAGGGTTAGGGTTGAAAAGAGGGTTAGGGTTGAAAAGAGGGTTAGGGTTGAAAAGAGGGTTAGGGTTAGGGTTGGAAAGAGGGTTAGGGTTGGAAAGAGGGTTAGGGTTGGAAAGAGGGTTAGGGTTGGAAAGAGGGTTAGGGTTGGAAAGAGGGTTAGGGTTGGAAAGAGGGTTAGGGTTGGAAAGAGGGTTAGGGTTGGAATTAGGGTTATGGTTAGGGTTGGGATTAGGGTTAGGGGTATGTTGGGGTTAGGGTTGGAATTAGGGTTAGGGATGTGTTGGGGTTAGGGCTGTGGTTAGGGGTGTGTTGGGGTTAGGGCTGGAGTTAGAATTGAGGGGCTTCCACTGTTTAGGCACATCAGGGGGTCTCCAAACGCGACATGGTGCAACCATTGATTCCAGCCAATTTTGCGTTCAAAAAGTTAAACGGTGCTTCCTCCCTTCCAAGCCCCGACGTGTGCCCAAACAGTGGTTTACCCCAACATATGGGGTATCAGCGTACTCAGGAAAAATAGCACAACAACTTTGGGGGTCTAATTTCTCCTGATACCCTTGGGAAAATAAAAAATTGGGGGCTAAAAAAATATTTTTGTGGAAAATTTTTTTTTTTTATTTTCACGTCTCTGTGTTATAAACTTCTGTGAAGCACTTGGGGTCCAAAGTGCTCACCAGGCATCTAGATAAGTTACTTGGGAGGTCTAGTTTCCAAAATGGGGTCAATTGTGGGGGGTTTCTATTGTTTAGGCACATCAGGGGCTCTGCAAACGTAATGACGTCCGCAGACCATTCCATCAAAGTCTGCATTTCAAAACGCCACTACTTCCATTCCGAGCCCTTACGTGTGACCAAACAATAGTTCCCCCCATAAATGGGGCACCAGCGTACTCAGGACAAACTGTACAACAACTTTTGGGGTCCAATTTATCCTGCTACCCTTGTGAAAAAAAAAATTGCTGGCTAAAAATCATTTTTTTTGAGGAAAAAATTTTTTTTTTTATTTTCACGTCTCTGCCTTATAAACTTCTGTGAAGCACTTGGGGGTTCAAGGTGCTCACCACACATCTAGATAAGTTCCTTGGGGGGTCTAGTTTCCAAAATGGGGTCACTTGTGGGGGGGGTTCCACAGTTTAGGTACATCAGGGGTTCTGCATATGTAACATGATGCCCGCAGACCATTCCATCAAAGTCAGCATTTCAAAATGTCACTACTTCCCTTCCGAGCCCCGACGTGTGCCCAAACAGTGGTTCCCCCCCACATATGGGGTATCAGCGTACTCAGGACAAACTGGACAACAAATATTGGGGTCTAATTTATCCTGGTACCCTTGTGAAAATAAAAAATTGCGCACTAAAAAATAATTTTTTGAGGGAAATTTTTTTTTTTTTATTTTCACGGCTCTGCGTCATAAACTTTTGTGAAGCACTTGAGGGTTCAAGGTGCTCACCACACATCTAGATAAGTTCCTTAGGGGGTCTAGTTTACAAAATGGGGTCATTTGTGGGGAGCTCCAATGTTTAGGCACACAGGGCCTCTCCAAAGACGACATGGTGTCCGCTAACGATTGGAAGTAATTGCATTTCAAAAAGTCAAATGGCGCTCCTTCCCTTCTGAGCCCTGCCGTGTGCCCAAACAGTGGTTCCCCCCCACATATGGGGTGCCAGCGTACTCAGGACAAACTGGACAACAAGATTTGTGGTCCAATTTCTCCTGTTAGCCTTGTGAAAATTAAAAATAGTGTGCTAAAAATCTTTTTTGAGGAAAAAATTTTTTTTTTTATTTTCACTGCTCTGTGTTATAAACTTTTGTGATGCACTTGGGGGTTCAAAGTGCTCCCTACACATCTAGATAAGTTCCTTAGGGGGTCTAGTTTCCAAAATGGGGTCACTTGTGGGGGAGCTCCAATGTTTAGGTGCACAGGGGCTCTCCAAATGCGACATGGTGTCCGATAACGATTGGAGCTAATTTTCCATTCAAAAAGTCAAATGGTGCTCCTTGCCTTCCGGGCCCTGCCGTGCACCCAAACAGTGGTTTATGACCACATATGAGGTATCTGTGTACTCAGGAGAAATTGCTCAACAAATTTTAGGATCCATTTTATCCTGTTGCCCATGTGAAAATGAAAAAACTGAGGCTAAAAGAAAATTTTTGTGAAAAAAAAGTATTTTTTTTTTTTTACAGATCAATTTGTGAAGTACCTGGGGGTTCAAAGTGATCACTATGCATCTAGATAAGTTCCTTGGGGGGTCTATTTTCTAAAATGGGGTCACTTGTGGAGGAGCTCCAATGTTTATACACACAGGGGCTCTCCAAACACGACATAGCAACCGCTAAATATTCCAGCATATTTTCCATTCAAAAAGTCAAATGGCGCTCCTTCCCTTCTGAGCCGTGCCGTGCGCCCAAACAGTGGTTTATGACCACATATGAGGTATCGTTGTATTCAGGAGAAATTGCTCAACAAATTTTAGGATCCATTTTATCCTGTTTCCCATGTGAAAATGAAAAAATTGATGCTAAAAGAAAATTTTTGTTGGAAAAATTAAAATGTCCATTTTTTCTTTCCACATTGCTTTAGTTCCTGTGAAACACCTGAAGGGTTAATAATCTTCTTGAATGTAGTTTTGAGTAGCTTGAGGGGTGCAGTTTTTAGAATGGTGTAACTTTTGGGTATTTTCTGCCATATAGACCCCTCAAAGTGACTTCAAATGTGAGGTGGTCCCTAAAAAAAATGGTTTTGTAAATTTTATTGTAAAAATGAGAAATCGCTGGTCAACTTTTAACCTTTATAACTTCCTAACAAAAAAATATTTTGTTTCCAAAATTGTGCTGATGTAAAGTAGACATCTGGGAAATTTTATTTAGTATCTATTTTGTGTCACATAACTCTCTGGTTTAACAGAATAAAAATTCAAAATTTGAAAATTGCAAAATTTTCTAAATTTTCGCCAAATTTCTGATTTTTTGACAAATAAACGCAAAAATTATCAACCTAAATTTACCACTAACATGAAGCGTATGTGCGTATATGCATGAAGCATATGTCACGAAAAAACAATCTCAGAATCGCTAGGATCCGTTGAAGCGTTCCTGAGTTATTACCTCATAAAGGGACACTGGTCAGAATTGCAAAAAATGGCCTGGTCATTAAGGTCAAAATAGGCTTGGTCATGAAGGGGTTAAGAACCTATAACACTGCCCTTCACCTCGTGAAACAGACCTACTTCACCACCCTGATCTCCTCACTAGCCAACAACCCCAAGAAACTTTTTGACACTTTTCACTCCCTCCTCCGGCCAAAAGCACAAGCCCCTATCACAGACATTTGTACTGATGACCTGGCCTCCCACTTTATAGTAAAAATGGATAATAACCGTCAGGAAATCTGCTCCCAACCAAGTGCTGTGACTCCCATCCCTTCCTGCATCTCCCCTGGCTCACTTTCCACATTTGATCCCATCACAGAAGAAGTCTCCAGACTCCTCTCTTCCGACTACATGCACTACCAACCCCATTCCCTCACCTCTCCTCCAGTCTCTCCAGTTGCCACAACTCGCCTAACTGCAATCTTTAATCTCTCCCTCTCCTCGTGCATTTTCCCATCCTCCTTCAAACACGCCATCGTTACTCCATTACTAAAGAAACCCGCTCTCGACCCATCCTGCACAAACAACTACAGACCAGTCTCCAATCTCCCTTTCATCTCTAAAATTTTGGAGCGCCTAGTTTACTCCTGCCTTACCCGTTACCTCTCCACTCACACCCTTCTAGACCCTTCACAGTCCGGTTTCCGCCCCCTACATTCGACTGAAACTGCACTCATCAAAGTGACCAATGACCTTCTGACAGCAAAACGTAACGGTGACCACTCTCTGCTCATTCTTCTCGACCTATCTGCAGCTTTCGACACTGTTGACCACCATCTCCTACTCTCTAGGCTCCAGTCACTAGGCATTAAGGACACTGCTCTCTCCTGGTTCTCTTCCTATCTTTCTGACCGCTCCTTCAGTGTTTTGTTCTCTGGCTCCACGTCATCTCCTCTTCCTCTCACTGTCGGGGTACCTCAGGGCTCAGTCCTTGGCCCCCTTCTCTTCTCTCTCTACACGACCCCAATTGGACAGACCATCAGCAGATTTTAGTACCATCTTTATGCTGACACACAACTATATACGTCATCCCCAGACCTTACCCCCGCTGTACTACAGAACGCCAGTGACTGTCTGTCCGCAGTCTCCAACATCATGTCCGCTCTCTATCTGAAACTCAATCTCTCCAAAACTGAACTTCTGCTCCCGCCGTCTACTAACCTCCCTAAATCTGACATTTCCCTCTCCGTGGGTGGCACCATAATAACACCATGGCAGCAGGCGCACTGACTGGGTGTTATGTTTGACACCAATCTCTCCTTCACATCCCATATACAATCTCTTGCCTGCTCTTGCCGCTTACACCTAAAGAACATCTCTAGAATTTGCCCTTTTCTCACCATGGAAACAACAAAAACCCTCACTGTAGCATTGAGCCACTCCCACCTGGACTACTGCAATGATCTATTAATTGGCCTCCCCGTTACTAGTCTATCCCCTCTGTCTCCAGTCCATACTTAATGCAGCAGCCAGGGTCATCCATCTGGCTAATCGGTACTCAGACACGTCCGCTCTTCGACAGTCCTTACATTGGCTGCTCATTCATTATAGGATCCAATTCAAAGTACTTGTTCTCACCCACAAAGCTCTCCACAGTGCAGCACCCCCCTACATCTCCTCCCTCATTTCTGTCTATCGGTCTAACCGACCGCTGCGCTCTGCAAATGACTTTCGACTAACCTCTGCAGTAATCTGCACCTCCCACTCCCGACTCCAAGACTTCTCCCGCGCTGCGCCAATCTTCTGGAATGCTCTACACAATAAATTAGGACTATCCACAATTGGCATAGTTTCAGGTGCTCCTTCAAAACACATTTGTTCAGAGCAGCCTATCACGTTCACTAATCAGAGTCATTCTATGTGTAAGTGTGCATGTGTAGCCCATTCACTATCTCCATCTATCCCTCACTCCCTCAAGATGGCTGGACCATCATTGTAAATAAACCATTGTAAATACACACCTGTACTTTGTATCTCCCCCAGCCTCATTGTAGATTGTAAGCTCTCACGAGCAGGGTCGGCTTATTTTGCTTTAATTATTGTATAGTTAATGTTGTTACTTATGACTTGTGTTTTGAAACTGTTAAACTGTAAAGTGCTGCGGAATATGTTGCACTATTGCTGTTCATTTATTTACTGCAGGGCATTTGCTTAATATCTTGGGTTTTGTCTGTTTAGTGGCCAATGTAAACGTGTGCTTACATGCTGCATGCATACCAACTTGTTTTCCAGTTCTTCTCTTTAGGTTTTTCGGCTTAATAAGAGACTAGAAACAAAGCAGTAATCACAACCTTAAGTCTGTTCTCACGATGAGCTTTTGGTGAGTCTCTGAACCATTTTTGCACCTATTAAGTAAAATAGGCTGCTTGCCGGATTTTATTGTGTTTGTGTGTATGGTTTTATCGCGTTTTTGTGTTTTTTTGTATCTTCTTGGTGTTGTGGTTTAAATAACGCTGCTTTGTATTTGATCCTTCCTTGTATTTGGCTTTGACCAAAATGTTCTTGATATTCATTTGCGGATTTCATGAGTTTTTAAGAGTCTCTGCTGCGGAAACTCATGTGTTTTTCACCTGTGGATTTTCAGCATCTAATGCAAGTCTATGGGGAAAATCTGCAATTAAAACTCTGCATACCAGCAAGAAAACTTTACATGTGGCAGATTTGAAACACGTACCGCAGGTCGGTTTATACGGAGTAAAAAAGAAGCACGGTGGGCAGGAGATTTCTAAAAATCCCATCCACTTTGCTATAACAGTAAGATGCCACGTTTTTGAAGCAGCGAAGATACTCAATGCCAAAAGCTTTGCACACGGCCTAAAGGGATGCTGTCAGCCAAAAATTACTGTCTAAACCCAGCCCAGTTCACCTTTGTTATGGCCTAACAGCTGAGTGCAATCTGCATTGTCTTCTGGCTCCATTAAGATCAGAGCTGTAAATTAAAAAAGAAGGAAGCAAAGATAGAGGAAAAAAAAAGTAGGTGGGATGGTGCACCAAACTTTTTGGCCACGCAAACGTTGCACATAGTACCTGTGCTTGGTTTGAACAGTCATTTTGTGCTGACAAACTCCCAGTAACTGATTTAAAATCAGAAATTCAGCAATGCTTCTCCTGTAACTCAGGTTCACACCAAGTGCTGTAAAGACTTCTTTACATGAGAGCAGATTGTATAAGATCCTAATAGCGATGTTGTAAAATATCAATACTACAATAACAGCCCACGTAGGCACAAAGCACACACTACAAGTCACAGGAAACCTCCTGAGAGGTGATAGGACAAATCTTTCATTAATGTAAATTATAGGGATGAAGTACAGTGTGTACAAAGGCTAGTGATCCCTCAAAGATTAACGACCTGAAAACAAAGCAAATAACTCTGGGGAAATATGGTTTCTGTTACACAACATTTGGTTTTGATCAATCTGAATGGGGGGAACATGATTTCTTTTATCTGGAGAGGATAAGAAAGAAAAAGTATGGCTAGTACCAGATGTAAGCTCCGGATCGCTCCCCATCAGTTACAGGCCCGTGGACGTGCGCTCGCATTTGCATTTATTTTTGCATTCCTGATGCAGGAGACACCGGTTTTAAATACAATCATGTTCTGCGGCTCGATGAGAAAATGCAAAATGGTACGTAGCTCTGAATATTTTATATATCATGATTATACCGGAGTGACATTACTGATGAATAAATCTAAGGTCTCTAGGCCATCCTTGTAGCCGTAGGATCATCTGCATGATGAATGTTATAACGTTCTTGTCCTGTTACACGAAGCCTGCAGAGAAGCATTGCAGTGCTGCCCTCATGCCCCAAAAGGGTGCTCTGCTTTGCTTTAAAATTTAACAGGAGGGCATGCTTAGAAAAGACAAAAAGACATTCTGACCACTGGATATTCCCCCAGCTTTAGGTATCTCAGATGAACAAGATGTCAAAGTGATGACTCCTGACAACCCGTCACCTGACCCTGCAGCCAGTCAGTGATCAGATCACTGGTGATCAGCTCAGGTCTAACTCTAGGGCAGGGGTCCCATTCTGGTGGCTTCTTTTTTTTTTCCTTTTACAAACCTGGACCGCCTTGAAAATCCACTTTAAAACTTCTTTTGTGCACATAGCAGTCTATTAATATCCCGGACCATCCACAATTCTCATGCTCTGTCACTTGCCAAACACTATTTTTATTTTTTTTTTTTAATAGGCGGTTCCTCTTCATCAGCAATCTGCCAGCACTATAGGAGCTGGAATGTTCTTTTCCTCAATTACCAAAAAGCATTACTACTTCCCAGCCTTGATTTGAAAGCTCTTCTCTCCTCTGAGCAAGCCAGAGAATAGTACAACCTGTTTTGTGCTGGAGTACAATGCAAATTTAAATACAAAATTACTAAAAGTGCACAAACAAATTTAGTAGTACTGGCAAGTAGTGTAAAAAATTGCAGATTTTATCTCAAACTAGCTGAAGAGCCCGGTGCTGCCCGGGCATAGTAACTAATTGTGGTTAGTTATAGCAAATTATAATTATCCTCCATCCCATAGTCCCGTGCCCATGTACCCATCATACATATCCTCCATCCCATAGTCCCATGCCCATATACCCATCATACATAGCCTACATGACATAGTCCGGTGCCCAAATACCCATCACACATATCCGCCATCCCATAGTCCCGTGCTGCACTCTCAAAATTTGATATGCTGAAAAAAAGGCAAAAATAGAGATAAATCTAGCAAGTGCTGCATAAAATTCTATAGATCACAATGGCTTAGCTGTGCGGTGCTACAGAATGGAGATACTTTTTGTGACAATTATTACCCTTTTCAAAAACAATAATAATAATAATAATCTTTATTTATATAGCGCTAACATATTCCGCAGCGCTTTACAGTTTAACAGTTTCAAAACACAAGTCATAAGTAACAATGTTAACAATACAGTAATTAAAGTAAAATAAGACGACCCTGCTCGTGAGAGCTTACAATCTACAAAGAGGTGGGGGAGATACAAAGTACAGGTGTGTATTTACAATGATGTATTTACATTGATGGTCCAGCCATCTTGAGAAGGTGGGGGACAGAGATAGTGAATGGGCTACATACTCACACTTGCACATAAAAGGACTTTGATTAGTGAACGTGATAGGCTGCTCTGAATAGATGTGTTTTGAGAGAGCGCCTAAAACTGTGCAAATTGTGGATAGTCATAATTTCTTGAGGTAGAGCATTCCAGAGGATTGGCGAAGCCCGGGAAAAGTCTTGTAGTCGGGAGTGGTTTGTGCGGATTAGTGCAGAGGTTAGTCGAAAGTCTTTTGCAGAGCGCAGCGGTCAGCTAGGCCGATAGACAGAAATGAGGGAGGAGATGTAGGGGGGTGCTGCACTGTGGAGAGCTTTGTGGGTGAGAACAAGTACTTTGAATTGGACCCAATAATGAATGGGCAGCTAATGTAAGGACTGGCAAAGAGCGAACCCGTCCGAGTACCGATTAGCCAGGTAGTTGACCCTGGCTGCTGCATTAAGTATGGACTGGAGAGGGGAAAGTCGAGTAGCAGGGAAGTCAATTAATAGAGCATTGCAGTAGTCCAGGTGGGAGTGGATCAATGCGACAGTGAGGGGTTTGTTGTTTCCATGGTGAGAAAAGGGCGAATTCTGCAGATGTTCTTTAGGTGTAAGCGGGCAAGACATTGTATATGGGATGTGAAGGAGAGGTTGGTGTCAAACATAACACCCAGACAGTGCGCCTGCTGCCGGGGTGTTATTATGGTGCCACCCACGGAGAGGGAAATGTCAGATTTAGGGAGGTTAGTAGATGGCGGGAGCAGAAGTAGTTCAGTTTTTGAGAGGTTAAGTTTCAGATAGAGAGCGGACATGGTGTTGGAGACTGTGGACAGACAGTCACTGGCGTTCTGTAGTTCAGCGTGGGTAAGGTCTGGGGATGACATATATAGTTGTGTACCATCAGCATAAAGATGGTACTGAAAGCCAAATCTGCTGATGGTCTGTCCAATTGGGGCCGTGTAGAGTGTAGAGAGAGAAGAGAAGGGGGCCAAGGACTGAGCCCTGAGGTACCCCGACAGCTAGAGGAAGAGGAGATGACGTGGAGCCAGCAAACAAAACACTGAAGGAGCGGTCAGAGAGATAGGAAGAGAACCAGGAGAGAGCGATGTCCTTAATACCTAGTGGCTGGAGCCTAGAGAGTAGGAGACGGTGGTCAACAGTGTCGAAAGCTGCAGAAAGGTCGAGAAGAATGAGCACAGAGTGTTCACCGTTACATTTTGCTGTCAGGTCACTTTGGTGAGTGCAGTTTCAGTCGACTGTAGGGGTTGGAAGCCAGACTGTGAAGAGTCTAGGAGGGATTGAGTGGAGAGTTAACGGGTAAGGCTAGGCCTAGAGTTAACCAGGCGCTCCAAGAGTTTAGAGATGAAGGGGAGATTGGAGACTGGTCTGTAGTTGTTTGTGCAGGATGGGTCGAGGGCAGGTTTCTATACTTTTATAGTACTATACTTTTATTGTATTATTATTTATTGTGTACACCGTACGACACAAGCAAAAGTACAGCAACCAGAAGCTGCAATGGTGCATGGCCCCCACCTGGAACAGAGTGAACCCTTTACTATCTAGAACCTTCCTGAAGACAGCAGAGAGGACAGATTTGTGGTGGGGCTGAGGTAATCTACACAATCTGCCTCATCCTGTACTATAACTGGGAGGATGGCGAGTGTCCGGATGACGTCGCAGGACTATTACTTTCATCTGAGTCACAACAACTTCACCCAAACGATGTGACTTGGTAGCAACGATGTCAAAGTTCTCCAGCAGTAACATAAGCCTGAGCCGAGTCATCACGTGGAGTAATGGCGGCCTCGGGCCTGACAATATTAGTAGCCTGGATCGTGTCTTCCCCCTCAGGCCATTATTTCATCTGATAAATTATCAGTACGGGCCAGCGAGAAGAAACTACTACTACTTCCCCCAACAAGACTAACAGGAAGAGAATCTCCCCTACAGATCTGGATGCTCTAGGTCAAAACCACAATTGTGAAAAACATGGACGGGCGAATGTCAGTGGCATCCCCCCCCCGCTCTTACCACTACCGTTGCCTTGTCTTCCCGTATTTTACTCAGTACTAAAGGGGAAGAGAGATATTGGTGGGAAGGCGTAGGCCAAATGATAACCCCAGGGTATCGTGAAAGTGTCTGGCGCTACTGGGCCTCCCCGGGGATCGATCGAGCAGAAGGTTTCAAGCTTCCAGTTCTGACTGTTCGCAAATAAGTCTATTTGTGGCCGGCCCCAGAGTTTCACGATCTGGTTGAAGATTAACTGGCCTAGTTCCCACTCCCCCTGTTTTAGACGTGTCCTGCTTAAAAAGTCCTCCGTTCGATTTTCTACACCTTTTATGTGAAGGGCTGTCAGGGATTCTAGATTGTGCTCTGCCAGGTGGAAGATGGATTTTGTTACCTCCATCAGTGGTCGAGATCTGGTACCCCCCTGGTGGTTTAGGTATGCCACCACTACCTGGTTGTCTGAGAAGACCCTTGTGTGATGGGAAGGAAGGGAGTCCAGAAAATCAATGAGAGCTAGTTTTACTGCCAGCAGCTCCCTCATATTAGAGGAAGCGGACTTTCTTCCCTGGTACCAGGCCCCCTGTGCCACTTGGTTGTCTAGATGTGCACCCCACCCCCAGGGGCTTGCGTCTGTAGTTAGGATCTTTGTCGCAGGCAATGTCCAAGGAACCCCCTTGACTAGGTTGGCTGGAATTGTCCACCACGTTAAGGAATGTTTTGTCTCTGGTGAGATGTTTAACTGCATGTCTAAATTCCCGGGTAGGGAAGTGTTTGCGTCTAATATTTCCCATTGTAAGTCTCGAGTATGGCTCTGAGCCCACTGAATTGCTGGCATGCAGGCTGTCATGGATCCTAACAGCGACATCGCTTTTCTCAGGGTAGTGTTTGGGGAGGCTATCATTTGTGACGCCATTTGTGTCATTTTTTGAACCTTTGCCTGCTGCAGATAACATTTCTGTTCGATTGAATCCAGTGTTATCCCCAAATAATCCTGCACCTGACTTGGTACGAGTTTGGACTTGGGCAAGTTCAGCATCCACCCTAGACTCAGTAGGGACCTCATGACTATGTCCAATTGTTGTTTGCAGTGGTGAGAGGTGACCCCTATTATTAAGAGATCGTCCAGGTATGGGACTATCAGAATGTTTTGCTCTCTTATGTGGGCCATTACCTCTGACATTACCTTTGTAAATACCCTTGGAGCAATGGCTAGCCCGAAGGGGAGGGCTCTGAACTGATAATGCCTTAACTCCCCCTGAATCGTCACCGCCACTCTGAGGTATTTCCTGTGGTCTCTGTGAATAGGCACATAATAATATGCGTCCCTCAAGTCTAATACGGCCATGAAGCAAGCTGGGGGAAGCATTTTTATACAAGATTTTATCGTCTCCATATTGAAGTGCTGAATTTCTAGAAATTTGTTCAGCCTTTTCAGATTTATGATCACCCTGTACGAACCATCTGGTTTCTTGCGAAGGAAAAGAGGGGAGTAGAAGCCTTTGCCCGTCTTGGTAGGGGACTTCTTGTAATACGTTTTTCTCCCTTAGGTTCTCTATTTCTTGTTGTAGAGCCAGCTGCTCTTGTGATGTCCTTTGAGAGGTTATCACGAAAGAGTTGTTTGGGAGGGAAATTAATTTCAGCCTCAGACCTTCCTTCCGCGCACCCCCATCCTCCGGTGTACTGCGCGTCCGGCGCAGGTTTCCTGCGGCCTCCCGGCGCTGCACACCTGGCTCCGGTGGCCGCCGCCGCACCCCCACTGTGCGCTGCAGAGGCCTGCCCGCTTCGCGGCTCTCGGTGGCCCCACCTCCGTCCCAGGTATGGCAGGCTCTGCTGTAAGGCCCTTGGTGACCGCCACCCGCCGCCACCTGCCCGGCCCCTTATCAGATCGGCTGGGCTCTCCTGTATTGAACGCCGTCACTATACTGAAGGAGGCCCCTTTTTTTTTTTTTCCCTTTTTTCCTGGGATCGGCAGACTTCCTGGATTCTTCACTGCCTCTCCCCATTCACCCTCAAGGCCCGCCGACCCCGATGGTGGTGCTTCGGGGGGGAGCCTGTTCAAAGCCTCGACCCAGCCGAGGCAGGGAGCCCCGCTGCCTATCGCTGGTCTGGATCGGTCCCTGGAATCCTGCAACGACTTCCACTTACGTGCTGTAGGTTCCCCGTCAGGGACAGGAAACCAACTGATGTGCGAGAGAGGTACCGCCTTTTTCATCTGTAGATTTCCTGTCCCTGAGGGCGGATCCCTCTCTCTCCGTGGTGCCGTCATGGGGGAAAGAGAAAACAGTCTTCGTTGCCCATGGCAACCAATCAGGGCTCAGCTTTCATTTCTCAGACAGCTCTGCGCTGTGATTGGTTGCTAAGGACAGTTTCTCTTTCACACAGTCTTGATAAATCTGCCTTAGTTTAGGGTGATGATCGCCGAGGTCAGGCCCTCACAGTCAGGATGTTGTATCCCGGTGATGTGCCGTAATATAACATGGAATACCCCAGCAGATATCTGTATTCAGTCATCTCCCTGAGCAACGGCGGCGGCCATAATTGTGTGTGATGTGGAGACGGCGATCTGTGTACAGAATCTGCAGAATACGTCGGCCCTATGGTGTAATAATAAAGCCTGTGACCTGTGCATGTATCCAAAGAATTTGTATTGTGCTGCCTGCAGTACGGCGCGGAGTTCATCCAGCGATAATATCTATCAAACAACACTCAGTGGGAGCCGCGTTACTGCCGGAAACATCTGGACAGCAGCTGCGAAGCTCAGCAGACGTTTAGAGGCGGCACATGTCTACAAATTGTGGCCTTTCACCTAAACTACTGCACGGCAACACCCGCTGCCACCCCTGTCAGTGACACCTACTGCCCTCCCAGCAACACCCGCTGCCACCTCTGTCAGTGACACCTACTGCCACCTCTGTTAGTGACACCTACTGCCACCTCTGTTAGTGACACCTACTGCCCTCCCAGCAACACCCACAACCACCACTGCCAGCGACACCTACTGTCCGCCCAGCAACACCCACAACCACCACTGTCCGTGTCCCCTACTGCCCTCCCAGCAACACCCACAACCACCACTGTCAGTGACACCTATTGCCCTCACCAACACCACACACAACCACCACTGCCAGTGACATCTACTGCCTTCCCAGCAACACCCACAAAAACCACTACCAGTGACACCCACTAACCTCACCAGCAACACACACAATCACCAATGTCAGTGACACCTACTGCCCTCCCGGCAACAAACACAACCACCACTTACAGCGACACCCACTGCCCTCCCAGCAACACCCACAAAAACCACTGCCAGCGACACCCACTGCCCTAACCAGCAACACACACAACCACCACTGCCAGCAACACCTACTGCCCTCACCAGCAACACCCACAACCACCACTGCCAGCGACAACCACTGCCCTCACTAGCAACACACACAACCACCATTGCCAGCGACACCTACTGCCCTCCCAGCAACTCCCACAAACACCACTGTCAGTGACAACTATTGCCCTCACCAACAACACACACAACCACCACTTCCAGTGACATCTACTGCCCTCCCAGCAACACCCACAAAAACCACTACCAGTGACACCCACTACCCTCACCAGCAACACACACAACCACCACTGCCAGCAATACCTACTGCCCTCACAGGCAACACACACAACCACCAGTGCCAGCAACAACCACTGCTCTCACCAGCAATACCCACAACCACCACTGCCAGCGACCACTGCCCCCGCTAGCAACACACACAACCACCACTGCAAGCGACACCCACTGCCCTCACCAGCAACACACACAACTACCAATGCTAGCGACACCGACAGCCCTCACTAGCAACACACATAACCACCAGTGCCAGCGACACTCACTGTCGCAACAATCAGTGACACCAACTACAGCTATCACCACCCACCATTACCAGCAACATCCACTGCCACCAATGGCATCAATACCCACTGCTGCCACCACCACTTATTGTCTCCACCACCAGCAACATCCACTGCTGTCACCTCCAGCAAAACCCACTTACCACCCCCAGCTAAACTAACTGCTGCCACCGCCAGGGACACCCACTGCCACAAGTGACACTGACTTCTAGCGTCAGCCAGCAGCACTCTATCGCCTTCACCATCTGCCACCTCCACTAGCAACACCCACTGCCGCCTTTGTCAGCAACACCTACAACCATTACTACCAGCAAAAACCCCAGTCACCACCACTAGTAAAATCCACTACCACCACCAGCAAAATCTACCGCTGCCATCGCAAACGCCACCCACTGAAAACAGTATCAGTGACACTAACATCGGGCCTACTCCAGCAACACTCTGCTGCCTTTACAATCTGCCACCTCTGTCAGCGACCCCCACTGCTACATCCGCCAGCGACATCCACTGCTACATCCACCAGCGACACCCACCAGGGACACTCGCTGATGCTCCCTCCACCAGATGAGTCTACCTGTTAATCAGGTGCCTAAACACATTGTAACTGATAAAGTATATGTGCACGTTGGATCTCAAATGGAAGCACGATCCAATTCTCACCTCGACCTTTTTTGGTAAAATCTCATCCACAATAATGCGTCTCTAATGCGCGGCAGATTTTGATGGAAAATCTGCTTCATTTGTGCCCTGTGTGCACAACCCTCAGCGTAGAATTGCAAAACTTTTTAAAAAAAGTCCTCTGCTCCAAAACTGAAATATACAGTATATGATCCATATTTACAGCAGGGGTGTGAATATGGTTGATTGTATGCTCGCTCTGGCCTACAGACCGCTGATAGCTGGGGGGGCGGTGGGGGCACTGGAAATGTCACTTTTCCTTTTCCCAGCCCTTTAATAGATTTCAATTGCTTCTGTAACTAATTTTCTGTATTTCAAAGTTATGTGCAGCAACATAATCATTTTTGAGTGACTAAATGAATTTGATATATAAAAGAAAGCAAATTTCTAGTTCTAGTTTTGTGCACGCAGCCCCTATGCAGACCTATTCATCTCTGAGGTTGCAGATTACCAACAAACTAAATAGGGTAAATTTCAGTGGTGTCCATAGAATCCAGAAGTCCCATATCAAAGGTCTGAATTTGTGGCACCGGCAGACATTAAATAAGCCATCAGGTTCCCATCGTCACATTGTGGGGGGTGCTAGAAAGTCTCCCCGTCTACCCATTTAGATGCCATGGTTGCTGTGTTAGGCCTCTTTCACACTTCAGTTTTTTGCATCAGTTCAAATCCGCCAAAAAGTCAGACAAGCGGATCCGTTCGGAACTGATGTGAACGGATGGCACAGGATCCGTTTTCAGACGGATCCTGAAAATGAGGAAATTTAAAGGAGAGAGAGATAGAGCACTGTCCGCACTGGCTACAGTGTATCAGTCTGGAGTCACAGAGCATTGTCTACACTGGATACATTGTATCAGTCTGGAGTCATAGAGCATTGTCTGCACTGGATACAGTGTATCAGTCTGGAGTCACAGAGCATTGTCTGCACTGGATACAGTATCAGTCTGGAGTCACAGAGCATTGTCTGCACTGGATACAGTATCAGTCTGGAGTCACAGAGCATTGTCTGCACTGGATACAGTATCAGTCTGGAGTCACAGAGCATTGTCTGCACTGGATACAGTATCAGTCTGGAGTCACAGAGCACTGTCCGCACTGGCTACAGTGTATCAGTCTGGAGTCACAGAGCATTGTCTGCACTGGATACAGTATCAGTCTGGAGTCACAGAGCATTGTCCGCACTGGCTACAGTGTATCAGTCTGGAGTCACAGAGCATTGTCTGCACTGGATACAGTGTATCAGTCTGGAGTCACAGAGCACTGTCCGCACTGGCTACAGTGTATCAGTCTGGAGTCACAGAGCATTGTCTGCACTGGCTACAGTGTATCAGTCTGGAGTCACAGAGCATTGTCTGCACTGGATACAGTATCAGTCTGGAGTCACAGAGCATTGTCTGCACTGGATACAGTGTATCAGTCTGGAGTCACAGAGCACTGTCCGCACTGGCTACAGTGTATCAGTCTGGAGTCACAGAGCATTGTCTGCACTGGATACAGTATCAGTCTGGAGTCACAGAGCATTGTCTGCACTGGATACAGTGTATCAGTCTGGAGTCACAGAGCATTGTCTGCACTGGATACAGTGTATCAGTCTGGAGTCACGGAGCATTGTCTGCACTGGATAAACAAAACAAATACACGATATGCAACAAGCTGACGGACGTTGCGGTTGACATTACCTGCTGTCTGCGCTTCTCTTCTTCATTTGCTGCCCTTTCTTCTTCTTCTTTCATCTGTCAGGGTTAATAGAAAAGGAATACAGTAATTTGTGGCTTTTTCATTGCTTCAGTAAGAATGCTACAACTTTCTGGGAGTCAGGAATATCCGGAGGGTATATTATTATGTTCAGGATAGGACTGTAACCCCTTCATGACCAAGTGACTTAACACTTTTGCTCTTATGTTTTCTCCCATTCTTTCAAGAGCAATAATATTTTTAATTTTTTTTTTTTATTTCTCTGCCAAAATAGCCACATGAGGGCTGTTTTTTCAGGGACTAGTTGTGGCTTTAAATGACATTTATTTTACCATTTAATGCACTGGAAAATGGAAATGCAGTAACATTGCAAACAAAACAAAACCCTGTGATTCAGCTATTTTATTTTTTTGGTGGGTGGGGAGGTTGTATTTAAGATGTTCATTCAATGTGTGGCAAAAATGACCCGAATGACCTGGCAGTATGATTCTCCATGTCAGTACGGCGACAGTGATACCAAACACGGTTATTAGGCTTTTTTTTTTTTTACTTATTACTCATTTTCAGACTTGTGACTTTAATTTTTCCATCTATGGAGCTTTTTGAGGATGTTTTATCCTGGGCAATCTGATTTTCATTTTAGGTACATGAAACACTTTATTCTTTTTTATTGCAAGCTTTTAGAGAGGTGCAACAATTCTGGTGTCTTGATTTTATTCTTATTACCATGTCGTGGTCATACCAAATATGCTTTTAATAAAAGATTTTATTGTAGATGTGAGAAAAGGGGTGTAATTAGAATTTTTACATAGATTTTTAAAAAATATATATTTTTATTTAACGTTATTTTTTTGATCCCCTGAATGGAAGTTGATCCTGTAATAAGCTCATCACTTATACTACATACTGCAATACAGACAAACAGTTTCATCTGCAAAACCATGCAGCCCTTACAATAGGATGTGGGTGTTTGCAATTACAAATCGTGACCGCTCTGTCTGGCTTTGTGATGAATTCACACAGCAGATTTTATTGTGCTGAAATTACGTTTCCGAGACTGTAAATCAGTCGTTTCAGCTCCATAACTGCAGAACTCTTTGCAGCAAAATCTGCAGCGTGTGAATCCACTGTTCAACATTGCGACAAATTATTGCTCCCGCGGTCACACGCCGACACAAAATATCATTGCTGGAGCTGCAAAAACAAGAATGGGCAAAAAACTACAGCAGCAGCGGCACCAGAAGGGCAGGGAATAGGCGAGTACTTCTGGGGGTGTGCGGTCTAAAACTACAAGTCTGCAGTCACTTGTGAATCCTCACATTGCGCACACTGAGTGCTGTGAGGACTTTCCAGTGTCGGTCATGTGACCATAAGTGTGTGACATCGCTCAATGCAAGTGTATTGGCTGCATCCATCTAGTGCAAATCACATACTTACACCCACATGACTGCTGCTCCCGAGGCCGGCACTGGAGAATTCTCATAGCTCACAGTGTGCGCAATGTGAAGATTAACAAGTCTGCAGTCACAGAGTGACTGTAGATTGTAATTTTACATTGGACAACCCCTTTAATAGGCCTCCTTACTCAACTAGCTAAATCGTTCATCTGACAGCTTTCACCCCTAACGCCCCCATGCACAAAACCGCTCGGCTGAGCGCTCCTGTGTTTTTAAGGAAACTCCTTTGGCAACAGCTTATCTCACAGAGACCAAAAGAATCCAACAGGTCAGATCCTTCTTTTATCCAGGAAGAGTTGCAAGTCGCCAATACTTATTAGACTATCAATTTCTCCGATACGGATGATGGTATCAGCCAGGTTTAGTCTAATGTGTATGGGGGCCATTACCCTATTTGGATTTCCAGGGGCCGAAAACCCTTAAAACATTAGTACTTATTAAAAGTAAACATATTATTTTTATTAAGAAGAAGAGTAATTTTTTTTTTTTAAATCTAATAACTTAAAGGGAATCTGTCACCCCATTTTCGGCCTATAAGCTGCGGCCACTGCCATCAGGGGCTTATCTACAGTAATAAAAAAAAGCAGAGTGTAAAAGAAAATCCCCTCTCCTTCTCTGCATCGATGACGTCACATAGTTAGTGCTGCAGTCAATCACTGAACTCATCAGCTTGTACAATCTGCATGACTAATGGGGTAAAACAGCAGAACATCGGACATCTGACCACCGAACTATGGACTTGGTACCTGGTTTTTAGCTATGACACGCTATGTTTTTACCCTCACTACTGGATTTATATTATTTCACTAATAAAGTAAAGGCTTTACCCCATGGAGCTAGATCTTCCTCCTCTATAATCTACATGTGCAGCGCCGCTGAGCTCAGCGATTGGCTGCAGTGTTGTCAATATGATGTCATGACTGCAACCAAACAACAGACATTGGGACAGCGGTGGAGAGCTGGTGCTGGAACCATTTTGCTACCATCTCAGGACATAGCAGAAAAATTCCTAAAAGAGGAAAACCTCTTTAAGCCCATAAGGAAAGTTCCTACCATATGTAGCTCATGTAACAAAAACCATATTAAAAGGAATTTACCTCCACAGCTTTTTTCCTTATTTCCAGGCACAGCGAATCACACTCTACAGAAACCTGACCTTCCCGCGCACTGTTACATTGTAGCTCCTAGGATGGGAACAAGCAAAACACAATGCTTTGATCAATGGTTCATAAGGGTCAGTTTATGAAACAAGCGCCGCATACTTAAAATATTCACGGCTTTAATGTCTGCACGTAAAAAATTGTCATAAATTATAGTAAAGATTATATTTAAAGAAAAAAAAAAAAAAAAAGGGAGAACAAGTCATATCTCCTCTGAAAGAAAACACAGAATTCCTGTTAACTCCATAGGGTATTTAGCAAATGTATGCATTTCTTCAGTGTTGCTGCAATAACCTCAGGAGGGGTGGGAGACCCGTTCTTGATATGTAGAGCTGACCGTCTACAAGACTTCTGACTGACCAAATCTGGCTTTTAGTTGTTCATTCAAAGTATGGATATAAGTGCAATAAAATGCTCCGATCTTTTGAAGGGAGGTCTATGTTAGAGTAAAAATCCTTTAAACGAATGGCAGAACAAAGCAGCCGCTTTCACCAGAACCACAGACCAATGAACCAGATGGGACCAAGTATTCATCCAAGAAGGAAGGGTCAGTAGAAGACCATCAAATATAACGTGCCTCCAGATGCGGTGTCCACTGGCCACCGGACACCACATCTGGAGGCAAAGAGTTTGCCCCTCTCCTATATACTGACAAGCTCATTACCTTAGGCCTCTTTCACACTTCAGTTTTTTGCATCAGTTATAATCCGCCAAAAATGCGGACAAGCGGATCCGATGTGAACGGATGGCACAGGATCCGTTTTCAGACGGATCCTGAAAATGAAGAAATTTAAAGGAATCGCTGGCCGGGAAGGAGAAAGAGAGAAAGAGAGAAAGAGAGAGAAAGAGAGAGAAAGAGAGAAAGAGAGAGAAAGAGAGAAAGAGAGAGAGAGAGAGAGAAAGAGAGAGAGAGAGAGAGAGAGAGAGAGAGAGAGAGAGAGAGAGAGAGAGAGAGAGAGAGAGAGAGAGAGAGAGAGAGAATTTTTTTATTTTTGTCCGGCACCCAGAAAGAATTTCGGGTTAAATGAGTGTCTGGAGGATCCGCCAGAGAAAAAAAACGTTACAAGCTCCGTTCTGAAATCTTTGAGGATGGTGACGGACAGCAACTTTTGGCGGATCCTCACAAAAAACGGATGCAACGGACAGCAATCCGTCACAATCCGCCATTAATGCAAGTCAATGGGAAAAAAACGGATCCTCAAAAAAAAATTGAGGATCCGTTTTTTTTTTCAAAACCTGGCGGATTGTGACTGATTGTAAAAAACGGAAGTGTGAAAGAGGCCTTAGAGAGATTATTCTCCTCAACGCTTAAAGTACCATCGTCATTTCTGATAGATGCCTATAAGCTCTACACAATCTATATACCACACGTAACTGAAGAAGGTCACATTGACCGAAACGTCTTTTTTCGTGTACTACAATAAACCGCCTTGCAGATACCTTTAAGTTGAGTGCTAGGTTTATATTTGTTCCTTTAACCCTAGAACGCATACCTGGGGCCTCGCAGGCCTGCCAGGTTACTTGTTTTCTATTTTCTGTAAAAGTACTTTAGTTAGAATTTTGAAAATCTAGGTAATCCTCAGGTATATAGTTGTTAGTAATTTCCAGTTATTCATATATTTTTATGTTACAGACATTTCGGTATAGCAACCTTTTTTTGGGACTACCCCATATTCACGCACCTGGGGCCTTTTAGGCCTGTACTAGGTTTACATGTGATACTCAGTCTTTTTGTCTGTATTGCTGCTGGGGAAGAACTTTTATGACTCTGCTATTGCTGGGAAGAGTGTGGGTTCTGCATGACAATTGTCCTAATTGCTGGAGAGACTTTGGAGGAAGAAGTCAGCTTTCTTTTGTCTGGAAATAGAAACTTTCTGAGCTCCAAAACCAGAGGCTTCTACTGCACTACAAGAAAGTGATCTGTTGGAGGTAAGAGGAGGGCGGCTGCACTTTACCTGCTTTATATCGCTTGGTGTGCCGGGACCCTAACAAAGAGTCTTATCACATACTGTTTACAGTGCACAAGCCTGATTGTAATCTTTTTTTTCTTTTCTTTTTAGTTTACGGACATCTAAAATTACAATGGCACAGTCTACTTCCAGGGGATTGACTGACCATGAAATCGAGGTGATTGTTTTCAGTAGTGATGAAGAAAGTGAAATTTCTTTGTCTGATGAAGAGTACATGCCACCAGCTAATGTATCAACTTCATCGTCCAGCGATTCTTCAGATGATGAAGAAGTAGTGGATCCAGCAGAACGTTCAAATAGAACATCTAAAACGAATATTTTTTGGAACAGTACTGCTGCGGCTCCTGCACGCACCCCATCACATAACATTATTAGAGTTGCTCAAGGAGCTGTCGGAATTCCCCAATTCATGTCCAAAAGAGATGTTTTCTGTAAATTTGTTTCAGATGATATTGCAGATGAGGTAGTTTTGTGTACTAACGTAGAAGGAAAATGTATCGCGTCAGGAAGAAAAAAAACATGGAAAAATATAACTAAAGAGGAACTATATGCTTATATTGGCCTTACTCTTCTGGCAGGGTCGACAAAATCATACGATGTTCCAATCAGAGAGTTATTTCAGAACCCATTTGCAGATCCACACTACAAAGCTACTATGTCCATTCATAGTTATGAACTTTTGATGCCTACTATGATGGAGAGAAGCAGCATGATATGCTTATCAAGGCAAACTACAGAGGCAATGATCCGATGTGAAATACGCTTTCTGGAACATCCAGAGCAAAGAGAAAAAAAAAAGAAAGCGCTGCTATATTTCTCCAGAAAAGAAGGAAAGAAAATCGGAGCGTTTCTGTTCTACTTGCGGACAAAATGTATGCAAGGAACATTCAGCCGAAAAAATGATATGCGAGAATTGTCGGGGGAATATGTAAAGTTACAAATAAATATTCCTGCACCAAGTTTGCTACAACCAAAAAAAAAATGTTTTCATAAAAAAATTGTATATAGAATGCCTATATTTGGCGTGCTCGCTTACTTACTTTTTTGTTGTTTTATGCACATAATTCTGTTTTGAAATATACACATCTTAGGCTGTGTTCCCAGTAGCGCTGGGGTTCGCCAGAAGGGGATCCATAATGGATCTGACCTCCTGGTAACTCCAGCTAAGGCTGCCGGAATGGCGGGATTCCTTAGCTGGGGTCACCAGAAGGTCAGATCCATTACGGATCACCTCCTGGCAGACCCCAGCGCTAGTGGGAATGCATCCTTACTTTGCAATTGTAAAATAAATTTTGAAAAGTATTTTTATTTGAGTTATTCCGTGTTATTTGCACACAGGCCTAAAAGGCCCTAGGTGCGTGAATATGGGGTAGTCCCAAAAAAAGGTTGTTATACCGAAATGCCTATAACATAAAAATATATGAACAGCTGGAAATTACTAACAACTATATACCTGAGGAATACCTAGAGTTTCAAAATTCTAATTTCTAACTAAAGTAATTTTACAGAAAATAGAAAACAAGTAACCTGGCAGGCCTGCGAGGCCCCAGGTATGCGTCCGCCAGCCTTAGCTGGGGTCACCAGGAGGTCAGATCCATTACGGAATCCCGTCCTGGCGGACCCCAGCGCTAATGGGAATGCATCCTTACTTTGCAATAAACTTTGAAAAGTATTTTTGAGTTATTCCATGATAATTGTAAACAGGCCTAAAAGGCCCCAGGTGCGTGAATGTGTAGATTTCTATGGGTATGCGTTCTAGGGTTAACGGTTTGGGAACCTAAGCTTAGCACCATCTTGAGTTGTGCTCACGGTGTTCTTACTATAGTAGAAGACCATTGACACCCAGGAACGCAGAGCTTTAATCACGTTTGGAGAGGGGCCACAGTTTCATTATGAACTCTATTTCAATGGCGCTAAAACAGGACATTCCCCTATGCATTCTTGTCCACTTGGGAGATGAATAAAAAAGGGGGGATGGCTTAGTTATTAAAATGAACCAGTCAGCCAGCCTCTCTCACCTACAGCACTAGTCTCCTGCGCAAAGCACAAACCAGAATTGCGAGAACCAAGGATCAACACTGAAACAGACATATTTGAGCTTTGGTAATAAAAGGATAACCTCTAATATATGACATGAATGTGAATAAACAGGTGTAATTGATACATTTGTAACAGCAATATTAAACAGTTTTTAACTCCTTTGTGCACCCTGAGGTACATGAAACATCAGCATCAGGGTGCATGTGTATATAGCGCTTGCCACATACAGGTGTCTGCAACAGAGGGCAGAAGACTGCAGTGTCTAGTTTCATGAACTGGTTAGAAGTACTTCACCATCGTATTAAACAGTGCAGGTTTTTTCCTTGCTGGTAGTGCAAAAGTTAATCTGTTCAATTGAAGCTCCTGGAAATTCCCTACTTGGATTGTCTCAGCTGTTCAGTGTTTGCCACTCCCCTCTGCTATATATGCTAGCCTCTAGCACTTAGGAATTGCCAGTGTTAGCTCTTACTGCCTGATTTGGAGTTGGAGGTGTAATTTGTGGTTGGAGTAGGTGTTTGAAGATTTATTCAGGAGATTGCTGCTTAAGAGTTTTGTTTGTGCGCTCATTCTCATCCTCTTCTAATTGTTTTCTCCTTCCTTAAACTTCTGTGTCCCACTCTGTTAGGTGTGTGAAGCTTGTATGGTTGCTATTTTCATTTATCCCTGTCCTTCCTCTCTTGTTTGTCTGGTTAGTGTTACCCTATACACTTCAGCTTTCCACTACCCTGTGTGGGGGAGGAGACAGGTAAGGGTTGATATAGGAGTATAGCAAGGCTTGGGAACCAGTCATGTCCACCTTCAGGAGTAATTCACGAGTCAGGGAGAGAATAGGGCACCCCCTAGTTCTAGGTAACTGGTTAGTACCCATAGACCCAACAACTTTGTGAAAACAGGGCAAGTACCAGCTGTGTTAAAACAGCAGGCACCTGCCTCCAACTTCAGTAAATGCTTCTGTTTAACCATTTAGCGGGTGGCTTTCAGTACGTCGCTGCCATCTTGGGTCTCCTAGGAGCGCAGTCTGCGGCTGAAATTTAAAGGAGTTTTTCAATTTCACAATACACTGCAATACTCTAGTATTGCAGCACTCTAGTATTGCAGCATACAATATACTTCATCAAACCATGACAGGTTCAATGGCTGTAAAATAAAAATAGCCCTCATGGCTGTGTTGACATAAAAATGCTGCCCTCTGCTGAAGAGGTTAAAACATTTTTTTTGTTTTTTTAATCAAATGTATGGCTTTCTTTTAACCAACAAATGTCCAACTGTACAAAAAATAAAAATCTATACAAAAAAGTACCTACTATGGCAATGTATAATTCCGCATTTGAACAGGAGAACAGCTTACAGTGTATTCTCAGCCCGTAATGTGTAAACCTGATTTGGACCTGCCAGCTATTCAATGAAAACGGCCTGCATTTTCCCATGGATGTCTAATACTCTTCCCATCATTAGATCTTTTATTTTGTACATCGTGGCACAGTACCAAGCCACAATGACATTACATTACTTTTTCCGAATACAGAAGTGCTGGAAAACAGTTTAAAGATCGTGACTTTTAAGACTTGTTAGATTAGTCTGATGACAGAAGGCAATAAAATAAATCCATGTAAAGAATTATCAAAAAGGGGAAACCAGGACAAGGGCCAATATCAAGATTAGAGGCACACAGGAAATCCATGTGCTGACTTCAGAGCTGCAGACTGAGGAACGGCTCCATAGACTTTAGAGCACTGGTCAGTTAAGCGATTCTCTTTTGTTTCAGTGACTGGTGTGGGTGTCAGAACCTGGACCCTCAAAACTTTATCTAAAAACCTCAAGACATATCGCATGCACTTTGAAAGTGCAGCTATATGAAGATTACCTGACTTCTGATAACAGGCTCTCATGTCTGTACATGTGGCCTTTATATGACTTGCATTTTTTTTTTTATTATTATTTTTTTTTTTTACCAATTTTCCCTTTTGCAACTTCTCTCTCTCAGCTAGTGGGCTGAGACTAGCCTCTTTGATATCTCCTATGCATTGGGCATGATATGAGAGATTCCTGCTCTACATGGACGATCTATATCGCAGTACTGAGAAGAGTAGCTGTGAGTCCAGTAATGGGGTGAGATGAACACTAGCTAGAAAGCAGCAGCATGGTTCAGCTTCTCCCTGCCTCTTTCTCACATGGCTCCTCCCTCCTCCACCAACTTTCATAGGCAACGGTAATCTGATCCCTCCCCTGGTTAAGAACCAAGATGGATTTTAGCGGTTTTATTTTTTTGTTCAGAGCTAATGATTTGCTCAGGAGGCGGGGTGAAAGAAGAAGAATTGGCTCATAAGTGCAGAATAAAATAGATTTCTCCAATTGTGAAATATAATAACTTTCATATATTCATTTATGCAAAGTTTAAAGCAAAAAAACACAAATTTAAAGAGTACCTATCACCAATCTGGAGCTGTCTCCATAAAACAATGGGCAACCCCAGATTGGTGAAATTTTTCACAAAAGTAGCTCTAGTGTACCCCGATAGGGCCAGACTTTCTAGAAAATTCCATCCAGAACTTCTGGGTTGTGGGATCCTGGCAGCATGAAATCCCACAAATCCACACGGCTGCTCACAGTGACTAAACGAGATCCGGCTCTTTCCACTAATCCAGGGCTGCTGCATACTTTCTTAGGCTGTTACCGGACAGTAACCGCTGTACTGACGTTATGTTTGGTAACAGCTTAAAGGTAACCGGTCAACTTGGAAAAATCTATTTACCTAAAGAAATAGGGTTAATAGGTCATGGTGTCACAATGCTGCCGACTGGGAGAGAATGAACTTAGTTGCTCCTGGGAAATGCCGGCTTTCAGTCATTAATGCGTACATGGAGTGGTTACAGTACTGTGCCGGCTGTAAGCACACCCCAACACATTGACAACCAGCTCTTCAGTGTGTATGTGCAGAGCGAGCAGTAAATTAAAATGCCGGGGTGTGCTTACAGCAATCACTCACTGTTTACTGAGCAGTGTCTGTAGCCGCTGCAGACCACGACTCTATGACTGAAAGCCGGTGACTCCTAGGAGGAATTAAGCTCATTTTCTCTAGATGCACTTTCAGTAATACGGCTCAGCAGCATAGTAACACTATATACCTGCAAAGTAACCCCAAATCTGCAGTAAAATAGCATTTGTCAAGGTGACAGGTTCACTTTTAGAAAGTACGCTGCCATGCTAGACTAGAGGAAAGAGACACATCCTGCTTTTCCACTGCAACAGTAGGTTGTAGGATCCCGCACTGCATGTCTGGATAACATAACCCGGACGTTCAAGTTCATCTTTGCAAGAAAGGAGTACATTAAGGATAATTCTGTGAGGTTTTTGGTGCTGGGTTATGCATACTGCCACGGCTTTATTAAATAAAAAAGGGCAGCCCCGGATTGGCTATACGTACTCTTTATAGGAAGTCTATCACCAGGAATTTGCTATGTAATCTGACATCACCATCAAGTAGGGAAAGAGCGTCTGATTCCAGTGATGTGTAATTTACTAGGCGGTGTTTTGTGGTTTCAATAAAATCAGTGTTTTATAAGCAGGAGAGTAAAGTCCTACGACACCCCGACCACTGATCATGGTACTCTGGAAGATGCTAAGCAGAGGTGTGGGCGAGCTGATACACAGCTGTGCATTCAGACCATTGCTTCATCTACAGCCTGGAAGCTGCCAAGCAGAGGTGTCGGCGAGATGTTACACAGCTGTGCATTCTGACCATTGCTACATCTACAGCATAGAAAACAGAGATTCTATCAAAACTGCTGCACCCAGTAACATCCAGTGACATTGCTGGAATCAGGGTCTCTTCTGTCCTTACATCATTCTGTTGTCAGATTACAGAGTAAAAACCTAGTGACAGATTCACTTGAAAGGGAACCTGTCATTAGAAAAGAAAAAAGCTATTAACCTGCAGATATGGGGTAATTCTACAAGTTAATAGCGTTATTAACCTACCCGGTGGCCGCACTTATCTGAATGATTGATGCTGGGAGAAAATGAACTATATTCACCCAGTTTCAGTCATGGGGGTGGCACCGATGCAGGTTCAGTCATTCCACTGAGTATACAGAGCGACGGCTGTAACCGCGCCCCCGACCCTGACTGACAGCAGGCCCCAATGCAAAGCGACTGTCAGTCAGGGCCCGAAACCAGCACCGCCCCCGTGACTCAAACCGAATGCTGTGGGGGAGGGGATAAAGTTCATTTTCTCCCGGCAGTGTTTGGCTAAGTGGAGGCACAGGGCAGGTTAATAGGGTTTGTTCTGGTGACAGGTTGCCTTTCAGTGCCAAATAGTCTTTGTGAAATTACATGAAATAGCTGCAAAGATACTTACCAGAAGGAAGATTAAATCGATTGTATAGGTTGGGCAGCCTCAGCGCGACCAGTTTAAGTGGTGCACACACTACCCTATAGTTACATCATTTATTGCTATCTTACATTATCTGACCATACTATAAGGATTTAATGAGACATTCTGAAGCACAGTACTCACCTTTTTAATTCTACGGCACGGACATCTCAGCTTAACTTTCTGGGTGCAATGAGGCAAACAATTCCCTTGATGACAGATCTCTTTGCAACGATGTCCACACAGCAGCTAGACGGTCACAAAGTAGAAGGATTAAGAAAACTTATTTTTTTTTGTTGATAAACTCTTAATCTTTATTAATTATTTTGTGATAAAGATTGGGAATTAATATGGTACAAAAATAAGTATCTTAATTTTCTGAAAAATGGGGACAAGCAGACAAGGAAATTGTATTCTTGCCATTTATATTTCAATGTAGTAAATGTAAATCTCTCACTTTCTTGATGTCATATCTGAGAATAAGGGCCCTACTTTTACCTTAATGTTTCTTACATTTAGCAGGGATTTGAGCTTCAGTATCATTATACTGACAAAGTGTCAGCCCAATCGAGTTCATGACATTTACCAAAAATGTTGTAGCCGTCCTAACTGCCCGATGCATCACCCTGTAGGATCCCATACTACAACCCTATTGTCTCTCCAAAGGCAGGCATGTTAAAGGACCATTGCTGACATTTACCTACACGTACATTTTAATAAGATTTAAAAAAAGTTCTCCAGCCATAATAAACCCAGGCGAGGCCCGTGATTGGCTGCAGCGGTCAGGTGACAACGGCACATTATTGGCTATTTCTCTGATGACGCACTGTTTTTCTCACCTGACTGCCGCAGCCAATCACAAGCTTCAGTGGCAGTATAACAGTGCAGACCACGAGAATAGCCTGCGCTTTGGATCACTTGGGATGACAACAGGTGAGTATGTCTGAATTTGTTATGTTTAACCCCTTAGTGACAGCCAATTTGCAGCTTAATGACCGAGCCAATTTTTACAATTCTGACCACTGTCACTTTATGAGGTTAGAACTCTGGAACGCTTTAACGGATCCCGCTGATTCTGAGATTGTTTTTTCGTGACACATTGTACTTCATGTTAGTGGTAACATTTCTTCGATATGACTTGCGTTTATTTATGAATAAAACGGAAATATGGCAAAAATGTTTAAAATTTTGCAATTTTCACACTTTTAATTTTTATGCCCTTAAATCAGAGAGTTATGTCACAAAAAATACTTAATAAATAACATTTCCCACATGTCTACTTTACATCAGCACAATTTTGGAAACAAATTTTTTCTTAGGACGTTATAAGGGTTAAAAGTTGACCAGCGATTTCTCATTTTTACAACAAAATTTACAAAACCATTTTTTTAGGGACCACATCACATTTGAAGTCACTTTGAGGGATGTACGTGGCAGAAAATACCCCAAAGAGACACCATTCTAAAAACCGCACACCTCAAAGTACTCAAAACCACATTCAAGAAGTTTAATAACCCTTTACATGCTTAATAGGAACTGAATAAATATGGAAGGAAAAAATTAACATTTAACTTTTTTTCACAAACATTTTACTTCAGAACCAATTTTTTTATTTTCACAAGTGTGGGGGTAAACCACTGTTTGGGCGCACGGAAGAGCTTGGAAAGGAAGGAGCGCCATTTGACTTTTTCAACGCAGAATTGGCTGGAATTGAGATCAGACGCCATGTCGCGTTTGGAGAGCCGCTGATGTGCCCAAACAGTGGAAACCCCCAATTCTAACTCCAACACACCCCTAACCTTAATCCCAATCCTTCCCACAACCCTAACCCCAACACATCCCTAAACCCTAATCCCTAGCCCCAACCCTAACCTTAGCCTAACTCTAACCCTAATGGGAAAATGGAAATACTTTTTTTTTTTATTTTATTGTTTGTCCCTAACTAACGGGATTGATAAAGGGGGATTTGATTTACTATATTTTTTATTTTGATCACTGTGATAGGGTCTATCTCAGTGATCAAAATCAACCAATAGGAAAAATCTATTGCTGCCGGCTGGCAGATCTCGGCAGGTGCACTGCGCATGCGCCCGTCATTTTCTCCCGGAAGAAGACGGCGGCGGCCCGGGGGACTTCAGGGGGTATGCAAGGACACCAGTGGTACAGAGGGGTGATCGGGGTACCCTACTTCTCTCTCCTCTGATGTGCGATCACAACAGAGGAGAGAGAAATTAAATGGAAAATCTGACTGATTTTTGCGGCAGCCGCTAAGCAACCGCCCCCTGCCGGCTCCCTGCCCGCCCCATCCGGTCATCGCCGCCTACTAGCGCACATGGACGCTTGCGATCTGCGCACCCTATCTTTAGCATAGGGTGTGCTGGCTGTGCGCTGCGCACTTTTGAAGGTGCGCCGAACACAGCATGTTGCATTTCGGTGCCCACGGCGCACCTTCAAAAGTGCGCAGCGCACGGCAAAATCCTGCTAGCGCACGATCTGCGCACCCTATGCTAAAGATAGGGTGCGCAGATCGCAAGCGTCCATGTGCACTAGTAGGCGGCGATGAACGGATGGGGCGGGCAGGGAGCCGGGCTTAGCGGCTGCCGCAAAAATCAGTCAGATTTTCCATTTAATTTCTCTCTCCTCTGTTGTGATCGCACATCAGAGGAGAGAGAAGTAGGGTACCCCGATCACCCCCCTGTACCACTGGTGTCCTTGCATACCCCCTGAAGTCCCCCGGGCCGCCGCCGTCTTCTTCCGGGAGAAAATGACGGGCGCATGCGCAGTGCACCCGCCGAGATCTGCCAGCCGGCAGCAATAGGGGGGCGGGGCTTAGTGGCGGCCGTGCGCAGGCCGTCGCTACGCCATAAAGAGCAAATGTGAAACCAGCCTAAGAATGGCCATCGTAACACCGGGGTCAGTAAAATCCCACCCAAATCATGTTCTCTGCAGTCTCGGCTACCCCCAGTAGCTGAGACCCTGGAGAAATTCCACTGCTGGGGGGCGCTATAACCTTAAACCTCAGCGCCGTTAAAAAGCAACGCTGTGGTTTAAGTACCCTTAACTGCCGCCGTTAAATGGCGAATCCGCATTCGTTAAGGGGTTAAAGTTGATAATGTCCAAAGCAACAATTTTATTAAAGTCAGACAACAATTTTAACAGATCTGATATATATAAATAAAAAGGAAAAATAGATAGTAATGTGTTTATTCTTTGGAGCAAATTTAAAAGGATGGGTCGGACACTAAAAATCTTGTATTCTTAGTGTGTCTATACATATATTTGCGCTCCAGAACGCCAAATCTTCAATACAATTTACAATCAATTGTGTTCTACACTATTTGACTCTTTGTTCTAAACTGAGTGGAAAACCATGTTTCAGTGTCAAGTCCAGGTGGGAATGTAGTCTGAAGCGATTAGATTAATACCGCCCGATATCTACGGCTCAGTTTGCTTCCTTCCACAGGAAATCTGGCAGCTACCATCAAATGACACCATGAGAAAATGCAAAGGAAAGACCTTTTACGAAATTAAGGTCTTGAATATGCAGAGACCTGCTCCAGCATGATGGAAAGAAAACTCTGATCAAGAAAGTGAAAACCACAAAAGGAAAAAAGATATCACAACTGCAGCCAAGACAAATAGTTCATGTCTGGAGAGGAGTAGTAATGACATCTCCGCAGCTATGCTCCACAACCACACTCATCCACCAGAAACGTGAGCTTACACCAGTGCCAATACACGCAGCTAATTGCCACAGACTCATCACTCGAATAACACTTGTTTCCTCAGGTCAATGTTATATTGTAAGGGGATTCTGGTCTAAATACTTACACAGGTTTTTCGGGACTTTGCTGGGGCGTACTCAGTGGGAAATGTTATGTCAAGCACGCAGTAAACTTATTCTGTAATGATCCCAACAGGGCCTATAATACAGAATTGCCATATTCGCACAAAGATAATTTAGACCAGTGATTGTCAAACTGTGAGGAGCCAACCAGTTATGGGTGAGGCACTGCTGGGTTGGCAGTTTAGAAAGCAATCATAATGCATGCATCTGTATATAGTTACACAATCCATGGTTTAGTGATAAAGCTCCATTTTCTCCTTGTTTTAGTGTTTCACTAGGTTCAAGAGACACAATTTACGATGGGTTGACATGGACTATGATTAGTATCGTTATTCACCTATCCTGGATCCAGCGCCGAGTTCTCCTCCTTCCTCAGTGTCTCTCTGTTCTTCGGGTTGTCGTTCATGCTATGTGCTCAGGCCTTATAGGATGACTCCGGCCCCTGAGTATTCAGGTAGTTGGGAGTCCACATTGCTACCATGCCTTCCTGCTTTAATCAAGGTTTTCTGACAAACCCACATCTGCATGGTACCTCTGCTGGTCAGCTCCGCGTTGGTCTTTACGACTAAAACAGGTCTGCTACATTTCTCAGTAACTGCTCTACTGTTGCCATCAATTCTGCTTCATTGAATCTTCTCCATCGACAAAACAACTTTGAAACACCTCTGAGCTCAGGTGTTTAACTGATATTTGACAAGTCTTCTCCACTTTCTTGCGGATTACAACTCTTCTGCCTATTGCTGTAATCTCACCTCTGCTCCATCAGATCCCATGATTCCAGAATGCTCATCCATTGGTCCATCTGGATCTCTTAGCTGCATTAAAGTCATTTTTCTGCACTTTATAATTATTTCTCTTATCTGGACCAAGGGTCTCAAGGATCCACCTCACCATATGACACATAACATGTTGATGGGCAGGAATCACTATGTTCTTCCAGTACAAAAATATACAATAGCTGTCATTTAGACAGCCCTTATTCATATGACTTATTACAGATGTTTCTGTGAAAGCAGAAAACTGCTCCAAAGATCAATTCCAACTTTGAAGGAATCTCCTGGTTCCTGCACTTTTTGGGTTGATAATCAAGTTCAAAAAGTACTATGTAATTGAAACTGAAGGAGAAAAACAAAAAAAAAACAAAAAACAAACAACTGTCCATGGTGGACTTGCCTACACAATTGCTATATCCCAATTTTATCAGGATATGTTCCCATAGCAGCTTTTCTATGCAGATGTCCACCAGCAGGATTCCATTATAGAAAAATTGTGGTTTCCCACCCATTACAAAGAATAAAACCTGCGGTGGGATCCATAGCACAAATTGACGTGCTGCGCTGGTTAACTTACGCTGCGGTCTTGCTTTGCAACACAAGCTTTAAAATCTCATTAACATCGTTGTTATTGTACATATGCGGCTGGTTTTCTGCATGAAGCTTCACAACAAAAGATCCTTTGTGTGTACCGCCCATAAGAACATACCCTAGAACGAATATGGGATGAGTTTCCCATAAATATCTCGAAAAACTAACAGAAGGCTGTGATGAAGGCAAAGTCTAATTAAAACAGGGCAAGGATAGAAAAAAATCTAAACTTTTCAAACACTGACATAAAGGAGAGAAGAGGAAAAAATGCCAATTTACAATTCTGACCACTGTCCCTTTATGAGGTAATAACTCTGAAACGCTTCCATGGATCCCACTGATTTGTGAAAAAAACGGAAATTTGGCGTAAATTTTGAAAATGTCACAATTTTCCAACTTTGAATTTTTATGCCCTTAAATCAGAGATATAGTACACAAAAAAAATTAATAAGTAACATTTCCCACATGTTTACTTTACACCAGCACAATTTTGGAACCAAATTTTTTTTTGTTAGGAAGTTATAAGGGTTAAAAATTGACCAGCGATTTCTCATTTTTGCAACACCATTTTATTTTTACAGACCACATCACATTTGAAGCCACTTTGAGGGGTCTATATGATAGAAAATACCCAAAAGTGACACCATTCTAAAAACTGCACCCCTTAAGGTGCTCAAAACCACATTCAAGAAGTTTATTAACCCTTCAGGTGCTTCACAGGAATTTTTTGAATATTTAAAAAAATGAACATTTAACTTTTTTTCACATAAAAAATACTTCAGGTTCAATTTTTGTTATTTTACCAAGTGTAACAGGAGAAATTGGACTGCAAAAGTTATTGTGCAATTTGTTCTGAGTATGCTGATACCTGATATGTGGGTGGGAACCACTGTTTCGGCGCATGGCAGAGCTCAGAAGGGAAGGAGCGCCGTTTGACTTTTTCAATGCAAAATTGGCTGGAATTCAGATCGGACGCCATGTCACATTTGGAGAGCCCCTGATGTACCTAAACAGTGGAAACCCCCCCACAAGTGATCCCATTTTGGAAACTAGACCCCCCAAGGAACTTATCTAGATGTGTGGTGAGAACTTTGAACCCATAAGGGCTTCACAGAAGTTTATAACGTACAGCGGTAAAATTAAAAAATCATATTTTTTCCACAAAAATTATCTTTTCACTCCCAATTTTTATTTTCCCAAGGGAAACAGGACCCTAAAAGTTATTGTGCAATTTGTCCTGAGTACGCTGATACACCATATGTGGGTGTAAATGATTATTTGGGCGCATGGTAGAGCTCAGAAGGGAAGCAGCGCCATTTGACTTTTTTGGCTGGAACTGAGATCGGACACCATGTCACGTTTGGAAAGCCCCTGATGTACCAAAACACTGGAAACTCCCCAGAAATGACACCATTTTGGAAACTAGACCCCCCCCCCCCCAAGGAACTAATATAGATGTGTGGTGAGCACTTTGAACCCCCCACTGCTTCACAGAAGTTTATAATGCCCGGGCGTGAAAATTTAAAAAAAAAAAAAAAAAAAAAATAATTCGCATTTTTTCCCACAAACATGATGTTTTAGTCCCCAATTTTTTATTTTCCCAAGGGTACCAGGAGAAATTTGGACCCCAAAAGTTGTCCAATTTGTCCTGTGTACGCAGATACCTCATACGTGGGAGAAAACTACTGTATGGGCACACGTCGGGGCTCGGAAGAGAAGTAGTGACATTTTGTAATGCAGACTTTGATGGAATGGTCTGTGGGTGTTATCTGCGTTTGGAGAGCCTTTGATGTGCCTAAACTATTGAATCTCCCCACAAGTGACCCCATTTTGGAAATTAGACCCCCCACAGAACTTATCTAGATGAGTGGTGAGCACTTTGAACCCCTAAGTGCTTCACAGAAGTTTATAACGCCCGGGCGTGAAAATAAAAAAAAAATATTTTTGCCCCCAATTTTTTATTTTCCGAAGGGTAACATGAGAAATTGGACCCTAAAAGTTGTTCTGCAATTTGTCCTGAGTAGGCTGATACCCCATATGTGGGGGTAAAACACTGTTTGGGTGCTTGGCAGAGCTTGGAAGGGAAGGACCACCATTTGACTTTTTCAACGCAGAATTGGCTGGAATTGAGATCAGACGCCATGTTGCGTTTGGAGAGCACCTGATGTGCCCAAACAGTGGAAACCCCCCAATTATAATTCCAACCCTAACCCCCAACACACCCCTATCCCTAATCTCAGCCCTAACCCTAATGGGAAAATGGAAATAAATACATTTTTTTTTAATTTTATTATTTTTCCCTAACTAAGGGGGTGATAACGGGGGGTTTGATTTACTATATATGGTGGGTTTTTATTTTTGGCAGCTGTCATACGCTAAAAGACGCTTTTTGTTGTAAAAATAGTTTTTGCATCACCACATATTGAGAGCTATAATTTTTCCATATTTTGACCCACCGAGTCATGTGAAGTCTTATTTTTTGCGGGACGAGTTGACGTTTTTACTGGTATCATTTTCGGGCATGTGACATCTTTTGATCGTTTTTTATTCCGATTTTTGGGACGCAGAATGAACAAAAACCAGCATTTCATGAATTTCTTTTAGGGGGTGCGTTTACACTGTTCCCCGTGTGGTAAAATTGATAAAATTGTCTTTTTTATGTTTTGGCGCTTTTATGCAATGAAAACAATTTTATATAAAAAATTATTATTTTTGCATCGCTTTATTCTGCGAGCTATAACTTTATTTTTTTCGCTGATGATGCTGTGTGGTGGCTCGTTTTTTGCGGGACAAGACGACGTTTTCAGCGGCACCATGGACATTTATATGCGTCTTTTTGATCGCGCGTTATCGCACTTTTTGTTTGGCGGTATGATAACAAATCATTATTTTTTGCTTCGTTTTTTTAATTTTAATTTTTAAGGGGTTCGCTAAAGGGGTTAACTAATGGGACAGTTTTATAGGGCAGGTCGTTACGGACGCAGCGATACCAAATGTGTGTACTTTTATTTTTTTTTATTTCCAAAAAATGAATTTATTAGGGAAAATCAGACAAAATGAAAATTCTGCAGTGGTCCCAAAAGTTGTCATGGGAGATTTCAACTATCCAGACATTTGTTGGGAATCTCTCTCGGGCAAAACTAACAGGTCAAGGAAATTCTTATTCTTATTCTGAAAAGAGGGAAGAATAGGAAGCATTTAAGGAAGCCAGGATGGATGAACACAAAACTTAAGCTTAAGCACATGCTAAAAAGGAAGAAAAAAATGTTTATAAAATGGAAAGGGGGAGGCATATCTAAAGAAGGATATAATGCTGTCTGCAGAACCTGCAGGGCACAAATCATATTATCTAAAGCTGACAATGAATTGAGGCTTGCAAGAGATGTCAAAAGCAATAATAAAGGATTTTGGGGATAAGTCAAAAGTAAAAGAAAAGTCAAAGATGTTATAGGATTTTTACAGGATGAAAATGATGAAATGGTAAGACAGGATGTTGAGAAGGCCGAACTTTTAAATTCCTATTTTGCATCTGTTTTCTCTCAGAAAGAAAATGTAACATCAACTGTTCTTCACTGTCCTATTAAGGGAATAGAAGAATCCAAGATATCTATAAACAGAAAGATAGTGAGGAAACACTTAGCTAACCTAAATGAATTCAAGTCTCCAGGTCCAGATGAATTACACTCCAGAGTACTGAAGGAGATAGCAGAAGAAATTTTTGAACCCCTCTCCATAATCTTTGAAAATTCTTGGAGAACAGGAGAAGTCCCAGAAGACTGGAGAAGAGCAAATGTTGTTCCTATCTTCAAAAAGGGGAAGAAGGTGGACCCAGGCAACTATAGGCCGGTGAGTCTGACTTCTATACCAGGAAAGATCTTTGAACAAATTATTAAACAACATGTATGTCAGTACCTGGATAAGAATGAAGTGATTAAACAGAGTCAGCATGGGTTTGTAACTAATAAGTCATGTCAGACTAACTTAATTTCCTTCTATGATGGAATCACTGATTGGGTGGATCAAGGAAATGCTGTAGATATAGTATATCTTGACTTCAGCAAAGCATTTGACAAAGTCTCTCATACAATCCTTATTGAAAAAATGACTAAGTATGGAATGGACAAGGCAACTGTTAGGTGGATTCATAACTGGCTTAGTGATCGGACCCAAAGAGTGGTCGTAAATGGCTGCACATCCAGTTGGAAGAATGTCTCAAGTGGGGTACCACAGGGCTCTGTCTTGGGCCCTGTATTGTTCAACATCTTTATCAACGATTTAGATGAAGGAATTGAGGGTAAACTGATTAAATTTGCTGATGACACAAAGCTAGGAGGGATAGCTAATACTAGAGAAGAGAGAGAGAGGATTCAAAAAGATATAAATAAACTGGAGAAGTGGGCAGCAACTAACAGAATGGTTTTTAACAGGGAAAAATGCAAAGTACTACATCTGGGCAATAAAAATGAAAAAAGCATATACAGAATGGGAGGAATAGGCCTAAGCAACAGCACATGTGAAAAAGACTTGGGTATACTATAATAGATCACAGACTGAATATGAGTCAACAGTGTGATGCAGCAGCAAAAAAGGCAAATGCAATTCTAGGATGTATTAACAGAAGCATACAGTCTAGATCACGTGAAGTCATTATTTCCCTCTACTCCTCTTTGGTCAGACCTCATCTGGAATATTGTGTCCAGTTTTGACCACCACATTTTAAAAAAGACATCAACAAACTGGAGCAAGTCCAGAAAAGAGCGACCAGAATGGTGACCGTTCTGCAAACCCTGTCGTATGAGGAAAGGTTGCAGGATTTGGGAATGTTTAGTTTGCAAAAGAGAAGACTGAGAGGAGACTTAATAGCGGTCTACAAATATCTAAAGGGCTGTCACATTGTAGAAGGATCAACTTTATTCTCATTTGCACAAGGAAAGACTAGAAGCAATGGAATGAAACTGAATGGGAAGAGACACAGATTAGATATTAGAAAAAACTTTTTGACAGTTAGAGTGATCAATGAGTGGAACAAGCTGCCACGAGAAGTGGTGAGTTCTCCTTCAATGGAAGTCTTCAAACAGAGGCTGGACAGACATCTGACTGGGATGATTTAGCGAACCCTCTTTGAGCAGGGGGTTGAACCAGATGGCCCAGGAGGTCCCTTCCAACTCTACGATTCTATATATATATATCTATCTATATATATATATATATATATATATCTATATATATCTCTATCTATCTATATATATATATTACATTATATACATATATATATATATATATATATATATATATATATATATATATATATATACATACACACACATACATACACACACGCACACACGGTATATATATATTTAAATTACAAAAAGGAAAATGGGCAGATGCAAAAGTTTGGGTAGCCTTGGAGATGTGTGTGCTCTGATAACTTTGACCAAAGTTCCAGACCTTAATTAGCCTGTTAGGGTCAGGGCTTGTTTACTATCTTAAGGGCTTGTCACACTAAGCGATATCCCTAGCAATATCGCCATAACGTCACTGTTTTTTGTGACGTTATAGCGATATTGCTAGCGATATCGCTATGTGTGATAATTACCTCCGACTGCTCCCCCGCTGGTTATCGTTGATCGCGCGAGAACGTCCTGGGCGTTTCTCGTCATCAGCTTCCTGCTGTGGAGACAAGCGACGCGTGGACGCGGGCGGGAGGACGTCAGGATCGCCTCGTCTGAAAGGTAAGTAGCGACCCCCGACCCCTGCGATGTCGCTGGTGAGATCTGCCTGTGTGGCAGCTCACTAGCGACCACTTAGCGATGCACCAGCAATCCTGACCGTGTGATATCGCTGGTCGGGATCGCTGGTGCATCGCTAAGTGTGACAGTACCTTTAGTTAGGAAAGGCCAGGTGATGCAAATTTCCCAGCGTTCTAAAAACCCAACCTTTTCTAGCCCTGTGCCAAAAAACCCCCCCCCAGCAGCCATGGGTTCTTCTAAGCAGCTGTCTAGCACTCTGAAAATGAAAATGGTGGAAGCCCACAAAGAAGGAGAAGGCTATAAGAAAATAGAAAAGCAAAATTTGAGTGAGAGATGCTTGTAAATTTGCTAGAGAAGCAAATCACAATCCTGGTTTGACTGCAAAAGACCTTCAGAAATAAGTAGCAGACTCTGGAGTTGTGGTACATTGTTCTACTGTTCAGAGACTCAGACCGCTCTCTTCACCTCTTTCGGTTCCGCACGCTTAGTGTGGCACACACAGACATAATGCAAAAGATCGGGTCAACGTCGCCCGTTTAATCTGGTTTCAGGTGTGATTTTCATTTTGCCCACACCTGTTCTTGCCACAGGTGCATGAAGGTGCCAACAATTTTGTCCGGCCCATTTTTGGTGGTTTGTGTACAATTTTCCTTTTTTTTCTTGTTTTTTTGTAGCGTTCCAATACACACCACAGAAATAAACATGGGTATAACAAAACGCGCAACAGAAATAATTTTCTGGAACAATTTCATGGTTGTCAAAACATTCGGTTATGACTGTATATCCCTAGAGTACACAGTACATATAGCAAAAATGGGCATAGAGACCAACTCAAACAAATGTAGCACTTTTGCAAAGAACGCTTTGTATGAAGATACCTGGGTTGAAGAAATCCGTCTTGTGGTTGTATAATCTGTTTGCAGCTTTGAGTTTAATGAGATTCTTGTGCTTTGGGGCAGGCCGTTTTTTTGGTGCTTTGGCTCACTGTCATCCTTGTGGGTTCAAATGAGAGGTCACTGAACCGTCCGTGACCTGCCTCCTATGTTAAATACTGCTATTGCACAGTTAATATTGTGGTCTTCACAAAAAAAAAAAAAAAGAAACCTACAGCAAAATGGAGCCAGCGCAATAGCATTTATTGCTTGCCAGAGCATGCACAGTCGCATCTATCGGGAAGCCGTGGATAAGCCTCTATGAGCTTTACACATCTTGCCACTGGGATTTTTGCCCATTACTCAAGGTAAAACTGCTCCAGCTCCTTCATCTAAGATGGTTTCCTCTAGTGAACAGCAACCTTCAAGCCTGACCACAGATTCCGAATTGGAATAAGGTCCAAAATTTGACTAGGCCTCTCCAAAACAATTACACGCTTCCCCTTAAGCCACTCACAAGTTGCTTTGGGTCATTGTTTTGTTGGAAGGTGAATCTGCGTCCCATTTTCCCTGTTCTTGCTGCCAAAAAACTTCCCCAAAACATAATGCTGCCACCACGTTTCACTGTGGGGATGGTGTTGTTGGGGTGATCAGCTGTATTCAATAAACATAGATGATGTCCAGTGGATTAAGAGAGAAAAAAATAACTTTTAATGCAAAAATGGTTAAAATTCCATATAAAATTATGTCCAGAACAATGCACACACTGGCTCAATGTCACTAATGATCGACGCGTTTTGACTTTAAGTCTTAGTCATGATCTAACGTTCTGGTGAAGTAACCATGAATTTATAGTAGTCTTGAGTTTTCATTGGTGCTCTATTTGCATATAGTTTGCAGCACTAATCAAAAATAGCATATATGTTTGTTAATGAAAAATACAAAAATATATGACAATGAAAAATAGACTGCAATAAACAAATATTAATTGGTTAATTCACCAGAACTTTAGCTCATGACTAAGACTTAAAGTTGAAACGTGTCGATCATTAGGGGCATTGAACCAGTGTGTGCACCATGTTCTTTCTATTTGATGATAATGGATTTGATGGTGTTCAGGGGATCATCAGATATTGGGATATTTTTTTTTTTTTAAACCAATCCCTGACTTGTACTTCTCCACAATTTTGTCAATGACTTGTTTGGAGATCTTCTTAGTCTTCATGGTGTTGTTTGGTTAGTGGTGCCTCTTACTTAATGGTGTTACAGCCTCTGTGGCCTTCTGAAAAAGTGTGTATATACGGACAGGTCATGGGACACTTAGACTGCACATAGGTGGACTTTCTTTCACCAAGCATGTGACTTATGAAGCTACAGAATTTTCCGGCGTCTAAGACGACTTTTTAACCCCTGAAAATCTTCTGAAAAGTCAGGGGTCATCTGATACACCGGGTGTTATCTTATAGGGAGGGTGTGGAGCAATCTGCAGTCGCCACATATGGTGGGGAGAGGGGTCCCAATGACGAGGTGAGGGGGTGCCTCACTGGGAAAGTGTAAGTGAAGCAAGCTGCTGCAGGGGTCCGGGACGCCGGGGTAGGGAAAAGAAAAAAAAAAAAGAAGAGAGAAAGCAGTGCTGTGCCCATAAAAACACACCTCTGTCACCCGTCTGGCTCACCCTTGTTTCCCATTACCTCCTTCTCTGCCTCTCGGGTCTTGCACATGCGTGCTTGTGCCGCTTCACTGCCGTCCTCAGGAGCAAGATCTGAGAAGTAGGATACAAGGGCGGGCCAGACGAGTGAAAGAGGAGCGTTTTTCTGGGCACAGCGCCATGCTCTCTTTTCCATACCCTGTCATCCTGGATGCCTGCAGCTTGCTTCACTTACACCTTCCCATTGAGGCACCCCCTCACCTCATCATCAGGACAACTCCCCCCACCATAGGCGATGACCACAGATTGCTCTATACCTGCTCTATAAGACGACACCCGACATATACGACGACCCCCGACTTTTGAGAAGATTTTATATGTTAACTAGAAAAGCTGGGGTCGACGTATGTGCCGGAAAATACGGCAATTGCTTGCACCAGAAATATTTAAGGGCTTCATAGCAAAAAGGGTGAATACATGTGCAGATGCCAATTTTTAGTTATTTGATACCCTAAATTTAATTTAAGTCCATATTTTTCTTACTTCACTAAGTTAGACTACTTAGTGATGATGCATCACACACATCAGATTACAAAAATATTTAAACAAAGGTTATAATGTAAGCAAAAAGGTAAAAAGCCAAGGGAATGAATAAGTTCAGGGTTCTATATTTTGTGATTATAGGAAACCAGATAAAAGACATTTCACTGCTACGAAAAAAAATCAATTGATAAACTGACGAGCCAATTTCTATTTGTAACACTAGTAGATGATCGAGAAGAACTTTCTCACGCACGTTAAACACTTGAAACACGTGAACCTTGTTTTAATAGCAAAAGACAAAATGTACCTCAGACAAACACTATGAACTGTCTGTACATACTTTACGAGGCACGATGTGCCCTCCGCCAATTTATGGGAGAACATGCTTTGTGCTAATTTGTAACCGCGGCAGGTAATGTCTTCCAGAATGTGCATTTACATTTTTTTGCAGTCAAAAATACTTTCTAACTATCAGAGTTAGCAGTAAATCCGGTAACAGATTGTACATCTGGAGAAATAATACTAAATTAAGGATTGTGGTGACTGAGCCAAGAAGTTACCAAATGAAACAATTGTACCATATGACATTTACCACAATACTCATTTGTCTTCAATAAAGGTAAAACAGATTCACTGTGACTAATATCATTAGAGCTGTAATGGTCATCTTAAGGCCCCGTCACACTAAGCGACTTACCAGCGATCCCGACACCGATATCAAGGTGTCAGGATCGCTGGTAAATCGCTATGTGATCGCTGGTGAGCTGTCACACTGACAGCTTCACCAGCGATTAGCACAGCGATGCCGAGCGCCCGGCATCGCTGGCCATCCTGTAAAAAATAGAATCAAAATAAAAAATATAGTTATTCTCACCTTCCGACGTCCCGTTCAGCCATCCCGCCTCTCTCCACGCTCCGGTCCCAGCGATCCTTTTCACGAATGACCGCGAGATGTCACGGTCTCGCGGGATAACAAAGTCTCGCGGTCATTCGTGCAAAGGATCACTGGGACCGGAGCGTGGAGAGAGGCAGGATGGCTGATCGCGACGTCGGAAGGAGAGAATAACTATATTTTTTATTTTTTTAATTATTTTTTACACCTGATCGCTGGTCTCCCGCCTGTCACACACAGCGATGCGTGCTGGCCAGCGGGAGACCAGCGACCAAAGAAATGTCCAGAGGTTTCTTCCAGCGATCAGCGATACCGGCAGGGGGGCCGCTTGCTGATCGCTGTCACACACAGCGATCTCGCTGGTGAGATCGCTGTTATGTCACAAAAGTTGTGACTCAGCAGCGATCTCGCTACCGAGATTGCTTAGTGAGACGGGGCCGTTAGTGGGAAAATAAATCCAAAATACAATAATAATGAAGGTCAGAAAAATCTTCCAAATGTGCGCTAGTTCCAGGTTACATTGAAGGAGGTTTTCCAGGAACCACATTTTATTGTAAAAGTGTGACTACACACAATGCTCGGCGTCTCTAATTTGCACCCTCACAAAATTGCTTACTGCTGCAGAGATTCAGCTCCTATTTAAGTGACTCGGACTGGACACTTCTGGTCCTGTCCCATTGCACACGTGAGCTGGAGGCAGATTCTCAGGGAGATCTATATCCCGCCCATAGATCTTAACAGCTCGTTTACATACAAGAAAAATGCGGATTTCTCTGGAATAAGATATCAGAGCACAGATATCAGGGTATCATTTTAATTTGAATTTTTATGCCCTGCATTTCCATATAAACGGTTTAGGTGAGTTTACCCTACTGACAGATGCCCTTTAAAAGACATTGGCTTCTATCTACACAAGTTTAAAATTAGCAGTCAAGTTCATTAAAAAGTAGCTGTCGTTTTATTTCATAAATCAACAGTGCACATGGAAAAAAGAAACTTTGTAATATATATTAAAAGAAAAATCTGCTTCTTTCTTTGCCAGGATGGATCTTTCATGTTCAAAACTCTCAATATCTGAGTAAATTCTATATACAATGAAGACAGATTGTTACATTACCGAAGTGGGGAGGACGGTGGCTCAGTGGATAGCACTCCAGCATTGCAGCGCTGGGGTCCTGGGTTTAAAATCCCACCAAGGACAACATCTGCAAGGAGTTTGTATGTTCTCCCCGTGTTTGTGTGAGTTTCCTCCGGGTTCTCCAGTTTCCTCCCACATTCCAAAGACATACTAAAAGGGAATTTAGAATTTGAGTCCCATCGGGGACAGTGATGATAATGTCTATAAAGCGAGGTGGAATTAATAGCGCTATATAAATGAGTAAAATAAATAAAATAAATTAATAGGAGATGGCAGTTACTGCTCATAATATTCTATGTAGATGGCAGCAAGTGAGGGGAAGGTAGAGCTAGAAGCCGAGCAAAAGAAGATTTCTCCGAAAGGATATATTACAAATTTGCTTATTTTCAGGCGCATTATTGATTTAAGAAATAAAAATTAAAACGACAGTTACTTTTTAAATAGAGGTTGCTGAGGAACGCCAGTGACAAATAATGTGCCAATATTAAAGTGGTTTTAATAAAGCAATGATTCAATTAGCTATAGTGATTAGCACACCTGCTGAGGTTATAGTAATTAACTGCAATTAAAATGGGACATATCACAGCCCCCTAGAGAGGTTTCAATGTGCCAGTCACATTCTCAAAGGTCTACAGGACTACGACACGGATTGCCAGTGAGCAGTGGCTTTTATAAACTTTAAAGTCCCCCCCTATGTGGTATACACTTATAGTGCTCTCTCTCAAGGCAGGTGTCCCCTCCCCCCCCCAGAATTTATTGGTAAGAGAAAGGGATCAATCATCTCATGTCATGAACCCTATTTCACGATCCACCTTCAGTTCCTGTTTTGGAACTTGCAGCTCTCTGGCGCCCCCTTACCCTCAAGTCAGTCAGGGAACTACACCTGGGATAAGTAGTCGCTAGAAGGGCTGCCTTGCTGTGTACTGACTATTGGCTCTCTGCATGTATATTCCCAGTCACAGTAAGGAATTATACATGTAAAACCTCCTTTCCGTCCCTCACAGAATCTACCAAATACCCCAGAACACACTTTGCTGCCACCAGCTCCTAGTTCTTATATTAAATCAATATTGGGTCAGGAGCCAACTCACCAGTAGCATAGTTTTAGCACGGAGGACGTGGGGGGTACATTTAGAGCAAGGAGCCCAAAGCTAGTAAAGTTTTATTCCAGAAAAGATAGACAGTGTTTACAAAAATATAAAAAGATGTTACAAATGAGAGAATTACAATATATACAGGCAATTACAAAATAACATGGATTAAAAGAAAGAACCTACATATCTCAGTCAATGGCATGCCATGTGGGGAGAGGGTGAGGGGTTCCCAAAGGCAAAGATTCAGTCCACAGCATAAATGTTAAATGCTGTCTCCCCCCAGGTGTGAACAACCTGCAAAACGGCTGTTCCTGTTTTATAGTTAGCCCACAAACTTAGGGACCTCCCATGTGCTGACCTCTCTGGGTGGCTGGATACATCCCCTTTGGAAAGTTTTGAAAAATCTTCTATTGGTCATAACTCTTAGGGAGAAGATCGTAGGGGGATGTCGGAAGTATTATATGTCTGCTTACAACATCAATCAATCAAATTTATTATCGCCAAGTACATATTACATATATACAAGGAATTCTTTGTGGCAAAGAGGCAACATAATATATAACAACAGATACAACAAGTAACATCTAACAAGACAGATACAGTATATAGTCTACACATGACGATTTAATTGTTAAACAGAGAGTGGATAGAAGCTGTTCATATGGCGGTTGGTGCTGCATTTGGGGACTCTGAAGCGACGTCCTGAAGGGAGTAGTTGGAATGAGGAGTGTCCCGGGTGAGAGGGATCGGATGAAATTTTCAATGCGTGGGATCGAATACTCTTATCATAAAGATCCTGAATTTCAGGCAGGAGGGAACCTATAATTCTCTCTGCTGTTCTGAAAGTCCTTTGTAAGCGGAGTTTGTTATGCGCAGTGGCTCCCCCATACCAGACTATCAGAGAGGAACAAATCACAGATCTGATGACAGCATTAAAGAATAAGATCAGCAGATTCTTAGACAAACCATATCTTTTCAGCTGACGTAGGAAGAACATCCTCTGTTGTGCTTTTCTTATAACAGCATCCACGTTTTTCCCCCATTTAAGATCATGAGAGATGATAACACCAAGGAATTTGGTCTCTGTGACCCTAAGAACCACTTCGTCGTGGATGTAGATTGGAAGTATCTCATGTTGATCTTTCCTAAAATCCACAACCATCTCAGCAGTTTTTTTAGTATTGAGTACAAGATTATTGGCTTTACACCAGTCACATATTCTTTTCACCTCACCCCGATACAAGTCTTCAGCATTTCCCCTGATGAGACCAATCAGTGTCATATCATCGGCAAATTTCAAGATTTTTACTGAGTCTGCTGAAGAGATGCAATCATTCGTATAGAGAGAAAACAGTAACGGGGACAAAACACACCCCTGAGGTGCCCCGATGTTTGTGACCAAGGTGTCCGAAGTGAATGGTCCAACTTTTACACTCTGTATCCTGGCTGTCAGGAAGTTATAAATCCACAAGCATAAGTTGAGAGGGACTCCAAGAGCTACCATTTTCTTATGAAGTAAATTCGGATCAATGGTATTGAACGCTGAGCTAAAGTCCATGAAAAGAATCCGGACATATGAGTGCAGTTCATCTGTATGATCCAAAATGTACTTCAGTGCCAGATTGACAGTGTCGTTTGCCGAACGATTCTCCTTATAGGCAAACTGAAGCGGGTCCCATAGCTTCTGCGTGAATTTTATCAGGTGGGACATCATAATTCTTTCGAAGACTTTCATAGCTACAGATGTGAGTGCTACTGGTCTATAGTCGTTCAACTCAGAGGATCCCACTTTCTTGGGGACAGGGATAATTGTGGAACTTTTCCAACACTGAGGTACAACGCACTCTTTCAGTGACACATTATATATATTTGTCAGTATAGGGGCAAGTTGGGTAGTACATACTTTCAGACACATTGGAGATACACCATCAGGGCCAGGTGCCTTTTTGACCTTAAGTCCCTTCAGGATGCGTATCACCTCTGCCTCGGGGATCACTACTTGGGTATTGCACAATGAATGATCTTTATATGAACAGACTGAGGAGCTTAGAGATGAATAGCCACTGTGTGTAGAGCTTGCCTCAAATCTGCAGTAGAATTCATTTAACTCTGCTGCCAGACTTCTGCTGGGGTTCACTATAGTGGAGTGGCTTTTATACTTGGTGACCTCTCTTAATCCTCTCCATGCAGATCTAGTATCTTTTGATGAGAACCTTTCCTCCAGAATCTTTGCATACTCGTGTTTGGCTAACTTGATCTCTTTAGATAGCGAGTTCCTAAGTTTCTTGAATTCAGTAATATCGCCTGCTTTATAAGCCTCCTCTTTTCTCTTACGGATCAACCTGACTTTATTTGTCAACCACGGCTTGTTGTTTCCCCGAAAGTGGACAGATTTGGATGGAATAAACGTGTGTTCACAAAAACGGATATATGAGGACACTGCATCAACCCATTCATCCAGACCCGAGCATGTTTCCTGGAATACCTCCCAGTCCGTGCATTCAAAGCATGCTTGTAGTTGAAATTTGGCCTCCTCAGACCATGTCTTCTTTGTATAAACTGTAGGTTTGGATGTTTCCAACCTTTGCCTGTAGGCTGGAATTAAATGAATTAGACAATGATCTGAAAAGCCCACTGCTGCTCTCCTCACTGCCCTGTAGGCCCCTTTTATGACTGTATAGCAGTGATCAAGCGTATTGTTCTCTCTTGTGAAGCAGTTTATATGTTGAGTAAATTTGGGGAGATCCAGGTTGAGTTTTCTTTTGTTAAAGTCCCCCATTACGATCACAAATGCTTCTGGAGATCCTTTCTCCCATTCTGATATTTTCCAAGCTAATTCACCAATAGCAGCTTTAACAGATGCTTGAGGGGTAATATATACTGCAACCAGAACCATAGATGAAAACTCTCTTGGAGAGTAAAATGGTCTACAATTGAGTGCAAGGTACTCTAGATCTGGAGAGCAACCTTTTCCCAGTATGTTAACATCACAGCACCAGCTAGTGTTGATGTAGAGACATACCCCACCCCCCCTTTGTTTACCTGAAGCTACACAATCATGGTCAGCTCTGTAGATAACAAAACCAGGTAGATCCAGACTACAATCAGGGATGGTCTCATTCAACCAGGTCTCAGTAAAACAAAGAGCAGCTGAATTGGCCATATCAGATCTCATGTTACAAAGTAAGCTCAGATCCTCCATTTTGTTAGATAAGGAACAGACATTAGCCAAGTGGAGTGAAGGAAGAGCTGTTCTGAACCCTCTCCTCCGAAGGCGTGCCAGGACGCTACCTCTCTTGCAGTACACCTCCACAGGTTTCACAGAAGTAATGGATTTTATGTACTCAATTGTTGAATTAGCAATCATGCTCCAAGAAGGGGAGTCCATGAGAAATTGCGGATGATTCCAGAATAATAAATCGTCCCTTGAAATCATAAGAGTAGGTTTACAGAGTGCAGTGGCCATGATTACACTCAGCTTGTAGCTATAAAGACTGAACAGTCACAGCTTAGCAGAGTTAAATGTACAACTTTCCATAAAGGGTGCTCCCAGCACTGCTGGGGGGGAGGGCATGGGTGCAACAAGACAGGGACATCAGAGGACACGCCAACAGTCAGTCCAAACCTGCCCAGCTCACCCCTTCAGCTCCACCTGGACCACAAGATCTCCAGAACATCTCCAGCACCGCACACTCCACCAGTTTTCCTATCCCGGGATCATCTGCTTGCTGGAAATGGGTACAAGTTGTAGGAAAGTTGGCAGGCAGCCAGCAGCTTCACTCTCTCCCAGCTGAAACCAGGCACGGAGCTCCACGAGGACAGAAAGACACCGGTCCCAGCTGGTCGCAGTTTCCACACTACTCCCAGCTCTGCCGAATCCTGTAGCCCTACAGCTCCACATGGACCACAAGATCTCCAGAACAACTCCAGCACCGCACACTCCACCTGGTTTCCTATCCTGGGATCATCTGCTTGCCGGAAATGGGTACAAGTTGTAGGAAAGTTGGCAGGCAGCCAGCAGCTTCACTCTCTCCCAGCTGAATCCAGGCACGGAGCTCCACGAGGACAGAAAGACACCGGTCCCAGCTGATCGCAGTGTCCACACTACTCCCAGCTCTGCCGAATCCTGTAGCTACGCAATGGTGAGTGAACCAAAGGGAGAATTAACACTTAAATGGGGAAAAAACTAAAAAACTCAGGAGCCTCATGCCAGAGCAGCCATCTCTCGGCGCTCCTCCTCCTACTACTCATCATCATCTTCCATTTGAGACTAAACATCTTATCTCTAGGTATTACGGGGAAGCAGATACCTGTTTCTCAGTTCCTAGTGAGCGAGGAGATGCAAAAACGCTGTGGTGAATAGCTCTAATGATGTAGATCTCAAAAATATAGGTTTCTTGTATATATAAATAATCTGCGCCATTATATTTGATCTTAGATACACAATGGAACCATGTGCTTCTAAACAAGGCTGGTTTTGCCCATACCAAACCACATTCCCAAGGGAGGGGGAAAGAGTGGTATAGAATTACACAGGCACACTGAGGAGGTATGCAGCTGTGAAGGGGGGATGTTTGTGAGCTCAGTGTACTTTACAAACCAATGGGGGGGAAGGGCAGCGTGTCATTCAAAACCAAAGGAGATGTAGCAGAGCTCTGTATGTGTGACTAGAACACTAAAAAAATACATTATATTCTTGGCATCTCATCATATAGAGGTTTGTCTCATGACCTTATTGGCTTACAACCTGCATCATCTGTTACCTGGCTTACTGGGGTTCATAGAATCATAGAATCATAGAATCGTAGAGTTGGAAGGGACCTCCTGGGCCATCTGGTCCAACCCCCTGCTCAAAGCAGGATTCGCTAAATCATCCCAGTCAGATGTCTGTCCAGCCTCTGTTTGAAGACTTCCATTGAAGGAGAACTCACCACTTCTCATGGCAGCCTGTTCCACTCATTGATCACTCTAACTGTCAAAAAGTTTTTTCTAATATCTAATCTGTGTCTCCTCCCATTCAGTTTCATCCCATTGCTTTTAGTCTTTCCTTGTGCAAATGAGAATAAAGTTGATCCTTCTACAATGTGACAGCCCTTTAGATATTTGTAGACAGCAATTAAGTCTCCTCTCAGTCTTCTCTTTTGCAAACTAAACATTCCCAAATCCTGCAACCTTTCCTCATAAGACAGGGTTTGCAGACCGGTCACCATTCTGGTCGCTCTTTTCTGAACTTGCTCCAGTTTGTTGATGTCTTTTTTAAAATGTGGTGCCCAAAACTGGACACAATATTCCAGATGAGGTCTGACCAAAGAGGAGTAGAGGGAAATAATGACTTCACGTGATCTAGACTGTATGCTTCTGTTAATACATCCTAGAACTGCATTTGCCTTTTTTGCTGCTGCATCACACTGTTGACTCATATTCAGTCTGTGATCTATTAGTATACCCAAGTCTTTTTCACATGTGCTGTCACTTAGCCCTATTCCTCCCATTCTATATATGCTTTTTTCATTTTTATTGCCCAGATGTAGTACTTTGCATTTCTCCCTGTTAAAAACCATTCTGTTAGTTACTGCCCACTTCTCCAGTTTATTTAAATCTTTTTGAATCCTCTCTCTCTCTTCTCTAGTATTAGCTATCCCTCCTAGCTTTGTGTCATCAGCAAATTTAATCAGTTTACCCTCAATTCCTTCATCTAAATCGTTGATAAAGATGTTGAACAATACAGGGCCCAGGACAGAGCCCTGTGGTACCCCACTTGAGACATTCTTCCAACTGGATGTGCAGCCATTTACGACCACTCTTTGGGTCCGATCACTAAGCCAGCTATGAATCCACCTAACAGTTGCCTTGTCCATTCCATACTTAGTCATTTTTTCAATAAGGATTGTATGAGAGACTTTGTCAAATGCTTTGCTGAAGTCAAGATATACTATATCTACAGCATTTCCTTGATCCACCCAATCAGTGATACCGTCATAGAAGGAAATTAAGTTAGTCTGACATGACTTATTAGTTACAAACCCATGCTGACTCTGTTTGATCACTTCATTCTTATCCAGGTATTGACTTACATGTTGTTTAATAATTTGTTCAAAGATCTTTCCTGGTATAGAAGTCAGACTCACCGGCCTATAGTTGCCTGGGTCCACCTTCTTCCCTTTTTTGAAGATAGGAACAACATTTGCTCTTCTCCAGTCTTCTGGCACTTCTCCTGTTCTCCAAGAATTTTCAAAGATTATGGAGAGTGGTTCAGAAATTTCTTCTGCTATCTCCTTCAGTACTCTGGGGTGTAATTCATCTGGACCTGGAGACTTGAATTCATTTAGGTTAGCTAAGTGTTTCCTCACTATCTTTCTGTTTATAGATATCCTGGATTCTTCTATTCCCTTAATAGGACAGTGAATAACAGTTGGTGTTACATTTCCTTTCTGAGAGAAAACAGATGCAAAATAGGAATTTAAAAGTTCAGCCTTCTCAACATCCTGTCTTACCATTTCATCATTTTCATCCTGTAAAAATCCTATAGCATCTTTGACTTTTCTTTTACTTTTGACATATCCCCAAAATCCTTTATTATTGCTTTTGACATCTCTTGCAAGCCTCAATTCATTTTCAGCTTTAGCTAATCTGATTTGTGCCCTGCAGATTCTGCAGACAGCATTATATTCTTCTTTAGATATGCCTCCCTCTTTCCATTTTATAAACATTTTTTTCTTCCTTTTTAGCATGTGCTTAAGTTCTGTGTTCACCCATCCTGGTTTCCTTAAATGCTTCCTATTCTTCCCTCTTTTCGGAATTGTTAACAACTGTGCTTTGAGAATTTCATTTTTCAAGATTTCCCATCCTTCCTGGACATTTTTGTCTTTAAGGATATCCAGCCATTGGATCCCTCCAATTATCTTTCTGAATCCCTTAAAATCTGCCTTTCTGAAATCTAACCTTGACGTCTGAGTCTTCACAGGTCTTCCGCCTCTAGTTATCCAAAATTCTAAAATAGCATGGTCGCTACCTCCTAGGGTTCCAGCCACTTTTACCTCCTCAACCATTTCCTCCCTGTTTATAAGGATTAGATCCAAGGTAGCAGTTCCCCTTGTTTTCTCCCCTACCTTTTGGAAGATAAAGTTGTCAGCAAGAGAGGATAAGAATTTCCTTGACCTGTTAGTTTTGCCTGAGAGAGATTCCCAACAAATGTCTGGATAGTTGAAATCTCCCATGACAACTATGTCATATTTTTTGGAGAACTTGGCCATTTGATGCATAAAGAGTTCATCCATATCTTCAGCTTGCACAGGCGGCCTGTAGTAAATGCCTACAATGGTGTCCTTTCCATTGTTCTGTCCTTGTATTCTTACCCAAACAGTTTCCACAGAACTCCCAGTCTCTGAAGCTTCAATCTCTGTGCAGATATACTCGTTTCTAACATACAATGCAACACCTCCTCCTCGTTTATCAAGTCTGTGTCTTGCAAATAAGTTGTATCCTTCTAGTCTTGTATTCCAATCATGTGTATCATCCCACCAAGTTTCAGTGATTCCAATGACATCATATTTCTTTTCCTGTGTTAGTAGTTCCAATTCTCCTTGTTTGTTGCCCATGCTTTGTGCATTAGTATAGAAACATTTTAGTTTGTGATTGGTTTCTCTTTCTCCAATATTTTTATTAATTAGATTCTTTCGTCTTTGTTCTTCCTTTCCACTTCTATTAGCAGAGTTCTCAATAGCATCTGTCAGGTGTATGGCTTTTTCTGGTCTTTTGCTTCCCTTCCCATGTTGTTCTAGTTTAAAGCTCTCCTTACAAGTGTAGCAAGGCGACTTCCAAATACATGCTTTCCAGTCTTCGTAAGGTGCACCCCATCTCTAGCAAGTAGTCCATCGTATAAGTAGTTCACTCCGTGATCCAGAAATCCAAATTGTTGCTGACGGCACCATCGACGTAGCCAGTTGTTCACCTGCAGAATCTTATTCCACCTCCTTGTTCCATGGCCATCCACTGGGAGGATGGAAGAGAAGACCACCTGCGCTCCCAGTTCTTTCACTTTCTTGCCTAAGTCTTCAAAGTCTCTGCAGATGGTTTCCAGGTTGTTTCTTGCGGTGTCATTTGTCCCCACATGTAGTAGCAGGAATGGGTAGTCATCTGTAGGTCTGAAGAGTCCTGATATCCTGTCAGACACATCTTTAATTTTTGCACCTGGAAGACAGCACATTTCTCTTGAAGTTATATCCGGTCTGCAGATAGCGGCCTCTGTTCCTCTCAACAGGGAATCCCCCATGACCACCACTCTCCGTTTCTTCTTCACAACATTTTTCTTTCTCCATCCAGGAGGACTCTGAAGGCGTACAAGGTTGCTGTTTGTTGGCAAAGTCTTATCCTGATGTATTTCTTCATCATTTTCCTGCGTGAGAGCCTGGTACTGGTTTCTGAGCAGTATGGGTGCTGACTGCCTCCTGATCCTCCTGCTTCTCTGGGTCACATGTCTCCATTCCTCTGTTTCTTCAGGTGCACTTCGAATTTCTTCTCTTTCTGTAACATGAAGAGATAATTCTGCTCTGTCCAAGAACTCTTCACCTTCCTTAATGATCTTCAACGTAGCCAACCTCTCTTCGAGATTTTGCAACTTTTCCTCCAACAGGGACACAAGCTTGCATTTGTGGCATGTGAAATTTGGCTTTTCCACTGGTAAGTCTGTGAACATGTAGCAAGAAATGCAGCTCACCAAATGGCTCCTGGCCTCTTCCATCTTGAGATTTCTTAAAAACGATGAAAGATGAGCCAAAATTCGGCGCGCGTTTTTTCCGATTTCCTCTTTTCAGCTGCAACGGCCAAAACCCAGTGATCGTAGAGCTCGCGGAGACTCTTCACTTATCCCAGAAGGCACTGGGAATATGCAAATGATCTCCTCAAGACTCTTCCCCTGGTTTTCCGATTTCCTCTTTTCAGCTGCAACGGCCAAAACCCAGTGATCGTAGAGCTCGCGGAGACTCTTCACTTATCCCAGAAGGCACTGGGAATATGCAAATGATCTCCTCAAGACTCTTCCCCTGGTTTTCCGATTTCCTCTTTTCAGCTGCAACGGCCAAAACCCAGTGATCGTAGAGCTCGCGGAGACTCTTCACTTATCCCAGAAGGCACTGGGAATATGCAAATGATCTCCTCAAGACTCTTCCCCTGGTTTTCCGATTTCCTCTTTTCAGCTGCAACGGCCAAAACCCAGTGATCGTAGAGCTCGCGGAGACTCTTCACTTATCCCAGAAGGCACTGGGAATATGCAAATGATCTCCTCAAGACTCTTCCCCTTCCCCTGGGTTATGTCACAATGATTAGTGCTGTGCATGTCACTGGACCTAGTCCCCTGTGCAGGCAAGCACAGTACTAGGTTTATGGAAATAAAAAGTTTAAAAGTAATGAATACAAAATTGTGTAGCTAATGCATAGAAATGTAAAGTAGTAAGTAGTAAAACAAAAGATCTCTGATATCATAGAAACTTGAGCCAATTGATAGTTTACATTGTGATATTTGAATTCAACACAACAAAATTATTAAGAAATAGCACATTCATTTCTGAACCAGACAACTTTTGAAAGTCTGCAGATTAGTAGAAAGGTTTGCAGGAGGATGCAGCACGCCCTGCCTGTGTCTGTGAGGTTGTTCACTGTGCTCCTCACTCCTCTTCCCCTTTCCCCTATAGACAAAGTTTAACAGGCTCTGTGACCTGATACCTCAGTTAGCCTGTCTGGCTTTGACCAAGTTGGATTTGAGCTGTTCTTTCAGAGTCTATGGCGAGTTCAAGAAGAAGAGGCACATAAGTGGAGAAAGATGATAAAGTTTTGTACTAATGATTTACACAAAGTTTGTTGAAGCGAATGACCATTTTAACCCTTCATCAAGTGCTATGGGTATGTTATAACAAACATTTTCCAAAGCATTTGTGAAAAGTAAAGTTTGAAAAACAAAACTTATTGCAACCAAAGTGTTGATTTTCTACGGTTAATCAGATTATCCTTAGGATTTTGTGCCTCTGACTACTTACATTGTTCTTTAATAAACTCCACAATGTTATCGAAAAACACAGTCCACAATATGTCAGCAGGAAAGAAGCAAAGATAACGGCAGTGTAATTCTCAGAATGTTTCCTAATGCATTAGTGCAAGATCTGATAAACTAATCCAAAAGGCACAAAACACTTTCTTTTCTTATTGATTCCCTAAAAATAGCTTATGTAGAGCAGGAAGGTCAGTTGGCACATAACTGCAAAAATAGCTGCCCCAACTAAGCGGAAAATATCTTTTTAGTTAACTTAGAAACTAATTAGATCAGAAGTCAAAGACTATGAGAAACCCCTAAAGCACTGCCTGGCTTACATGAGAAGATTTATTTGCATTATTTAAGAGCTGAGGAGCTTCAAGAATTTGGTTAGTGCGGTTCCATATTCCATTCGATAACCAATTTTGGATGACAGAGTCTATGTGGGACATTCTTCAGCAAGAAATGTGTACAGATTCTCAGCTTTGAAAGAAAAAAAAAAAAAAACCCAGAACAAATAAAACAAAAAACATAATTTTCTGCTACTATGTCAAGAAATGTTTATGCTACATGTCTATGTGTGGCCACCCAGTGGTTGTGATGTGAATTGCAGCCTAAAAAGAACACTCAAGTGCCTAACCGATTCAAGAGATGGTAAGGTTATAGGTGGCTGCTAAGAGGTTAGAGTGGTTTTTTTTCACATGACCTGCCTTCTGGGTAAATGGACTAATAATTGTGAAAAAGGAGTATTGTACTGATACATCCTATTTGGGAAGATGATCCTACAATTAGATATACCAGTATGTCATTGTCATTGTGCTGGCACAGGAGCTTTGCCCAGTGTGATTACTGTGTGAGCTCAGCTTAAAAGGTTATACCCCCGAAAAAGCAAGTTATTCCCAATCCACAAAATAGCTGATTACTAGATGATCACTGGGTTCCGATCCTGGGATCACCAGAAATCCAGAGATGGGGGCTCTGGAACCATAAGAATGGTTTGCAGCCTTGTCCTGAATTAAGTACATATGAGCAGCCTCTCCTCCATTCATGGATACTGCACACCTCTGTCCAGGACTTGGCCGCAGAGCTCCTTGCTGGAAGTCTCAGCCAGTGGGACCACCCCAATCAACATGTTATCTCCCATCCCAAGGATCAAAGAGAACCTGCTTTTTTGCAATAACCCTTTAACTGACAGTCAAGCTTCTGCAGCAACAGCCAGGTTAAGAGCCAGTACTGATCATGGTTGTTGTACCCTCTAGAAGGCATAGTCAATATTGACGGTGGCATTTAGAATGGTAGTGAGAGGGTGGGGAAAGCCTATTTAACCCCAGTGGCACCACTGTGCCATGATCCCAGAGTGTTGATGGCTGTCACAGCAATCTAAGTTCAAACATTGACCTCCGTGTCTGCCAGTTATGGAGCCTGAATGGCCCTGCGATAAGTAATAGGTCTACTGTCAGTGTGACACTAGAGGTCTCGTACACTGTAAAACAGGATATTTGGGTTGCTTACCGTAAAATCTGTTTCTCGGAGCCTTCATTGGGGGACACAGAGACCTTGGGTGTATGCTGCTGCCACTAGGAGGCTGACACTATGCACAAAAAAAGATAGCTCCTCCTCCGCAGTGTACACCCCACCGACCGGCAGAGAATTCCTCAGTTAGTGAGAAAGCAGTAGGAGAAGTAACAGAATAGGTTGACAACATAAACAACTCAACCGTAACCATTCAACCAAAGTAAGAACAGGAGCTGTAAAACATGGGAGGGTGCTGTGTCCCCCAATGAAGGCTCCGAGAAACAGATTTTACGGTAAGCAACCCAAAAATCCTGTTTTCTCGTTCGCCTTATTGGGGGACACAGAGAGCTTGGGACGTCCCAAAGCAGTCCCTGGGGTGGGAAACAAACTTCCATCAGGCCAGCGGACTCACCACCGCGGCCTGCAGAATCCGTCTACCTAGGCTGGCATCCGCCGAAGCGTAGGTGTGGACTCTGTAGAATTTCACAAACGTGTGAACCGATGACCATGTTGCAGCTTTGCAAAGCTGCAGTGCGGAAGCTCTGTGGCGCACCGCCCAGGAGGCACCCACTGCTCGAGTAGAGTGGGCCCTGATACCCGGAGGGGCTCCGCGACGCTTAACACGGTAGGCTTCCAGGATAGCCGATCTGATCCAGCGAGCAATGGTGGCTTTTGACGCCGGGTGACCTTTCCGCGCTCCATCAGGGATAATGAAAAGAGACTCTGTCTTTCGCAAGGAAGTCGTCCTAGACAGATAGACTCTTACCGCCCTAACCAGGTCCAGCTTGTTCAAGAACCGCTCTCGGGGATGAGTTGGATTCGGACAAAAGGACGGGAGCACGATATCCTCGTTGAGGTGAAACGAGGACACCACCTTCGGAAGGAACGAGGGCGGAGGCCGCAGAACTACCTTATCCTGGTGGAGAACCGGAAAGGGAGAGCGGCACGAAAGAGCTGCCAATTCCGACACGCGCCGGACGGAGGTGATGGCCACCAGAAAGGCTACCTTCCAAGAAAGGAGAGAAAGGGAAATATCCCTGAGGGGTTCAAAGGGCGGACCTTGCAGAACCTCAAGAACCAGATTAAGATCCCATGGATCCACGGGCGCCCGGTACGGCGGGACCGTGTGAGCCACGCCCTGAAGAAAGGTCTTAACCTGAGGACGGGAAGCCAACGTTTTCTGAAACTTGACCCTTCAGGGAACTGAGGGCAAGCCCCGCATCCAATCCTGCCTGAAGAAACGCTAGGACTGAAGGGAGCGAAAAGGACATGGGCGCGACGTCATTGGTCTCACACCAAGTGAAATAGGCCTTCCAAGTACGGCAGTAAATCTTGGAAGATGATGGCTTTCTGGCTCGGATCATGGTCTGAATTACGTGGTCGGAAAATCCTGCTCGTTTCAGAACCTCGGTCTCAACAGCCACGCCGTTAAATTGAGCGGCCGAGAATTGGGGTGGCAAATCGGACCCTGAGACAGCAGATCTGTTCTGTCTGGAAGCTTCCAGGGGGCGTCCGCGAGAAGGTTGACAATGTCCGCGAACCAAGACCTTCTGGGCCAATTCGGGGCGATGAGAATGACCGGAAGTCCTTCTGCCTTGATCTTCTTCAACAGCTTGGGAAGAAGAGGCAGAGGAGGGAACAGGTAGGGAAGTTCGAACTGGGACCAAGGAACGGCCAGGGCGTCAGCACCCACTGCCAGAGGGTCCCGAGACCTGGACACGAATTGTGGGACTTTCCTGTTGAGGCGAGACGCCATGAGGTCTACATCCGGGGTTCCCCACCGAAGGCAGAGCAGATGAAACACTTCCGGATGTAGGGACCATTCTCCCGCCGCGAGACCCTCGCGGCTGAGAAAATCGGCGGCCCAGTTGTCTACGCCGGGAATGTGAACCGCGGAAATTGTCGGGACGGAAATCTCCGCCCAACGAAGAATCTTGGACACCTCCACCAGGGCTGAGACACTCCGTGTTCCCCCTTGGCGGTTGACATATGCCACCGCTGTGGCGTTGTCTGTCTGAATCCGTACCGGCAGTCCCTTGAGGAGCCTTTCCCAGTGGACCAGAGCAAGATGGATCGCTCGAATCTCCAGAACGTTGATCGGTAGCGCTGATTCCCGATCCGACCATCGACCCTGAACAGTGTGGTTGCGGAACACAGCACCCCAACCGAGGAGACTGGCATCTGTGGTTACTATCTGCCAGTGAATGGGAAGGAAGGATCGACCCGATAGAATGAGAGGTGACGACAACCACCAGTTGAGAGACCGCTTGATCCGGTAAGAAAGATGGACAGGGCGATCCAGGGACCGAGGCGACCAGTTCCACTTCGACAGAATGGCCTGCTGGAGAGGCCTGGCGTGAAATTGGGCAAAGGGAACTGCCTCTATCGCCGCGACCATCTTTCCCAGGACCCTCATGGCTGTACGGAGGGATGGGAATCGCGAGGTCTGCAGCGATCGTACTTCCTGCTGCAGAGAGAGAATCTTTTCTTGTGGGAGAAAGACCCTTGACCGACGAGTGTCGAACAGAAGACCTAGAAAGACCAGGCGTTGGGTAGGAACCAGACAGGACTTTTTCCTGTTGACGATCCACCCGAAATTGGAAAGAGTGTCCAGGACGATTGACAAACTTTGGTGAGCCTGTTGGAATGAGGGAGCCTTGATCAGAATATCGTCTAGGTACGGGAAAAGAACGAGGCCTCTGACTCAACAAAGCCATCAACGCAGCCATGATCTTCATGAAGACTCTGGGAGCGGTGGCAAGACCGAAGGGCAGTGCGACAAACTGGTAGTGGTGCTGTCGAATCGCAAAGCGCAGGAACTTCTGATGTCCGGAGAAAATTGGAACATGTAAATAGGCATCTTGGATGTCTATTGAGCACATGAATTCCTGCTCCTCCATGGAGGCGATGACCGAGCGAAGCGACTCCATGCGGAAGTGGCGAAGGCGGACCCTCTTGTTGAGCAGCTTGAGATCCAAGATGGGTCGAACTGCGCCGTCTTTTTTCGGCACTACAAACAGGTTCGAGTAGAACCCCGTGAAGCGCTCCGATTCGGGAACGGGCACAATCACCCCGGAACTGAGGAGAGCGGCGATAGCTGTAGAGAACCCCGGGATCAAGGCTGGATCCTTTGGAGGCCGGGATTCGAAGAAACGATCCCGTGGGAGAGAGACGAACTCTATCTTGTATCCTGAGGATACGACCTCCCTGACCCAGGCGTCCTCCACGGCGGCCAGCCAAACGTCCCTGAAGGAAAGAAGTCGACCTCCCAATTGGAAAGGCCCTTCGCGTGCCCGATGATAGTCATGCTGAAGTAGACCGTCCAGATCTAGATCTGGACGGTCTGCCCTGGGAGGAGTGGGGTCGCCAGGAAGGAGTGGGTCTGAAGGAAACTTTCCTTCTCTCCTGGCGAGCCTGCGGTCTCTGTTGGCTGGAGGAGTTGTCCGCCGTATTGAAACGGCGGAAAGTCCGAAAGGGTCGAAACTGACGCCTTAGTGGGGGTCTGCGAGGCTTGGACTGAGGGAGGAGTGAACTCGTGCCTCCGGTGGCATCCTTAATAATCTGGTCCAATTGGGACCCAAAGAGGCACACCCCCTGAAAAGGCAGGTTAGTGAGGGACTTTTTAGAAGACAAGTCCGCTTGCCATGCATTTAGCCAAAGTGTACGTCGAATTGCAATAACGTTGCTTGATGCCTGAACTGCACAGGATGCAGCATCCAAGGAAGCGGAGAGAAGATAGTCCCCAGCATGGGAGATCTGATTGGCGAGATTGGCCAAATGCTCCGGTTGCGCCTTATCTAAGATGCCCTGCCGAAGGTCGTCTGCCCACGTGGCTATGGTCTTTGCTGTCCAGGATGAAGCAAAGATTGGACACACCGCCGCTGAAGCCGCTTCAAAGGCAGACTTCGCCAGGGATTCTATAATCCTGTCATTAGAATCCTTTAGGGACGCCACGCCTGAAAGCGGGAGAACCGTGTTATTGGATAGCCTGGACACGGGCGGATCGACCGAGGGAGAGGCCGACCAGTTGTCCGTGAGCTCCTTAGCAAATGGGTAGAGTATGCCGAGACGTTTTCCTCTTTGAAAGCGTCTGATCGGATCCTCTCTTTCCTTGGTAAAAATTTTCCCAAACTGGGAATGGAAAGGAAAAACCCTGGAGGGAGTTTCTGCCCGTCTGAACGAAACCTCCTGATCTTAGGATTTCGCAGGGGAGTCAGCAATATCGAAGGTATGATGGATCGCAGCAATGAGGTCCTGCACTGTGACCTTCATGCTTGCATCCTAGTCTGAATCCAGCTCTAAAATCCCCTCAGATGACCTGTCCGAAAGCGCTTCCCCTGACTCGGGAGAGGAGGCCCGAGAGGGAGACTGGTGAGAAGGGCTATGCGGTGAGATGGGACTAGGAGAGGATTCCGGCTGGGAATCTTGCCTGGGTCTTTTGCGACTACCGCTGGCTGATTCAGATGGAACAATTTGGGACCTGCTTGGCCCTGCTGAAGAGTCCAGGGGCAACTTATCAAGAACGGCCACCAGGGACTGAGACACCCTGGTGAGGTCTGCCACTGATTGAGATAGCGAGGAGGCCCAGCCAGGCATGGGGGGCTCACTCTCACCTGGGGCCGCAGATGGCTCCTGGACGGCGTCAGGCTGAATTGGATTGCTACAATCCAGGCAGAGGGGAGTGGACTGGCCTGAGGGAAGTTTGCGATTGCACGAAGAACATGCAAAGTACTTGACTAAAGTGCAGGGGGGGGGGCGGTAGAGCGGGTACGATCAGACTTAGACATAGTGAAAAGCTGAGGTAATGCCGGAAGGTTGGGGGACAGAGGGCGGAGAAGGGTCAGTCTGCAGTGCAGAGCTACTCACGGTCCGGTGTCCCCAGAAGCGATGCTCTGCGACCTGTCAGTGGATGCAGGTCAGAGCGAAATCCGGCCGACAGACCTCCTGAAAAAAACCAGCTGGAGAAGATGCTGTCCAGTGAGGAGCTGGTGCCCGGCTAACAGGCTGGGAAAATGGCGCCGTCCTGAGAAAAAGCGCGCCTTAGGAGAGGAGGGAGGGCGGAGCACCACGCAGGGTTAACGATTCACCGCCCTCTAGCCAATAACAGGCTGGGCAGGTGAAGGACAGGCGGTGGGAGGGCCTGGGAAGAGCGGGAGAGAAGCCCGCTTAGAAGAAAGGGGCGGGGGGCGTGGCCGCGACGCAGCGGTGGGCCCGAACTGAAGCCGGGGCCTAAATTAGTTGCGGCGGCCGCCTGTCAGCAGGGGGTCGGCGCGGAGGTCCAAAAAAGTGGGACGCCGCAGTCGCAAGTCGCTCCCAATGGGAAAAAACCCTGTGCTCCCTGTACCCAGAAAGGGGGGAGGGAAGGGGGGGGATGCCCAGCAACATTGAGCTGCCTATAGCCTTGTGGCGACTGCGAGCGACCGCAGCGCCTACCCCTGTGACCATTGAAGAGGTGACCGTCGGGAATGGGCAGCCAGGTAAATAAATATGAAGCCGGGGCCTAATACTCACCCATCCACGATCCGTTACCTGTCTGAAGAAGTCTTGCGTCTCATCCAACCGACAGGCTCTGGTAGGCGAGTGGGAGGGAGACTGGCGACAAGGACCCCTGGAGTCGCTGGCACGTCTTGGTGTCGGCGTCCGTCTGGCTGGTCCTGCCGCGGAGAACTGCAAGGATACGGGGTGGCAGTACACGCCGTACTTGCAGACTCCATGTGGGAGTACAGATGTGACTTTTCACTCTGTATCCCTCCGTAGAACCTGAAAAGGAACGACGCACGACGAGGTAGATATGGGTCTAATAAAAGACCCGTGTCCACCTCCTACTGACACTAAGCTAAACTGAGGAATTCTCTGCCGGTCGGTGGGGTGTACACTGCGGAGGAGGAGCTATCTTTTTTTGTGCATAGTGTCAGCCTCCTAGTGGCAGCAGCATACACCCAAGGTCTCTGTGTCCCCCAATAAGGCGAACGAGAAAACACGAATACTGCAAAGCATTAGTCCAGTGATCAGACTATTGAGTTGCTCAAGTACCATATTGGAACTAGGTAAAAAAAAATTAAATAAAAATAAATGTGTAAAAATGTAAAATAAACAGCAAAATACATTATGGATTTTTTTTCCCAATTTTTCAAGTAAAAAGAAAAACAAAAATGTATACTTATTTCGTATCACCATGTCCCGAACAACCTACCACTGTAAAAACAGTCGTTATTTAAAGCTGCCACTCAAGCCATGCTGCCTAAAACCTGCGAGAAGCATGAATCACAGAGCCTGGCTGCATTTCAGGGAAAATATAGTTTAAGATCCAGCTGGGGACCATATGTAGAGATGAGACTAGTCCGGCGCCATCCCCGGATGGCTTTCCCCAGCGCCACTCCAGATGATCGACACAAAGAAGAGGACCTGTCCATCACCTGGAGTGGTAGAGGCTGGCCATGACGGTGCCAAAAGTCATCTACACTTTCTCTGAAAGGCTGGAGCAATACGAGGCTCTGATTCACGCTGCTCGTGGGAAAAAAAAGGAATTCCAACATTGTTTGCTGGGTTTTGTTTTGTAAATTTGTAAACATTTAAAATAAATGCTTGAGTCGAAGGAGAACATAGAAACGTCTTGAGAATGTTGTCCTTGGTGGCATTTGTACCCAGGACCCCAATACTGCAAAGCCACAGAGTGATAAACCAGGAAGCCATATTGGAAACACATACAAAATTGGAGGAAGGAAGATTAGGACCCTATGCACGGGGGGGGGGGGGGGGTACATTGGAGCTTAATCAACCCCTACACCTTACAGAACAGTAACAGATGGCAGACTATACACCATCCTCAGCCAGACCTTACCTCTTTTGGACACTGATTTTTGCATGAAATTAACGTATTCTTTTCGTTCTCGCCAGCCAAAGTCAGTTTTCTAAACCAAAGAAAAAGGTATTAAATTATTATTGAGAAATCCAAACTGCCAATAGCCATGGTCATCATAATGAATTCCTGCGGCGACAGAAGGCGAGAAAAACATCCTGCAACGACGTGTCTCACACTGCTGTCAGCGCACCCAGGGGCGGACAACACATTGGTGCAACCTGTGCAGTTGCAGAGGTGCCCACGGTAAAGGGGCCACTTACACCTAAAAGAAGAAAACAGCTACTGCCACAGAGACATTATTGGACTGAAAAGATCCCATATACTGCTCTTACACAGAGGCCCTCTTCCGTCTGTGCCCACTCCAAAGTGCATGTTTTGGGGTACACAAACGACTGGGAGCCAAGACATCATCTGAACACTGCTGTAATTACAAGCCATGTGATAATCATAACAGGGTTTGCTTTTTATTGTTTTATGAAGTGTGCAAGATAATGGAGGCAGGTGTAGTTTACTCCATCCCTTTAAGGCTAAGTTCACACTAGGCTTTTTTTATGCAAATTTTCAGCTGTGTTTTACAGTACCAGCAAAGTCTATGAGATTTCAGAAATCTCCTGCACACGTTTTTTTTGTCATCAGGATTTTGTGCTTTGCATGTTTTTTTGCACAATAGAGCACATCACTTCTTTCAGCATTTTTCACCCACTGACTTGAATGGGTGGTGAAAGAACGCACCCAAAACACAAGTATCAGTTTTTGCTACATTTTTTGTGCCTAAACCTGATTCTATAGAAAAGGACTTTTTTTTCCCAATACTAAACTTTATCAGCATGCACAAGAAACAAATCTAGCATGCCAAAACCGCCGCAAAAAACACAAGGAAAACATGCTGTTTTTCTGCAGCTTCTTTCCTGCCAAGAGATCAGGTTTTGCTGCAGAAAAAAAAACACTGAAAAAAAAAAAAAAAAAAGTCTAGTGTGAACTTACCATGAGACAATATTTTATTTCCATTTCCCTTTCACTTTCATTGTGCCATAACACAAATATTTGGCTTGCAGAGACCAGCGCCGCCCCTGCAATAGATGTCACTTGCGGGAGCGGTGCTGGTCTCTGCAAACAGGGTAGTTTTACAACATACTCTCAAGCTATGTTTACACGTTGCGATTTTCTTGCTCTGTTTTTTTTTTCCACCAAAGAAAGCAATGAGTTAGGGCCCCGTCACACATAGCGACTCACCAGCGATCCCGACAACGATCTGACCTTGTCAGGATCGCTCGTGTGTCACTACATGATCGCTGGTGAGCTGCCAAACAGGCAGATCTCAGCAGCGATCAGGACAGCGACACGCGGGTAACAAGCGACGCATGTCGCTTAGTTACCCGCAGTGTACGTTAAGATACCAGCACGCTGGTGCAGGGAGCTGGTAACCAAGGTAAACATCGGGTTTACTTGGTTACCAGGCTCCAGCTCGCTGGTCTCCCGCCTGTCACATGCAGCGATGCGTGCTGGCCAGCGGGAGACCAACGATCAAAAAAATGTCCAGGCCATTCGAGCACGATCAGCGATACCCGGCGGGGGGGCCGGTCGCTGATAAGTGTCACACACAGCGATCTCGCTGGTGAGATCGCTGTTGCATCACAAAACTTGTAACTCAGCATCGATCTCGCTAGCGAGATCGCTGTGTGTGACGGGGGCTTTAGTGAAAAAAAGCTGGTAGTTTTAGTACAGTTTAAATTAGTGATATTTGTTAACGTAAACAAAGCCTGATCAGCTCTATGCACTGCCAATGTCTTAAGTAAACTATGCAAAACGAATGCAGTTGTGATTTTTTTCATATGAACTTTGGTGGCTTAACACCTTGCATTGTTCATGCTTGATCCTGAAAACGCAGCAAGAAAGGCAGCAAAAAATCCTGCTTTTTGCTTGCAGCTTTTTTACTGCCAAGAGAATAGGTTTTAACTGCAGAAAAAAATGCAAACAAGCCATGTGTGTATATAGCTCTGGTGACATCTCGTTACTACTGATCTGAGTTGGAGAGAAGATGCTGTCTTTGTGCACATTACACAGCGCACAGCTGAGGGACGAGCCCCTGAAATGAAGGTCACTAATGATGTTTCGTTTCAGGGAGGAGACAGAGGTTGCGGCTCAGTCCTCTGATGACACTTCGTCTGAGTATCCCCGTATGAAGTTAGACAGTGTAATTTGAGAAGGATACGGAAATTTTAATTCAAGTAAATTACAAAATAGTTTATATTATAGCACTAAATAAACAGTGCTCCGCATTTGATTGTTAACCTAGTAAATGCTGCTGTCAATCTCGGACAGCGGCATTTAACATGCGCCGACATGCACACACGTCAATCTCTGATGTGATTGTGTGTCGCCGATAGTTGTCCTGACAGCCGAGGGTCAGCTGATGACCCCCCAGTGCCTGTTATTAAGAAGCTCCTTAGAAAGCCTGTGACCAAGCTTCAAAGGAGACCGCGATTTCTGCTAGATGCCAACAATAACAGTGAAAAGTGTATAAAAAAAAGCCCTAAAAGTTGAAATTACCCACCTTTTTCCCATTGAAAAAAGGAGATTTTGGTGTACTCACCGTAAATCTCTTTCTCGTAGCCTCTAATTGGGGGACACTGAACCATGGGTGTTATGCTGCTGTCCATTAGGAGGCGACACTATGCATTATCTGAAAAAGATTAACTATGGCTCCTCCTCTGCAGTATACACCCCTGGACGGCGTCAGCCTTCTCCAGTTTCGTGCAAAAGCATTAGGAGAACGTTAACAGAAATAACATAACCATGCCTGTAATAAGGCCACCATGTAAGAGCTCCAAGAACAATATGAGAACTCAACCGTAACAATGGCCCGTAAGGGCAACAGGGTGGGAGCTGTGTCTCCCAATTAGAGGCTAAGAGAAAGAGATTTTACGGTGAGTACACAAAAATCTCCTTTACTCTGTCGCCTCATTGGGCGACACAGAACCATGGGACGTCCCAAAGCAGTCCCTGGGTGGGAAGCAATGGACGAATATTGTGCAGACAGGTCCCTAAACTTGGGGCACTGCCGCCTGCAGAACCAGTCTACCAAGGCTCGCATCCGCTGAGGACTGGGTATGAACTCTGTAGTGTTTCGTAAACGTGTGTAAGCTAGTCCAAGTGGCCGCCTTACACACCTGTTGTGCCGAATGGCCCAGGAGGCCCCTACTGCCCGCGTAGAGTGTGTCGTGATACCGGCCGGAAGAGGAAAATTGTTAAGGCGGTAAGCCTCTTGTATGGTGGACTTGATCCACCTGGCAAGGGTAGCTTTGGAAGCCGGCAGACCCTTGCGAACGCCTTCCGGAAGAAGGAAAAGGGAATCAGACTTCCGGAAGGGTGCAGTCCTAGACACGTATACACGCAATGCCCTGACGAGGTCAAGCGTATGCAGAGCCTTCTCCACTCTATGAACCAGAAACGGGCAAAGGGATGGCAGTGAAATTTCCTCATTGAGGTGGAAGTTGGACACAACCTTCTTAAGGATGGATGGGACTGTACTGAGAACCACCTTGTCCTGGTGAAAGGCTAGGAAGGGCCGTCTGCAGGAGAGTGCTGACAATTCAGACACCCTGCGAAGCGAGGTGATTGCCACCAGAAAAAAACACCTTCTGTGATAGAATGCGGAGTGGGACTTCCTTAAGGGGTTCGAAAGGTGTTGCCTGCAATGCTGTCAGGACCAGGTAGAGGTCCCACGTTTTCAGTGGACATCTGTAGGGGGGAACCAATAGGGAAACCCCCTGGAGAAAGGTCCTTATTTGCGGCTTGTTAGCGATGCGCCTCTGAAAAAGCACTGAGAGCGCTAACACCTGGCGTCCAGGCCCGATTGGAGAAAGCCAAGGACTTTTGGGAGGGAATAAGGGAGTGGAATCTGGCCGCAAGATTCGCACCAGGTGAAGAAAGCTCTCCAGGTACGGTAATAAATCTTGGCGGAGGCTGGCTTCCGTGCCCTGACCATGGTTCTAATGACGTCCGTTGAGAGTCCTGCCTGGGTTAGAACCCAGGTCTCAAGGGCCACGCCGTAAAATTGAGAGCCCCTGAGTTCTGGTGGAAGAACGGGCCTTGTGACAGAAGATCGGGACTGTCGGGGAGACGCCATGGGACGTCTGCTGTAAGTTGTACGACGTCGGCGTACCATGTACGTCTGGGCCAGTCTGGCGCGATCAGGATGGTTGGAACTCCCTCGTGTTTGATCTTCCTCACGACTCTGGATATCAGGGGGAGAGGTGGAAAGATGTACAGAAGCTGGAACTGGGTCCAGTCCTGAACCAGGGCATCTGCTCCGAGCGACCGTGGATCGCGTGTCCTGGCCATGAAGTTGGAGACCTTGGCATTGAGATGGGATGCCATTAGGTCCACGTCCGGGGTCCCCCAGCGATGGTAGATCTGTCGAAAGATTTCGGGATGGAGAGACCACTCTCCCGAGTCCATTCCTTGTCTGCTTAGGAAGTCGGCTTCCCAGTTGTCCACACCCGGAATGTGGACCGCAGAGAGTACCGACCTCGTGTCTTCCGCCCAATGGAGGATATGTGCCACTTCTCTCATCGCCTGGGTACTGCGGGTCCCGCCTTGGTGACTCACATATGCCACTGCCGTGGCATTGTCCGACTGTACTCTGATATGAGAGGCTGCCAGTAAGTGACGAAAGGCTCTCAATGCCAGGAAGATGGCCCGAATTTCCAAGACGTTGATGGGCATGTTCGCTTCCACTGGCGACCACTTGCCCTGTGCCCTGTGATGCAGGTGCACCGCACCCCAATCTGTCAGGCTCGCGTCGGTGGTCAGGACCTTCCATTGACCTGAGGGAAAGGATTTTCCCGTTGCCAGTGAGGTTGGCTTGAGCCACCAGTGCAGGGACCTCCTGGTTGCCAATGTTAGCCGGAACTCCCTGTCGAGGGAGAAAGGATTCCAGTCCCAGGACTTGAGGATGGCTAGTTGAAGAGGCCTGAGGTGAAACTGGGCAAATGGTACCGCCTCCATTGCTGCTGCCATCCTGCCAAGGACTCTCATGGCAAACCGGAGAGATCGGGGGGGGATTGCGGAGGAGCATGTGAACTCCTAGACGGAGAGCCAGTGTCTTGTCTCTGGGAAGGAGCACCAGACCCCTGGAGGTGTCAAATATCATCCCCAGGAAGGTCAGAGACTGACTCGGGGTAGTCGATGACTTTTGTAAGTTGACTAACCAGCCCAGGCGACTCAGAGTGTTGATTGTGATTGAGACACTGACCTCGCAGTCCTTGAAGGTGGAAGCCTTGATGAGAAGGTCGTCCAGGTATGGAACGACTACTATGCCTCTGGAGTGTAGAACGTCCATGGTGGCAGCCATGACCTTGGTAAATGTTCTGGGAGCCGTGGCGAGTCCAAACGGGAGAGCCGCGAACTGGTAGTGGTCCTGGTCGATTGCGAACCTGAGAAATCTCTGATGGGTGGGAGCAATTGGTATATGCAGGTATGCGTCCTGTATGTCTATGGAGGCGAGATATTGTCCTTGCTCCATGGACGCAATGATGGACCGAAGGGACTCCATGCGAAAATGACGAATTCGTACATACTTGTTGAGTTGTTTTAGGTCTAGTATGGGCTGGACGCTGCCTCCTTTCTTGGGGACTACGAAGAGATTGGAGTAGAACCCTCGGAAACGTTCAGCCGCGGGAACCGGTACTACGACTCCTGCTTGAAGGAGAGAGGAAACCGCTTGGTGGAAAGCACGAGCCTTTTCTGGCGGTTTTGGTGGAACAGAGAGGAAGAACCAGTTCGGTAGCCTGGAAGTGAACTCTATCTTGTATCCGGAAGACACTATTTCCCTGACCCACCTGTCTTCTGTAATAGGCAGCCAGACTTGCTGAAAGAGTAGAAGTCGTCCGCCTATGGGTGGGGTGTCTTCCGGAGTTCGTGAGTCATGATGAGGAGAAATTCTGAGGTTTTCCTCCTTTGGGCTTTGCCTGGCCTGTTTTCAACTGCCAGTTCCTGTCTGGCCTCTGCGCAGCCCGTGGGTTGTCTCTGCGTGGAGAGCGGTTACTATTTTGTGCTGGACGCGAGGCGGACCAGCCCGAAGAATTCCGAAAGAATCCGAATTGTGTTTGGTTACGCCGTTTGAACGTGCGTTTAGGTTTTAGTTGAGGGAGAGAGGTACTCTTACCCCCAGTAGCATTGGATATCATGGTGCCCAACTTTTCACCGAAAAGCCGTCCACTGAGGTACGGGAGATGTGTGAGGGACTTCTTTGAGGCCGCATCCGCTTTCCATTCCCGCAGCCAGAGGATACGCCGAATCGTGATGGCGTTTGATGCTATCCCCGCTACACCTCTTGCGGAATCCAGGGCTGCATGAAGCATGTAATCTGCTACCACTGCTTTGAACCGCTTGGTCCGACAGCTCATGATTTGAAGCTTGGAGGCCAGTTTGCAATTTTTTGGCCCAAGCCAGAATGGCCTTGGCCGCCCATACTGAAGCGAACGCGGGAGCCAGGGAGGCCCCTGCCGCCTCGAAAACTGAACGAGCCATGCGTTCTACCTGCCGGTCTACCGCGTCCCTGAGGGTTGAGCTATCTGGCAGTGATAGGAGGGTCTGTGCTGCTAGCCTAGAGACTGGGGGGTCCACTTCGGGTGGATCTGTCCACTCCTTGGTGTCCTTTTGCTTTGTGGGAAGGGGTACCTAGCCTCCAAATATTTGCGATTGGTGAATTTCTTCTCAGGCTGCGAAAACTGCATAGTAAGGATCACCTGAAATTCCGGGTGGTTAGAGAAGACCTTAGGTGGTTTCAGAACACCTTCAAAGCAAATCTTGTGTTCTGGGGCTTCCGGAGTTGGATCGGAAATGTCCAGCACCCGATGGATGGAAGAGATTATGTCCTCAATTAGCGCTGTATTACTAGGGGGACAAGGGACCAGAGACCGCTCCGTTTCTTTGTCTGAGTCGGAGTCACAGATGCCTTCTGAATCCTGCGTATCGCTGAGGCATTCCCTGGTGGGCGAGCTGGGGCGAAGGCCTTCTGTCGTCGGGGATCGCTGTGGAGATCTGCGTTGTCTGTCTCTGGTAGGGGACGGTCTAGGTGACCTGGAACTACGGTGTCTCTCCCTAGAGGGGGATGACCGTGTGCTATGGGATGACGCAGAGGAACGCGACGTGTGGGTGCGCTTACGTCTGGGAGAGCCAGAAACGGCCTGTCCCTGAGTGGAGCTGTCCCTTTGCTGGGTAACGCTCATAGCCGAGACATGACCCTGCAGAGCCTGGAGCAATGTGAAGGTTAGGTTATCTATGGACTGCGACATCTGGGTAGCCCATTCAGGTGTTGAAGTAGCCGCTGAAGCATTGGTAGGAGCCTCTTGGGGTTCTGACCCAGTATTCTGGATACAGTCCTGACAGTGCGGGTATGTGCTGCCACTGGGGAGAGTGGTTTTGCAGGCTGTGCAGAATGCATAAAAGCAGTCCTGCCTGGTTCTCTTGGACCTTGAGCCCGGCATAGTGCACAGAGTGCGGGAGGGCTGGCTATGAGAGGGCCCTACAGGGGTGGCTATGCAGGGAAAAACCTATAGGAGAGCCTTACAGGGAATCCGGATTCACAGCCGAGTAAAAAATCCGAGCTGTGATCTTACCCCACCAGCGTGCCCCTAGGTCCAGCGTCGAAGATCCACAGTCCTGTGCCCCCCAGAGACTGGCTGGCGTGGTGCTGCTGATGCCTGCAGCAGAAATGGCCATCGAGAGGATGAGGAGGGAGAAGAAGGGGGCGGAGAGCTGAGAAAGAGCGCGCAGAGATGTGTAAAAATGCGCCCTTTCTGTCTCGATCCGCCCCTTCTATGACACTGTAGAGTGTCATATTTGTCATCCGGGGGGCGGGCCGGGGGGGGCGGAGAGGAGGCCGAAGCCATGGCCTAAATTAGTTACCGATGCCCAGAAATGGCTCCAGGCCGGCGCGGAAGTCCGGGAGGGGGTCAGATCTGAACCGGACCCCCCCGGATTGAAAGGCAGGATAGCGGTGAGGCCATAATCGGAAGCGGGGCCCTGTGATGGGTCCCCCTGAGCTGCTATGGAGCTGGTGCTGCCGCAGAGACAGGGGCGCAGGGAGCCCTGTGTCTGTATGTGCCATGCCTGCCTGCACCCCCCCCGGCCCTGACAGGAGCCCGCAGCTGGGCTGGGGTCCCTGGATACTGTGAGCTACAGATTGCCGTGGTACAGACCCTACCTGAGGGGTCTCAACCTAATTCCCCCAGAGGGGGATTAGGGAGGGTGCTGCTGTCACCATCAGGGGGCTTCCTCCTCGCCTCAACCTCAACTCAAGACCAAAAGGAATTGGGGAAGGAGGGGGGTCTCGACTTCGAACCAGCACCCGCAGCACTGGGGAAGGAGCGACATGGGGAACAGCCATCTCAACCGGGCACCCCATTATAGGGGGCCGAGGAAGGAGCCATGCCGGGAGTCTCACAGGAGACCCACTTTTCTTCATCTGTCATCCGGAAAAAAAAAAAAAAAAACGTAGTGAAAAAGAGAAAAAAATTCTTTAGGTGTGTCTCCTATGCGACACGAAGCAAAAACTGGAGAAGGCTGACGCCGTACAGGGGTGTATACTGCAGAGGAGGAGCCAGAGTTAATCTTTTTCAGATTATGCATAGTGTCACCTCCTAGTGGACAGCAGCATAACACCCATGGTTCTGTGTCCCCCAATGAGGCAACAGAGTAAAAGATATTAAAATTATTGAAAAAAATATACGTGGCATCAGTGTTCAGAAAAGTGTGATTTAGTAAAATATGAAAACAATTAACCTGATCAATAAACACCGTAAATGGAAAAAGAAGGACGCCAAAATTACAATTTTTTTGGTAGCTGCAATTCTACAAAATTGCTGTAGCAAGTGATCAAAAAGTCACATCTATCCTAAAATGGTATTAATAAAAATGTCATCTCGCCCGGCAAAAAATAAGCCATTGTTCCATCAGCCGAAAAATAAAAAAACTAAAATAATAAAACTGGACATGTTGGAAATTGGCGTAATCATATTGATGAGGAGAACCATATTACATAGTCATTTTTACCACAAAATATACTCTGCAAAAACAATTCCCAAAAAACTGTCAGAATTGCGTTTTTTCATCATTTTACAGGAAACTATATGGTTAAATGAATTGTGTCATTCAAAAGTACCAGTTACCCCACAAAAAACAAGATTGGATATGTCTATATAAAAAGTAATTGGACAATTATCTCAATATCATTTTAATGGGCTATATGGGATGTTCCCTCGTTAATTTTTCATCAATTAAGCAGGTAAAAGGCCTGAAGCTGATTCCAGCTGTAGCATTTGATTTGGAAGCGGTTGCTGTGAACCCACAACATGCAGTCAAAGGAGGTCTCAATGGAATAGAAAAACTATTATTAAGCTGAAAAAAAGAAGACATCCATCAGAGAGATAGTAGTAATGTTAGGAGTGGCCAAATCAACAGTTTGGTACATTTTGCAAAAATGAAAAGGTTTGGGAGCTCAAAAAGGCCTAGATGTCCACAAAAACAAGAGAAGTGGATGCTCGCAGAATCCTTTCCATGGTGAAAAAAAACCTTCACATCCCCCAAGTGAAAACACTCTCCAGGGAGTTGGTGCTTCAGTATCCAAGTCTACCATAAAGAGAAGATGAGCAAATACAGAGGGTTCACCACAAGGTGCAAACCATTAATCAGGCTTAAAAATAGAAAGTCCAGATTAGACTATGCCAAAAAACATCAAAGAAGCCAGTCCAGTTCTGGAAAAGCATTCTGTAGACAGAGGAAATTAAAATCAACCTGTACCAGAATGAGGAGATGGAATATGGAGAAGGTTTGGAGTGGCTCATAATCCAAAGCACACCACATCCTTACATGGTGGAAGCAGTGTGATGGCTTGGACATGCATGGCTTCTTATGGCACTGGGTCACTAGTGTTTTTTGATGATGTGACTGAAGACAGAAGCAGACAGATGAATTCAGAAGAATTCTGAAGTGTACAGGGCGATACTTTCTGGTTGATTGGACGGCACTTCTCAGCACAGATGGATAATGACCCAAAAACATACTGCTAAAGCAACCCAGCAGTGTTTTTGAGGCATAGAAGTGGAAGAGTGGAGTGGCAATGGCCGAGTCAGTCAATCAGATCTCAACCCCATTGAGTAGTATTTCACATGCTTAAGACAAAACTTGAGTCAGAAAAACCCACACGTAAAGGCCTGGCAAAAAATCATAAGGTAGGAAAACCAGCGTTGGGTGATGTCCATGGCTTCCAGACGTCAGGCTGTCATTGCCTGCAAAGGGTTCTCTACAAAGTATTAAAAATGAATATTATACATGATAAAGCTAATTTGTCCAATTACTTTTGAGCCAATGAAATGAGAAGGTTTTGAAGAAAAATGTGAATGTAGCCCATTCACTATCTGAGAATAACCCTTCATTAAACTCCACCGCACCCAACAGCACCACAAATACTGACTGGTGATCAGCTCATGCAGCCTATATCTATCCCCCAACCCCCTCAAGATGGCTGGACCATCACTGTAAATACGCACCTTTACTTTGTGTCTACCCCCCCACCTATTGTGTCGTCCTATTTTGCTTTAATCATTGTATTATCTTTAACGTTATTACTTATGACTTGTGTATGAACTGTTAAACCGTAAAGCCCTGCAAAATATGTTGGTGCTATATAAATAAAGATTATTATTTTGTCGCAATTCCTAAAAGTTTCACAGGATATTTTTGCTCAACCCCTTTGATTAAACCTGAAAGTCTACATTTCAATTGCATTTCAGTTGTTTTATTTTAAATAAAAAAACAGTGGCCTGCAGAGCTGAAATCACCAAGATTCGGCCACTGTCCAAATATTTTTGTCCCTAAATGTATATTGCTAGCATACACAAAGTACAATCGGTAGTAAAGACTCGTCTTACCTGCACTCGATGTACAGACTACTAATTTTGCAGTGGCACTTAGTCCTGATCATCTGAATACATGGTGGACAGTCCTCAGGGTGACACGGTAAGGTGCAGTGATGGGGGCACCCTGCTGGCCGTGGCTTTGTGCATCCTTCTTCACACATAAAACACTCTCGACCACACTAGAAGACATACGTGGTTATATTGTAAGATCTAGGTTTTTAAAAGTATGTTTTAGCCCTTCATGTTTTGATAATTGATTTTTGCCTTGAATGGCGACAGTAAAAAATTTCCCATGTCATCTACTTTCACATATCAACATGTTAGGTTATCGCTGGAACTTGATGGACGCATGTCTACCTTCACAAGTTATAAGTATGAAGACATGGACTTTAAACCATTTTATATTTCATTCGATGGCAAATTTTCAAAACAGGTAATGTGTAGAGCGGACGTAAGCCATGTATTTATCCTATCCGGTACATGGCGTAATGACATTTCAGAATATTATACACCAATTGTCACCTTCTCTTTGTTGCCATTATCTTCGGTAACGTTATGACATTCTCTTGCACAAGAGTGATTGCCACACGGAAGCAGGCGGCCACATGGTCTTTTGCAGGAAAATGGGCCAGCAGCATGGCAGGGTAAGAGGCTCACCTGAGGGGACCAAAACCAACCCAACGATTAGCTTATGCATCAATTAAAACATTCTACTTTACTATTGCTAATGACAGGTTGAAAATGATTCACCAAGACATGATATATGATCCTTATGATAGACATAAGTTGAGCTGATGTTGAAGTAGTGGTCACACCGGAGCGGTGGTGTCTGTGAGGCCAAATACACCTTCAACCCCATAAATAGACACCAGTATTAAGAGTGGTGCATCGTAGGTGGGGTTGTCCCATGTAAATCACAAATTAACTTCCATATATGACAGCGCTATAGACAGACTGTGACGGCACATGCCTACTTACAAGGGATATCTCCCGCCAGTCAAGCTATAGATGGAGAACCATATATGAAGGAGGAGGTAGCAAGATAATCTGCATACGTTTTCTCCATAGAATAATGCATGAAAACAAGTCTCTACCTACCCCATGTCTCTTCAAATCAGTCAGTCAATCCTCAATTTTTACTACAAGGTAAAAAGTAACACTCGATTGCCAATTTATTTGCAAATTTCCAGGAGGAATAACATAGGAAGGAGCCAACAGGGAGATCTAGGAAAAATGCTCTTCTATTGTTTATGGTTGCAAGAGTACAAATCAGAATCTAGAAAAATACAGGTAGAATATTTTTGTATAAAGAAAAAAAAAAACACGCAACTACATGTAAGGACGAGGCCTGTTTTGGCTTTAAAGGGAAGGTGCCGTGTTTTTTCATAACTTAATGTAAAAAAGAAAATAGTATAAACAGATATTGTCCCCTAAGCTTGACTCAGTGGTGTGTATGGATTTTGTTTTTTTTTGTAGTAATGCAGCCACTGGGGGCTGCCATCTTACCTCTCTGGCTGCTGAACGACACTTTCCATGCTCATTTACGGCAGTCCATGGGCATAAGAGACAATAGTCAGCTGCCGACCCTATCTCTTTCATTGCAGCAGCATCAGGAGTGAACTGGGCACTCCTCTGTGGGCAGCTCAATTCACAGCTATAGGTGTGGCCAGGCGCCATCTTATTAGAGCCCAGTGCGTTCCTTTTAGATTAGCTCCATTTACACTCCATTGCAAGCCCTGGAAGCTGTACTATTCCAGCATAACAGGGCTTGGATGTTCACTCTGCACATACCAGCTGTAGGAGAGGAACCAGGACGAGCTGCTGGAGACCGAGCTGCTCTTTCCAAAACACACGGCCAGCTGCAGCCCCTGCTCTTGCAAAACATAGGAGCTGCTCCCTGCTGTTTCAAAACACTTGGCAATCTGCTGGACATCTAATCCTCTCCTGTGTGATACTGACTGCCGAGCCGTGTATCTAATCCTATCCTGTGTGATACTGACTGCTGAGCCGTGTATCTAATCCTCTCTTGTGTGATACTGACTGCTGAGCCGTGCATCTAATCCTCTCTTGTGTGATACTGCCTGCTGAGCCGTGTATCTAATCCTATCCTGTGTGATACTGACTGCTGAGCCGTGTATCTAATCCTCTCCAGTGTGATACTGACTGCTGAGCCATGTAGCTAATCCTATCCTGTGTGATACTGATTGCTGAGCCGTGTATCTTATCCTATCCTGTGTGATACTGACTGCTGAGCCGTGTATCTAATACTATTCTGTGTGATACTGCCTGCTGAGCCGTGTATCTAATCCTATCCTGTGTGATACTGACTGCTGAGCCATGTATCTAATCCTATCCTGTGTGATACTGCCTGCTGAGCCGTGTATCTTATCCTATCCTGTGTGATACTGCCTGCTGAGCCGTGTATCTAATACTATTCTGTGTGATACTGCCTGCTGAGCTGTGTATCTAATCTTATCCTGTGTGATACTGACTGCTGAGCCGTGTATCTAATCCTATCCTGTGTGATACTGTGTGCTGAGCCGTGTATCTAATCCTATCCTGTGTGATACTGACTGCTGAGCCGTGTATCTAATCCTCTCCTGTGTGATACTGACTGCTGAGCCGTGCATCTAATCCTCTCCTGTGTGATACTGCCTGCTGAGCCGTGTATCTAATCCTATCCTGTGTGATACTGACTGCTGAGCCGTGTAGCTAATCCTATCCTGTGTGATACTGATTGCTGAGCCGTGTATCTTATCCTATCCTGTGTGATACTGACTGCTGAGCAGTGTATCTTATCCTATCCTGTGTGATACTGACTGCTGAGCCGTGTATCTTATCCTATCCTGTGTGATACTGACTGCTGAGCCGTGTATCTAATACTATTCTGTGTGATACTGCCTGCTGAGCCGTGTATCTAATCCTATCCTGTGTGATACTGACTGCTGAGCCGTGTATCTATTCCTATCCTGTGTGATACTGACTGCTGAGCCGTGTATCTAATCCTATCCTGTGTGATACTGTGTGCTGAGCCGTGTATCTAATCCTATCCTGTGTGATACTGCCTGCTGAGCCATGTATCTAATCCTATCCTGTGTGATACTGCCTGCTGAGCCGTGTATCTAATCCTATCCTGTGTGATACTGACTGCTGAGCCGTGTATCTAATCCTATCCCGTGTGATACTGCTCTCCTGAAATACACTGTGCTGCTGTCACCCTGCTCCTCCCCCATATATCTCCCTCTGTGACCCCCAATAGACCAGCACACTGCTCTCCTGAAATACTCTGTGCTGCTGTCACCCTGCTCCTCCACCATATATCTCCCTCTGTGCCCCCCATAGACCAGCACCCTGCTCTCCTGAAATACTCTGTGCTGCTGTCACCCTGCTCCCAGAATCCTTGCTGTCTGCCATCCTCGGTGACCGAAGACCCCATTCCTCTCCTCAGATCCCGTCCTGGCGATGTGTGAAAGCGAGGCGACAGGGGCCTGATATATGGTGGAAGGAGCAGGGCGACAGCAGCACAGAGTATTTCAGGAGAGCAGTGTGCTGGTCTATGGGGGGCACCCTGTTCGGTGCCAGGGACTGTACATAGAGCGCTGTGTTTTATACACATGGATGGACCGTCTGCTTGTCTGCTCCACAGAAATCCAGGAAACATTTCTGCTGATTGGTGACCTGTTCTGATCCAGACTTTGCATGCAAAGACAGTCAGTAACTTTGCAGGCCCCAGCAAAATGGCTGCTCACTATGTTCCTAAATGTCATCCTCTCTTTTCTCTTAGCAAACACCCAGAAGGGGAGGAGAGGAGTGACACCACACCCATGTCAGCAGATTCCGCCCATAATTACTGCAGGGCAGTAATGTGAGCTAGTTGCACTAGGTTTTTGTGCCAAACTTCAGTAGCTGCTCCCCCTAGTGTTAGCAAGTGGAAATGCCAAACTTTTTAAAATTATTTTTCATATTTTACAAAATTAAAAGCAAATGATAATATTTTTTAAGAAAATGTAAACATTAATTCTTCACATTTTTTCAATTGCTGAAAAAAAAATTTTTGGATGGCACCTTCCTTTTAAGTAATTTTGGCTCTGCGGAGGACTATTATTCAGGGCTGTGGAGTCGGTAAGCCAAACCTGCGACTCCGACTCCTCAATTTCCCTTACACCGACTCCGACTCCAACTCCGACTCCCACACATATTGCTTATATTTGAGTGAAAAATTTATTGTAGTACAATGTGAACCTCAGACATTTAATCATTTTTATGATCCAATAATCAAGATATTTAGATAGAACAGAATATATATTGGTGTACTACCCGGTTTTCATTCTTTTTGGTACAGATACGATATGGATAGACAGATATGGATAAATGGATAGATAGAACAGATTTCTAATCTGCTTTTGCTATTGAAAACATTATCTATGAGCTCAAAAACCTTTCAGGTGATGCGGTTTTTTAAAAAGATGATCAGCTTTTGCAGCTGAAAAACGTATCCTCAAAAAACACAGGAAAAACGCTGTGTGTGAATGTAGCCTTAGATCAGGAATAGAACAGCCATTTATAGGACATTTCATAACTTTCCCAAACTCCTATGAAAAAATATTCAGCACATCCTGCATTGAATTACTGTACCCAATTTATTATATATTTTAGGAGTCGGAGTTGCTCCATTTTATACCGACTCCAACTCCGACTCCACCAAAATGAGCACCGACTCCACGACTCCGACTCCACAGCCCTGCTATTATTATTATTTATTTATATAGCGCCATTAATTCCATGGTGCTGTACATGAGAAGGGGGGTTACATACAAAGTTATAGATATCGTTAACAGTAAACAAATTTACAATGACAGACTGGTACAGAGGGGAGAGGACCCTGTCCTTGCGAACTTACATTCTACAGGATAATGGGAAAGAGACAGAAGGTTGGGGGTGCAGCAGCTCTGGTGGTGATGAGGCGGCAGCTCAGGCGGTGGTGAGGCGGCAGAATGGTTATTGCAGGCGGTAAGCTTTCCTGAAAAGATGGGTTTTCAGGTTTCGTTTGAAGGATCCGAGTGTGGTGGATAATCGGACGTGTTGAGGCATGGAATTCCAGAGGATGGGGGATATTTGGGAGAAATCTTGTAGGCGGTTGTGTGAGGAACGAATAAGTGTGGAGGAGAGTAGGAGGTCTTGGGAGGATCGAAGATTACGTGAGGGAAGATATTGGGAGATTAGTTCAGATATATAGGGAGGGGACAGGTTGTGGATGGCTTTGTAGGTCAGTGTTACTAGTTTGAACTGAATTCGTTGGGGAATTGGGAGCCAATAGCGGGATTTGCAGAGGGGGAGACAGGGGAGTAGCGAGGAGAGAGGTGGATTAGTCGGGCAACAAAGTTGAGGACAGACTGGAGTGGCGCAAGAGAGTTAGCAGGGAGGCCACAGAGGAGAGTGTTGCAGTAGTCAAGGCGGGAGATGATGAGGGCATGTACAAGAGTTTTAGTAGATTGAGGGCTGAGAAAGGGACGGATTCTGGAAATATTTTTGAGTTGGAGGCGACAGGAGGTGGCAAGAGTTTGGAGGTGTGGTTTGAAGGACAGGGCAGAGTCAAGAGTTACTCTGAGGCAGCGGATTTCATGTGCAGGAGAGAGCGTGATGTCGTTTACCATAATAGATAGATCGGGTAGGGAAGATACGTGAGATGGAGGAAAGATAATGAGTTCAGTTTTGTCTACATTGAGTTTTAGGAAGTGAGAGGTGAAAAAGGAGGATATGGCTGATAGACACTCCAGTATTCTGGACAGCAGAGAGGTGACATCTGGGCCAGAGAGGTAGATCTGAGTGTCATCCGCATATAGGTGGTACTGGAAGCCATGGGATTTTATGAGTTTTCCTAGGCCAAGGGTATAGATGAAAAAAAGTAGGGGCTCCAGGACAGAGCCTTGGGGGATTCTAACAGAGAGAGAGAGGGCGGGATGAGGAGGTAGTGTGGGATTGGGAAACGCTGAATGTGCGGTCAGGAAGGTATGAGGCAATCCAGGACAGGGAAAGGTCTTTGATGCCAAGGGAAGAAAGAATCTGTAGCAGTAGGCAGTGGTTGACTGTGTCGAAGGCAGAGGACAGGTCGAGAAGGAGGAAGATGGAGAACTGTATGTTAGCTTTGGCTGTGAGTAAGTCATTAGTAATTTTGGTCAGGGCAGTTTCAGAGAAGTGGTGGGGGTGGAAGCCAGATTGCAGAATGTCAAGGAGGGAGTTAGATGAGAGGTGGGAGGAAAGTTGAGCATGGAAATGCTGTTCAAGGAGTTTGGAAGCAAACGGGAGCAGTGATATGGGGCGATAGCTGAGCACAGCAGTTGAGTCAAGGTTTGTTTTTTTTTGAGGATGGGTGTAATGGTGGCATGTTTGAAGGCAGAGGGGAAGGTACCAGAAGATAACGATAGGTTGAAGAGATGGGTTAGGGCTGGGATGAGCGTGTTAGTGAGGTTGGGGAGCAGGTGGGAAGGGATGGGGTCAAGTGCACAGGTGGTGAGGTGTGGTTTGGAAAGGAGATGAGTAAGCTCACCTTCAGTTATGTTGGAGAGGGAGGTTATTAGGGAAGAGCAGAGGTCTGGTATGTGGGGTGTGCAATAGGCAGGAAGTGTACATGTTCTATTCTTACGCGTACCACTGCATGACGTTTACATCCTTCATGGAGCACAAGTTCACAAGTGCTCATTAAGTCTTATAACATTAAGGGACTAAAATTACAGATCTGCACTAGAGTTGGTGGCCGATTCACAGGACCAGTGAGCTCCTCTGACCTTCCAACACCTCCGGCTCCTCTCTTGTTTAGACAGCCTGTCAGAAAGTGATCACTGCAGCATGACGCAGGTGACGTCACGACCAGCCACTCAACAGAAGAGTCCCGATGCCCTTAGAAAAGAGGTGATTCTCTGAGCTCCCGTCCAGTTGTCAGAGACTACTGTTGCGGTCTTTGGACCAAGTCTTGCACATCAATCAGCACCAAATCTAGTCTATCACCCATTGTACATAGACCAGGGGTGTGCGGCTTTATCTTGTCTAGGTGATGCGTTTCAGCTGTCAATCCTAACTGACCTACTAGTCATCAACTATCCTGTTAACACGCAATACCACCTCACAACCGGGATACACCTTTATGTTCTCAATTAAATTAGCTTTACTTACATAAAAGTTGGCGCTCACATTGCCAGTGTAAGATGGTGTCTTTATGGAAAATATTTTAATTATTACTCCTGCCAATATTTTAATTATCACTCCTGCCATGGGCTGCACTTTGTTCATGTGTAACTAAACTTTAGGTAATAAGTGTACCCATTGGATAAAGCTGCAGTTATTTCATTTTTAACTTTTCCTCTTGGGCATTTTACATGACCTGAGAAGTGTATAATATTCCCTTTCAATGGTCATGTATGTTCAAAATGCTCCAAGTCGTAGCAAACAAAGGGAGATTTCTTACATTTCACAATACACAAATTGTATTGCAAAAGGTCATTTGATTAACGTGAATAAACAAGAATACAAGTAATAAATTACTCATCTCGTCTGCTGACCCAACGTAAAACCTAAATGCCCAATTAAGCTTTCACAAAATGCCGCTTTGTAAAAACCACTGATACCTCACATATTGCCAAAAATCAAAGGCAGACGTACTAGGAGAGGAACTCTAGAAACACACTGCCTCTGCCGGAGATTTGATAGGTGATTAGGTCATATCCTGTAGCTTACAGGAAGTCAGAGACTGACTTCCTGTGTACGCACTAGAGCAAGTGCTTGATTGGTGGTCCGACTAAAATCACATAATACAGTTGTCCAAAAAGAAAGACTCAAAATGTATGGATGAAACACATGACATTATATATGTGCAAATAAAAATCTCTGCAGTGCTGCAGTAATTCTGTGGAATCAGGGCTGACGGATGAATGAACTTTGGGAACGCTGTCACCCGTTGACCAGTTGTCCTTCACTAAGCCACTTTTGGTAGGTGCTGCACACTTAGAAACCTTGGTCCTTGTCAAAGTTGCTCAATTCTTGCACTCGGTTTTTGTGACTCCAACATATAATTTTAAAGAACGGACTGTTACATAATATATGCATCCCCTGGACACCGATATTTTTTTCTGAAGTATATGCGTTCTTTATATTGTCTTTGTCACTGGTGGCCAATTTTTAGGGCTCTAATAAAAGCAGAGAAAAAGAGACAACCAATAAGACGATTCCTCTGATAGGGTTGGCCTCAAGATGGAATTTTCTTAAAGCAACACGTCCAGCCATAATTCCAAAGATTATATGCAAATCACTAGGTAAAGATAATTATCTTCCGTTAATATTCCTCTGCTCTTGCTACTCTCTATCAGGTCAGAATGTGATCTGTATGTCCGTCTCAGCTACAGTGTCTAGGTAGTCAGAGACACCCCCCCTGTCACATCATTGGTTCACACTTCAGCTCTCGCTCCTCCCCCGCCTTTTCTGGTTGGTGTATAAGACAAGTTTATTATAGCAAGGAGAGACATGAAGGACAGAATCAAGGGCAGACATATCATTGGTGCCACCTGTGCAAGCTGCACAAGGCCCAAGAGATAAAGGGGCCCATTTCTGTCTCCAAAGAAGGTGCAATTGTTCATTATTATGACCCTTTGGACTATAAAGTGCCCATATATTGTTCTTGCTGAGGGGCCCTCTTCTGTCTGTGGGCAGAATAATAGTATAGTACAAACAGATTAAATATATTTTTTTTTTTTTTTAAGGTCTGGGCAACGATTATGTGGAAATCTATCATAATCCTAGACATGCTACTAAACAGCCACAACGTCTTTTGCTAAAAACCCAAAATCAATGATTAGCGACACAGATATTGAGAAATTTGATCTCAAGATGTTTAGTGACATGCTTACCTCGTGTTTGCCAAGGCACTCCCTGAAAAACAAACAAACAAAAAAAACAATTCAAGGATTTGTTGAAACAGAAAAAAAGCATGATGGACAATACATATCTGAGATCTGACCACAAGTTTGTCATGAACAGAGCAGCAGACTGGTCTCTGACAGAGCCTGTGTACAAGGAGGAACAGAAGAGCCCAGATCTGGATGCATGAGGGGTTGGCTCCAAACCATACAGGGAGCGGTGTTGTTGATCTTCATTAAGTGTTAAAGAAACTTTTCAGTTTGTCACAATAGTTGCACTGATATCCAATACTCATACTAATACTAGCCTATATAACACCATTGTGCCACTGTGCCTTAATAAAACATGCATGCCCTGGTCCAACCAAACAGCTGCATCAAAAAATGAATTAAAATCAAAGAACATGATACTTACCGACTAAACAAAATATCATACATGTAGATAAATATTTGCATACAGTATATATCTGTGTACACATATACACACATCACCTAACTAAACCAGATCTCACACTTTGCACTGATGAGGGGGTGACAAAACATCGTGCCTGCAGATAAGAGATTCTGATTTTATCCTAACTAGTCATGTGGCAAGGCTTGTTAGTGTCGATTTTGACTTTTAGGATTGCTACTTCCTATAGGTGGCACTAGAGTTCAAGTTCTCTTTCACTTTGAAGAGACAATTTGCATTTCATTTCCCAGAGGAGCATGGCATGGTTTTTAAAGTCTCCTGACATTGGCATGGTGCCTTCTACAAGGAGAAACGTTACCACTTGGATTTAAAGCAATTGGTGAAATCTCGAATACAAAGAGTAAAATTTGTGGTGACATGACAAGCATATATTGTGCTGCAGAGATTTTCAATCCAAATGTGCTACGTTTACGCCCTTGTGTGCACATTCTAAAACACCAATCTCTCAGCAGTTCTATGCTTCCTCATCAAAAGTAAGGATAGAGGCCCTGATCATAATGCTGTGATTGTATTTGTATAGGCCGTGGTTTTTATAAAAAATAACTATAAATTTGGTTCAGCGTTGAAGTCCTTGATATTCTTAATATTCAGGCTCCACATGGCACTGCCCCATGATTACAAGTTGTCTCTATACTAGGGAATGTGCGCACGTCGTCTTCATCAGGCAGGGCTGCTCCAAAACCTTCCTGAAAAAGCACTCAGAAATTACTCAAAAGACTGAATATATGCATTTATATGTAAAACCTACTTGCTGTTCACATGTTGTCTTTTAAAGGGAACCTGTCACCTCTTTTTTGCTCTACCAGCTAAAAATAGCAGTTAATTGAGTGTCAGCTATGCATTCCACAACTTCTTCTGAAACCCCCTGACTCCCCATGTATCACTCATATACCTTTTTTATTGTTCACGTGCTGTATGGTAATGTGTTCGGTCCGGTCCGATGGGTGTTGCTTTGGTTCCCTCACCCCACCTCAACTTGCTGTACGCATTCCTTGCCGTGAATATTGCAGATCGCGTAGAGATTTCGCATGTGCGCATTCAAATGGGATCTCACGTGTGCACAGTATGCTTTGCCCAACAGTGTGCAAAGCCGAAAAGCAGTAGTGCGCATGCGCCGTAGAAGCCAAAGAAGAAAGGTGACGAAGAGGGAGGACAGAAGAGAGAGAACCAGAGCGTGAGGGTGCCGAAGAATGAGGATAGACGCATACAAATGCATGAGGGAGCCAAAGAATGAGGGTGCCAAAAAGCGAGGATAGAAGAGGGACTTTTACATCCCCATCCCAGCCATAAAAAAAAATCTAGCTAAATGATGGCCAAATATTTTCCATTTTGCTTGATTTGTGCACATTGAATAAAAAACACGGGTATTACATACCTGGTAATGTGTTTTTTCATGAGACATGACGGCACCACGAGAGAGGGGATCCGCCCAGCGAGGACAGGAAACCTTCAAGATAAAAGGGGCGGCTCCTCTCTCCGCATCAGTTGTTTTACAGAGCACGAGAGGAACTCCGCAGGTTAGTGTACACATAAATAATACAACTTTAATACTGTTAAATTTCCGACACCAAGGGAGTGTATAATACTAATAATGCACCCAACTAATGACGTGATCAATAGGGCGGGAATATAAGGGTGCCGTCATGTCTCATGAAAAAACACATTACCAGGTATGTAATACCCGTGTTTTTCCATTCTACATGACGGCACCACGAGAGAGTTACAGAGATTTGTATTCTCTTTAGGGGGGGAATCACTGCTTGTAACACTCTTCTCCCGAATGTGAGATCAGAGGTAGCAGATAGGTCTAATCTGTAATGCTTGAAAAAGGTAGACGGAGAGGACCAAGCGGCCGCCTTACAGATTTGGTCGATGGAGGCGTCCGCTCTCTCCGCCCAGGACGTTGCCATGGCCCTCGTGGAATGGGCTTTTAGGCCCTCTGGAACAGCCCTGCCTGCACTACCATATGCTAGTATGATGGCCTCTCTCACCCATCTAGCTATAGTTTGCTTAGAGGCTTTAAGGCCCTTCCTTGCCCCCTGGTATGAAACAAACAGGGCCCTCTGTTTCCTCCAGGGTTTTGTCATCTCTAAATATTGTAGGATACATCTCCTAACATCTAAGCAATGTAGCCTCTCCTCCTCGTTACCGGGGTTAGGACAAAAGGATGGCAAGACTACTTCCTGAGCTCTGTGGAATTTCGACACTACCTTAGGGAGGTATGCTGGGTCTAATCTTAAGACAACTCTATCGTCCATAACCTGAGTGTATGGCGGGTCTGCTGACAGTGCGTGTAAGTCCCCCACCCTACGTGCCGATGTAAGTGCCACTAATAAGGCTGTTTTTAAAGTTAACACTTTATCTGATGTCACGTCTAGTGGTTCAAATGGACTTTCTGTTAGAGATGATAGGACTAAGTTTAGATCCCAGGGAGGAGGTTTAGGAGATGGGACAGAGTTAGCCCTAGTACAGGCCCGGATAAACCTGGCCACCCATCTATCATTTGCTAGGTCATAGTTGAATAATGCTGCCAGGGCTGAAACGTGTACTTTGAGGGTGCTGACAGCTAAGCCCAAGTCTAAACCCCTTTGCAGAAACTCTAGCACTGCCCTCACCGGTTCTTCTCCCTCCCGTATTGGGCCTGAGGTGGACAAAAATTTTCTCCATATTCTCCCGTATATTTTTGTAGTCACTGGCTTTCTGTTACTGATTAGGGTGGAAATTAACCTTTGTGAAAACCCTTTTTTCTCTAACAGTGACCTTTCAAATTCCAGGCTGTCAAATGCAACCTGGAGTTCGGAGGGTGATTGAAGGGACCCTGTGTTAGGAGGTCGTGGTCCTCTGGGAGTACCCATGGGTCCGTCACTGACATCACTCTTAGCCAGTAGAACCACGGCCTTTTTGGCCAAAAGGGAGCTATCATAATTACTCTGGCTCGGTCCTCCCTGATCTTCTTCAGGACTAACGGAATGAGGCATATCGGGGGGAAGGCGTACAGGAGACCTGATGTCCATTTTATCCTGAAGACGTCTACCGCCAGTGGCATGTCTGCTGGACTTAGAGAGCAGAACTTTTGAACCTTTCTGTTGGTTTTTGAGGCGAAGAGATCTATTATGGGTTTCCCCCACATAAGCATAATCCGTTGAAAAATGGACTCTTTTAGGCACCATTCGCCTTGCTTCAACCGGTTCCTGCTCAGAAAGTCTGCCTTCAGGTTGTCCACACCTCGGATATGCAGGGCCGATAATGAGAGAAACTGACGTTCCGCTAGAGTCAGTATTCTTCCCGCTATTTTCATTAATGACCGAGAACGGGTGCCCCCCTGATGGTTCACATATGCTACTGCTGTACGATTGTCTGATAGGACTTTCACGTGATGTCCTGTCAGGTGTGTCAGTAAACCTTCCAGCGCCCTTTCGATGGCTAGCAGCTCCCACTCGTTTGATAGATCTTTTTCGTCCTGAGCCCAAGGATTTTGAAGCCATAGGGTGTCTAGATGGGCTCCCCAGCCCCAGGGGCTGGCATCTGTCGTGACTACTCTGGAGGCTGTATATGTCCAGGGTACTCCCCTTGGAGAGGACTCTATCTGTAACCACCACCTGAGTGACTGGAGTACAGGGTCCGGGATGGTGAGCTTTTGCTCTAACTGCCCCTGAAGCCTCAGATCGTTTTGTAACACACACCACTGAAGTTCCCTTGTGTGAAACTGAGCCCATTTTATTGCTGGTATGCAGGAAGTTAGGGATCCCAACACTGACATGGCTTTTCTCAGAGTCATTACTGGCTTTCTTAATGTTGTCCTGATTAGGTTTTTGATTTTTTCTTCTTTTTCCTCTGGGAGGCGACATTCCTGCACCACCGAGTCTATTGTTAGGCCCAAAAAATTCTGGATCATTGTTGGTTCCAGTTTGGATTTTTTGAGGTTCAGTTGCCAACCCAGAGTCTGAAGTGTCTCCATCACTATCTTGACTTGTTCCTGACAGTGAGAGAAATCTCTCCCCACTATCAGGAAGTCGTCCAGATATGGTATTACCAGGGCATCTTTTTCCCTGAGATGTGCCGAGACCTCCGCAATTAATTTCGTGAAGACCCGGGGGGCTATTGCTACCCCAAAGGGCAGAGCCCTGTATTGAAAGTGATGCCACTAAGATTTTATCTGGACTGCCACCCTGAGATATTTGCGGTCTTGCTGCCGGATCGGGACATGATAGTAAGCATCCTTGAGATCCAGGACCGCCATGTAACACCGAGGAAAGAGGAGTTTCACTGCAGATCTTATGGTTTCCATCTTGAATGATGGGACTATCAAATATCTGTTGAGGCCTTTCAGATTTATAATTGTCCTCCAGGAATTGTCTGGTTTCTTTATTAGAAATAGGGGGGAGTAAAAGCCTTCCTTTTTTTCTTTTTCCGGAACTTCTTCCAGTACGAGTTTCTGTATGAGTGACAATACCTCCTCTTCCAGACTCTCTTGTCTTTCTTGAGAAGATTGCACTGGAGTCTGAATGAATTTTTGTGGTGGCCAATGGTGGAACTTTAGTTCCAGACCTGACCCTACTATCTGTCGGATCCAGGTGCTGGATGAGATTCTCTCCCAGGCTGGGAGGAAGTGAGAGAGCCTTCCCCCCACCTGAGAAGGACCGTCACTGGGAGGGTTTTTTGGCTTCCCTGGAGGGCTTGCCGAAATAGAAGCCTCTCCCTCCTCTGTATCGCCTGTCAGAATTGTTTTTGTCTCGATCTCTGAATTGTTGCTTTCTGAATTTTCGGCCCCTCTGAAAGGAGCGCCGAAACGCTTGAAATGGTTATTTTGGAAAATTTTTCTTTGTATCACCCGCTTTTTCCAATACGTCATCCAATGCAGGTCCGAACAAGAAATTTCCCTCACATGGCAGAGAGCACAGTTTCATCTTTGCCTGAGTGTCCCCCGGCCAGCATTTTAGCCATACTGCGCGCCGTCCTACATTGGTTAAGGCTGCTGACTTTGCTGCTAGTCTGGCCGAGTCTGCAGAAGCCTCTGCGAGAAAGTCTGCCGCCGCTCTAATAGCCGGTAATGCTTCCAGAATTGACTCTCTGGGAACTCCACGTTCTAGTTGATCCTCCAAGTTGTCTACCCATATCTTTAGAGACCTAGCCACACACGTAGCTGAGATAGCCGGTCTTAGCGCCCCAGCCGAGGTTTCCCAGGCTGTCTTAAGGCAATTGTCCATCTTCCGGTCCAGCGGTTCTTTCAGAAACCCCAGATCCTCAAAGGGTAGGGAGGTTTTCCTGGCGACTTTTGATATCGCTACATCGATTTTGGGAGCCCTATCCCAGGATGAGGATGCCTCTTCCTCAAAGGGATACCTCCTCTTCAGAGAATTAGATATCTGGGACTTTTTCTCTGGTTTTTCCCATTCGCGTTTTATGAGCTCTTCTATTTGCTCATTAATAGGGAAGGTCTTACGCTTTTTCTTTTGTAGTCCACTGAACATGAGTTCTTGGGCTGTCTTTTTTGCTCGCTCCTCTACCAGCCCCATGGTAGATCTGATTGCTTTAATAAGTTCATCCGTAGATTCTCCTGGGAACGTATCTTCCCCATCTGAGCTACTATCTGAATAGTGCGTTTTATCTGAGTCCTCCTCTGATCCTGTATAGTCTTCTTGAGAGACCCCTGAGGGGCTGGATCTATCCCTAGTTTTCCTATCTGCATCCGCAGATTGTAATGCACTTACTGACTTACAAACCTCTGTTTGAATTAGGGACCTCAGACTATCCGAGAATGAGGGAGTCTCCTCCGCTATTGTTTTGTTAATACACTCCTGGCATAACTTTTTATTCCAGGCTGTTCCTACGGGACTTTTGCATAAAGCACATTCTTTATTCTTAGATTTTCCCCTACTTTTCTTAGGGACTTTCTATACTCCACCCCGCCAATGTATGTAAGAGAGGGAGGAGAGGGAAGAGAGGAGACAAGAGAAAGAGAACAGACATTAGAGTACTGGACTTTCTCGTAGTTCACTCACCACTCGGACGCTTTCACAAAACGGGTACCGGATCTGGAGGCTGACTGGTCTTCTCACTGTCTCCTAAGGAGACTAGGGACCCCTCCTTCTTGCGTTGACGATCCGCCCGTGCGCTGCCCGAGCGGCTTCCACTGCTGCTGCGGCGTATCTGGCTCTTTTCGTGTGAGCGTGACCGCCTTTCCTTCGCTTCCTGGCGTGGTTGTATATGCTCTGGCGAGGGGCTCTCCATCCTGCCGTATATGTCTGCTGCTATCCTGTGCTGAGAGCAGTCACACCCGACCATGTAATAGTGTAGTGACGCCAGCCACTACCGGTTTAAATAGCAGCCCCCAGCTTCCAGCTGCTTAGCAGGAGCCAAATGAGAGCAGTCTCTTTTTTTTTTTTTTTAAATTGGACCGCCTGGGCCCCGTATCTCGCTTGCGCCCTCTGCGCGCGCGCGACACTACCTGTGTCCGCGCGCCCCCTAGAGACTGCGCACACCCCTGTGTCTCTGCTGCGCGCGCCACCTCTACTTCCGGGTCGCCGCTTACCAATTCCGGTTTAGCGTCGGCTTCCTCCCAGCAAGGCCCCGCCATGCGCGCTCCAATGCGCGTGTCCTTGCCGCCCTGGTGTGCTCAGCGGCGCGAACCCCGGTTTTCCGGTGAGCGCCTGGGCCCCATACCGGTCACCTGCGCTCTCCCTCTTACCTGAGGAGAAAGGATGGACGATCCACTATACCACCAACGTATACACCAGGTAAACCTTCCAGAGCCGGATTCTACGGGGACTGGCGTCTGGTCTCAACAGGGTGGGTACACCAATGTGGCACCCCCGAGGAGCAATATCTTCGCCCAGGCACCGATGTGTCACATGGGCTGCATGGCCACCATACGTCAACAGGGAGGGAACACGGAACGTGGCCTCCGTGGACGTTTTACGGGGTACATTTACATCTTGGAGGGTACACCGCCTGTGGTCTCCAAGGTATCCAGCTTCACCCGGGCATCTGCCCCATGGGCTGTGGCCATGCACTCGCTCAGGGGGGACATAGGAATATATGACCCCCGAGGCGACTACCGGTATCTGGTATCAGGTGTAGCAGACCGGTGCCTGCTATTTGATCACCCGACCCAGGCATCCTCTTCTTTCTTCCAATCATCAAGAGGTTTTCATCTTGAGGGCTTCCCATCGAGGACAGGAAACCAACTGATGCGGAGAGAGGAGCCGCCCCTTTTATCTTGAAGGTTTCCTGTCCTCGCTGGGCGGATCCCCTCTCTCGTGGTGCCGTCATGTAGAATGGAAAAAAATGATTGCGGTTTCTAGTGAATCTGAAATTGTGAAATTTTAAGAGAATTTGACTGTTTCCGAATTGATTTACTCAACTGTAAGCTGTACCTCAGAATTAGTCAGATAAATATTGGAACTAATATATGAAGTGACTTCATTTTTAATGCAGATTAATATTTTACATAATATGCAACCAGAACTATTGTTGGTAAAATAACAGACATCGTACTAGAAATCAGCGGTCACTATTGTAGCCAATCTAGGCGAGACAAAATTGCCCAGTGGAGGTGTGAACAGGTCTGTAACAGTTAAGAGATGGCAGCACGATCACATCAGTTACCATGAAAGCAGATCCCCAACAATGCAGACGTTTCCTTCCATACAGATTTGATAAAACATCAGTCTAAAGCCTCCGGTGATGGCTCTAAACTAGACATGAAGGACATACAAACGTGGAGCAGCTGGAGACCTGGGCTATGACTTATAATCAACAGCCAACAGGACTTGGAAGTGCAAAAGACGCATCAGTCCAGGAGATCTGGTAACTTTATTATATATGTTATAATATTTATTTTCTTCAAATCTTAAAAAAATGTAGAAACTGCTGTTGACCAATAAAGACAGAAGAGCGAAGTCGACATCTGAAATCCATGAATCACAGAGCAAAGTTCCGTTGCGCCTGTCACAGGAGGACAGCCAGACATCTCATCATCATCATAAAGCATCATCCGAGAGAGGAAGCGATAAAGGCTTGTAAAGGATATTAATGTAATGTAAACCCGAGTCTCTGCATAAATAATCCCCAATGTATCGCAGAATAGAAAGACCAGACATAACCCACACACTCATCCACAACAATGGGAATATTACATGCGAGGCTGCGTACAAGGAACTACAGATCAATCAATATCACATCAAACTGACTTCATTATTGGGATTACACCGTAACTGGGAAATTACGACTACGTAGATCGTCTCATGCAACTAAATCTGAGGACGTTGTAGGCATTGTGAGCAATTACACGATAAGAATACAAAGTAAATTGTACTGAGTAAGATACAAGTTGTATACAGAGGTGGTAGCTTCAGAGCCTAGGACTTACATAGGCGTGGGAACATTGCAGGGAGGACACGGCAATGCGGTCTGGATGAAGGCTGGCTCACAAGGTTGCTCCCATGGACCGGCAGGCTGATGCTAACAAATACAAGCCATTGATAAAGGTTCATTGCACTTTCATACATCTCATTTGTTAGATCATGTATGTAATAAATATACAATCCACAAATCATTACTTAAAAAAAAGTTATTACTGCCTGTTGTCAAGTGTTATCAGTCTCCAGCAACAGAGATGCTAAGACGGATCAGGAAGTGGAGGCATTTTTTTTTTTAACTCTTTAATTATGCTCTTTAGTTAAATAGCAATTACATATAAAAGAAAGAGTGTTTTCAGTTAGGGGGCAGGCAAGCTATTGGACACTGGTAGGTGCACTGCATGTTGGGAAGTGAGGATAAGGAAGTTCCTACACCTACAGTGCTGGCAGAGTACTAAAACAGCAACCACCCACTCAAAGAAAGACAGGACATGAGAATTAGGACAGTTGCTGTACATATTAGACAGGTATGTGCACCAAGAGCAGTTTTAAATTGTTGTGGAAGATGAGGGAAGTTTTTACTCTAGTTTTGGTGGAAAGGACAGTTATGCTTTAAAGGTTTATTCCCATCTACAAATCCTATCATGATATGTAGTACTGTATTTTACGGTTTATAAGAAGCACCCCAAATTTTGAGGGGGAAAAATAGCACAAAAACTTTTTTTTTTTTTTTAATAAAATGGTGCTGCTTCTTTCAAACCAGGTGTCTTATTGCTTACCAGGGGTGGTGGCTGCTGTGATGCGGGGGTCCCAGGGTCGCTGCTGGCGGAGGCAGGAGTGGGGTGATGCTGCGGACCCCAGACTGGAAGAAAGGGGTGTTCAGTGGTGCAGGCTGCAGTGGAGCAGGGTCCCAGCTGGAGGAGGCAACAGTGGCGCTGCAGGTGTTCAGTGGTGCGGGGGCTCCGCCGACATTTTGTGAAAGCCCAGAACCCCCACAGTTAAATATATGGTGGACTCTGGGAAAATGACTGCCAGGGCAGCGCATGCACAGATGGAGATCTTGGCGCTGAGATCTCATCTCCCGAGATCTTGGTGCCATCTGCCCCTGCGCCGCATCCACGTCTATCTCGGCTTTCCTCCATCTGCGCCAAGTAAGAAGCCAGACCCCGGAAGAAGAATGGCCACCGCCAAATGCCACCACCGCAGGGCTACCGCTCGTCGCAGTAACACACCACCACAGGACCACCGATCACCACAATCCACCACCGCACACTGCAGGACCACCGCAACACCCCCATCTCCGGGCCCGCAGCATTGTCCCCTCGGTAAGAACAGTGTTCTGTTTATAAGATGCACCCCCATTTTCCCCCTAATTTCGGGGATCATAAAAGTGTGTCTTATAATCCGAAAAATATGGTAATAATAATAGCACATACCTCCAATTAGAATGTAGTATACTTATTCTGATTAACTAGGTTGTTTACCCAATGTGCAGGGCATTACAGGACCTTAGGTATCTCCATGGTTATGACCACTAAGAACTGTCACTATATGAGTGGTCGTAACCCATGGATAACTAAGCTACTGCAATGCCTGCACATGAGGTAAGCTACATATCTTATCAGAAAAACTATACTACATTTCTAATTGGAGGTATTTGCTAATATTATTATTGAAACTACTACATATTGAGATATGATCTTGGAGATAAGAATACTCCTTTAAAGATAATATTGCAAATAAATACATGAAAACGTAGATTGTACTACCACTATTCCTCACAGTCATAGAAAGGCGATACATTCTGCACAGTTCCTAAACTGGGGATCTACTTTGGCTGTGCAGGTGCCAGCTTGTGAAGGGAATAAAGGAGTCAATTATGATTGACGAAATATACGCTGTCTTGGAGAGTCTAAGCAAAACAAAACAAAAAAAATTGTAAAATCTTTGATACCCCACCGTCACGAAATGAATAATACTGAAAACCACTTTGTTGCTTTTATGTGAGTTCTGTACTAATCACTTACTGTATCCAGAGGGGAGATAGTTTTCCAATTTCTTAAAGAGACCAGGTTACAGCTGTCCATAATAATATATTAGGAGCAGTCTCAGTGTGAGACACGCAAACAGACACTTTTGAAAACTCTACTAAATGTTTTACTACAGTGCTGAATTCACAGCAACACTGCTCAGTACTGCAGTATAATGTCCTTCATTCAGCTGTTGCTTCTGACAGTGTGCTATAAAGAGATGGAAGCAGGATCTCCTCTACTCTGTGTACTTTATCCTAAATCGTAATATTGATTTATACAGGTTGGAAGAAGTTGGATTTAAAATCAGCCATTGATGCAACTGAAGCATTTTGCCCCCTCCTCACCCCCTCATTTACATCGCTTACGGTTATCTATATAAAATTGAATGTATATGTGTATCACCAACCAATCACGAGCATCTTTCATTTCACCAGAGCTGTTTAAAAGCAATTGTGCTGATTGGTTGCTATGAGCAACAGTTTTCCTAGCAACCAATCACTAAGCATCTTTCATTTCACCAGAGCTGTTTAAAAGCAATTGTGCTGATTGGTTGCTATGAGCAACAGTTTTCCTAGCAACCAATCACTAAGCGTCTTTCATTTCACCAGAGCTGTTTAATAGATGAAAGCTGAGCTGTGATTGATTACTAAGAGCAACAGCTTTCCCACTCCATAACACCTCAGCAGACACCGACTGGGTGGGAGAAATCTAGCATCCCCCGGTAACATAAGCTCCCAGACATTGTCTGCTCCCCAGAAAGGAGCAGAGAGCACATGACAGAAATGAATCCCCCCTTCCTCCCCATATACCCATCACAAATCATCCATCACACAGGCACATCTTCCCTCTTAAAGGGATCTCCAGTATGGAAGTCAGGGCAAATCCCTCAGCGCTCTGATTCTGACCCCAGGGTTCTATTAAAGGGATTATTGGTATGGAAGTCAGGGCAAATCGATCCAGTGCTTTGGTTCTGACCCCAGCCCTCTCTTAAAGGGATCTCTGGTATGAAAGTTAGGGCAATTCCACTCAGCGTTCTGGTTCTGACCCCAGGCTCTCTTAAAAGGATCACCGGTATGGAAGTAAGGGAAATTGCCTTGAAATGCTCTGGTACTGACCCATGCTCTCTTAAAGGGAACTCCTGTATGGAAGATAGGGCAAATCCCTCAGCAGTCTGATTCTGACCACAGGATTCTATTAAAGGGATCCCTGGTATGGAAGTTAGAGCAATTCCACGCAGCACTCTGGTTCTGACCCCAGGCCCCTCTTAAAGGGATTCCCGGTATGGAAGTGAGGGCAAATCCACTCTGTGCTCTGATTCTGACCCCAGGCCTCTCTTAAAAGGATCTCCTGTATGGAAGTTAGGGTAAATCCCTCAGCGCTCTGATTCTCACCCCAGGTTTCTATTAAAGGGATCATTGGTATGGAAGTCAGGGCAAATCCACTCAGCGCTGTGGTCCTGATGCCAGGCCTCTCTCAAAGGGATCCCCGGTATGGAAGTTAGGACCGTTCGACTCACCGCTCTGGTTCTGACCCCTGACTGACAGGATGATGTGAGATATTAGGGGTAGTAGTCCGGTGGCACTGACGGAATGATGTGGGATATTAGGGGTAGTAGTCCGGTAGCTCCGGCTGATGGGATGATGTGGGATATTAGGCATAGTAGTCCAGTGGCTCTGACGGGATGATGAGGGATATTAGGGGTAGTAGTCCGGTGGATGTGACTGACGGGTCGATGTGGGATATTATAGTGAATGTGGCTATGCAGAGTGGGCGGGGCTCTACACTCAGCTTTATATGTAGATAGATAGATAGATAGAATCATTATAATTTGTTATAACTAACCGTAGTTAGGTACTATGCCCGGGCAACGACGGGTTCTTCAGCTAGTATACAATAAGAACAAACTAATCACATAAATCTTTCTTTCTAAAAATGAAGATTTTACCAGGTCTTTCTGCTTAATAAGAGCCTCATCATGACAAGACACCGGGCACAGGTGACCACACTTCTGGAACGTTTTCTGACAAATCTGTCGACAAGGTGGGCACGGACCGAAGTGGCATCTGTGTTGCTCTCTGGCCTCATGGTGGCATGTGGATGGGTTCCTAAGTGAAGAAGACAATATAGGCCCCATTTTTGTAGATACACAAATTAATAAATGCGTTTTAAACACATTAAATAGTTCAGAAAAAACATCATGCTGGCAACTTGTATTAATGGTATATCAAATGATAGTCTTTGGCGTCATGGATCCCCAGGGCTGCCATCAGGAATTTCAGGGCCCCATACTGGCAAAATTTTCCAGCTGCCTTAAAACTCCGCCCAGGCTCATCCTCCACCCCTTGAACCTTCCACTGTTCCACCGCCACTCTTGGAAAAACTCCACTTCTGCACCACGTCCTCAATCAATCACACATTAACAGTTCCCAGCAAACACCATATCATTTACATAGCCTTCAGCTTTTGTTTTGGCCAAAAGATGTTTTAAGCTGCCACAAGGAGACTCTTTTGGCCGGGACTGCTATACTCCAACCTATTTACGCTGAGTTCACATCTAGTGCTTTTTTTGCGTTGTTAAACGCGCGATTTTGCAACGAAAACGCAAAAGATAAAGAAGCATCCCATGCAATCCTATGGCATTCTGCACATGTTGTGCTAATGCTGTGTATTTTTCCGCGGCAGAATTACATCACAGAAAAAGAGGGATTTTTGGTTCTTACCGTAAAATCTCTTTCTTGGAGCCTTCATTGGGGGGCACAGATTACCATGGGTGTATGCTGCTGCTGCTAGGAGGCTGACACTATGCAAAATAAGAAAACTTAGCTCCTCCCCGGCAGTATACACCCACCGACAGGCAGGAAGTACCTCAGTTGGTGAAAAAGCAGTAGGAGAATAACTCTTAACATGTACCAACCCAACAAGGGGCTCGTAGGCCCAACACGGTACCACTTAAACAGGGAGGGTGCTGTGTCCCCCAATGAAGGCTCCAAGAAAGAGATTTTACGGTAGGAACCAAAAATTCCTCTTTCTTTATCACTTCATTGGGGGACACAGATTACCATGGGACGTCCCAAAGCAGTCCCAAGGGTGGGAAAAGCACTTCGGGAACGAGAAGGAAGGACTTAGGTCGGTCGGTGTGCTGCCGCCGCCTGCAGAACCTTCCTACCCAAGCCCGCCCGCATCAGACGAGGCCTGGGTATGAACTTTGTAGAACCTCGCAAATGTGTGCAAGGATGACCAGGTCGCAGCCTTGCAAAGTTGTAAAGCCGAAGCCTGGTGTCAGACAGCCCAAGAAGCCCCTACAGCTCGGGTGGAGTGAGCTCTCACTCCCGGAGGGGGCCGTTTTTTCTGAACGCGGTAAGCTTCCAGTATAGTAGAACGAATCCAGCGAGCTATTGTGGATTTGGATGCCGGGAGCCCTTTCCGGCGACCTTCAGAGATGACAAGCAGGGAATCGGATTGACGAAAGGAAGAGGTCCTGGTAAGATAGACACGCAAAGCTCTCACTACATCCAATTTGTGGAGCGACTTTTCCAGCGGGTGGACAGGCGAAGGGCAAAAGGAGGGGAGGACGATGTCCTCATTGATGTGGAAGGAAGATACCATCTTGGGAAGGAAGGAGGGAACAGGCCTGAGAACGACCTTATCCTGATGAAGAATTAGGTACGGGGAACGACAGGATAAAGCCGCCAGCTCAGAAACTCTCCTAATGGATGTAATGGCAAACAGAAAAGTCACCTTCCATGAGAGAAGGGAAAGAGGAATGTCCTGGATAGGCTCGAAAGGCGCACTTAGGAGAGCGCCGAGAACGAGATTAAGATCCCACAGATCTATTGGAGAATGGTGAGGAGGGACAATGTGGGCAACTCCCTGGATAAAGGTCTTGACTTGAGGCAAGGGGGCCAGATCCTTCTGGAAAAGAGCTGAAACCTGGCCTTTGAGAGTACTGAGGGACGGGCCTGCATCTAGGCCGGATTGAAGGAAACCAAGTAGGGATGGAATAGAGAACGACAATGGAAAAACATTGTTGTCGTCGCACCAACGGAAAAAGGCCTTCCAGTACCTATGGTAAATGAGGGAGGATGCTGGTTTTCTAGCTCTAATCATGGTCTGAATGACCTGGTTGGAAAAACCTGATTGTCTAGAATCGCGGCCTCAGCCATGCCGTTAAACTCAGAGACTGAGAACTCTGGTGGTAAAGGGGGCCTTGTGAGAGAAGATCTGGACGGTCAGGAAGTCTCCAGGGGATGTCCGAAAGCATGTTCACCAGCTCCGCATACCAAGGACGTCTTGGCCAGTCTGGGGCTACCAGAATTACTGGGATGCCTTCTGATTTTATTTTCTTGACCACCCTTGGAATCAAGGCCAGTGGAAGAAACAAGTAAGGGAGTCAGAACTGAGACCACGGGATTACCGGAGCATCGAAACCGACAGCCAGAGGGTCCCTGGACCTGGCTACGAAGCGGGGAACTTTGTGGTTCATCCGAGATGCAATGAGGTCGACGTCTGGAGTGCCCCAACGCTGGCATATCTGATTGAAAACCGTGGGGTGGAGAGACCATTCGCTGGATGCTAGGCCCTGGGACTTAGGAAGTCGGCTGCCCAATTTTCCACCAGCCGTGGCGTTGTCTGATTGGATTCGGACTGGTTTGTCCGCGAGAAGAGGCTGCCAGCTGAGGAGAGCAAGGAAGATCACTCTGATTTCCAGCAGGTTGATGGGGAGCAAAGACTCTTGGGGGTTCCAACGCCCTTGGGCGGCCTTCCGCTGGAAAACCGCTCCCCACTCAAGAAGACTGGCATCGGTGGTGATGACTTGCCACTGAAGATGAAGAAAGGACCTCTCTTGCAGGACTGACAAAGGCATTGTCCACCAAGTTAGGGATTGCCTCACTCTGGGAGGCAGGATTATGGGAGGATTTGGAGGTAGGCATCTTGTATGTCTACAGAGCAGAGAAACTCCCCGGGCTCCATTGAGGCGATTACCGAGTAAAGGGACTCCATCTTGAAGTGGAGGATCCTCACGTGGCGATTGAGTAGTTTGAGGTCCAAGATTGGACGAAGAGAGCCGTCTTTTTTTTTTCTTTTTCGGGACTACGAAGAGATTTGAGTAGAACCCCGAAAACCGTTCGTTTGGAGGAACGGGAACAATTACTCCGGTGGATAGGAGGGAAGAGACGGCCTGGAGGAACCCTGGGGTGAGGGACGGTTATTTGGGAGGATGAGACAGAAAGGAATTTTCTGAGGAAGGAAAGGGGCGAAAGGACCTAAACTGATGAGGAGCTTTTCTGTTGAAAAAACGTCTAGGCCGAGACTGAGGAAGGGAGGTACTTTTACCTCCGGTGGCATCAGAAATTATCTGATCCAGCCTGGCGCCAAAGAGCCTAGAACCCTGAAAGGCTAGGTTAGTGAGTGACTTCTTAGAGGTGGAGTCCACACTCCATGTCTTCAACCAAGGGATACGACATATGGCAACTATGTTGCTGTTAGCTCTTGCTGAACACCCGGCTGCATCCAAAGAGGCGGCCAAGAGGTATTTACCAGCATGATTAATTTGGTCAGCCAACTCTGCTAGCTCGTCCTGAGGAGCTGACGCTAAAATGCCCTTGCGAAGAATTTTTGCCCAGGCTGAAATGGCTTTCGCTACCAATGCGGAGGCGAAACTGGGACAGAGAGAGGCGCCAGTTGCCTCAAAAATCAATTTGGCCAGCGATTCGATCTGCCTGTCCGTTGAATCCTTAAGTGATGCGGCATCCAGAAGGGATAGAACCATTTTTGAGGAAAGACGGGAGACTGGTGGTTCCACCTCGGGAGCTTTGGCCCATTTCGTGATAAGGTCCGCATTAAAGGGATATAGCACGTCTAGGTGCCTGGGTCCAGGGAACCGCTTTTCAGGATGCTCCCAGTGTTTGATTAACGTAGTCACGAACTCATTGTGATAAGGAAAGGTTCGGGAGGGAGGTTTCGCTCGTTTGAAGGGGACAGAGCATTCTTGTGGGGGCGTCTTGTCCTCCTTTATTTTGAGCGTTTGGGTAATCGCCGATATGAGACTATCTACCATGTCCTGTGTTTTGGACATGTGGTCTGAATCTGAGTCAGACCCCGATTGGGAGTCTACGTTTGACCCTATGTCGTCCTCTGAAGAAGGGGACAGAGGCGAGGAGAGCAGCCTGGATGATGCGGAGGGGCCTTGTGAGCTGGAAGAAAAGCCAGACAGGGCCCGCTTCCTGGAACTCCTACCCGGTCTGTCCCTCTGGAGGTCGCAGTCAGATGTGGATGACTCACCGTGAGAGGCGGTCGGAGCACAGGTGGCTGTAGATAGCTGTGGTAATTGTTCTAAGACCTGGACCAGGGCCTGAAACACTTTAGTCAGGTCCACGACCGACTGAGACATTGCAACAGCCCATTCTGGGGGCGGGGGGGAGCTCTCATCCCGGGGTTCAGTGTGCTCCTGAGGGGCAGACATAGTAGAAGGACTGCAGGACGGGCAGAAAGGTAACGACTGACCAGATGCCCACTGCCTTTTACAGCGCGCGCAGGCGTAGTGAGTAGCGGTGGGCCTAGAATAGGGAGCCCTTGCAGGGTCGGGCATATGTGGAGTCTGTAGCAGTATAGCAGAAGGTATCTGGTGAAAGTACTGCAGTGAAGGGAGTGAGTACTGCCGAGGGGAGCTAATTAAACTGTGTTCCAAATTATTATGCAAAAAGTTTAGGAGTGATAAGGTTAGAATTTTTTTTTGTTTGTCATTTAAACTCATTGATGGTGATGTGTGTTAGGGCTCTTTATATCACTGAAAGCAATTGCAGATACCTGTGCAAATTAGTTTGGCAGTTGTGTCCAAATAAAGGCAAGACTACTTAAGAAGGCTGTTCCACATTATTAAGCAGCCTACATTTTTTGCCAAAATGGGAAAGAAAAAGGATGTGTCGGCTGCTGAGAAGCAACAAATTGTGGAGTATTTAGATCAAGGCATGACTACAATCAACATTGCCAAGACACTTCATCGTGATCATCGCACAATCAAGAAGTATGTAGCTGATTCCCAGCACACACGTGAGCGTGCTGATAAGGGAAAATTGAGGACTATTTCCAACAGGCAATTGCGTCAGATTAAAAGGGCAGTTGCAAAAATGCCTTGTCATAGCAGCAGACAAGTTTTTGAAGCTGCTGGTGCCTCCAACGTCCCCCGAACAACAAGATGCAGGGTCCTTCAGAGGTTTGCAGCTGTGCGTAAGCCATCCTGTCGACCACCTCTATCCACTGCACACAAGCAGAAACGGCTCCAGTGGGCCAAACGATACATGAAGACTGACTTCCAAACTGTTTTGTTCACCGATGAGTGCCGTGCAACGCTCGATGGTCCAGATGGATGGAGTGGAGGATGGCTGGTTGATGGACACCCCATGAAAACAGGCGCCAACAAGGAGGAGGTGGAGTAATGTTTTGGGCTGGAATCATGGGGAGAGAGATTGTCGGCCCCTTTAGGATCCCTGAAGGGGTAAAGATGAACTCCATAATCTATGTGGAGTTTTTAAAACAGCACTTCCTACCATGGTTCAAGAGGAAGAGCCGTGCTTTCTGCAGCAAGATCATTTTCATGCATGATAATGCACCGTCTCATGCTGCAAATAACACATCTGCATCTCTGGCTGCTATGGGCATAAAAGAGGACAAACTTATGGTGTGGCCACCATCTTCCCCTGACCTCAACCCCATTGAGAACCTCTGGAGCATCATCAAAAGGAGTGTCTATGATGGCGGGAGGCAGTTCACATCTAAGCAACAGCTCTGGGAGGGTATTCTGTCCACATGCAAAACAATTGAAGCACAAACCATCCAAAAACTGACAAATTCAATGGACGAGAGAGTTTAGAAGCTTCTTTCCAACAAGGGGTCCTATGTGCAAATGTAACATCACCTAGAATAAAGTTTTGACTTGAAAACTGTTTGATTTCATTTTCTAATAAGCTGATAATGCTTATAATTTCACAATTGACCATTTTTTTGTTCAAAATAAAAATAAAAAGGTTGAAAACTCTGCTGTGCATAATAATTTGGAACATGCATTTTGAGTGTTTCTTATTTTTAAAAATATACTGTTTTCATAGGCAGTTTGTTCAAAAACATTGCAATTATACTAGAATATTAGATGACTGGAAAATAACAATGACTGCAATTCATATAGGTAATTTAGAGAAAATATGAGGAAATATTTTTTGCATAATAATTTGGAACACAGTGTAGAGCCCCAGGAAAAGCAGAGCCTGCTGTAGCCTTATGCACAGGAGAACCGAGTAGATGTGTCCCCCAGCAGAGCTGCTTGCAAAGAGGAACGCGAGATTCCAGTATAAGGACCTGAACGGTGGGTGGGGCTTTGTGGGCGTGCCGCGCTAGTGGGTGGGGCTTAGCTACAAAGTGAAAGCAGCTCTGTGATAGGCTAGAAAGAAGCGCGAAGAGCGTGCGCAGAGCGGGGGGCATGAGCCAATGATGCTGCCTGCCCACAAACGAAAGTGAAAGTGCCAAACCGCCCGTAGACTGGCTTGCTGCCCCCCGATGCCCGTGACGCCGCCGATAACAGTAGGTACTGGCAGTAGCTGTGGGGGACCTTTGCTGAGCTCCCGGCTGCGGCCAGTGAACCAAGAACCTGGCGAGGCGCGCGCCTGGGAGAAGAAAGGGTGCAAATTTTTATTTATTTTTTTTAAAGGGAGTGCGGGCATTGAGGGGTTAACAGCGGCGCCGATGGCTACTATGTGAAGGAGCACGGGGCCGATGAGGGCAGTCAGACCACTTACCTGACGTCCACTTCTTGAACGCGAAGAGGATGAAAACAGGGGCCCCACGAATAGGGGACAGGCCGCTGGGAAGGAAGATCCTCTATACCCGCACTGCGTCCGAACAGTGCAGAAGACGGCGTCAACCCCTTGCTAGAAGGGGGAAGGCCACCGCCGGTGACCACCATCTTCCTCTCAGCCCTCTCCCGGGAGAGGGGTGAGGATGGGAATTGGCTAGGACCGGCCACCTGACATCAGCCCGTAGCACCCGAATGGTGATAGGGAAAGGGTCCTGCCTGCGGTACTGAGAGGTGCGATGTGGGCGACACCACATTGCTCGCTCAGCCGCCTGATATGGGAAGGCAGGGTGAGAAATTACACCCTGTTTCCCGACGCTGTATCTAGAAAACAAATGGAAAAGATTAATAAAACAACTAAAACCTGTAAGGAAAAAATGATAGTTAACTGCGGATCTGGGGAGATCCTGGTCCGCCTCCTACAGACACTAAGCACAAACTGAGGTACTTCCTGCCTGTCGGTGGGTGCATACTGCCGGGGAGGAGCTAAGTTTTCTTATTTTGCATAGTGTCAGCCTCCTAGCAGCAGCAGCATACACCCATGGTAATCTGTGTCCCCCCAATGAAGCGATAAAGAAATACGCAGCATGCTCATTCTTTGTGCGGAATCGCGGGAAAATCCGCACACAAAAGAATGCGTTGTTCCGCTTACTTTGCATGTGGCTGTGTCCAACATACGAAAAGTAAGTGGAACATTTGCGGATGGTACCCATGGTCTGGGGGCGAGGAGATTCTCCTCCAGGCTCTGGGTACCATATCCTTGTTAAAAAAAGAATTAAAATAAAAAAATCATCGCAAGGCATCCCAGGGAACGGGACTTGCAGGGAGCATCGCGATGATGGGGAACCCTGCGCTGGACGCTGGAAGGCGAGAAAAACATTTTTTAATTTTTTTATTATTTTAAACTTTATATCTTTTTACTACTGATGCCGCATAGGCAGCCTCAATAGTAAAAAGTTGGTCACACTCGTCAAACACTATGTTTGACAAGTGTGCCCAACCTGTCAATCAGTTCTCCAAGCGATGCTACAGATCGCTTGGAAAACGCTAGCATTCTGCAAGCCAATTACGCTTGCAAATCGCTAGTTTTTCCGTGGGAAATATGCGGGAATTTAAAATGCGGATTTCTCGCATATTTCCCATGGAATGGAATTCCGGATTTCCCGCGAATATTTCCGGGGGAATTCCACACGTGTGTACATAGCCTAAACATTTCTTAAAATGCCCAAAATTCTTTTTAGGTATATTTTTATTTATATTTCTTTAAGGGAATGTGTCACATACATTTTTTTAAATGACCAATAATACCACATAAAAGGGAGACCATGACCAGACCACACATTAACACCATATAGTGACCAAATACTACAATACTGATCATTAAATAAAAAAACTCTAAAAAGAGCTCTATATATAGTGTACACTGTATAGTGTCAGTGTACAGGTTATAAACTGACTCACCGGTGACAGCTCTAGTGAAGTCCTTCATCTTTGCTTTTCTTCTTCATACAGCGTAGGTAGCCATCACTTCTTACTGCCAGGATTCTTCTCTGCATAAAATAACAGTTTTCTAGAGCCCCGCTTGCAGAGCACATTCCCCACTTCCCCCCCCCCCCCCAACTTGTAGACTACTCAGCTGCATATAGACATGCACACACCATCAGTCAGTACCATTAGTTATTATGCAACCCACCATTCCAAATATAAATTGTAATCCACCACTTTGCATCCACTAACTATAAATAGCCACTTTCCCTACCCAATATAAAAATTAGATCCTGTACTCTTTCCCCCAATTTTGTTACCAGTCACATTCCTGCATCCTCAAAGCCTCTCCCCACTCTAATTCCCACTCCTCCGATTATATTTCCATGCCGCCCTCCATCCCAATTTATGTCATGTCCCCTCTCTTTCCCACCCTCACTTCATCATTTGATCTTGCCATCTTCAATACAGCATCATTTACTGTCCCCCATAGTCAATTCATAATTTACTCTAACCCACCCTCAATTCATCATTTGCTCTCCCCACCCTCCACCCTCAATTCATCAATTGCTGTCCACCATCCCCAAATCATCATCATTTGCTCTCTCCCACACCTTTAATTCATCATCATTTTCTGCCTCCCATCCTCAATCATTTGCTGTCCCCCACCCTCAATTCATCATTATTTGAGCTCCTCCACCTCAATACTTTGTACGTTTTTCATACTAACGTCTCCTACGATTGCTCTGCAGACACAGCTACACTTCTGGCATCATGGCGGCGTGGCGCACGTACATGCCGGCGCATACGCCATGACGTCATCGCGCATGCACCATCACCAATGCGTCACAGAAGAGGCGGAGAGACTCCCTTGAAGCTGTACAGCTCCAGTAATGCTCCCTGCGCTGCAGATGGCAGCACGCCGGCACACAATTCTTCATTATACCCTGGGTCCCTGTGAGTAGAAGCACAAGAAGGGGGCCCTATACAACAGTAAGGGCAGTAATGCCCTGATGGCGGCCCTGTGGATCCAGGTGACTGAGCTCCCAGTCAGGTTTTGTTCCTTTGGTGATAGATGTACACATTATAGATAGCTGTGGATACATGAAGCACAGGAGGAATACCATATGACATACCTGCATAGCTCCTTACAACGAGGAGGTTTGGTGCTACGCTCTCGGCCACAAGGAACAGTGAGAAGAGTTTTCCCACAGCTGCATTTCACATCTACTGTCTCAGGACATGGATAGCAGCTTCCTACAATAATAAAAGAAAAAAAAAAAAAAAGTGTCGAGTAGCCGACCTTTTTCCCACCGATAAAATCTTCAATCCAATGAAGAACATTTCCTCTCAGGTTGGAACAGTAAAGAAAGTAATAACTATTGCTTGACACTTTCTCTCCTCTGCGGTGTCCACATTTGACAACCAGAAGTGCAGTTAACTTGGTTATCACACTTTTGAGTTATAGAGATTGTCGATCTTTTAATGGGAATTTTTGCTATTTTATCTGAGGGAAGCATGAGGTAGAGGCAGACACACTGATTTGAGCAATGTGTCACTTAATAAGTTGTGTGCTGTAGTTTCTATACTATCAATGTTTTATCAGCAGGAGATTATCACTACAGGACTAGGGGTTTCGTGCCTCCTGGTCCAACCATGCCCCCAGCACTTATAGCAGCTTACTGTCAAAATACAATGTACATAGAAAGCTGTTGTGTGGGCAGGATCAACTTTCTAAGCTCTGCTACATCTAAAGCTGAGAAAACTCTGGTTGTAACAAAACAGCTGCACCCAGTAAACTAAAGTGACACATCGCTGGAATCAGGGTCTCTTTCCCTACATTATGCTGCTCTCAGCTGTAATAGTAAAAACCTGGTGACCGATTCCCTTTAAAAGGATCATCAATGGTAAAAACCATGCTCAAAAACAGCCATATTTATTTCAGCTGACTGTCACAGTCATGGCCAAAAATGTTGACACCCTTGAAATGGTTTTAGAAGATTACGCATTTCTCCCAGAAAATAATTGTAATTACCCATGTTTATTTCCTTTGTGTGTATTGTAACGACACAAAAGAAAACAAAAAACAGAAAATTGGACATAATGTCACACAAAACCTCGAAAATGGGCTGGGCAAAATTGTTGGCACTTTTTCAAAATTGTGTGTAAACACCTTTGTTTCAAGCATATGATGCTAGTTTAAACTCACCTGTGGCAAGTAACAGGTGTGGGCAATATGAAACACACTTGAAACCAAATGAAAAGGGGAGAAGTTGACTGAATCTTTGCATTGTGTGTCTGTGTGCCACACTAAGCATGGAGAACAGAAAGAGAAGAGAACTATCTGAGGACTTGAGAACCAAAACTGTTGAAAAATATCAACAATCTAAAGGCTACAAAAGTCCATCTCCATAGATATTGATGTTTCTTTGTCCACAGTGTGCAACATAAATCAAGAAGTTTACAACCCAAGGCACTGTAGCTAATCTCCCAGGACGTGGACAGCAGAGAAAAAAAATGATGAAAGGTTGCAATGCAGGATAGTCCAGATGGTGGCTAAGCAGCCCCAATCTATTTCCAAAGAAATTCAAGCTGTCCTGCAGGCTCAGGGTGCATCAGTGTCAGTGCAAACTATCCATCGACATTTGAATTAAATGAAACTACGGCGGGAAGTCCAGGAGGACCCCACTGCTGACATAGAGACCTAAAAAAGCTAGACTGCATTTCTGCCAAAATGTATGTTAGCAAGCCAAAATTCTTCTGGGAAAGAGTCTTGTGGGCAGATAAGACCAAGAAAGAGCTTTTTCTGTTTAACAAAAACAAAATGAGGCCTTCAAAGAATAGAACACAATACCTACAGTCAAATATGGTGGAGGCTCAAAGATGTTATGGGGTTCTTTTTCTGCCTCTGGCACTGGGTGCCTTGACTGTTTGCAAGGCATCATGACATCTGAAGATTACCAAAGGATTTTGGGTCGCAATGTAGTGTCCAGTGTCAGAAAACTGGGTTTGCTTCCAGCAGGACAATGACCCCAAACATACTTCAAGAACAACCCAGAAATGAATGGAAACAAAGTGCTAGAGAGTTCTGAAGTGGCTAGCAACGAGTTTGGATCTAAATCCTATTGAACACCTTTGGATAGATCTTACAATGGCTGTTGGGAGAAGGCACCCTTCAAGTATGGGAGACCTGGAGCAGTTTGCAAAAGAGTGGTCTAAAATTCCATTTGAAAGGTGTAATAAGCTTGTTGATGGTTATAGGAAACAATTGATTGCAGTTATTTATTCCAAAGGGTGTGCAACAAAATATTGAGGGTGCCAACAATTTTGTCTAACCTATGTTTGGGGGAGAAATACTTCATTTTCTCAAACAATTTCAAGGCTACCAACAATTTTGGCCATGACTGTATGTATACATCTATCTCCATATTTATCTATACACATTTTTGCACTAGCTATTGAACTCTTTCTATGCTCAGGTGGCAAGAATTTTTATTGGTACTTTATACAGCATCTTCAATAAAATGGTGCTCTAATGCAGGTATGCACACACGCTAGCGCCATCAACATACAACAGTGCCCGCGCGCCGACCATAGGGAAACGGAGACAGACGGCGCATGTGCACTGCTATGTTGACATTGTAGTACAATTCTTCAATATTTTCATTTTTATCTGACATAATTCATCATTTTACTCTGTACATAAGTCTATTGCAGCTGCCCTATTGAATTTATTACTGTGAAGTGCAGATCGCATTACATAATTATGGAGCATCATGCAAAACCTGCCATTTTCTCCCTTTCTTTCATCAAATCGTTTCATATGTCCTAGTCAGATTAGGAGAAATGTCAGTCACTGAACTCTAAAGGAAGTCTATTCTGAACACAGACCACAGAGGCTGAGACTTTCATGTGGTTCATTATCTTTGTGACCTTTAAAAAAATGGATCCCATTATTAGTTGTATCACATTTAAGATGGAGGCTCTCATAACCTTCAGATGCCGCAGTTCCACACTGTCAGGCATTCCGCCAGTGACAGCCCCATAAATTAGAGCAGAGTGTTAATTTAACTTGAACGAAATGAGAGAATCAATGTTGCTTCAAAGATTAGAACCATAACATTTTGGCTTCTGCATACATTCCTGATTTGCCTGGCGCAGGGTGGCGCTAGGACAGCGCCGACATGTTAACAAGCTGATACAGAAAAGGGGAGGACGATTACAAAACAGAGTCCAACTCCAAGCTCGCTACTAATAAATACTGTTAGAGAAACCACATAAAATACTAATGGGGGTCTCCTGATGCTTGACCTCACCAAGCAGAAGGAACAGGCTAGACTCAATGTTGGCCTTCGCAAGCACAACAGTAATTAGTAACCACATCTAATAAACACAACCCAGAGAAGACTTCCGTGCCCTTCAGGAGGTCGAGAAAGCTTGATTGCTCAAAAAGAATTCAGATTTTTTCCACTCTAGTTTTCTCTAAAGCTGCCCAGATGTACCGGATTTTTGGTGGGTTTGCCTACAACTCCCTGACGTGTGCCTTTGGAGCAAACAGAAATCAGACAATGTTTTGTTGTATCCAGGGCTGTGGAGTCGGAGTCAGTATCTGAGTCCATTTTGGTGGATTCGGTATAAAAAGGACCTACTGACTCCTAAAATATGTAATAAATTGGGTACAGTAGTTCAGTGTAGGATGTGCTGAAAACATTTTCATAAGAATTTGGTAAGGTTATGAAATGTCCTATAGATGTCAGTTTTGTTCCTGATCTAGGGATCTCAGCTTTTAGTTGAGATGAATCTGTGCTACACTTTATGTACATGCTCAGTAGTCACCAGTGCTGTGGAGTCGTAGCTGAGATGAATCTGTGCTGCACTTTATATACATGCTCAGTAGTGACCAGTGCTGTGGAGTCGTGGATGAGATGAATCTGTGCTGCACTTTATGTACATGCTCAGTAGTGACCAGTGCTGTGGAGTCATAGAGGAGATGAATCTGTACTGCACTTTATGTACATGCTCAGTAGTGATCAGTGCTGTGGAGTTGTAGATGAGATGAATCTGTGCTGCACTTTATGTACATGCTCAGTAGTGACCAGCGCTGTGGAGTCATAGATGAGATGAATCTGTGCTGCACTTTATGTACATGCTCAGTAGTCACCAGTGCTGTGGAGTCGTAGCTGAGATGAATCTGTGCTGCACTTTATATACATGCTCAGTAGTGACCAGTGCTGTGGAGTCGTGGATGAGATGAATCTGTGCTGCACTTTATGTACATGCTCAGTAGTCACCAGTGCTGTGGAGTCATAGATGAGATGAATCTGTGCTGCACTTTATGTACATGCTCAGTAGTGATCAGTGCTGTGGAGTCGTAGTGGAGATGAATCTGTTCTGCACTTTATGTACATGCTCAGTACTGACCAGTGCTGTGGAGTTGTAGATGAGATGAATCTGTGCTGCACTTTATGTATGACCAGTGCTGTGGAATTGTAGATGAGATGAATCTGTGCTGCACTTTATGTACATGCTCAGTAGTGACCAGTGCTGTGGAGTTGTAGATGAGATGAATCTGTGCTGCACTTTATGTACATGCTCAGTAGTGACCAGTGCTGTGGAGTCGTAGTTGAGATGAATCTGTGCTGCACTTTATGTACATGCTCAGTAGTGACCAGTGCTGTGGAGTCGCAGAGGAATCTGTGCTGCACTTTATGTACATGCTCAGTAGTGACCAGTGCTGTGGAGTAGGAGTCAGGGAAATTGAGGAGTTTGATGTTTGGCTTACTGACTCCACAGCCCTGGTTGTATCTGATCCCTTCATCCTCTACAAACATCAGGGGTCAGACTCATCTGCCATCCAAAGAGTAAAATTAAAAGAAAAATGCCCACAGGAAAATTGCCCACACGGAAAATTGCCAATTGCATCATCACAAAGTTTCAGATCTATGATATTTGAGGTGCAAGGTGAGGATGTTCACATGATATGTGAAAAATGCCCACAGAAGATTGCCCACAGACATAAATACCCACAGGAAAACAGTAGCGAGTTATAGGTGAGATGCTCTGCAAGACAGAGAGTAGCATTGATCTATAGGTTAAATGCTTTGCAGGACAGGCAGGGGGATAGTATGCAAGTATACGTGAGATGCTCTGCAGGCCAGAAGAATAATCTAGAATTATAGGTGAGATGCTCTGCAGGACATAGAATAGTATAGAATTATAGGTTAAATGCTCTGAAGGACGGGGGATAGTATACAGGTATAGGTGAGATGCTCTGCAGGGCAGGAGAATAATATACAATTCTAGGTAAGATGCTCTGCAGCACAGAAGCACATTTGCTTCTGCTTTTTGAGGGCAGGAGTCATGATAATGTTCTGTTGGCTCTTGAACTACGTTGTCATCTTTTGTTTTGAGAATTGAATTGCACTTTGAAGAGCGATGCAGTCGGCATTTCCAAGTCACCACTGCGTTGATAGTATGAAATGCAAGATATTCAAACCCCAAGTAAATCATAACTTTGCTGTTCCTCTGGCTAGAATACTTTAGATGAACTCAAAATACACTTTTATTGAAAACAAAAAATTAAAATTAAAAAATATGGGGATAGATCTATTAAAGTACATGCTTTAACTAACCAAAACACAATTGGCTGGCACAGCAGGAAAGCCAATGTTCACTGGGGTTGTACCAAAAGGAATGACAGGATTGCCAATTGGAAACAATGGGGGTGGGGGAGCGCTGGAAGGAACATGTGAAATAATGTCAACAAGGAAACCCAGTTGACATCCATGGGCTCCATTCAAATACAATACAGCAGAACACAGGCAGCAAAGAAAATGCAGAATGGATTTCAAAGGTCTCTGGGCCCAGCTTACTTCTCCGGGTTCTATATGTTCGGTTCACTCATACCTAGTCCCAGAATACAGATTCTCTTCTTACGAGTTGTCATTCCACTGTCAGTGTGGTGTGTATGGGCCTAGAGACCCTTATTCAAATCCATTCTGCATTTTCTTTCATCCTATGCCTGCCTACACCTGCAGTATATGTGTATGATACATAACTACGTAGGATCTGTTCACTCTTAGGGTGTGTGCACTAGGGTGACCGGATCTCATATGGGGGGGAAAAAAATGTCAGAATCTTGTTCGTCTGGACCCCACAAAACGATTCCCCTTTCCAGATATTGAGATAGCCAAAATTTGAGCTCGATCAAACGACGTTAACCCGTGCCGCTCGTCGCTCAAAGTTTGAAAAAATCCAAATTGAGGTATTTTAAGATTTAGGTATTTTGCATAGTCTGTTAGACTATAAAGAATGTGACAACAACATTGCAGAAATAGCCCTGACCAAATTTTCGAACCATTTGTGGTATTTGAATGCAGAGTTGGTGGGATTATCGTTTTTTTGATCCCACCATTACAGACAATGAAAAGTTGTTAATGGCTAATAAATTGCTCAGTAGCACAGATGAACCATCAGAGCACGCTAACCTACGAGTTGATAATTTTACATAGTTATCTAATCTATTCTAGAGCTTTTGTTAAAGTAGTTTTTGAAACGTCAGAATATAATGCTCGGCATTTGCTTACAACTTGCAGGACAAATTGCTTTTGTTCTTCATCTTTTGTCAGAAGGTCGTTAAAGTCGGTTACTTCCTACCTCTTAATTTTTCTTTCCTAACTTTTGGATTTACAACCCTAGCGTGCTCTGATGGTTCATCTGTGCTACTGAGCAATTTATTAGCCATTAACAACTTTTCATTGTCTGTAATGGTGGGATCAAAAAACGATAATCCCAACTCTGCATTCAAATACCACAAATGGTTCGAAAATTTGGTCAGGGCTATTTCTGCAATGTTGTTGTCACATTGTTTATAGTCTAACAGACTATGCAAAATACCTAAATCTTAAAATACCTCAATTTGGATTTTTTCAAACTTTGAGCGACGAGCGGCACGGGTTAACGTCGTTTGATCGAGCTCAAATTTTGGCTATCTCAATATCTGGAAAGGGGAATCGTTTTGTGGGGTCCAGACGGACAAAATTCCGACATCGATTTTTTGCGGTCACCCTAGTGTGCACACACTGCAGATTTTTTCTGCAGAAAAATCTGCATCGCTTGGCAGAAACGGCAGGGTAAAACGCATGCAGTTTTCCCTGCCGATTCCTATAACTTTGTCCAGCGGAATTGATGCAGATTCTATTGCAGTTTGGACTGAAGAGAGAGAGAGAGAATTTTGTATGTTCGTTCTTCCCGGAATGAAACTGCAGCTGCGGTTCCGCAAAAAAGAAGTGACATGCTGCGGAAAATAAACCGCAGCAATCTGCGCGGAAATTTCCGCAGCATGTGTACAGCGGATTTAGTTTTCCATAGGTTTACATGGTACTGTAAACCGCATGGAAAACTGCTGTGGAGCCGCAGGACCAAAACCGCTGCGGATCCGCAGCAAAAACCGCAACGAGGGCACACACCCTTACTCTTGGTAGTCGTAAGTGGACAGGGAAGGAAGTGCAGGCGCCAGATTTACTGCCACTGAAATCAATAGGAGAGCGGCGCTGCTCTGGCACTTCCGGGTCCTCTGTTGGTCAGTGACATCACTATGGAGACACATGAGTCAGTGGGTGCTCTTGTCTGCTGGCCTGGCCGTCTTTCGAGAGCCCGCAAAAACCAGGGCTCATCCCACTGAACGCCTGCACTCGATCCCCACGGGTAGAACACCACAGACAACACAGGGTGAGGGGAACACACATTGGTAAGACTATTGGTTCACCAACAGAAAAAAACACAGAGGTGCAATGTCTGTGATCGCAGCGATGAAGGCCACGACCAGGCACAGGGGTACAGGTGCCTGCTTCTACTGATCTCCGTCCTCACTGAAGATGCAGATCCAGATGACATGCATGGTGTTGCAGAGACCCGTCGGGTCCCTGCACTGCGATACATGCTGCACTGCGATACATGCAGTGGCTGTGAGCTGACGTCGGAGGTGCAGCCACAGGGAGTGGCACATGACAACGGCGCACAATCCGATGTCAGCTGCTGGGCTGTGCAGTGGATACAAAAGACACAGGGCGATGTGGGAGCAGAGGAAAGGTGAGTAGATTTAATTATGCATTAGGAGCAGAACGGGGACACATACACTAGGATTGGGGACTATGTAAACCAGGATGGGGACATATATACCAGGAAGGGGGCATATATACCAGCATGGAGACCATGTGGACCATACATACCAGGATGGGGACCATATATACCAGGATGCGTACATATTCACCAGGATGATGGGCATATATACCAGGATGGGGGACATTTTACTACATAATGAATGGGGCAATTCATAAGGCTTTATAGAATTTAGAACACTACAGGGGCCCATACATCTGACCAACGTGTGTGTGGGGGGGCAGGTCCAAATTTGGCACTGGGGCCCATCGGACTCCAGTTACACCACTGCAAAAACATTCTCAGCAAGAACACAAGGTGGTACAAGTGGCAGAATTTCACCTTTCTGCTGTGCCTTCTGGGCTTCAAGGAACAACTATCTCTGCCAGCAGCTCAATGCTTTTGGTGAGCTCCCACTGAGATGATAATGTATTAGATGTGACCTGCAGTCCCATGTAACGCCACAGATAATACAGTGATACTTTTGTGAGTACTGACAGCAGTGATGGCTCCTCTGCATCACACTGCTCCTGGTTCTGCATGTGCTGCTGTTTTGGGCTGGTGGGAGGAGTAAGGCAGAATCAGTGAGAGATGAGAGCAGACTATATCTATTGCTGATAATGACAAACTGCTACAAACACAGATCTTCATTTTTGCGGTTTTGCACTAGATCAACTCTAAATCACAAGTTAATCATATATCATGTGAACATCCTCACCTTGCACCTCAAAAATCATAGATCTTCAACTTTATGCTGCTGCAATTGGCAATTTTCTGTGTGGGCAATTTTCCGTGTGGGCAATTTTCAGGGAACCAAATTAAAAATAGAGGAATGTATTCACAGCAGATTTTTGCAGCAAATCCATTGTGAATCCACATGTGTTACTGTATGGTCACCAAGGATTCCTCTCCTGAAATAGGTGAACCAAAAAGGTAAAAATAAAAATTAACAGAAGTTTACATGCTGCAGGCTTACCGGGGTTGTCCAAGATTTTTATACTGATGACCTACCCTTAAGAGTAGGTCACCAATATTTGATTGGTGAAGGTGCCACACACAATTAGCTGTTTCTGGGGCCAGCGAAAGCTGGATGTGCTCAGTTGCGCAGCTGTAAGCATTAGGTTTGGATTTGGGTTCTTGCTACTCTGCTTAATTTTTTAATCTATGATGTAATTAAAAGTTAATTTTCAATAGTATCCTCTAGGTTGGATGTGTGAACAGCACAGCTCCATCAACTACATAGTGGCTGTGGCTAGTTATTCCACATTCACACCCCATTGATTCAAATGGGGCAGACATGCAGCATTCGGCCACGTCATCTACAGTGATCATGGAGCTGTGCAGCTCTGCATCTAAGCACCGAGAACAGCTGATCAGCAAGGTGCTGGGTATCACACACCCGCGGATCAGATATTGATGACCTAACCTAAGGATGGGCCATCAATGTAAAAATGTATTTATTTATTTTACTCATTTATATACCGTCATTAATTCCACAGCACTTTACAGACATTATTGGCTCTGTCCCCGATGGGGCGCACAATCTGAATTCCCTATCAGTATGTCTTTGGAGTGTGGGAGGAAACCGGAGTACCCGGAGGAAACCCATGCTAACACGGGGAAAACATACAAACTCTTTGCAGATGTTGTCCTTGGTGGGATTTGAACCCACGACCCCAGTGCTGCAAGGCTGCAGTGCTAATCACTGAGCCACTGCCCAAAACTCTGGACAACTCTTTTAAAAATCCTCGTTGCATGTCAATTTTGGGATTTGCAGTATATGGATGAGATTTGTGGTGTCACATTCGCTTACCTGGCAATGTAAAGCAGATTTTACCTATGCAAATCTGGAAAAACTCCACAGCAATTCCGATTTGCGTGGACCTACCCCCTAATAGGTTCCTTACAAAATAAAGTTGAACAAACCTGAATGAGTTGAGGCAGGCATGTATTTGGGGGAGTCAGGAAGGCACATTGGGCCGATGGCTAACTAAAGTGTATCGGCATGTCCTAAAGTATGGGCATGCTCCAAATATCCTGTGCGAAAGTAGATAAAAACACAGACACCAGTGACAGAACACAGCCAATTTATGAGAGGTTCCCACATATTAACAGTCAATGGGATCCAAGTGGTTGAACCTTGCTGATCTAATATGTATCACCTATGCCGTTCATATGATCTGAAAAACCCAACAATGGAACAAGCATTTTAATATTGTATTAGTTGTAATAGTACTTGGACATGTCGTATGTTTTGTTCGTCAGGTGCATATCACAACTAAAGAATGCTTGCAGTTTTGCAAAAATGTTTCCCACATTGGAAAAGAGGTTTTAACGCATAAATAATTTTATACCCAAAAGGATTTAGCTTACCTCTGTGGCAGACGGAAGGGCATTTGTGATTACGACACCCGAGGGTACGTCCACATTGCTGATCGCAGCCGAGGCAGTTTCCGACGCAACACTAGACAAAAATAAATCAAATTACAAGAGAAATCTATGAAGAGCGAGACAAACAACATTTCTTGTGTTACCATACCTTTAATATTCACAATTAAAAACAAAATGTAAATCAGAATTAATCCCCCCCCCCAATACACATGCGTTTTGTGAAAGTAAACATATGGCCAATAGTCTGACCCAAGCAGAACAAGATGTGAAGGAAGTAGGACGATCAGAAGTCATACGTGTCATTAATACATTTCCTTGTCAATGTCGCCTCTTAGGCCTGTTTCACACTTCAGTTATTTGACGCCAATCAAAATGCGCCGTAAGTAAATAGCGCCCCCCCAGTGTCGGATTTTCTCCGGGGTCTCGGCTGCGGGGGGTAGCCGAGACCCCAGAGAACATGAATCAGGGCGGTTTTTGCCGACCCCGCTTTTGCGATTGCCGTTATTAACACTATAACGGCGACCGCAAAGAAAAAAAAAGCCGCGATAAACTATCATAGTGATCAAAATAAAAAAAATAGTAAATCCCCCCCCCCCCCATTTAGGCAAACATAATGAAATAAATAAAATATTTTTTTTTTCATTTTTCCATTAGGGTTAGGGCTAGGGCTAAAGCTAGGGTTAGGGCTAGGATTAGGGTTGGGGTTAGGGTTGGCGCAAGAATTGAGGGATTTCCACTATTTACCAACTTTGGGGGTCTAAAAATTGGGGGCTTAAAATCACTTTTGTGGAAATAAAAAATACTTTTTATTTTCACGGCTCTACGTTATAAACTTCTGTGAAGCACTTGGGGGTTCAAAGTGCTCACCACACATCTAGATAAGCTCCTTGGGGGTCTAGTTTCCAAAATGGGGTCACTTGTGGGGGGTTTCCACTGTTTAGGTACATCAGGGGCTCTACAAATGCAACATGACGCCCGCAGACCATTCCATCAAAGTCTGCATTCCAAAAAGGCACTCCTTCCATTCCCAGCTCTCCCATGCGCCCAAACAATGATTTATCCCCACATATGGGGCATCAGCGTACTCAGGACAAATTGCACAACAACTTTTATGGTCCAATTTCTCCTGTTGCCCTTAAGAAAATAAAAAATAGCGGGCTAAAAAATGATTTTTGAGGGAAAAAAATGATTATTTTCACGGCTCTGCGATAATAAACCTCTGTGAAGCACTTGGGGGTTCAAAGTGCTCACCACATATCTAAATAAGCTCCTTCAGGGGTCTAGTTTCCAAAATGGTGTCACTTGTGGGTTTTTTTTCCACTGTTTAGGCACATCAGGGGCTCTCCAAAAGCGACATGGCGTCCAATATCAATTCCAGCCAATTCTGCATTGAAAAAGTCAAACGGTACTCCTTACCCCCACATACTGGGTATCAGCGTACTCAGGACAAATCGCACAACAACTGTGGGGGTATGATTTCTCCTGTTACCCTTGTAAAAATAAGAATTTGGGGGCGAAAATATCATTTTTGTGGAAAAAAAATGATTTTTTATTTTCACGGCTCTACGTTATAAACTTCTGTGAAGCACTTGAAGTTTCAAAGTGCCCACCACACATCTAGATAAGTTCCTTAAGGGGTCTAGTTTCCAAAACGGAGTCACTTGTTGGGGGTTTCCACTGTTTAGGAACATTAGGGGCTCTCCGAACACAACATGGCATCCGATCTCAATTGCAGCCAATTCTGCGCTGAAAAAGTCAAAAGGCGCTCCCTCCCTTGCGAGCTCTACCATGCGCTGAAAAAGTGGTTTATCCCCACATATGGAGTATTGGCGGATTCAGGAGAAATTGCACAACAAATTTTGTGGTTTATTTTCTCTTTTACCACTTATGAAAATAAAAAAAATTGGCTCTGAAGTAAACTTTTTGCAAAAAAAAGTTAAAAGTTAATTTTTTCCTTCCACATTGCTTTAGTTCCTGTGAAGCACGTAAAAGGTTAATAAACTTCTTGAATGTGGTTTTGAGCACCTTGAGGGGTCTAGTTTTTAGAATGGTGTCACTTTTGGGTATTTTCTGTCATGTACACCCCTCAAAAGGACTTTAAATATGATGTGGTCCCTAAAAAAAAATGGTTTTGTAAATTTTGTTGTAAAAATTAGAAATTGCTTGTCAACTTTTAACCCTTATAACTTCCTAACAAAAAAAAAATTTGTTTCCAAAATTGTGCTGATGTAAAGTAGACATGTGGGAAATGTTATTTATTAAGAAATTTATGTGACACATCTCTCTGATTTAAGGGCATAAAAATTAAAAGTTTTAAAATTGCAAAATTTTTGCCATATTTCATTTTTTTTCATAAATAAACACAAGACATATCAAAGAAATTTTGCCACTAACATGAAGTACAATATGTCACGAAAAAACAATCTCAGAATCAATGGGATCCGTTAAAGCGTTCCAGAGTTATAACCTCATAAAGTGACAGTGGTCAGAATTTTAAAAATTGGCCTGGTCATTTAGCAGTAAAATGGCTCTGTCACTAAGGGGTTAAACTGCGCATGCCCAGAAGATTTTCCTTGTCATGCAGTTTAACCCTAAACGGCGTTCCGGGAGCGGCGTAAAAAGTCTCTCTCTCGACATCTGTTCCTTTAAATTTCATGCACTCAGCGGCTGCAGCGGATCCGTCGAAGAAACGGATCCAGTGCATCTGTTTGTTGCAAAACGAAAACGGATCCGTTTTTTCACACTTTGATGGTTTGCAACTGACGTCAAACAACTGAAGTGTAAAACAGGCCTTATTCACAAGAACTAAATACATTAAGAGATCCACACTCAAAATGCTGTTAAACATCAGTTATGGGGTCAACAACTGTCCTGATTGAATGCAGACGTGACAACATATGCAACTGCTCCTCTACTCATCCCTTTAAGTAGAACCTCACGTCTTAAAGTGACAATCAGGGTGCACAGACTGGCAGAAGGGGGTAATAATATGAGAAAAGTTTCGGTGCCCACCCTCCCTCCTTTGGTACACTGGAGGCTGTACAGGTTGATGGTAAAATGCTGTGAACTTCCTTCCTGATGTCGCCCACCCTTCTCTTAGGCCAAGTTCATATTTACATTAGGTACTTTTATGTTCTGTTTATTAACAAAATCCATACATGGATGGATCCATCACATTGTGGATTCACAAACGGCACCGTATGGACTAACTGTCTACTGGTGTAGGTTGGGTTATCGTGGTGGCAGTCACTTTACTGGAAAAATAGTGCAGTTTACACATCACTTCCTGTAAAAAATGCAGAACTCTGCAATGCCGGCTCCTACCAGATCTCTGGCACAAATAGGAACAAAGGATCAATGACACACAAAGCCAGCAGGTACAGCTTTACATGCTGCACCCCGATTATTGCACCCAGGTCTAACTGAAACCAGAAAATCATTAATGTGATTCCAAGATGTAAGCACAGGATGTGAGAGATTTATAGCTATTGGAAGTAAACAACGGAGGTTCATATCGAATGAAAGCAGGCAGAGATCTTGAAAAACAGCAAAGAATCAATACAGATAGTATATTGGAAAATACTCAGAAATTCTGGAAAAATGTGATATTACAATATGTAAGGCATGTTCAAAAGTCTGATCTGAAACCTCAAACAAAAAATTAAATGACGGTAAATACACTCACCAACAATAAAATTGCAAAACCAAGAAGGAAAAAAATCGTGGAGTTGTGGAAATCACAGGATGGATAGACCTGGTAATGACAGGTTCCACGACCAATTCAATGCAACGCCGAGCTGTTACTCTACCTGGAATGAAGACTAGAGGGGTCCAGCTACCATTACATTATGCACCTCACACTATAATCCCAGTGTGATGATCCCTCATGAAGGTCTCTTCATGGCGTTGCCCACATGGTCTCCAGACCAATTTCCAGCTACTATCGTGTCCAAAAGAAAAGCAGGACTTCTCTCTAAAGAGTATCTACCTTCATTACAGCCTTGCTCTGCGTCGTGATAGCTTTGGAGCGGTGGCATGAGGTTACAGGAACGCCTGTAGCTGGATGCCTGGCTCATAGCCCAATGAAAACTTCTTCAGATTGTCTGTGTAGACTCTGACGCTTTAGGCTTGCTATGGTACATTTCACCTGCAGTACAGAATAGCGCTATCGTGGAAACAGTAGTACAGTCGTGTCTCCAAGGTGTCTCAGAAGCAATTTTTCAACATGAAAACAATAGGCCGCGTGCTACTGTAATCAGACTAGAATGACCAGACGTGCTACCACAGCCTGCAGCATCTCTGGACTTTTCTCCCATTGAGCACAGCTGGGACATAATCGGTCAGCAATTGCAAAAGAAACCGACAGCATCGGATCTTGATGATTTGCCCAAATGCACTCAGGGAGGCAGAACATTCCTCAGGGAACCATTAATAACCTCAGTAATAATATGCAAATCTGTGTCGGTGTATGTATTTCTGTGTGTGGAGTTCATAGGGCATTTGCACACACACGTTAAGTACCGTATTTTGCGGATCATAAGACGCAACGGATTATAAAACGCACCCCAAATTTTGAGGAGAAAAACAGGAAAAAAATATATTTTTTTAAATAAAACGGTGATGCTTCTTATAGTCCATGCGTCGTATTGCTTACCGGGGGGGTGGTGGCTGCGGTGAAGCGGGGTCCCAGGGTCGCCACTGGAGGAGGCAAGAGTGGAGCATTGCTGCAGGCCGCAGGCTGAGGGGGTGTTCGAATGTGCGGTGCGGCGTGCCGCTGCGGGTGTTCGGTGCTGGGGGGCTCTGCCGACATCTTGTGAAAGCCCAGAGCCCCCGCAGTTGCATGGTTTCCTATGCGGTAGACTGGACTTCGGGAAAATGGCTTCCGGCCAGGGGTAACACATGCACAGATGGCGATCTCGGTACTAAGATCTTGGGAGGTGAGATCTCTTCTCCCGTTATCTTGGTGCCGAGATATCCATTTGCACATGCGCCGTCCACCGGCAGCCATTTTCCTGGAGTCCAGTCCACCACATAGGAAACCATACAACTGCGGGGGCTCGGTTTTCACAAGATATCGGCACAGCCCCCGCAGAACCGAATATTCGCAGCACCAAAGACCGGAACAGCACGCCGCACTGCACATCCGAACACCCCCTCATCCCAGCCTGCGGCCGGTAAGGTATATCCGCATTATAAGATGCACCCATATTTCCCCAAAAAATTTTTGGGGAAAAAAGCGCGTCTTATAATCCGAAAAATACGGTATTTTCAGCAGAAATTTCTGCGCCAAAAACGCTGCTAAAATACCCGTTTTTGATGCGGTTTTTAATATGTTTTTTCCCTCCATTCATATGATTGGGTGAAAAACGCTGCAAAAAAACTCACAGAACTCAGATCCTGCAGATTGAAAACCATTTCAAATCTGCAAGGAAAAAATTAAGCAGCGTGTGCATGAGATTTCAGGAAACTCATTCACCTGGCTGGTGCTGTAAACTGTAGCATTTTGGACACAAATTGTGGCGGCAAACACTGACTGTGTGCACATACCTATACACTATACTGAATAAATTGGGATATTTTGAAAATTGTTTCCATTTTTTCATCATTTTCATATCTTCAACATGTCTATCCAATCTGTGGTGTTCACGATTCCACAACTTTTCTTTCTTGGTGTTGCAATTTCAACGTTGAGGAGTGTAAAAGAACAAAAGGTTTCCATAAGAATGATCTTATAGTGATAATGTATGTTTAGTATTTATCTAGTGATCTACTAAGAAAAAAAAAAAAAAAAAAAAAAAAAAAAAAAAAAAAGGTAAAACATTGCATAGACTTTAAAGCAGGGGTGGGGAATCTCTTTTCTGCCGAGGGCCATTTGGATATTTATTCCATCCTTCGGGGGCCGTACAAACTCCGCCCACAAAGTAGATCCTGACTCTGGCTCTGGTTTCAGGACGTAATCTTTCATTGCATGCGTTTCAGTGTTCAGTAGTGAACACTGCGTGTGTGTGCTAACAGAGCAAGAAGAAATTAATGAGCTTGTGGCAATCAAAATACAACTTCCTGCCCAAGAATGCTGTCCCTGAGAATGTGCCCGGGGACCTGATAAAAGGTCATCAAGGGCCATAAATGGCTCGGGGGCCTGAGGTTCCCCACCCCTGCTTAAAGTGAGGACATTATTGATTGGCCATTTCTAGAATATAAACGCAAATAAAAACAAAAGTTGGATTTTGGTGATATTTTTCCACTTTTTATGGTGCCTGTAAATGTCATAATGGAATAAATCCAGGCTTTCTTCTAAGCTATCCTTATAAATCAGTTGCGAGTTCTGATAGTAAAATAAAGCAATTAAGGGAAGATTTGGATGATTATACTTGAGGAATCTCAGTTTTGCTCCAACAAAGAAGAAGCCATGAACTTGAAAAGATTTTCTCATCTCAAATGTCTTTGTTCATCCTGCAATCTTCGAACCGAACCGCACATTTATAGTGATGACACAACACGTGATTCAACCCATCACAACCAAATTTTTGTACCATAGAAATGACCACCAATGGCGACAGAAGTAAATAGGGCAATGGTGAGGGTCCTTCAATGGACAGTGAGCAACACTGAGGTCCTGGCAGTCAGGGTATGTGCACACGCAGATTTTTGGCTCTGCGGATTTTGTAGTAAAGACCGCAGATATATGCGGTTTTGCCCTGCGATTTTACACCTCATAATGGATGAGGTGTGAAACTGCTGCGTTTCTGCACTAAAGAATTGACATGCTGCGAATTGTAAACCGCAGCAAAACCACGCGGAAAAATCCACAGCATGTGCACTGCGTTTTTTTATTTCCATAGGAAATAAAGGTACTGTACAACGCAGCTGCAGAAACGCTGCGGAATCACAGCAGAATCCGCACCGTGTGCACATACCCTCAGAGCTCCACTCTTAATATATCCCATTATGCTTACCACCCATTAACGTATATTTTAATTGTGTGAGACCATCTTTTTTCGTTTTTGTTTTTTTTATATATATATATATAGGCCTCCGATGGGCTGAGGAAGAATACCACCTAGTTCTACTTGCCACTAATTAACCCCTTCATTCCAGAGTGATTTTGGTTAGTGCTTTTGTTTTTCTCTCTGCTCTTTATCCCAGAGCAAGAACTTCCTTTTCTAAAATTTTCCATCGAATTAGGAGTAAGAAGGTTTACATTTTGAGGGACAAGATTACATTTTGAATGACACTTAATTTTACCATATAATGTACTAGAAAACCGGGGAAAAAAAATGAAAAATGCTGAAGAAAAACACAGCGATTCTGTCTTTATTTTGTGGGTTTTGTTCTTATGATGTTCATTGTGCAATAAAAATGTACTTTACTTTAGTCAGTACGATTACGGTGATTCTAGACATATATGGTTAATTTTGCATTTAAAGGGGCTGTCTACTACTAGGACAATCCCTTCTTGATATAAAGGTTTGGCCCCAATAAAATAAAAAACCCCTATACTCCTCTCCCGTGTCAGCGCCGTTGGCACTCTCGTGCGATGTTGTGAAAGAGTGACCCCAGCGCTGGCGTCACTGTCCCCACCTACGTATGGACTGAACATGAAGAGGAAGTCAGATCAGCTGAGCCTTTTTATTTAGTGCTAATTTTTATCAAGGGGGCGTGAATCATAAGATTTTTATGAGGGCGTGTCTTTAGCTGCTCTGCATTATTACCCTGTGAGCATGCCCCTTGGAAAAGACCATAAAAATTAGCCCCAAATAAAAATGCCCATATTTCTGGAACCGTATTGTGGATTCTTAGAAAATAAGAAAACAAAATGCTCAGGGGAGCAATGTGAATAAAAAATGAGCAAAAACTGGGTATTTTTGAAATGGTCCTCTTTAAAAGTGTATGGCACACGTCATGTATCTAGTTACTAGTTACTGTATCTTTCTAGAAAGGGATTGCTTGGTGCTTTTGTAAGCAGGTTGCAGGATGCAGTGACAGACAGGAGGCAGAGCAAGGGTTAACAATTTTAAGAGTTTTAATTAAACAGGGGTTTAACCCCTCGCAGGGAGATGAATGGTTAAACAAAGGAATGAACAATTCAGGTGTAAATTATATGCAGAGTTAATGAAAAAGGTAATGGAAGTTCTTTTGTACACTTATTGTGTCAGAAGTTTTGACGACTGTAGATGCTGCTTGAAAGTCAATAGCGCCAACAGCTGGTGCGGTGTTTGTCCAAAAAGGTCCTGCTGGTAACGGTGGTCTGTCCTCTGGTGGCAGTGGTCGGTGTCCGGTACTTTCCAATGGGCCCCTAGTCCATGAGTGGCTGCGACCAACGCAGACAAGGCCGAAATGCTGTCAGGGTCCTGGTCGACCAGTGTGGCAATGTCCAGCAATGTGGGCAGCAACAAACAGTCCTGCACCCTGCCTGGCTCTTAAGCTTACGTGCGGCGCTTAGCTGAATAGGGTTCCCGTCTCTCTCAGTCACTGTGGCAGCGTCCCGGCGTATGGCCGGCCCAGTTTCGTCTCTGCCCGGCTGCGCACCTCATGGAGCACGCTGCGCACACACCTTGCCCCTCTCACGGCAGGCGGGAAACTGGCCAATGCTGCGCGCGCTTTCACTTTTAACCACACCCCAGCTTCCAGGTCAGAGCACCGGTCCGGTCCTTTTTTCCTTTCCCCGGGAAACAAGGGACGCAGCCTTAACAGTTCCGGACCCGGCTCTGCACAGGTACCCGCAGCCCGGTCTTTCTCCTTACACTCCCCCTCTCCTTTAGCTCGCCATTCCACAGGTGAGACCTCCTTGTGCTCCTTTATGTTCTTCGGGGGTGGGTCAGATGCCTACAATTTTGGAACCATTTCTGCCTGTCTTGCACTACATTTTGCCAAAGAAAATTGTTCTGCGCATACCACAGAGGTGGGACACCAGCGTGGTCACACTGAGTACTTTGAGGCTCCTCTTGAATTTGCTCGTTAGTACTCGGAATTTCAGGTTGAGTGGTAGACCCAGGTAGGGTCGTAGAGAACGGGAGTACGTCCAGGTTCAATGGAGCAACTATATCAGGAGTTTCAGGCCTACGTACCTTCCCTTGGACAGGCGGGCAGCGAAGTATCCATTTCAGAGAACGAGGCAAGTGGTCCTTCCTCACCACCATCAGGAACCATGGGAGTGAGCGTTTCAGGGACACTTGGCACTTTCTCCCCTCCTTTGGGATCTTGTGACAGGCAAGGTCGCGATATACTTTGGTGGACTACTCAGGTAGATGCCCCTTCTGCACCTTCAGGGTAAATCTCATTGTGTCCAATTCGGCGTTTCACCCGATTCGCCTCCACGCGTCTGAGTACCGCAGACATCTCACTGTAGGCAGACGATGCCTTCTCCCTCACTTCTCGGCGTCCGACATCGTGGCTCTGTCTTGCTCTGGGTGCAGCTCCCCTCCGCTCACCATACCATTTCTTCCAGGTACCATGTTCTCTCCAGTGAGCATGACCTTCAGAGGGGTCAGCAAATATTTTCTGTTGGCAGTTTCGTGTAGGGCAACTCCTTGACAGGTGTCCCATTTTCCGACACGTCCAACATTCACTTCTGCGCCTGCCTGGGGAGCGCTTTGGTCGGGATCCCCGTCCTCCACAAGAGGCATACCCCGTCTGTAATCGCCCTTCATCCAAGGATATGAAATCAGATACTGGGGCTGCTGCTGGGGTTGCTCTTACGCATGAACAAGGTAACTGCAGTTCTTTTGTACAATTATTGTGTCAGAAATTTCTCCTACTGTAAATGCTGCTTGAAAGTCAATAGCGCCAACAGCTGGCGAGGTGCTTGTCCAAGAAGGTCCTGCTGGTAACGGTGGTCTTTCTTCTGGCAGCAGTTGTCAGTGTCCGGTACCTTCCACTGGGTCCCTAGTCCATAAGTGGCTGCGGCCAATGCAGACAAGGACGCAATGCTGTCAGTGTCCTGGTCGAACGGTGTGGCAACGTCCGGCAATGTGGGAAACAACAAACAGTCCTGCACCCTGCCCTGGCTCTTAAGCTTAAGGTACCGTCACACCTAGCGACGCTATAACGATCCCGACAGCGATACGACACGACACGGATCGTTGCCGCATCGCTATGTGGTCGCTATTGAGATGTCAGACAGTCCAATCTACCCAACAACGGAGCAACGATCTAGCGTGTCATAGCGACCTTTGTAACGATGTCGGGAACGCTAATCCCCACCTTGTCTTGCTTCTGAGTCGCTAACGAGGTCGTTAGGCTAGGTGTCAAACGTGACGATACAAGCGACTCAGCGGGACATGAGCGACCAAAGAAATGTCCAGACATTTCGGGCACGATCAGCGATACCCAGCAGGGGGGCTGGTCGCTGGTCACTGTCACACACAGCGATCTCGCTAGTAAGATCGCTATAACGTCACAGTTCTAGTGACTCAGCAGCGATCTCATTAGCGATCTCGCTTAGTGTGACAGGGCCTTTACATGCGGCGTTCAGCTAAACAGGGTTCCCGTCTCTTTCCCTGTCACTGCGGCAGCGTCCTGGCGTATGGCCGGCCCAGTTTCGTCTCGGCCTAGCTGCGCACCTCGCGGAGCACGCTGTGCACGCACCTTGCGGAGCACGCACCTTGCCCCTCTCACGGCTGGCAGGAAACTGCCCAATGCTGTAAATAACTCATGAAAGAATAAAGTAATGTTAAAACCAAGCACACCATTGTTTTTCTTGTGAAATTCTCATTCTCATTTTATTTAGGTGTATCCATATAAATGGCCCACCCTGTAATCTCTAGATTTTCTGCATTCTGCAGTTATTTAGGGGATGTGACCTTTGATTCCCATCTAAGAGGACTGGCACACGGGCTCACACACTGATTGAAATGTTTGCCATGAACCTGCGCGGAAGAAGAATTGATTGATGCATTATTTGTTTGCTGAGTGCCGTTGCACAGTATGTATACAGCCATCACAGCACACTTGCACCCGTGCATACACTGATAGATCATCACGTGTCCTATACGCTGTGAATGGAGCAGCAGGGCTGGTGTACTGAAACAGGCAAATCAAGACCCCTATTCTTGTGATCGGTGGGGGTCCAGTCGTGGGTCCCTCCGTGATCAGGTACTTATCACCTATACTGATATTAGTTAATGGGTTGTGATTGTGTGACAACCCCTCTAAATGCTGATTATAAAGGAGAGGTTACAGTGAGTGATAATATTGAATGTCGGACCACATAAATCTTTTCTGAGAAAACTCCTTGAAGTTGTAAATTCCACAGGAGCCGGAAATGGTTTGTACAAGGGAGTGATGCTGATTTATGGGTAGTGACTGTCAAAATGTGATTAATATCCCTCTTTCCAGAATCCTGGAGACTGAAGACTGGAAGAAGCCACAATGTGTGAAACTCAGACATACATCTTGAAAATTGCTCCTTGAGCCTTTGCCTTATTATAAAATGATTTATTCCTAAATGAGGTGTAATGACTGTGGGGAACACCAGTCATGGCTCCCAGTGAGTGGTCCGTGAATGATGGTGCGCGCATGTGTGCAACTACTTTACAATGTGTAACACTAAACCAGGAAGGGATACAATGGGAAATGGGGCAATGTGATTACAAGTCTTGTTTCCCAATCATCCTCTGTAATAAAAGTCTAAGATTTCCTCCTCCTTAAATCCCAGGCGTCTGTAACCCCTCACTGATGATTGCAACATAACCAGACACTTAATAGACTTCGGGAGGAGGAAATATCTGAATGTGAGGAAAGAGCATGATCCAGAATTAAACATATTACATGTGGATAATTGTAAAAAAGGATTGTCAGGTAATAATGGTTGTTCCAGCTCATTATCACACCAGGATTTATGGACTTAGAAAGTACAAGAATGATCATCAGTGAAATTAAATAGGATTCTTCGTTTATACTTTTTTTTTTATCAAATAGGTTTTTATTAGTCAGAATTCAAAATACAGTACAAGCGGTAAATCTTTCATAAACACTAGATTTACAAAAATGAACATTCCGATTCCCCCCCACCACCTCCCTCCCATGTGGACAGCATATATAACATCATTTCTCCATATGATTCCTCTTACACCATAATTTACCATTAGTCATTCTCTTTACCTATATTGTCGATCAAACCATACAAAACAGAAATGTACCTATGTTCGGGTATTAAGGGTCTATCCACAACACCAACGTTGTACTATGTAGCACATTCCCGTCAGTTAACTGTACCGTATTGTAACCAGGGGTTCCACAACTTCTCATAGGTTTTACAATTGCCTCTTAACATATGTCCTCTCCTCCAGCTGAATGATACAAGACACCTGTTCCACAAATTCTCTCCCAGAAGGAGGTTCTTCCATGATGCAGTACCTCGCAATCAGTTTCCTTGCTACATATAGCAGCCTGGCTATAGCCAGTTTTGCACTATCAACTATTCCAATTTCCTCCACATATCCCAGTATGCAGACCAGTGGGTTTTTGGGTATAACACATCCGTAAGCCCCTTCTATTCTGTTAATGACACTAACCCAGAATGTGGATAGCCTGGGACATTTCCACATCATATGAAGGATTCCGGCATCAGACCCCCCACATCTTGGACAGTCAGAGTTGTCTCTCAGCCCCATTTTAACCATCAGAAGGGGGGAGCGGTATACACGATGGATCACATAGAGATGGGACAACCTAGCTGGTTCACTCATAGTGAGTTTGGGGACATATGGGACAAGGTCCTAGAATATCTCGTCAGTCATCGCCCCAATCTCTCCCTCCCATTTGGATCTAGCTTTAATTGGGAACCCCATCAAATGAGTATGCAATATATCTTTGTAGGTGCTAGAGATTACCCCCTTCGTAAGTCCATCACCACCACATACATAGTCCAACACTATGTCAGACTGCATCTGCAGGTCCCTGGAAAGTTTTGAGCCGTAATGGCATGCCGTACCTGACAGTAATGGTACCACTCAGAATCCGGCAACTGAAACTCACTCTGCAGCCGCACAAACGGTCTCAGCTCCCCGTTATCAATAATTTGAGACATTAATGTCAGCTCCCTACGTTTCCAGCCTTCCAGGTTCCAAGTTTCCGAATCTCTGGGAGGTTACTATTATCCCATATAGCTGTGAATCTAGTCAACCCGGTCACCCGTTTCACCTTCTTTAGTCTGTTCCACAGGTCTTGTAAAAGTCGCAGAGTGGGACACCCGTCTCCCATTACACCCATCTTCCCATCTTCTAGGCCAAGTATCAACGGGCTTCTATTTAGTACGTATTCCAGGACTCCTCTGATGACGCCTGCCTTCTCTTGATTAGACCACCCTCTGAGATGTTGACTTTGGGCAGCCAAAAAATACAGTTCCGGATTTGGCAGTGCCAGTCCCCCCTCATCCTTTGGTCTCTGCAAGGTTTCAAGTCTTATTCTAGGATGTTTCTTACCCCATACCAAGGCTCTAAATAGTGAATTCACCGCTCCGAACCTCTTCCGCGGAACCCAGATTGGGGAGTTGTGCAATATATATACTATATATATATATATATATATATATATATATATATATAAGCTTGGGCATTAAAACCATTTTTAGTAGATTAATCCGTCCCACCACTGATAAGTGTAATTTGTTCCAAGCATCCACCTTAGTTCTTAGTATTGCCAGTAGAGGTACCAGATTAGAATTAAGGTACTCAGTCACCGGCAAGGAAACCTGTACCCCCAAATATTTAAATATTTCCACACATTGTAGTTTGTTGGCCCCTATGTCTTCCTGAGTCCACACCACCTCCTTGTCCACTTTAAATAGGCTTGATTTAAACCAATTAATGGTCAGTCCTGAGATCTCACCGAACCCCTCAATGGTCTGCACAGCGTGATCCAATGAAGCTGAGGGATCCCCTAGAAACAACAGAACGTCATCGGCATACAAGGCCACCTTTTCCTTCAAATCGCCATATTGAAACCCCTTTATTGCCTTGTTACGTCTAATAGCAGCCGCCAATGGCTCTATCGCAATAGCTAATAGTAGCGGTGACAGTGGACAGCCCTGCCTCGTTCCCCTATGCAGCTGTATTCCCGCGGACATTACCCCATTAATCTTGACTCTAGCTGTGGGTTGAGTATACAATAGTTGAATCCACGCTGTAAATTGAGGACCAAAGCCCATACTATGTAGCACTCTCCACAGGTATGACCACTCTACAGAGTCAAAGGCTTTATGAGCATCAAGTGAGGCTATCACCCTCCCACCTGGGTTATCGACTGGCAACTGCAGATTGAGGTACAGTCTGCGTATATTGGCTGCGGTTGATCTGTTGGGCATAAACCCAGATTGATCCATGTGGATCAATGTATCTATAACACCAGTTAGTCGATTTGCCAACAATTTAGCCAGTATTTTCACATCAGCTGTCAGCAAGGATATTGGCCTGTATGAGTCTGGAATTCCTGGATTCTTACCCTCCTTAGGAATCACCACTATCACCGCCTCCCGCATAAATGCAGGCAAAATCCCTTCTTTCATAGCCTCCTCAAACACTATTAATAGCTTAGGTAACAGAATTTCTTCTAGATGTTTGTATATTTCCACAGGAAGACCATCTGCACCCGGGGCCCTCTGATTAGTCATGCCATGCAGAGCCATCTCCAACTCCTCTATTGTGATAGGAGACTCCAACTTATCCCTATCTTCCATAGATAGTGCCGGAAACAGTCCTGCTCCTAGAAATGCCTCCATCCCCCACTCCCCTCCCATTCGACTCGATGAATAGAGGTTCTGGTAAAATTCTGCGAAGACCTCCAGAATTTCAGGTGTCTCAGTAACCCTTGTCCCCTTTGCAGTATCCATACCATGTATAAATGAGCTGCCTCTCTGGGCTGCAGCTATGATTGACAATAGATGACCAACTTTTTCCCCTTCTTCGTAGAATCTAAAGGGCATGTCACACTAAGAGATATCGCTAGCAATATCGCTATAACTAGTGACGTTATAGCGATATTGCTAGCGATATAGCTGTGTCTGATACTTACCTACGACCGGCTCCCCCGCTGGTTATCGCTGATCGCGCGAGAACAGGCTGGACTGTTTCTCGTCGTCAGCTTCCTGCGGCGCTTCCTGCTGTGAGGACGAGCGACGCGTGGAGCCGGGCGGGAGGACGCAGAATCGCCTCGTGTGACAGGTAAGTAGCGACCTCCGTCCCCAGCGATGTCGCTAGTGAGATCTGCCTATGTGGCAGCTCACTAGCGACCACTTAGCGATGTACCAGCGATCCTGACCGCGTCATATCGCTGGTCGGGATCGCTGGTACATCGCTAAGTGTGACAGTACCTTAATCTCCTGAAAAGCCTGCTTCTTAGTTGCTTTATCTAGTAGTAACCTATTGACCCTTTCATGTGCCTGCCTAAGAGTCTGTTGAGTGTCGGGTATAGCGTGCTGTGCCACTTCTATTTCCACCCTAGTTAGAGCTTGCAGACTATCCACCTCATCTTGCCTAGTATGTGACTTTCTCCTACATATATCCCTGTATAGAAGTCCCCTGAGATATGCCTTCATGGCGTCCCGTACCACCAGAGGGTGAGCACGATCATCATTATGGACAAAGAATTCCCCAATCTCCCTCATAATGTCTTGCAAATTTATATGTTGTATCCAGGCCGGATGTAGCTTCCATTCTTCCCCTTATCCCCCCTCTCAAACGCTCCCGTTTAATGGACACAAGGATGGGACTGTGGTCCGAGATCACTCTTGGTAAGTATTGCACATCCCCAACAACTGCATTCATCAACTCATTAGCCAATGCCATGTCAATTCGAGATAGGGTATTATAAGAAGCAAAATAGCAAGAGAAGCACTGTTTCCCATCATTTCCTACTCTCCATATGTCCATCAAACCCATTTCCCGAACTAAACTGCCAAATGGAGTTATAGTGTCACTCAGTACTCCCATTGGCCTCCTACTCCTGTCCCAATAAGAGTCTATTACATTATTATAATCACCCACTATCAAAAAAGCAGTACCCCCCCCCCCTTTCTGAGAATTCCCAAGTCTCCCTCAACTTAGTACTCAAGTAAGGAGGTGGAATATAAATAGCAGCAATGCACATAAGGTGGCCAAATATTTTACATTTGATGACTACATACTGCCCATCCGGGTCAATACGCACCTCCATTTCCTCATATGGTATTGAAGTATGAATTAGCACAGAGTCCCCCCTTGCATAGCTAGAGAAAGTAGAGTGGTAGGCCCTCTGCATCCATCGCCTATTCAAAAGTCTCGTTGTGTCCGGTAAAAGAGGAGTCTCCAGGAGGCACACCACCGATGGACCCTGATCTTGTATGTATTTGAATATAGCTGCCCTCCTAGTTTTATCAGACAAACCCCTGACGTTCCAACTTAGTACTTTAATTTCCCCCCCTTCCATAATGTTGATAAATTGATTTATTAATCGGTGTAGTTTTCCCCCTTGCTGTCCAAACCCATCCCTCTTCCCTCCCCTTCACCCATCTCACCCACTTCTGTCCTCTCCTCCCCCTTCCTAGTGCATATACTCTCAAAGAGAGCTGGGTGGATCTGGTCTCTGGTCTCTGGCCACCCTCCCCTCCCGCCTCCCCCACCACTCTGCTTCTACATTCATCTAATTGCATATGTAGAACAGCAATCTTCCCAGCTGCCCCCCCCCAGCCCTGTTATGCAGGATAGAAAATCTCATTGTATAACATCATCAATAATATAATAAAACATATAAACATTTCCAATTTTGGAAACTTATAACAGTATTCATCCCCGCCGTGCCTAACATTAGGCAACCACCACGTCTCAATCATCTTGCCCCGTCCGAGCCTCAATCTCAACCATATGTCAGTAGATCAAAAAGAAAAAACAAGAAAAACAATTCTTCAACAGGAAAAACCAGAGTAAGGACTCCCTGCGAGGCACTGAAAGATGCAATATGTCCTCAGCCGACCTTCTCAGGCATAGTCCACTTGACTAGTCAATCAATTCCAGCTCATGTCTTCCCCAGGAGTTTATGCACATTAATGTCAATCCATTGGTTGGCTTCTACCGGATCAATGAAAAATTGCACTTTATCAAGCGCCACCACTCTTAATTTGGCCGGGAAATCATGGAGTATTGCACTCCCAACTCTCTAAGACGCTTCTTCACTCCTCCAGATTGCATGCGTTGTTTTTGAACCGTAATAGAAAAGTCTGGGTAAATAGCTACTTTTTCACCATTCATGGCAAGTTCCCCAATCTCTCTTGCCCTCCTTAGAATGATGTCTCTATCCCTATAATGGAGAAGCTTAGCAAGCATAGTGCGTGGTCCCCTACCCGGTGGCTGTGGCTGCATGGGAACTCTATGTGCGCGCTCATTCTTCGTTTATACTTGGCATTTGCAAGATATTACAAGCTGCAGATCAAGGCAAAGAACTAATGTATTAAACAAGTCCAGACTAGAGTTGGGAGAATCTATTTGCTCCTGGTCACAGATTAGTGACGTGGACGATGTAATTGAGCATACCTACTGGCCTCCTGGCTTTCGCAGACCTTCTTTTGAGTAGGTGGGGTGGCACACCAGCTGCCCTGGAGTGACAGTTCTCTGCCTACATGCACGTATAGATATCAAAGAAATAATTTTCGGATTAACCGTGCGCTGCTAGACAAAACGACTCCTATCCAGATTATGTACTTGTATACTTTTATTTTCCCAACGCGTTTCGAAGTTTCAAACTTCTTCCTCAGGGGATGATATGTCATATCATCCCCTGAGGAAGAAGTTTGAAACTTCGAAACGCGTTGGGAAAATAAAAGTATACAAGTACATAATCTGGATAGGAGTCGTTTTGTCTAGCAGCGCACGGTTAATCCGAAAATTATTTCTTTGATATCTGATGATTTATGGTCACAGCGTGGCCATTTGGATGTGCAGCAGCTTTGACTTCTATTCCTTTATGCCTCCAACTCTCCTGCTATTGGTGAGTATAACAGCTTGAACTATATCTCTTTTACCTGGGTAAGACCCTATTGCGCTCTTTCTCTTTTAGTTTTAACCACTTACATGCACGTATAGGGAGAGACCAGCTAGTCATTGGCAGTGGGAAAGGAGAATCCGCCAGGGACCCGCCTGTCTGACTAGTCTCCACTGCGGCTTGGTCCCTGGCAGCTTTTTAAGTAAGTTTTTCTTTGAAATGACGAAGCGTTTCAGAGTCAAACATACCTGGCTGAGATCATACAACCTCGTGGATTATATTGTTTGTGACGATGGAATTATTACTGATGGACCCGATTACAGCCAGGGGATCTGATCAGTGACGCTAGTGTCGGTTATGTCATGACGGGTCCATCAGTAATAACTGTCAATGCTGTACAGCTCCAGCACAGATGAGAATGGAGGTGGACATACACTTACTGTCGTAGGGATGACCGCTATCGCTTCCGATTTCCTTTCCACAGGGACACTTGGTTCCTGTGTTCTCCATGAGAAACATCGGGTAGCGGCAGAAATCCTCAAAGGATAAACTGAATTAGAAATCACAAGACCCTTATGTCCCTGGAGAATGGTGGAGAGTCGGGAGGACCCATATTAGATGGTCGGAAGATCCAGCCAAAATTAGAGATTTGTGAATCTATTGTGAATGAGGGCCTAAAGCAACACACATCAATGTTATGTCATTTTAAACCAAATGTTGCGTATGAGTGTAAGGTGCCGAACGGCATTTTTATAATGTGTCAGATGTCAACTGAAAGAAAATAAATGGGTAGATAAATTCCTTTTTTTTACTCTATATATTTTTGCATTTTTTGGGGTCAAAAGTATAAAAGAGGTACAAAACTTTCTTTACATCTCCAGCAGCGCACTTCATTACTAAAATGTAGTTTTCCAAGATATTTATAACTGATAACACATGGCTACAGGTATGCATTTTCAATATTTACAGTAATATACATTTTTTTATTTGCTTCAAAATATTATCATATTTTATGACTGTTGTACTGGTAATGTGCTATGTGAACTTTAATGTTACAGCGCCTCTACTGGCCAAAGTATAGAAAAAAGATTCCTCGCAGTTTTAATGTGGTGGTTAACAGGGATTTAAATGGAAGGACAGCCACTTGTTATAAATAGTTGTGTTCAGTCATTTAAATTGTTCTTGTTTGTTTGGTTTATTGAAAATAGAAAGTTAGATATTTTTTGAAAGCGAAAGGAAAAGAAAAAAAATGGGAAAAAAAAATCAAACAAAAATTGTGGCAAAAAGGTACAATTTTCGACCGATGTTTTTAATAAAGTTTGGTTCAGGAGCCCCTGGCTGGGGAGCAGTGCACTATATTACACATATTGGTGTGCTCACTCCTACACTGCATTATGGCACATTACTGACACTGGTGTCATCATGTACTAAACTCAAAGGGCCCAGCTCATTAAAGCTTTTACGCCAGTACTGTGCATGGAGAGGGGCCGGAACATGGCGACTGTCAAACCCATGATGAATGGTGGCAGCATTCTCCATGCCACAAATGTTACTCAGGCAAGGACTGGAGCAGGATTTGTGGCAAGGCACACTCAGATGTATGCCACTCGTCTGGTCCTCCAGACTAATGAAGAGGTGTGAACAACGCTGGACTTGATGATTCAGGCCTAAAGTCTGTATTAAGTGCTCCACGTTCAAACTGTTATAGACTGCTACTTGATATGAGCAGATCTGCTCAAGATCCCTTTATCCCTGACCTGGGCAAATTGCGGCCCACATGCCACATGTGACCCTCTGGCTGTATCAGTCCGGCCCGCGGACCGAGACAGCTGTGGGGCGGGAAACCAGAGGTCCACAGGCCACACCGTGCCTGCCCGCTCGCTGTCTCCGTTGTCTCGCTAGGCGCAGTCAGCATTGGTGGAGGAGGGGCCTCCGGCTACTTCCTCCACCAATCAGCATATGAAGCAGATTACATCATTTCATCGCGTCAGCTGTGTACCGCTGGAAAGTCAGCGCACCGGAGGCAGGGAGAAGAGCAGCGCGCCAGGGAGCGGGACGGAGGTGAGCATGTGTTGGTCTTTTTTTCCATGTGTATGAACATGGGGATTCTATGAGGGTGACATGCAGCACATGGGGAGGCTGTGCGAGGCTCATGCTGTACACGGGGAGGCTGTGCGAGGCTCATGCTGTACACGGGGAGGCTGTGCGAGGCTCATGCTGTACACGGGGAGGCTGTGCGAGGCTCATGCTGTACACGGGGAGGCTGTGCGAGGCTCATGCTGTACACGGGGAGGCTGTGCGAGGCTCATGCTGTACACGGGGAGGCTGTGCGAGGCTCATGCTGTACACGGGGAGGCTGTGCGAGGCTCATGCTGTACACGGGGAGGCTGTGCGAGGCTCATGCTGTACACGGGGAGGCTGTGCGAGGCTCATGCTGTACACGGGGAGGCTGTGCGAGGCTCATGCTGTACACAGGGAGGCTGTGCGAGGCTCATGCTGTACACGGGGAGGCTGTGCGAGGCTCATGCTGTACACGAGGAGGCTGTGCGAGGCTCATGCTGTACACGGGGAGGCTGTGCGAGGCTCATGCTGTACACGGGGAGGCTGTGCGAGGCTCATGCTGTACACGGAGAGGCTGTGTGAGGCTCATGCTGTACACGGAGAGGCTGTGCGAGGCTCATGCTGTACACGGGGAGGCTGTGCGAGGCTCATGCTGTACAGGGGGAGGCTGTGCGAGGCTCATGCTGTACAGGGGAGGCTGTGTGAGGCTCATGCTGTACACGGGGAGGCTGTGTGAGGGTCATGTTGTACACGGAGAGGCTGTGTGAGGCTCATGTTGTACACGGAGAGGCTGTGCGAGGCTCATGCTGTACACGGAGAGGCTGTGCGAGGCTCATGCTGTACAGGGGGAGGCTGTGCGAGGCTCATGCTGTACAGGGGGAGGCTGTGCGAGGCTCATGCTGTACAGGGGGAGGCTGTGCGAGGCTCATGCTGTACAGGGGGAGGCTGTGTGAGGCTCATGCTGTACACGGGGAGGCTGTGAGGCTCATGCTGTACACGGGGAGGCTGTGTGAGGCTCATGCTGTATATGGGGAAGCTGTGTGAGGTTCATGCTGTACAGGGGGAGGCTGTGTGAGGCTCATGCTGTACACGGGGAGGCTGTGTGAGGCTCATGCTGTACACGGGGAGGCTGTGTGAGGCTCATGCTGTACACGGGGAGGCTGTGTGAGGCTCATGCTGTACACGGGGAGGCTGTGTGAGGCTCATGCTGTATATGGGGAGGCTGTGTGAGGCTCATGCTGTATATGGGGAGGCTGTGTGAGGCTCATGCTGTATATGGGGAAGCTGTGTGAGGTTCATGCTGTACACGGGGAGGCTGTGTGAGGCTCATGCTGTATATGGGGAGGCTGTGTGAGGCTCATGCTGTATATGGGGAGGCTGTGTGAGGCTCATGCTGTATATGGGGAGGCTGTGTGAGGCTCATGCTGTATATGGGGAAGCTTTGTGAGGTTCATGCTGTACACGGGGAGGCTGTGTGAGGCTCATGCTGTATATGGGGAGGCTGTGTGAGGCTCATGCTGTATATGGGGAGGCTGTGTGAGGCTCATGCTGTATATGGGGAGGCTGTGTGGGGCTCATGCTGTATATGGGGAGGCTGTGTGAGGTTCATGCTGTATATGGGGAAGCTGTGTGAAGTTCATGCTGTACACGGGGAGGCTGTGTGAGGCTCATGCTGTATATGGGGAGGCTTGTGAGGCTCATGCTGTATATAAGTGGCTGTGGTGGGTTCATATCATATACAGAAGGGGCTGTACTTGGGTTCAAAGCTATATAGGGGGTGTCAGCATACTTAATTCTGCTCAATATTAAGTGATACAATTAAAATTAATTAATATTGAGTAGAATTAATTTCAAGCTATTGGTTCGGCCCTCCACAAAAGTCACGGTCTTTCATGTGGCCCCTCTGGAAAACTAACTGCCCACCCTTGCCTTATCCACATTTAGATTTTATATTACGGAGCCATATTTTATGAGACCATGGAGGCAAAAATGCAGAAATACTGCTCTGTAAAGAAGTTTATCGGTCAGTAAAATGTAATCAGAGTGGATTTCAACACATTCTCTCATCCTTTGCAACTTCTCCCAGATATATCTATGGGTCTCAAACCCCATTAGTTCAATAAAAATAAAAAATCCATAAAAAAAAAATCCCTGAGGTCACACTCTGATAAACTGAAAAAATAATGAAAAAGGGATGTCAGGTTCACATTACATTCAGAAAATGTGTTGTAAGGTCCATTACTTGTCAAGTAACAAATGGCTATGACTGCCATGTTGTTTGTCCTATATGTTAAAGGGGCAGTCCAGTCACAATATATTTTTAGGTCAAACTATCCAATTGTGGGGGTCTGACACCCAGCACTAATATCAGCTCCAGCAGCAGCCGGTTGCAAATAATGAAAGCAGCTGAACTGTGCAGCTCCATTCAATGTGTAGCAGCTGCTGCCGGATACTGCAGATCAGCTCCTTTTCTTTCAAAGGAAATCTCTCAGTACGATTAAACCCCCATCTCTAAAAAATGCATATATGAGCCTGCAAGTCTTTGAAAAGAAAATCAATTGACACCTTTATATTTTCTATCTGTTGCTGCATTAAATGAGAAATTAGTTATAATTTACATGTAAATTAGGTGTTACGTGCTCAATAGGTGACAGAGCACTTCCTGAGCCTCTGATGGCAAAGTTGTTTCCCCTTCCCCAGCAGCTGCCTTGTTAAAGGGAACCTATCAGCAGGATTGTGCTCAGCATCCTACAGACAGTGTTAGGTCGGCGTCGTTATACTGATTACAATGACACCTGGTGATGAAATCCGTCTTGTGGTTGTTGTTTAATCTTTATTTTCAGTTTTGAGTTAATGATATGCTCGTGCTCCGGGGCGGTCTGTTGGGGGGGGGGGGGTCTTCATGTGGTGCTCTGCTTAGGTATTCATAATGCAGACTGCCAAACAGGTCACTGATCCCTTTGGGTCACTTCCCTTCCCCTTGCCTCTAGCAGTTAAAACTCAAAAACCTAAGATTGGTCATAACTACTTAATGGACAGTCCTAGGGAGGCGGTTTTGGCACCATCAGATCCAGTCGGGCCCCTGGAACGTGTTGAGACCAAACACAGCTTTGCTACCTTGCTCCTAATAGTCATTCTGTGTAGCTCGCCACCCTGGCGTGCTAGAACAGAGACCCTGGAAGGCATTCAGCCCCTTCCAGAGATGAAATCCTAGCTGTTTGAACAAAGCAATTAGACTGCATGGTATCCACATTGCAAGAATGCCCTTTTGTCCTGACCTTAGCTGGTTCAAGGTGTGAGATTTGTCACTCACAGTCTTTTAATGCTTGACCCCTGTTGAGCTAGGTGTCCTGGGGTTTTATAATTCCATGCCAAATAGGATACAACAACCCCAGTTTTAATGAATCAGGCTCATAGTCTCCATATGGCCCTCTCTAAAGGGCATGTCACACTAAGCGATATCGCTAGCAATATCGCTATAACTTGTGACGTTATAGCGATATTGCTAGCGATATCGCTGTGTCTGATACTTACCTACAACCCGCTCCCCCGCTGGTTATCGCTGATCGCGCGAGAACAGGCAGGACTGTTTCTCGTCGTCAGCTTCCTGCGGCGCTTCCTGCTGTGCCGACGAGCGACGAGCGTGTATGCGGGCGGGAGGACGTCAGGATCGCCTGGTGTGACAGGTAAGTAGCGACCCCCGTCCCCAGCGATGTCGCTGGTGAGATCTGCCTTTGTGGCAGCTCACTAGCTACCACTTAGCGATGTACCAGCGATCCTGACCGCGTCATATCGCTGGTCGGGATCGCTGGTACATCGCTAAGTGTGACAGTACCTTAAGGCTAGTTTTACACTAGTGTATGGAAGGGCTTAGGAGGGATGCGGACTTCCTTCGTGAAGCTCCGCCCCCTGCCGAGCCCCCTCCGTTCAGCTCCGCCTACATCGGCATACGTACCCTATCTTTAGCATTGGGTACGCAGGCCATGCCGATGTATGCGGATGCCTCTGCATGCATCATTTTGACGGTGCAGAGACCTGCGCCGAACGCAACATGTTGGATTTTGTTGTGGTCGCCGCACTGTCAAAGCAACGCATGCAGAGGCATCTGCATACATCGGCATGGCCTGCGTACCAAATGCTAAAGATAGGGTACGCAGGCCGCATCCAGACGTAGGCGGAGCTGAACAGAGGAAGCTTAACTCTGCAACATTTCAGAGTAAAATATACACCCTGTAAGTGGTGACAGCTGACAGCTGACAGGTTCTCTTTAATGATTGATTTTTATCATATACTAGATTATGGCCCGATGCTATCGCATCGGGAGGATGCCATAGCATCACACCTCTTGCCATGTTAACCCTCAACACACACTCCTCTCACCTTTCACCATCTCCACTCACTCTTTCACTCCACATACGACCCCTTCTCTCACTCCGTCTCTCATACTCACGCCGTCATCGCCGCTGCTCCACGATCCCCGACATCTTCTTCCACCGGCGCCATCCTGGATCCAGATGTTGTCCACGCCGGCGACATGTTCTTGCGGCGACGCCATCTTGAGTATCGTGAAATCCCGCGATAGTCAAGATGGCGTCGCCGGAAGAACATGTCGCCGGCGTGGACGTCGGGATCCAAAATGGCGTCGACGAAATCTCGCGAGTTTTCGCCGATGCCATTTTGGATCCCGACGTCGTCCTCGCCGGCGACATGTTCTTGCGGCAACGCCATCTTGACTATCGCGGGATTTCGCCGATCCAAAATGGCGTCGCCGCAAGAACATGTCGCCGGCGTGGAGGACGTCTGGATCCAGGATGGCGCCGGCGGAAGATGATGTCGGGGATCGTGGATCAGCGGCGATGACGGCGTGAGTATGAGAGACGGAGTGAGAGAAAGGGTCGTATGTGGAGTGAAAGAGTGAGTGGACGTGAGTGGAGATGGTGAAAGGTGAGTGGAGTGTGTGTGTTGAGGGTTAACATGGAAAGAGGTGTGCGGTGCCGTCACCGGTTACAACTGGACGGAAGTTGTTACAACCGGAAGTTGCTTAGGGCATTTATTATTATAGATAGATACACCAGCGTATTGTTGCGGCGCCAAATTTTTATGTGCATCACTTTTATGAATATGGTGGATGGCATGCTTAGTGCATATACCCCATTAAAAATAAAACAGAAAAATTATTAATTGCTGTTAATCCTCCTCATCTCTGCCCATTCCTTACCAGTACATTTTTAGCAATCGGTTTGTCAAATGTTCCAGGCGTCACTCCAGTCCCGCTCTGCCATGCCACCTTGTGACTGCAACTTCGGGCAGATGGGAAGTCAGAGGTAATGGTCCCCAGCTCTCAGTGTAAGTCTATGAGCCTCGTTCTGGCCTTGCTCTGGCTCTCATAGACTTACACTGAGTAGTGATGTCCGGCCACCCAGCAAACGCTGGATTGATCCAGCAGGTCACAAACTGCTGAAGACTGGCCGGAACTGTGTCAATAACAGATAAAGACGGCGGCTGGTGTCTATAACACTGGGGGCAGGGAACTTAGATTAGTGACACCACTCCAGTGCTCCAAGAAAAAGAAAAATGGTGCAGTGGTGCTTTACAGGGGTTCTCCACTACAAGTACCATCCCTTCTCAACCTGAAAGTTTTCCTGTTAAAATCAAAACACTTACACTCACCTCCCGTATCTGCGCCATTCCAGGAGTGTCGGCACTCACGTTCCTGAGGCTCACGTGAGGCTGCTACATCATGTGATCCCTGCATCCAAACAGCACCGGCGTCACTGTCCTCTCCTTCAGACATGTAAGTTATCAAGAAGAATTGAGAGAACAGCCGCAGCGCTCACTTCCTGTTGATTACTTATTTTTCTGAAGGATAGGGAAGCCGGCACTGATTGGGCACAAGGCTCGCTTCACGTAACAACCTCACGTGAGCCTCGGGAAAGTGAGTGCCGTCACCACTGGAAATACACTGGCACTGGCGCCTAGTATAAGCGTTTTACATTTTAAGGGGAGCAATGCTTATCATATTTTGTTTCAAGTCCTTAACCTTCAAGATGTCTGCTTGCTGTCAATCGGTGGAACATAAAGTATCAAGTCAAGTATACAACAAGCTTTTATTTTGCAATAGCAGTTGAAAATGCAAAACACAGAGTTCCATATTTCTCCAGTCCTACCTTTCTCTTGCACTGGTGCCTCTGGCAATCCCGGGTTTTGGGGCATTTGGTTTCGCATAGATAAGGCTTATGACAAGGCATTCGTTTGGTGTGCTTGCCACAACGACACTGCTTCTCGACCTCCTTCAATAGAGAAATATTAGAGTGTTAGCCCACGACTGATAATGGGTTTTATACTTAAGGCCCCGTCACACACAGCGATCTCACTAGAGAGATCGCTGATTTTGTGACGCCACAGCGAGATCGCTGTTTGTGACGGGGATCAGCGACCAGCCCCCCTCTCGGATATCGCTGATCGTTCTCGGTCGGCCTGTGCCATTTTTTGATCGCTGGTCTCCCGATGGCCAGCACGCATCGCTGCATGTGGCAGCGAGAGACCAGCGATCAGCGACACTGGTTTCTAATGTAAACATCGGGTATCTAAGAGCCGCGCGGCTCCTGAATACCCGCTGTTTACATTGGAAACCAGCTTGCTCGCTGGTCCTTATCGCTGGAGGGGCTGTCTATGTGACAGCTCACCAGCGATCAGCCTAACGATGTCCGAGCGATCCCATCCATGTCGGATCGTTGGTGGGATCGCTGGGACCTCATTATGTGTAACGGGGCCTTTAAGGAAAGAGTCTTGCTGCCAATTACTGATGTTCTGCACAAACTGAATTGGGCACAGCCGTGCGACTCAGTGAAAGAAAATCAAAACAACTTTGTGTATATTGCATCAATTTACCAAGAAGTACTAAAGAAGCAGTCACCTTGAAAATCAATAGCTGCTTATACCTAAAGGGAAACCACTCTACTAAATGAACTTATAAGTAATAATTTCTGTGACCTTCCTGCAAAACCCAACCCAACCCAACTCTGTAACCATTCTGTACTAGTACAATACATCTAAATAAAAGAACATTGTGGTCATGAGCCCCCTCTCCTGCCAATCTACAGATAGTAAATTAACAGGCAAAAGGGACTCCGTGGGGTTTGTCATCTATATGAAGCTGCAGACGGAAAATGATGGGAATTTTTTTTTTTTTTTTTTAAGCCAAATGATTTGCAAAGTTAATACTTCCTTTGAGCATCCAGCCCAGCAGTCACATGAAGTAGCCAAGAAACCACTTCCATCAATGTACAAAAGGAGTGAGTCTGTAGTAGATGGACATTACATTATAATGGACCAGGACTGTTTAATGAGCACTGAAGAGCAGTGCAATCACATATTATCAGCTGGCATGTTTTTGTCTGTAGATTCCCAAAAATATTTTTCCAATAATAGGGTGCCGACATACCCCAATAATGAGCATACGAGCGTAAAATATTAATAAATTACCAGAAATAAAATTGCCGTATTCGGGACGTGCTGTTAAAGCAGAAGATCACTAAAGAAACAGGTAACTGATCAACTCAGACCTAATCGCCCAGAGCACACCGTGATTTTTAAGGAATTGTTGCATATTTCTATGGAAGTACCGTATTTTCTGCTTTGTAAGACGCACTTTTTTTCCCCCAAATTTGGGGGGAAAATAGGGGTGCGTCTTACAATGTGGATATAACTTATCTGTGCTGCCGCTGCGGGTGTCCGATGCTTGCCGCCGCGCTCTGTCCGCCGAGTGCTGCCGCCGCCACGCTCTGTCCCCCGCTGAGTGGGGGGGGGTCTACTGTTCCATCCATGCTTTCTTGTCTGTGCAGTGGATTGCTTCCTGGAAAATGGCCACCGCGCAAGCCCAGATGAAATCTCATCGCCCGAGATTTCAGTACCGAGATCTCCATCTGCGGCAGCACCAGGTACAAAGCGCCGGGACATAGTACAGCGGCAGCATAGGACACCAGCAGCGGCTAGCCGCACATCAAAACACCCCTTCATCCTAGCACTCCTGCCTCTTCCAGCCGCAACCCTGGCACCCCACTTCCCACCACCCCCGGTAAGCAAAAAGATGCCTGGATTATAAGAAGCACCACCATTTTATTAAAAAAAGCTTTTTCCTATTTTTCTCCTCAAAATTTGGGGTGCGTCTTATAATCCGGAGCGTCTTATAAAGTGAAAAATACGGTATATTGCACACATACAGTGAGGGAAATAATGAACAGTCTATAATTTTAACCCCTTCATGACCCAGCCTATTTTGACCTTAATGATCTTGCCATTTTTTCCAATTCTGACTAGTGTACCTTTATGAGGTAATAACTCAGGAACACTTCAACGGATCCTAGCGATGCTGAGATTGTTTTTTGTAACATATTGGGCTTCATGTTAGTGGTAAATTTAGGTCGATAATTTTTGCGCTTATTTGTGAAAAAAACGGAAATTTGGCGAAAATTTCGCAATTTTTAATTTTTATTCTGTTAAAACAGAGTTACATGACACAAAATAGTTAATCAATAACATTTCCCACATGTCTACTTTACATCAGCACAATATTGGAAACAAATTTTTTGTTAGGAAGTTATAAGGGTTAAAAGTTGACCAGCGATTTCTCATTTTTACAACAAAATTTACAAAACCATATTTTTAGGGACCATCTCACATTTGAAGTCACTTTGAGGGGTCTATATGGCAGAAAATACCCAAAAGTGACACCATTCTAAAAACTGCACCCCTCAAGCTACTCAAAACTACATTCAAGATTATTAACCCTTCAGGTGCTTTACACCGATACCTCATATGTTGTCATAAACCACTGTTTGGGCGCACGGCAGGGCTCATAAGGGAAGGAGCGCCATTTGACTTTTTGAATGGAAAATATGCTGGAATATTTAGCGGTTGTCATGTCGCGTTTGGAAAGTCCCTGTGTGCCTAAACATTGGAGCTCCCCCACAAGTGACCCCTTTTTGGAAACTAGACCCCGAAGGATCTTATCTAGATGCATAGTGAGCACTTTGAACCCCCAGGTGCTTCACAAATTGATCCGTAAAAAAAAGTACTTTTTTTTTTCACAAAAATTTTCATTTAGCCTCAGTTTTTTCATTTTCACATGGACAACAGGGTAAAATGGATGCTAAAATTTGTTGTGCAATTTCTCCTGAGTACACTGATACCTCATATGTGGTCATAAACCACTGTTTGGGCCAGGGCTGTGGAGTCGGTAAGCCACAGTTGCGACTCCGACTCCTGGATTTTATCAGGCTCCGACTCCTTCATAAATGGCCAATTCATAACAACAAATTTACTGTTGTAAAATATTAAACATCGTGCTTATTCAGTTTCTCACCATCATATAAGTAATCAGACCACTTAGAGCAAAAACTACATTTATTAGAATACAATTAGAATATAGCAAATACAGTTTAGAAAAGTTTATAAAAGTTAAGTAAATATGCAATAAACACTTTTATGCAGTTAATAAGAAGAAATCTATAAATTTGTCCTCATAAAAAGTATTGCCTCTGTCAGATCCTCCATCATGGATGCCCTCAAATCGGATCTAATAATTTTGAGAGCAGAGAACAACCTCTCTACACTAACTTGTGTTGGTGGCAAAGCAGTAACCACTCGGGCAACATCTCTGACAATGTCAGGATACAGAGGAATCGCTTGTTGCACTGTTATTTTTGATGAACGGTCAAATTTCTCAATTTCTTTTAGTGCACATGAAAAATTGTGCTGAAATGTACTGGCTGTGTTCCTTGATGGGGATGACTCTTCTTCTATGCGGGAACGCTTTGCACGGTCCTTGTGATCCAAATATTTTTCGAAATTAAATTCTTCATCAGTTGATGATGAGGGTGAAGATGTGGCAGGACGACCAAATTCTTCTTGTTCCTCCTGACTGTTCTGCAACCCTTTCATCCTTACTGCTATTTCAAACAGAGCTTCTTTTCCTTTACTTAGCTGTTGATCATCTAGAAGAATCCGATGCATTGGGTCTACATAAACAGCTGCCAAAAGAATGTTATTTTGTAATAGTAGCTCCTCTCTCCGTTTCATTGATGTAGCAATGCCACTTGCAATTAACCCTCCTCTTTGGGACAGGCGAAACATCAGGTTCTTCCACTCCTTTAAGAAAATACCTGGAGTTAAGTCCTCTGCTTGTAATTTTTTAGTCACTGTAAATGGGTGCTCTAGCAATTTTTCCAGCTCAGTCACCTGATTCCACTGACTTTCATTTAGCGTCAGTTGAGGGTTAGCCATGTCTACAAGAAAGGTTTTCAGTTCAACCAAGCGCTGAATCATTAAGTACTGCCCTATCGTGTGGCTTGATCAATAATTGCCCCTTTTCCAGCACGTCTCTTCAAAATTGAGTCAACTTTAGGGGTTCTGGCAACAGTAGCCAATTTTCTCACCTTGCCAATCAGTGCAGCAGCATGTCCTTCTTGCAGACTGTCTCTTATAGCCAGCTGTAGCGTATGCACAACACAGCGCATGTGATGAATGAAAGAACATATTGACACAGTTTCAACAAGATCATCTAAACTATCATGTTGCTGTTCATCTGAAGCAACTTCAGTTTGCTCCTCAGTTACAATACTGTGTTCCTCTATTTCAAACATTTCTGTGTCTGTGGACCCAGAATGTTCTTCTAGCTGCTGGTCACCATCATTACTCTCATTCATTAGCTTAATAGTACTTATCATATTTGAAGCATTGTCAGTTACGAAAGAAAGAACTTGCTCTTTTTTAAGTTCATAGTCTTGCAGAACCTTTTCCACCAAGACCTGGAGAAACTCACTGGTGTGATGAGCTTTGGTGTCTTTTACTGCCAATGTCTTGGTAACTATTTCATTTTTGTCACAAACAAATCGGACATTGATGGCAAAATAGTTCACTCTGTGACGTGTGCAGGCATCCATTTTAAGAAACAGAAAGCGTCCCTTGAGAGTTTTTTTAAGTTCTTCCTTTTGTTTAAAAGCTTCTTCGATTACTAATTTTCTAATACTCTCTCTCTCTCTCCAGAGAAACACCAAGCTTGCAGGCCATTTCCCCATTCAGACACATAAAAGCTGGTCGTGAAAATAATGAAATAGGCACACTATCCTTTACAACAAGCTCTATGATCTGTTTTTTAAATGTATCTACTGTCATTGTCACAGTAACTTTGTCACTGACAAAATATCTTGCAACTGATGGCTGCAAAGTTCTCTGCTCCTTTGTTTGGCTGGAAGAGCTGGGCACTGGTTCATTGGTTTGGATGCAGTCTTTCTCATCCACTGCTTTCAGTACTTCTGAATGAAAGCGCTGTAAATGTCTCTTTAGATTAGAAGCTCTGGTAGGAGCATTTTTATCTTTGCCTGAATATGCACTCATCTTGGCTTCACAGCATTTGTTTTCGTCTGGATCATTTGTCATACACTGACAGACATAATGTTTTCTATCTTGAGTGATGGTGACATGTTCAAATACAGCTGATTTAATGTGATGCTTCTTTGACATTCTCAGGTTTTTAATTCTGCATTCACAATCCAAATGACAATTGTTTTTTAACCTAAAAACAATTGTACAAAATTATTGCCAGGTCGTACAACTGATATAGTGGTCAGTAATACTGTTATTACTCCTCATGTACTCACAGTTAACTGATGCAAAGTTTGTTGAAAGGATAATACTTCTTACAGTCTTCCTCTTCTGAGTAGCAGGCAGCTGTGAGATGCTTGGAAGACGCACACCTAGTATGATCTAGTCTAGAGGAGGAGCTTTACTACTAAGAATTTGCAACACATTTTCACTTTCAGTTTCATACATTGTAAGTAGGGGGGTTGGGGCAGCATGAGGTTAACCAAGTATAAGATTAGATAAGGGCAGTGGAGAACAGTGACACACAAGAAGTAAGAAATGTCTCTATCTCCAGCAGAACTGCTTATCACTGTTGTTCATAGTTTGATAGAACATATATATTTGAGTAACATTTATAAAATTCATATGAAAGTTCAATTATGAAATATTAATACACTTTTTTTTTAAAGCTGGAGTCGGTACATTTCTACCGACTCCGACTCCAACCAAAACTAACTCCGACTCCATGACTCCGACTCCACAGCCCTGGTTTGGGCGCATGGCAGGGCTCAGAAGGGAAGGAGCGCCATTTGACTTTTTGAACGTAAAATATGCTGGAATATTTAGCGGTTGCAATGTCGCGTTTGGAGAGTCCCTGTGTGCCTAAACATTGGAGCTCCCCCACAAGTGACCCCATTTGGAAACTAGACCCCCGAAGGAACTTATCTAGATGTGTGGTGAGCACTTTGAATCCCCAAGTGCTTCACAGAAGCTTATAACGCAGGGGAGAGAAAAGAAAAAATCATTTTTTTCCTCAAAAATGATTTTTTAGCCCGCTATTTTTTATTTTCACAAAGCTAACAGGAGAAATTGGACACCAAAAGTTGTTGTCCAGTTTGTCCTGAGTACGCTGGTACCCCATATGTTGGGGGAACCACTGTTTGGGCGCACGGCAGAGCTCAGAAGGGAAGGAGCGCCATTTGACTTTTAAAATGGAAAATTAGCTCCAATCGTTAGCGTACACCATGTCGTGTTTGGAGAGCCCCTGTGTGCCTAAACTTTGGAGCTTTCCCATTTTGGAAACTAGAACCCCTAAGGAACTTATCAAGATGCATAGTGAGGACTTTGAAGCCCCAGGTGCTTCACAGAAGTTTATAATGCAGAGCCGTAAAACTAAAAATATTTTTTTTCCCCTCAAAAAATGATTTTTTAGCCCGCTAATATTTATTTTCACAATGGTACAGGAGAAATTGGACCCCTAAAGTTGTTGTCCAGTTTCTCCTGAGTACGCTGGTACCCCATATGTGGGGGGGGGGGACCACTGTTTGGGCACACGTCGGGGCTCGGAAGGGAAGTAGTGACGGTTTGAAATGCTGACTTGATGGAATGGTCTGCGGGTGTTATGTTACGTTTGCAGAGCCCCTGATGTGCCTAAACAGTGGAAAACCCCCCACAAGTGACCCTATTTTGGAAACTAGACCACCCAAGGAACTTATCTAGATGTGTGGTGAGCACTTTGAATCCCCAAGTGCTTCACAGAAGTTTATAATGCAGAGCCATAAAAAGAAAAAATAATTTTTTTTTCCACAAAAATAATTATTTTAGCCCCCAATTTTTTATTTTCAAGAGGGTAACAGGAGAATTTTTTCTAAGTATGCTGATGCCCCATATGTGGGGGTAAATCACAGTTTGGGCACACGTTGGGGCTCGGAATGGAGGGATCACTGTTTGAATTTTTGAACGCAAAATTGGCTGGAATAAATGGTGGCGCAATGTCGCGTTTGGGCCCCCCTGATGTGCCTAAACAGTGGAAACCCCTAAATTCTAACTCCAACCCTAATGACCACACACCCCTAACCCTAATCATAACCCTAACCACAACCCTAACCCCAACACACCCCTAATCCCAACTCTATCCCTAATCCCATCCCCAACCCACCCCTAACCTTAACCCTAATTCCAACCCTAACCCTAATTCCAACCCTAACCCTAATTCCAACCCTAATGGAAAAATAAAAATATTTTCTTTATTTTATTATGTGTACCTGCCTATGGGGGTGATAAAGGGGGGTGTATTTACTTTTCTTTTATTTTGATCACTGTGAGAGTTTATGACAGTGATCAAAATAAATGAATGAATCTGCCGGACGGCATACTCCGGCGGGTGCACTGCGCATGCGCCCGCCATTTTCCAAGATGGCGGCGCCCATGAATCGGGACATAGGGATGGCCAGAGGGACAGGAGGTACCGGGGAGGGTGAGGGGGATCGGAAGGCTGGGGGGAGCGGAGGGAAGCTGATGATGACTACGGATGCCGATCGCTGCCGTCAGTCGGTGGCGGCAGCATCGGCCATGGCTGGATTGCAATATTTCATCAAATTTCATTGATGAAATATTACTATCGCTCTGATTGGCTGTTGAAAGTGAAACAGCCAATCAGTGCGATTGTAGCCACGTGGGGGATAAGCCACCCCCCCGTGGTGAAGCACAAAGGGTCCTTTGTGTGCGGGTCGGGTGACCTTTCATTGACCCCGGTCACCCGACCCGCAGGAGGGTGATTATAGCATGACGCATATGGGGGCGTCATGGGTCGTTTGGGCACGACTTTTCATGACGCCTACGCAGGCGTCATGGGTCGGGAAGGGGTTAAGGGTAGGTTAATTTTAACATTGAGAGATAGAATATCAAAAACAAAATCCAGAAAATCACATTGTATAAATTATATAAAAATTTATTTGCATTTTGCAGTGAGAAATAAGTATTTGATCCCTCTGGCAAACAAGACTTAATACTTGGTGGAAAAACCCTTGATGGCAAGCACAGCAGTCAGATGTTGTTTGTAGTTGACGATGAAGTTTGCCCACATGTGAGGAGGAATTTTGGTCCACTCCTCTTTGCAGATAATCTCTAAATCATTAAGATTTTGAGGCTGTCGCTTGGCAACTCGGAGCTTCAACTCTCTCCATAACTTTTCTATGGGATTAAGGTCTGAAGATTGGCTAGGCCACTCCATGACCTTAATGAGCTTCTTTTTGAGCCACTCCTTTTGTTGCCTTTGCTGTATGTTTTGGGTCATTGTCTTGCTGGAAGACCCAGCCATGACCCATTTTTAATGTGCTGACGGAGGGAAGGAGGTTGTCACTCAGGATTTTATAGTACATGGCTCCATCAATGCCCTTAGCAGAGGAACACTCCCAAAACATGTTTCCACCTCCATGCTTGACAGTGGGGACAGTGTTCTTTGGGTCATAGGTAGTGATGAGCGAGTATACTCGTTGCTCGGGTTTTCTCCGAGTATTTTGGCGTGCTCGGAGATTTAGTTTTCATCGTCTCATCTGCATGATTTGCGACTTGCAGACAGGCTGAATACATGTGGGAATTCCCTAACAAACAGGCATTCCACACATGTATTCAGCCTGTCTGCAAGTCGCAAATCATGCAGATGAGACGATGAAAACAATCACTGAGCAGACCAAAATACTCGGAGGACACCCGAGCAACGAGTATACTCGCTCATCACTAGTCATAGGCAGCATTTCAACACGGCGAGTTGAGTTAATGCCAAAGAGGTCAATTTTTGTCTCATCTGACCACAGCACCTTCTCCCAATCACTCACAGAATCATCATGATGTTCAATGGCAAACTTCAGATGGGCCTGCACATGTGCTTTCTTGAGCAGGGGGACCTTGTGGGCACTGCAGGATTTTATACCTTTTTCTTTTTAAATTCCTTTATTGATCCTCAGGACACAAAGAATGTACAACATACACAATGGCTTATGATAACAAGCATTATACATCGCACACGTTTCCGTCCATTGTAAAATATAATACAGAGAAATTGCACACTCTTATAAACAAGGTGATATGTACATATCTTTCCAAGCACACATGAAGGATAATTGCTTATACATTTTCCAGCATGTATATCAATCCAATTTCACAAACCCTGTCATATCACTCAGAAATAAAATCTAATTAAAATTCCAAAACGAAAACTACCACTACATCAACTAGTATCTACTATTTCCACAGCCTGGTCTCCTATATCATATTATGTCGCGTGTGATGTTTCAGCCTTGTAAAGTGAGGTGAGAGGAATTCCACCTCTCCCAAATCTTTTCAAATTTACACGGACATACCCTATTTTGGTATAACGTGCGCTCATATGGAACAATCAAATTTAACAACTCGATCCAGAATCTAAGGGAAGGACATGAACCCCCCCCATCTACTGCAATGCCAGCACCTTCCGTGCCATAAACAGCGTCTCGCGCAGGAAGACCCCAGTATAGCGATCCAAGTCTCCTCCCCCCACACTCCGAATAAGCAGACCAATGGCTCTAGAGGGACAGTGGCCTGCACCAGGGATGTCAGTAGTGTAGTCATCTCTTTCCAGTAATGTAGGATAATGGGACACTGCCACATCATATGAATAAAATCAGCATCTGGCGAGTGACATCGCATACATTCTGATGACTGAAGCCAACCCATCCTAAAAAGTCGCAACGGAGTCAAATATGATTGATTATATATAATTGTATCATTCTGTTATTAAGAGATGGTGATACTCCGGTCGGAGACTCCAGAATCTCCTTCCACTCCTCTCTTTGCGTATTAGGGATGAGTCGTTCCCACTTCCTCTCAACAGAGCCTATGGCCGATTCTGCCCCTACTGATAGCATGTACGTATACAGAGAGGATATGAGACCCTGGGGAACCTGCGAATTAAGGATTCCTATCAGAGGTAAAGATGAAATAGTACGGTCCACACCCCTATCCCTCATATGCGATTGAAGAGCCAATCTCAACAGCAAATAACGAAAAAATTGAGAATTCGGAATATCATGTGTGGCCTGTAATTGTTCAAAAGATTTTAAGATCCCTTGGTCATACAGGTCTCCCATTGAAGAGACACCATGCTGAATCCAAAAAACAGTGGACGGATGATCCAACAACCCCGGAAAATAGTTGTTATTCCACAGGGGCATCTCAGCTATAAAATCTTTAAACCCAATTACGTTCTTGATTTGTCTCCATATTAATTGTGCCAGCCGGAGCAGGGGTAACAGACATGGAACATTAGTTTTCTCCAACTCCAGGAAACCTAATGGGCAATCCGCTTGTGCAGCAAGTGACTTTCAGAATTGGGGAGACAATTACCCGGCATCCATTTACTTAAAGCTTTAGCCTGCCCGGCCAAGTAATATAGGAAAAAATCTGGCAACGCCGCCCCACCTCCCTTCTTGGGTCTTTGTAAAGTGGAAAGTTTAAGTTTGGGCCTAGTTTTCCCCCATATAAAGGATGTGACCAGGGAACTGAGATTAACAAAAAAGGACTTGGGCACCGCTACCGCACTGTGCTGAAGCAAGTAGCTAAATTTAGGGAGTAATATCATTTTAATCAGATTAATGCGGTCAGCCACAAACAATGGGAGCCTACTCCAGGATGCAAATTTCACTCCAACTAGTTCCAACAATGGGTTGGACATTAAGTTGTAGATCAAGCGTACTATTGTTAGATATATGGATGCCCAAATATTTAAAACTAGATGCAGTAGGTAGCGAGGAGAGAGCCTCCAGCTGGGGCATTGGGGCATGGGAAAGGGGTAACAGGGCAGACTTCTCCCAATTTATATATAAACCTGAATATTTACTGAATCTATCTATAAGGGATATTACCTGTGGCAAAGTTTCTTCCACATCATTCAAGAATATCACCATATCATCGGCATAAAGGCCTATGGTATCTACCTGACCTGCTATAACTATACCTCGGATGTTAGGGGAGGACCTTATACGTATTGCTAGTGCCTCTATCGCAAGGGCGAAGAGGGCCGGGGAATGAGGGCAACCCTGACGGGTCCCCCTATGCAATGCGAAAGACTCAGATATAGAATTATTTATTATAATACGGGCCTTGGGTTTCATATATAGTACTTTGATCCATGTTATAAATTTATTGCCAAAGCCATACCTTTGCAAACATGCAGAGAGGAAAGGCCATTCAAGAGAGTCAAAAGCCTTGGCAGCATCCAACAATGCCAATGTCCATTTGTTGTCTGGCATTAGGGAGCTATATTGGACTATTGACTGGACTCTTCTGATGTTAATGGAAGTACTCTTACCAGGCATAAAGCCCGTTTGATCAGGATGATATAAGATTCAATATAATTGAATTCAGTCTAGTAGCTAGAATCTTGGTGAAAATATTATAGTCCACATTCACTAGCGAAATGGGACGATAGGATCCACATTCCAAAGGGTCCTTCCCCTCCTTCCTCAGCACTATGATGTTAGCCTCGTAAAAGGACTCAGGCATAGAATTCCCTTCCCAAATTCCCCGAAATACCTTCACCAAAAGTGGCGTCAATATATCTCGGTACTTCCAATATAATTCAATAGGGAACCCATCAGGTCCAGGGGCCTTCCCAGAAGCCATGTCTGTCATGGCCTTTTCTATCTCCTCTGCAGTGAACACAGCGTCCATAAGGGCCCGCTGCTCAGGATCTAATGTGGGGAATGATACATCAAATAAATAGTCTAGGCACCCCAAAGTGTCAAAGTCACTTTTAGATTCAAATAATGACCTTAGTATTCCTGAAAACAGCCAAGAATCTCCTCGGTCGAAGACAACAGTATACCATCTGCCCTACGAATCTGTAATATCGTGTTGGAAGTGTTATGTTGTCGCACCAGATAGGCCAAAAATTTGCCCGTCTGGTTCCCCAATTCGAAATAGGATTGACGAGTAAAGAATAGTTTACGTTTAGATTTAGTGTCCACAGGCTGAGTATATAACCTCTGGGCAGCCAACCACTCACTCCTGTTCCCACTGGTTTGGTTAGATATATATGTAGCCTCTGAATCTTTCAGTCGTTGCTCCACCTCATCATCCCTCTCCGAAGTTACCCGCTAAATATAAGAGATCGTGGAGGACAAACAGCCCCTCAGATGCGCCTTAAGGGCATCCCAAAATAAATTAATATCTTGAGGTTCCGGGTGGGACGCGATGAAACAGTGGAACTGACCAATCGTTCTGTCTGGGGGTCCCATCAATTTTAACCAGAAAGGATTCAACTTCCAAGCTATCCCTTGGTTTACGTGACCATATTTGAGTTTAAGGATAACCGGACGATGGTCTGAGATCCCCCTGCTTCCATGTTCTATATCAGTCACCCACATTGCCAGACCGGTAGAACCAAATATGTAGTCTATGCGTGATAGAGAGCGTTTAATGGATGAGTGGCAGGTATATTCCCTTAACTCAGGGTGACACCCTCCACAAATCCAACCACCCGCCACCCCCCATGAATAATGACAACGGGGTTGTAGCCGGTGGAGAGGACCCCCCAGTCGCTCCATCATCCAACCTTAATTTATCGAGACAATTGTTCATAACCATGTTAAAGTCTCCCATATAAATAACATCAGCGTCTGGGTAATTAATCGCAAAACTCATTGCCTTCTGCTGAATGATATGCGGGCCGGGGGAGGATTATAAATACATAAGACCACATATTTCCTGGTATTTATCATTGCATGGACAAAAATAAAACAACCCTCAGGGTCCCTCCGAATCTCCCTAGCTTCCCATCTAACATCTTTATGTACCAACAGTGAGACCCCTCTTGAGTAGCTGGTGTGGAATGTATGGACAGACCATTGTACCCAAGGCTTCTGTACGCACCGCGCTGTATCCCTAGTCAGGTGTGTCTCCACCAAGGCCACAATGTGAGGGCGATAATGTCTGATCTGTGAGAAAACCCTCGATTTTTTTTTTTTTTTTTTTTTTTTTTTTTTTTTAGAGGTTTTTATACCCCTCACATTCCATGTCATGCATATCAACTCCGACCCCATGTTTTACTCCGCTGAATATAATGCATAATATTACCCGGGCAAAATTTAGAGACATCACCTAGAAACTGAAATTGTTGTCGACTGCGATGACCATCTAAAAAATACAAAAAACCACAGTGGAAAAAAAAAAAAAAAGTAAAAAAACAACTAACAACGCGGGAGCAGAGTCCTGTACTCCCATCACAAAGCAAACTAGGGGATACCATCACTGAATTCAGTGTCCGGTATTGTTGGGATCTTGGACGCTTTCGAATAGAGCTCCAATCAGCCGATTAATAGAAAAAATACCAACTGGCCATAGATAGGTTAGGATTCCTTTGCAGCAAACCCTTTGGGAGACCGCAGCCACTCCGCCGGATCTGTAAAAATTAAAGTAGAACCCTCGTGGACCACCCGGAGCCGGGCCAGGCAAATCATTGAGTACATAACATTCCTCTCCCGTAGATGTCTTTTGACCTCCGTAAACTGTGCCCGTTGTTTCTGGAGTTCCATAGGGAAGTCTGGGAAAATCGAAATCGTGGCATTGTTGAACTTGATAGGACTCCTGTCTCGCCAGACGCAGAGCCACATCTCTATCCCTGCAGTTGAGGAGACGCGCCAGAAAAGGTCTAGGTGGGGCTCCAGGAGGTAGAGGCCTAGTAGGGAACCAGTGAGCCCTTTCCACCGCAAAGATAGGGGAGAATTCATCTCCCAAAGTGGTTTAAAGCCAATCTTCTAGGAATTGCTCCAGATATTGTCCTTCCGAGCGCTCCGGTAGACCAACAATTTGAATGTTATTCCGACGCATCCTATTCTCCAGGTCATCTGCTTTTTGCCTCCACGCGTTCATAGAGCCTGCCACCTTCATTAGTTTGGCTTCCATGGGTGTAATGGCATCTTCTACCTGGGATACCCGCGCTTCCACCTCTGTAATGCAGCCCTTCATGGCTTGCACGTCTTGTCGGAGGCGTCCAACCTCGGTGTGTACGTCCTCTATATTCCCAGACAGAGACATCCTGGTTAAGGAGATGGCCTGCATGAGTTGTTCAGATGCCTGCTTAAGGGTTAATTCTTCTTGCTCACTGGGGCGGTTCTTACGCTGTGACTGTGAAGGATTATTTTGAACCTTCAGCATGGTCCACTCTGGCATATTCCTTCAGCCTTTCAGCCGCTGTTCCAGACCCCTTGGAACGACTCATTTTAATAGCAATGGGGCACAGCCGGATATCAGGGACAGCACACTCCGGAGTCCCCTGGGTCGAGGTTAAAATGGAGTAAGATTATCAGATGGTGGCTGCAGGGTTTCAGGAGCAGCACAGACCCACGATGTCACACAGGGAAGCAATGTCCAGCACCAAGCGGCAGACAAGGGCCCTTATAGCCCAGGGAGAAGTCCCCAGCACCCCACAGGGACAGCAGTCTGAGAGGGAGGGATCCAAGTCCCTACAGTAATGACGCTGGCAGGCCAAGTGACGTAGCAAAGAGGGGGAGCGGGGCCCAATCTTTCAGGGCACTCACCGCTTGCCCCTCACAAATATTCAGGATGTCTGTTCACCGTCCTCCAGCGCAACAGGGATGGGAACCCGGCGCCGCAGCTCTCACAGGCAGAGCGCGTGCCTCCAAGATGGCTGTCGCCCCATGCAGGCCCCGCCGGCCGCCCCGCTCTCCACAGCCTCACCGCACTCCGGATTCCAGCCCCGCACTCCCGCGGGGGGCCAGGAGCACCACAGAGTCCAGGGGGGTCCAAAAAAGCAGCGACCGCGCCGCCGAGGTAAGGGTCCGCAGGCCAGATATGACCAGGATGGCAGGAGCTCCCTTCAGACGCGTCCTCTCACGCCGCTACATAGCCACGCCCCCCAGGATTTTATACCTTTATGGCATAATGTGTTATCAATGGTTTTCTTGGTGACTGTGATCCCAGGTGCCTTGTGATCATTTACAAGTTCCCCCAATGTAGTTGTAGGCTGATCTCTCACCTTCCTCATGATCAAGGATACCCCACGAGGTGAGATTTTGTATGGTGCTCCAGATCGACGTCGATTGACAGTTATTTTGTATTTCTTCCATTTTCTTACTATTGCTTCAACTGTTGTCTCCTTCTCACCCACCGTCTTACTTATGGTTTTGTAGCCCATTTCAGCTTTGTGCAGGTGTATGATCTTGTCTCTGACATCCTTAGAAAGCTCTTTGGTCTTGCCCATGTTGTAAATATTAGAGTTTGACTGATTGAGTCTGTGGACAGGAGTATTTCATAAAGGTGACTATGTAAGACAGCTGTCTTTAATGCAGGTAACGAGTTGATTGGGAGCATCTAACTGGTCTGTAACCAGAACTCTTAATGGTTGGTAGGGGATCAAATACTTATTTCTCACTGAAAAATGCAAATACATTTATATAACTTATACAATGTTATTTTCTGAATTTTATTTTTGATATTCTCTCAATGTTAAATTAAGCTACCATTAAAATTGTAGACTGTTCAGGTCTTTTCCAGTGGGCAAACTTACAAAATCAGCAGGTGATCAAATAATTATTTCCCCCACTGTACATATAGCCATACGCTGTACATACAGCCATATGTTTGGTGGCATCAGAGGTGAAGCCTAAAGAATATGATCTGTAAAACCATGGCTCAACGTTCTATAACTTCTACATCCATTAATAATAACAAACTGCTCTATTATCTGGAAATTCTTATATTAAATAGTCATTAATGAAAATGCTTCTTACATCACTGTAGGAAAGCCAAAAAAAACAATTAGATGAAAATTGGTGCAAATGTTAACCTACCTGTCTGCACGTCTCACAGGGGCCTCTATGGCAGCGCTGAGAACACTTGTGCATCCCGCACTCCAGCACCTTGTCACAGCTGTCACCACAAGTAGAGACATCTTCTGTACAGGGCAAGGTGTATTCTGACGGAGAAAAAACAAGCTTGTAAATATTCCGGGAGCAAACATAATCCAATAGACACAGAATAGATACAGAATTCTTCTTATCTATCAGAACCGTACTTGTTTTTCCACATGGACACAATCGATTCCCGGAACGAGGGCACTGCCCGCAAGGTCCAGCATGGCAAACCTGTTCACAGGTGTGGTTCCCGCAAGGTAAAATTTTCCCACAGACCTGAAATAATAAGTAAAATGTATCAATGCCTCTGTACGATTGGTAAACATCACTATATGCAAGTCAAATAGAAACCCTAACGTAATACAATGCATGTGCTACTTGTGATGCATTATGGCTGTAGAGAAACTTCATATCTCTGCAAGGTAAGGAGAAAATTATAAAAGAGGCTATCAGTTTTGAAAACGCCCAAATCACAAGAAACAGGTCCCAGGAAATGACTGTATGGGATCCCCATTGTCGACACCTCTCTGATGCAAGTATCATTGGGAGAAGTAAAAAAATATCGGAAATCTTCAGTTTTATCACCCTGATGTGATGAAAAGAGTAATGTCTTCTCATATAAAGCTGTTTTGCAAATTTGAAACTCACGAAAACATTTCTTTACGAAAAGCAAATGGAAGCATGCAATGTACAATCCTGCATATGAATATTGCTGAGCAACATGTAATCTAGTGGTGGTGTAAGGACTCACAATATCACACTGCCATGTCGGGCTGGCACATAACCGTTCAGCAACCTTTCTCCTACACAGGCATTGTTGCTTGCTGACTCTTGGGCACGGCAGACAGTCTCCTGAAAATAGAAGTTAGACATCTTGCATGTTTTATTGGAAATTGCCAGATTGTCCACAATAATGCCAGAGTACAAAGAAAGCAGGCCGGGATTCACACTAGCTTCCACGAGCCTTGTAGGAAGCAAATGTTTTGAAATGATCACCAGAGTCTCTATAGGCCGATAGCAAAAAGTGTTTAAAGGGGTCCAAAAGTGGCTAGATAGAAGGGATCATCGTAAAATAAAAAATAAAATCCTATTTATTTCTCCAAACCCCCATTGTCACTCCTGCTCTGCTGCTGACTGTTTCCACCATGACCAGAAGTGAGAACATTGTGTCTGTACAGTTATCTAACTACTGAGATAACCGACTGTCAGCGACTGATGGATGTGAAGACATCTCAGCAGAAGTAATTATGTCCCGTCTGTAAGGGGTACTTCACACTAAGTGAGATCGCTGATGCGTCACCGATTTTGTGACCTCGCCAGCGATCTCGTTACGTGTGACACTTAGCAGCGACCAGGCCCCCGCTGCGATGTTGCTCGAATGTCCTGGGCCATTTTTTGATCGCTGGTGTCCCGCTGGCCAGTGCACATCGCTGTGTTTGAAACCGACGAGCGGCCTCGTTAGCGACTCAGAAATCATGGACGCAGGCGGGAGTCGTCAGAATCGCTGCTGTGTGACACTAAACAACGCACTAGCGATCCCGCCGAGATTGTTGCTGCGTCGTTGGGTAAATTTGACTGTTTGGCAGCTTACTAGCGACCATTTAGCGACACACCAGCGATCCTAACCAGGTCGTATCATTGTCGGGATCGCTGGTGCGTCACTTAGTGTAATGGTAGGCATCTGACCTTGTGGAGGCTTCACGTGATTGCATGGATGGGATGTGTCAATACTGCTGGACACCACAGGAAAAACGTCGCTGGACTGGGCGTACTTTGGGGATGTAAGTAACACTGCTTTACAAAAATTCTTTGAATTTGGTCCCTTAGTAAAAGGGGTGGAAAACCCATCTTAAGCAGACCAGAGGTGTCACATCTCATGCGCTCACCCTGCAAATAAGTTTATCATCTCGTTGTTTGCTGCATAAGAACATGGCCACACAGATTACTTGGACATGGATACACCCAGATGGATAACAGTACTTCTTTATGCAGGGGTCCCAGAGCCCCTCTGTGACAGACTTGTTCATGAGTAGATTACACAATTCTTCACTTCCAGCTACATTTAAAAATAGAAATGTTTTGGAAATACTGTGCGTCCTTCATAGGGCTGCGCATCAAATAGGGAGCACAAGGTACAATTTCCAGCCTGGCTGGGAATATCATTGTAAAGTAATCTAAGCAGGCATGTGGTCAGTGGCGCACCACAAGCACAGATTACTTGCCATGGTTAGCGTTCTTTCAAATGAGACGACTGGCGAGGCTTGATGAAGGACGCAACGTACATCCGAAAAGTGTCTGTCCTACTTATACAAGAACAAGAAGAAGGCAGAAGATGGTCAATCAGGAGTTCTGTACAGATGGGGGGAGTTTATCTCAAATCCAGCACAAGATACTGTACATGCAGACTGACAAGGATTGTGCTGCAGGTTTAACCCAGTGTATGAGGAAATGTCTGCAGAAGTATGAGCATATTGCGAATCTGAACGTGCAAGCCATGGTTAGATTTCGCAGATTTTTTTTTTTTTTAAATTTTTTAATGCTACATATGAATGAGATTTTCAAAAACCACATCCACATGTAATATACTTCAAATTTAACCTCAAAATTATAAAGAAATATTTGAAAATTTGCAAGTATCTTAGTCACCATTTTTAATTTCAGACACAACGTTTCAGGGGTATGCTCACATGGCGTGGGTTTCCAGCAGTGGATACTGTAGGTAAATACAAGAATAGGGCCTAAAGAATATGTATTAATCCAATGAATGCAAACTACCTTTATGACATGGATTTGCACACTTGTGTTGCCCACACAGCAGCATTCTCCCACATGGCTGCTGACAGGACCACTCTTTGGTGCTGCATCGTCGAGGAACAGGCTTTGCCTTCTTACAATAGCAAGTGGTGGTCACCATCTTTGGGCAAGGTGGACATGGACCTAAGAGAGAACAAAGTAGGCAACGTATTCATTTTATGTATTCTTACTGTAAAATTACTTAATGAGTTTTAATTGCAACTTCTAGCAGTATATGCATGAATGCTGAAGACTAGCTTATAGGGTACCCCCATCGTATCTCCATGAGCTATATCAGAAATGTCCGGCAGATGTGGGTCCACTCTCTGCACACCTACTTCAAATATTGCATTAAAGCACCACTCTTGCAGGTTTTTTTTTTATTATTTCATAGCTGGAGTGATAACACTAATAAATGTATATTCCTTGTTCTAGTATTATAGTCACCAACCGCTATCTTCAGATGTTTCCTGTGTCACTCCGGTTACACTTCAGAATCTTGTGACCGCAACATCTGATTGACCAGAAATCAGAGGTAAAGGTCACAAGCTCTGTGTAAGTTTATGAGAGCCTTTTTCAGGCTTTGCTCTTGCTCTCATAGACTTAGGCCGGTTTCACATTAGCGCTTTTTAAGCGCACGCACGGCCGGGGGTAGCTCCGCCCCCGAGCCGGCTCTCTGCCCGGCGTGCCCGCCCCTTGCTTGTAGCGCCGCCTCCTAGCGCACAGCGGCGCACCCTATCTTTAGCATAGGGTGCGCAGATCGTGCGCAGGCCGTGCGCTAGTTGCGCTTTGACCTGCGCTGCGCACTTTTGACGGTGCGCCGTGCGCGCCAAAATCAAACTTTTCGGATTTTGGCGCGCACGGCGCACCGTCAAAAGTGCGCAGCGCAGGTCAAAGCGCAACTAGCGCACGGCCTGCGCACCCTATTCTAAAGATAGGGTGCGCCGATCGCAGGCGCCGCTGTGCGCTAGGAGGCGGCGCTACAAGCAAGGGGCGGGCACGCCGGGCAGAGAGCCGGCTCGGGGGCGGAGCTACCCCCGGCCGTGCGTGCGCTTAAAAAGCGCTAATGTGAAACCAGCCTTACTACTTGGTGTAACTTCTGAAAGCGATCCGGCAGATCACAAACTGCTGGAGACCGACTGGAGTGGTGCCAATAAAAGATAAAGATGGCAGCTGGTGGGTATAATACTAGGGGCAGGGAACTTACATTAGTGGCACCACTCCAGCGGTAAAATAAAAACAAACAGCTGGAGTGGTGCTTTAAATTGGCCAGATCTCCATTAATTCTCGAAACGCAAAACTCTCCAAATCCCGCTGCAGTTAAGAGGAAGGTAGAACTAAGGCACAACGATGGGTCCTGGATGTTTAAATATCTGAATTTTTTTAGCATCTTTTTAAAGGGAGTCTGTCAGCACCAAGTTACTGCGCAAACCAGGTACAGGCACTCAGTGCTCCCCTGAGGTTTACAAGCAGTTCAGTGCACCTTCCCACCTCCTTGCCTTCTATCCATATCTGCCCTCCTCTTCCATGATTGATAGCTGCCTTTACAAGCAAGAGAGAAGGCAGAAGGTGCACTGAACTGTCTGGCCACACTAAGGAAGTACAAGCACATGTGCTTGGTTTGCTCAGTCATTTTGTGCAGACAGACTCCCTTTTAAGTGAGCTGAAGGAGGGACCAACAGGGTATTTATTCAAGGGATCACACAAACCATGATTAGTCTAGTAGATTACAAGCAGCCACCTCATTGTAGTTTTACATGCAGTGAAAATCTTTGCAGGTAAATAATGTCCGGTTCACCAGCTTACCTGGATGGCATAACAGCAGGCATTTGTGCCCACATGAGGGCTTAAATTCTTTTTCACAGACTTGTCCACAGGAATGAGGGACAAGCCACGGGTCTAAAGGGGGGTCTTCTACCTTTTCACAGTAACAGTAATACCTGGCAGGGGTCTGTGATCGCTTATATTCATATCGACATTTTGGGCTAAAAGATACGAGAAAAAGAGAGAAAGAAAAATATGAGAATTAAAAGTAAACATGGATTTTTGTGAGTACTCACCGTAAAATCCTTTTCTCCGAGACGCTCATTGGGGGACACAGAGACTGTGGGTGTGTGCTTCTGCCGTCTGGAGGCTGACACTAAGTATACAAAAAAAGAGTTAGCTCCTCCTCCGCCACATACACCCTCGCCCCCAGACCGGGCGTAACTCAGTTTAGTGCATAAGCAGTAGGAGAACGCGCCTTAAATTCAGGCAAGAAATTATACGTCTGGAAAAGGGACCACACTGATCCTTACATAAGGATTTGTATAACTAAAAATAAGCAAAAGCCAACTGGCTAGTAGGGTGGGTGCTGTGTCCCCCAATGAGCGTCTCGGAGAAAAGGATTTTACGGTGAGTACTCACAAAAATCCATGTTTCTCCTTCGACTCATTGGGGGACACAGAGACTGTGGGACGTTCTAAAGCAGTCCCTGGGCGGGATCTTAGCTCACCCAATCCATGCTATTTTGCGCCCCTGATTAGAGGTGCGCAACTGCTGCCTGGAGAATCTTTCTTCCCAGGCTTGCATCCGAGGATGCCTGGGTATGTACGTTATAATGTTTGACAAACGTATGCAAGCTGGACCAGGTAGCTGCTTTGCACACCTGTTCCGCTGAAGCTTGGTGTCGCAGTGCCCATGAGGCACCCACTGCTCGAGCCGAGTGTGCCTTGATCCCTGCCGGAACCGGCGTGCCACTGATTTCATAAGATTCTTGGATCGTCAGGTGAACCCATCTGGCCAAAGTCGCTTTGGACGCAGCGAGCCCCTTCCGCCGCCCTTCTGGGATCACGAATAGAGAGTCTGTCTGGCGGAAAGGTGCTGTCCTTGTCACATACCTCCTAAGAGCTCTTACCAGATCCAAGGTGTGCAATGCCTTTTCTACCCTGTGCACCGGTGCCGGGCAAAACGAGGGTAAAACAATGTCTTCGTTGATATGGAATGCAGAGACAACCTTCGGCAAGAAGGGAGGAGCTGGCCTTAAAACTACCTTATCCTTATAAAAAGTCAGGAACGGCGGCTTACAAGATAAAGCCGCCAATTCCGAAACCCGCCTAATAGACGTAATAGCTACCAGAAAAATGACCTTCCTGGACAGGTAAGGTAAGGAGACTTCTTGTAACGGTTCGAAAGGAGGCTCCTGAAGGGCCCTGAGCACCAAGTTCAGGTCCCATGATTCCGTCGGCGCCTTATAGGGGGGTACTAAATGTGCGACCCCCTGCATAAACGTCCTAACCTGCCAGACCGAAGCGACCTTTCGTTGGAAAAGCACCGACAGGGCCGAGATTTGCGTTCTGAGCGAACTCGGAGCCAATCCTGAGTCCAGCCCTGCCTGCAGAAAAGCCAGTACGTTGGGGATCGAAAAAACCAGAGGAGCCACTCCACGATCCCTACACCAACGGAAAAAAAACTTCCCAAGTCCGATGATATACTCTCGCCGAGGAAGGCTTTCGGGCACTCACCATCGTGGCCACCACATCGCGCCTGAATCCTGCCTGTGTTAACAGCCAAGATTCAATGGCCACGCCGTCAAACACAGGGCCCCTAAGTTCGGATGGTAGATCGGCCCCTGGGACAGCAAGTCCGGCCGATCTAGGAGACGCCAGGGTACGTCCACCACTAGCTGAACCAGATCTGCATACCAGGCCCGCCGAGGCCAGTCTGGGGCCAGCAGAATTGCTGGAACCTTCTCTCTCCTTAACTTTCTGATGACTCTTGGAAGCAGAGGTAGCGGGGGGAACAAGTACGGGAGACGAAACTGGCTCCACGGAAGCACCAGAGCGTCTGCTGCGATTGCCTGCGGGTCGAGGGATCGAGCGACGAACCTTTGTACTTTGGCGTTCTCTCTGGATGCCATAAGGTCCACGTCTGGTGTCCCCCACCGTTGGCAGATCTGTTGAAAAACCTCGGGGTGCAGGGACCATTTCCCTGCCGCGACCCCCTGTCGGCTGAGAAAATCTGCCGCCCAGTTTTCGACTCCCGGAATGTGCACTGCTGAAATTACCACGTGGTTCTTCTCGGCCCAACGCAGTACCAGCCCAACCTCGCGCATGGCTGCTTGGCTGCGCGTGCCCCCTTGATGGTTTACATACGCTACTGCTGTAGCATTGTCCGACTGAATGCGCACCGGCCGGTGTCTCAGCAAACACTGAAACTGTTGCAGGGCCAATCGTATTGCCCGTATCTCCAGAATGTTGATCGGGAGAATTACCTCCTGAATGGACCACCGCCCCTGGGCTGTGTGACTCTGGAAAACTGCTCCCCAACCCTGCAGGCTTGCATCGGTCGTCACCACCAACCACTGTTCCGGGGGAAAGGGTTTCCCCTGGACCAGAGACGAGTCGCGAGTCCACCATCGGAGTGATCGTCGGACCAGCGGAGACAAATTGCACCGATGACTGAGGGATAGCAGCCTTCGGTCCCATGCTGACAAGAGCGCATGCTGAAGCGGACGGAGATGGAACTGGGCAAACGGGATTGCCTCCATCGCCGCCACCATTCTGCCCAACACACTCATGCCGTACCGGATGGATCTGGAGCCCGGCTGTAGAAGGTTCCGTACCCCCTGTTTGATCCTTCGCGCCTTGTCCTGAGGGAGGATCACCAGCCCCCGGGAGGTGTTGAAAACCATGCCTAGGAACACGATTCTCTGGGCTGGAACCAAGGACGACTTGTTCCGATTGATCAACCAGCCTAGACGGGCCAGGGTATCCAGCGTGATACTGACATTCTCCTGGCACGCCTGAAACGACGGCCCCTTTACCAAAAGGTCGTCCAGGTAAGGTAGTACCGTTATGCCCCGAGCATGCAGTATGGCCATAACCACCGCCATTATCTTCGTAAAGACTCTGGGGGCAGTGGCCAGACCGAAGGGCAGAGCAACAAATTGAAAATGTCGCCCTCCGATCGCAAAACGCAGGAACCTCTGGTGTGGAGGAAAAATCGGAATGTGCAGATATGCATCCTGCACATCGATCGAGGCTAGGAACTCCCCTGGATCCATGGCTGCAATGACCGAACGGAGGGATTCCATCCGGAACCGCCTGACTCTGATGAATTTGTTCAGGATTTTTAGATCCAGTACTGGCCTTACTGTCCCGTCTTTTTTGGGGACCGAAAACAGGTTGGAGTAAAAACCTTGTGTCTCTTCGCTTTTCGGCACTGGGACAATGACCCCGTTGCGCTGTAGTGTCATTATGGCCTGTAACAAACCCTCCGCCTGCGATTCTGTTCCGGAAAGCCGGGAACGGAAGAATCGCCGTGGCGGGAGTCCGACAAACTCTATCTTGTACCCGGACGATATCAATTCTGCCACCCAAGCGTCGCGTGCCACTGCGACCCAAACGAGGCTGAACCTTAGTAGGCGTCCGCCCACTCTGTCGTCCGTAGGTACGAAGCGCCTTCGAGTCATTTTGCTGGAGGCTTTTGGGATCTGGCCCCCCTCGTTCTGGGCAAACGGCCTCGGCCTCTACCCAGCGGATTGGCTCTGTAAGAGGTTTGCCTTTCCCTAATCTGACCATCATTTGCGGAGGTGGATGCTCTGGCCGAAGTCCCCCTCCAGGGGTTACGAAAGGGCCGAAAACGCCTCTGTGTCTGCCTGAATGCTGGCCAAGTCCTCTGCTGCGGGAGGAAACTACTCCTCCCCCCTGTGGCTTCTGAGATAAGCTTATCAAGCTTCTCACCGAACAACCGATTGCCCTGAAAAGGCAATGAGGTCAAGGATTTTTTAGAGATAGAATCCGCTTTCCACAATCTCAGCCATAATGCTCGCCTAACGGCGATCGCATTTGCTGCTGCCACAGCAGAACACTCGGCCGCGTCCAGAGAGGCGCTGACGAGAAAATCACTTGCCCCTGAAATCTGATTTGTCACCTCCAAGACCTCCGCAGGCAGATCTCTGTCTTGGAGGGCCTTATGCAGAGCGTCCGCCCATGAAACCATGGCCTTAGCCACCCAAGTAGCCGCAAAGGAGGGGGCCAGGGCCGACCCCGCTGCCTCATACACCGAGCGGGCAAGCCCCTCTATAAGGCGATCAGTTGGGTCCTTGATAGAAGAACCGCTGGGTATCGACAATAGCGATCTTGATGCTAAACGTGATACCGGTGGGTCCACTACTGGCGACTCCACCCATCCTTTATGGAGTTCAGGAGGAAACGGATACTTTGCTTGCAGCGCTTTTTGCATTGCAAAACGCTTATCCGGGTGTTCCCTATGTTTCTGGACTAGCTCCTCGAACTCCGGATGCGTGGCAAACCTTCTATGCGGTCGCCTGGTCTTCTTGAAGGAGACCTTGTGACCTGAGGCCGTGGACACATCGTCCTCGATCTCTAATGTCTGGTTGACTGCCTCAATGAGGCTGCCCACCGAGTCTTGGTATCCTAGGCTTTCTGGATTCCAGGCCTCCTCCTCCTCCTCGCCCTCATCCTGCTCGCTTCCTGAGCTCGGTGACGGGGAACGAGATGCCCTAATAGCCGCCGCCGAAGCCCCGGGGGGCCCGGCCGACGGGGAACGAGCTCTCTTGCCATGAGCTTGTCTGGTGCTGGAGCGGCCTCTAACGGTCGGAGGGTCCTGAGACGTGGACGAGCTGTCTTCCGCTGGCAGACCACCATCCTTGTCCCTGCCCGGGCCTCGAAGAGACTCAATTGCCCTTGTAAGGGACATCATAGAGTGTGATAAAGACACCGCCCATTCTGGGGGGTCCTGACCTCTGGGCTCTGCAACAATGGGGGGCTCCTGGGCTCGCTCCGACTCGCAGGCTTCACAAAATTTACCCGGCTGCGCCTTAGGCAGCCTGACCCCACAGGAAACGCAAACAGCGTATAGGAAAGAGTGAGCTTTCCCTTTGCCAGACATATTGCAAGGTAGGGTAGGAGGAGGAGGATAACCCCTTCCTTGACTACTAGTGCGGCACTCGAAACGGGGTTGCACTCACCCACCGGTAATGTCCCACCTTGCGTCTCTTCCACGGGGCGTGCGGCGTTACTCGCCGGGGCACTTGCGGCGCACTCCTGGAGATAGGCGGCGGCTTCCGGCCGCACTTCGGCGAGGAAATGCGAGGAGGGGGAGGGGGGCGGGAGCTCCCCGGTAACTGTGCGCGCCCGCCGCTCTCCGCCCCCGGAAGTTAGTGGGCGGGGCTTCCGGCTACCCCCGGAAGTCGGCGGGCGGGCGGGCGCGCGGAACCTCGGACCTCCCCATACAGCGGGGGTCGCGGCCGCCGACGGGGCTCTGGCCGCACTCCGCTCCCATTAACAAAGGTGAGCCGGGCCGCCGTGGGGGCTCTCTTGTGGTGCTCTCAACCCCATCCCTGGGCAGGGAGGGGGAGGCTACTGCACCGGGACGCTTCGATCCCTTGGCTCACCTGCGCCTCCAACTCCACCCCTGGTCTCACTACCTAGGGGTGGTAGGGGCATTAATGAATTCCCACGTTGCAGAAGAGGAACAACGTGGAGGATCACTCACACGTGCTCGCCCGTTGGGGTTCATGGGGAAACCGAATCCTCTTATCAGGATGCGTTGCCGCCTCTTTAAAAAATAACAAAGAAAAATGGTTGTCTGGGGAAAAGTCCCAGATGTGTCCCTCGGTGCGGGAGAGGAAACACGTGGAGGGCTACTCACACGTGGTCGCCCGTTGATGATTTGGGGAGATCGGACCCTCTCTATAGGATCCGTCGCCCCTATCTTATCTTCATAGAAAGGGAAGAGAAAAAAAAAAAAAAAAAAAACTAGTCTGGAGCTCCAGACTGCGTGTGCCTCCATCAGACACTAAGCAAAAAACTGAGTGACGCCCGGTCTGGGGGCGAGGGTGTATGCGGCGGAGGAGGAGCTAACTCTTTTTTTGTAAACTTAGTGTCAGCCTCCAGACGGCAGAAGCACACACCCACAGTCTCTGTGTCCCCCAATGAGTCGAAGGAGAAAAGGATAACAGCAAGAACCATATAATCTTCCTTGAACCCAATAACCACATTCACGGCTTTACTAAATCAGACACGACATTTCATGCGTATAACGTGTTCAACATACAACACTGTTATAAACTTATAATCAGAAAGAATAGATTCCGGAGAAGATTGCTTTTCATAGCTCATTACATATTCTCAGGATTTAAGTGCTCGCACTTACCAGGGCCAAGGATAATCTTTCTTTTCAAAGTCGTCATCTGTCAGTGAAGACACGAGGAATATGCTGTCCTTGGCCCACTTCTGGATGCACGGCATGTGGAATATGCAGTAACAGCCAAAGCAGCTCCAGACCTACAAACAAGACATGTAGCATTAGAGACAGACTATTGATCTCATATGGACAGACTCATTCATATATCAACACCAGCACAGGACGGAAGCTCGATGTTCGATGTTCAGAGAAAAGCTAATAGGATGGAGTGGTGGTACATACACCTAGCAGTGGTCAATGATACTACAGCCGTCTTATAGCACTCCACAACCGAGTCATTAAATGGAAGCTTTCATCAGAAAGTGACCTTTTGGTTAAATCAGGTTTTTGTGTTAAATGTATTATTTTTATTTCTTTGCCATTATTTGGGGGTTTTATTATTAAAATTGATTTCTTTTAGAATCTTTCCTATTGTTTCAAGAAACAACACATGTACATAGACACAATAGTCGTATCCCAGCCCTATCTTTTGTACTAAAAGCACATAATGAGCGTGTGTAAAGGGAGGGGAGCAGGATCAGCCATAACATCAACCATTGTGATTGATTGATCCTGTGTTATCAGTTATATGTAGAGGTGTTACCAATCATTGAGATCCTGCCTCTGCTGATAAGAAAACTCTTTCTGAAAGAACAGGAATTACGAGTCCAAAAAAGCGACAGTGGCCAGTGTGAAAATTGCAAGCTTACTAACTTTTTTTTCATAAAAAACAGTGCTATCAAAAAAACAGGGATTTTTGTGTGTACTCACCGTAAAATCCTTTTCTCCGAGCCAATCATTGGGGAACACAGGACCATGGGTGTTATGCTGCTGCCACTAGGAGGACACTAAGCAAATGCGCAAAGAAAATTGGCTCCTTCACCGCAGTATACACCCTCTGCTGGCTCTATCCTGAACCAGTTCGGTGCTAAAGCAGTAGGAGTTCACAGGTAGCCAACAAAGAATTCAACATGTCAAAAACACCAAGAACAACTACAAGCTAAAAAGCTAACAGGGTGGGTGCTGTGTCCCCCAATGATTGGCTCGGAGAAAAGGATTTTACGGTGAGTGAGTACACCCAAAAATCCCTGTTTCTCCTTTGCCTCATTGGGGGACAAAGGACCATGGGACGCCCTAAAGCAGTCCCTGGGTGGGAAACAGCACAACAGCTGAAACCTTAACTACCCAGCGATTAATCTGGTCTACAGATGCGCTACTGTCGATTGCAGAACTGGTCTGCCAAGGGCAGCATCTGAAAAGGCTTGAGAATGAATGTCGTAATACTTAACAAACGTGTGAAGATTGGACCAAGTTTCAGCCATGTAGACCTGCTGTACTAACGCCTGGTGCCGAAAGGCCCAGGAAGCCCTCACTGACTGAAGGGAGTTTACCATGAGCCTCTCCACATAGGCTGACATCTGACACGATAAGCTTTGTGAAGTGCAGAGCGGATCTTTTTGGCTATTGTAGCTTTTTAAGCAGGTAGGCCTTTTCTATGTCGCTCTGGAAACACAAAGAGGGAATCAGATTTGCGGAAATGCGCTGTTCTGGAAATGTATTTCATGAGTACTTTCGCCAAATTCAAAGAGTGGAGAGCTTTGTCAGTATGATGACCCAGAGCTGAGCAGGACGAGGGCAAGACTATGTCTTCATACAGATGAAGAGAAGAAATGACCTTAGACATGCAGGCTGGAAACGTCCTTAGCCCACCTTGCCCTGGTGAAAGACCAGAAACGGAGGTTTGCAAGACAGAGCCGCCAATTCAGAGACCCGCCTGCTGGATGTTACTACCCCGAGAAAAGCAACTTCCCAAGAAAGAAGGTTGAGTGATACGTCCTGCAGGAGTTTGAAGGGGGCCACTTGTAAGGCACCTGAGACCAGATTAACATCCAAGGGCTCCGAAGGCATCTTGTAGGGAGGAACAAGGTGCGGAACTCCATGTATGAAGGTGTTAACCTGAGATTTGGAAGGTATTTTTTGCTGTAACAGAATGGAGAATTTGAAAGAAGACAGTGCCAGGTTTGAATCAAATCCTGCTTGGAGAAACTCCAACACGGACAAAATAGCAAACACAAGCGGGGAACATCCATGGTTTTTTGTTTTTTTTTACACCAAGAGAAAAAAGGGGTCTTCCCAAATATGATGGTAAATACGCCTGTAGGTAAATTTCCGGGTGTTGACGATGATGGCGGACGCTACTTGTCACGAGCAACCAGCCTGGGCTAGAATCCAGGATTCAATGCCCAGGCTGTTAAGCTCAGCACTCTCGAGTTCTGGCGGTAAATGGGCACCTGAGAGAGGAGGTCTAGGCGGTCCGGTAACCGCCAGGGAACGCCGGCAACTACCAGTTGCACTAGTTCCGCGCACCACGATCAGCGTGGCCAGTCTGGTGCGGCGAGAATCACCAGGATACCCTTCGCCTTATTCTTTTGAATGACGCTTGGGATAAGCAGAAGCCGCCAAAAAATGTAAAATGGAAGCGAAGGTGATGGTACTGAAGCACCAGAGCTTCTGATTCGATGGCTAATGGATGTTGGGAGTGAGCAACGAATGCCGGAACTTCGGTGTTTAGCCTGAAGGCCATGTGATCCACATCTGGAGTACTCCAGCCCCCAGATGAAGGGACCACTCTCCCGAGGTCACACCTTGACAGCTGAGGGAATCTGCCGTCCAATTCTCTACTTCCGGGATATGAACTGACGGAAAGGCTGAATGGGGAGTCTTGACCCACCGCGAAATGTATGCTACTTCGAGCATCACTTTTCTGCACCATGTGCCCCCTTGCCATTAATGTACGCCCCCACTGTGGCATTGTCCGCCTGGATCCGAATGAGACAGCCGGCCAAAAGTCGATGGAAACAATGAAGGGCCATCCTGATTGCCCGAATCTCGAGGATATTGATTGGGGGACGCGATTCCTGAATGGACCAGCGTCCCTGGGCAGTATGGGATGGAAAAACGCACCCCAACCAGTGGACCGGAAGAAACAACGTTCCTTGACGCAGTGAGGATGTTGACGTCCACCTCCTGAGAGACCGCTAATCCGGGGGAACAGGCGAAAAAGGTGGTCCAGGGATGCTGGGTTAATGTCCCAAGCTGACGGTAATGCCTCAATAGAGGATGGAGATGAAGTTAGATAAATGGTATTGCCTCGATCAACACCACCAGTTTCCCAAGGACCTGCATACTGGACCGCAGGGAGTGGGGAGTGGCCGGGCTCCCCTGATCCACGTCGAGCTCTTTCCTGGAGGGGGAATAACCAACCCTCGTGGAAGACTACATAATCGGCGTCAATTTCTTTCCTGGAGGGAGAATTACGATCCCTCGGGGAAGAGTCTATGATCAACCCCAAAAAGGACTAGTCTAGATTCACTAGCCAACCCAGACGAGAGAGGGGAAGAGAGAGTGTCCACCGTGACAATGACACCTTCCGCACAGGCCTGCAGAGACAATCCCTTGATGAGGAGGTCGTTTAGGAAGGGTAGAATCACCACGCCCTGGGAGTGCAGAGCGGACATAACCGCATGGTTCAGATTTATTCGAAGCCACGCGTGCAGAGCAGAATGGGTTAGCAGTCCATCACCTTAACCACTCGGCCACGTCGTCCTTGAGAAAACGGAACTGCACGCGCCTCTGTCCTCAAAAGACGCGACTAAGAAGCATGTTGGCTGGGAAGACGCAAATTCTATTTTTGTGTCCAGGGGACACCAGATCTCTGACCCCTTGGTCTTAAATGACCGCCAGTGGGACCTGTTGAAAGAGCAGACAGCCGTCTACCCTGCCTGTGTCTTCCGGATACCGGAGTCATAGCGCAGAAAACATATGGGAAAAGGTACCCTTGGATCTGGACTGAAAGGACCTGTGTCTCCAGGAATGAGGGCTTGAATGCCAGTTTGAGTATCCCTATTCCTGCGTGGGGAAATTAGAGATTTCCTGGAAGAGGAGTTTGCTCGCCAATCCTGGAGCCCTTGGGGCTCTCCTGATGGTAACGACGTTAGCAGCTGTAAGTGCGACACAGCCGCATCTAGGGAGGCATGCACAGCATAATTACCGCCGGGGCAATCTGGTAAGCGAGACTGACCGCCTAGGGAGGTAGGTTAATGTCTTGATCAGACTTAGCTAGAGCTTCTACCCGGAATCGCCAGTCAGGGAAACTTCAATGCCTCTGAACAATGTCCGTAACTCAGGGTGGTTGGCAAAAAACCCTGTGAGAACGTTTGGTCCTATAGAAAGATACGGCTTGGTCCGGACTGCTGCGTCTACGTTCAGGATTTTATTAACCTCGTCAATGAGAGACTCTAGAGACTACTGGTAGTCTAGGGACTACGGCCACATCAGACTCGTATTCTGAGTCGTGTTAGCAGAAAGCCCCTGGTGAGGGGAAGCATGAAGCAGAGTCTGAGGACACCGAGGCATGAGTGTCAGGGGGGACGATTTCTAGAAGATTGTGTAACTTCTGCCGCAGTCCGGTATCCGTCTGAAGAGGACTCTCGTGAGGCGGAAGAATCTTACCCTTGGCCAGAGAGGCCATGTACTGTAATCAGAAATGAGGCCCATTAGGGTGGACTAGACCCACTAGGGTCAGCATTAGCAGGGGGCTCCTGTAGGCATAAGGGGTCGCAGGCTGCACAGACTGCCTTACGGTGTCTGTGTGGTAGTGCACTACGTGCTGTACTTGAGGTATACACCACTGTGTTTTAACAGACTTCTCAGATTACTTGAATGAGATATATTGCACATCTTTTGATGCTGCTGCGGGGAAGGGGTTAAGCGCTGTGTAGCAGCTTACCCAGGTCCTGAGTCCGTGCACCAGAGAAGGTAGTGTAGTCACACTGAGCATGAACTAGGATGATGTTTGGGGGATGTGCGTTGCCTTAGGTTAGCGCTGTCCTCAGCGCTGAATGCCGCCGGGTCGTATGCTGCAGCCGCTTCCGTGCCAGCTCATGAGGCGGTCGTGGAGGGAGCAAGATGGCCAACGAGAATCTCAGGGATGCTTCTCGTTCTGTGCGAGAAGCGCAAAGAAAGTGGGAGGAGGCACCACCGCGCATCATAGGCCGAAGCCGGGGTGCTCAATTTTCCGGCACTGGCCGACACCGATGCAAGAAATGGTCGGATGTCGCGCCCCCCCGCCCGCTGCAGGATGATCCCCCTTATGCCAGCGCCACCCCCCAGAATTGGGGGGGGTTCAAGAATAAGATGGCACTTCTCGTAAGAAACGAGAAGCGCCAGCAGAAGGGGACGGAGTCAGGGCCAGAGGGCAGGATGTGGCTGCAGCACTGCTCGCTCAGAGCGAGAGGCGCTTAAAAGATGGGCGGAGCAGCCGGGTGGGCGGAACGTGACCTACCCCGGTCAGAAGCCGGGCGCTAAATTTTCGGCCGCGGCGGTATCGTGGCAAAGAGTGATAACGTCGGCAGCTGGCGGCTTGGTGTAATAACCCCCTGGGGACCCGGACACATGAAAAGACCATCAGAGGAACCCCTATCTCACCCTGCCGACCGCAGGTGCTGCGCTGCTGAAAGGGGATGCAGCAGAGCTGGGTGCGTGAAGCAGAGCCGGGTGGGTGCCAAGGGCAGCATTTACCAGAACCTGGTTGTGGGCTGCACAGATCCTCCTCAATCAACTTTCCCTTTGATAGGGAGGTGGAGAGGTCTCGTTTGCCTCCAGTCACGTTGTGGTGCAATCCCGTAGAAAAAAAGATAAAAAAGTAAAAGGTAAAATAATAACGTTGGGGTCTGAAGCCAGACCCTAGTGCCTCCTACAGACACTAAGTAAGAACTGGTTCAGGATAGAGCCAGCAGAGGGTGTATACTGTGGAGGAGGAGCCAATTTTCTTTGTGCATTTGCTTGGAGTCCTCCTAGTGGCAGCAGCATAACACCCATGGTCCTGTGTCCCCCAATGAGGCGAAGGAGAAAAAAAAGATTTCCAAATATTTTTCTAAAAATACATGTACAACAAATCCTTGATTGAAACACTAGGTCATTTTCTGATGATAGCTTCACTTTAAAGGGAGTAGCCAACCATAACAACCTATCACCTAGCCACTGGATAAGTGATAAGTTGCTAATCGCTGAGACTTTCATCAATTCATGTTCACAATTTTACATCAGTATTTCTAAGCCAAAAATCAGGAGTGGATGATAAATCCAAAAGTGGTGACGTGTTTCTATTATACTTTTCCTCCGATTTCACTCCCGATTCTGGGATGCAAATAAACCACAATGTAGGTAACGTAACAAGTAGATAATCACCATGCACATACTGAATAACCTACCAATAAATATGAAGAACCACAAACCAATCAAAAATATTTATTAATATGAAAATATATAATTTTTATACATAAAGGTTAAAAACACATTAGAAATGGTGGGAGGCCATACACAATGAAAGTCCACAGTGAAACGTATAGAGAGTGTGTATGATATAAATAACAATGTTATATTCCCTAAACAATACTTATCTATAATAATAAATGCCCTAAGCAGCTTCCGGTTGTAACAACTTCCGTCCAGTTGTAACCGGTGACGTCACCGCACACCTCTTTCAATGTTAACCCTCAACACACACACTCCTCTCACCTTTCACCATCTCCACTCACTCTTTCACTCCACATACGACCCTTTCTCTCACTCCGTCTCTCATACTCACGCCGTCATCGCCGCTGATCCACGATCCCCGACATCTTCTTCCGCCGGCGCCATCCTGGATCCAGACGTCCTCCACGCCGGCGACATGTTCTTGCGGCGACGCCATTTTGGATCAGCGAAATCCCGCGATAGTCAAGATGGCGTCGCCGCAAGAACATGTCGCCGGCGTGGAGGACGTCAGGATCCAAAATGGCGTCGGCGAAATCTCGCGAGATTTCGCCGACGCCATTTTGGATCCCGACGGCATCCATGTCGGCGACATGTTCCTGCAGCGACGCTATTTTGGATCAGCGAAATCCCGCGATAGTCAAGATGGCGTCGCCGCAAGAACATGTCGCCGGTGAGGACGACGTCGGGATCCAAAATGGCGTCGGAGGAAACTCGTGACATTTCGCCGACGCCATTTTGGATCCCGACGTCGTCCACACCGGCGACATGTTCTTCCGGCGACGCCATCTTGAGTATCGCCCGGATTTCACGATACTCAAGATGGCGTCGCCGCAAGAACATGTCGCCGGCGTGGACAACGTCTGGATCCAGGATGGTGCCGGCGGAAGAAGATGTCGGGGATCGTGGAGCAGCGGCTATGACGGCGTGAGTATGAGAGACGGAGTGAGAGAAGAGGTCGTATGTGGAGTGAAAGAGTGAGTGGAGATGGTGAAAGGTGAGAGGAGTGTGTGTGTTGAGGATTAACATGGAAAGAGGTGTGATGCGATAGCATCGGGCCATAATCTAGTAGGTCTATATATAGATATAGCAGCAGGACCATTATTTATATAAATACATTCCAAATAGATGGATAAATAATAAGTAAAATAAAACCTCAGCAGACATCAAGGAATCAGGAATACCATACAAAGAGGGAAAAACACAAGATAAGAGACCCCAAGATTCTTATCCTTTGAGTCCTGTATTATTCCCGATTTACATGGTATGTCTGCTTCTTTGATGTCTGCTGAGGTTTATTATTTATTACCATTTTTAATGTGTTTTTAGCTTTTATGTACCCATAAAATTATACCTCTTATATTAAGAAATATTTCTGATTGGTTTGTGGTTATTCACGTTTATTGGAAGACTAGATGGTGGTCCGATTCTAACGCATCGGATATTCTAGAATATATATGCAGTTTATTTTTGAAGCTTTAATAATAATAATAACATAGTAACAAAGTTTTGAAGGCTGAAGGAAGACCTTATGTCCATCTAGTTCAGCCTATTTTTAGTGCAGCTGTTCTGCATTGTTGATCCTGGGGAAGGCAAAAAACCCACAGAGTAGAAGCCAATTTTCTCCATAGGGAAAAAAATTCCTTCCCCTAAGCTGGGTCAACAATCTACCTATAATATTCTGTTATTCGTAACCTTCTATACTGTTACTCACAAGAAAAGCATCCATTCCTTTCTTAAATTCATTCAGTGAGTTGGCCATCACCACTTCCTCAGGAAGAGAATTCCAGATCCTCACTGCTCTTACCGTGAAAAACCCTCTTCTATGCTGGTGCAGAAATTGTCTTTCCTCCAAACAAAGAGAATGCCCCCTTGTTCTTGTCACAGTCCTTGGTACAAACAGTTCATTGGAGAGATCTCTGTATTGCCCTCTGATATACTTGTACATATATATTAAGTCTCCCCTAAGTCTTCTCTTTTCTAGAGTAAATAGACCTAATTTTGATAACCTTTCTGGGTATTGTAGTGAACCAACTCCATTTATCATTTTAGTAGCGCCTTTGAACCCTTTCAAGTTCAGTAATGTCTTTCTTGAGCACCGGCGTCCAAAATTGCAAACAATACTCCAAGTGTGGTCTGACGAGTGATTTGTACAGAGGGAGAATTATGTTTTCATCTCGTGTCCACAGACCTCTTCTAATGCATCCCATGACCCTATTTGCTTTGGTGGCAGCTGCCTGACACTGGGCACTCCAATTTAGCTTCTTATTGACTAAGATGCCCAAGTCTTTTTCCATGTCTGATTTCCCCAGCAGTTTCCCATTTAGTAAGTAATTGTAGCATCTGTTTCTCCTTCCCATGTGCATAACCTTACACTTATCTGTGTTAAACCTCATTTGCCATTTTGGTACGCAATAATGCACCCCCCAATCCTGATATGTATGGTTCTCTCACCCCCAATCCTGATATGCCTGCTACCCCTCAACCCCCTATCCTGGTGTGCATGGTCCCCTGACCCCCCAATCCTGGAATGCATGGTCCTCTCACCCCCCAATCCTGGTATGCATGGTCCTCTCACCGTACATTCCTGGTATGCATGGTCTTCTTACTCCCCTTTCGGGGTATGCATGGTCCCCCCCCCCCCCAATCCTGGTATGCATGGTCATCTTACCCTCCTTTTGGGGTATGCATGGTCCCCTCACCCCCCTTTCGTGGCATGCATGGTCCCCTCACCCCCTTTTCTTGGCATGCATGGTCCCCTCACCCCCCTTTCTTGGCATGCATGGTCCCCTCACCCCCCAATCCTGGTATGCATGGTCCCCTCACCCCCCAATCCTGGTATGCATGGTCCCCTCACCCCCCAATCCTGGTATGCATGGTCCCCTCACCCCCCTTTCCTGGTATGCATGGTCCCCTCACCCCCCAAATCTGGTATGTATGCTCACCTCACCCCCCTTTCCTGGTATGCATGGTCCCCTCACCCCCCAAACCTGGTATGTATGCTCACCGTCACCCCCTTTCCTGGCATGCATGGTCCCCTCACCCCCCAATCCTGATATGCATGGTCCCCTCACCCCCCAATCCTGATATGCATGGTCCCCTCACCCCCCAATCCTGATATGCATGGTCCCCTCACCCCCCAATCCTGATATGCATGGTCCCCTCACCCCCCAATCCTGATATGCATGGTCCCCTCACCCCCCAATCCTGATATGCATGGTCCCCTCACCCCCAATCCTGATATGCATGGACCCCTCCCCCCCCCCCCAATCCTGATATGCATGGACCCCTCCCCCCCCCCCCAATCCTGATATGCATGGTCCCCTCCCCCCCCCCCAATCCTGGTATGCATGGTCCCCTCACCCCCCAATCCTGGTATGCATGGTCCCCTCACCCCCCAATTCTAGTATGCATGGTCCCCTCACCCCCAAATCCTAGTATGCATGGTCCCCTCACCCCCAAATCCTAGTATGCATGGTCCCCTCACCCCCAAATCCTGGTATGCATGGTCCCCTCACCCCCCCCAATCCTGGTATGCATGGTCCCCTCACCCCCCAATCCTGGTATGCATGGTCCCCTCACCCCCCAATCCTGGTATGCATGGTCCCCTCACCCCCCAATTCTAGTATGCATGGTCCCCTCACCCCCAAATCCTAGTATGCATGGTCCCCTCACCCCCAAATCCTAGTATGCATGGTCCCCTCACCCCCAAATCCTAGTATGCATGGTCCCCTCACCCCCAAATCCTAGTATGCATGGTCCCCTCACCCCCTATCCTGGTATGCATGGTCCCCTCACCCCCCAAATCCTGGTATGCATGGTCCCCTCACCCCCCTTTCCGTGTAGCCGCGACCAATCAGCGTCGCGGCCCTCTGTCCGCGACCAATCAGCAACGCGGCCCTGTAGCCGCGACCAATCACTGCCGCGGCCCTGTACAAAAATATTACAAAAATCTTTACACGCTCCCGGCCTCGCATTCCCAGTAATGCTTTGCGGCTTAGACCGCTGATGACGTCGGTCTTCTTTCTCGCTCTCGTGAGAGTGATGTCGGTCTTCTTTCTCGCTCTCGCGAGAGTGACGTCATCAGCGGTCTAAGCTGCAAAACATTACTGGGAACGCGAGGCTGGGCCCGTGGAAAGAAGACAGGAGGCCGTCGGAAGGTGAGAATAACTTTTTTTTATTTTAATTCTCTTTTTTTATAGATTAAGGCCGCGACCAATCAGTGGCCAATTTCGGTTAGAGACAGACACGATAAGGCGTATATATATATATATATATATATATATATATAGATTACAAATACTAAAAGTGTGAATATGGCCTCACTCTTGCAATTGGGTCTGCCAGGATTTAAGAAAGCCACAAGTTATGATGCTAATGTGAACAGGGCCTACATAGCACATTTTCATATACTGTAATCCCCTTTTCCACATCAGAGTACATTGCTTAGCTGAAGCGATATCTGTATGGCACGGTTGTCCTTCTATACTTGTATATGTAGGAGAATGTGGCCCTTTGTAAGTGAGCATGGTTGGGGTGGTTGGTTAGGTCTGCAATGCTTTCCTCACATACCAGACAATTGCATGGCGAGCTTTAAACCAATAAAATCTAGACTATCCACCATGGAATTAGAACTGCTAGGTAATTTCAGAAAAACCACAGTCATTGGGCGAAAATTAGGATGTCACAATTTCCAGACATAAATGTACAATCACAACTCAGTACTTACAGCTTGATTCCTCTTCACTGAGGCAATGCATATCAGGCAAGTCACAGCTCCAGACTGAAAGGCCTCATTCACATATTGTGTAGTGCGAGCTAAGTCACTGGTATCACCATCTGAAATGAAGAGCAAAAATACATTTGTAGTCAAGAAAGCCACATATTACATGTGCAATGCAGTTCCTTTCACGGCAGTGCTGTATAGAGGCAGGAACCAGGTTAGTCCTACTTAAACATAATTATTTTTTGCAGCTTACACAAATAACTCAAACTTTATCCTCTGGTTTGTAGCCGGATCATCCATATCAGTCCATAGCAAATTCTGTTGCTGTGGGCAATTGCACCGCCGTATCACTTGTGGGTGTGTCAATGGCTTCGCCTTCTGTGGCTCCTGCTCTGATGCTTGTAAACCAAACAGTGACGCAACCAAACTAAACTGAAACGTTAAATGGGAATTGTGGACATGGGCCACTCCTAAGACCTGGAGTGGAAGGAGAGATCCGTTCCACTACCATCCTGAAGATCCCTCCAAAATTAATAGCCCATGTCAGGTTTTCTTAAATCTGACTTTTTTCAAATGGTTTGACCAAATCCACACGCTCTTTTCTCTTTGCATTGTAAGCACAGCTGTGACTGTAATTCACAATGTACTCTAGCAGGTGTAATATGATTCTCTGGGCATCCTGGAGGACAGATAGCAACCCTCGTATAGGATTTCCCTCACTGCATCACACATGTAACAGGACAACATGTCACTGACACTTTCTGCAAACAATGAGGAAAGATGTATTACGGTAAATGGATATGTACCACAATGTTGTTTTGCCAAAAACTGTCCTAACTGCCTTGTATCAGATCATTTTTGGACACATTTAGCCTCATGTTTAAAATTTTCAACTGGAATCTGTCAGTAGGATCACCCTTCCTAAGCCGTCTATATGAGCATGTATGTTATAGGAGGCGGAATAAAATTATCCCTTGATAGCTGTGATCTAATGTCTAGAGAAATCAACATTTGTTCTAAATGTAAATGAACTGTTAAGATCTATGGTCTGGACATAGATCTCCCCGAAAATCTGCCTCCAGAGATTATTTTACATGACAGGGGGTTTACCGTTGAAAGACAGAATGACTGACAGCCTGCTCTCCTACTGGAGAAAAGTCTAATTGGCTTCTTGGGAGACCATCACAGAAATAAATTCTCCAGACTCCCTAACGAACCAGGCAACAAAGAAGAAGCCGATCGTATGAACTATCTCCCCTAACATGTAAATGAGAAAAAGGTAAACTTAAGGGCAAGACGGGTCAATTACTTAGACCCATGTCTGCCTGAGAATGACGCAACTGGGTGTCAGCTGCCCAGGTGCAGCCTGGTGAGTTGTGTGCTTTCATTTTTTCTAAGTTGTATTCTTAGTTTCCGCCTCCAGGTGGCAGCATATTATCCCATGGTTACTGTGTCTCCCATAAAAGCAACTGAGACACCACAATTCAGGCATTTTGATGATTTTTCTTATTACACTGTTTACTGATCGTCTTAATTTAATATTTTGAAAAATTAGAAAATGTGATTTTATTTACTTCCTCATTTTAACGTGGGTAAAAAGGGGGTGAATTAAAAGTTTATAATTAAAATAAGGATTCAAGGGGTAACATTTCTACTTGCAGAGAGTGACTTGTGAAGTCTGACGTGCCAAGGAGAGACTTTAAGCCCCCTCTAGGTACTAGAGTTCTGGTCCTCTTCCTCTCTGAAGAGGCAATTTGCATATTTAAAACAAAAAATTCAGATTTTTTTTGGTTTACCACTGTATTTTGTAGTCCCTTTAGGAGACATGAACCAGCGATCGCCTACAGCAAAAATCATGACAAGCAAGGGGTCTTCAGCAGACCACTGGCTGTAACGGCAACCAATTGAAACCCCGCAATTGCTTCTCTGGGGCATCGATTGGTGGCTAGAACAGTGCGCGCCCAGGGATGTGTGCTGCAAATACAGCCGTCATGGATTGACAGCGGCATTTAACTGGTTAAAAGCCACATGTGGAGCTCACGCTACGCAAGGCTGTTAGAGGCAAATGATAGCAGAATAATACTCCCATCATTTGCCAGCAAAGCCTGGCTGCCAGCAAAGCACATAAGTTGAGGAGTTAAAAATGTTGCACTATTTGCCTTCTATGTGTTACAATGTCTATAGTTGGCTGCAACACGAGTTAACTGAGATTCCATCAGCGAGCCCGCTATGATGGTGTGACCCACAGTTTATAACTCTGATCTGTCTTTTCTGAGCTCCTTTCAGCTGATCACAAACCATTTAACAAGTATGGGGCCCCATGAGAAATGGTGCCAGGAAAACAGAAGGACCAGGCAGCATGAATTAAATTGCCCAATTTATTTGTTCTCTAGCAGAGGACTATGGATGCAGCTTTTCACCATCTTTCCACTGAAAACATGAACACTTAACCCTGCCAAGTATGCATGTGTGCGGAAGAGCTGGAAGCGAGAACTGCTGACTGACAGCTGTCTCACGTACATGGCCGCCTTCACACCACGGGACCCTTCTGTAGTACAGACACAAGTTACCTGTTTGGTTGGTGTAAGTGGTAAACGTTAAAGCCAATATTCTTTTCTGTTTCCCTTCATTATCTTCCTCTCCGTCACCATAGTCCTCATCATCAGAAGAGCTGTAATTATCTGCAAGTTTCTTGACCACTGCCTGGTTGGCTTTCTGAATATCTTCAAACTTCTTAGAGGTGTCAGCTGGAAAGAAAGTGCCCAATTACCGGGTTATTCTTATAGTAATGACTAATAATACTGTGAGAAAATACCAATACAGCATATAACAATAGTAAAGCATAGCAGGCTTTAGATATTGAAGACCTATGCTCAGAATAGGTCATTGATATAGTTGCCGTTCTCGGAGACTGAAAGCTCCGCTCCTACTGAGTGAACAAGGCCGCAGTACCCAAGAACAGCCACTACACAGCATACGGCGCCGGGCTGTTCTGCTCCACACACTGTGTATATCCGTCACAACGAGAACTGCAGACAGCTGACCGTGGGGGTGCCAGACCAGAGCCAGCATGATAATGACGACCTATCCAGTATTGAGGTCATCCATATCTAGGCCCTGGACAATTTAATGCCTGGTTTAATAAATTCTTCTTTGTGAAAGTTCTAAAAAGTATTTGTTCTTAGAACACGGTCAATGTAAGAATACATGTTAATGGGAAATGTAAAGGGTTGTCCGGCCTTAGGGTACAAGTCTGAAGTCACTTGTGAATGCAGACTGTGAGCACGTTTATGGTTTGCCTACATATGGTCATGCGCAGACTAGACCTGCACAGCTTTGCACAATACACTTGGATACGACTAGTTGGAATGTGTCCATAAGCATGCAAATTCTATATTTGCAGACACATGACTGCCCGCTCCCGTCACTGGAGAATCGTCGCAGTGTGCACAGAGAGTGACTGAAGACTTTTACCTTAAAAGGGGTTGCCCACTATTTGGACTTCTCCTTCTTGATCACATATTTCACCTCCCGTACCGACGCCATTCCAGCGGTGTGAGCACCCCATCGTCCAATCAGCGCCGGCATCACTGTCACCAGCTTCAGATAAACTGAACATGAAGAAGTAGTCCGGGCTGCAGCTCCTTCCTCTTCATGTTCAATTAGACAGGGGGCGAGGACAGGGACGCCAGCACAGATTGGGCCCCAGGGTCATGTGTAGCAACAACGGCATGGGAGCCCCGGGGAGAGCGAGTGTCGACACCACGGGAATGATGCCAGTACAAGAGGGGTTATAAGCTTTTTTTTTTTTTTTTTTTATTTTAATGGAACCAAGCGTGAGGTACGACAAGGAATTGATGGCATATCTCTAAAGCCCCCGTCACACTAAGCGAGATCGCTAGCGAGATCGCTGCTGAGTCACAAGTTTTGTGAGGCAACAGCGACCTCAGCAGCGATCTCGCTACGTTTGACAGGTAGCAGCAACCAGGCCCCTGATGTAAGAACGCTGGTCATGTCGGAACGACCTGGACATTTTTTTTGATCGTTGAGGTCCCGCTGGGTAGCATGCATCGGTGTGTTTGAAACCTCACCAACGACCTCGTTACCGACTCAGAAGCGAGACACATAGGCGTGGGTTTGCGTTGATTCGAGGTCTGAATCGTCAGAGTAGCTGCTATGTGACAGGGTCCCAACGACCGCCGACATCGTTACAAAGGTCGCTACGGGTCGCCAAATCGTTGCTGCGTCGTTGGGAAGATCTGACTGTTTGGCATCTCACCAGCGACCACATAGCGACGCATCAACGATCCCTACCAGGGTGTATCGCTGTCGGGATCGCTGTAGCGTCGCTGAGTGAGACGGGAGCTTAAGAGAATGAGGAATCAACACAGCTGTGTCTCCTAAGTTTTCCATGCACTGCGGGATCTTGGCCACCCGGATGTGTACAAAGCTGCAAATCCTTCCACATTGGTCGGCCAGGGTGCCGAAGTGCAGGGAAAACCAGTGAAGGATGAAAAACCAGCACAGCAACACATTCATTTTCATGATCAGTAGAAATCATAAAGTGATCACATACTGCAACAATAAGATTGCCAACTAAAGAATGGAAAATCCCTATAATAAATATATTTTCCCCATTTCATATATCAATAGTACCCATGAAAAAAAACAAACTTTGGAATCTATCTTATAAAGAGAAACCAGCTTCTTTCTCTGCCTGATCTTTCATTTTCAAAATTCTCAATATCCAGGTAAAAGCTGGGATTCGGTGAAGACAGATTGTACATTACTGAGATAGAATCGTATCAGTAGCAACGGCCATCTCCTATGTAGAAAGGAGGAGCTAGAGGCAGAGCTCCTTCCTTGCACATACAGAGGCTTGCGAAAGTATTCAGCCCCCTTGACATTTTATTTATTTTGTTACACTACAACCTGTGTTTAAATATTTTTGTAATCTGATTTGTGTGTGATGGATCAGCACTTAATAGTCTAAGTTGGTGAAATGAGAAAAATATAGGCATAAATTACATTTGTGTGATTAAATAACTAAAAATTGACATGATAAAAGAAAAAAAAAAAATCCAGCCTGATGCCAGCGCTCTCGAAAAAAGTGAAATCTGAGAGATTTTTATTCTGAAGTATAGCAGTAAGAACAAACAATACGTTTCGGCTTAAAAATATACATCTATACCAAAACAATGACCATGTCTTTATAAACCCTTTTTTACAACTGGAAAGGGAGGGGTGTTTGTTACTAGCTCCAATCCTTCACTTAATTTGCATACTCCTCTTAATTGGTTTAACTCTTTAGCAGGGGTAAAGGCCCTTTAACATTTAGCGATGCACCAGCGATCCGACCAGCGATCTGACCCGGTCAGGATCGCTGGTGCATCGCTAAATGATCGCTAGTGAGCTGTCACACAGGCAGATCTCACAGCGATGCAGCAGCGACGCAGCGCACGATACTCACCTTTCACACACAGCGATCCTGACGTCCTCCCACCCGCCTCCATGCGTCGCTCGTCGTCACAGCAGGAAGCCCAGCAGGAAGCTGACGAAGAGAAATGGTGCCGGACATTCTCGCGCGACCAGCGATGAGCAGCGGGGAGCCGGTCGCTGGTAAGTATCACACATAGCGATATCGCTAGCAATATCGCTATAACGTTACAAAACCAGTGACGTTTTAGCGATATTGCTAGCGATATCGCTTAGTGTAAAACCCCCTTAAGTAAAAGATATAATTCACATTCCTTAAGAGGTTAAACTCTAGTGGAAAAAATATAAAAAATAAATGAATAAAAAAAAAAAAACCCTAAAAAACCTAATCTCTATATCAATAGGTATAGCATCTCTAAACTTTCTCAATCACACCATTCGGACCATTCGGGTACAAGGTTTGTAACCGAAAATCCAAAAAGATTCCTTTTTGTTTAATGTTTCATTGTGATTAAGCACTCCGGAAGGTGTCATTTCTACTGGTGTAACTGTTGTTTGGAATTTTTTGCTGTGCTTTAATAACATGTGACGCGATAAACTATGCTGAAAAAAAACGATTTTAGTATTATGACGGTGTCCATTCATTCTTGCTCTGACAGTTCGTGTGGTGCGGCCAACATATTGGAGGCCGCAACAACACGTGATTACGGAAATAACACAGTCACTGCCGCAGGATAGATGCTGCTTAATCTCAAAAACCTCACCCGTGCTATGAAGTGATCGAGCAAGCCCCATGTTGTAAGATGTTGCATGTATAGCAATTCCTTAGTCCACAGTTGTAGACGCCCGGAGATGAATTTCTAGAGACAGCTTTTAAAAACCCACAAGTGAGATCTGTGGGGTTTTTTAAGTTGCTGGGCGCTATTAAATTTCTTATTTTGCTTTTCGGCTTAAAAAAAAGCCTTCATCAGGTGTATTATACATCTATACCAAAACAATGACCATGTCTTTATAAACCCTTTTTACAACTGGAAAGGGAGGTCCCACCAGGACACGTTCCGGGGAAACCTCTATAATACCTTTACAAACAGAAACACATCCTGCCCAGAACCTCCCCCAAACGCAATACCTCCAATAGGTGGCACTAAAGTTCTAGTCCTCTTCCTCTCTGAAGAGACAACATGTTATTAAAGCACAGCAAAAAATTCCAAACAACAGTTACACCAGTAGAAATGACACCTTCCGGAGTGCTTAATCGCAATCAAACATTAAACAAAAATGAATCTTTTTGGATTTTTGGTTACAAACCTTGTACCCGAATGGTCTGAATGGTGTGATTGAGAAAGTTTAGAGATGCTATACCTATTGATATAGAGATTAGATTTTTTAGGGGGTTTTTTTTATTCATTTATTTTTTATATTTTTTCCACTAGAGTTTAACCTCTTAAGGAATGTGAATTATATCTTTTACTTACCCCTGCTAAAGAGTTAAACCAATTAAGAGGAGTATGCAAATTAAGTGAAGGATTGGAGCTAGTAACAAACACCCCTCCCTTTCCAGTTGTAAAAAAAGGGTTTATAAAGACATGGTCATTGTTTTGGTACAGATGTATATTTTACCTGATGAAGGCTTTTTTAAGCCGAAACGCGTTGTTTGTTTTTACTGCTATACTTCAGAATAAAAATCTTTTTAAAAAATTTTTTGAAGTAAACCGATCTCTCACATTTCAATTTTTTTTGGGAGCGCCGGCATCAGACTGGATTTTTTTTCTTTTATCCTGTACCTGCGGACGACTGAGGATCGCCCCGTTGACCAGGAGCCATGCTGCAAACCGATTAATTAGGACCTTGGTTTGGGACATTCCCCCAGGGCAAATATGTTGTTCCTTCAACCTCAACTTGGTGAGTGCATCAGTTTTGTATTTTTATTTGAGACATTTTTAGCCCCTTAACCCCCAAGGGTGGTTTGCACGTTAATGACCGGGTCAATTTTTACAATTCTGACCACTGTCCCTTTATGAGGTAATAACTCTGAAACGCTTCCATGAATCTCGGTGATTCTGACATTGTTTTCTCGTGACATATTGTACTTCATGATTGAAATTTTACCACTTTCAAATAACTTGTGTTTATTTGTGAAAAAAACAGAAATTTGGCGAAAATTTTGAAAATTTCGCAATTTTCCAACTTTGAATTTTTATGCCCTTAAATCACAGAGATACAGCACACAAAAAACTTAATAAATAACATTTCCCACATGTTTACTTTACATCAGCACAATTTTGGAACCAAAACTTTTTTTTCGCTAGGAAGTTATAAGGGTTAAAAGTTGACCAGCGATTTCTCATTTTTGCAACACCATTTTATTTTTACGGACCACATCACATTTGAAGCCACTTTGAGGGGTCTATATGATAGAAAATACCCAAAAGTGACGCCATTCTAAAAACTGCACCCCTTAAGGTGCTCAAAACCACATTCAAGAAGTTTATTAACCCTTCAGGTGCATCACAGGAATTTTTTGAATCTTTAAAAAAAAATGAACATTTAACTTTTTTTCACAAAAAAAATACTTCAGGTTCAATTTTTTTATTTTACCAAGGGTAACAGGAGAAATTGGACTGCAAAAGTTATTGTGCAGTTTGTCCAGAGTACGCTGATACCTGATATGTGGGGGGGGGGGGGACCACTGTTTTGGTGTATGGCAGAGCTCAGAAGGGAAGGAGCGCCGTTTGACTTTTTCAATACAAAATTAGCTGGAATTCAGATCGGACGCCATGTCACGTTTGGAGAGCCCCTGATGTGCCTAAACAGTGGAAACCCCCCACAAGTGACCCCATTTTGGAAGCTAGACCCCCCAAGGAACTTATCTAGATATATGGCGAGAACTTTGAACCAACAAGTGCTTCACAGACGTTTATAACGTACAGCGGTACAATTAAAAAATCATTTTTTCCCCCCCCAAAAAAAGGATCTTTTCACCCTCAATTCTTATTTTTCCAAGGGTAACAGGACCCTAAAAGTTATTGTGCAATTTGTCCTGAGTACGCTGATACCCCATATGTGGGTGTAAATGACTATTTGGTCGCATGGCAGAGCTCGGAAGGGAAGCAGCGCCATATGACATTTTTGGCTGGAATTGAGATCGGACACCATGTCGCTTTGGGAAGCCCCTGATGTACCAAAACAGCGGAAACTCCCCACAAATGACACCATTTTGGAAACTAGACCCCCCAAAGGAACTTATCTAGCTGTGTGGTGAGTACTTAGAACCCCCCAGTGCTTCACAGAAGTTTATAATGCCCGGGCGTGAAAATAAAAAAATCGTATTTTTTCCACAAACATGATCATTTAGTCCCCAATTTTTTTTATTTTCCCAAGGGTAACAGGAGAAATTGGACCCCAAAAGTTGTTGTTCAATTTGTCCTGAGTACACTGATACCTCATATGTGGGAGAAAACTACTGTATGGGCACACGTCGGGGCTCGGAAGGGAAGTAGTGACGTTTTGGAATGCAGACTTTGATGGAATGGTCTGCGGGTGTCATGTTGCCCTTGGAGAGCCCCTGATGTACCTAAACAGTGGAAATCCCCCACAAATGACACCATTTTGGAAACTAGACCCCCTAAGGAACTTATCTAGATGTGTGGTGAGCACTTTGAACCCCCAAGGGCTTCACAGAAGTTTATAATGCCCGGGCGTGAAAATAAAAAAAATCGTATTTTTTCCACAAACGTGATCATTTAGTCCCCAATTTTTTATTTTCCCAAGGGTACCAGGAGAAATTGGACCCCAAAAGTTGTTGTTCAATTTGTCCTGAGTACGCTGATACCTCATCAGGGCTGTGGAGTCGGAGTTGGAGTCGGTATAAAATGGACCGACTCCTAAAATATATAATAAATTGGGTACAGTAGTTCAATGCAGAATATGCTGAATATTTTTTCATAGGAATTTGGGAAAGTTATGAAATGTCCTATAAATGACTGTTCTATTCCTGATCTAAGGCTACATTCACACACAGCGTTTTTCCTGCGTTTTTTGAGGATACGTTTTTCAGTTGCAAAAGCAGATCATCTTTTTAAAAAAAACGCATCACCTGAAAGGTTTTTGAGCTCATAGATAATGTTTTCAATAGCAAAAGCAGATTAGAAATCTGCTCTATATATTTATCCATATCTGTCTATCCATATCTTATCTGTACCAAAAAGAATGAAAGCCGGATAGCACACAGACTAACACTCCTTTTTTTAGCACCAGTCAGGTACACCTCATAGCTGCCCAAAATGACGCCCAGGACAGGCATTGCTCGTCTTCAGTAACATCAACAGCAACTGATAGTTGGAATAAATAGACTGCATTCATCACCACATCTTCTTAAGGTGCAGGCTTTATTTTCAAGTGTAGGGGTGTGAAGTATGAGGTTCTGCAGCAACTGAGGTGTGCAGTATGAAATTCTGCGGAACAGTATGAGGTTCTGCCCCCGCTATGCCCATAGTGTGAATGTAGCCTGAGGATCTAGGCTTTATCTTAGCCGAGATAAGTCATTGTGTGTGTGTGTGTGTGTGTGTGTGTGTATAATATATATATATATATACATATACACACACACAGTACAGTTTGGACACACCTTCTCAATCAAAGCGTTTTCTTTATTTTCATGACTATGAAAATTGTAGATTCACTCTGAAGGCATCAAAACTATGAATTAACACATGTGGAATTATATAATGAACAAAAAAGTGTGAAACAACTGAAAATACTGTGTCTTATATTCTAGGTTCTTCAAAGTAGCCACCTTTTGCTTTGATTTCTGCTTTGCACACTCTTGGCATTCTCTTGATGAGCTTCAAGAGGTAGTCACCGGAAATGGTTTTCACCACAGGTGTGCCGTCAGGTTTAATAAGTGGAATTTCTTGCCTTATAAATGAGGTTGGGACCATCAGTTGTGTTGTGCAGAAGTCTGGTGGATACACAGCTGATAGTCCTACTGAATAGACTGTTAGAATTTGTATTATGCTGAGTAAAGAAAAACGAGTGGCCATCATTACTTTAAGAAATGAAGGTAGTCAGTCCGAAAAATTGGGAAAACTTTGAAAGTGTCCCCAAGTGCATTGGCAAAAACCATCAAGCGCTACAAAGAAACTGGCTCACATGAGGACCGCCCCAGGAAAGGAAGACCAAGAGTCACCTCTGCTGCGGAGGATAAGTTCATCCTAGTCACCAGCCTCAGAAATCGCAGGTTAACAGCAGCTCAGATTATAGACCAGGTCAATGCCACACAGAGTTCTAGCAGCAGACACATCTCTACAACAACTGTTAAGAGGAGACTGCTAGGAAATCACTGCTAAGGACAGGCAACAAGCAGAAGAGACTTGTTTGGGCTAGAGAACACAAGGAATGGACATTAGACCAGTGGAAATCTGTGCTTTGGTCTGATGAGTCCAAATTTGAGATCTTTGGTTCCAACCACCATGTCTTTGTGCGACGCAGAAAAGGTGAACGGATGGACTCTACATGCCTGGTTCCCACCGTGAAGCATGGAGGAGAAGGTGTGATGGTGTGGGGGTGCTGTGCTGGTGACACTGTTGGGGATTTATTCAAAATTGAAGGCATACTGAACCAGCATGGCTACCACAGCCTCTTGCAGCTGCATGCTATTCCATCCGGTTTGTGTTTAGTTGGACCATTATTTATTTTTCAACAGGACAATGGCCTCAAACACACCTCCAGGCTGTGTAAGGGCTATTTGACCAAGAAGGAGAGTGATGGGGTGCTACGCCAGATGACCTGGCCTCCACAGTCACCAGACCTGAACCCAATCAAGATGGTTTGGGGTGAGCTGGACCGCAGAGTGAAGGCAGAAGGGCCAACAAGTGCTAAGCATCTCTGGGAACTCCTTCAAGGCTGTTGGAAGACCATTTCTGGTGACTACCACTTGAAGCTCATCAAGAGAATGCCAAGAGTGTGCAAAGCAGTAATCAAAGCAAAAGGTGGCTACTTTGAAGAATCTAGAATATAAGACATATTTTCAGTTGTTTCACACTTTAATTATATAATTCCACATGTGTTAATTCATTGTTTTGATGCCTTCAGAATGAATCTACAATTTTCATAGTCATGAAAATAAAGAAAACTCTTTGAATGAGAAGGTGTGTCCAAACTTTGGTCTGTACCGTATACATGTACACAGTGTATTACATATTTACAATTTATTACAGTTTTTTGTGTTCTAAAGTTGTATTCCAATAAATAGATATTATGTTCTATCTAAATATCTTGATTATTGGATCACAGAAATGATTAAATGTCTGATGTTCACATTGTACTACAATTAATTTTTCACTTAAATATAAGCAATATATGTGGGAGTCGGAGTCGAAGTTGGAGTCGGTGTAAGGGAAATTGAGGAGTCGGAGTCGCAGGTTTGGCTTACTGACTACACAGCCCTGCCTCATATGTGGGAGAAAACTACTGTATGGGCACACGTCAGGGCTCAGAAGGAAAGTAGTGACGTTTTGGAATGCAGACTTTGATGGAATGGTCTGCGGGTGTCATGTTGCCTTTGGAGAGCCGCTTATGTACCTAAACAGTGGAAACCCCGCACAAATGACACCATTTTGGAAACTAGACCCCTAAGGAACTTCTCTAGATGTGTGGTGAGCACTTTGAACCCCCAAGGGCTTCACAGAAGTTTATAACGCCCGGGCGTGAAAATAAAAAAATCATTTTTTTTCCACAAAAATGATATTTTTGCCCCCAATTTTTTATTTTCCTAAGGGCAACAGGAGAAATTGGACCCCACAAGTTGTTTTGCAATTTGTCCAGAGTAGGCTGATACCCCATATGTGGGGGTAAAACACTGTTTGGGCGCATGGCAGAGCTTGGAAGGGAAGGAGCACCATTTGACTTTTTCAACGCAGAATTGGCTGGAATTGAAATCAGACGCCATGTTGCATTTCGAGAGCACCTGATGTGCCCAAACAGTGGAAACCCCCAATTCTAACTCCAACCCTAGCCCCAACACACCCCTAACCCTAATCTCAGCCCTAACCCTAGCCCTGGCCCTAACCCTAATGGGAAAATGGAAATACTTTTTTTTATTTTATTATATTTCCCTAACTAAGGGGGTGATAACGGGGGGTTTGATTTCCTATTTATGGCGGTTTTTATTTTTGGCAGCTGTAACACGCTAAAAGACGCTTTTTATTGTAAAAATAGTTTTTGCATTACCACATTTTGAGAGCTATAATTTTTCCATATTTTGACCCACCGAGTCAGGTGAGATCTTATTTTTTGCGGGACGAGTTGACGTTTTTATTGGTACCATTTTCAGGCACATGATATCTTTTGATCGCTTTTTATTCCGATTTTTGGGACGCAGAATGAACAAAAACCAGCGCTTCATGAATTTCTTTTGGGGGGGGTGCGTTTACACCGTTCTGCGTGCGGTAAAATTCATAAAGCGGTTTTATTCTTCGCTTTATTCTGCGAGCTATAACTTATTTTTTCGCTGATGACGCTGTATGGTGGCTCTTTTTTTGCGGGACAAGATGACGTTTTCAGTGGTACCATGGATATTTATATGCGTCTTTTTGATCGCGCGTTATTGCACTTTTTTTTCGGCAGTATGATAATAAATCATTTTTTGCTTCGTTTTTTATTTTTATTTTTTTAAGGGGTTTGCTAAAGGGGTTAACTAATAGGACAGTTTTATAAGACGGGACAGTTTTATAAGGCGGGTCGTTACGGACGCGGCGATACCAAATATATGCACTTTTATTGTTTTTTTGGTTTTTTTATTTCCAAAAATTGAATTTATTAGGAAATTTTTTTTTTTTTATTTGGCGACTTTTAAAATTATTTTTACACTTTTTTTTTTTTAAACTTTATTGGGTTGTCCCAGGGGGGACATCACAGATCACTGTGACAGATCAGCGATCTGTCACAGGCATAGACGCAGACTTCCTCATGTCTGCGCTTTGCAGGCACTGAGGAAGTCAGCTCCCTGCAGGCCCCCGAAGGTCCCCGTCGCCATCTTGGATTCGGGGACCTACAGGGATGGAGCCCCCCGCAGCAGCGCTGCACAATGCGCTGCTGTGGGGGGCTCAGGGAAGCACGGAGGAAGCCACCTCCCTGCCGATGCTTCCCTTTAACCCCCGGTACACCGCGATCGTGTTTGATCGCGGTGTGCAAGGGGTTAACGTGTCGGGGGCGGTCCGTGACCGCCCCTCACACATTGTGCCGGGTGTCAGCTGTGATAATCAGCTGACACCCGGCTGCGATCAGCGGCGCTTACCACGTGGGCGCCACTGATCGCCATGACATAATATTCCGTCCATGGGACTTAGGTCCCAGGTCACATGGACGGAATATTACGTCCATTGTAGGAAAGGGGTTAATATTGCACTTAGATCCTATGCGGTGCTGTCCCTTTTATATTCCCTATCCTCAGGGTACTATATAAAAATTGACATGTGCATATGTATTCAATCCTTTTGCTATGAAGCCCCTAAACATTTCTGATGCAAGCAATTACCTTCATAAGTCACATGCTTAGTGAAAACAAGTCCCCCTGTGTGCAATCTAAGTGTCCCATAGTCTGTCAGTATATGCACTTTACCTTTTCTGAAAGGCCACAAAGGCAGCAACACCATTAAAGGAACCTGCCAGCAGGATTTACCCCTCTAATGTGCTAGACAAGCAGAATCAGTCTCCTGGTATTGTAGACAATCAGGTCTTTATTATCAATAAGTGATTATGTAGTTGCCGCAAAACTGAAGTTTCATGTCAGCGCCATCACTCATCCCTGCCCTTTGGTGGCTGACAAACCAACATGTTCATGGAAGGCAGAGAAGAGGAGGAGGAGAGGGACGACTTGTTCTCCTTCTCCCTGCACATATTGGTTTGTCAACCACGCTGCTGTAAGTTTGATACTAGCAAAGTGCAGGTGCGCTCATGTAGTTGCTCGGTATTTCCCTCTGCTGAGCAGAGTGGTCTTTTGCGTGATCAGTGTGGATCTTGGACCCGGACCACCACTAATTTGCTGTACATGTTAGGAAGGTACCAGAATTTTAAATAAAAAATAACAATGAAATGAATGATATTACCATTACCCACATCACTTTGTGTACATGCACAAACAAGAGTATAGCTACGATATTGCAACAGGTTAGAATATAAAAGCACAATGAATATAAATATATAGAATATAAAAGCACAATCTTCCCTTTTTGGGAAAATGAAGGTGACTGGAAACCAGTTCTTACCATTAACACCCAGTGACTGAACAGGCCTGCTGACAGATGCATAGGACATGTTTCCTCTTCCAGCGCTGGACCAAGGAGCACTTGAAAAGGCAGCATTTCTGGCAGGTCCTGGTGCAGAGGACGGATCACCATTTATAGGGACCCCACGACCCCTTGCTCGCCCTCTACCACCTTGGCGCCAAGGAGCTTCCATTGTGCTTCTTGTTGCAGCTTGTTCAGCCCCTGAAAGACATCCCAATGATGCATTACATAAATGAGCAGTTAGTGGACTTGTGGTGAATAAATATACTTTCCCCCGCATTTAAATTGCTGATATAGAGCGGGAGAGAAACTTTTGGGCAGTAATAATCTGAAGTGTTGACATCTTTCATAAGATTGCAAGAGAGGCAAATCAGATTCCACACTTGACTGCAAAAGACCTTCTGAAAGATTTATCAGACTCTGGAGTTGTGGTACATTGTTCTACTGTTCAGAGATACCTGCACAAATACGGCCTTCATAGAAAAGTCATCAGAAGAAAACCTCTCCATAAAATTCAGCGTCATACATATGCACAAGAACATTTAAACAAGCCTGATGAATTTTGGAAACATTTACTGTGGAACGATGAGGTTAAAGGGAATCTGTCACCACTTTTTTCGCTGATCATGTAAAAATACCATTCAATTACGGTAAGTGTCAGCTATGCATTAAAACAGTACTTTTGATACCCCTTGACTCCCCACCTTTGATCAATAAATACAGCGGTGTTTGTAAATTTTCTCGGTCCGGTCTGATGGGCGGGGCTTATTGTCCATCTCTTCCTCTCTCCTGTCCTGCTCTACGCATTTCTTTCTTATAATTGATGCGTTCGCGTACTGTTACCGCGCGTGCGAAATCAAAAGGCATTGCGCGCGTGCGCGCTATAATTTGCCCAACAGTGGGCAAAGCATAAAATCAGTATATACGTACTGCGATGCAAATTGTGTGTTCCCTCACACATCACAATACTTCCAGGCACAGAACGTAATGGCATATGCGCAATAATGATTTTATGCTTTGCCCACTCTTGGGCAAAGCATACTGTGCATGCGCGAAAGGCCATTCGATTACGCAAGCGTGGTAACAGTACGCAAACGCAGGGATTACAATGGGTAAAGCAAGACGGGGGGGGAGCCAGACAATAAGCCCCGCCCATTGGACAGGACCGAGCAGATTTACATACACCGTGGGAGGAATATAAACGGTATTTATTGATCAAAGGTGGGGAGTCAAGGGGTATCAAAAGTACTGTTATAATGCATAGTTGACACTGAATTGAATGATATTTTTACATGATATGCGAAAAAAGTGGAGACAGATTCCTGTTGTGAGCTCATTTTCGGGTTTGCCTCTGGCTTCTGGTGAGGGTTATGGAGCTGGCTGTGCTGACAGAGTAGTGAGTTCTCTATCTGGACTCCCTCTGTTGGTGAAGGGAGGTAATGAAGCTGATCTAAATGGCACAGACTGGCCACCTGAGGAAGAGGACTGCGATAGGACATCAGGAGTTTCTGATTGGATTTAAGGCAGCCGACTCCCTAGTTTCTTGCTGGTGATTTTTCCTGACTGTGGCTTCTGGTTTCCAGTTTGGTTCCTGCCTTCCTAAAGCTAAGTTTTCTCTGCTATTGTTCATATGAGTTTTAGTCTGGTTTACTTAGTTTTTGTGTTCAGCCAGCCCTGGCTGGGACTGGGCTGAATCCCCATTTTGTCTCTGATCAGTTGATCTCTTTATTTGAAGTCTAGCGACTTCAGGGCCTTTTTCTATCAGACGTGTTAGACAGTTTTTTAGCAGGGTTTTTTGCGTGATTGCAGACAGCAGCTTTTCTTTCCTGTCCTTTCTAGTTAGCGAGGGCCCCATTGTTTGCTCAGCCTATCTTTCTATCTGTGTCTGTGCTTTCATCTTGTTTCACTGACAATACATGTTGGGGGCTGTCTATTGCTTTGGGGTCTGCTCTGGGGCAGTTTAGATTTTCCCTTTCTTTCTTTAGGCTTATTTAGTTCTCCGGCCGTGACGAGGCGTCTAGGACCACCATAGGCACGCTCCACGGCTACTGCTAGTTGTTGTGGATAGGATCAGGGGTCTGCAATCCGCTAGTTACCAACCTCTCCGGTCTTCTGGGCTTAGCTTGCTTTTTGTTTTTTCCTCCTCGGTGACTCATTCATAACAGATTCCCTTTAATATGGAACTCTTTGGCCACATTGATCAAAAGGTATGTGTGGAGAAAAATGGGCACACAATTTCAAGAAAAGAACATCCTGCCAACCATTAAGCAGGGGGTGGATCAATCATGCTTTGGTGTTGTGTTGCAGCTAATGGCACAAGGAACATTTCATGGGTAGAGGAAAGAATGGATTCAATGACATTTCAACAAATTCTTGATGCAAACATAACACCATCTGTAAAAAAGCTGAAGCTGAAAAGAGGATGGCATCTACAAGTGGATAATGATCCTAAACACACGTCAAAATCCACAATAGACTACCTCAAAAGGCGGAAGCTGAAGGTGTTACAATGGCCCTCAAAGTCCCCTCATCTGAACATCATTGAAAATCTGTGGCTAGACCTGAAAATAGCAGAACAAGCAAGACAACCCAGGAATCTCACAGAACTGGAAGAATTTTCCAAGGAAGAATAGATGAAAATCACAAACAAAAATTGAAAGATTATTGTCTGGCTACAAAAAGCGTTTACAACGTGTGATACTTTCAAAAGGGGGTGCTATTAGGTACTAACCATGATGGGTGCCCAAACTTTTACATCAACCCATTTTCCTTTTGGTAGTTTTTAAAATGTAAACATTTGTTTTGCCTTTTTTTTTTAATCATGTACTTTTTATTAAGGCAATACAGTTTGACACAAACTTCAGACAGATACCAAAATTACAAAGCAGATTGAAACATTTTCATTTAACATGAACTAGCCCCTTTACCCAGTACCCCACTCCCCTCTCCCACATTTCATTTGCCTTAAATGCAAAGGAATTGTGTCACCTTTAACTTTAGGCCTTTTACAGATCATTTCATCTTCAATTTCCTTAACTGTTCACAATAACAATAATTTTGACCAGGGGTGCCCAAACTTTTACATGCCACTGTACAGTCATGGCCAAAAGTTTAGAGAATGACACAAATATTAATTTTTACAAAGTCTACTGCTTCATTTTTTCTAATGGCAATTTGCATATACTCCAGAATGTTATAAAGAGTGATCAGCTTAACAGCAATTACTTGCAAGGTCAATATTTGCCTAGAAAATTAACTTTATCCCCCAAAACACATTTCAACATCATTGCAGCCCTGCCTTAAAAGGACCAGCTAACATCGTTTCAGTGATTGCTCCATTAACACAGGTGTGGGTATTGATGAGGACAGGGCTGGAGATCAATCTGTCATGATTAAGTAAGAATGACACCACTGGACACTTTAAAAGGAGGCTGGTGCTTGGCATCATTGTTTCTCTTCTGTTAACCATGGTTATCTCTAAAGAAACACGTGCAGTCATCATTGCACTGCACAAAAATGGCCTAACAGGGAAGAGTATTGCAGCTAGAAAGATTGCACCTCAGTCAACAATCTATCGCATCATCAAGAACTTCAAGGAGAGAGGTTCCCTTGTTGCCAAAAAGGCTCCAGGGCGCCCAAGAAAGACCAGCAAGCGCCAGGACCGTCTCTTAAAAGTGTTTCAGCTGCGGGATCGGGCTACTAGCAGTGCAGAGCTTGCTCAGGAATGGCAGCAGGCAGGTGTGAGTGCATCTGCACGCACTGTGAGGCGGAGACTGTTGGAGCAAGGCCTGGTCTCAAGGAGGGCAGCAAAGAAGCCACTTCTCTCCAGAAAAAACATCATGGACAGACTGATATTCTGCAAGAGGTACAGGGAGTGGACTGCTGAGGACTGGGGTAAAGTCATTTTCTCTGATGAATCCCCTTTTCGATTGTTTGGGACATCTGGAAAACGGCTTATTCGGAGAAGACCAGGTGAGCGCTACCACCAGTCTTGTCTCATGCCAACTGTCAAGCATCCTGAAACCATTCATGTGTGGGGTTGCTTCTCAGCCAAGGGAATGGGCTCTCTCTCAGTCTTGCCTAAAAACACAGCCATGAATAAAGAATGGTACCAGAATGTCCTCCAAGAGCAACTTCTCCCAACCGTCCAAGAGCAGTTTGGCGATCAACAATGCCTTTTTCAACATGATGGAGCACCTTGCCATAAAGCAAAGGTGATAACTAAATGGCTCAGGGAACAAAACATAGAGTTTTTGGGACCATGGCCTGGAAACTCCCCAGATCTTAATCCCATTGAGAACTTGTTGGCAATCAAGAGACGGGTGGACAAACAAAAACCTTCAAATTCAGACAAAATTAAAGCATTGATTTTGCAAGAATGGACTGCTATCAGTCAGGATTTGATCCAGAAGTTGATTGAGAGCATGCCAGGGAGAATTGCTGAGGTCCTGAAGAAGAAGGGTCAACACTGCAAATATTGACTTGCTGCATTAACTCATTCTAACTGTCAAAATAACCTTTTGTTACTCATAATATGATTGCAATTATATTTCTGTATGTGATGAAAACATCTGACAAACACATAAAAACCAGAGGGCAGCAGATCATGTGAAAATATAATATTTGTGTCATTCTCTAAACTTTTGGCCATGACTGTAGACTAAGTTTGAGAGAAGGGCCCTCACTCCTGTAAACAGTAGAACTATGTGTTACTTTGTATTGTATTTGTCTGTACATGTCACCACTAGTAATGAGCGAGTATACTCGTTGCTCAGGTGTCCTCCCGAGTATTTTGGCATGCTCGGAGATTTAGTTTGTGTCGAGGTAGCTCCATGATTTGCGGCTACTTGACAGCCTGAATACATGTGGGGATTCCCTAACAAACAGGCAACCCTCACATGTATTCAGGCTGTCCAGCAGCCACAAATCATGCTTCGCAACAAACTAAGTCTCCGAGCAAGCCAAAATACTCGGAGGACAACCAAGAAACGAGTATACTCGCTCATCACTAGTCACCACCATATGTAAAGTACTGCAGAATATCTTGACGCTATCTAAATAAAATTCTTATTATCCCAGCAAAGGATGACACTCCATCCCCAAGGTAACGCATAATATACAGCCCGACTGAATAACAGATACACAGGGTTATTTGCATGACCATAATGATCCATCAGTCTAAAGTTGCCGGTCAGGAAGGTTGTGTACTTAACGCATCCCATGCAATCCTATAGGATTCCGCATTGCTGTGCTAATGCTGCGGATTTTTCCGCTGCGGAATCGCATAGTGGAAAAACACACAGCATGTTCATTCTTTGGCTATCTGCACATGTTCTTAATTGCCACGGAAATTTCCACGGCAATTCCGTAACTCCCTGCCGTTGGAAATACGCATGTGGAATTGGCATGTGTATTCCCGCTAAACACTAGCGTTTTGCAAGTGATCTTTAGCATCGCTTGGAAAACTGATCGACAGGTTGGTCACACTTGTCAAACATAGTGTTTGACAAGTGTGACCAACTTTTTACTACTGATGCTGCCTATGAAGTATCAATAGTAAAAAGATATGTTAAAAATAATAATAATAAAAAAAAAAAATCGTGATCTTCTCACCTTCCGGCATCCCCCGCAGCCTTCCCGATCCTTGCGATGCTCCCGGCAACTCCCTTCCCAGCGATGCCTTACGACAATGACCCACATGACGTAGCATCACGCGAGACCGCTACGTCATGACAGGTTATTGTCGCAAGGCATCACTGGGAAGGGAGTTGCCGGGAGCATCGCAAGGATCGGGAAGGCTGCGGGGGATGCCGGAAGGTGAGAAGATCACGATTTTTTATTTTAATTTTTTTAACAGGATTATGGTACCCAGGGCCTGGAGGACAGTGTCCTCTCCTCCAAACCCTGGGTACCATCCGCACATGCGCCACTTACTTTGTGCATGGTGGGCTTAGCCACATACAAAGAATGAGCATGCTGCGTATTTTTCCGCGATGCAATTCCGCCGTGGAAAAATACGCAGCATTAGCACAGCATTAACAACACGAAGAGCAACCCAATAAATTACTAAAACGGCAAAAACTCCAATCAATATTAGTCAACCACAACAAAGCACAGTTCAAATTGCCAAAAATTACAAATTTTATTATGCACAATTTGCTACACATTAATGTCCAGAAAATACAGTAACATAACAGGGATGCTGCTGTCCAAACAGGGGATAAAATTAACATGAACATTTACTGTAGGCAGCATCAATAGTAAAAAGGTGGTCACACTTGTCAAGCGCTATGCTTGACAAGTGTGATCAACCCATCAATAACCTTTCCAAGCGATGCTTGAAATCGCTTGGAAAGTGCAAGCATTCTGCAAGCTAAATACGCTTGCAAAACGCGGCAGGAATTGCAGAAATTTCCGAACGTGTGCACTTAGCCAAAGAATGAACATGCCATGTATTTTTCCGCTATTCGATTCCACAGCGGAAAAATCTGCAGCATTAGCACAGCAATACGGAATCCCAATGGTTGGATCATTATGAGTTGGTCCATTATATGCCGACCCCACAGCCCCGCGGCCAGACCCCACAGCCAGACCCCACAGCCCCGCGGCCAGACCCCACAGCCCCGCGGCCAGACCCCACAGCCCCGCGGCCAGACCCCACAGCCCCGCGGCCAGACCCCACAGCCCCGCGGCCAGACCCCACAGCCCCGCGGCCAGACCCAACAGCCCCGCGGCCAGACCCAACAGCCCCGCGGCCAGACCCAACAGCCCCGCGGCCAGACCCAACAGCCCCGCGGCCAGACCCAACAGCCCCGCGGCCAGACCCAACAGCCCCGCAGCCAGACCCCACAGCCAGACTCCACAACCATCAGTTACTTCCTCATATAAAGGAGAGTGGCCTATCTCAGGAGGAACCCATTAATGACCCCAATGCTTGGGTTTCTTTGTAGGGTAATGGGCGCTTCAGTCAGCAGTGTGATTAGTGGCTGCCACATGTACAAGTGACCTGAGATTATACAGAAAATATGCCAGCACCACGTCACTATGTGTACCATCTATTTATATAATTGCCTTGTAATATTTTCACTTCCTGTTCTGTCCAGATGTCACCGTATTCCAGAATTCCAAGCGGGTGAAGTTTTCCGACCGCCATAATGGGACACCCAAGTAATGGGTGTCTAAATATGGAAACTGCTGCTAGTACCAACCTATTGCACGGTACCCCCAGTGGAACACTGTCGCACTACACACACACAAACACTCACCCTCTTCCACGATAACACCAGCAGAACACTGTCGCACTGCGTCTGCACGAATACCGCGCAGGCGCAGTGAATCATTCGGCTGATCCCGGCGGCAGATGCGCGACGTGTCTACAGGCAGAGGAAGACGGTCACATTAAAGGGGTTTTCCCACGAATGGAAGTTCATTTTAAAAATTGTCTGTGTCTGACCGTGTACGGAGCATACCACATCTCCTGGGCAGGGGAGGAAGCAAAAGACAATACTGACATTACAGTAGGGGATCACAGAGAATTCATTTTGTGAGGTAAAATATTTCACTGACTGTTTTTAAACAATATTTTATCTCACAAAATGTATCCTCCTGCAATCCCCTACTGTAATTGTCTTTTGCTTCCTCCCCTGCCCAGGAGCTGTGGTATGCACCGCACACGGTCAGACACAGACAATTTTTAAAATGAACTTTCGTTCGTGGGAAAACCCCTTTAGGCTGTGTGCACACGATGCAGATATCCAGCGGATCCGCAGAGGATTTTACCGCGCAGAAACGTTGCATATCCGCATTGTGATGTACAGTAGCATTTAAATCAATGGAAAAAAAAAAACTGCTGTGCAGACGCTGCGGATTTTTCGCAGCATGTCACTTCTTTTGTGCGGTTTTCCACCTCCCCAGTCTTCAAATCCGCAGGGGGAAAACCGCATGAAAACCGCAAGAAAACCGCAGGAAAAATGGAAGAAATCCGCAGGAAAAATGCAGGTCATTTCACCTGCGGATTTCTTCAATTCTGCGCGGAAAAATCCACAGGGCAAAAAAGTACGTGTGCACTCAGCCTATAGAAATTCCTCTTGACATGCTGGGCACTGACTGTTTAGTGATGGGGAACACAGGTCATACAAGAGAGGACATGAGAGGAGAAGACAGCAGGGGGGGGAGACAGACAGAGCACAGGGGGGGGGAGACAGACAGAGCACAGGGGGGGGGAGACAGACAGAGCACAGGGGGGGGGAGACAGACAGAGCACAGGGGGGGGGAGACAGACAGAGCACAGGGGGGGGGAGACAGACAGAGCACAGGGGGGGGGAGACAGACAGAGCACAGGGGGGGGGAGACAGACAGAGCACAGGGGGGGGGAGACAGACAGAGCACAGGGGGGGGGAGACAGACAGAGCACAGGGGGGGGAGACAGACAGAGCACAGGGGGGGGAGACAGACAGAGCACAGGGGGGGGGGAGACAGACAGAGCACAGGGGGGGGGAGACAGACAGAGCACAGGGGGGGGGGGGAGACAGACAGAGCACAGGGGGGGGGAGACAGACAGAGCACAGGGGGGGGGGGACAGACAGAGCACAGGGGGGGGGGGACAGACAGAGCACAGGGGGGGGGGGACAGACAGAGCACAGGGGGGGGGGGACAGACAGAGCACAGGGGGGGGGGGACAGACAGAGCACAGGGGGGGGGGAGACAGACAGAGCACAGGGGGGGGGAGACAGACAGAGCACAGGGGGGGGGAGACAGACAGAGCACAGGGGGGGGGAGACAGACAGAGCACAGGGGGGGGGAGACAGACAGAGCACAGGGGGGGGGAGACAGACAGAGCACAGGGGGGGGGAGACAGACAGAGCACAGGGGGGGGGAGACAGACAGAGCACAGGGGGGGGGAGACAGACAGAGCACAGGGGGGGGGAGACAGACAGAGCACAGGGGGGGGAGACAGACAGAGCACACGGGGGGGGAGACAGACAGAGCACGGGGGGGGGAGACAGACAGAGCACGGGGGGGGGAGACAGACAGAGCACAGGGGGGGGGGAGACAGACAGAGCACAGGGGGGGGGGAGACAGACAGAGCACAGGGGGGGGGAGACAGACAGAGCACAGGGGGGGGGAGACAGACAGAGCACAGGGGGGGGGAGACAGACAGAGCACAGGGGGGGAGACAGACAGAGCACAGGGGGGGAGACAGACAGAGCACAGGGGGGGAGACAGACAGAGCACAGGGGGGGGGAGACAGACAGAGCACAGGGGGGGGGAGACAGACAGAGCACAGGGGGGGGGAGACAGACAGAGCACAGGGGGGGGGAGACAGACAGAGCACAGGGGGGGGGAGACAGACAGAGCACAGGGGGGGGAGACAGACAGAGCACGGGGGGGGAGACAGAGAGCACAGGGGGGGGAGACAGACAGAGCACAGGGGGGGGAGACAGACAGAGCACAGGGGGGGGAGACAGACAGAGCACAGGGGGGGGAGACAGACAGAGCACAGGGGGGGGAGACAGACAGAGCACAGGGGGGGGAGACAGACAGAGCACAGGGGGGGGGAGACAGACAGAGCACGGGGGGGGGAGACAGACAGAGCACAGGGGGGGGAGACAGACAGAGCACAGGGGGGGGAGACAGACAGAGCACAGGGGGGGGAGACAGACAGAGCACAGGGGGGGAGACAGACAGAGCACAGGGGGGGAGACAGACAGAGCACAGGGGGGGAGACAGACAGAGCACAGGGGGGGAGACAGACAGAGCACAGGGGGGGAGACAGACAGAGCACAGGGGGGGAGACAGACAGAGCACAGGGGGGGAGACAGACAGAGCACAGGGGGGGAGACAGACAGAGCACAGGGGGGGAGACAGACAGAGCACAGGGGGGGGGAGACAGACAGAGCACAGGGGGGGGGAGACAGACAGAGCACAGGGGGGGGGAGACAGACAGAGCACAGGGGGGGGAGACAGACAGAGCACAGGGGGGGGGAGACAGACAGAGCACAGGGGGGGGAGACAGACAGAGCACAGGGGGGGGAGACAGACAGAGCACAGGGGGGGGGAGACAGACAGAGCACAGGGGGGGGAGACAGACAGAGCACAGGGGGGGGGAGACAGACAGAGCACAGGGGGGGGGAGACAGACAGAGCACAGGGGGGGGGAGACAGACAGAGCACAGGGGGGGGGAGACAGACAGAGCACAGGGGGGGGGAGACAGACAGAGCACAGGGGGGGGGAGACAGACAGAGCACAGGGGGGGGGAGACAGACAGAGCACAGGGGGGGGGAGACAGACAGAGCACAGGGGGGGGGAGACAGACAGAGCACAGGGGGGGGGAGACAGACAGAGCACAGGGGGGGGGAGACAGACAGAGCACAGGGGGGGGGAGACAGACAGAGCACAGGGGGGGGGAGACAGACAGAGCACAGGGGGGGGGAGACAGACAGAGCACAGGGGGGGAGACAGACAGAGCACAGGGGGGGAGACAGACAGAGCACAGGGGGGGAGACAGACAGAGCACAGGGGGGGAGACAGACAGAGCACAGGGGGGGAGACAGACAGAGCACAGGGGGGGAGACAGACAGAGCACAGGGGGGGAGACAGACAGAGCACAGGGGGGGAGACAGACAGAGCACAGGGGGGGAGACAGACAGAGCACAGGGGGGGAGACAGACAGAGCACAGGGGGGGAGACAGACAGAGCACAGGGGGGGGGAGACAGACAGAGCACAGGGGGGGGGAGACAGACAGAGCACAGGGGGGGGGAGACAGACAGAGCACAGGGGGGGGGAGACAGACAGAGCACAGGGGGGGGGAGACAGACAGAGCACAGGGGGGGGAGACAGACAGAGCACAGGGGGGGGAGACAGACAGAGCACAGGGGGGGGAGACAGACAGAGCACAGGGGGGGGGAGACAGACAGAGCACAGGGGGGGGAGACAGACAGAGCACAGGGGGGGGAGACAGACAGAGCACAGGGGGGGGGGAGACAGACAGAGCACAGGGGGGGGGGGACAGACAGAGCACAGGGGGGGGGAGACAGACAGAGCACAGGGGGGGGGAGACAGACAGAGCACAGGGGGGGGGGAGACAGACAGAGCACAGGGGGGGGGAGACAGACAGAGCACAGGGGGGGGGAGACAGACAGAGCACAGGGGGGGGGAGACAGACAGAGCACAGGGGGGGGGAGACAGACAGAGCACAGGGGGGGGGAGACAGACAGAGCACAGGGGGGGGGAGACAGACAGAGCACAGGGGGGGGAGACAGACAGAGCACAGGGGGGGGGAGACAGACAGAGCACAGGGGGGGGGAGACAGACAGAGCACAGGGGGGGGGAGACAGACAGAGCACAGGGGGGGGGAGACAGACAGAGCACGGGGGGGGGGAGACAGACAGAGCACGGGGGGGGGGAGACAGACAGAGCACAGGGGGGGGGGAGACAGACAGAGCACAGGGGGGGGGGAGACAGACAGAGCACAGGGGGGGAGACAGACAGAGCACAGGGGGGGAGACAGACAGAGCACAGGGGGGGAGACAGACAGAGCACAGGGGGGGAGACAGACAGAGCACAGGGGGGGAGACAGACAGAGCACAGGGGGGGAGACAGACAGAGCACAGGGGGGGAGACAGACAGAGCACAGGGGGGGAGACAGACAGAGCACAGGGGGGGGGAGACAGACAGAGCACAGGGGGGAGAGAGCTCAAACGGGACAGCACATGAGGGGAGAACACAGCACAGGAAGGAGAGAGACAGCAGACAAGGAGGACAGCATATGGGGTAGACAGGTCAAAGAAGAGAGCACAGACGGGAGAAGTCAGCACATGGGGAAAGAGAGAGTGGATAGGTGGGTAGGCACATGCGGGGTGGGGGGGATTCTCAACGCTACAAAGCCTGCCCCCATCGTACTACAATGTATCACCTGTCAGGCCCCATACATCACCCCAGCTATATACTCCATATACACCGTCTGGCGCTTTTCTCCCCTTACCAGTCACTCCATAGACGTCTAACAGCCGTGGATACAGCACTGAGAGCACGGCCGGCTTTCCACAGCGTAGTAGTCACCAGCAAAACTGCGGCAGAAATCGGGTACTACTACATTTCCCGGCATGCAATGAGTAGACGGCGCCGCTTTCTCTATCAGACTGCTAGAACGGTGAGGACTACAAGGCCCAGCATGCACTGCTCCGTGCACCCTGCGATGACGTGTCTCACGCCCATAGCAAAGCGGCTGGAAGTGCGGCTCCCGTCGTGCACCGCGGCGCAGTGTGTGGAGCCCTTGAGCTGTGTCTGCTACAGGTCTCCCAGTGGCGGCGGTGAGTACAGCGTGCGGACAGTGCTGGGGCCCCGCCGGTACCGGGACACTTTACCGTGGACTCCTGGTTCATGTTGTGCAAAGAGGGATGGGAATCTGCATACATAGCAATTCCTTAAGAGAAGCTTATTGTTGCTGCTTCCTGGAGGCTGACTGCACATTGTTTGGTTTTCGTATCAGATAGAGCATAAGGGGCCATTACCTACCTAACTCCTGTCTGGTCCTGCGGTCACATCAGTCACCTGATCACTGAGGCCAATCACTGGCTGCAGCGGTACAGATCACCACCTAGGGGAATGATTTGCTTTAAGAATCACATCACTAAAACCAGCACATGACCCCTGCAGTGGCTACACTGGTGCCGGTGAGGATTTGAAGGCTGTGCCAGTTTTTAAAGTGAAAATACCTTTAACACGAGTATATAAGTATGGCTCATCATGTGTTACCCAGCTGAAGTGGGGCGATGGGGACCAGACACCGTGAGAGGCTTCCCTGCGTCGTCCCATAGACTATCCTGGCATGGTTAGGCCTGCTCACTGCACATCAGTCCTGCCACAGAATGGGGCGATGGGGACCAGACACCGTGAGAGGCTTCCCTGCGTCGTCCCATAGACTATCCTGCATGGTGAGGCCTGACCACTGCACATCAGTCCTGCCGCAGAGTGGGGTGATGGGGACCAGACACCGTGAGAGGCTTCCATGCGTCGTCCCATAGACTATCCTGGCATGGTGAGGCCTGACCACTGCACATCAGTCCTGCCGCAGAGTGAGGTGATGGGGACCAGACACCGTGAGAGGCTTCCCTGCGTCGTCCCATAGACTATCCTGGCATGGTGAGGCCTGACCACTGCACATCAGTCCTGCCGCAGAGTGGGGTGATGGGGACCAGACACCGTGAGAGGCTTCCATGCGTCGTCCCATAGACTATCCTGGCATGGTGAGGCCTGCCCACTGCACATCAGTCCTGCCACAGAGTGGGGTGATGGGGACCAGACACCGTGAGAGGCTTCCATGCGTCGTCCCATAGACTATCCTGGCATGGTGAGGCCTGCCCACTGCACATCAGTCCTGCCACAGAGTGGGGTGATGGGGACCAGACACCGTGAGAGGCTTCCATGCGTCGTCCCATAGACTATCCTGGCATGGTGAGGCCTGCCCACTGCACATCAGTCCTGCCACAGAGTGGGGTGATGGGGACCAGACACCGTGAGAGGCTTCCATGCGTCGTCCCATAGACTATCCTGGCATGGTGGGGCCTGCCCACTGCACATCAGTCCTGCCGCAGAGTGGGGTGATGGGGACCAGACACCGTGAGAGGCTTCCATGCGTCGTCCCATAGACTATCCTGGCATGGTGAGGCCTGCCCACTGCACATCAGTCCTGCCACAGAGTGGGGTGATGGGGACCAGACACCGTGAGAGGCTTCCATGCGTCGTCCCATAGACTATCCTGGCATGGTGGGGCCTGCCCACTGCACATCAGTCCTGCCGCAGAGTGGGGTGATGGGGACCAGACACCGTGAGAGGCTTCCATGCGTCGTCCCATAGACTATCCTGGCATGGTGAGGCCTGCTCACTGCACATCAGTCCTGCCGCAGAGTGGGGTGATGGGGACCAGACACCGTGAGAGGCTTCCATGCGTCGTCCCATAGACTATCCTGGCATGGTGGGGCCTGCCCACTGCACATCAGTCCTGCCGCAGAGTGGGGTGATGGGGACCAGACACCGTGAGAGGCTTCCATGCGTCGTCCCATAGACTATCCTGGCATGGTGAGGCCTGCCCACTGCACATCAGTCCTGCCACAGAGTGGGGTGATGGGGACCAGACACCACGAGAGGCTTCCCTGCGTCGTCCCATAGACTATCCTGGCATGGTGGGGCCTGCCCACTGCACATCAGTCCTGCCGCAGAGTGGGGTGATGGGGACCAGACACCGTGAGAGGCTTCCATGCGTCGTCCCATAGACTATCCTGGCATGGTGAGGCCTGCCCACTGCACATCAGTCCTGCCGCAGAGTGGGGTGATGGGGACCAGACACCGTGAGAGGCTTCCATGCGTCGTCCCATAGACTATCCTGGCATGGTGGGGCCTGACCACTGCACATCAGTCCTGTCACAGAGTGGGGCGATGGGGACCAGACACCGTGAGAGGCTTCCCTGCGTCGTCCCATAGACTATCCTGGCATGGTGGGGCCTGCCCACTGCACATCAGTCCTGCCACAGAGTGGGGTGATGGGGACCAGACACCACGAGAGGCTTCCCTGCGTCGTCCCATAGACTATCCTGGCATGGTGAGGCCTGACCACTGCACATCAGTCCTGTCACAGAGTGGGGCGATGGGGACCAGACACTGTGAGAGGCTTCCATGCGTCGTCCCATAGACTATCCTGGCATGGTGAGGCCTGCCCACTGCACATCAGTCCTGTCGCATAGTGGGCACTCTGTGGCAGATCTGTCCAGTCAGTTGCTCACCAGATTGTGGGTGCCAGCTATCCAGCTCACGATATAAGGGCAAGTGCACCCACGAGGAGCGAACCCGTAGAGATTTCTGGGAGGAAGATTAATCTTGAAATTCTGGTCTTTTTTTACTTGTCTTTTTTTTTTTGTCAGTTTCCTGAGCTTTTTTTAGCATTTATGTGGCATCTTTCTGTTACTGGCATTTTCCAGACACACTTTTTTTTTTTTAAGCTCCAATCAAGAAAAGATGCCGCTAGACGTGTTTCATGTAAAAACGCTGAAAAAAAAAGCCCGGCCGTCTTTTCTGCATCCCAATTGATTCATATTAAAAAGTGCAGAGCGTCTTCAGGGCAGAAAACTCCGAAAGAAAGGTCCAGTCACTGGTCGTCATTTCTTTTAAAGGGGTTATCCAGGATTAAATCATTTTTTTTCTCTATGGGCCTAAGAGGTAACGGGCAAATAGTTGCTACCTACCTAACTGCCTGTTATGCCCGGTGCTGATCTCTGCCAGCACACAGCGGTCACAGAGCTTTCCATCCGGCAATTTAGCAGCTTTTGCTGACATGCTCTTTTCTCTGCTCTGTCCATAGTGTGTGACAGCTGACGACATGCTGACTGACAGCTGGCTCTCCACTGCTTAACTGCAGGGAGCTGACTGTCAATCAGCATGTTGCCCACAGTCATACCCTTTCAACAGAGCAGCCTGGAAGAAGAAGAGCTTCTCTGTTGATGTGGAGCATCTCTTAGCCAACTCCAAGTACAGCAGACAAGTAATTGCCTCTGTTACTACCTGCCTATTAGTTTTTAGGCCCATAGTGAAGAAAAAAAAAATCTAATATATAAAGCTCAATGTGGGTGTGTGTACGTATATATGTGTGTATGTCCGGGATTAGTATCCGCACCGTCGCAGCTACACAAAATTTGGCACAGTCACACGTCTGGACCCCGAGAGTGCCCGAGGATATGTTGTGAGGCGAAATTTTAACCCCGCGCGTTCCAATTCACCAAACAATTTTGCCCCTATCTAAATAATGGGGGAAAAGTGTGTGTATCAAGCCCCGCCGCTCATTATGATGTCATAATGGTTGACTATGGGATGGCGGATGTGTGATGGGTATATGGACACTGGACTATGGGATGGAGGATATGTATGATGGGTATATGGGCATGGGACTATGGGATGGCGGATATGTATGATGGGTATATGGGCACGGGACTATGGCATGGCGGATATGTATGATGGGTATATGGGCACGGGACTATGGGATGGAGGATATGTATGATGGGTATATGGGCACGGGACTATGGGATGGAGGATATGTATGATGGGTATATGGGCATGGGACTATGGGATGGAGATGTGTGATGGGTATATGGGCACTCGACTATGGGATGGAGGATATGTATGATGGGTATATGGGCATGGGACTATGGGATGGAGATGTGTGATGGGTATATGGGCACTCGACTATGGGATGGAGGATATGTATGATGGGTATATGGGCATGGAACTATGGGATGGAGGATATGTATGATGGGTATATGGGCACTCGACTATGGGATGGAGGATATGTATGATGGGTATATGGGCATGGGACTATGGGATGGAGATGTGTGATGGGGGTATGGGTACTCGACTATGGGATGGAGGATATGTATGATGGGTATATGGGCATGGGACTATGGGATGGAGATGTGTGATGGGTATATGGGCACTCGACTATGTGATGGAGGATATGTATGATGGGTATATGGGCATGGAACTATGGGATGGAGAATATGTATGATGGGTATAAGGGCACGGGCCTATGGGATGGTGGATAATTATAATTTCCTAGAACTAACCACAGATAGTTACTATGCCCGGGCAGCACCGGGCTCTCCAGCTAGTTATATAATATAATAGTGCTGAACAACCCCTTTAACTGCTCGGCAGCTTTAGAAACATAGCCTTACTCAACTTTATGTTGCTACTGATGGATATTAACTATTGAGCTGCTGCTGCAGTCTGAAGGAATACAGAGTTGCATGCTATCCTGTAGACTGTAGCTGTCACTCGATACTAAAAAGTGACCAGTCTTTGCAATTCGCGCCTGCTCACCAGAGTATTCCGATTTTAGGACTTTGTTTTTAATCCTCTATACTGGTCCAGAAATCTGGGCGTTTTTATTTGGTGCTAGATTTTTTTGGTCTTTACAAGGAGGCGTGGCTGACGTGATTCACTGGCGGCATGTCTTTAGGCTACTTTCCATTACACCCCCTTGGAAAGACAAAAAATATTTGCACCAAATGGAACGGACCATTTGCCGGATTGAAAAAAAGCTAATTAAAAAAAAAAAAATACTCGGAGGAGCAACAAAATTAAAATTAGAGCAAAAATTGCCCACTTTTAGGTTTGACAGGTTCTCTTCAAAGATATCCTGGCCGACCCCAACCACTGCAGTAACAGTATGTGCATGAATATTTCTTGGATCCGATAAGGTGTCTGATGTGCCGTACTAACACTGCAATCCTGGCATAACGTCAGCATGGCGGCTCTTCCCTAGGACTAGTTCTTGCTCAGAACCTAGAATTTCTATGAGTTAGTAGAGTTAGTAAAGATCACTTATTTTATAAGCACAGATAATCAGCAGAGCGATCACTGAGGAGGAGAAATCTGTACCCTCACAGTCACGTCAGCCTGGACTATTCATCTACATCTGTATCTACAAAAAAACAACAGGAATTGAAGCTTGAGGGAGATAATTTGCATGTTCCTGGTGCATTCTAGGAAGAGTGAAGAGTCGCCGCAAGTCTGAGGATCTTTGGGTGTAGGTGGATTGAGCTGCTTGAAGGAAATCGTCAAATCGTGCACCACAGAACCTCATTTTCAACATGGAGTTGGAGATTACCCATATGGTGTGCTGCAATGTGTGCTATGTTTACAGACTTGTCAGCAGAAAAGACAAACTTTACATGCCAGATATGCAAGCTGGTGACTGTTAGAGGAAAAGGTGCAAAGTCTTCAGGAGAGAATAGGCTACACTGCAGCTCATCAAAAAAGATGAGGGTTTCCTTGACAGAGCAGAAGAATCTCTTCAGAGTGTTGCAAGAGAAGAGCTTTTCAGTGTTCCTGCAGAAGCTAATGACAGAGTAGAAGTAACTAGTCAGAATGATCCAAGAGAAGCACCTTTCAAAGTACCTGCAGAAGAAGAGAAATGGAATCATGTGACCCAAAGAAGCAGGAGGATGAGGAGGCAGTTAGGACTCATACCGCTGAAGAACCGCTACCAAGCTCTCACGTAGGACAACTATGAAGATGTGCATCAAAAAAGTGCTTTGTTCACAAAGAAAACTCCTGTAAGAAATCAGAAGCATCTTGAGGGAGAAGCAGAAGTGCTGTGGTGAAGAAGAAAAGGAGAGTGGTGGTCATGGGGGATTCCATACTGAGAGGAACAGAAGCCACTATATGCTGACCGAAGATTACCTCACGAGAAGTGCGCGGTCTTCCAGATGCTCAAATCAAAGATGTCTGGTCAAGACTCTAGTGCTACAGATGATCAATTATGTCTACTAATACACGTAGGACCAAATGACAGGAAAAAAGGACCTTGAGACTATATGTAGAGACTGTGAATACATAGGCCGAAAAGTGAAGAAACTGGGAGCGAAGGTAGTCTTCTCATCCATCCTCCCAGTAAATGGACATGGACCGAAAAGATTGAACTGGATTCTACATGTGAACAACTGGTTACGTTGATGGTGCAGTGAGCAGTGTGTTTGCCTTTTTTGACAATGGAGTGAATTACCTGTATGATGGACTCCTTGCTAGAGATGGGTTGCATATTTAGTAGATTCTTTGCTACACTGATCAGGAGATATTTAAATTGCTTTAGAGCAATATGGGATGGGAAATATATGGCCAGAAAAAAATATGCAGCTAATTAATTTTATTGAGAACCCTGCTATTAGAAGTGGAAATAAAGAACAAATTCTGAACGAAAATAGAGGAACAAGAGAAACCGGCTACAAACTAAAATGTGTCTATACAAATGCACAGAGCATGGAAAACAAATAAGGAGAATTGGAGCTGCTAACACAGCAAGGGAGATATGATGTTATAGGCATCACTGAAACTTTGTGGGATGATACACCTACAGTCATGGCCAAAAGTTTTGAGAATGACACAAATATATTTTCACATGATCTGCTGCCCTCTGGTTTTTATGTGTGTTTGTCAGATGTTTTTATCACATACAGAAATATAATTGCAATCATATTATGAGTAACAAAAGGTTATATTGACAGTTAGAATGAGTTAATGCAGCAAGTCAATATTTGCAGTGTTGACCCTTCTTCTTCAGGACCTCAGCAATTCTCCCTGGCATGCTCTCAATCAACTTCTGGATCAAATCCTGACTGATAGCAGTCCATTCTTGCAAAATCAATGCTTTTATTTTGTCTGAATATGAAGGTTTTTGTTTGTCCACCCATCTCTTGATGACTGACCACAAGTTCTCAATGGGATTAAGATCTGGGGAGTTTCCAGGCCATGGTCCCAAAATCTCTGTTTTGTTCCCTGAGCCATTTAGTTAACACCTTTGCTTTATGGCAAGGTGCTCCATGATGTTGAAAAAGGCACTGTTGATCGCCAAACTGCTCTTGGACGGTTGGGAGAAGTTGCTCTTGGAGGACATTATGGTACCATTCTTAATTCACGGCTGTGTTTTTAGGCAAGACTGAGAGAGCCCATTCCCTTGGCTGAGAAGCAACCCCACACATGAATGGTTTCAGGATGCTTGACAGTTGGCATGAGACAAGACTGGTGGTAGCGCTCACCTGGTCTTCTCCGAATAAGCCGTTTTCCAGATGTCCCAAACAATCGAAAAGGGGATTCATCAGAGAAAATGACTTTACCCCAGTCCTCAGCAGTCCACTCCCTGTACCTCTTGCAGAATATCAGTCTGTCCATGATGTTTTTTCTGGAGAGAAGTGGCTTCTTTGCTGCCCTCCTTGAGACCAGGCCTTGCTCCAAGAGTCTCCGCCTCACAGTGCGTGCAAATGCACTCACACCTGCCTGCTGCCATTCCTGAGCAAGCTCTGCACTGCTGGTAGCCCGATCCACAGCTGAAACACTTTTAAGAGACGGTCCTGGCGCTTGCTGGTCTTTCTTGGGCGCCCTGGAGCCTTTTTGGCAACAAGGGAACCTCTCTCCTTGAAGTTCTTGATGATGCGATAGATTGTTGACTGAGGTGCAATCTTTCTAGCTGCGATACTCTTCCCTGTTAGGCCATTTTTGTGCAGTGCAATGATGACTGCACGTGTTTCTTTAGAGATAACCATGGTTAACAGAAGAGAAACAATGATGCCAAGCACCAGCCTCCTTTTAAAGTGTCCAGTGGTGTCATTCTTACTTAATCATGACAGATTGATCTCCAGCCCTGTCCTCATCAATACCCACACCTGTGTTAATGGAGCAATCACTGAAACGATGTTAGCTGGTCCTTTTAAGGCAGGGCTGCAATGATGTTGAAATGTGTTTTGGGGGATAAAGTTAATTTTCTAGGCAAATATTGACTTTGCAAGTAATTGCTGTTAAGCTGATCACTCTTTATAACATTCTGGAGTATATGCAAATTGCCATTAGAAAAAATGAAGCAGTAGACTTTGTAAAAATTAATATTTGTGTCATTCTCAAAACTTTTGGCCATGACTGTAATTGGAATACAAACCTTGAAGACTACAACTTATTTATTAGAAACAAGATTAACAAAAGGGGAGGAGGTATTGCATTGTATGTTAAAACGTATATCTCCTCTGAGATCCAAGCTTCAGAGAATGGTAGCTCTGCAGAAACTGTGTAAGAATGCAAGGCGTGAACAGAAAAACACCTACAATAGTGTCATACTATAGGCCACCTGGACAGACTGAAGATATGGATGAACTTTTCTACATCAGATGTTCTTGAAAAAAATGAGCCTGGAAGATTTTAACTATCTAGATATTTGTTGGGAATTTCAGGCAAAAGTAATGGGTCCAGAAAATTCTTATTTTTTTGCTGACAACTTTGTCTTTCAAAAGGTAGAAGAGAGAACCAGAGCATCTGCAATATTGGACCTAATTCTTACCAACAGGGAGGAAATGGTTGAGGAATGAAAGGTGGCCGGTAATTTAGGTGGGAGCAATCATGCTTTCCCCAAATTTTGGATTACAAGAGGCGGAAGACTAGCGAGGACTCAGAATTTAAAGTTGGACTTGAGAAAGGCAGATTTTAATGGACTAAGAAAGAGGGTAGGTCCCAATGGCTCAACGTTCTAAAGGACAGAAATGTCCAAGGAGGATGGGAGATTGTGCAGTAAATTGAAAGTGGCAACATCGGGTAACAATCCCTAAAAGAAGAAAGAAGCATGAACACAGAACTTAAATACTTGCTGCTAAAAATTGTATATTAATTGTAAAGAAGGGGGGGCATATCGAAAGAAGAATATAATGCTGTTTGCAGTGAATGCACAGCAAGTGTTAGAAGAGATAAAGCCAGTAATGAAGTGAGGCTTGCAAGGGAGACCAAAAGCAATAAAAAAGGATTTGGGGGGGTATGTCAAAAGCAAAACAAAAGTCAAAGATGCTATAGGACTTTTACTGGATGAAAAGGTTGAAATGTTAAAAAATGTTGAGAAGGTTGAACTTTTAATTTCCTATTTTGCATCTGTGTTCTCTAAGAAAGCAAATGTAACATCAACTGATCTTCACAGTGCTATTGAAGGAATAAACAAATCCACACTATCCATAAACAGATGGTGAGGGGAAACTTAGCTAATTTAAATTAATTTAAATCTGGTCCTGATGATTTACATCCTAGGGTGCTAAAAAATTTAATAGAGGAAATTGCAGAACCACTAGTCAGAATCTTTGAAAAATCCTGGAGAACAGAAGTCCCAGAAGATTGGAGAAGGGCAAATGTTGTCCCTATCTTCTAAAAAGTTAAGAAGATGGAGCCAGGATGTCATGCTCACGCCCTGACTGGTGGGCGTGAGCCAGGGGGTTGTGGCCTCACTGTGCCACAAACCAGACTACCCTGGAAGGGGTGTGACTAAGACAGCTGACTTGGTTTTCACTGGAGCCTCTGATGGTGAGGTCAGGCTTGTGCGGCAGGCAGCTGCCAGATGCCACTCCAGGGTGGTGTGTGGCTGTGGCTGCTGATCCCACTTGGAGAGGCAGGGGCACAGCTGAGACACAGGGCAGGCAGGAGTGGTGTATGAAGGAACAGGGAGAGACCTGTTCACACAGCAGGTACTGGTACAGGCAGGAAGGAATGGTGTATGAAGGACCAGGTAGGGACCTGTTCACACGGCAGGTGCGGGTACTGGTACGGTAAAGAAGGGATGGAGTATGAAGGAACAGGTTTGGACCTGTTCACACAGGAGAATTGCAAGGCTGCGGAGAAGAGCTGTAGAGCAGCAAGAGGTTCTGCAGCAGCAGAACCAGAACAAAGCAGAACCGCAGTAGTGCGGAGCACAGGCAGCCTCTATAGTACAGAGCAGGCAGTCGCAAGAGTGCGGAGCACGAGTAGACAGAGGACACAAGGAAAGACACAGCGGGGAAAGAAGCCAAAGACAAGGAGACTGACAGACAGAGGTAGGACAGAGTTCAGACAAGGTAATAGTGCGAGACAAGGTACAGGACCAAGGACACAGGAACCAGAGTAACAGAGGTGCAGAGCAAGGCTAGGAGTAATAGCACAGGGACCAGGATATACTGCCTCCTAGAGGACGTCAAGACAGGTACAAGACAAAGCTAGAACATAGACTAGGAGTCTCTGCTTCCTGGAGGGCAGAGAGACAAGTACAAAGCAAAGCTAGGAGAAAAGCCTCCAGAGAAGGAGAAACACACAGCAAGACCTGGCAGCTCAGTAGCAAGACACTAACTGAGTTAACACATTGCACAGGCAAGGTTCCACTGGGTGAAGCTGCCCTAATTGGGCAGGGACTTATTAGACAGGTGCACCCTGACGCCATAAGAAGCAGAGAGTTCTTGGGCCGCCCCCCTATGCACAGAGCCAGAAAGCATGCAGAGAGCAGACAGGAAGCAGGAGGCACAGAGCATGGAGCTGGCAGCAGAAAGAAATCACAGCATGACCTGGAGCAGTGAGTAAGATGGTGTGCGGGGGATTGGTGGCCATGCAATGATGCCAGCAGGGTTGTTACACAGGAAATTACAGTTCAGTGAGCCTTACTTCTGTACCAGGAAATATCTTTGAACAAATTATTAACCCCTTAATGACCGGAGCTTTTTTGGTTTTGCGTTTTCGTTTTTTGCACCCCTTCTTTCCAGAGCCATAACTTTTTTATTTTTCTGTCAATATGGCCATATGAGGGCTTATTTTTTGCGGGTCGAGTTGTACTTTTCAGCGATACCATTGGTTTTACCATGTCATGTAACAGAAAATGGGGGGAAAAAAAATCCAAGTGTGGTGAAATTGCAAAATAAAGTGCAATCTTACACTTGTTTTTTGTTTGGCTTTTTTGCTAGGTTCACCTAATGCTAAAACTGACCTGCCATTATGATTCTTCAGGTCATTACAAGTTCATAGACCCCAAATATGTCTAGGATCTTTTTTATCGAAGTAGTGAAAAAATTGCGCCATTTTCCGAGACCGGTAGTGTCTCCATTTTTCGTGATCTCTTGTTGGGTGTGGGCTTATTTTTTGCGTGCTGAGCTGACGTTTTTAATGATGCCACTTTTGTGCAGATAAGTTCTTTTGATCGCTCGTTATTGCATTTTAATGCAATGTCGCTGTGACCAAAAAAAGCGTAATTCTGGCGGTTTGATTTTTTTTTTTTACGCTACTCCGTTTAGCGATCAAGTTAATCCTTTTTTATTGATCAGGAGATCCTGAATGCGGCAATAACAAATGTGTAGGTTTGACTTTTTTTTTTTTTTAATTTTGATTGCGGCGAAAGGTGGGTGATTTTGAAATTTTTGTTTTATTTTATATTTTTAAACACTTTTTTTTACTTTTAGCATGCTTCAATAGCCTCCATGGGAGGCTAGAGGCATCCACTACTCGATCGGCTCTGCTACATAGAGGTGATGAACAGTTCACCTTTATATAGCTGAATTACAGCATTGCTATGAGTGCCGACCACAGGGGGGTGCTCATAGCAATCCGTCATCAACAACCATAGAGGTCTCAAGTAGACCTCTGGTTGTGCTGGTAACGCATCGCTGACCCCCAATCACGTATCTGGCGGCTGGAAGTGCTTGTTAAATGCCACTGTCAGTGTTTGACAGCGGCATTTAACTAGTTAATAGGTGCGGATCGCAATTCCGCTAGCACCTTTTGCGGGCACATGTCAGCTATTGAAAAGAGCTGACATGTTGCGGCTTTGAGGTGGGCTTACCGCTGGAGCCCACCACAAAGCGGGGGATACTGCCAGCTGACGTACTATTCCGTCAGCTGGCAGTAAGGGGTTACACAACTTGTATGTTAATTCTTGGATAAGAGTACAGTAATTAACCAGCGCCAGCATGGGTTTGTAGCAAACAAGTCATGCCAGCCTTATCTAATTTCCTTCCATGATGGAATTACTGACTTCGTGGATCAGGGAAATGTGGTAGATATAGTATATCTTGACCTCAAAGCATTTCATAAAGTATTTCATACTATCCTTATTGAAAAAATGACCAAATATGGAATTGACAAGGCTGTGGTTAGATGGATTCATAACTGGCTCAGTGATCGTACTCAAATAGTGGTAATAAATGGTTTCACATCCAATTGGAAGAGTGTTTCAAGTGGGGTACCACAAGGCTGTGTCCTGGCCCTAGTGTTGTTCAACATCTTTCTAAATGATCTAGATAAGAGAACTGAAGGTAAACTAACAAATTTGCAGACTATGCAAAGCTAGGAGGTATAGCTATCACTAGAGAAGACAGAGGATTTACATTTACAGAATGGGAGAATAGAGCTAAGCAACATCATGTGTGAAAGACTTGGGTATACTAATAGATCACAGACTGCATATGAGTCAACAGTGTAATGCAGCAGCAAAAAAAGGCAAACACAGTTCTAGGATGTATTAAGAGAAGCATAGAGTCTAGATCACGTGAAGTAATTATCCCCCTCTACTACTCCTTGGTCAGTCCACATCTAGAATACTGTGTCCAGTTCTGTGCACCACATTTTACAAAAGACATTGAAAAATTGGAGCAAGATCAGAGAAGAGCTACCAAGAAGGTAAGCGGACTGCAAACTATGTCCGACGAGGAACAATTAAAGGATCTGGGAATGTTTAGCTACCAAAAAAAGGCTAAGGGGAGACTTAATAGCTGTCTACAAATATCTGAAGGGATGTCACACTGTAGAATGCTTATCCTTATTCTCATTTGCACATGGAAACATGAGAATCTATGGAATGAAACCTGAGAAGATACGGATTAGATATTAGAAAAAAGTTATTGACAGGGTAATCAATGAGTGGAACAGGCGGCCACGTGAGGTGGTGAGTTCTCTTTCAATGGAAGTCTTCAAACAGAGACTGCGCAGACCTCTGTCTGAAGATGGTTTAATGAATCCTGCATTGAGCAGGGGGTTGGAAACTATGACCCTGGAGGTCCCTTCCAGCTTTAACATTCTATGATTCTACTTAAAGAACAACCTTTAGTTAGGTGGAGAAGTGTAGGGGACAAAGTCAGTAAGCTGCATTTTTAGCTGTAGTAAAAGAAAAATTGTAGGGAATTGCTATTTAAAAGGATTGTGCACTTAGACTGATTTAATTTGTGTTCAACACAGTTTTCATTTTGATGATCATGTATTAGTGACTTTGCTTTAGCTGTTAGAAGTCAAACCCATGCAGAAAGCCCTCCATGGCTTCCATATACTGTAATAGGGCAAGGAAAGAGGGTTAAACTTCATTTTAGCGACTTCCAAACCAGGTGATTTTAGTTTAAAATGACTATTAATTTTTTCAAGTAATGTCCTGAAAACCAGGAAAAAAAAATTAAATTGCAGTGAAAACAATAAATTGTTTTGTCTTTATGGCGTTCATTCTGCTGTAAGAATTACTGTATTTTTCGCTTTATAAGACGCTCCGGATTATAAGACGCACCACAAATTTTGAGGAGAAAAAGAAAAAAATATTTTTTAATAAAATGGTGGTGCCTCTTATAATCCTTGCATCTTATTGCTTACCGGGGTTGGTGGCTGTGGTGTAGCGGGGTCCTAGGCTCGCTGCTGGAGGAGGCAGGCGTGGAGTGATGCTGCAGGCCGCATTCAGGAATGAGGGGGGGCTCCGATGTGTGCCGTTGCTGCTGCAGGGTCTTGTGCTGCTGCCGGGTTTCTCCGCTTGTCCGGCGGTTGCTGGCCGGTGCTGCGGGTGTCTTCGGTGCCCAGCGGTGCGGCGTTGTGTGCCCGTCGATGCCCGGGGCTCTGCCGACATTGTGCGACAGGCCATAGCTCCGGCATTTCCTCGTCTCCCTGTGTGCTGTGGTGCCTGTCAAAAAAAAAAAATGGCCACCGGCGCATGCGCAGATGGGATCTCGGGACCCAGTTCTCGAGAGATGAGATCTGAAATCTCATCTCGAGAGAGCTGTGTCCCGAGATCCCATCTGCGCTCGCGTGGCGGCATTTTTTTTTACCGGCATCACCGCGCACACACAGGGAACCCAGGGAAAATGGCCGCCGGCGCGTTCGCAGATGGGATCTCGGGACCCAGCTCTCGAGAGATGAGATTTCAGATCTCATCTCTTGAGAACTGGGTCCCGAGATCCCATCTACGCACGCGCCGGTGGCCATTTTTTTACCGGCACACAGGGAACCGAGGAAATGCCGGGTCTCTGGCCTGTCGCACAATGTCGGCAGAGCCCCGGGCATCGACGGGCACACAACGCGTCATCGGAGACAACCGCAGCACCGGCCAGCAACCGCCGGACGCCTTCGATCACAGCCTAGGTAAGGTATGTCCGCTTTGTAAGACGCACCCCCGTTTTCCCCCCAAATTTGGGGGGAAAAAAGTGCGTCTTACAAAGCGGAAAATACGGTAACCTTGCACCATGATTTGTCAGATCATTATGATTATTGCTAGATCAGACTTGTATAGTTTTGTTTTTGTAAGTGGTAAATAAAAATGTTATATAGATAAAAGTATGATTTTTTTATATATGCAGTGATACCAATTATGCTTGAGGTATTGTTGTTTTTAATCTGTGGAGAAGAGTAGTAATTTTATTTTGATTCATTGTTTTTTTTTTTTCTCCTTTTATATTAATTGAAATTTTTTTTTTTTTTTTTTTAACTCTTAGGCTGTGTGCCCCGTAGCGATTTTTAGGCATTTTTGCCGCGATTTTCGGCGCGAAAACGTTTAAAAATCGTGTACAGAACACCCCCCATGCATTCCTATGGCATTCCGCACATGCTGTGCTAATGCTGCGCTTTTTTCCGTGGCGGAATCGCATCGCGGAAAAAATCACAGAATGCTCATTCTTTTGTGCGGAATCGCAAAGAATTGCCACAATTCCGCACCCATAGGAATGCATGAGAATCGCTTACTTCCCGCATGTGGCTAGGCCCACCATGCGGGAAGTTAAGCGTCTCATGTGCGGTTGGTACCCATGGTGTGGAGGAGAGGACACAGTCCTCCAGGCCCTGGGTACCATACCCCTGTAAAAAAAAGAATAAAAAATAAAAAATCGGGGTATATTTACCTTCCGGCGTCCCGTACTGCATTCCCGGCCTAGCGTTCCCAGTAATGCCTTGCGGCAAGGCCCTGTGATGACGTACTCTCGCGTGACTCTAGCGGTCTCGCGAGATCGCTATAGCAACGCGAGACTACGTCATCACAGGTCTCGCAAGGCATTACTGGGAACGCTGTGGCCCGGGATGGCAGCGCGGGACGCCGGAAGGTAAATATACCCCGATTTTTTTTTATTTTTTTTAGCATTTTAACATTCTATCTTTTACTACTGATGCCGCATAGGCGGCCTCAATAGTAAAAAGCTGCTCACACTTGTCAAACACTATGTTTTACGAGTGTGACCAACCTGTCAATCACTTTCCAAGCGACGCTTCAAATCGCTTGGAAAGTGCTTGAATATCGCACGCGAAAATCGCGGCAAAATCGCGATCATAATCGCGGTGACATCGCGCGGAAAAAAACGCGCGATTTCTGGGAAGGAGTCCGGTTTTTAGTGTCCGGAATAAAACGCTACGTGGGCACATAGCCTTAAGAGGACTAGCTTAATTAGCCTTTTAGGTCCCTTTATGCTATAGCAAACCATCAAACCACTGGTACCCTATGATTGTGTCTGTGTGGGAAGGGATATTGGAGCCCGCGTGCACTGGCAATTGTGCCATTTTTATTGCATTGATTAGACCCTTTAATAGCAGCGATCAGAGCTAACTGCAGTCACTGCTATTTCCAGAGAAGCTGGCTGTGTAACATAGTTGCTATCTGCCGGGTATTGTGCTGGCATCGCAGCCGAGGCCCTAGCGCACTCCACAAATTTGCATGTGATGCATTATTATGTCACACCTTGTGAAGGAGTGAAAAAGAATTTGCCTTCCAAATATTCTGTAACTCCTAATAATTTATAGCCGGTCACCTGGGGAAGTGCGCTTAGAGGGGCAATCGTAACAAAGGACTTCCCAAACCAACTGTTGTATTCCTAATAATATGAAGACCAAAGATCATTTCGTCATGTATGACCAGCGGGTGCTTTACCTGCACAGCTTCACCCAATGTGACCAAAGACTCGTGGGTTAATTATGCAATGGATGGATATCATTTCTCTTTTTATTTTTTATTTTCAGGGCTCTTGGCTTCCACTGAAAAGTTATTGAAACCCTTCTCTTTGTGTAAAAAGGTAGGTTTGTGGGCAACATTATATTTTTTTCCATTTATGAATATTTCTTGTTTTTTACCCCAAACTCCAAAGTACATATATATATATGGTAATTAGTTATCTGACTTTACATTCATTATGTGCCATCAAACATTTATTATAAAGGTGTTTATACTTTTTTTTTCCAACAACCTTTTCCTGAATACAGTTCTTGCAATAATTGGACTGTTGTCCCCTAGTGAGTTTGGCAGAGAGCTGAATTTCTAAGAAAAGTCTTGACTGGCTGCTACAGGCTTAAAGCGGTTGTCCACCACTTTAGCATTCATGAGCTATCCTTAGTATAGGTCATCAATATCTGATCGGTCAAGGTCTGGCACAGTCACCGATCAGCTGTTCCCGATGGCGGCGGCTGCCTGCCGGAAATGCTCGCTTACGGAGCTGGGCATCTTCTGATATTGGTCAAGACTGGCTACTACACACCCGCATCCCATTGATTTGAATACGAGGCAGATTAGTATCTATTGCAGCCACTATCAAAAGACGGGCAGCTCTGCAAGTGAGTACTTCTGGCCACTGCCACCAAGAACATCTGATTGGCGGGGTGCCAGATGTCGGACCCTGACCGATCAGACATTGGTGACCTACCTAAGGATACCTCTTTAATGTAGTATGATGTGACTGTTCAAATGGGAGCCTATTTTACAGAGCTGCTGACCAATAAAGGAGGGGTGGAGACAGAGGTGAAGGGAATCCTGAGTATGTCATCCTCAAATCCCATGAGTTTTGGACATTTCTGTCCCCCATTTTTTGTGACTTGTACACATGCGTGTTGTTTGGTGTCAACACTGAAAGTGCTAGAGATATTTTGCAGGTTTGCATTTCTAATTTCAAGTGTAGCTACACTTACCAGAGCACACAAACCTATTTAGTAGCATTTACAATAAATATTTTTTTTTCTTGGCCTACAGGATGCCAGCATGCATGGTGAAGGGATGTCCTTCTGGTGGGCGACATCATGAAGAAGGGGTTACCCTTCACGTGTTTCCCAAGAACAAAGAGATGATCAAATGTTGGCTGGCACAAACCGGACAGAATTTCGGTGATCTTGATGAATTTGCAGAGAAAGTACTTGAAGGAAAAAAATCAGACAAATATCGAATGTGCTCTAAACATTTCTCTCCAGGCTCCTATGTCGTAGCTGAAGGCTGGAGAAAAGCTTTAAGAAAAGATGCCATCCCTACCATTTTTGATATCCTCCCATCCCCGGCTCTCCCATCCTTCCAGAAACGACCATTCAAGAGACAGAGGTTGGAAGATTCAGTTACTCCAATGCTGATGACTGTTTATGAAGATCCTGGTCCTTCTTCTGGTTTTTGTTATCATTGTGGGCAAAGGATTCTTGCAAATACCACAATGAGATCTATTGGGGTGGGAACTGATTTTTATGTGTGGAGGAAGGATTGCTTTACCCAGTCAGACCCTAAAATGGGCTGCAGAAATGTATCTACAGAAACAAAGCTGAAAAGGTATCACAAGCGAGTACAATGTAGGATACGAGTGAAAACCTCAAACTCTGATTTGTCACCGATTCCTCTTGAAAACTCTGTAGATGAAGGTTCTCCTGTGTTACAATATGTTGTCCCATCACATGATTATCAAACCCAAATCTCCGAATCTGAAAGTCAGCAAACGAATTACAGCGAACCTGAATCCACAGATGGAGAAGTATCTCCCACTCCAGGTGTCTTCCAGTTTACATCTGAAACTTCTTTATCAATGGATATTGACTCTAATCATTTCAGCAAGAAACATGAAATTGACTCCACCTTCCTACCCTCCAAAGAGTTTTCCACAGAGCCCGAAGAAATGTATAACTGTGATCCAGATTTACGTGAAGTTGGCCTTACGTCAAGCCAAAGCGATCCCATAAAGGAACAGAAATTCATGGTATTTGAAAGCTGTCTTGATGCCCTGATCTATAAAGTACCTTGTCAATATCAAGGACGATGTTGGAAAGCAATAAGAGAAATAGAGAAAAAAAGGATTGGGTCTTTTATAAGCATCTATGTAACATGTATAGATAGTCACTACTACTGTCTATGGGAAAGCCAACCCAAAATTGGGCATGTGCCAGTAGGAAATCTCCTTCTGTCTTCTGCAGTATTGTGCAGTGGGTCATCTTTTATGAAGACACAGCACTTGTTCGGTTTGCTCGGACTTTTGAATATCAGTAAAGTCACATACTTTAAGAACCAGGTGCAATATTTATTTCCCTCTATAAATCAACAGTGGAAAGAAGAGCAGAGAAAAAACTTCAAAATGTTGGCTGCAAATCCTGTGTGTTTGACTGGTGACAGCAAATATTATTTCCCCGGTGACAGCACTAAATATTGCGTATACACCATGATGGATGCAATATCTAAAAAGATGATTGGTTTTCATATTGAACGAGTAAGGGCTGCAGTGCCATCTTCCTCTTTGGAAAAACGAGCTTGCAAAAAGGTCCTCCGGAACCTGCTCGATCAAAAACTGCACGTGAAGATGGTATGCACAGCACGTCGCATTGGCTTAAGAAAAATGATAAAACGGGAATTTTCTACTATTATTCATCAAGTTGATGCTTGGCAGTTGGCCAAGTCTGTGGGTAAGAAAATAGAACGAGCAAGTCGTAAAAAGAATTGTTCGGCTTTATCATCATGGGTCAGCCCCATCAAGTCACACCTTTGGTGGTGCGTCAGAACCAGTGATGAGAAACCAGAGGTCTTGGTGCAGAAATGGAATTCTCTATTGCATCATGTAGTGAACACACATTCATGGCAAGCAAGGAATGGATATGAACATTGCCGGCATGATCACATCCCACAGGATGCCTGTCGCCGTCGAAAATGGCTCTGTAAGGGAGGCAACGCGCACAACTACCTTAAGACAATAGTGCTCAATAAAAAGCTTCAGAAAGACCTCAGACATATGTGTCAGTTGTGCAACAGCACTGAGCTTGAGGTCTACCATGGTGCTACTTCAAAATACCAACCCAAAAGAGACCCCTTTTTTGTTGAAGACTTAGTGGCAAGAACCCAGTTAGCGATATTGGATCACAACAACAATGTTAAGCATATACAGGCGATGGTGAGGCACGCAACAAACACATGTGATCCTTTGTATACCCAAAGGATTTGTAATGTAGAGAACATTGCACGAAAACACTGGTTTCAGAGAACGCTGTACGAGGCGAGCAACCATGAATTTTTATTTGCAATTATGAGAGATGTCTTAGTGTTCGCAAGTAGAAGTCAGCACACAGACGTCCCTATAGGGGTTAGGACTTAGCTTCCTTGCCAAAAAAAGCCATTCAGATCTGACTGAGTCACATTCAAGGATGTGTTATATTCTCTTTACAGCTTTTGTACGGTTTTTATTTCTATTTTTTTATGAATTAACTGTTAGTTTATTACAGTTGGTCAATGTGAATCTGTCATGTCCAGAAATACTATTTATCTGCAGATATGAGAGTAATCTGAAGGTAAATAACATTTAAAGTCCTGACTGCCTTACCGTAAGTGCGGATACAGGAAGAAAATGAACTCGTGTCCACCCTGTGACCACTTATTTACAGTTATAGGGGTGATGCAGGCAGCAATTAGAGTCGCCGCTTACTTTACAGTGTGCACACTATGAAGGCACCCCTGCACTTTGATTCACACCCTACTTACACATATGCTGCACACACACGCACTGCAGAGCTGATTGTCAATCAAAATGCCACCCCTATGACTTTAAGCGAGTGGCTGCAGGGAGGATATACATTTCTTTTCTCTCTGTAGCTTCTGCTACAGGAAGACAGCCAGGATTTTAAAACAATTAACCTTATGTCTTAATCCAAATTGTGTTTCTGGCAGGGCTGTGGAGTCGGTAAGCCAATCCTGCGACTCCGACTCCTCAATTTCCCTTACACCGACTCCACGACTCCGACTCCCACATATATTGCTTATATTTAAGTGAAAAATGTATTGTAGTACAATGTGAACATCAGACATTTAATCATTTTTATGATCCAATAATCAAGATATTTAGATCGAACATAATTTATTTATTGGAATACAACTTTAGAACACAAAAATCTGTAATAAATTGTAAATATATAATACACTGTGTAATATCGATTACATATATACAGTACAGACCAAAAGTTTGGACACACCTTCTCATTCAAAGAGTTTTCTTTATTTTCATGACTATGAAAATTGTAGATTCATTCTGAAGGCATGAAAACTATGAATTAACACATGTGGAATTATATAATTAACAAAAAAGTGTGAAACAACTGAAAATGTCTTATATTCTAGGTTCTTCAAAGTAGCCACCTTTTGCTTTGATTACTGCTTTGCACCAGGGCTGTGGAGTCGGTAAGCCAAACCTGCGACTCCGACTCCTCAATTTCCCTTACACCGACTCCAACTCCGACTCCACGACTCCGACTCCCACACATATTGCTTATATTTAAGTGAAAAATTTATTGTAGTACAATGTGAACCTCAGACATTTAATCATTTTTAGGATCCAATAATCAAGATATTTAGATAGAACAGAATATATATTGGTGTACTACCCGGTTTTCATTCTTTTGGGTACAGATACGATATGGATAGACAGATATGGATAAATGGATAGATAGAGCAGATTTCTAATCTGCTTTTGCTATTGAGTAACATTATCTATGAGCTCAAAAACCTTTCAGGTGATGCAGTTTTTTAAAAAGATGATCAACTTTTGCAGCTGAAAAACGTATCCTCAAAAAACACAGGAAAAACGCTGTGTGTGAATGTAGCCTTAGATCAGGAATATAACAGCCATTTATAGGACATTTCATAACTTTCCCAAACTCCAATGAAAAAATATTCAGCACATCCTGCATTGAATTACTGTACCCAATTTATTATATATTTTAGGAGTCGGTCCATTTTATACCGACTCCGACTCCACGACTCCGACTCCACAGCCCTGCTTTGCACACTCTTGGCATTCTCTTGATGAGCTTCAAGAGGTAGTCACCGGAAATGGTCTTCCAACAGTCTTGAAGGCGTTCCCAGAGATGCTTAGCACTTGTTGGCCCTTTTGCCTTCACTCTGCGGTCCAGCTCACCCCAAACCATCTTGATTGGGTTCAAGTCTGGTGACTGTGAAGGCCAGGTCATCTGGTGTAGCACCCCATCACTCTCCTTCTTGGTCACATAGCCCTTACACAGCCTGGAGGTGTGTTTGGGGTCATTTTCCTGTTGAAAAATAAATGATGGTCCAACTAAACGCAAACCGGATGAAATAGCATGCCGCTGCAAGATGCTGTGGTAGCCATACTGGTTCAGTATGCCTTCAATTTTGAATAAATTCCCAACAGTGTCACCAGCAAAGCACCCCCACACCATCACACCTCCTCCTCCATGCTTCACGGTGGGAACCAGGCATGTAGAGTCCATCCGTCTAATGTCCATTCCTTGTGTTCTTTAGCCCTAACAAGTCTGCTTGTTGCCTGTCCTTAGCAGTGGTTTCCTAGCAGCTATTATACCTTGAAGGCCTGCTGCACAAAAGTCTCCTCTTAACAGTTGTTGTAGAGATGTGTCTGCTGCTAGAACTCTGTGTGGCATTGACCTGGTCTCTAATCTGAGCTGCTGTTAACCTGCGATTTCTGAGGCTGGTGACTCGGATGAACTTATCCTCTGCAGCAGAGGTGACTCTTGGTCTTCCTTTCCTGGGGCGGTCCTCATGTGAGTCAGTTTCTTTGTAGCGCTTGATGGTTTTTGCCACTGCACTTGGGGACACTTTTAAAGTTTTCCCAATTTTTCGGACTGACTGACCTTTATTTCTTAAAGTAATGATGGCCACTCGTTTTTCTTTACTTAGCTGCTTTTTTCTTGCCATAATACAAATTCTAACAGACTATTCAGAAGGACTATCACCTGTGTATACACCAGACTTCTGCACAACACAACTGATGGTCCAAACCTCATTTATAAGGCAAGAAATCCCACTTATTAAACCTGACAGGGCACACCTGTGAAGTAAAAACCATTTCCGGTGACTACCTCTTGAAGCTCATCAAGAGAATGCCAAGAGTGTGCAAAGCAGTAATCAAAGCAAAAGGTGGCTACTTTGAAGAACCTAGAATATAAGACATACAGTATTTTCAGATGTTTCACACTTTTTTGTTAATTATATAATTCCACATGTGTTAATTCATAATTTTGATGCCTTCAGAGTGAATCTACAATTTTCATAGTAATGCAAATAAAGAAAACTCTTTGAATGAGAAGGTGTGTCCAAACTTTTGGTCTGTACTGTGTGTGTGTATATATGTGTATATACAGTATATACAGTGGGGCAAAAAAGTATTTAGTCAGTCAGCAATAGTGCAAGTTCCACCACTTAAAAAGATGAGAGGCGTCTGTAATTTACATCATAGGTAGACCTCAACTATGGGAGACAAACTGAGAAAAAAAAATCCAGAAAATCACATTGTCTGTTTTTGTTTCATTTTATTTGCATATTATGGTGGAAAATAAGCATTTGGTCAGAAACAAAATTTCATCTCAATACTTTGTGATATATCCTTTGTTGGCAGTGACAGAGGTCAAACGTTTTCTGTAAGTCTTCACAAGGTTGCCACACACTGTTGTTGGTATGTTGGCCCATTCCTCCATGCAGATCTCCTCTAGAGCAGTGATGTTTTTGGCTTTTCGCTTGGCAACACGGACTTTCAACTCCCTCCAAAGGTTTTCTATAGGGTTGAGATCTGGAGACTGGCTAGGCCACTCCAGGACCTTGAAATGCTTCTTACGAAGCCACTCCTTCGTTGCCCTGGCGGTGTGCTTTGGATCATTGTCATGTTGAAAGACCCAGCCACGTTTCATCTTCAATGCCCTTGCTGATGGAAGGAGGTTTGCACTCAAAATCTCACGATACATGGCCCCATTCATTCTTTCATGTACCCGGATCAGTCGTCCTGGCCCCTTTGCAGAGAAACAGCCCCAAAGCATGATGTTTCCACCACCATGCTTTACAGTAGGTATGGTGTTTGATGGATGCAACTCAGTATTCTTTTTCCTCCAAGCACGACAAGTTGTGTTTCTACCAAACAGTTCCAGTTTGGTTTCATCAGACCATAGGACATTCTCCCAAAACTCCTCTGGATCATCCAAATGCTCTCTAGTAAACTTCAGACGGGCCCGGACATGTACAGGCTTAAGCAGTGGGACACGTCTGGCACTGCAGGATCTGAGTCCATGGTGGCGTAGTGTGTTACTTATGGTAGGCCTTGTTACATTGGTCCCAGCTCTCTGCAGTTCATTCACTAGGTCCCCCCGCGTGGTTCTGGGATTTTTGCTCACCGTTCTTGTGATCATTCTGACCCCACGGGGTGGGATTTTGCGTGGAGCACCAGATCGAGGGAGATTATCAGTGGTCTTGTATGTCTTCCATTTTCTAATTATTGCTCCCACAGTTGATTTCTTCACTCCAAGCTGGTTGGCTATTGCAGATTCAGTCTTCCCAGCCTGGTGCAGGGCTACAATTTTGTTTCTGGTGTCCTTTGACAGCTCTTTGGTCTTCACCATAGTGGAGTTTGGAGTCAGACTGTTTGAGGGTGTGCACAGGTGTCTTTTTATACTGATAACAAGTTTAAACAGGTGCCATTACTACAGGTAATGAGTGGAGGAAAGAGGAGACTCTTAAAGAAGAAGTTACAGGTCTGTGAGAGCCAGAAATCTTGATTGCTTGTTTCTGACCAAATACTTATTTTCCACCATAATATGCAAATAAAATGAAACAAAACCAGACAATGTGATTTTCTGGATTTTTTTTTTCTCAGTTTGTCTCCCATAGTTGAGGTCTACCTATGATGTAAATTACAGACGCCTCTCATCTTTTTAAGTGGTGGAACTTGCACTATTGCTGACTGACTAAATACTTTTTTGCCCCACTGTGTATATGTGTGTGTGTGTATATATATATATATATATATATATATATATATATATATATATATATATATATATATATATATACACTAACCGAAGAGCCCGGCGCTGCCCGGGCATAGTAACTAACTGTGGTTAGTTATAACAAATTATAATTATCCACCATCCACCATCCCATAGGCCCGTGCCCATATACCCATCATACATATCCTCCATCCCATAGGCCCGTGCCCATATACCCATCAAACCTCCTCCATCCCATAGGCCCGTGCCCATATACCCATTATACATATCCTCCATCCCATAGTCGAGTGCCCATATACCCGTCATACATATCCTCTATCCCATAGTCCCGTGCCCATATACCCATCAAACATCCTCCATCCCATAGGCCCGTGCCCATATACCCATTATACATATCCTCCATCCCATAGACGAGTGCCCATATACCCGTCATACATATCCTCCATCCCATAGTCCCATGCCCATATACCCATCACACATCCTCCATCCCATAGGCCCGTGCCCATATACCCATCATACATATCCGCCATCCCATAGTCGAATGCCCATATACCCATCACACATCCTCCATCCCATAGTCCCATGCCCATATACCCATCATACATATTCGCCATCCCATAGTCGAGTGCCTATATACCCATCACACATCCTTCATCTCATAGTCCCATACCCATCATACATATCCGCCATCCCATAGTCCTGTGCCCATATACCCGTCATACATATCCGCCATCCCATAGTCCTGTGCCCATATACCCGTCATACATATCCGCCATCCCATAGTCCTGTGCCCATATACCCGTCATACATATCCTCCATCCCATAGTCCAGTGCCCATATACCCGTCATACACATACTCCATCCCATAGTCAACCGTTATGACATCATAATGAGCGGCAGGGCTTGCAACCTATGATGACATCAGCATCGCCATGGCAACCATTATGACATAATGAGTCGGGGCTTGACGCGCGCACACTTTTTCCCCAGTATGTAGACAGGGGCAAAATTATTTGGTAAATTGGAACGCGCGGGGTTAAAATTTCGCCTCACAACATAGCTTAGGACGCTCTCGGGGTCCAGACTTGTGACTGTGCCAAATTTTGTGGCTGTAGCTGCGACGGTGCGGATGCCTATCCCGGACATACACACACACACATACATACATACACACTTTGAGCTATATATATATACACTCACTGGCCACTTTATTAGGTACACCATGCTAGTAAGGGGTTGGACCCCCTTTTGCCTTCAGAACTGCCTCAATTCTTCGTGGCAGAGATTCAACAAGGTGCTGGAAGCATTCCTCAGAGATTTTGGACCATATTGACATGATGGCATCACACAGTTGGCGCAGATTTGTCGGCTGCACATCCCTGATGCGAATCTCCCGTTCCACCACATCCCAAAGATGCTCTATTGGATTGAGATCTGGTGACTGAGGAGGCCATTTGAGTACAGTAAACTCATTGTCATGTTCAAGAAACCAATCTGAGATGATTCGAGCTTTATGACATGGCGCATTATCCTGCTGAAAGTAGCCATCAGATGTTGGGTACATTGTGGTCATAAAGGGATGGACATGGTCAGCAACAATACTCAGGTAGGCTGTGGCGTTGCAACGATGCTCAATTGGTACCAAGGGGCCCAAAGAGTGCCCAGAAAAAATTCCCCACACCATGACACCACCACCACCAGCCTGAACCGTTGATACAAGGCAGGATGGATCCATGCTTTCATGTTGTTTACGCCAAATTCTGACCCTACCATCCGAATGTCGCAGCAGAAATCGAGACTCATCAGACCAGGCAACGTTTTTCCAATCTTCTACTGTCCAATTTCGATGAGCTTGTGCAAATTGTAGCCTCAGTTTCCTGTTCTTAGCTGAGAGGAGTGGTACCCAGTGTGGTCTTCTGCTGCTGTAGCCCATCTGCCTCAAAGTTCGACGCACTGTGCGTTCAGAGATGCTCTTCTGCCTACCTTGGTTGTAACGGGTGGCAATTTGAGTCACTGTTGCCTTTCTATCAGCTCGAACCAGTCTGCCCATTCTCCTCTGACCTCTGGCATCAACATGGCATTTCCGGCCACAGAACTGCCGCTCACTGGATTTTTTTTTCTTTTTCGGACCATTCTCTGTAAACCCTAGAGATGGTTGTGCGTGAAAATCCCAGTAGATCAGCAGTTTCTGAAATTCTCAGACCAGCCCTTCTGGCACCAACAATCATGCCACGTTCAAAGGCACTCAAATCACCTTTCTTCCCCATACTGATGCTCGATTTGAACTGCAGGAGATTGTCTTGACCATGTCTACATGCCTAAATGCACTGAGTTGCCGCCATGTGATTGGCTGATTAGAAATTAAGTCTTAACACACAGTTGGACAGGTGTACCTAATAAAGTGGCCAGTGAGTGTGTGTATATATATATATATATATATATATATATATATATATATATATATATATATATACACACAACGCTATGACTTATCTCAGCTAAGACAAAGCCTAGATGCTACATTCACATGGGCGTAGCCAGGATCAAACCTAGAGGGGGGGGCAGAACCTCATACTGCACACCTCAGCTGCTGCAGAACCTCATACTGCACACCCCTACACTTGAAAATAAAGCCTGCACCTTAAGATGTGATGAATGCAGTCTATTCCAACTATCAATTGATGTTGATGTGTTACTGAAGACGAGCAATGCCTGTCCTGTGCGTCCTTTTGGGCAGCTATGAGGTGTACCTGACTGGTGCTAAAAAAAAAAAAAGGAGTGTTAGTCTGTGTGCTATCCGGCTTTCATTCATTTTGGTACAGATACAATATGGATAGACAGATAATAAATGGATGGATAGAGTAGATTTCTAATCTGCTTTTGCTATTGAAAACATTATCTATGAGCTCAAAAACCTTTCAGGTGATGCGGTTTTTTAAAAAGCTGATCTGCTTTTGCAGCTGAAAAACGTATCCTCAAAAAACGCAGGAAAAACGCTGTGTGAATGTAGCCTTAGAACTGGAATAGAACAGCCATTTATAGGACATTTCATAACTTTCCCAAATTCCTATGAAAAAATATTCAGCACATTCTGCATTGAATTACTGTACCCAATTTATTATATATTTTAGGGGTCGGAGTCAGTCCACTTTATACTGACTCCAACTCCACCAAAATGAGCACCGACTCCATGACTCTGACACCACAGCCCTGGTTTCTGGACCAGACTTTTTCGCCTTTTAAATATAAAGTATCTAAATAAACCAACATATTATCTATATTGTGGCTTTTGTATTTATTTGAAGAGGATTGTTTATCATAATAGAAAAAAGAAACCAGCATTTTTTCCAAATGCAGAATTGCTATTATATAGGTCAACTTAAACAGTGTTGTTTGCGCTTATATTTTTTTAAGTTGAACTGGAAAGTAATAATTCTTTAATGCTTAAAGAAATCTTAGCAAAGCCGAAACATGCGTCGGGGCAGGCGCTTTACACAGGAGGTCCTGCTGCCATATTGGTATGTGTTATCTCTTTCTTATCTGTGCTGTCCTTGCTGGATGTTGCAAGTGTTTTGTTGTATCTATATACTTACCTGCATCTACTATATACCTACACTACTATTTGCACCACCAGCTACAACCATACATTATACCTACAGTGTCTATGGATAATTATATATTACACTTTGATTTATATTTTATTCATTTTTACTACCATGCAGCATGTTTCCCTATTTTATCTTTGGCACATGTCATTTTTATTAACTTATCTATATGTTGCGCCCATCCTTTTATTATGTGTCACCATCCCCCCCCACACACACAATTTTTAATTCTTGAATGATAAAATAACATTTTTATGAGCATTACTTATCTTACTGACTCTATCCATGTCTTGTTTTTTTTGGAGGTTGTTTATACCTCCCTGTGCAGAGTCACAACATAGAAAATTCAAGAATATCTACAAATTCAGATGCTGCAAGTTTAAGGCTATGTGCCCACGGTGCGTGTTAAAACGCACACCAAAAAACGGACTCCTTCCCAGAAATCGCGCGATTTTACCGCGATTATGATCGCGATGTTGCCGCGATTTTCGTGTGCGATATTCAAGCACTTTCCAAGCGATTTGAAGCATCGCTTGGAAAGTGATTGACAGGTTGGTCACACTCGTCAAACATAGTGTTTGACAAGTGTTACCAGGTTTTTACTATTGAGGCCGCCTATGCGGCATCAATAGTAAAAGATAGGATGCTAAAAAAAGATAAAAAAATCGGGGTATATTTACCTTCCGGCGTCCCGCGCTGCATTCCCGGGTCACAGCGTTCCCAGCATTACTGGGAACGCTTAGGCCGGGAATGCAGCGCCGGAAGGTAAATATACCCCGATTTTTTTTTATTCTTTTTTAACGGGTATGGTACCCAGGGCCTGGAGGACAGTCTCCTCTCCTCCACACCGTGGGTACCAACCGCACATGAGACGCTTAACTTCCCGCATGGTGGGCATAGCCACATGCGGGAAGTAAGCGATTCTCATGCATTCCTATGGGTGCCGAATCGCGGCAATTCTTTGCGATTCCGCACAAAAGAATGAGCATGCTGCGATTTTTTCCGCGATGCGATTCCGCCGCGGAAAAAAGCGCAGCATTAGCACAGCATGTGCGGAATGCCATAGGAATGCATGGGGGGCGTTCTGTACACGATTTTTAAACGTTTTCGCGCCGAAAATCGCGGCAAAAACGCTTAAAAATCGCTACGTGGGCACACAGCCTAACAGTCTGCCTGCAAGAAAACAATATGCTACTGCAATTATGCACCTGGCAAAAGTCCTGCCTGAGTGTTTTTTTTTTGGGGGTTTTTTATCAGTGGCAGATGAGTAAAGGGGGTTTTACACATAGCGATATCGCTATAACGTCACCGATTTTGTGACGTTATAGCGATATCGCTATGTGTGATACTTACCTCCGACCGGCTCCCCCGCTGTCCATCGCTGATCGCGCGTGAATGTCCGGCTCCATTTCTCGTCAGCTTCCTGCTGTGATTACGAACGACGTGTGGAGGCGGATGGGAGGACGTCAGGATCGCTGTGTGTGAAAGGTGAGTATCGTGCGCTGCGTCGCTGCTGCATCGCTGTGAGGTCTGCCTGTGTGACAGCTCACTAGCGATCATTTAGCGATGCACCAGCGATCCTGACCAGGTCGGATCGCTGATGCATCGCTAAATGTAAAGGGCCCTTAAAGGACAGAGGAATTACTTTTAACCCCTTAGTGACGGAGCCAATGTGCAGCTTAACGACCAGGCCACTTTTTACAATTCTGACCACTGTCACTTTGAGGTTATAACTCTGGAACTCTTTAACGGATGCCGCTGATTCTGGGATTATTTTTTCATGACATATTTTACTTCATGTTAGTGGTAAAATTTCTTCTATATGAAAAAAACAGAAATATGGTGAAAAGTTTTACAATTTTGCAATTTTCAAACTTTTAATTTTTATGCCCTTAAATCAGAGAGATATGTCACAAAAAATACTTATTAAATAACATTTCCCACATGTCTGCTTTACATCAGCACAATTTTGAAACCTTTTTTTTTTTTTAGGAAATTATAAGGGTTAAAAGTTGACCAGCGGTTTCTAATTTTTCCAACAAAATTTACAAAACCATTTGTTTTAGGGACCACCTCACATTTGAAGTCACTTTGAGAGGTCAATATGACAGAAAATATCCAAAACTGACACCATACTAAAAACTGCACCCATCAATGTACTCAAAAGCACAGTCAAGTAGTTTATTAACCCTTTACGTGCTTTACAGGAACTGAAGCAATGTGGTAGGAAAAAATTAATATTTAACTTTTTTTTTTTTTTTTTTTTACTTCAGAACCAATTTTTTTATTTTCACAAGTGTGAAGAGAAAGTGAACAACAAAAGTTGTTGTGCAATTTCTCCTGAATACGCCGATACCCCATATGTGGGGGTAAACCACTGGTTGGGCGCACGGCAGGGCTTGGAAGGGAAGGAGCACAGTTTGACTTTTTCAACGCACAATTTTCAACGCAGAATTTCTCCTCTGATGTGCGATCACATCAGAGGAGAGAAATTAAATGCAAAATCACGGCTTTTTTTGTGGTCAACAACGGCGATCGCAAAAGCGGGGTCGGTAAAAACCGACCTGTATCATGTTCTGTGGGGTCGTGGCTACCCCCCGGCTTTGAACAGCCACTCTGTACTGGCAGTCACTTTAACCCACGTTGGGTGCAGACTGTTTTATACAACCAGCACTTGCCTCTAACTGCTGCTGTTTATCCACTTAGAAGCCGCTGTTTATCTCGGGCAGTGGCATTTAAAGTGGCATTTTAATGCAATGTCGTGGCAACCAAAAAACGTAATTCTGGAGTTTTGATTTTTTTTTCCCGCTATGCCATTTAGCGATCAGGTTAATCCTTTTTTTATTGATCGGGTGATTCTGAACGTGTTTGTTTGCTTTACTTTGAATGGAGCGAAAGGGGGGTGAATTAAACTTGTGTTTTTTTTTTGTTTTTTTAATATTTTTAAAACTATTTTTCTTAAACTTTTGGCATGCTTCAAGCTGCCACAACTCGATTGCCTCTGCTACATAGAGGTGATGCTCAGATCGCCTCTATGTAGCAGAATTGCAGACTTACTGTGAGCGCCGACCAGCGATAGCAATCTGGCATCAACAACCATAGAGGTCCCTCTGGTTGTCATGCCGACACCGGTGACCCGCGATCATGTGACGCGGGTCACCGGTGAACGAATTTCCAGCCAGATGCGCTTGTTAAATGCCGCTGTTAGAGACTGAGAGCAAGAATGAGGTCTCATTGTCATACAATTACAGACAAAAAAAAACATTTACCTGTGGCCAAACATTTCTGTGGTCCAGGACACAACATAGACAATATGAAAGTTGTAATTTTAAAAGGCAATTTCAAATCACAGAAACATTGCAGGGTGTGGGAACATAAATTCATTACTATCTTTGATTCTGTTCACACAGGACTCTATTTGTCAGGAGGATTTATGGCCCATTACCAAATCTGAGCTATTTTGATCTCGCCTGCATATGGGCTACATAGAACTTTCACACCACTTATCTAATCTTACCTAATTAAGGATTCTCTCTTCAAATCAGGGTTTGTTTATTGAAAGGTCCATGTATAACACCATGCCTGTGCTCTTTCCTGTATATAAATTAGGTTTCTTCAAATATTTTGTCATATCAGCCTGATGAAGGGACGTAAGCAGTCCCGAAAGCTTGCTTTGTAACAACATTCACTATTATTTGTTAGCCATTAAAAGGTATCCTACCCACAAGATTCCTATTTTGTTTCTCTCACTGAGAGCACTATATATATTTTGTTCTACTGGCTAACACGGTACCAAACCACTTTTTTTCGTTTTATGGCAGATTTGTAACACTCCATGTATGTTCTAACCACCAACGATATTCTACACAGCTTTGTGCATCAGTCATTAGGACTTCAGCATAGACCTTTTGTATCTATTTTTGTATCTATGCTGTGATTATTTAGGGCCATCAACCATTGGTGTGTGAGACCCCTGCATCCTGGTGATTGAGACACTAAGGAGAAAACGAGGTGCTTTTTCATTTGGGGGTATATGATATATCAACATATACATTTTATCATTGTCCATATTTGTTGCACATTACACTTTGGATTGTTTAGGCTTCACTTCCAATTTAATTTTTTTTTATTTGAAACAATATATTAAAAGTTAACTTTTAACTTATTGTGCTATATTGGACATACAGTCATGGCCAAAAGTTTTGAGAATGACACAAATATTATATTTTCACATGATCTGCTGCCTCCTGGTTTTTGTGTGTTTGTCAGATGTTTTTATCACATACAGAAATATAATTGCAATCATATTATGAGTAGCAAAAGGTTATATTGACAGAATGAGTTAATGCAGCAAGTCAATATTTGCAGTGTTGACCCTTCTTCAGGACCTCAGCAATTCTCCCTGGCATGCTCTCAATCAACTTCTGGATCAAATCCTGACTGATAGCAGTCCATTCTTGCAAAATCAATGCTTTTATTTTGTCTGAATTTGAAGGTTTTTGTTTGTCCACCCGTCTCTTGATGATTGACCACAAGTTCTCAATGGGATTAAGATCTGGGGAGTTTCCAGGCCATGGTCCCAAAATCTCTATGTTTTGTTCCCTGAGCTATTTAGTTATCACCTTTCCTTTATGGCAAGGTGCTCCATCATGTTGAAAAAGGCATTGTTGATCGTCAAACTGCTCTTGGACGGTTGGGAGAAGTTGCTCTTGGAGGACATTCTGGTACCATTCTTTATTCATGGCTGTGTTTTTAGGCAAGACTGAGAGAGAGCCCATTCCCTTGGCTGAGAAGCCACCCCACACATTAATGGTTTCAGGATGCTTGACAGTTGGCATGAGACAAGACTGGTGGTAGCGCTCACCTGGTCTTCTCCGAATAAGCCGTTTTCCAGATGTCCCAAATAATCGAAAAGGGGATTCATCAGAGAAAAGGACTTTACCCCAGTCCTCAGCAGTCCACTCCCTGTACCTCTTGCAGAATATCAGTCTGTCCATGATGTTTTTCCTGGAGAGAAGTGGCTTCTTTGCTGCCCTCCTTGAGACCAGGCCTTGCTCCAAGAGTCTCCACCTCACAGTGCGTGCAGATGCTCTCACACTTGCCTGCTGCCATTCCTGCGCAAGCTCTGCACTGCTTGTAGCCCGATCCCGCAGCTGAAACACTTTTAAGAGACGGTCCTGGAGCTTGCTGGTCTTTCTTGTGCGCCCTGGAGCCTTTTTGGCAACAAGGGAACCTCTCTCCTTGAAGTTCTTGATGATGCGATAGATTGTTGACTGAGGTGCAATCTTTCTAGCTGCGATACTCTTCCCTGTTAGGCCATTTTTGTGCAGTGCAATGATGACTAAACGTGTTTCTTTAGAGAGAACCATGGTTAACAGAAGAGAAACAATGATGCCAAGCACCAGCCTCCTTTTAAAGTGTCCAGTGGTGTCATTCTTACTTAATCATGACAGATTGATCTCCAGCCCTGTCCTCATCAACACCCACACCTGTGTTAATGGAGCAATCACTGAAACGATGTTAGCTGGTCCTTTTAAGGCAGGGCTGCAATGATGTTGAAATGTGTTTTGGGGGATAAAGTTTATTTTCTAGGCAAATATTGACTTTGCAAGTAATTGCTGTTAAGCTGATCACTCTTTATAACATTCTGGAGTATATGCAAATTGCCATTAGAAAAAATGAAGCAGTAGACTTTGTAAAATTTAATATTTGTGTCATTCTCAACTTTTGGCCATGACTGTACTATACCTGATTACCACATATTTTGGCTATAGGAATTGGATTTTAATGGACTTTAAATAAAAAAAAATGATTTTATTGAACCCTTTGCTGGTTTTCTTCACTTTTTCTCATGAAGCCTAAAGCCACATTTATTCTAAAATACCCTGGAGTAAGATGAACAAAGTTTATTAAGGACAGATAGTTTTTCCTGGTGTATACTCTGAACATAGTGTAGACATGCAATGTGAACTTAGTCTGTTATTTATTTCTTTACATTTTCAGAGACTGAAATTAATATTTGAGACCCATATCTATTTGTTGGTGGTGTCTGTTTGCTTATGTTACCCATAAATTTGACCAGCATTGACCAAATTAGTAGTAATCGGTCTGCCAGACTGGAAGGTACACATCTTCACTATCCTTTGTAGACCAGTTTCTTTGCTTTATGATTACTCTACAATTTGCTTTTCCCCTTCTGTTTTATTTTCTCTCTTCCTTTCCTCTCTTATATTCCTCTCATCCACTAACGACTCCTTATTTCAGCTTTTGTTGTTCTCCCATTTCCTTCTTAACCCCTTCACCCCCAAGGGTGGTTTGCACGTTCATGACGGGCCAATTTTTACAATTCTGACCACTGTACCTTTACGAGGTCATAACTCTGGAACGCTTCCATGGATCCCGGTGATTCTGACATTGTTTTCTCGTGACATATTGTACTTCATGTTAGTGGTAAAATTTCATTCAAATAACTTGCGTTTATTTGTGAAAAAAACGGAAATTTGGCAAAAATTTTGAAAATTTCGCAATTTTCCAACTTTGAAATTTTATGCCCTTAAATCAGAGATACGGCACACAAAAAACTTGATAACTAACATTTCCCACATGTTTACTTTACATCAGCACAATTTTGGAACCAAAATTTTTTTTTGTTAGGAAGTTATAAGGGTTAAAAGTTGACCAGCGATTTCTCATTTTTACAACACCATTTTATTTTTAGGACCACATCACATTTGAAGCCACTTTGAGGGGTCTATATGATAGAAAATACCCAAAAGTGACACCATTCTAAAAACTGCACCCCTTAAGGTGCTCAAAACCACATTCAAGAAGTTTATTAACCCATTAGGTGCGTCACAGGAATGTTTTTGAATATTTAAAAAGAAATGAACATCTAACTTTTTTTCACAAAAAAATACTTCAGGTTCAATTTTTTTTATTTTACCAAGGGTAACAGGAGAAATTGGACTGCAAAAGTTATTGTGCAATTTGTCCTGAGTACGCAGATACCTGATTTGTGGGGGGGAACGACTGTTTCGGCGCATGGCAGAGCTCAGAATGGAAGGAGCGCCGTTTGACTTTTTCAATGCAAAATTGGCTGGAATTCAGATCGGACGCCATGTCACATTTGGAAAGCCCTGATGTACCTAAACAGTGGAAACCCCCTACAAGTGACCCCATTTTGGAAACTAGACCCCCCAAGGAACTTATCTAGATATGTGGTGAGAACTTGAACCCACAAGGGCTTCACAGAAGTTTATAACGTACAGCGGTACAATTTAAAAAATCATATTTTTTCCACAAAAATGATCTTTTCACCCCAATTTTTATTTTCCCAAGGGTAACAGGACCCTAAAAGTTATTGTGCAATTTGTCCTGAGTATGCTGATACCCCACATGGGGGGGTAAACCACTATTTGGGCGCATGGCAGAGCTCGGAAGGGAAGCAGCACCATTTGACGTTTTTGGCTGGAATTGAGATCGGACATCGTCGCGATTGGAAAACCCCTGATGTACCAAAACAGTGGAAACCCCCCACAAATGACACCATTTTGGAAACTAGACCCCCTAAGGAACTTATCTAGATGTGTGGTGAGCACTTTGAACCCCCCCAGTGCTTCACAGAAGTTTATAACGCCCGGGCGTGAAAATAAAAAATTCGTATTTTTTCCACAAACATGATCTTTTAGTCACCATTTTTTTTATTTTCCCAAGGGTAACAGGAGAAATTGAACCCCAAAAGTTGTTGTCCAATTTGTCCTGAGTACGCTGACACCCCATATGTGGGAGAAAACTACTGTATGGACACACGTGAGGGCTCGGAAGGGAAGTAGTGACGTTTTGGAATGCAGACATTGATGGAATGGTCTGCGGGTGTCATGTTGCCTTTGGAGAGCCCCTGATGTACCTAAACTATTGAAACTCCCCACAAGTGACCCCATTTTGGACACTAGACCCCCCACGGAACTTATCTAGATGTGTGGTGAGCACTTTGAACCCCCAAGTGCTTCACAGAAGTTTATAACGCTCGGACGTGAAAATAAAAAAATCATTTTTTTCCACAAAAATGATATTTTTGCCCCCAATTTTTTATTTTTCTAAGGGTAACAGGAGAAATTGGACCCCAAAAATTGTTTTGCAATTTGTCCTGAGTAGGCTGATACCCTACATGTGGGGGTAAAACACTGTTTGGGCGCATGGCAGAGCTTGGAAGGGAAGGAGCACCATTTGACTTTTTCAACTCAGAATTGGCTGGAATTGAGATCAGACGCCATGTTGCATTTGGAGAGCCCCTGATGTGCCCAAGCAGTGGAAACCCCCAATTCTAACTCCAACCCTAACCCCAACACACCCCTAACCCTAATCTCAGCCCTAACCCTAACGCTAGCCCTAACCCTAATGGAAAAATGGAAATAAATACATTTTTTTTTATTTTATTATTTTTCCCTAACTAAGGGGATGATAACGGGGGGTTTGACTTACTATTTATGGCGGTTTTTATGTTTGGCAGCTGTCGCACGCTAAAAGACGCTTTTTATTGTAAAAATAGTTTTTGCATCACCACATATTGAGAGCTATAATTTTTCCGTATTTTGACCCACCGAGTCATGTGAGGTCTTATTTTTTGCGGGACGAGTTGACGTTTTTATCGGTACCATTTTCGGGCATGTTACATTTTTTTGATCGCTTTTTATTCCGATTTTTGGGACGCAGAATGAACAAAAACCAGCGTTTCATGAATTTCTTTTGGGGGGGTGCGTTTACACCGTTCCGCGTGCGGTAAAATTGATAAAGCGGTTTTATTCTTCAGGTCAGTACGGTTACAGCAATACCTCATTTAGGTCTTTTTTTATGTTTTGTCGGTTTTATGCAATGAAAACTATTTTATATAAAAAATAATTATTTTTGCATCGCTTTATTCTGTGAGCTATAACTTTTTTATTTTTTCGCTGATGATGCTGTGTTGTGGCTCGTTTTTTGCGGGACAAGATGACGTTTTCAGCGGTACCATGGATATTTATATGCGTCTTTTTGATCGCGCGTTATTACACTTTTTGTTTGGCGGTATGATAATAAATCATTGTTTTTTGCTTCGTTTTTTATTTTTATTTCTTAAGGGGTTCGCTAAAGGGGTTAACTAATGGGACAGTTTTATAGGGCGGGTCGTTACGGACACGGCGATACCTAATATGTGTACTTTTATTGTTTTTTGTTTTTTTTTTCTATTTTCAAAAAATGAATTTATTGGGAAATATTTTTTTTTTTTTTTTTACTAATTTATTTGGCGATTTTTTTTTTTTTTTTTTTTTTTTTTTTAAATTATTTTTACACTTTTTTTTATTTTTTTTTTTACTTTATTACATAGTCCCAGGTGGGACATCACTGTCCTGTGACAGATCGCTGATCTGTCACATCACAGATCACTGTGACAGATCAGCGATCTGTCACAGGCAGTGCCGAAGGCTTCCTCATGCCTGCGCTTTGCAGGCACTGAGGAAGCCAGCTTCCTGCAGGCCCCCGAAGGCCCCCGTCGCCATCTTGGATCCGGGGGCCTGTAGGGAAAGATCCCCCCGCAGCAGCGCTGCACATTGCGCTGCAGGGGGGCTCAGGGAAGCACGGAGGGAGCCCCCTCCCTGCCGATGCTTCCCTTTAACTCCCGGTACACCGCGATCATGTTTGATCGCGGTGTGCAAGGGGTTAACGTGTCGGGGGCGGTCCGTGACCGCCCCTGACACATTGTGCCGGGTGTCAGCTGTGATAATCAGCTGACACCCGGCCGCGATCAGCGGCGCTCACCACGTGGGCATCGCTGAGACGTACTATCCCGTCCACGGTCATACGGGCCCGGGTACCGTGGACTGGATAGTACGTCGGATGTCAGGAAGGGGTTAAATGGATTTTCTCAACTTGGAAATTGAACTTTGAAAGGTTTAGACAGGATGGAGTGGTGGCCACACATGCTTGCCTTGTTTTACTTATTGCCTGTGGGACAGCGGGAGACACGACGCTCAGTCTATAGCCATTGGATCGAACAGTGACCCACATGCCAACTACCAATCCATTTTTGTGTGGCATTTTAGATTCCTCCGGATTAATGTGGCTCCCAGTCGTTGGACCCCTGTGATCCATTAGTGACCACCAGTCGTTACTTTGATGTCCATCAAAGAGTAACAGAATCCATGAACTGCCACTACTCTCAGACCTTACCTGTCACTTTATCATCAGTTTGGTGTTGTGTTGCCACGTGTTTGTTTTTGGTGTGACTTTCCACTTGTTCTTTTACTTTCCTTCCACATGTAGAATAATTATACAGATTGTGGTAGTAGAATACATATTATGGTAGATCGGCTCACTCGGCTGCACACGGAAGTAGGCATGTGAACACTGCACACTGCGGCTTTAAATATACACTTGGTTTATTAGACATATCATAAGCCAAGTTTAAGCACAAAAATAAACACGGCCCTCTGGGCAAAACGGCAAAATAAATCAAATTGGTAGCACTAGATACAGTCCTTGCATTAGTGGATCAGCCCACCCAGGGTTAACAAACACGTCTCTGGAGTGTTCCTCTCCAGCCACTGACACCCCCCTGACTTTGGAGGCCAGCTACTTAAGCCCCAGACCATGTGTCTTCTCCACAAATGTGACTGATCACATGACTGTGACATCACACAGGTCTGTCAGCACATAGTTATGCTGACTCTGCAGGTGGAGATAAGGTGTATACCCTCCCACCCACTCTATGGATGTCCACATAAAAAAACAGCCTATTATGCAACTTAGCTTAACCCCTTTCTGCCATGAGACGTACTATCCCGTCCATGTGCCCTGGGACTTAATTCCCAGGGATGGGATAGTACGTCATAGCGATCAGCGGTGCCCACGTGGTGAGCGTCGCTGATCGCGGCCGGGTGTCAGCTGATTATCACAGCTGACACCCGGCACAATGTGTCAGGGGCGGTCACGGACTGCTACACCGCGATCAAACACGATAGTGGTGTACCGGGGGTTAAAGGAAAGCATCGGCAGGGAGGGGGCTCCCTGCTGCGGGGGGCTCTTTCCCTACAGGCCCCCGGATCCAAGATGGCGACGGGGGCCTGTAGGGAGCTGACTTCCTCACTGCCTGCAAAGCGCAGGCATGAGGAAGTCTGCAGCAGTGCCTGTGACAGATCGCCGATCTGTCACAGGACAGTGATGTCCCACCTGGGACAATGTAATAAAGTTAAAAAAAGTGTAAAGATAATTTTAAAAAAATCGCTAAATAAATTAGTAAAAAAAAAAAAAAAAATATTCCCCAATAAATTCATTTTTTGAAAATAAAAAAAACAATAAAAGTACACATATTTGGTATCGCCGCGTCCGTAACAACCCGCCCTATAAAACTGTCCCATTAGTTATCCCCTTTAGCGAACCCCTTAAAAAATAAAAAGCGAAGCAAAAAATTAATGATTTATTATCATACCACCGAACAAAAAGTGCAATAACACGCGATCAAAAAGATGCATATAAATATCCATGGTACCGCTGAAAACGTCAGCTTGTCCCGCAAAAAAAGAGCTGCCATACAGCATCATCCGCAAAAAATAAAAAAGTTGTAGCTCGCAGAATAAAGCGATGCAAAAATAATTATTTTTTATATAAAATAGTTTTCATTGCATAAAACCGACAAAACATAAAAACACGACGTAAATGAGGTATCGCTGTAACCGTACTGACCCGAAGAATAAAAGCGCTTTATCAATTTTACCGCACGCAGAACGGTGTAAACGCACCACCCCAAAAGAAATTCATGAAACGCTGGTTCATTCTGCGACCCAAAAATTGGAATAAAAAGCGATCAAAAAAGGTCACGTGCCCGAAAATGGTACCAATAAAAACATCAACTCGTCCCGCAAAAAATAAGACCTCACATGACTCGGTGGGTCAAAATACGGAAAACTTATTATAGCTCTCAATATGTGTTGATGCAAAAACTATTTTTACAATAAAAAGCGTCTTTTACCGTGTGACAGCTGCCAAACATAAAAGCTGCCATAAATAGTAAATCAAACCCCCCGTTATCACCCCCTTAGTTAGGGAAAAATAATAAAATAAAAAAAATGTATTTATTTCCATTTTCCGGTTAGGGCTGAGATTAGGGTTAGGGGTGTGTTGGGGTTAGGGTTGGAGTTAGAATTGGGGGTTTCCACTGTTTGGGCACATCAGGTGCTCTCCAAATGCAACATGGCGTCTGATCTCAATTCCAGCCAATTCTGCGTTGAAAAAGTCAAATGGTGCTCCTTCCCTTCCAAGCTCTGCCATGCACCCAAACTGTGTTTTACCCCCACATGTAGGGTATCCGCGTACTCAGGACAAATTGCAAAACAACTTTTGGGGTCCAATTTCTCCTGTTACCCTTAGAAAAATAAAAAATTGGGGGCAAAAATATCATTTTTGTGGAAAAAAATGATTTTTTTATTTTCACGCCCAAGCGTTATAAACTTCTGTGAAGCACTTGGGGGTTCAAAGTGCTCACCACACATCTAGATAAGTTCCGTGGGGGGTCTAGTTTCCAAAACGGGGTCACTTGTGGGGAGTTTCAATAGTTTAGGTACATCAGGGGCTCTCCAAACACACATGACACCCTGTGAGAATCATGTGGGAATAGTGGATGAGGGCATGTATATCTCACCCAGATACCTTTCCTATGTGGCCTAGTCTGGTCAGTATCGCACCTGGTTACTAATGAATAATGGGAGGCGGTTATACGAGGGGCGATCCAAAAGTAATGATAATCGGTTATTTCTATTGGACACAGAAATTAAAATAAAATGTTTTCTTCTCTCTTAGGTACCCACTAGTCCAGGAAAAAAAAATCACTTAAATAGGCCACGATTCCCAGGAGATACATTCATTTGAATATGAACTGCCAAGGAGTGAACATCAAAATGGAAAAAAACGAGCTCAGAGCTGTCATCAAATACCTCTGCTTGAAAAAAATGTCTACCAAAGACATACACAGCGACTTGGTGGAAACATTGGGGGACTCTTCTCCTACATATTCCACAGTTGCACGCTGGGCCAAGGAATTTAAGCTGGGAAGAACATCGACGGAAGATGAACATCGCGAAGGACGCCCATCCACGTCCCTCCAATGAAGAAAACGTGAAAAAAGTTGAAGAAGTTGTGTTGGCAGATCGAAGAGTGACTATCAGGCATGTAGCTGAGGTCACAGGGATCTCATATGGCAGTATTCAAAGAATCCTTGCAAAAGAATTGCATATGAGAAAGGTCTCCGCGCGTTGGGTGCCAAAAATGTTAACCGACGAGCAAAAGAAGAAACGAGTTGACATTTCAATAGCAAGTCTCGAAAAGTTCCAAGCAGACAAGGAGAATTTTTTGTCACGTTTTTTGAACAAGGATGAGACCTGGATCCACCACTTTGATCCCGAAACTAAACAACAATCGATGACATGGAAACGAGCCGACGAACCGACGCCGAAGAAATTCAAAGTGTCAAGCTCAGCAGGTTATGGCGTCCGTTTTTTGGGACGCTGAAGGAATTATTATGGTGGACTATTTGGAGAAGGGAGCCACTATTACGGGCTCCTACTACGCAGAACAAATAAGAAGATTACAGGAGGCTATCAAGGAGAAAAGGCGCGGCAAACTGCGGGCTGGAGTGCTGTTTCACCAAGATAACGCACCGGCTCACAAAGCTGCAGTTGCCATGGCTACCATTCAAGAAGCGGCCTTTGAACTGGTGGAACACCCCCCTATTCGCCAGATCTAGCCCCCAGTGACATCTTTCTCTTTCCTCGGCTCAAGGAACACCTCCGGGGCAAGAAATTTGACGACAGTAGCGACGTGATAACCGCTGTTGGGGAGTTTTTTGTGGGTCAAGATCAAGAATTTTTTTCGAAGGGAATTCTAAGTTTAGAAAAGAGATGGACTAAATGTATAGACTTGTTAGGAGACTATGTAGAAAAATAAAAAAAATTTTGGACTATATTCATCGTGTTTATTATTGATTATCATTACTTTTGGATCGCCCCTCGTAAAAGGATGCCAGGTGGTTGTGTGAGTGTCTCAGCCTGGGAATACAGAGAGCCTGTCTGTGTGAGAGATATGTGAGTGAAAGCAGTGCCCACTGCATCTGTGGTTTGGCTGGACGGGATAAACCCACCAGTTGGTAGCTAGGTTGTACTTTGTTTAGTTAGTGCCGGACAGGCAAGGATTTGTTTTGTTTTTTTTCTTTATGCATTGCTTGCACCTTTAATAAACCTGACCCAGTGACCTTTGATCCCAGCAAAGGCGATCCCGGAGTGTTTTATCACATTGTGGTGGAGAACGCGGGCATCACGTGGGAAGCATGAGCATGGAGGACGTGGTGAAAGCGCTGGTACAGTCCACCGCCGTCCAGCAAGAAGCTAATCGGGTGATGATGGCCCAGCTGAAGGAGTTGATGGACATGACAGCTACCGATCGTTCGCTTCTCCAGCAGGTGGCGCAGCGTCTGGCAAGCTTACCTGAGGTTAACCTGGAAGCCGAGTCGAGAGTGATTCACGTGAGTCGGTACTGGCAGAAGATGACGACCGAAGATGACGTTGAGGCATACCTGACCACGTTTGAACGGACGGCGGTGCGAGAAAAATGGCCGAAGGCACGATGGGCCGGCCTGATTGCCCCGTTTCTTTCCGATGAGGCCCAAAAGGTTTATTATGACTTAGAACCTGAAGCCGCACAGGACTTTGACAAACTGAAAGCCGAGATCTAGGCCCGGCTGGGAGTGACGACCGCTGTCCGTGCACAGAGAGTGCATCAATGGACTTATCAGCCGGATAAACCACCGTGGTCACAGATGTTCGACCTGATCCACGTGACGAAGAAGTGGCTACAACCCGAGGTGTTGACAGCACCAGAGATAATCCAGAGAGTCGCCATGGACAAGTACCTGAGAGCTCTACCACCAGCCCTGAGGAAGTGGGTAAGCCATGGAAATCCTACGACGGCAGATCAACTGGTGGATCTGGTTGAACGTTACTCCATGGCGGAAGGACTCCGAGACGACACTACCCCACCTTGTTCTTCATCATCTCCACGTGGAACCGGTAAGACTGTTCCAGGGAGTAGGGGAGAAGGAAAAATCCATAAGACAGTGGGGGAGGAAAACGGGACTGCCCGCACTGCGAGGCCGAGAGTAACGAACTATGGTCTAAGCAAGGGGCCTGTTGGGTGTTTCCGCTGCCAAGAGATGGGACACATTGCTGCAAACTGTCCGGTCACTACTGAACCCATGCAGTGCAACGTCACAGACGCTAAAAACCGCATGTCTATGGTTGCAGGGGTAGTGAGTGTGAATGCTGGTCAGAAGGATGTGGAAAAACACTTGTGTGATTTAACTGTTGATGGAAAAAATGTGGTGGCATTGTTAGACTCGGGAAGTGTGGTGACTCTGGTGAAGGCCAGTCTGGTGTCAGCCCCAACTGGACCATCAGACAAATTTTCTGTAACGTGTGTGCATGGAGACACCTGCTCGTACCTCACCATGGTCATATGCATTACTACTTCCTATGAGTCTGTGCAACATAAAGTGGGACCCATCCCTACGTTATTGCATGATGTTATCTTGGGCCGGGATTTTCCCCACTTCTGGAAATTGTGGGAGAATCAGTTGATACCCCAGGATAATAGTGTGCATGATTCTTCTCCCAGGGCGCGTGTGGGTCCCGAACCCCTGGAAGAGGTCTCCCCGGAAGACTCGGGGGAAGGGTCTGCTGGAAATGACCTGCAGTTCCCGTTTTCAGTCATGGTGGGTGATATGGAGGAGACCGGGGAAGAGGAGGAGGCCGACAGCCGTCCACCTCCCCGTTTGCCGGATTTGGAAGTTCAGAAAGATGACTTCCAAAGCGAGCAAATCAAGGATCCTACCCTTTCTCAGGCTAGTACAAATGTAAAAGTGATACATGGGGTACCCGTAGAACCTGGTTCTAGGCTGGCATATCCTTAAATGGTCCTGGAGAATGATTTACTCTATCAGATAGAGAAAAAGGGGGAAGACACGGTGCAACTATTAGTCGTGCCAAAACCCTACCGGCAGCAGGTGCTGGACCTGGCCCACGGACATGTGATGGGAGGTCACCTGGGAGTCCAGAAAACCACCGAAAGGATATTACACTGTTTTGTTTGGCCAGGCATGCATCACGATATTCGTGTATATTGTGAGTCTTGTCCTGACTGCCAAGCCTCTGCACCTAAGCCCAGGTTCTGTAGCCCTTTGGTACCCCTGCCTATTATTGAGGTCCCGTTTGAGAGGATTGGGATGGATTTAGTTGGGCCCCTTCCACGGTCTGCACGTGGACACCAACATATCTTGGTCATCTTGGATTATGCCACTCGTTACCCGGAGGCCATCCCTTTGCGTAACACGGCCACCAAGACGATTGCCAAGGAACTGGTGCATGTGTTTAGTCGGGTCTGTATACCAAAACAGATACTCACCGACCAGGGGACCCCCTTTATGTCCAGGATAATGAAGGAGCTCTGCCAGTTGTTACAAATCGAACCGTTACGCACATCCGTGTATCACCCTCAAACAGACGGGTTGGTCAAACGGTTCAATAAAACTCTGAAGCAGATGCTGAGAAAGGTGATAGACAAGGATGGGAAGAACTGGGACTATTTACTTCCATATTTGCTTTTTGCTATCAGGGAAGTACCCCAGTCTTCCACGGGATTCTCACCTTTCGAGTTATTGTACGCCCGACGTCCTCGCGGACTGTTAGACGTTGCAAAAGAAACCTGGGAGGGTCAGGTCACTCCGTTTAAAACGGTGATAGATCACGTATCCCAAATGCAGGACCGGATTGCGGCTGTTATGCCTATCGTCAAAGAACACATGATGCAGGCTCAAGGAGCCCAAAAAAGAATCTATGATAGGGGTGCCAAGATCCGTACGTTTGCACCCGGGGATAGGGTGTTGATCCTGGTTCCCACGGTGGACAGTAAGTTCCTAGCAAAGTGGCAGGGCCCCTTTGAGATAAAGGAAAGAGTTGGTGAAGTAAACTACAAAGTATACCAGGCAGGTAAACGGAAACCTGAACAGGTTTGTCATGTAAATCTGATAAAACCCTGGAAAGATCGGTCTGCCTTGTCAGCGGAGCTGGCCCGTCCCGTCTGCTCGCATACCGTACCGGAGGTACGGGTTGCAGAGACTCTCTCGGAGCGGCAAAAGACTGAGGTCAGGCAGTTTCTACTTCACAACCCAAAGTTTTTCTCAGAAAAACCAAGGCAGACTACGCTAATGAAACATGACATCATAACAGAACCTGGTCACAGTTCACGTGAAACCCTACAGAATTCCGGAAGCGCACCGTGAAGCCGTTTCCCGAGAAGTGAAGGCAATGTTAGAGTTAGGTGTCATTGAGGAATCGCACAGTGCTTGGTCCAGTCCGATTGTGTTAATTCCTAAACCGGACGGCACCATCCGGTTCTGCAATGACTTCAGGAAACTGAATGCAGTCTCAAAATTTGATGCCTACCCTATGCCCCGGGTCGACGAGTTAATAGATCGGTTAGGAAAAGCCCAGTATATTACGACCCTAGATCTAACAAAGGGGTATTGGCAGATCCCTCTGGCGGAGGCTGCCAGAGAAAAGACGGCATTTGCTGCGTCAGAAGGTTTATTTCAGTATGTGTATATGCCGTTTGGACTGCACTGGGCACCGGCGACCTTCCAGAGACTAATGGATCGAGTCCTGAGGCCACATAGGCAGTACGCTTCGGCCTATTTGGATGACATTGTCATTTACAGCTTGGACTGGGAGACTCATCTCCAGAAAGTACAAGCTGTGATTAACGACCTGCGGGAGGCAGGTCTAACTGCGAACCCCAAGAAATGTCATATCGGGCTAGAAGAAGCCCAGTATTTGGGGTATGTAATTGGGAGGGGTATTGTTAAACCCCAGCTCGATAAGATTGAGGCGGTTCAGGACTGGCCGCAACCTGTCAACAAGAAGCAGGTGCAAGCCTTCCTGGGGATCGCCGGCTATTATCGCCGGTTCATACCCAATTTTGCAGCCATCGCTACCCCCCTGACGGATCTTACAAAAGGAAAAGACTCCATCATGATTAAATGAAGTTTAGCAGCTGAAGAAGCCTTCCATAGCCTAAAACGGGCACTTTGCTCTCAACCCGTACTGGTGACTCTGGACTTCTGCAGCGAGTTTGTGGTACAAACTGATGCCTCTGATACCGGTATCGGGGCCGTACTCTCACAAGTGAGGGACAGAGTGGAACACCCAGTCCTCTATCTCAGCAGGAAGCTGAATAAACATGAGCAAAGGTATGCAGTTGTAGAAAAAGAGTGCCTAGCCATTAAGTGGGCTCTAGAGGCCCTCAAATATTACCTGGTGGGCCGAAAGTTCAGGCTGATCACTGACCATGCTCCTCTCAAGTGGATGCACATGCACAAGGAACGGAATAGCCGGGTGACCCGGTGGTTCCTTGCCCTGCAGGCCTACACTTTTACGGTGGAGCACCACCCAGGGGCACAGATGGGGAATGCAGATGCCCTGTCCTGAGTGCACTGTTTGGCGGGTGTCATTGCTCGGCCGGAGTGGTCTGAGCAGAGGGGGGGGGATATGTGAGACTCATGTGGGAATAGTGGATGAGGGCAGGTATATCTCGCCCAGATACCTTTCCTATGTGGCCTAGACTGGTCAGTATCGCACCTGGTTACTAATGAATAATGGGAGGCGGTTATAAAAGGATGCCAGGTGGTTGTGTGAGTGTCTCAGCCTGGGAACACAGAGAGCCTGTCTGTGTGAGAGACGCACGTGAGTGAAAGCAGTGCCCACTGCATCTGTGGTTTGGCTGGATGGGAGAAGCCCGCCAGTTGGTAACTAGGTTGTACTTTGTTTAGTTAGTGCTGGACAGGCAAGGATTTGTTTTGTTTTTTTCTTTATGCATTGCTTGCACCTTTTAATAAACCTGACCCAGTGTCAGTTATACCCGGACCCCGGCTGTGCGCTTGAGTTTCATGCTGAACGCACGTGACCTTTGACCCCAGCAAAGGCGATCCTGGAGTGTTTTATCACACACCCGCAGACCAATCCATCAAAGTCTGCATTACAAAACGTCACTACTGAGCCCCGACGTGTGCCCATACAGTCGTTTTCTCCCACATATGAGGTATCAGCGTACTCAGGACAAATTGGACAACAACTTTTGGGGTCCAATTTCTCCTTGTACCCTTGGGAAAATAAAAAAATTGGTGACTAAAAGATCATGTTTGTGGAAAAAATACGATTTTTTTTATTTTCATGCCTGGGCGTTATAAACTTCTGTGAAGCACTGGGAGGTTCAAAGTGCTCACCACACATCTAGATAAGTTCCTTGGGGGATCTAGTTTCCAAAATGGTGTCATTTGTGGGGGGTTTCTACTGTTTTGGTACATCAGGGGTTTTCCAATCGCGACGATGTCCGATCTCAATTCCAGCCAAAAACGTCAAATGGCGCTGCTTCCCTTCCGAGCTCTGCCATGCGCCCAAATAGTGGTTTACCCCCACATGTGGGGTATCAGCACACTCAGGACAAATTGCACAATATCTTTTAGGGTCCTGTTACCCTTGGAAAAATAAGAATTGAGGGTGAAAAGATCATTTTTGTGGAAAAAATGATTTTTTAATTGTACCACTGTACGTTATAAACTTCTGTGAAGCCCTTGTGGGTTCAAAGTTCTCACCACATATCTAGATAAGTTCCTCGGGGGGTCTAGTTTCCAAAATGGGGTCATTTGTGGGGGGTTTCCACTGTTTAGGTACATCAGGGGCTCTCCAAACGCGACATGGCATCCGATCTGAATTCCAGCCAATTTTGCATTGAAAAAGTCAAATGGCGCTCCTTTCCTTCTGAGGTCTGCCATGCGCCGAAACAGTGGTTCCCCCCCACATATCAGGTATCAGCATACTCAGGACAAATTGCACAATAACTTTTGCAGTCCAATTTCTCCTGTTATATTGGTAAAATAAAAAAAAATTGAACCTGAAGTAATTTTTTTGTGAAAAAAAGTTAAATGTTCATTTTTTTTTTAAATATTCAAAAAATTCATGTGACGCACCTGAAGGGTTAATAAACTTCTTGAATGTGGTTTTGAGCACCTTAAGGGGTGCAATTTTTAGAATGTTGTCACTTTTGGGTATTTTCTATCATATAGACCCCTCAAAGTGGCTTCAAATGTGATGTGGTCCGTAAAAATAAAATGGTGTTGCAAAAATGAGAAATCGCTGGTCAACTTTTAACCCTTATAACTTCCTAACAAAAAAAAATTTTGGTTCCAAAATTGTGCTGATGTCAAGTAAACATGTGGGAAATGTTATTTATTAAGTTGTTTGTGTGCCGTATCTCTGTGATTTAAGGGCATAGAAATTCAAATTTGGAAAATTGCGAAATTTTCGCCAAATTTCCGTTTTTTTCACAAATAAACGCAAGTTATATGAATGAAATTTTACCACTAACATGAAGTACAATATGTCACGAGAAAACAATGTCAGAATCACCAGGATCCATGGAAGTGTTTCAGAGTTTTAACCTCATAAAGGGACAGTGATCAGAATTGTAAAAATTGGCCCGGTCATGAACGTGCAAACCACCCTTGGGGCTTAAGGGGTTAAAGGGGTTGTCCGGGCTTTTCACATAATCTCAGTGCATATCTGAGCTGCAGAATGTTGACAATAAGTAATTTACCTTCTGTGGCCAGTCTGCACGGTTACCAAGATATGATCTCTTGCTTGTAAGAAAAACATCCGGGGGGTGTGTGTTCTGGCATTGAAATGAGAACTGGTCATTTCCTCCTCACTAGTTTCACTTTCCATAGATCACTGTTCAGCGTGTGTCTGGGAGAGGAGCAGCTGGGTGGTCTGCTCTCTGCACTGAGCCTGCTAGAGGGGGAGGATTTGTTACTGTGAGAGGAGGGCTTCTTCATGTGGTCGGGGAGGGCCTGTAGCTATGGAGGGTGGGGTTGTTGCTATAGATGGCATGTTTTTAGTAGAGTAGGAGGAAACGACCAGTTCTCATTTCAATGCCAGAACACACCCCCCCGGACGTTTTTCTTACAAGCAAGAGCTGATATCTAGCAAACCCTGCAAACTGGCCACAAAAGGTAAATTACTTATTGTCAGCATTCTGCAGCCCAGATATGCACTGAGATTATGTGAAAAGCCCGGACAACCCCTTTAAACTTCACAGCACGTAGTGTGCTGGAGGAAAAATATTCAGGGTTTTACATCACTGACGTCATTAAGCGTAGTGACACATATCTATCCTCCAGTACTTTACCAGTGACTTTGTCACAAGATGCACACAGTGGGCAAATTTACGAGACCTGTCCAATTTTTATGCAGTGTAAGCATAGACTATACAGTTGATCAATCACAGGCTGCAGCAGTGACCTACCTCAGCTGAGTGAACATTTCCAGGGTATGAAGGACTAGGCACCAGAACAGGACCTGCATGAGCTCATTGATTCTTTTCTTACTTTTATCAGCTCCGATATGTTTTATCTAAAGGGTTATACCCAAATAAAACAAGTTATTTTCTATTCATACGATAGTGCGTAACTTGCTGAGTGCTGGGGGTTCAACTAGTACCATCAATGATCTCTAGAATAAGGCTCTGCAGCCTCATACTGAATGGAGCAGAGATGTGCATTATCTGTCTCTGCTCCATTTATTGTCTATGGGATTTCCAAATACAGTGCTCAGCTACTTCTGGCAGTGCCATAGACAGAATGGAACAGAGGTTGAACATGGATAAGTAACAACACTTTAATACATTTTAACAACTTGGTGAAGTAGTCTTTTGAAATCTAATGATGAGCACATTAATGTATCAGTGTCAAAATACAAATTCACTTTATTTGTACATATTTTACAGTGTTTGACAAATAACATTTTATTCATAAAAATGCATTTTTTTTTCAGTAAACCCAAAGCATAATAAAATGTACAGTATTCCTAAGTAGATGCCTGGTAGTATACATATCATTAAGTATGGTCCTTCTATGATCAGGTGCAAGTTAATGTTACCCATTATTTTCCATTTGACTAATTTAAGTAATTTCAATTTACATAGCAGATTGCAAAATAATAGTGAAGATTGCTATGGCATAGCTCTCAGCTCATTTTTGTCATCACTTGTAAAATAGATTTTATGTACACCTTTGTGGATTGTCCACTTCATCTGTATTTTAACAAATGCATAGGAAATGTGTTTGTTACATCCAGGCCCTCTGTTTCCATATTGGTCACAGTGCAGCACCTCACCTTTGCTAAGTGTCGTAGGTAAGTAACGTGTAACGTGGCAGTCTTGTTTAATTCCTGGGACTTCTGATGCTGCTCAGTCGGGGAGCTATGGGACTAATACCTGGCTTGTTGTGATTTACTCCTTTCTGTAAGTCATGGGTGGGACTGTCTTCTATTTAAACTTCTGAACCTTTGACTCCCAGTGTCAGTTAATAGAGCTCTTTCTCTTGTTCACATCTTAGTGCTATTTCTGCTGTTGTGCTTTTTTGATCGACCCATTTTTTTTACCTTAGCTTATTTGACCACCTGCTTACTTTCCAATGTGTCCTCAACTAAACTTCTTACTGCCAGCTTTCTCTACTGTAGAAGCTGACTCTGTGGCTCCAACCTAGGGTTCCCTGTGTAAATCCAGAGCCATGGAAAGATAAAGACCAGGATAACCCCTGTGATCTCATAGACTGAGTGCCTTGTGCTAAGCCTTTCTGTTAAAGCCCTATTAACAGTTGCCAGAATTCTTTGAACAGTGTCCCCGACACACGGTTTAAACGCTCATAAATGGTTAACCATTAATAAATTTATCATTATATGTTAAAGAACGCACCTCAGCCACTATAATCATAGGTCAAAGCAATGCTATTTTGCATATAAATGAAATTAATTACAAGTGAGATAGCAAAACAAGACTAGTACTTGGGTATTCTAGATACAAGTATGCTGAGCAGCAGTACTCAATATCAAGCAGCAGCCACAAGAAGCAAATATAATATTGAGTGTTTAAAAACTTGTGAGAACAAATATAGTATTCTGCTCTGGGCTGTGCAATGTAAAAATAGGTTTTATGGTAGCTGGAAAAGGTTAAAAGGTGAAAACATTATTAAATTAATATGTCGGGCTTGTCCAGCTTAGAAAAAATATCTTAGAGGTGATCCTAATAACATGTATAGATATGTTTAATACTAAGAACTGGCAAAGGATTTGACCTCTCCAAGAACTGTACAAAAGACCAAAGAATATTTACACGTAGGCGAAAACCTTTTTCGTTATCAAAATGAAAAAGGGTTCTTTACAGTTCGAATTGTCAAGCTATTAAATACCCCTCACAAAGTGGTAGTAATGCTAGATTATTAGCATTTAATAAAGATCTACATTTTTATCTAATGATAATTAATTTAGTAGTGAATTGAAAAGGTTGAAATTGATGGACTTGCCTTGCAATCTAAGTGGCAGAGTAACGTTCATGGTAACTTGTGTTGTTGAGATGGGCATTCTGTTGGGTATGTCATACTGTAGATCTACTCAATTTTAATTTTTTAGCAAACTATTCTTTTAAGAAAGTTCTTATACATAAAATATATTTTTTTAAAGTTCATCTTTTTTGTATACTGTTCTTTAACTCTTCAACACCATTTGTCCAGCATTGTCCAGTCATAAATATACTATTAAAATGAAGGACAGATTCAAGACTGAACAAAAATCTCTGGTGACTGTTCACTATACCATTGTACTTTAATACCATGAGTGATGGTTATTTGAAATCATTTAATGATAAGTCCCTCAGCCAGTTGGGCATTCACCAAATTATTCATTTGGAGGAGGCTCTCCTTCTTTTGGTGCCTCTGTTTCTACAGTTCCGACAACTTCAGGTGCAGGCTTTAACATTTCTTCTATTTGGGTCACCCTCTTTTTAAGTTTCTGTTGTGCAGAGTCATATTCTGCCAATAGTCTTGCAAATTTTGTTTGCAGATTGTCAACTAAACCTTCCATGTGAGCAACTTTCTCTTCAATGTCTTTGGGATCTGCTCCTGCACTAGCAATGTCCATGTCTAGTAGACCATCTTTCATTAGAATTTGTCTTCCCTTTTCCTCAAGCATGGCCTTAGCATCCGGATATTCAGTGAGAGCTTCCATTAAGTCATCTTTGGATAAGCAAAAAAGATCAGAATATCCAATACTCTTAATGTTTGCTGTTCTTCTATTACCAGCTTTACTGCCCTTGATGTTTAGAATACTGATCTCTCCAAAATAGCTGCCATCGCTCAACACTACGAATTGTGTAATTCCATCATCTGCCACGACAGCAAGTTTACCTTCTTTGATGATATACATTTCTCGTCCAATGTCTCCTTTCCTACATATGTAATCCCCAGGACTGTAAACCTGAGGTTGTAGCTTTAATACAAGTTCAATCAAGAGTCCAGCTTCGCAATCTGCAAAGATTTGGACTTTCTTTAGCGTGTCTAGATGGACATTGATGGCAATTTCTGCTCTTAACTTGTCGGGAAGGTACTTCAACACTTCTCTTTCATCAACGGCTTTCTTGTTTGTCCACAAATAATCAAACCACTTAATCACTCGTTTTTCTAAGTCTTTGCTGACTTTACGGAAGTGCATATACTGTTTAATCGCATCTATCCTACTCTGGAACTCTGCTCTGGCAGCATTCATGTTTGAAATCATGGATCCGACATTACCGACGATGGTAGCGAAAATCAATACTCCTACTAAGAAATCGGCAACAACAAACCAAAACTCAGAATCTTGCATGGGAGGAGGAGTTTCCCCAATAGTAGTTAGAGTCAGGGTTGACCAGTAAAGACTATATACATATTTTCTAGCTAAACGGCCATATTCGGGGTGTGAAGTGTTAGGGTAAACCCATGTATCTTGTCCAAATCCTATAGCTTTAGAGATGGAATAATAGACACAAGCATTCCAGTGAATGATGATGACGATATACATGATGAGGTTAGAAATCCTGAAGATGTTGGGGTAGTTGGTCCTTGTTTCAGTTCGTTGGAAAAACTCAAACATGCGAGCAACTCGTAGCAATTTATTAAGTCTGAGCTCTGGATAGTTTAGTCCAAATTTAAAATACAGTATATCTGTCGGTATAATAGACATCACATCCAGCTTAAACTGTAAAGTCTTTTTATACTTGTCCCTAAGTTTTCCTTCATCGCTGACCAGAAGGCCTTGTTCCAAATAGCCTTGAATGAGAAGAAATGGTGTTAATAAAGTAGAACGTCTAAGATGAACATAAATAAACATCTGTGTGCTGTCCATATACAATATCCAAGAAGTATCATTTCTCCTTGCGGAGAATAACATGCTAAGCATGTCAAGATGAGGAGACTTAAAACCGCAATGCTCCTCTGGGAAATATGCTAATTATGCAAATTGTCTCTTCAGAGAGTAAGAGGACTAGAACTCTAGTGCCACCTATTGGAAGTAGCAATCCTAAAAGTCAATGTCGACCCTTTAACGAGCCTTGTTACATGACTTGGGATAAAAGCCAAGCCAGAATCTCAATTTGCAGACACTGTGTTTCGGGGTACTGCCCCTCGTCAGTGCAAACTTTGTATACCATAGGGGGCTGCTGTATACCATGGGGGTACTGTATACCATGAGGGGGTGCTGTATACCATGCAGTGCTGTGTACCTTGGGGGGTGCTGTGCTGTATACCATGGGGGGTGCTGTGCTGTATACCATGCGGTGTTGTATACCATGGGGGGTGCTGTGCTGTATACCATAGGGGGCTGTATGCCATGCGGTGCTGTATAACATGGGGGTGCTGTGCTGTATACTATGGAGGCTATATACCATGCGATGCTGTATACCATGGGGGTGCTGGGCTGTATACCATGGGGATGCTGTGCTGAATACCATGGGGGGCTGTATACCATGCGATGCTGTATACCATGGAGGATGCTGTGCTGTATACCACGGAGGAGTGCTGTGTTGTATACCATGCGGTGCTGTGCCGTATACCATGTGATGCTGTGCTATATAACATGTGGTGCTGTGCTATATACTATGCGGCTGCGTTATATACCATGCGATGCTGTATACCATGGGGGGTGCTGTGCTGTATACCATGGGGGGTGCTGTGTTGTATGCCGTGGGGGGTGCTATGCTGTATACCATGGGGGGATGTACACCCCATACGGTGCTGTGCTGTATACCATGTGATGCTGTGCGATGCTGTGCTATATGCCGTGTGATGCTATGCTATATACCATGTGGTGCTGTGCTATATACCATGTGGTGCTGTGCTATATACTATGCGGTTGTGTTATATACCATGGAGTGCACATTATATTCTATGGGGGAGGCTGTGTTATATAATATGGGGGGCGACATTATATTCTATGGTGTAGCAAGTCAGACACCTGCTCTCTGCTCCTTTCATTCTCTATGTGGGGTGGAGTTATGGGAGTGGTGGGACTGTGGACAATTTAAGGGATGGAGCCTGTGCTGGTCTCAAGAGAACTTATCTGTGTTGTCCTCTTCTAAGCTCCAACTGGATATTTATTGCGATTTCTTTTTGGAGAATCAGTCCTTATCCTACTTTCAGTACCCACTGCCCATTACTTCTATATACAGGGTGGGCCATTTATATGGATACACCTAAATAAAATGGGAATGGTTGGTGATATCAACTTCCTGTTTTTGGCACATTAGTATATGGGGGAGGGGGAAACTTTTCAAGATGGGTGGTGACCATGGCAGCTATTTTGAAGTTGGCCATTTTGGTTCCAACTTTATTTTTTCCAATGGGAAGAGGGTCATGTGACACATCAAACTTATTGAGAATTTCACAAGAAAAACAATAGTGTGCTTGGTTTTAACGTAACTTTATTCTTTCATGAGTTATTTTCAAGTCTCTTTGTTTACAGCCATTGACATGTCGCAGAGGTTAACACGTGAGGAGCAGATAGAAATTGTGTTGATGTCTGGTGAACGCAGTACCCGGGTCATTGCAACTGATTCCCATGCAAGACACTCTATGCAAGAAAACTGTCACCATTCCCATTTTATTTAGGTGTATCCATATAAATGGCCCACCCAAAAAAGTTTGCCTCATCACTGAACATAATGTTCTGTGTAAACTGACGGTCCTGTTCCAATTTTTGTTTTGCCTATTCTGCAAACTCAGCATGCCGATCTGGGTCACCAACCATTCACATTTTATTTAGGTGTATCGATATAAATGGCCCATCCTGTAGTGTCACTAGCCTCTTCAACTCTGGGTTAATATGACACTGTTTTTCTCTCATCCCTTACCCTTGCCCATTTTCTATTTGTTTTAATTGTTGTTTTTTGTCTACTCAATAAAATGACTTGTTTTAATACATAGCATGGACTCAGATTTCTCCTTATACGTAAAATGGACATAAGCAGTATATGGACGTAAAAAACAGACACATGGGTGACATACGGATTGCATACGCATGACAATAGTGATGAAAACCTACCCCACACAATCTTTTAGACCTTGGTTGAAATCACTATTTTATCAAGAAACATGAGCCTTTTTGGTAGATGTCGTGTTCCATATTCTGATATGTCACCTCTGAGACTAAATCATTAAGTCTTATTAAACTTAAATGGGTTATCCAGGACTTTGTTTATTTATTTTTTTTTCTTCAAATGGTACTAAGAACTTACGGGCAGGTAGTTGCTAGCTACTTCCCTGTTCTGCTCGACAATGATTTCTTCTGGCTCAGACCGATCATGGGCTGCTCCTGCAGTCAATTATCCTGCTTCTTGTGACTTCATGTAATAAAATTTTGATATTTTTTGTTTTGTGACTCAAGCTTACTAGGAGGGTGTATCCATCCACAGAATCAAATTTACTATAATCTAGGCCGGAAAGTGGAGTAAATGATAGAATATGATTTACTCCACCTTGTAACTGGATGACTATACTGATCATGTAGTGAGGCCGTACTGGGCCGCAGGCCATCAAAGGGAGGACGACATGACAGGGTTGAGGGGAACTATAGGAAGGTGACATGTAAAGAAAGGGTTAAATGTTTGAATAATAACAAGGGGACGAGGCTTTGGAGGGGTAGGAGGGGCACAGGAGGGAGGCGGGGGGGACTATAAGAGGGGGTCACCATCTTAGTGGGGCAACCATTTTAGGTACCCCATTACAGTAGGAACAAGCTCAGATCCTACCTTAAATCATGGACGTCGAAGCGATCCTTCAGCAGCTGAGAACGGCTGCGAGCTCCAGGGGCGCAGGATGGCTGCAGGCATCACTACAGGGCCTGTTGCAGGAAGGGGGGACCACTCATCCACAAAGTCAGGGCGACGGGCAACGGCCTCGGAGAGCCAGGCCTCCGGAGCGCCTCAGCCCAGAGGTAACCCCCCGGGTCCGGCGCCGTGTTAGGAGCCCCTCCGGGGACCCTCCAGCTGGTGCCTCGTGCCGCAGGCCTAGGACACGGGGACTGAGAGCTGGGAGGAATCCTGTGTCGAGGCGGGACCTGCAGCAGGGGGAGGTGTTGGCTTCCCCCTCCACACATTCGTCTATGGCCGCTGGGGAACCTGGAGATGGTGCGGCTGGTGCCCAGCAAGGAAAGGGTGCAGCTCGGCAGAATCGTCAGGGAGCACGGGGGCCGGGTTCCACGGTGCCTTCACCCAGGAGCAGGAGGGGAGGATCCGCCCACACAGCAGCTGCGCACGGGGACAGGAGAGCAGAGAGAGCAAGACCACCCAGTGTGCACCAGGCTGCACGGCTGAACGAGGGGACGGCTGCGCTGGGGGAAGGGAGCGCTGAGCCAGCAGGACAATCCAGCGTGCACCAGGCTGCACGGCTGACTGAGAGGACTGCAGCTTTACATGATCAACAACACAGAGCTGCTGGTGAGTGGCAGAGTGCTACACCCGCCCACCATATGGCTGCTGCTGCTACTGCTGCAGTGATTCTGGGAGATAGACAAAGCCTTATGCCTGAGTGGGATGGTGGAGAGGGTGGGGGTGCGGGGTATCAAGGGGGTTTCCAGCATGAAGGGGGGGGTGCTGCAGCTGGGAGGGGGGTGGTGGGTCCCATGGCCCATGGACAGCATACTAATTGCCCAGCACTGTCAGGAAGACAGGATGGGTCAAGTCAGCGTCTGACGCCCACGATGGACGCAGCGGTCACACCTGGCCGGCTGCATGGAGCTCCGCCGGAAGCTATTGCCATGGGCAGAAGATCGTCAGGCGTGGACCAAGGACATCAGGACCCCGGATCGACGGCCGCTGGGAACACAGCACCCAGGCAGCTAGGTGAGAGGAACTCCGTTAATTACTTGCAGCCGTCATTAGCCTCTGATGTGAATGCGCGTGGGGAGTTGTCTGCGGGGGGAGCTAGTGCCGGCATGGGGTTGTTTGTTTCAAGGTCTGAGAGAATTGGTTAGATCATGGGATGCGGGGAGAGGTCTGGGGGAGCCGTCGCCGCTGTCAGCTTGGCTAGGGCCAACGAGGGATAGGGAGTTACTGGAGAGCAGAGTTTCTACGGGTCCATTATCAGGGAGTAACGGGCCGCCGGGTTCATTAGGGCCAATACCAGGCGCTGAGGTGCGGGAGGTACTGGTGGGGGTCGAGTCAGTGGGAAGAGGGGCGATAGGCGAGGGGGGTGAGAAGGAAAAAGATGACGCTGTGCGCTTAGATGACGCTGCGAAAGGGGAGGTATACGTTTGTTTCGAAGGGCCTTTAGGGGCGCACTTGAAGCAGGAGGTTATGGAAAGGATTTGGAAGGGGGAGTACGTGGAAATTTTTTCGTTGCTCCCATTGGATCGCTTTAACTTGGACAGGGTTCGGAGGGATGATTCTAAAAAAGAGGATGAGGAAAAGAGGAGGTTTCGGCTCATCCCCCGAACATTCTCAAATTGGTTGCAGGCATTTGCTATACTAGCTAGTGTAATTGGGGAGAAGTCACCGGAAAATTGTTCATCCCTTTTTTGTTACATGGATGCCATTGGGGAGGCTTACAGAGTGTATGGGGGTCAAGGTTGGCTTAGGTATGATGAACAATTCCGCCAGCGGAAGGCAGTTAGACCTAGTATCCGCTGGGACCACAAGGATATAGCACTATGGATGAGAGTAACGGCTCCAGTCAAATCAGGACAGGGAACACAGCTTTTTTCTGGGGGCATCGGGGGTTCGGGGCAGTCAGGGCACTCTGTGGCATTGCCAAAGGGACTGTGCTTCTCCTTTAACGACGGCGTTTGTAAATTCGGGACAAAATGTAAGTTCAAACATGAGTGTTCTTCATGTGGAGGCAGCCACGGGGCGGCAAAGTGCTTTAGGGGTGGGAAACAAAGAGGGTCTGACGGATTTGAAAAAAGAGGTGACTCCAGTGCGCCTGTCAGAGACGGTGCAGTATCTAAATGAGTACCCGGATAAAGAGGCAGCGGTTTTGTTACGTGATGGTTTTTGGGACGGGTTTCGGATCCCCTTTGTTGATGTTGAGGTGAAGTTGTCAGCCAAGAATTTGAAGTCGGCCAGAGAATTCCCTGAAGTGGTCACAGAAAAGTTGAATAAAGAGGTAGCCTTGGGGAGGATGGCCGGGCCATTTGGATCCCCGCCAGCGGTTAACTTGAGAGTTTCACCATTGGGGGTAGTGCCAAAAAAGTTCAGGTTGATACATCATCTCTTATTCCCAAAGGGTTTGTCAGTTAATGATGGGATCGACCCGCTGATGTGTTCGGTTTCATACACATCATTTGATTTGGCGTTGAATTGGGTCAGGGAATGCGGCCAGGGAGCCCAGTTGGCAAAGACGGACATTGAAGCGGCTTTTCGCTTGCTTCCGGTTCACCCGGACAGCATGCACTTGTTGGGGTGTTTTTGGAACGGGGGGTTTTATGTTGATCGTTGTTTGCCGATGGGGTGTTCGTTGTCATGTGCGTATTTTGAAATGTTTAGCACATTTTTGGAATGGGTGGTTAAGGAAGTGTCCGGCCTTGGCTCCTGTATTCATTACTTGGACGACTTTTTGTTTATGGGTTCGGCGCAGTCGAATGCGTGTTCTGTTTTGCTTCACACAATGGAGAGCGTGGCAAAAAAATTTGGAGTCCCATTGGCAACGGAAAAAACCGTAGGCCCAGTCACATCACTGAGTTTCTTGGGTATCGAGATTGATTCCGTTGCTATGGAATGTAGGATCCCAGAGGATAAGGTTTTGGATATGAGGGCTGCGGTAAACCGGATGTGTGGTTTGAAGAAGGCAACGTTGAGAGAGGTTCAATCGCTGCTTGGCAAGCTTAACTTTGCTTGTCGGATTATGCCAATGGGGAGAGCCTTTTGCAGGAGGCTTTCTTTGGCTACGGTTGGGATTACATCGCCGTCGCATTTTATACGGCTGAGAAGGGAGTTAAAAGCTGACCTCAGAGTTTGGGCGCTTTTTTTGGAATCTTACAACGGGAAGTCGATTTGGATGGAACCAGTGGTGTCGGCTGACTCACTGGGTATGCTAATTTCAACCGGTAATCAAGGTTTTTGCTTATTTTTCTGCGGTATGTGGTTGGTGGAACGATGGCCAACGGAGTTGATGGCCAATCAGGTCGTGTGTGAGATCTTCACGGTGGTGGTGGCTCTATCATTATGGGGAAAGTTGGTATGCAACAAAAAAATTTGTTTCCATTGCGAGTCGTTGGGAGCGGTAAAGACCATAAATTCATTGTCATCCCCCGATCAGATCATTGTCAAGATTTTGCAGCACTTGGTGTGGGTGGGTTTGAGTTGCAACCTCTGGGTTGTGGCCGAGTCCCAACCTACAGTAAGGTATCCTATTCTTGAAGCTCTTTTTTGTTCGCAGTGGGATCAATTTCGGGAACTGGCGCCTCAAGCGGAATCCGCGGGGTTGGTCTGCCCGGAGGAATTATGGAGCCTTCTGTCAGGGCAGTAAGAGAATTGTTTTACAGGTCGCTGGCAGCGGGAACATGGTCTCATTATTCCAAAACTTGGCGGGTTTGGGAAGATTGGAAGCTAAAGTTAGATGGGGGCTTGGAAGATGAGAGCAAATTACTGTTATTATTGGGTCATAGTTGGGAATCGGGTTGGTCGGTTCCGAAGCTTAATAATTTTTTGTCAGGATTGGCTTTTGGTTTTAAGTTTAGGGGGTTGCGCGACCTAACTAAGTCATTTTTGGTTTTGCAAGCAGTAAAGGGATGGAGGAGAAACTGGAGGGTTTCGGACAGGAGGCGTCCGGTATCTTATGAGGTACTGTTAGTATTAGGCGAGCATCTGAAAGATGTATGTGCCTCGCTGGAGGAGGTTGTCTTGTTTAAATTGGCATTTTCTTTGGCGTTCTTCGGGGCATTTCGGTTGGGGGAATTGGTGAGTCCTTCCCGTTTTAAAAAAGGGGGGCTGCTTAGACAAGATGTGGACGTGTTTGGGGATCGGTTGGAAATAACTCTGCGGTTTTCTAAGACGGATAGGGATGGTAAGGGTTGTAGGGTGGTACTTTGTGAGGTGAGCGGGTCTCCGTTATGCCCTGTGAGTTGCATGAGGATTTTCGGAACAGGAGGGAGATCGTTTACAGACCCGTTGTTGGTTCATGGAAATGGTTCATTCCTGTCTCGCTTTCAATTCGTAACGATATTCAGGCGGTGTTTGGAAAGAGGGGGCTTGCCAGCAAGGGAATACAGTGGTCACTCATTTCGGATTGGGGCGGCTACGGAGGCCGCAAGGAGGGGATTGGGTGAGGACATGGTAAGGAGGATTGGTCGGTGGGAATCGGTGAGGTTTCGTTCATATGTACGACCTAATTTGGTTTAGTGTTTGGCCACAAGGTCTACTTATTGTGGTTATGGTGTTTTGTTTTCTTATTTGTTTCAGAGTCGGGACAGCTGCTCGTGTGGATAATGGGTCACTCTTTTGTATTCTGGGCAGCGTTGAGAGCTGACGTCCGTCCGGATGGGAGGCAGCTTGGTGTGCCAAGGACTTTAGCAATCTTGAGATGGATCGGTAAACGGGGCATGGTGTGGAAGCAGCTATTACCTGAGTTTCATAGGTTCGTTCGCCTAGATCGAGTTCCAGAGGTGCTGCTAATCCATTTAGGGGGTAACGATTTGGGGAAGCGTCCATGCAGGGATCTAATAAGGGATATTGAGTTTGACATGTTGAGGCTGTGGTCCATGTTTCCCAAGCTTTTGGTGGTCTGGTCGGACATCGTCCCCAGGAAGGTGTGGCGCGGGGCGAGATCGGTCCGAGGGGTGAATAAGGCTAGGATAAAGGTTAATCGCACAGTGTCCCATTTTATGGCAAGGAATGGGGCAATAGTGGTGCGCCACATGGATTTGGAATCGGGGAAGGGGATTATTGGAGGAAGGATGGGATTCATCTGAATGCGATGGGATTGGACTTATGGTGTTTGGCAATCCAAGAGGGCATAGAGAAAGGCTTAAATGTGTGGCGGGACACAAATGTTTGAGGGGTCAGAACATTTGCGTTGGTGGCGTGGCGGGAGTGGTCCTCGAGGTTGGTAGTGCCAGGAAACGGCGGTTTGGAGGGGGGGGAATCTGTAAGGTCCTGGACTCCCCCTTGGGCGGATTAATGTGGAGCAGAACATAATGGTCACACTGAGGAATGGAAGCGGAAATAAGCGGTATTTCGGGAGGATATTGTCCGGTTGAATCTATTAGGGTCTCTGAGCTGGTGCTTCACGGCTAGAGGCAGGACTCGTACTGGGGACAAGGTTTATGGGGTCATTGACCTGTGACAGTTACAATTTTAGGGCCTCGAGGACCGCCCCTCCTTTGGGAACATTGTTTTGTAAATGTTTTGTTAAAATGTTAATAAAAGGCTGCTGTGGCCAATTTATCCAATAATGGTGTGCGAGTCATCATTTAATGGGTTCGGCAATCATAAAGCAGATGGGGGATTCTATAGGCATCGCGAATACCCATTGTCAAGTGAGGCCGTACTGGGCCGCAGGCCATCAAAGGGAGGACGACATGACAGGGTTGAGGGGAACTATAGGAAGGTGACATGTAAAGAAAGGGTTAAATGTTTGAATAATAACAAGGGGACGAGGCTTTGGAGGGGTAGGAGGGGCACAGGAGGGAGGCGGGGGGGACTATAAGAGGGGGTCACCATCTTAGTGGGGCAACCATTTTAGGTGCCCCATTACAGTAGGAACAAGCTCCCACCCACCCGCCCGTGTTTGTGGTTATGGTGGAATTGTCTACAGGATCCATAGATATGGGGTGTATAGTGGGCTAAGAATTCTGATTTCCTAACAAATGTTTTGCATTTCTGTGTATTTGTCATGGCAGCTCGGCGTGGCGGGAGTGGTCCTCGAGGTTGGTGGTGCCAGGAAACGGCGGTTTGGAGGAGGGGGGATCTGTAAGGTCCTGGACTCCCCCTTGGGCGGATTAATGTGGAATAGAACATAATGGTCACACTGAGGAATGGAAGCGGAAATACGCGGGTATTTCGGGAGGATATTGTCCGGTTGAGTCTATTAGGGTCTCTGAGCTGGTACTTCACGGCTAGAGGCAGGACTCGTACTGGGGACAAGGTTTATAGGGTCATTGACCTGTGGCAGTTACAATTTTAGGGCCTCGAGGACCGCCCCTCCTTTGGGAACATTGTTTTGTAAATGTTTTGTTAAAATGTTAATAAAAGGCTGCTGTGGCCAATTTATCCAATAAAGGTGTGCGAGTCATCATTTAATGGGTTCGGCAATCATAAAGCAGATGGGGGATTCTATAGGCATCGCGAATACCCATTGTCATGACATTACAGTACCTTTTTTGTGAGGGGGGGATGTTGATGAAGGGGTCACACAGAGAGAGAGAGAGGGAATAGGCAGGAAAGGGGTTAGAAACCATCTTTACTGCAGTTTATGGAGGGCAGAGAACAGAGGGGACCAAACACAGAAGGTTGCACATACAGTATGAGAGGTTAACTTTTAACTCCTCTTCAGCACAGGACAAAATACTGGATCCAAAAGGGGAGAAATAGGTTTCCCTCTTAGGCTAAGTTCACATGTAGCGTAACTCCCGCGGAAGTTACCACGATAATTCCAGAATTCCATTCCGCGGGAAAATCGCATTTTAAATTCCCGCTATTTTCCCGTGGAAAAACTAGGATTTGCAAGCATAATTAGCTTGCAGAATGCTAGCGTTTTCCATCGATCTGTAGCATCACTTGGAGAACTGATTGACAGGTTGGTCACACTTGTCAAGCACAGTGTTTGACTAGTGTGACCAACTTTTTACTATTGAGGCTGCCTATGCAGCATCAGTAGTAAAAAGATCAAATGTTAAAAATAATAATAAAAAAATCGGTTTATATTCACCTTCCAGCGTCCCGCACAGCGTCCCCAGGCCTCCAAGATGCTCCGGCAGGTCCCATTCCCAGTGGGCATTGCGGCAATGACCTTTGATGACATCGCAGTCTCGCGAGACCGCTACAGTATCGCGACACAGCGACGTCAGCAAAGGTCATTATCGCAATGCATTACTGGGAACGGGACCTGCCGCGTGTATCGCTGAAGCCTGGGGATGCTGCGCGGAAGGTGAATACAACCCGTTTTTTTATTTTAATTCTATTTTTTTACAGGGATATGGTACCCACAGCCCGGAGGACAGTTTCCTCTCCTCCGGACCGTGGGTACCATCCTCAAATGTTCTGCTTACTTTTCTCAAGGTGGGCAAAGCCACATGCGGAAAGTAAGCAGAACAATGCATCCCTATGTGGGCGGAATTGCCGCGATTCCGCAAAATAATGAGCATGCTCCGTATTTTACCGCGATGCTATTCCGCCGCGGGAAAATCCGCAGCATTAGTACAGCATTGCGGAATCCCATAGGATTGCATGGGATGCTGTTTTTTTGCGTTTTCGCGGCAAAATCGCACGTTAAAAACCGCTGCTAAAACGTGAAAAAAACGCGACGTGTGAACGCAACCTTACACTCAGAAGGGAAACCAGAGTTCCTGATAACTCTGAAGAACAGAAAATGCAGGGGGCAGAGAAGCTTTTAGTTTTTATGAAGATGCAACAACTGCTTATTTGCTACTCTTCTGACACTTAAAGAGGTTGTCCACTACTTTAGCATTTTTTAACCTTTCCTTCCTTATATAAGACCCGGCACCCCCTGTTCCCGTCAAACAGGTGTTATCGGTGTTGGCGGCGGCCGGAGACACTCATTTGCGGACCTGGCTGTCTTCTCACAGTGGCCACTGCAGGCTACTGCATATCCCCCTCCTATTGATTTGAATAGGATGCGGATGTGTAGTACCAAGCCTCGGCCACTCTCAGAAGACCGCCAGCTCTGCTAATGAGTACTTCCGGCAGTTCGCTTCCGCCAACATCAATAACAGCTTATCGGTGGAGGTGCCGGGTGTCGGACCCCGACCGATCAGACATTGATGACCTATCCTGTGCTAAAGTAGTGGGCAACTTCTTTAAACAGCCTTTCAAGCTGTACTCTGGCTGTTAGGGGTTTATTAGAAGCAGTACCTGTGACCTAGAGACCACAGCTTTGGCACAGTTCACTTCCTGACCGTTCTCTCTTGTGTCACCCAGCTTCCCTGTGAAGGAACAGCTTCTCCTCCTTGCTATTCCTGCACAGCTCCTGCTCAGGTTTCAGCTGTTCCTTTCAATCATGGTGTTCTGCAGCGCTCTTCTTCCTATAATGCTGGCTCCACCAAAGATAAAGAGCACTGCCGGGAGCAGAACTAAAATCAACTGCTTGATTTTGGTACAATCTGACCTCCAGCGACAAATTCATTTGACTAATTGCTTATCCCTATTGCTCAGTGACATTAGTTTGGGGGAGATTAGGGTAATGGTTCTTTTCTCCAACAACAATTTTGGTTACAACCACCAGGTTCTGTCAAACAGTTATACTTACAAACACTGAAAGAAACCCGTTAATTATTATTATTAAATAAACCTTTATAAATGTTAGTGTAGTGTTACGGTGTTAATATATCCTGTCATGTTGCAAGGCTAGTTAAACTGTCAATATTGCCTTTTTGGATTTCTACTTCCAATAGGAGGCACTAGAGTTCCAATCGAAGAGGATATTTGCATATTTAAATACCCAGAGGGGCATTGCATAACCTATAAGTCTCCCTATACCGACTTGGCACCCTCCATAACGAGAAATGTTTCCACTAAGACCACATCAGAAGCCTCTCACCTAGCTTAGTCAAACCAGCTGCTTTTCACTGAAGAGGGGCACACACCCCAAAACACTTGTTTGTAAATGGAGTTTCCGCTTTGGCTTTTTATCCTAAGGCTGGTTTCACATTAGCGTTGAAACAACGCTGCGCGCTGCGTCGGTAAGCCCCGCCCTGATTCGGCTCCCTGCCCGCCCCATCCGGGATCACCGCCTACTATCGCATTTGCACGCATGCGATCTGCGCACCCTATCTTTAGCATAGGGTGCACAGATCATGCGCTGCCAGTGTGAAAGTAGCGTGCTGCACACTTTTGACGGTGCGCCATGCGCGCCGAAATGCAGCATGTTGCATTTCGGCGCGCACGGCGCACCGTCAAAAGTGCGCAGCACGCTACTTTCACACTGGCAGCGCATGATCTGCGCACCCTATGCTAAAGATAGGGTACGCTGATCGCATGCATGCAAATGCGATAGTAGGCGGTGATCCCGGATGGGGCGGGCAGGGAGCCGGATCGGGGCGGGGCTTACCGACGCAGTGCGCAGCGTTGTTTCAACGCTAATGTGAAACCAGCCTTAGTCATATGGCAAGACTCCTAAAAAGTCGATATTGCCTTTTAGTATTACCACCCCCAATAGATGGCACTAAAGTTCTAGTCCTCTCGATTCTTTGAAGACAATATTTGTTAATATACTCACCGATCACCGTTGTGCTCCTCTTCTGAGCTATGTGTTGGCAATTCAGACTCTCTGGATCACATAACGTTCTATATGTGAGCTGGAAGTCTGTTTTACCATGTAAGACTATGGGGCCTTGTTCTGACGCTTCATAGGCTTAGATTGTAAAAGTCAGGTCACACAGAGCGCAGTGTGGCCATGAGAGTCTGAAGAACGATGACGTCACCGAAAAGAGGAGCAGAGCGACACTGGAGAAGACAGCTGTAGATGAGTATATTAACACACGCACACTGCATTACACTAACATTTACACAGGTTTAGGGAGTCAAATAGGGAGTGCTTCTTTAAAGATAATTCAAGATATACAGGGAATTCGTATTTATTTTATATATAATCCATGAACCAGGTGATCGCTATGGGTTTTTATACTGTCTGTGTTTATGGAAATTAATAAACTGTGAACTTTTAAATGTGAACATAATAATCTGCATTGCTAGTGTGGAAATATAGGTAGCAAGTTTACCCATTAACAAAATTGTACTTAAATATACCCCTAATAGGTTCTCCTGATGTTAATTTTACTTCTTTATTTCTAACAATAATCAAAACCAAATTAATATTTAGCACAAGTGTCCTAAATGTTGTCATTTGTAAATTTGGGGTCTTCAAAATTATTTCAGCAAAAAAAAAAAAAAAACTAAAGAAAGGAAATCATGCTTTATTGGTTTCATGCTATTGTCAACATTAATGATTGTCTTCTCATTGTGTCTGTGCTTGCTGGACGGTAGTAAAAATCTAAGGGCCCCATCACACACAGCGAGATGGCTGATTTTGTGATGCATCTTTCCAGCGACATCGCTGTGTGTGACGGGGATCAGCGACCGGCCCCCCTGCCGGGTATCGCTGATCGTGCAGGATCGTCCTGGGCCATTTTTTGATAGTTGGTCTCCCGCTGGCCAGCGCGCATCGCTGCGTGTGGCAGCAAGAGATCAGCGATGCTGGTTTCCAACATAAACATCGGGTAACTAAGAGCCGCACGGTTCTTGGGTACCCGCTGCTTACCCTAGATACCACGCTGGTATCTAGGATAAACAGCTGGTATCCAAGAGCCGTGCGGTTCTTAGATACCCGCTGTTTACATTGGAAACCAGCTTGCTCGCTGGTCCTGATCGCTGGAGGGGCTGTCTAACGATGTCCCAGCGATCCCTTCCATGTCGGATCGTTGGTGGGATCGCTGGGACATTATGTGTAACGGGGCCTTCTTAAGAGCACGTTAGAGCCAGATTTAAACAATTGAAACAAACTTCATTGCAAAGTTCCAAATCCACTGTGAGGTTTCACATTATTTCTGCAAAATAATATGCATGCAGTGAATTCCATGTGGATATTTTAGAATCCCATCCAGATATAATGTATTGCAAATTATGGCAGATCTATGCTGCAGAACCTGCACTAAAAATCTTCAACCACTCTGCCACTTCTGAAGTCACCCTAAGGTCACGTTCACACGTTGAGTATTTAGTCAGTATTTTACATCAGTATTGGTAAGCCAAAACCAGGAGTGGAATAATTTGAGGAAAACTATAATAGAAACACGTCACCACGTCTGTATTTTTCACCCACTCCTGGTTTTGGCTTACAAATGCTGATGTAAAATACTGACCAAATACTGAACGTGTGAAAGCGGCCTTATACTGGCTCCATACATTCGACATTTAGGGTCTGAGTACGGAATGCGATGTCTGGACTGATGGCAGGTCTCTTGTTTAGAACTCAACAGCTTCATATGTGCCTATGAGACTGATGGATTTTGTTCCAGAGACCCATGGCCAATTATTGTACAGAGTATGAATGACTGATGAGTGAAACCAGGCTTACAATTTTTGTATGACTAATTGTATCTTCTATAGATAGGATTAATCAGACAGTATATACAAACAAAAAGAAGCCCAATGTACTGTGTACTGAAAGTCTAGATGTACCAATATTATAACATGAAATGAATAAGTTAGGAAAAGCTCTGCACCAAAATAAAATGCAAATCCTACATACCTAAAATGTGCCAAGAAATAAAAGTGTAAAAAACAAAAATATTCTTTGTTCAAACATAAATTGAACGGACATAGTTAAAAATTAATTGCACAGTGTGAAGAGTCTGCATCAAAACATGCATTGGGGCAGTCACCACACAAGCGGGAAAAGTCTTTATGGCCTGTTTTAACTCCTTAACCTACTTTACATCTTATTGCAAAGACAGACTGTCGTATAATCCATCCATATCGGCCCCTCGCTCCTTTTCTCTCCTATGTATAGCACTCACGCTCTTTTCACATTGTTAAATTGCACAGATCCAGTCAGTCCCACCATTCAACATAAGAGACGCTCTCACAAATCACTTAACCATCTGCTCACTCTTTTTATCCTCCTTCTTCTAGTCGCAGGAGACATTGCTCTCAACCCTGGTCCCCCATGGTATAGAAAGTCAAACCCCCAAACTGCTACACTCAGAAACCCCTCTAATCTTATTAATATTCCCTGCATGCCATCTGTCTCTCTTAATTGTGCCCTTTGGAATTCTCGCTCAGTGTGTAACAAATTTTCCTTCACTCATGACTTTTTCCTTTCTAACTCTCTTAACCTCCTGGCTCTTACTGAAACCTGGATCCAGCAGTCAGACACTACCGCTGCTGCTGCTCTTTCATATGGTGGACTACACTTCTCTCATACCCCAAGATCAGACAATAGAGCAGGTGGAGGCGTTGGTCTGCTCCTATCACCAAAATGTACCTTTCTGGTTATCCCTCAACTACCCTCACTAGTCTTCCTTTCTTTTGAGGTCCATGCCGTCAGACCCTACACCCCCTTCTCCATGCGAATGGCGGTGGTATATCGTCCTCCCAGCCCCTCCCATCAGTTCCTGGATCATTTTGCCACTTGGCTTCCACATTTTCTCTCCTGTGACATCCCTACCCTCATCATGGGAGATTTCAACATCCCCATTGCTCTTCCCCTCTCCCCATCTGCTACTCACTTTTTATCTCTAACCTCCTCGTTTGGCCTTTTGCAGCTTACTAATTCTCCAACGCATGAAGATGGAAACTCCCTCGACTTGGTCTTCTCTCGGCTTTGTGCAGTGGATGATTTTGCAAACTCCCCTCTCCCGCTCTCTGACCACAATCTTACTTCATTCTCTATCGAGAACTGCGAGGCTACTCAGGTCACCCCCACTGTCCATACTTATAGAAACATACAGGCCATTAACACCCAGAAACTTATGAAGAACTTGCAGTCTTCATTGGCCCCTATCTCCTCCCTCTCATGTCCTGATTCTGCATTGAAGCATTACAATGAAACACTTCAAAGTGCCCTGGATGAATTTGCACCCCCTATAAATAGAACACCACAACACAGCCGGCGACAACCCTGGCACACCCTGCAAACACATTTCCTGCAGTGGTACTCCAGGTGTGCCGAACGTCTGTGGAGAAAATCCAGTCTACACAAAGATTTCATCCATTATAAGTTTATGCTTAGAACATACAACACTGCCCTTCACCTCTCCAAACAAACCTATTTTAACACCCTCATCACCTCACTGTCCAATAACCTGAAACGTCTCTTTGACATTTTTCATTCTCTACTCAACCCAAGAGTACAGGCCCCAACCATGGAGCTCTGAGCTGACGATCTGGCCAATTACTTTAAAGAAAAAATTGACCAGATTCGACAGGAAATTATCTCTCAATCACCTCATACCATGCACCGTCCTCCCTCCCCCACTGCATCTAGCTCACTCTCTGATTTTGAACCAGTCACAGAAGAAGTAAGCAGGCTCCTTGCATCTTCTCGCCCAACCACTTGCACCAGTGACTCATTTCCGTCACATCTCCTCCAGTCCCTTTCCCCTGCAGTCACCCCTCACCTAACTAAAATATTTAACCTCTCTCTCTCTTCTGGTATCTCTCCTTCCTCATTTAAGCATGCCATCATACATCCACTACTTAAAAAACCATCCCTCGACCAAAACTGTGCCACTAACTATAGACCTGTCTCTAATCTTCCCTTCATCTCTAAACTCCTGGAACACCTGGTCCACTCCCATCTTATCCGCTATCTCTTTGATAACTCTCTTCTCGACCCTCTCCAATCCGGTTTCCGCTCTTTACACACTACTGAAACTGCCCTCACTAAAGTCTCTAATGATCTACTAACAGCTAAATCAAATGGTCATTACTCCATGCTAATTCTCTTGGATCTCTCTGCAGCATTCGACACTGTGGATCATCAGCTCCTTCTCACTATGCTCCGTTCCATTGGCCTCAAGGACACCATTCTCTCCTGGTTCTCCTCCTATCTCTCTGACCGCTCCTTTACTGTATCTTTTGCCGGTTCCTCCTCCTCTCACCTTCCCCTTACTGTTGGGTTTCCTCAAGGATCGGTTCTAGGCCCCCTCCTCTTCTCCTTGTACACTGCCCCTATTGGTCAAACAATCAGTAGATTTGGTTTCCAGTTCCATCTCTATGCTGATGACACCCAATTATACGCTTCTTCTCCTGACATCACGCCAGCCTTTCTAGAAAACACCGGCGATTGTCTAAACGCTGTGTAACATCATGTCCTCACTATATCTGAAATTGAACCTGTCAAAGACTGAACTCCTTGTGTTTCCTCCCTCTACTAATGTACCTATACCCGACATTGCCATTTCTGTGTGTGGTTCCACTATTACTCCCCAGCAACATGCCCGGTGTCTTGGGGTCATACTTGACTCCGAGCTTTCCTTTGCCCCCCCACATTCGATCACTGGCTCGCTCTTGTCATCTGCACCTCAAAAACATTTCTAGAATTCAACCCTTTCTTACTTTTGACTCTGCAAAAACTCTTACTGTTTCTCTTATTCATTCTCGTCTTGACTATTGTAACTCTTCTAATCGGTCTCCCTCTTACTAAACCCTCCCCTCCCAATCTGTCTTGAATGCTGCAGCCAGGATCATATTCCTCACCAATCGTTACAGCGATGTCTCTACCTTGTGCCAGTCATTACACTGGCTACCCATCCACTCCAGAATTAAGTATAAACTTATTACCCTCACCCACAAAGCCCTCCATGGCTCAGCACCACCCTACATCTCCTCCCTTGTTTCAGTATACCACCCTACCCGTGCCCTCCATTCTGTTGATGACCTGAGGTTAGCATCCTCAATAATCAGAACCTCCCACTCCCGTCTCCAAGACTTTACACATGCTGTGCCAATTCTTTGGAATGCACTTCCCAGGTCAATACGATTAGTCCCCAATCCCCACAATTTTAAGCGTGCCCTGAAAACGCATTTATTCAGACTGGCCTATCGCCTCAACACATTAACCTAATCTATCCCTGTGTGGCACAGCCAAAAGTTTTACCATAACCAGGTTCCCCGCATCATGTTCCCACATGCTTTATGCATCCATTAGCCCTCTGCATCTGCACTGTTACACACTTAACATTATGGCTGGTCCATACAATCAGGGCAACTGTTACCACCCACCTTTCGTGTCTCCCCTTTTTTCCTCAAAGATTGTAAGCTTGCGAGCAGGGCCCTCATTCCTCTTGGTATTTGTTATAATCTATGTGATTATTGATATGCTGTAATGTCTATTGTCTGTACAAATCCCCTCTGAAATGTAAAGTGCTGGGGAATATGTCGGAGCTATAGAAATAAAATTTATTATTATAACACGTGAGATGATCGCATCGCCCTGCACGGACTGGCCGGCACCTCTCCTCACCTGAGCATGACAGCGTGATGTATTTCTGTGCAGCTGCCAAGCAAAGGTCTGCAGAGCAGACAGCCAGTACGAGGATTACGATGCGATCCTCAGGGACTCAGTCTTGCAGCATAGGTGCTATGAGGCATTAGGCTGCCAGCCCTGCTGATGCATTGTCGCTGCGACGGTGGTTAGCGCATGACAACGCTCTTTTAAAACAATAAAAGTTAGGACCCAATGAGAGGTTCGCTGTAACGTGGTAGTGGGCTTCATACAGTCTGATCAGAATGTTGAACTAAGAACCAATAGTTGTTAAGCAGACAGTTGACTATAAAAAAAAAAAAAAGGATTACAAAACAAAAAAAAAACTTCCCATTTCGTGTGCTCAGCAATGACACCCCATGGCAGACCTGAGAGAGATAACAAAAATTTAACAAACATAAAATTGCAACCATTTCACAGAGATGTCCAAGCCGACCACGAAAGTTAACACCTAATCAGGAGATATCTTCTGATTTAAAAAATCAACATGCAGGGTCACTGCAGTGAGGATTAAGTAAAAAGCCAAATGGTGTGTGTTTCCATGACATAATACAGAGTATACTGTAGAGGAATGATTTGCATGGGTGTCATCCACAAAGTAAGCCTCTTATAAGCCCATGCACAATAAAGCACACCTACAATTTGCCAGGACCCATGCTGAAAATAAGAAGACTATTGGGACTTCATACTCTGGAGTGATGGGACTAAGCTAAAAGTTTTTGGAACTGATGGCTTAAAACTGTATGATGTCATAAAGGTGAGGAGTATATAGAAAAATGCATGGTGCCTACTGTGAAACATGGTGGGGCACTGTCTTTATGTGGGGCTACATGAGTGCTGCTTATATCAGAAGCTACATTTCAGTGAAGGTATCATGAATTCACAGAAGTACTGCTCTATATTGAAAGAGAAGATGCTCCCATCACTCTGTGCCCTTGGTAGGTGTATCCTTTTACAACATAGCAATGATTGAAAGCACACATCTAAGGCCACTGTTGAATTTTTTAAGAAAACAGAGTGAAAGTGATTCAGTGGCCAAGTGTCTCCTGATCTGAACCAAATTGACCACCTATGGGAAATTCTGGAGAGACAGGTTGACCATTTTTTGCCATCCAGCATCCAGGCTTTAAAATAAGTCGTTCTTGAAGAATGGAAAGGGATATATGTTCCAATACCTCACTAACTTGTTCAGTTGATTCCCAGAAGACTTGGTGCGGTCCTTAAAAATCATGCAGGTCATACAAAATACTAAATGTAGTAGTTTTTTTATGTGGGTGTGTGCATTTTTCCATCAACTTGAGTAAAAGTGAAGATTTTGTCATGAAAGTTACATTATTAACTTTAATCTACATTTTATGGGTTAAAAAAGTTCTATGAAGCTAAGCCTTGTCAACATGTAAGAAATTGTTCTTGTGTTCAGTGACACTGATTAAAACCTTACTTTTCAAAGTGGGTGTACTCATTTATGCTTAGCACTATATGTTCTGTCTATTTATGTTTGAATAAATTATACTTTTATACTTTTTCCACTTTGAACATCTGGCACATTTTTTTGCATGTAGGATTTGTATAGATTGCTATGTTTACCTGTTCTTGTTCTTACAAACATATCTGCAATATAGATGACATCTGATAGGTAGTCAAGAAAGAACCATAATTCCAGGTAATCCAGCTGGAGTTCATCAAAACAAGCTCTGAAAAATAAAATAAGCTATGAAATGTTAAAAAAAAAATAAACTTGCTGTAGATTTGACAAATAGATAGATAAAAATAAATTGCAAAGGTAAAGTTTGCCATGCAACTGTTCAAAAATTAATGAAAAATAAAAAAAATAACTAAATTCAGTGAATGTTTACAAAACAACAATTAATTCTACTTTGAACACGTTCACACGTTCAGTATTTGGTCAGTGTTTTACATCAGTATTTACACACGTGGTCATAATTGTTGGTAACCCTCATTTAATGACAGAAAATCCCACAATGGTCACAGAAATAACTTGAATCTGACAAAAGTAATAATAAATCAAAAATCTATAAAAATGAACGAATGAAAGTCAGACATTGCTTATCAACCATGCTTCCACAGAAATTTAAAAAAAAAATAAAACTCCTGAAATAGGCCTGGACAGAAATGATGGTACCCCTGCAAATAATGTGACAAAAGGGACATGTTAAATCACGGTGTGTCCACTAATTAGCATCACAGGTGTCTACAATCTTGGAATCAGTGAGTGGCCTGTATAGAGGGCTTCAGATACTCACTCTGCTGTTTGGTGACATGGTGTGTATCACACTCAACATGGACCAGAGGAAGCGAAGGAAAGAGTTGTCTCCGTAGATTAGAAGAAAAATTATATACAAACATGTTAAAGGTAAAAGTTATAAGACCATCTCCAAGCAGCTTGATGTTCCTGTGACGACAGTTGCACATATAATGAAAGACAAGCTGGAGGGCACATCACATAAATATCTCAAATGTGACTGGGATCTACCAAAAGCATGGAAAACCTATAATGGAGATCACCAGAATGGTAATAAAGTGCAAAAATACAAGATTTTATTAGAGTATACAAAAGAATCCAATTTAAAAACATTTAAAATAACGATGCCCAATAGAAAAAGAGGGCACCGCCCCACAGACCTCAGGACAAAATACAGTAGTAATATTGATGGTAATTTGGCACCTTATAGAAGATTACTGGGCAGAAATAAAGGTTCACTCCTTGACAAATGAATATAGTCACAGCACAGATTAAACAATCAATACATTCATACAAAATAATGTCAAAGCAGCCAAAAAAAATCCGCTTATATATTCTAAAGAACACCAGTCGTTTTCTTAATGTAAACTGTATACAATTTGAATAGCCTCTAATATAAGATATGGGGTCTATGTACCAAAAACCCAAACCTCAAATGCATATAACCTGCTCTCATTGAGGCCATTTCTTTACTATAATTATGCCTGACACCAATTGGAGCTTAGTCATGTATTTGTTTTCTTTATTCATCAGCATTTGTTTACAGATGGAAAAATGAAGCATATAAAGAAAAGAACACTGTCCCTACTGTGAAACATGGAGGAGGCGCTGTTATGTTCTGGGGCTGCTTTGCTGCATCTGGCACAGGGTGTCTGGAATCTGTGCAGGGTACAATGAAATCTCAAGATGATCAAGGGATTCTAGAGAGAAATTTGTTGTCCAGTGTCAGAAAGCTTGGTCTCAGTAGCAGGTGATGGATCTTGCAACATGACAATGACCCAAAACACACAGCTAAAAACACCCAAGAATGGCTAAGAGGAAAACATTGAACTATTCTGAAGTGGGTTTCTATGAGCCCTGACGTAAATCCTATTGAGCATCTTTGGAAAGAGCTGAAACATGCCATCTGGAAAAGGCAACCTTCAATCACGAGACTTCTGGAGCAGTTTGCTCTTGAGGAGTGGGAAAAAATACCTGACAAGAGGTGCAGAAATATCATTGACAGTTAAAGGAATCATTTGATTGCAATGATTGCCTCAAAAGGTTGTGCAACAAAATATTAAGTTAAGGGTACATCATTTCAATCCAGGCCTATTTCATGAGGTTTTTTTTTTTAATTCTGTGGAAGCATGGTTGAAAAGCAATGTCTGACTTTCATTTGTTCATTATCATAGATTTTTTTATTTATTTTTTGCCAGATTCAAGTTATTTCTGTCTCCATTGTGGGTTTTTCTGTCATTAAACGAGGGGTACCAGCAATTTTGACCACGTGTGAATATAGCCAAAACCAGGAGTTGAACAGTTAGAGTAAAAGTATACAGTTGTGGCCAAAAGTATTGACACCCCTGCAATTCTGTCAGATAATACTCAGTTTCTTCCTGAAAATGATTGCAAACACAAATTCTTTGGTGGTATTATCTTCATTTAATTTGTCTTAAATGAAAAAACACAAAAGAGAATGAAGCAAAAAGCAAAACATTGATCATTTCACACAAAACTCCAAAAATGGGCCAGACAAAAGTATTGGCACCCTCAGCCTAATACTTGGCTGCACAACCTTTAGCCAAAATAACTGCGACCAACCACTTCCGGTAACCATCAATGAGTTTCTTACAATGCTCTGCTGGAATTTTAGACCATTTTTCTTTGGCAAACTGCTCCAGGTCCCTGATATTTGAAGGGTGCCTTCTCCAAACTGCCATTTTTAGATCTCTCCACAGGTGTTCTATGGGATTCAGGTCTGGACTCATTGCTGGCCACCTTAGAAGTCTCCAGTGCTTTCTCTCAAACCATTTTCTAGTACTTTTTGAAGTGTGTTTTGGGTCATTGTCCTGCTGGAAGACCCATGACCTCTGAGGGAGACCCAGCTTTCTCACACTGGGCCCTACATTATGCTGCAAAATTTGTTGGTAGTCTTCAGACTTCATAATGCCATGCACACGGTCAAGCAGTCCAGTGCCAGAGGCAGCAAAGCAACCCCAAAACATCAGGGAACCTCCGCCATGTTTGACTGTAGGGACCGTGTTCTGTTATGAATGAGTCACCGTAGGAGGCAAAAACAGAAATACTAGCTAAGTCCAGAAAACCAGAGAAGTTGGCAGCTATCGGATTGCAGACCCCTGAACATATCAACAACAACTAGCAGTAGCCGTGGGGGGTTCCTACGGGTCCTAGACCCCTCGATCACAGCCGGAGAACTAAATAGCCTGAAGACAGAAAGGCAAATCTAAACTGCCCCAGAGCAGACCCCAAAGCAATAGGCAGCCCAAACATAATGACGGTGAAGCAAGATGAAAAAACACTGACACAGATAGAAAGATAGGCTGAGCAAATGATGGGGCCCAAGCTAACTAAATAGGACAGGATAGAAAAGCTGCTGTCTGCAATCCGCCAAAACCCTATCAAAACAAGAGCCAACAGACTGATAGGGAAAAAGGCCCTGAAGACGCTAGGCTTCAAAAAGACTATATCAGTACTCAGGTATTTTCTGAAGACAGAGCAAAAAGGAATTCAGCTCACCCCAGTAGGGAATGGAAGAAATCCAGAAAAACAAGGCAAAACAAAACCAAAACACAAATGCAAAAAGCAGAGCAGAAAACTTAGCTTTTGAGGAGCAGGAATCAGACTGGTCTCCTAGAATCCCTCTGAGAAATCACCAGCAAGGCAGAAGGGCGTCGGCTGCCTTATATCCAGTCAGCAATTCCAGTCACCCAGTCATCATCGTCCTGCTCAGGTGCTTGGTAATCAGCCTCACTGCCTTCCTTCACCAGAAGAGGGAGTTCATCAGACCTCAGTGGTGAAGGGGAAAATGAACTCACAACAGTGTTCTTTTCTTTGAATGCCTCTTTTTTTCTCCTGTAAATTCTATGTTGATGCCTTTGCCCAAAAAAGCTCTACTTTTGTCTCATCTGACCAGAGAACATTCTTCTAAAACGTTTTAGGCTTTTTCAAGTAAGTTTTGGCAAACTCCAGCCTGGCTTTTTTATGTCTCGGGGTAAGAAGTGGGGTCTTCCTGGGTCTCCTACCATACAGTCCCTTTTCATTCAGACGCCGACGGATAGTACGGGTTGACACTGTTGTACCCTTGGACTGCAGGGCAGCTTGAACTTGCTTGGATGTTAGTCGAGGTTCTTTATCCAACATTCGCAACATCTTGCGTTGAAATCTCTTGTCAATTTTTCTTTTCCGTCCACATCTAGGGAGGTTAGCCACAGTGCCATGGGCTTTAAACTTCTTGATGACACTGCGCACGGTAGACACAGGAACATTCAGGTCTTTGGAGATGGACTTGTAACCTTGAGATTGCTCATGCTTCCTCACAATTTGGTTTCTCAAGTCCTCAGACAGTTCTTTGGTCTTCTTTCTTTTCTCCATGCTCAATGTGGTACACACAAGGACACAGGACAGAGGATGAGTCAACTTTAATCCATGTCAACTGGCTGCAAATGTGATTTAGTTATTGCCAACACCTGTTAGGTGCCACAGGTAAGTTACAGGTGCTGTTAATTACACAAATTAGAGAAGCATCACATGATTTTTCGAATAGTGCAAATACTTTTGTCCACCCTCTTTTTTATATTTGGTGTGGAATTAGATCCAATTTGGCTTTAGGACAATTCTTTTTGTGTTTTTTCATTTAAGACAAATTAAATGAAGATAATAATAACAAAGAATTTGTGTTTGCAATCATTTTCAGGAAGAAACTGAGTATTATCTGACAGAATTGCAGGGGTGTCAATACTTTTGGCCACAACTGTAATAGAAACATGTCACCACTTCTGCATTTTTCGTCCACTCCTGGTTTGGGTTTACAAATACTGATGTAAAATACTGAGCAAATGCAGTGCTGAATGTGTGAACGTGGCCCAAGTCTTACAACTAATGTTAGATGCGCAAACAGCCCTAGAGTGCAGACTAAATTGAATATACAAGGCTGCCAATTTATTAAACCAATTTCTGTTGTAAATTGCTTTGAAAAGTCACAATTTGTTTTTTCCAGAACTCAGATTCACTGACAAATTTTGCAAATTTTGTCTTTTCCTTGTCAGTTTCTCCTAGCTCTTACAAAATGTGGGTGGCTGTGCCATGACAGGGGTGATGGGGAATGTAACACTATAGATTGTCTAATTCATGATGACTTGCTCTGTTCCTTATGAAAGAAATACTACTCTAAGCTATGACTGGAGTAAGATTGGTGGCCAGGCTGGGTTTTCCAGCATAACAATAACCCGAAACAGACAACCAGTGCAACTAAGGAGTGGCTCCAAAAGAAGCATTTCAAAGGTGTTACAAAGATGAGATGTTCTTTAGTTATCACACTTACCTCACTGAGAGGGATTAATCAATCTTATTCATCATAGGGTGTTTAATTAATATAATACACCATAAAGGTGTTTACTCCAATATTATAAGTTCAGAAAAAAACACTGCACACGTACAAGAAAAGTAATGCTTCAGGTGAGTATTTATTTGTGGCGCCCCTGAGGCTCAGTCGCCACAGAGGTACTGCACCTTCTCCTAAGGTGTGGTTCCCCACCATCCAGGTAAGTTGGAGGCTCCTGACCACGCTCCAACACTCGCACCCCACACAATAGAGTAGTTCAACAAAACCACATTGTGGCTCCTTGCTTAGAGAGTAGCAGAGCACCTTTGGTGGTTCCCTGCTTGGAACACTAGAAGTGCTGGGAGGTGGGTGGAGTTTAGAATACATATAAAAGAGCGGGACGGTTCCAGGATAGAGGTTCAGTTGAGTTCAGAGGTTGAGTAGGAGAGAGGAAGCCACTCGGGAGGAGTGGGGATCCCTGGAAGAGGGATGGAGGAAGGAGTGCTGCAGCTGCCTCAGTGATTTGAGCCAGCTGGCATGAGAAAGGAAAGAAGGAGAAGGACATTGAACCGAAGCCTGAGCTTCCATAGAAGGGAAAAGACAAGTACGGAACGTAGGAGTAAATAGGAACACAGAGGACGTGGTTTAGAGGAAGAACCCTGCCTAGAAGTTCTAAGTGCAAGGCCGGGGCCCGGTCTCCATGGGGTATGGGCTTGCCCATAGAGAGCGGCTCGTCCTGAACCCACTGCATACACTGGGCATTGACTCTAAACTGGTATTTTAGCCATTGTTATGGCAACTACTACCTCCATCTTCCACATCTTTGCTTTGTAGATTTCATCTGCCAGTGTGATTCTCCCATCTACTACATGCTGCACACTAATGTTCTATTTTTATTACTCCACTGTTGTTCATATAAGCACCTTCAGATCTAGAAGCCTTTTCAGCCAACGTTATTACGGCTAATGCTTCCTTTTTTATCATCTTCAGGACCCAATAGGCTCTGTCTTATCATATTTTATTGCTGTGACACTACTTACCTGGTTTTCCCATGATGTTTTTTTGAAAAGGGTATGCCTTTTTTTTCCATTTCTCGCTGTAGCAACACCTCTGTACCTTGAACATGTCCGCCATTCTTTAACCCTTTCTCCATGTTTCTGGATGCCTCTCTCTGGATATATTTCCCTGTCACATCAATACAGTTGCTTATAAATCAACTTACGTTTTGGAGATGTTTATTGTAAATAATCGTATCTGTAAATATTGTATATATTTCTCTATGGTTTTTCTTATTGTTGTATTTTCTTTTTTTTCCAGCGACTATATGATAAAGGCCAATGATTGGCCGAAACGTCGTTTAAATTGTCGCTTCACCTATCAGCAATAAACACTCACCTGAAGCATTATTTTTCTTGTACGTGTGCAGTGGTTTTTTCTGAACTTATGCTTATGGGACCTCGGGTTCCTATCACTGGCACCGTTTCGCAAAAAGTCGAGTGCTAACCATTTTTTCCTCTTACTACTCCAATATTATGTATCCTATAGTGTGAATATGAAATCTCATACACCACCAGGGTGATTCACACATTGTATACCTCACTATGAGGATACATTGTCAATTTCTGCAGGTTTCTAATATACCATAGAGGTATTTAACATCACAAGCTCTTGGTTCAAAATTCATACATAGTCCATTGACCATAAAACTTCTCAACATAGGGATCTAGAAACATAATTGTGTGATGGTACAGTCCAATAATGGTGCGTGTAACACCTATTTATTCACAATAGCTCAATAGTGTCTTGCAATGAAATTGGAATCCAGCCTTTAATTTTAGGGACAGCGGTTGGGACTCCATTTCATTTACATTTAATATAACTCTGAGCTCAATAATCAATCGGGACTTAGTGGATCACAGTGGTGTTTATGATATAATAAATCACACACTGTGGTCCAATATACATCCTTATAGATATATGGTTAATTGATTTTAGTAATTATTATTTGAATAATTGAAAAATACTAATTAAGGTTACATTTTAAAATTCACATTGCCCTTCCCCTTCTTTTTGTTACTTCATTTTGGTGATGTCCATCAATGTGAATCTTGTCTGATGAGATCGGATCTTTTGTTGTATGTATGTATCTGTACAGTATGTAAGTGCCTGTGCATGCATGCCTCTGTATGTATGTGCTGCATGTATCTGTATGCATGTGCCTGTATGTATGTGCTTTGTGTATGCATGTATCTGCTCCTTTCATACATATCTGGGTTTGCTACATGTACAGTTGTGCTCAAAAGTTCACATACCCTAATGATTTTGGCCTGATAACATGCACAGAACTTGACACAAAAGGGTTTGAATGGTACTAAAGGTAACATCCTCACCTGTGGCCTGCTTACTTGTAATCAGTGTATGCATAAAAGCTCACTGAGTTTCTGGGATCCAGACAGACAGATACTCCGGTCTCTACTTGGGATCTCTGCAGCTCCTTCAGGGTTACCTTTGGTCTCTGTGCTGCCTTTCTGATTAATGCCCTTGTTGCCCGGACTGAGAGTTTTGGTGGGCGGCCCTCTCTTGGCAGGTTTGTTGTGGTACCTTGTTCTTTCCATTTGATGATAATGGATTTGATTGTCTCCGGGGGATCTTCAAAGATTGGAATATTTTTTATAACCCAACCCTGATTTGGACTTCTCAAAAACTTTGTCCCTGCCTTGTTTGGAGATCTTCATGGTGTTTGGTTAGTGATGCCTCTTGCTTAATGGTGTTGCAGCCTCTGTGGCCTTTCAGAAAAGTGTATATACCAACAGACATGTGACACTTAGATTGCACACAGGTGGACTTCCTTTCACTAAGCATGGGACTTATGAAGGTAGCTGTTTGAACCAGAAATTTTTAGGGGCTTCATAGCAAACAGGGTGAATACATATACACATGTCAATTTTTACTGTTTTGATCCCATAAATTTAATTTGTGCATATATTTTTCTCATTTCAATTCACGAACTTAGATTATTTAGTGCTGATGCATTAGACATCACACATAAATTGAATTACAAAAATATTTAAAGGGAACCTGTCACCAGGTTTGGCCGATATAAGATACGGCCACCGCCTTTCAGGGCTTATCTACAACATTCTGCTCCCTGGCATCGCGCTCCTGCGTAGGCATAGTTCTCTGCCCTGTTGATGGCAGAGCAAAGTACTGCAGTGTGCAGACGCTGGACCTCTCTGACCTGGTGCCTGCACACTGCAGTACTTTACAGGAGTACGATGCCGGGGAGCCATGAAGCAAGCAGGAAGGCGGCAATCATAAGAAGATGGTAGGCGCCGGTCCCGGACCTGCGACACCCACCGGACCAGATCGCCCCACGGGTGAGTTTAATAAAACTTATTTTCCTCCTGGTGCAGGTTGGATCAGGGGCTTATCTACAGCATTATGCCATTGCAAACCACTATATGTGTGTGTAATATACAATGTGTGTGTAGCATTCACATTTATAAATACTGGCAGTGCAGATGAGAATTTATACATGTACCGTAGTTTTCGGACCATAAGACGCACTTTTCCCCAAAAAATTTTTTGGGGAAAGTAGTGGGGGGGTGTCTTATGGTCGCAATATACTTACTTGCGACCATGGCTGGTGGCTGGTGCGGGTGCCGCGGGGCTCTGTGGTGCGGTGGTGGCAGCGGGCTGTGCTCTGGTGCAGGGGTAGCGGCTCTCTATGCCCCGGTTGGGCTCCGCCGGCATTTCCTCGAAGCCCAGAGGCCCCCGCACATCCGTTGCTGGCTGCTGCCATGTTGCGGTGGCCTCCGGGAACATGGACGCCGCGAAGATGGCCGCCGGTCTGGGGACGACGCATGCTAAGGTTCAGATCTCGTTGCCGAGATTTGAATCTCGTCTCCCGAGATCTCGGGACGAGATCTGAACCTGAGCATGCGCCGTCCCCGGATCGGCGGCCATCTTCCCAGCGTCCATGTTCCCGGAGGCCACCGTAACATGGCGGCAGCCAGCAGCGGATGTGTGGGGGCCTCCGGGCATCAAGGAAATGCCGGCGGAGCCGCTGCTCCTGCATCGGAGCCGTCGCCCCAGCACCGGAGCACATCCCGCCGCCACCACCGCACCACAGAGCCCACCTGCCCCAGCCCAGCACAGCTGCTCCAGCCCAGCACAGCTGCCCCAGCACAGCCCACCTGCCCCAGCACAGCCCACCTGCCCCTGCACAGTCCAGCTACCCCAGCACAGCCCAGCTGCCCCAGCCCAGCTGCCCCAGCACAGCTCAGCCCACCTAGCCCAGTTGCCCCAGCCCACCTAGCCCAGCTGCCCCAGCACAGCACAGCCCAGCCCAGCTTCCCCAGCACAACCAACCTGCCCCAGCATAGCACACGTGCCCCAGCACAGAGCTGCCGCCACCGCACCAGCCTGGACCACTGAATGACCCCTGTGACCACTCCTCCACATGTGCCGGATCCCTTCCCAGGTAAGCTGAATTCTGACTGTAAAGGTACTGTCACACGTAGCGATGTACCAGCGATCCCGACCAGCGATATGACGCGGTCAGGATCGCTGGTGCATCGCTAAGTGGTCGCTACTGAGCTGCCACACAGGCAGATCTCACCAGCGACATCGTTGGGGACGGGGGTCGCTACTTACCTGTCACACCAGGTAATCCTGCGTCCTCCCGCCCGGCTCCACGCGTCGCTCATCGTCACAGCAGGAAGCTGATGACAAGAAACAGTCCAGCCTGTTCTCGCGTGATCAGCGATAACCAGCGGGGGAGCGGGTTGTAGGTAAGTATCAGACACAGCGATATAGCTAGCATTATCGCTATAACATCACAAGTTATAGCGATATTGCTAGCGATATCGCTTAGTGTGACAGTACCTTAAGACGGACCCCCATTTGACACATTATTATTTTTTTCCCTATTTTCCTTCTGAAAATTTGGGGTGCGTCTTATTCTCCGGTGCATCTTATAGTCTGAAAAATATGGTAAATATGTCAGCAATCACCCAACGAACGAGCAAAATGCTGCTCATTCATCAAATGATTGGATTGTCTACTGTGGAACAAAAGTCATCGTTCATCCTCAGCCGGTGTGAAGAGTCCAGTAAACAACGACATGAATATTGTCGATCACGCTCGTTTAACGTTCTGAACTCAGTGCATATAAATGCAACCAAAATGTTTCTGTGTGATGGTGCAATATGTCAGCATTTGGGACCCCCACTTTAAACTTTCGCCTAGGGTCCCACTTTGTCTAAAACTAGCTGTAACCACGGCCCCGCACTGACCGACAGCCAGCTCAGCAGTGCGTCAATACAGAGCAGTCTGTGAAATGAAAAAAATATATATCTTGCTGTTGTTTTTTTTTTTATGACCTGATATCTTTCTGCTAGGGCTCAATGCGCTTATATGGTACCAAATTTAAATAGTACCCGTTTTAACTACTTAAAAGAGAGAGCCATATTTTTAATACTTTTCAGTTGATAGAGTTGTATGAGGATTTGTTTTTTTGTGGGACAAATTGTAGTTTTATTTACCATTTTGGGGTCTATGCAAATTTCTAATGTATTTTTATGACAGTTTTTGGGGAAGTGAAGTAACCAAGAAACAGCAATTCTACAACTACACTACCACTATTTTGTTTTCAGATTCACCATATTGGATAAATTATGCATGTAGCAAAATGTAATATGTTAACTGTTTTATATTTTGATTTAGACTTTTATATCATATACTGCATATTTTTTAGTATTTGTAACTTAATTAGTGCCCTTAGTGAATGTGAATCTGCAAAGACCTGATCTATATAATACATTGCAACACAAGCTTCATAGGCGCACTCATCACATCATGTGGGGGAAGAAAGTGTGGCCACAGTCACTCCTTTGGCTCCTCCTGTGCAAAAAACTGGAGACAGCAAGCAGCACCACAAGGCCCTGCCCAGCACCGCATCTCAGTTTCCACTATTCAGCCTGTGAGTATGCGGCTGGATGCAGCATGCATGATGACATCACTATGCCGCGCATGTTGTATGGAGCCTCAGCGCACAGATTGAAGCAGTGCTTCAGAGAGACTGCAGTTAGGTGAGTAGCTTTATTTTTTTTAATTAGTCAGAATTTGTACGGGGCCATAATGCTACGTGGAGAGACTACGGTGGATTGAAATTGTGTGGTGGCCATTCTACTATGTGAGAAGAAAAAACTTACACAAACTGTGTATGTAGGGTCTATATCACTTTCTGAGAAGCTCTAGGGTCCATTATAAAGTTTGTGGGAAGCTATGGGATCCATCGTGCTGTGTGAGTGGGGAGCCTTAGGGTCCATTATTCTGTGTGGGAGCTGTGAGCTCTAACATGCTGTGTGGTGAGCAACTGTGGGGTCCTTTATGCTGTGTGTGAGGAGCTATGGGGTCCATCATGCTGTGTGTGGTGAGTTTTGGGGTCCATTATGTTGTGTGGGGTCCATCATACTTTGTGTGGAGTGCTGTGTGGTCAGTTATGCTGCGGGGGAGACTATGGGGTCAAGTATACTGCGAGTGTCACAATCCATTTTTGGATTCATGTCAGCTTTGGTTCCACTATGTTTTAAATGTAGCCTTTTTCCTTTCAGAACCAATGGGGGTTAATGACAGTTTCCTTTGCTGGAAGCCTGCTGCAACTGCACACTGGCTAGGTCAGTTGATGTGGGTGGTGACCACTCTCACCATCCTTTAAATGGTCACCTGATGCATCAGCTGACTGTCGTGATAGAGCAATCTATGATCACCAAACCTGGAGTAAGGAGCTCACTGGCTGCAGTGGGGAATCGGCTGTTCGTGGAGTTCGTGGTCTGGGTGCCTTCCTTCTGCTGTACGGTGCTTTGCAGCAGAGAAGGCTATTAAGCTAAGATTGGTGTTTTTTTTTCCTCGTCTGTCTCGTGATTGTCACTATCCCCTGTGTTGTTTCATCTGCGGTGGTGTAGCTAGCATCCTTGCCGGCCAGTGCACAGTGCTAGGTGACAGCAAGAGATGAGGTTCCTGTTGGCGGTGAGGGGGAAGGACCCACTTAGCGTGTTAGGGGAGTGCAGAGTCAGGCTCAGATTCGAGCAGGAGGTGTCCATCCCTCATTTCCCTATCAATAGGGCCTTCTTCTCCCCATTTCCATCCCGTTGTTTGTGTCCTGCCGTCTGCTGACCGACCACCTGGTGGGATAGTGATAGTGAGGTATTTTGTGTGTGAGGGGCTGAGGGTTCATTATGCTGTGTGTGTGGTTGAGTTGTGGGTGCATCTTAAGCCCCGGTTACACACTGCGATATCGCTAGCAATATCGCTGTAAAGTCACCAATTTTGTGACGTTGCAGCGATATTGCTAGCGATATCGCTGCATGTGATACTTACCTCCGACCGGCTCCCCCGCTGGTTATCGCTGATCGCGCGAGAAGCTCCTGGACCATTCCTTGTCGGCCACTTCCTGCTACGCTTCCTGTTGTGGAGACGAGCGACGCGTGGAGCCGGGCGGGAGGACGTAGGATCGCCGCGTCTGACAGGTAAGTAGCGACCCCCGTCCCCAGCGATGTCGCTGGTGAGACCTGCCTGTGTGGCAGCTCACTAGCGACCACCTAGCGATGCACCAGCGATCCTGACCGCGTCATATCGCTGGTCGGGATCGCTGGTGCATCGCTAGGTGTAACGGTACCCTTACTCTCTGAGGGGGGCTATGGATTCAATCATACTGTGCGTGAGGAAGTTGTGGGACATCGTACTGTGTGGGTGTAACTTGGTGCATCATATTGTGTGTGAGGGCATCATACCGTGTTTAGAAACTGTTGATCTGTAAAAATGTTATATTGAGATCGAGGGTCACTTTATCTACCAGATATGGCTGATATTTTCATATAACATATGGAGTTTTTAGCTGTAAACGTTCACCTTGCAATAATCATGGTCCAGTTGTACATAACAGGCATTGTGATGCAAAAAAGCCAGTTGTAATATAAATTGCCTGCTGGATCAATAACAAAAATTGTTTTCTTCCTGCAGAAAGAAAATTAAAAAGTTATGTTGTACCTTATTACATACAAACATACTTGCTTATAGTCAACTCTTTAAAATTTGAAAGTGATCAAACAACAATTTTTGGGGTGCATCTTAGGTGTTGTCTAATCTTCTTTAGAAAGATGCCGAGATAGAGTATGTGTATAGCGTGGCGTGGGAAGGTAGCCATGGAGAGGCGTTCGTCTCCTGCTGCCCGTCAGGTTACATGAAAGTGGAGGCTCCTGACTGAGTGTATGGACTTGTGCAGGGCATTACCCCTGTTCAGGCCACATGTAATCGATGTTGCAGGTTTGCCAGGACCAGATGTTTCATAGTTCAATCAGGGAGACCACCTTTCAATAATAAACTCTTTACTGAATGGCAACTTGATAAGGGTTTGTAGTGCAGTGGTGTTCACACAGTGCAACAGGTAGGCAGGGACCCACAAAAGTTCAACGTAAAATGTCTTTATTTCAGAAAACTCACAAAAACAGGTATACTCCAGATCCTCAAAACAATCCGTGCCCAAACCACTGCACCACCGTATATATCTCTTGGATGCGTCAGAAACTTTGAAGTCCCTAGCTCTGTATTACCTTCACACAGTCCTGGATTGCACAGAGCCTCCTGCTCTGCAGCTTGCAAAACAAAACACTGACACACCCCAGACAAAACTGAGAGTTTGAATGGGAGTCGTGGACATAGAGCCACTCCCAAAACCCAGAGTTGGGGGAGGGATTCGCCCCACTACCAAACCTGCAAATCCTTCCAAAAATAAAAACCCATGTTGGAGTTTATTAAAATCTGACTTGGTCAACTACTTTGACCAAATCCCCACTTACTTTTACTCTACCTTGTAATCACAGACATTTTCTGTAATCACAATGCGCTCCAGCGCATCTAATATATCTCCACATCCTAGGAGACACATACCGGCCCTCATATATGATCCCCTCACTGCCTCACAGGTTATATACAAGGCATAGCAGGTACAAAGTCTTATGAATTGTGAGGCAGCGCCATTTGTTATATGCGAGGGTCGCGGGGTTAACAGAAAACCACAAAAAATGTGTGATAGGACTCACGGAAGCCCAGTACTTAGGATACATGATCGGACGCGTTGTTATCAAACCCCAAATAAATAAGATTGAGGCCATCCAAAACTGTCCCAAGCTGCTAAATACAGAATAGGTGAGGGCATTGTACTACCATCGGTTATACCCAATTTTGCCGGGAGATCAGTACCCCTAATCGACCTGTTAAAGGGTAAGAAGTCGGTTATGGTCCGTTGGAATCCTCAAGCGGAGGAAGCATTCCAGTCCCCGAAGTCGGTGTTATGTGGACAGCTGGTCTTTCATTGTGCAGACGGATGCCTCCAACGTGGCCCTAGGAGCGGTCCTGTCGCAGGAGGTGAATGGAGAGGAGCATCCGGTCACCTACCTATGTAGGCAACTCATCCCAGGCGAGAAAAATTATAGCGTAGTGGAGAAGGAGTGCCTCGCCATTAAGTGGGCCTTGGAGTCCCTACGCTATTATTTACTCTGTCGACTGTTTCGCTTGATGACAGACCATTCACGCTTGATCTGGATGAGAAATGCCAAGGAGAGGAATGCTCGGCTCACCAGATTGTTTCTCTCTCTGCAGAACTTTAATTTCACAGTGGGACATCGGGCGGGGAAGTCGCAGGGAAATGCGGATGCCCTGTCACAGGCCCCCTGTATGGTGACAAGTGTTCAACCCCACAAGTCTGAACAGAGGAGAGGTATGTGAGGCAGTGACAGGTGCTATATGCGAGGGTCGTTATGTGTCCCCCAGGATGCGCACAGAAGCGTATTGAGGCCGCAGGAGTGCACTGCAGTCACAGGCATAGCTGTGATTGCAATGCAAAATAAAAGTAAATTTGGTCTTGGGCAATCTATTTGTCCAAGGCAGATTTAAGAAAACTCAGCATGGGCTTTTATTCTTGGAGCGGACTACAGAATGGTAGTGGGGCGGTCCGCTTCCTCCAGGCCGGGTCTTACAAGTGGCCCAGGGCCATAGATTTAATTTAAAAACCCTTCATCAAAGGGTTGGGTTTGTCAGTTTTGGTTTGCAAACTTGGAGAGTAGGTGGCTCTGCAAAACTCAGCCTGTGTGGAGTAACACGGAGCCAAGCGTAGCCAAAAGGCCTGGCACTTCTCAGTGTAGCACGTTGGTGCAGTCGCCCCCGGCAACTGGACTTAGATACAGATATATTAGATAGGACTGCTCCGAGAAGGGTATGCCTTGACGCGGCGGAGTGGCTTAGCGTACATTTTTTTGCAAAAAAACGTATCAACAAAATACCCTGGTTTTGTTAACATCTTTTACTAGCACTTGCTACTTACAGTTACATATGTTTTACAGCAGAGTATTTATGCACGTTTGTCATACTGTGTTCTGTTTTTGTGTCTTAGTTCTTGGGTGGTGTGAACAGGGTCTTATGACCCGTTCAGTTTTTGTGCATGTGTCATGTGTTCTGAATCCATTGATTTCTTGCTTATGCAAGCTTTGGGAGATCCCCGCCTCTCTCCTTTGGGACATGCATAAAAAGCCATTTTGCCCAGCGAGCCCATACCGGGCAGCACCTTTCTGAACCCTGCTCATGAAGGTATTATTCACATGTTCAGGTTTTTAAATATATTAGATAGGACTGCTCCGAGAAGGGTATGCCTTGACGCGGCGGAGTGGCTTAGCGTACATTTTTTTGCAAAAAAACGTATCAACAAAATACCCTGGTTTTGTTAACATCTTTTACTAGCACTTGCTACTTACAGTTACATATGTTTTACAGCAGAGTATTTATGCACATTTGTCATACTGTGTTCTGTTTTTGTGTCTTAGTTCTTGGGTGGTGTGAACAGGGTCTTATGACCCGTTCAGTTTTTGTGCATGTGTCATGTGTTCTGAATCCATTGATTTCTTGCTTATGCAAGCTTTGGGAGATCCCCGCCTCTCTCCTTTGGGACATGCATAAAAAGCCATTTTGCCCAGCGAGCCCATACCGGGCAGCACCTTTCTGAACCCTGCTCATGAAGGTATTATTCACATGTTCAGGTTTTTAAATATATTAGATAGGACTGCTCCGAGAAGGGTATGCCTTGACGCGGCGGAGTGGCTTAGCGTACATTTTTTTTGCAAAAAAACGTATCAACAAAATACCCTGGTTTTGTTAACATCTTTTACTAGCACTTGCTACTTACAGTTACATATGTTTTACAGCAGAGTATTTATGCACGTTTGTCATACTGTGTTCTGTTTTTGTGTCTTAGTTCTTGGGTGGTGTGAACAGGGTCTTATGACCCGTTCAGTTTTTGTGCATGTGTCATGTGTTCTGAATCCACATGTAATCGATGTTGCAGGTTTGCCAGGACCAGATGTTTCATAGTTCAATCAGGGAGACCAACTTTCAATAATAAACTCTTTACTGAATGGCAACTTGATAAGGGTTTGTAGTGCAGTGGTGTTCACACAGTGCAACAGGTAGGCAGGGACCCACAAAAGTTCAACGTAAAATGTCTTTATTTCAGAAAACTCACAAAAACAGGTATACTCCAGATCCTCAAAACAATCCGTGCCCAAACCACTGCACCACCGTATATATCTCTTGGATGCGTCAGAAACTTTGAAGTCCCTAGCTCTGTATTACCTTCACACAGTCCTGGATTGCACAGAGCCTCCTGCTCTGCAGCTTGCAAAACAAAACACTGACACACCCCAGACAAAACTGAGAGTTTGAATGGAAGTCGTGGACATAGAGCCACTCCCAAAACCCAGAGTTGGGGGAGGGATTCGCCCCACTACCAAACCTGCAAATCCTTCCAAAAATAAAAACCCATGTTGGAGTTTATTAAAATCTGACTTGGTCAACTACGTTGACCAAATCCCCACTTACTTTTACTCTACCTTGTAATCACAGACATTTTCTGTAATCACAATGCGCTCCAGCGCATCTAATATATCTCCACATCCTAGGAGACACATACCGGCCCTCATATATGATCCTCTCACTGCCTCACAGGTTATATACAAGGCATAGCAGGTACAAAGTCTTATGAATTGTGAGGCAGCGCCATTTGTTATATGCGAGGGTCGCGGGGTTAACAGAAAACCACAAAAAATGTGCGATAGGACTCACGGATGCCCAGTACTTAGGATACATGATCGGATGCGTGGTTATCAAACCCCAAATAAATAAGATTGAGGCCATCCAAAACTGTCCCAAGCTGCTAAATACAGAATAGGTGAGGGCATTGTACTACCATCGGTTATACCCAATTTTGCCGGGAGATCAGTACCCCTAATCGACCTGTTAAAGGGTAAGAAGTCGGTTATGGTCCGTTGGAATCCTCAAGCGGAGGAAGCATTCCAGTCCCCGAAGTCGGTGTTATGTGGACAGCTGGTCTTTCATTGTGCAGACGGATGCCTCTAACGTGGCCCTAGGAGCGGTCCTGTCGCAGGAGGTGAATGGAGAGGAGCATCCGGTCACCTACCTATGTAGGCAACTCATCCCAGGCGAGAAAAATTATAGCGTAGTGGAGAAGGAGTGCCTCGCCATTAAGTGGGCCTTGGAGTCCCTACGCTATTATTTACTCTGTCGACTGTTTCGCTTGGTGACAGACCATTCACGCTTGATCTGGATGAGAAATGCCAAGGAGAGGAATGCTCGGCTCACCAGATTGTTTCTCTCTCTGCAGAACTTTAATTTCACAGTGGAACATCGGGCGGGGAAGTCGCAGGGAAATGCGGATGCCCTGTCACAGGCCCCCTGTATGGTGACAAGTGTTCAACCCCACAAGTCTGAACAGAGGAGAGGTATGTGAGGCAGTGACAGGTGCTATATGCGAGGGTCGTTATGTGTCCCCCAGGATGCGCACAGAAGCGTATTGAGGCCGCAGGAGTGCACTGCAGTCACAGGCATAGCTGTGATTGCAATGCAAAATAAAAGTAAATTTGGTCTTGGGCAATCTATTTGCCCAAGGCAGATTTAAGAAAACTCAGCATGGGCTTTTATTCTTGGAGCGGACTACAGAATGGTAGTGGGGCGGTCCGCTTCCTCCAGGCCGGGTCTTACAAGTGGCCCAGGGCCATAGATTTAATTTAAAAACCCTTCATCAAAGGGTTGGGTTTGTCAGTTTTGGTTTGCAAACTTGGAGAGTAGGTGGCTCTGCAAAACTCAGCCTGTGTGGAGTAACACGGAGCCAAGCGTAGCCAAAAGGCCTGGCACTTCTCAGTGTAGCACGTTGGTGCAGTCGCCCCCGGCAACTGGACTTAGATACAGACTATTTTGATTCCTGGCTTGCGATCCGGAGGATACCATTTGTTTTCCATATGTGAGTACGTTGGTCATTAAATAGACTTTGTTTTGAACTTTTCTGGGTCACTGCCTGTCTGTTGCACTGCACCAACCCCGCTGCACTACAGAATGTTTTCTTTACAACTTGAAGCATTTTCCACACAGTTTCCTTCCACTGTAGTCTATAGTGCCCTGTATGGCCACGGTTTCTTCTACTTCACCACAACCCAGCTTTAGTCCTGATTAACAAGTGTCATTTACTTGTCCTGACGTTCTACATCCTACTTTCCATTTAAGGTGCCAGTATGGCTGATAATGCTGACGCTCGGGATCTCCCGCCTGTGACACATTGCTTGTCCCACATATTCAGTCCTGCTTTAGGCCCCTTACCATCCAGCATTATAAGTTCAGCGTCTCATGGCTAGGCATCCACTCATAGGACCTGTCCTAGAAGGTCACTTTGTATCTTAGTCACTTATGCTCCAGATCTCTCTTTTCTTCGGTTTCTTAGGGTCACCCAGAATGTGGCACTGCTCACATGTTGCATTTCTGTGAGGTCACATGTCCCTGTGTACCCAATGTTAAAGATAGGTATGCAGGACGCATGCGGAAGTAGGCAGAGCTTAAGGGAAGAAGTGCGTAAGTAGGCGGAGCTTAATGGAGGACGTACTCATCCCTACGCACTCTAACCAGATGCAAGTGTGAACTTAGCCTAAGCTAGTCAATAAGCAGTACTCTATAAATAAAAATAACTCCATTCTTGTGTCACAACTCTGTTGTTGGGTGTCCCAGGACCAGGGGCTTCTTCCCTGTCCCTAACGCCCTAGCTCGCCCTGTTCTAAGGATTACTACTGATGGTGAACATGCCGGGACCACTTAACTTGCTTTAGCTCCTGAATTCACCCTCAGTCTGTACCCTTCCCCCACCCGGTGAAGAGGCGAATAGTAGGGTACCGTAATACACCAACCAGACTAAAAAGGTAATATGAACAGGGATAAAGGAAATTACCAAATGTACAAATATACACACATAAACATTAGAGATAATGGAGGATGGGGTTAAACCAAAGTAGGAGAAGAAAGGAAATTATCACATACTCAATACTCAAAACCTACCAACAGTCAAAAATAAATTCCTCAAATGCCCTCTCCAACAACAACTACCAACCACAACCTCCAACCATGCATCATAAGCTAGCTCTGACAATGAGTCTCAGCCGATTTATATAGGAGATGGGAGTGGCTAACAGTGAACAGCTGAGAGCCTTAACACAGCAAAGCTTGCAGGAGCTCTCAACTGAACAGATAAATCCCTGCACTGTTAAAAGAAACTTACAATTGCTCATTTTGCCTTTCTACCCAGTTAATTCTCTTTTCCATTAGGTCTATGACATCACATGATTAATAACTGACTAGCTGAATCCTTCTACGCTGCATGTAGAAAAAGGAAGTATCTTTTTTCTGTATGAATCTTTAGTCACTGCAAAAGTTCTTGGCAAGGGGACGAGGGAGCTGCTGGGTCAGGAGCTGAAGAGGCGAATGGTAAATGTAGGGACAAGAGACTTCCTGTTTCTGCACAGAGCAGATACAAGAGAAGAATTTACTGGGTAGAATGTCAAAATGAATAAATATTAGTACACAGTGCTGTGTAATATGATGTTTGCAATATATTATGAGGATAAGAATTTTGTTTCGAGTGCTTCTTTAAAGACGTTGTCTGCAATAGACTATCTTTTTGTTACATGATCAAAATGTCGTGCCACCACAGTAGAAACAAAGCATTACATGGCACATGTACTAATCAATGGGTTGTCTTCGTAAACCAGTTCAATTCAAATCATATTAGAGACATATTTTTATTATTCCATTTCTTAGAATGAATACAAGATGTAAGGCTTGAGTGTAAATATTTCTTAGTTCTAAACTGGGAAGTGTATTAGCATTCTTCTGCGTATGTAAATTATGAGCAGATTTATACAATCTCCTTATATTCTTTACTCTATATTGTACATCCTGTTTCTGATCACAGTGACCACTTACTCATCTTTTTTGTCTTTATCTTTGCCTTTATCTTTGTCCTTGCCAGATTTTTCTTTTTCCTTTTTGTTCTCTCTTTCTTTTCCCTTGTTATCCTTATCATTTTCCTTTTTGTCTTTTGCTACCTTTTCCTTGTCTTTCTTTTTTTCCTTGTCTTTTTTCTTTTCCTTTTTATGATCAGACTTGCTAAAAAAAAAAAAGAAGATATTTGAAAACATAGAATAGACCAGGATAATCGAAGGATCCACTTACAAATAATATGCAGCCTTTAAATCACCCCTGATTAGCTACATGTTTGCAGAGTGACAATCTTTTGATGTGCCCAGAATGATTAGTAACAGACTGTTCTGTGCACATAAAGAATCAGTGTTCCCCGCAGTACAAGTCCAGATGATGTGCTTCCCAGAAAGATGATTTTAAGTGAGCTTAAGGCTATGTGCCCACGTAGCGTTTTATTCCGGACACTAAAAACCGGACTCCTTCCCATAAATCGCGCGATTATGTTTGTGATTTTGCCGCAATTTTCGCATGCGATATTCAAGCTCTTTCCAAGCGATTTGAAGCATCGCTTGGAAAGTGATTGACACGTTGGTCACACTCGTCAAACATAGTGTTTGACAAGTGTGACCAGCTTTTTACTATTGAGGCCGCCTATGCGGCATCAATAGTAAAAGATAGAATGTTGAAATGCTAAAATTTTTTTTAAAAAAATTGGGGTATATTTACCTTTCGACGTCCCGCGCTGCATTCCCGGCCTCAGCGTTCCCAGTAATGCCTTGAGAGACCTGTGATAACGTTGGTCTCGTGTTGCTATAGCGATCTCGCGAGACCGCTAGAGTCACGCGAGACTACGTCATCACAGGACCGCGCCGCAAGGCATTACCGGGAACGCTGAGGCCAGGAATGCAGCACGTGACGCCGGAAGGTAAATATACCCCGATTTTTTATTCTTTTTTTACAGGGGTATGGTACCCAGGGCCTGGAGGACAGTCTCCTCTCCTCCACACCGTGGGTACCAACCGCACATAAGACGCTTAACTTCCCGCATGGTGGGCAAAGCCACATGCGGGAAGTAAGCGGTTCTCATGCATTCCTATGGGTGGGGAATCGCGGCAATTCTTTGCGATTCCGCACAAAAGAATGAGCATGCTGCAATTTTTTTCCACGATGCAATTCCGCTGTGGAAAAAAGCGCAGCATTAGCACTGCATGTGCGGAATGCCATAGGAATGCATGGGGGGCGTTCTGTGCACGATTTTTAAACGTTTTCGCAGCGTTTTCACGCCGAAAATCGCGGCAAAAACGCTTAAAAATCGCTACGTGGGCACACAGCCTAAAACTCTTTTAGACCAACAAACAAGGGTTTTGGTTGCAACTAGCACATGACCAGTGGCGTAACTACCACGGTCGCAGCAGTCGCCACTGCGACCGGGCCCGGGGGGAGTCAGAAGCCCGGCACGCAACAGTCCCGTTTTTGACCCCCCCACCTGCGTCCCGCCCCCCACCCGGGAGTCTATTTGTCCTGCACTGCACTGAGCCAGAGGCCCCCCCATACACCCCATCCTCGCTCTCCCAGACAGAGCCCCAACGCAGGCCCTTACAGCCTAGCCTGCAATGACATCGCTAGGCTATTCTCTAATGTGCATACAGGACCTGTGGTGAGGTCATAGGAGGGGAGGAGTCAGGGGTCACATGATCAGGGGCCTCTGTGTCTGCAGGACTCTGCTGTGCTGATTGTTATGGTGCACTGGTGGATGAGGGTAAGTTTATGTGTGGGGTCAGGAGGGGTTTACACAGGGTGGATGTAGCAGAGCTGTGTGTGTACAATTTTGGATGGAGTGAAGACGTGTGTGTACGGAGCGGAGCTGTGTGTGTACTTGGTGTACGAGGTGTATGGAGCGGAGCCGCTGTGTACGATGTGTACAGAGTGGAGCCGCGTGTGTATGAGGTGTACGGAGCGGAGCTGGATGTGTACAAGGTGTACAGAGCGGAGCCGCGTGTGTACGAGGTGTACGGAGCGGAGCCGCGTGTGTACGAGGTGTATGGAGCGGAGCCGCGTGTGTATGATGTTTGCGGAGTGGAGCCGCGTGTGTAAGAGGTGTGCAGAGCAGAGCCGCGTGTGTATGATGTTTGCGGAGTGGAGCCACGTGTGTACGAGGTGTGCGGAGCGGAGCCGTGTGTGTATGAGGTGTACGGAGCAGAGATGTGCATATATTTTGGCGTGGGGGGGCCCCATTTCAAAGTTTGCATCAGGGCCCATAACTTTGTAGTTACGCCACTGCACATGACGATGATATAGGAACTCAATTGTTTCTCATTAAGGATCCTTTTTCACTGTGTGAAAGGAGGGGTGTTCATACAAACAATAATTTGTGGGATAAATAGTTCCAGTTCCTGTCATTATTGTCGGCAGCACATCCGTTTGCATCGAGGATGTGCTGCCGATTAACAACAATTTGTATACCCACATAAAAGATGCGATCAGCCAATGATTTCCCATAATGTTAACTGAGAACTAAAAACAAACAAATGAGATCAGCTTTTAATTTCTGTAAATTTCAATGCATACTCTTTTTTTTCTTTTTTTTTATTCTTTTTTTCTTCCCTGAAAAAAAGAAGAATCATATGTTAGTTAGGCTACTTTAACACATAATTTATGATTGGTCCCATGGCATGATATGAGATCACTAGGATTTTTCACACAATTATAATATATGTATTCCTGGCAGATCATTTCTTTCAGCAACCTGCTGTTCAGGGAACTGCACAATAGTGTTATTCAAGTGGATGCGGCGGGACTTGATTTCCCTGCACAGCGGGAACCAGGAGCGGAAATGAGTAGGAAATGCAGTTATGGAGCTGTAGCACTTACATGGGGTTATCTGGCGCCATTCGGTGCCAATCATTCCCGCAGTGTAAGTATGCAGTGCTGATGATGCTATGGCCCCAGTCACCTGCTAACATGCATGATACTTGCCACTCATGATCGTGTCTGACTGGTCTCATTGGCACCACTCACTTTTTATGCAAAAATGGACATTGCCAGATAAAACTCTTTAACTAGCACAGGATTGTGGCAGTATCACTCCCAATGATTAATTAGTAAGGGATGTCATATTGCTAGGATATGCAATAACAATAATATCCCTATGAAGGAAGCCTGGGCTGGAATTGCATTGGGGACTGGAAGTGCATTCGGAAGAAACAATACACTTACCGCGACCCGCCCCCAATGCCCTTCTATCCTGATTTGCATATGACAATTAGATTTCTCGTGAGTTATCAGATCTCTGCACGAAAAGGCTATTCATTTGTATTTAGAGATAAGCATCTATACAGCCATCACACTACTTCTATATGGAAAATGTGCTGACAGGTTCCCTTTAAAGTTGATATTGATAATACAAACAACTAATATTAGATACTTACTCATCCTTATTGTTACTGTTATTAGTGTTACTGACGGCAGCTGTGCCAGGAAGATGGTGCTCACTGGGGAAAAAATGTAATATTGTTACTTAAAGCCAAAGACTTGAAAAAAGCAATGCAGATCCTCTGTTAATAAAAAAGATGCGCAGTATTTATGGTGGAACTCTAGGGATATGCATATCTTTTGTCAAAGTTTGCAACTTTCCTTACAACGGCTAATCTGTTCCTATCTGGCTTTCTCGATTTTTTGAGCCATGGCATTTCCTGCATTGGCCAAGGCTCCTAAACACTACTATCACGAGCCATCTGGAGCTTTGTATAAGAATCTCTTCCTCTGGTTCTTAGTGCGCAGGTAGAGTTTTCCTACAGTATTCATTCTCCTTTTCACAAGAGTTTGTTAATTGAAACTGAACTAACTTTCTTTTATAGGGGTTGCACAGGATTAATAAAAAAAACAAAAAACACAGGAAAGGTCCCATATCTGTTATGACCTCTGTCTGGTATTGCAGCTCTTCCCCATAGAATTGAATGGGGCATAACTGCAAATCTGAAACAACCAATGTACAAATGTGTTTATCTGGAGACAAAAACAGACCATTGTTCACGAATCCTGATCAAGTCTTTTAAGGATGCATAGACAACTAAGGACTTACCGGTGTGAGGATGCAGTGACCGTCGGTACCCGATTCCTGCTTGAGAATATGCTGTAGCAATTTACATGATCCTCTGGATGTGCCGTATCATTGCTTTCTCCTCGCTTACTTACAAGCCTGATATCCACAAGATAAATACTAGGTAATAACTTAAATATTTTAAAAATGTTGCAATATTTAAATGGCAAAATTGTAATTTGACGAGGCCTATGGAGGCTTTAAAGTGTAACATATAAGGAGGAACATATCATGTACTTATACTATATCCTGTATGTATTACACATTGCATTAATTTTATCATAAATACTTTAGCCCGGTCAGACAATGCCTACACTACACTGATAAATGACATGAACATTGTACCTGCTTTCACCATTTTCCATATTGTTGATCTCTTCATCCATGTCTTGAATGGAAACCTTTGGGACAGCAGCACCATAGGTGTGATATGTATTAATTAATTTGGCCATTGTTACTCCATTCTACGAGATAAAAAAAATCTATTACTGTTTGTTTTAAACCACATACATATAAAACGGGGCCTTTACAGTCCTGTGTTTAATAAATACGTTTGCTGTACTAAGTAGGTAATCATCACCTGTGTATCACCTCATGTTACCTGTGTATCACCTCATGTTACCTATGTATTACCTCATGGTACCTATGTATTACCTCATGGAACCTATGTATTACCTCATGGAACCTATGTATTACCTCATGTTACTGTGTATTGCAGACTATCTGTATTTTATGCTCTGTGCAGTTATATATTCTGAAATGCTCCTCTTATTGCATCCTATAGTTTCACACTTTCCTGTCACATCTGCAATCAATAAAAGAAGGTTACAATTTTACAGCCTCTTTTCCTAAAGAAAACAGGGGGTTTAGCTACATGTCTCATTACACACCCTGCTAACGTGAATGAGGACAGTATAGCATATAAATCTCCTTACACTGGTATGCCAGGTCAGGCATGTCACTTTCCACAAGAAGAAAAGTTACCACTTACATCCTAATTGCCAGAACACAGACTTTACCGGTTTCTAATTGTGCTCAGCACAGGCTCAGGCAGAACATCCAATAATGCTGAGACAGTACTGCCCTACGAGTGTATATTAGGAGGTGGCGGCCCTACGTGCTTGAATGGTACTAGGTCTGATCCAGCCTCTGCAAGTCAAGCTACAGAGTAGGAGATTTTGGATAAGGCAAAAAGAAAACCTTTGTGTAGGACCACATCTCAGGACATAGAAATGGCAATGGTCATTAATATGTTCAATTCATTTTATTTGTAGCAAATAAGATGTGTTTGAGTGTAAAAACCCATTCCTTAGAGGAGAAAGACTCCTCAGCTGAGGAAAGGAAATTGAGAGGACATTTGAGTTGAAGGCTAAGAAAACTCTCCTGGACTACTGAAATGGAGGACTTCTGTCCTGGGCAATAACTCCAATCTATGGTCCTGTGTAGCACTCCGAGTGTATGGACTAGACATAGGGTTGTTTCCCTGAATATTACTTCTCCTGTGTAGTGGTAAAGAATTATCATGTGTAACCTCACAAGTGTTCTGCTGCTACAAATTACTCTTCTGACATTCATGTCTCTACCCTAATTTGTGTGCACTTGGGCTAAACTTGTTATTGTCCATCAGGTCTATGACAAATTTTGGTTGCAGCATAAAAATCAGACAAAAGGAAAAGTCCATGATAGAAAGTGAGGTGGCAGAACAAATGACCCATAGAAGTACGGAGTAGTTCCTTTCACCATCAGTGAACCCCTGTGAGTGGCATATAGTGTGGCAGAATGTGGCATATGGTAGTCCACCAGAGACCAACAATGGAATAATAGGACAGCCTGCTTACAGTCGCTTTGCCATAAACCAAGCTATTGAGAGCTCTTTTAGTGGTCGAGATCTCAAACTCTCAAACCTTAGCTAAGTACTGCACTGTAAAGCCAACCATTTAAGGTGTGCGAGAGAGATAAGGATTTTGCAGTTTGAATTAATTGATGAGTCTGGCAGCGACTTATTCTGTTCTAGCCATAAAAAAACTTGTGAATGCTTAGCCAAATCGAGACACTTATGTAATGATTAAAGTATATCGGCACTTTAAAATCAATTTTTTCATCTCATTATTGCTTTAAAGCACCACTTCAGCATTTTTTTATTGCACCGCTGGAGTGGTGCTTTAAATATAAGTCCCCTGCCTAGCGTCGGACTAGCCTTTTTGGGCCATCATGTTGGATATAGTGGGGGCCCACTGATAACCGTGCTCTGTAGAAAGTGGCCCCGCGCTTCAGCATACAACCATTGTGTCACGCCGCTCTCACCTGAGGAAGGAACTCTGCACCCGATGTCACCACTTCCGTCGCCGCGTCCGCTCCGGGCGTCCTGTCAGGTGCGCACCTCTCGTACTTAGTTCCATGGCTGCACAGCGTTGCTAGTGCGCATGTGCACTCTTCTCGGTTCTAGCTGCAGCCTTGCCCTCTCTATGGTACTGGAGGACCCGACCCGGAAGTCCTAGCATGTATGCCCTATATCAGGCTACCTCTTCCTATGGGAGGTGCCTGATTATTGTTGTGCTTCCTGGATTGGTCTGCTTGGTCCTTGCCTGGCTGTGTGCTGTATTCAGCTCCTCTGCCTTGTGCTCTGTTCCTGTTCTCTGCCTTGCCGTGCTTCCCAATACGTGCTCCGTGCATACACTCTGCTCTGTGCTCTATTGTGCTTCATTGCACACGCTCTGCCTCTGCTCTGCGCTCTGTCATTGTCCCGTCACCGTCAGACGCGAGGCCTGCTGTTCCGCCCTCAGCCACTAGGAGGCGACAGACTGTCACGCCGCCCTCGGGCTCGGGGCATGCTGTCCAGGCCTCGGCCACCAGGAGGCGCCGGACTGATACATCGCCGTCGAACTCGGGGCCTGCTGTTCCTGCCTCGGTCACTGGGAGGCGCCGTGGTTCACGCCCGAGTGATGGCGGCAACAGTGAAAGGGCTTCTGCGCAGACGTCTAGTGGACGCAGACTCCGCTCCAATGTCAGTCATGAAGGGGTTGGTGCATCATCATCGGGTCTGGTCCTGGGGGCGGTCCTGATGACATCAGCAGGCCGGGAGCCTGTGAGAGATGACCTGATCCCTCAAATACTTTGGGACTGGACTTGCAAGCTGCCGGATATATTCTTGGTTCCCCTGTGTGCTACTTTGTGATTCTATAATTAACTCTGACCTCAGCCTGGATTCTGACTATTCTATTGCCTGCCGTTTTCGTACCTTTGCCTTACTCCCAACTACTGATGCTGACCTTGGCTTGGATTTCCTGACCTCTCTTCTGCCTGCTGATTCTGTACCTCTGCTATTCTCCTGGTTTGTGACCTTGGCCTGAATATTCGACTCTGCTACCGCCTGCCGTTTTTACACCTCTACCGCTCGCCTGGTTTCTGGCTACGTTTTTGGCTCCCTTCCTGCTTTTCTATTGGTGACCGTCCTGCTCTGGCTCACTGCTCCTATTCCGACAGCGCCTCCTGGGCTCTGCTGTAAATCCAGATCCCTGTAAAGGGTATCGGGGTCACTCGGGGCGCTGTCTTTTCGCTGCCCAGACTTGCAGACGGACGTTACATTATATCCGGCCCAAATAAAACTGCTTCTTCTATATATCCCCAACATATATAAAAGCAGTTTCCCTGAACTTTTTTTTTTTTCTTCTTCTCCTGCCTGAGCTGATTACTGGCCTAAAACACCTGTTACTAGCTTCAGAGCACAGCCTGGAAGATCATTCTCACCTTCCTGCTCAAGCATGCTGCAGTCAGGAGACTCCAAGCACAAAGCTGAATGTCAGAGATCCATACCCCGGGAACATCGGCCTCTGGGCAGCTCCTGCTATGGTTGCCCAGAGGCTCAGGTACTGTCCGCAGATGCGGCTAAAGTTTTATTACCTATTTCTCTGTATTTTGGTCAGAAATTTCTGTGTTTAAAAGCCTATGTGGATAGTGGGTCTGAAGGGAATTTTATGGACTCTTTGACTACTAAAAATCTTGGTGTTCCATTACTAAAACTTAATGTCCCAATTAAAACCACGGCTATTAATGGCATGTCCATTATTCAGCAGGGGGTTAAATTTGTTACTACCAAGATGCTATGTCCGTATGAGCATTACATACCGAGCGTATGTTTTTTTTTTTGTGATGGGTAATTTATCTTCTGCAGTGGTTTTGGGAATGCCTTGGTTACGTCAGCATAATCCTGTCATTGACTGGCACCTGGTAGGTGTGGTGCGCTGGAGTTCGCAATGTCAGGATAATTGCATATCAGTAGCAGTAAATCAAGTTAAGCTTAAAACCCCCTTCATACCGTTTGCTCTCAGGGACTATGAAGATGTCTTTTCTGTTATAGAGTCTGAGAGGTTACCCCCCCCCCCACAGAGAGTATGATTGCCCTATAGATCTGATTCCGGATGCCCGTCTTCCAAAAGGGAGAATATTTAATCTCTCTGGTCCAGAGCGTCAGGCCATGAACGACTATATAACAGACAGCCTAAAAAAAAAGGGTTTATTAGGCCATCTATTTCACCAGTCGGGGCTGGGTTCTTCTTTGTAGAGAAGAAAGATGGTGGTCTCAGACCCTGCATTGACTACCGGGAATTAAATGCAATCACTACAAAGAACCAGTATCCGTTTCCACTCATCCCTGATATCAGCTAACGGGAGCCCGTTGGTATACTAAACTTGACCTCCGGGGGGCATACAATCTAGTCCGCATAAGAGACGGGGATGAGTGGAAAACTGCCTTTAATACACCTCTTGGCCATTTTGAGTACCTTGTAATGCCGTTCGGACTCAGTAACGCACCTGCAGTGTTTCAACACTTTGTCAATGACATTTTCAGAAACATTTGTGGGGTGTATGTCGTCATGTATTTGGATGACATTTTGATTTACTCTGCTGACCCTGTGACACACGCTCGACACGTCCGTTCGGTACTGCAGAGACTGCGAGAAAACTCTTTGTTTGCTAAACTGGAGAAATGTGTTTTTTTTTGCTGAGGAGGTACAGTTTTTAGGGTACATGGTCTCAGGCAGAGGGTTCCGCATGGATCCTGCCAAGATCCAACCCATTAAGTCTTGGGTGCAACCCAAATCGCTGAAAGCGCTGCAACGATTTTTTGGGTTTGCTATTTACTACCGCAAGTTTATCAGGGGTTTCTCAGAGATTGCCAAGCCACTCACGGATCTGACCCGGAAAGGGGCGGACGTGGCCAATTGGAATCCTGAGGCAATTCAGGCATTTTCTACACTAAAGGAGTGCTTTGTGGCCAACCCGGTTTTGGTTCAACCTGACTTAAACCGCCCATTTATTGTAGAAGTGGATGCCTCCGAAGTCTGAGTGGGAGCAGTGCTATCGCAAGGCACTGCATCCCTCACTCAGCTTCGCCCGTGTGCTTTTTTTTTTTTCCCGCAAATTCTCTGCCACGGAGAAAAACTATGATATTGGCAATCGGGAATTATTGGCAATTAAATGGGCCTTCGAGGAATGGCGCCATTTCCTCGAAGGCGCCAAACACAAGGTCACTGTCATTACAGACCACAAGGACCTGACCTACCTGGAGTCAGCGAAAAGACTACATTCCAGGCAGGCCAGGTGGGCTTTGTTCTTCTCTAGGTATGATTTTTTTAATCACCTTTCGTCCTGGTACTAAAAATGTGAGGGCTGATGCCCTCTCTCGAAGTTTTTGTCCCACACAAACCAAGGACTGTGAACCAGTCCCGATATTGGCAAATGGGATCGTCGTGTCGGCAGTGTCCTTGGACCTTCTGGAGGAGATCCGTAGGTCTCCAGAACAAGCTCCTGACACTACACCCCCCAAAAAATTGTTCGTTCCAGCTACCTTTCGTCTACAAGTTCTTAAAGAATCACATGACTCTGTTCTGCCAGGCCATCCTGGTCTCAATAATCCCACCAGGCTGGTAACTAGGAACTTTTGGTGGCCGACGGTGGTCAAGGACTGTAAGTACTATGTTTCAGCGTGTGAGGTCTGTGCCCGTGCCAAGTCCCCCCATAATCGCCCTGCCAGCTGGCTTCAGTCCTTGCCCACCCCTGAGAGTCCATGGACCCACATCTCCATGGACTTCATTACAGACCTGCCGCCCTCAGATGGAAAAACGTGTATCTGGGTGGTAGTAGACTGGTTCAGCAAACAGTGTCATTTTATTCCCCTGTCTGGGTTACCTAACTCCGAAACTTTGAGTAAATTGTTCGTTGTGCATATTGTACGTCTTCACGGTGTTAGCAAATATTGTGTCCGACAGTGGTACCCAGTTGGTCTCAAAATTCTGGAGGAAGTTCTGTAAACGCATTGGTGTTGAGTTGTCCTTCTCCTCGGCCTACCACCCTGAAACCAATGGTCAAACCGAACATACTAACAAGGCCCTGGAGCAATACCTTCGCTGTTATTTGTCAGGACATCAGTCCGATTGGGTGGAACATCTGCCATTGGCTGAGTTTGCGCTAAATAATCAATACCAGGACTCCATTAAGGACAACCCCCTTTTTTCTGTAACCATGGACTGCATCCGTGTTTTGGGTCATTCTCGGCCAGGATGCCGGAGCTCCCTGGGGTAGAGAAAAATATCCATCGCCTGAAAACAATTTGGTCTGAGGTAAATTCGAATTTGAAAGAAGCTCAGGTTAGACAGGCTTCGGCTGCAAACAGACGACGATCTAAGGGGCCGCACCTGGGAGTTGGAGACAAGGTTTGGCTCTCTACTAAAAACATCAAGCTTAAGGTACCGTCTGCCAAACTGGGTCCCAGGTTTATCGGCCCATACGAAATCATAGAGGTGGTTAATCCGGTAGCCTTCCGTTTAAAACTTCCGGAGTCATTCAAATTGCCTAACGTGTTCACCCTGTTTCGGTCGGGGGTACCCTGGAGTATGAAGTCCAGGGTATCTTTGACTCCCGTCTTGTCAGGGGCTCAGTACAGTATCTTGTACACTGGAAGGGCTACGGCCAGGAGAAAACTTTGCAAACATCTCTCCGGTTGGAGTCAATATCTGGAGAGTAGATGAGGATATCATCCAGATAGACTACTACCGAGGTGGTAAACATATCCCAGAAGATATCGTTCACAAAGTCTTGGATGACTGCCGGGGCATTACAGAGCCCGAAGGGCATCACCAGGTATTCTTAGTGCCGTCCCTGGTGTTAAATGCAGTCTTCCATTCGTCCCCCTCACGGATGCGAATCAGGTTGTAAGCCCCCCGCAGATCAAGTTTGGTAAACACTTTCACTCCCCGTAGCCTATCAAACAGCTCCGATATCAGGGGCAGAGGATACTTATTCTTAACGGTAATGGCGTTAAGACCCCTGTAATCGATGCAGGGATGTAGTTCCCCACTCTTCTTTTGGACAAAGAAGAATCCCGCCCCCGCTAGTGACACTGACTTCCTAATGAATCCTCTTGCCAGATTCTCCCTGATGTATTGAGACATGGCCTCTGTCTCCGGGAGAGCTAGGGGATAGACTCGACCCTGGGGAGGCTCAGCACCATGCAAGAAGTCAATAGGACAGTCATAGAGGCGGTGCAGCGGAAGGGTCTCCGTCGCCTTCTTGGAGAACACGTCTGCATACTGTTGATAGTGTTTGGGGAGAGAGGAAAGATTTGAGGGGACTTCGGTGGAAGCAACCTGAACGCACTCCCTCTGACATCTACCCTCACAGGTTTTACCCCAACCGAGAATCCTCCCCGAGGACCACTCTATATAGGAAGAGTGGAACCGCAACCAGGGAACCCCTAAAAGGACCTGATCGATACCCCCGGGCATGACGAGGAGGGATATTGTCTCCTGATGAGAAGGAGACACCGAGAGTATCAACGGGGCAGTCTGGTGGGTAATTTGTGAGGGTGGAGTTGCGCCGTTCACCACCCTGACTGTGACTGGCTTGGCCATCATAACCAGACGTATTGTGTGCCGTTGAGTGAAGGCAGAAGACATGAAATTGCCCTCCGCTCAGGAGTCCATACAAACCTCCACCGCCAAAGTAGATGAACCGACCTCAAGCGTTCCCTTAAAGGTCAGCTTGGAGGAAAACGCTGCTGATTCTAGTGAACCCCCTCCTATGTCCACTAGAGGCGAGCGTTTTCACGACCGCTGTGGGTACCGGTTGGCAAGGTGACCAGACTGCCAGCAAGCATGACAGACCACAGGTGCTCGAGCGGACTGGGACCAGGATCCCACACAAGGAGCCCCCTGAGGCTCGGACGCCCGATCGGGAGGTTCCAGGGGTTTAGCGAAACTAGGTGCCAACCTAAACCTCTACCTACACTGGGACCGCTTCATCCTTCGCTCTATGAAGCGAAGGTCTATACGGGTGGAGACGGTGATAAGCTCCCCCAGTGTGGCAGGAGCCTCCCTGGTGGCCAGAGCATCCTTCACATGGTCAGCCAAGCCTCTCCAGAATGCCGGAATGAGGACCTTATCTGGCCACCCCAACTCAGAGGCCAGTGTCCGGAACTGGATGGCGAAGTGGCTGACCATGGACGAGCCCTGTGATAATGCCAGCAGCCGGAGCGCGGTGTCATGGGTGACTTGCGGTCCCAGGAAGACCTGCTTCAGAGTGCCCAAGAACTGCGAGGCACTCTGTACCACATGATCACCTCGCTCTCACAGCGGTGTGGCCCACTCCAAAGCCCTGCCCGACAAGAGGGAAACGACAAATCCCACCTTAGCCCGCTCAGAGGGGAATCGTGCAGCCAGCAGCTCTAGCTGTATAGCGCACTGGCTCACGAAACCCCTACAAGAGGCACTATCGCCTGAGAACGTCTCGGGCAGCGGGAGGTGAGACAAAGTCGGGGGAGGGATGGCAGTGGTAACATCCGCAGCTGAGGCAGGACGCTCAAGAACTGCCAACCTACCCTCCAGCTGCCGGATGTATGCAAGGAGTCGCTGCTCGTCCGCCATTACTAGCCAGACCCTGGTGCTAGCATAATGTTAGGGCCTGCGGAATGCGCCAAATAATATAAAGCAGAGGCTAGATGCGTTCGCAACCCGGGGTCCACCGTGCAGAGATGGTAAACTGCTGCTAGTAATGGAGGACGTGATATGGCGGTATAATAAAGGAACACACGGGGTTAACTTCACCCTGTGTGTACCAAGGCGGACTCTATTACCTCACAGAGCCACACGGCCACCAAACAAAAATGCCGTGGCCTGTTAAACTCACAGAGCACAGCAGTGTGAACACTAGTGTATAGTCACAGGACTCTACCCCTGAGACACTGGGTCAGAGTCCCTCTAGACACACTAGTGCTCGGCACCGGAACTGCAGTGCCAGGAGGAAAACTATTAAATAGATAAAGCGCACTATGTGCGCACAGCACCGCTCCGGCGAACGCCACTAACCACCCGGACTAGGGAGGAAAGCGCTAAACTTGCGCACGGCGCCGCACAGGCGGTGACTACAACCTGCCGTGGTACGATAGTGCCCTGCAGTGGGTGACACCATCGGACGCTAGTGTGTGCAGAGTCTCAGGAGCACAGTGGCATGAGCACAGCTACCCTTTGGCACTGACTCTAACTTTGAATCCCTATAACAGGCACAACCAAGGGTAGGGGTTTCCAATGAGTCAGTCACCAGATACATGCATCCATCATCATACACACCATGAGAATCAGAGTCTATACTAACGCATGGCTGTGCGGCCATGCAACTCTTTTATAGCGGCGTCCTTCCGGGACCTTCCCAGTAGTGGACCAATCTGAGCGGGAACAGGACCTGCTCATGTGACCTCCGACCTCCAATGAGAAGTCGTCCCACGGGCATGCTCAGTAAGCAAAATACAGGACTTAGTCCCTGGAGCGTCTGCTTGCTGCTGATTCAAGCATGGTGTTTCAGCAGAGCCTGAAGGAGCAACCAGATGCCTAGCATTAGCCTGGGCAAGGTGCCTGGACCAATGTCTCTGCTGAGCAGGAATCTCTGCAGCCACAGAGGAATGGGAGGCCACAAAGGACAAGGCTTGAGATACCCACTGTGCAGTGGGGCAAGCTTGACACCTAACACACTACATACAGAGCTACTATGTTTAATGTCACTGATCATCCCTGTATTACCTGTACACTGATGCTATATACAGAGCTCCTGTTTATAATGTCACCAGTGAGTACTGTGTTAGCTGTACACTGACAATATACAGTAGAAATGTAGTGGCCCTGCCCACAAGTGCTTGTCCATGTGTTGATTGTTAAATGGACAATGCCAGTAAATATGTTAAGGGCATGGTTGATGTTTCTGGACACATGCTGGTACTGGGAGAAAAAGTGGCATCTGGGTACCGAGGGACGGCTGTTGCCATGAGTCGACAGAAATCCTCAGTGTCTACTAGAATAAATGGCAACATTTCCATGGCAAGCAGCCTGGAAATGTACCCATTTAGCATTTAGGCCTGTGGGTGGCTGATAACTTTGTTTTTTGTTCCAAGGCCTGGGGTAGGGAGAGCTGAACATTGTGCTGGGGCAAGGATTTGGAAGTGCCTGATGATGGTAAGTCAGAATGTGCAAGGATACGTGTAGGGCAGTAGGCATCTGTGCTAGTGTTTTGGCCAGGGGATTGGGAAGCCCCTAGCACAGGGTAAGAGGCAGTGGTGTCTCATGTTGGTACCAATCGTGGACCCAGGTGTTCGGCACACCAAATCTGGTGGTTAGATGACATGTGCCTGATCATGCTGGTGGTTGTGAGGTTCTTAGTGGTGACAATTTTAACCTGCTTCGTGGAGCTCCCCGAAGAGTTAGGCTTCAAGGCAAAAAATAATTTACTATTATTCTCAAAATTCAAAAATTTAGACCGATCCCCAAAAAACACATCAGGAGTAGGGATCTTTGGTTCAGCAGCATGTGAATGAGCAAGATAGGCGGAAATTCCCCGCACTTCAGCAGTGAGCTGCTCCACACGATCAGACAATTGCTTCATCTCCATTGAGAAAGAAAAAAAAATTCCCCCTACGGCCTCAGAGACATAGAGGAAAAAATATACACAAAAAAACAAAAAAAAAAAAATATTCTGACAAACTCCCCTTTTTTTTTTTTTTTACAATTCTCTCCTGCTATTGAGTACCCTAGGCTCTGCGGTATGGCTGGTGATTCTGTTATGAATGAGTCACCGAAGGAGGAAAAAGCAAAAATACAAGCTAAGTCCAGAAAACCGGAGAGATTGGTAGCTATCGGATTGCAGACCCCTGATCCTATCCACAACAACTAACAGTAGCCGTGGGGGGTTCCTACGATGCCCTAGACCCCTCGATCACAGCCGGTGAACTAAATAGGCCTAAAGAAAGAAAGGGGAAATCTAAACTGCCCCAGAGCAGACCCCAAAGCAATAGGCAGCCCCCAACATATAATGACGGTGAAGCAAGATGAAAACACTAACACAGATAGAAAGATAGGTTGAGCAAACGATGGGGCCCAAGCTAACTAAAAAGGACAGGATAGAAAAGCTGCTGTCTGCAATCCGTAAAAAACCCTCCAAAAAATGTCCCTACCGTCTGATAGGAAAAGCAGGCCCTGAAGTCGGGCAGGTCCCATATAGTGCATATAGTATAATGCACTGACCATGCAGCCCCCCTCATAGAGTATAATGCAGCCCCCTCATAGAGTATAATCCAGCACCATACACACAGTATAATGTAGCCCCGTCACAGAGCATAATTTAGCCCCCTCAAAGTATAATGCAGCCCCCTCATAGAGCATTATTCAGCCCCCTCATAGAGTATAATGCAGCACCACACACAGAGTATAATACTTTCTAATGTATAAACTGCTTCAGTGTGTTGAGGAGAGCCATAAGATCGAATACTTATTTAACCTCTGGAACTCTCTACCACAACATATCAGACTCTCACCTACCATCGAAACCTTCAAAAAGAGCCTGAAGACCTACCTCCTCCGACAAGCCTATAACCTGCAGTAACCACCGATCGACCAAACCGCTGCATGAACAGCTCTACCCTCGCCTTCTGTATTTTCACCCATCCCTTGTAAATTGTGAGCCTTCGTGGGCAGGGTCCTCTCTCCTCCTGTACCAGTTATGACTTGTATTGTTCAACATTATTGTACTTGTTTTTATGTATACCCCTCCCTACATGTAAAGCGCCATGGAATAAATGGCGATATAACAATAAATAATAATAATAATAATAATAATAATAACCTCAAGACATAAGAGATTGAGAGAAATGACCCACAAAGTGTATTATTTCACCTTACATAAGCTTGCTTGGATCAAAGTGTGACACTAAAGATGGCTGCCATTTCCTGTTTCACCAAACACCATGCTCTGGTATTCAAGATGAAGCCCACCCTGATGACCTCATGTACCTACCCACTCTGATGACCTCATGGATCCACCCATGATGACGCCCACCCTGATGACCTCATGGACCAACCTAGCCGGATGACTTCATGGATCTGCCCATGGACTAGTTCATTGCTCAACCCACTAACCAATGGAATACATCTGATCACTCCTATTTTAAAGCTAACCGAGCACCCTTACAGGGGTTATATAAATCTATGTTCGGATTAAATAAAGGTTTTGGAGCTGAGCCATAGATTGATCAAGGAGAGAGTACATCCGACTGTGTGTGTCTGGTGTTATTTCTTTAGTGCATGCACTTGATCAATATCCCTTGCCAGGAGTAGGCATCTAGTGAAGATTTCTTATTGTTCAACCTGACAAGTGCTTTGGTTGCAGTAAATTGACCTTTTAGGCCATGTTCCCACATAGCATAAATAGCGTTTTTTTGTGAAGAAAATCTGTGTTTACCAATCCAAACAAAGTCGATGTGATTTCATTAAAACGCCTACCCACTATGCCGTTCAAGATGCTGTTGAACTGTGTGTTTCTTTTTCATGTTTTTTTTTTTCATGTAAACCTCTATTGGAACCTTAAAAAAAGCAAATGTAAATAAATCGAAGTTATGTTTTTAAGTGTAGAATCAAAGCTTTTCCATACTAAAAAATGCATTAAAAACGCTGCTTGAAATCTGCACCAAAAACACATCACAAAGGGTAAAACGCATAAAAAACACAATTTCATTACAATAATCATAGAAGATTGCATATTTTGTAGGACACCTGCAGAAAGCATCCAGATAAAAAGCAGCAGAAAAAAATGTAGCTTTTATGTAACTTACGAACACAGCCTTAGGCCTCTTTCACACATCAGTTTTTTGCCTTCAGGCGCGATCCGGCTTTTTTTTGTAAAACCGGATCCGGCAAAATGCAATGCCGGATCCGGTTTTTCCCCATTGACTTGCATTAGCGCCGGATCGTGCCGGATGGCATTGCGTTTCATCCGTTTTTTGCCGGATCCGGCAACTTGTCTCATTCCGGCGTCTGGAAAAAACGGCTACTGTAACGTTTTTTGTCTCCGGCGAAAAAGCCGGAAGCGCCGGATCCGGCGCTTCCACCTTTTTGATACAATGAAAGTCTATGGGCGCCGGAATGCGCCGGATCCAGAAAAAGACGGATCCAGGCACCGGATCCGGTTTTTTTAAGTCTGCGCATGCTCAGATCCAATTGGCCAGCCCCCAGGAAAAGGTATAACCTGCTAGACGGATCCAGCAAAAAAACGGATCCGTTTCTACAGTTCTCCAAAATTTATGCCGGATCCGTTTTTTCTAAAAATAGCCGGATCCTGCCTGACGGCAAAAAACTGATGTGTGAAAGTAGCCTTAGTGTTTCTGATTTTAATGATTGTCACCTACTATTACAACCCCTTCCTGATCTAAATGTTTGGCACCAATAAAATAAAAAAAAGTATACTTTCCTCCCATCCCAGGGCTCTTGTGAGGTTGTTCTGACATGTAACCCTGACGCCCAATCAGTGCCGACCACCATGAAGAGGAAGTATAGGCTGAAGATGCAGGTTTTTGCTATATAATCTGACAGCAGCATGATGTAGGGACAGAGACCCTGATTCCAGCTATGTAATTGGGTGCAGCAGTTGTGATACAATCACAGTTTTCTCTGCTGCAGATCTAGTGGAAATAGGAATACTGACCTGTGTATAGACCCAACCATACCACTGACTAGCAGCTTTCGATCACTATACAATGTACATAGGAAGTTGTCAATCAGTGAAGGGGGTGGGATTACACAGAGCAGGAGGACTCCATGGCACTAGACAACCAGTCCTCTATAGATAATCTCCTTATGATAAAACACTGATTTTATTGAAACCGCAAAACACAGCACTGTAAGTGATATATCGCTGGAATCAGGGTCTCTGCCCCTACACGATGCTGCTCTCAGATTACGTAGCAAAAAAACTCTGACAGATTTCTTTTGAAGACAACATGCCAGCATGTTTTCATATATGGAAATAGTGGCATTGTTGTATATGTTTCAATAAAAATTATATCTTTTTTAAGTGATCCAGTGTACTACAATGAGAAATCTAGTGTTGTAACCATATGCAAATCCCACTATAAGTGCAAATAGATTTGTCACTGCACTTAGAAGAAGTGGTCCATGTGTTCATGTGCATTGACACACCCCGTGCACTTCCAGCCTGATTTGTATAGGGCTTCTGTGCTAGATTTCTCATGACTGCCATAACGTTTCTCTACAAAAAAAGTTATCATTTTATACCACAACTTCTAAGGCATGACAGCCACAGTCATCACTAGCACTTTATTATATTAGCAGCATGAGAACACTGAGTAAAGTCTATGACCATTTATCATTATGAACATAGCACAAAATGGCCATAGGTTTTACTCTAGGCTCTCGTGTAATAAAGAACTGAACCACAAGTGCTGGTGACTGCCTTGACTTGTCTTTTAGTTTTTCCTTTTCAACCAGTGACCACCATCTAAGACCTGCAGTTTGGGGTGAACAGGAGCAGTGGGCCATGCGGGATTTGTAGTGCCACAACAGTGATGTTCTATGTTTATCTATACTAGCTTTGCACGTGTGAAGAAGTACCAGGCTGTAACGTGTCTATGCAATAATGGGGCTCATTAGATACTTCACAGGAACAATCTAGCCCCCGCATTCTTTGAATGTCAAGACTGGCTACCCTATTTCGATTGGTCTCTTATATTATTAGATGAATATTATTATTTTCAGGACCTATTGGATAAGTTTCCAGTAAAGCTGACCATCAGAAACTGATGTGTGTTTAAGGTATACATCGACCCTATACTAATAGAAAAAATAAAAGTTGTATTTTACTAAATAGAAACCAATAGTTAGGGTTGCATTTGCATAAAGGCAATTGGTAAATAGGGATTGCCTGACAAACACGGGCAGTCTGACAGCCACAGAACATGCGGCCGTGGGGACGCAAACATCTATGGAACTATGGGCTGTGCATTATATTACATGTATGACTATGGGCTGTGCATTATATTACATGTATGACTATGGGCTGTGCATCATACTACATGGATAACTATGGGCTAGGCATCACACTACACATACTGCATGGATGACTATGGGCTATCCATCATACTACAAGGATGACTACGGGCTGTGCATTATATTACATACATTACTATGGGCTGTGCTTTATACTACATGGATGACTATGGGCTATGCATTATATTGCATGGATGACTATGGGATGTGCATTATACTACATGGATGACTATGGGCTGTGCATTACACAAAATGGATGACTATGGGCTGTGCATCATACTACATGGGTGACTATGGGCTATGCATTATATTACATAGATTAATATGGGCTGTGCTTTATACTACATAGAAGAATATGGGCTGTGCATTATATTACATGGATGACTATAGGCTCTGCATCATACTACATGTATGACTATGGTGCTATGAATGAGTCACCGTAGGAGGCAAAAACAGAAATGCTAGCTAAGTCCAGAAAACCAGAGACGTTGGCAGCTATCGGATTGCAGACCCCTGAAGCTATCAACAACAACTAGCAGTAGCCGTGGGGGTTCCTACGATGCCCTAGACCCCTCGATCACAGCCGGAGAACTGCCTAGCCTAAAGACAGAAAGGGAAATCTAAACTGCCCCAGAGCAGACCCCAAAGCAATAGGCAGCCCCCAACATATAATGACGGTGAAGCAAGAAGAAAAAACACTAACACAGATAGAAAGATAGACTGAGCAAATGATGGGGCCCAAGCTAACTAGATAGGACAGGATAGGAAGGCTGCTGTCTGTAATCCGCGAAAAACCCTATCAAAATAGGAGCCAACAGACTGACAGGGAAAAAGGCCCTGAAGACGCTAGGCTTCAAAAAGACTATGTCAGTACTCAGGTATTTTCTGAAGACATAGCAAACCGACAAAAAGGAATTCAGCTCACCCCAGCAGGGAATGGCAGAATCCAGAAAAGCAAGGCAAACTAAAACCAAAACACAAATGCAAAAAGGCAAAGCAGAAAACTTAGCTTTTGAGGAGCAGGAATCAGACTGGTCTCCTAGAATTCCACAGAGAAATCACCAGCGAGGCAGAAGGGCGTCGGCTGCCTTATATCCAGTCCGAGATCCCCGTCGCCCAGTCATCCTCTCCCAGCTCAGGTGCTTGGTAATCAGCCTCACTACCTTCCTTCACCAGAAGAGGGAGTTCATCAGACCTCAATGGTGAAGGGGAAAATGAACTCATAACAGTACCTCCCCCTTGAGGAGGGGTCACCGAACCCTCATCCACGCCACCAGGGCGATCAGGGTGAGCCCGATGAAAGGCACGCACCAATCTTTTGGCATGAATATCAGAGGCAGAGACCCAGGAATTATCCTCCTGACCATAACCCTTCCACTTAACCAAATACTGGAGTCTCCGTCTAGCCAGACGGGAATCCAGTATCTTCGCTACCTCATATTCCATGTTACCTTCAACCAATACAGGGTCCGGAGGTGCCACCCCAGGAACTACTGGTTCAACAAACCTCTTCAACAAGGACTTATGAAACACATTATGGATTTTAAATGTGACAGGAAGAGCCAACCGAAAAGAGACCGGATTAATGATCTCCAAAATCTTGTAAGGCCCAATAAATCTAGGCTTAAACTTAGGAGAAGCTACCTTCATAGCGATATTTTTTGATGATAACCAAACCATATCACCCACCTTAAACTGGGGATCAACGGTCCTATGTCGGTTGGAAAACCGCTGGGTCTTTTCCTGGGAGAGAGATAACTTATCCACCACTTGGTCCCAGATCTGGTGCATTCTCTCCACCACAGTGTCAACACCTGGGCAGGCAGAAGGCTCCACCTGCCCTGAAGAAAATCGAGGATGAAACCCAAAGTTTCAAAAAAAAAAAAGGTGACATCAAAGTGGCAGAACTAGCTCTATTATTTAAAGCAAATTCGGCCAAGGGCAAAAATGAAACCCAATCATCCTGATCAGCGGAAATAAAACATCTCAAATACGACTCCAAGGTCTGGTTTGTTCTCTCCGTCTGCCCATTGGTCTGAGGGTGAAACGCAGAGGAGAAGGACAACTGAATTCCCAGCTTGGAACAGAACGTCCTCCAAAATCTAGACACAAACTGAACTCCTCTGTCAGATACAATGTTCTCAGGAATCCCGTGCAAGCGAACCACCTGTTGCAAAAACAGGGGCACCAACTCAGAAGAAGATGGCAACTTAGGGAGTGGTACAAGATGAACCATCTTAGAGAACCTATCACAAATCACCCAAATAACAGTCATTCTCTGAGAGACAGGCATATCAGAGATGAAATCCATTGAAATATGGGTCCATGGTCTCCTGGGGACCGGCAAAGGCATCAACAACCCACTAGAGCGAGAACAAGGTTTAGACCGGGAGCAAGTCCCACAACACTGCACAAAATTCCTGACATCACGAGACAAGACGGGCCACCAAAAAGACCGACTCACCAGATCTCTAGTACCAAAAATACCTGGATGACCAGCCAATGCAGAGCAATGAACTTCAGACATCACTCTCTTCTTCTACTGGTGAGGAACATACAACTTTCCACTGGGACAACGCTCAGGTTTGTCCTCCTGGAACTCTTCCAGAGCACGTCTCAAATCGGGTGAGATGGCAGAAAGAACTACCCCTTCACCTAAGATGGTAGCAGGCTTGGTCACCACAGGAGAATCAGCAAAGAAGCTCCTAGAAAGAGCGTCAGCCTTGACATTCTTAGTGCCAGGCAGAAAAGAGACCACAAAATCAAAACGTGTAAAAAAACAAGGCCCATCTAGCCTGTCTAGGGTTCAAGCGTTTGGCCGACTCCAGGTAAATCAAATTCTTGTGGTCAGTGAGGACCACGACTTGATGTTTAGCTCCCTCCAACCAATGTCTCCACTCCTCAAATGCCCATTTCATGGCCAACAGTTCCCGATTCCCCACATCATAGTTACGTTCAGATGGGGAGAACTTTCGGGAAAAGAAAGCACAGGGATTCATTTTAGATGTTACAGGATCCTTTTGGGACAAAACAGCTCCTGCATCAATCTCAGAAGCGTCCACATCTACCTGGAACGGGAGTGAGACATCAGGTTGCCGCAAAACCGGGGCAGAAGTGAATCTTCGCTTCAGCTCCTGAAAGGAAGAAACAGCCTCCGGAGACCAATTCAACACATCAGCACCCTTCTTAGTCAGATCAGTCAATGGCTTGGCAATACTAGAAAATTTTGCTATAAATTTCCGATAAAAATTAGCAAAACCCAAAAACTTCTGAAGGGCCTTCAAAGAAGTGGGCTGAACCCAATCATAAATGGCCTGTACCTTGGCCGGATCCATTTCAATAGTTGACAGACAAAATAAATCCCAAAAATGAAATCCTCTGTACCCCAAAAAGGCATTTCGATCCTTTGACATACAGGGAATTCTCCCTCAAGATCCGGAACACCGTCCGAACATGTTCCACATGAGAATCCCAATCCTTGGAGAAGATCAAAATATCATCCAGATAGATAATCAAAAATGTATCCACAAAGTCTCGGGCATTAGTGAGCCCAAAAGGCATCACCCGGTACTCAAAATGTCCCTCTGGAGTATTAAACGCCGTCTTCCATTCATCCCCATGCTTAATGTGGATAAGATTATACGCCCCCTGAGGTCAAGCTTGGTAAACCAGTAAGCACCTTTAACTCTGGAGAATAGATCCGAAATCAGGGGTAACGGACACTGATATTTAATAGTAATTTTGTTGAGGGCACAATAATCAATACAAGGCCTTAATGAACCATCCTTTTTGGCCACGAAAAAAAAAACCCAGCACCTAATGGTGAAGAGGATGGTCTAATATGACCCTTCTCCAACGCCTCCTTAATATAGGATCGCATAGCCTCGTGCTCGGGTACAGATAAATTGAAGAGCCGACCCTTGGGAAATTTACACCCCGGGCTCAGTTCAATTGCACAGTCATAACTCCTATGAGGAGGCAAAGACGCAGACTCATTCTCACTAAATACATCATAAAAGTCCGCCAAATAGTCAGGAACATCATGCGACTGAGGAGAGGTGGAAAAAAACGGAGCCTCACTAAGGGCACACCGACAACCCCAACTCACCACAGACACAGATTTCCAGTCCAAAACTGGATTATGAATTTGCAACCAGGGAAACCCCAGAACAATGGTATCATGCAAATTATGCAACACCAAAAATCTGCAATTTTCTTGATGGTTTGGGGCGACCCGCATTACCACCTGGGTCCAAAACTGAGGTTTATTTTTTGCCAAAGGAGTAGCATCAATCCCCCTCAAAGGGATAGGCGTCCGCAGAGGTGTCATAGGAAATCCACAACGTTTAGCAAAATCCAAGTCCATTAGGTTCAGGGCTGCTCCCGAATCCACAAAAGCCTTGGCGGAAAATGTGGACAGGGAGCAGATCAGAGTAATTGCCAGAAGAAACTTAGGTTGAACACCACCCACAGAAAACGTGTGTGCAAAACGTTTCTATTGTTTAGGACAGACAGAAATAATATGCGAGGCATCTCCACAAAAAAAACATAGCTTATTACGCTTTCTGAACTCCTGACGTTGCTCCCTGGACAAAACTCTATCACATTGCATAGGTTCAGACACTTGTTCAACAGGTGGCCACACCTCTCGTGCAGTCCTGCGTTCACGTAAACGCCGATCAACTTGAATGGCTAATGACATAGAATCGTCCAGACCAGAGGGAACAGGAAATCCCACCATAGTATCTTTTACGGCTTCTGACAAACCCTTCCGAAAGAGAGCTGCCAAGGCATTCTCATTCCAGGCAGTAAGGACCGCCCACTTTCAGAATTTTTGACAGTACAATTCTGCAGAATCTCGACCCTGGCTCAATGCCAACAGGGTCTTTTCAGCCTGATCAATAGCATTAGGTTCGTCATACAACAACCCCAAGGCTTGAAAAAATGCATTCACATTAGTCAGACTAGGATCATCAGGTTTCAAAGAAAACACCCAATCCTGGGGATCGCCACGCAGCAAAGAGATGACAATTTTAACCTGCTGCGCGGAGCTCCCTGACGAGTTAGGCTTTAAGGCAAAAAATAATTTACAATTATTTTTGAAATTCAAAAATTTAGACCGATCCCCAAAAAATACATCAGGTGTAGGAATCTTTGGTTCAGCAGCATGTGAATGAGCAAGGTAGGCGGAAATTCCCCGCACTTCCGCAGCGAGCTGCTCCACACGATCAGACAATTGCTTTATCTCCATTGAGAGAAAAATAAATTCCCCCTACAGCCTCAGAGATATAGAGGAAAAAATATACACACTTTTTTTTTTTTTTAATTCTTTCCTGCTATTGAGTACCCTAGGATCTGCGGTAAGGCTGGTGATTCTGTTATGAATGAGTCACCGTAGGAGGCAAAAACAGAAATGCTAGCTAAGTCCAGAAAACCAGAGAAGTTGGCAGCTATCGGATTGCAGACCCCTGAACCTATCAACAACAACTAGCAGTAGCCGTGGGGGTTCCTACGATGCCCTAGACCCCTCGATCACAGCTGGAGAACTGCCTAGCCTAAAGACAGAAAGGGAAATCTAAACTGCCCCAGAGCAGACCCCAAAGCAATAGGCAGCCCCCAACATATAATGACGGTGAAGCAAGAAGAAAAAACACTAACACAGATAGAAAGATAGACTGAGCAAATGATGGGGCCCAAGCTAACTAGATAGGACAGGATAGGAAAGCTGCTGTCTGCAATCCGCGAAAAACCCTATCAAAATAAGAGCCAACAGACTGACAGGGAAAAAGGCCCTGAAGACGCTAGGCTTCAAAAAGACTATGTCAGTACTCAGGTATTTTCTGAAGACAGAGCAAACCGACAAAAAGGAATTCAGCTCACCCCAGCAGGGAATGGCAGAATCCAGAAAAGCAAGGCAAACTAAAACCAAAACACAAATGCAAAAAGGCAAAGCAGAAAACTTAGCTTTTGAGGAGCAGGAATCAGACTGGTCTCCTAGAATTCCACAGAGAAATCACCAGCGAGGCAGAAGGGCGTCGGCTGCCTTATATCCAGTCAGAGATCCCCGTCGCCCAGTCATCCTCTCCCAGCTCAGGTGCTTGGTAATCAGCCTCACTACCTTCCTTCACCAGAAGAGGGAGTTCATCAGACCTCAATGGTGAAGGGGAAAATGAACTCATAACACTATGGGCTGTGCATCACACTACATGGATGACTATGGGCTTTGCATCATACTACATGGATGACTATGGGTTATACATTATACTGCATGGATGACTATAGCATGTGCATTATACTACATGGAAGACTATGGGCTATGAATTAGACTACATGGATGACCATAGGCTGTGCATTATACTACATAGATGACTATGGGCTCATTAGAGATATCAGGGATTCCAAGGGATAGCCGTCGTGGAGCGGGGACGCCATTCCGCTGACCAGTAGGGAGATAACCTCCGCTGACAGGAAGGCTTTCAGTCACAGGGAACAGTACAGTTAGGTACTCATTTGTTTTTGCACATGTCACTTTAACGTCTGTGTCACTTGCACTCTTTTTGCACCTTTTCTTCTTGTTGCCTACCCAACTACCTCTATCTTGGCAACCTCTATAAAGCTCCTTTCCTGGACAACTGAGTGACCGTATGTTGCACCAATCCAGGGGTATATAGGAGATTTAGGGTTCAGCTGCCGTGGAGCAGGGGCGCCAATCTTGATTGTGTTTAGGGTGCCAACCTCCGCTGTCAGGTAGTTCAACAATAGGGCTCCTATTTAGGGCCATGGTAGGTGGCACGGTTGGTTGTTTCACAGTGTGGTTGTCTTGTTTTAGTTAAAGGTTTAATAAAGGTTATATTTTATATCTGACATTAAGCTGATGTAAGGCTCCTGGATAGTATTATTGATTTTGGACCTTACTTTTTCATAATAATTCCTACATTCAGGTACTGACTGGGACTGAAATTCAGCCCTGGCATATGAAATCACACAGGACAATGCTGTCCCACCTCCCCCATCCCCAAGCTCCAGATGGGATATATTACCCTGGATGGAGGAAAGCAAGATTTCCTATAAGACCAATATTTCTAATGATACCCGTGGCCTTCTGGGGTAAGTGACAGAGTCAGCGACTTTGTGCTCCATCACAACTCTTAACAGTATGGGTGTCTTGAGAAAACCGATTCTGTTAACAACGTAGCAGACAAGGCAGCCCATGACCAGACAGGCCCTTCTGGCATTTGCCATAATTGCCAGATGGCCAGTGGTCCCTGCCTGTGCATTATACTACATGGAAGACTATGGGCTATTAATTAGACTATATGGATGACTATGGGTTGTGCATTATACTACAAGGAGGACTATGGGCTTTGAATTAGACTACATGGATGACTATGGGCTGTGTATTATATTATATGGAGGACTATTGGGCTATGCATTATACTATATGTATGATTATGGGCTATGCATTATATTACATGGATGATAGGCTGTGCAGTATACTACATGAAAGACTATGGGCTATGAATTAGACTATATGGATGATTATGGGCTGTGCATTATACATGGATGGCTGTGGGCTTTGAATTAGACTACATGGATGATTATGCACTGTGCATTATAATACATGGATGACTATGAGATTTGCATTATATTACATGGATGACTATTGGGCTATGCATTATACTACATGCATGTCTATAGGCTGTGCATTATACTACATGGATGACTATGGGCTGGGTATTGTACTACATGGATGACTATGGGCATTGCATTATACATGGAGGACTATCAGCTGTGCACCATACTATATGAAGGACTATGGGTTGCGTATTATACTGTATGGAGGACTATGAGGAATACATTATTATATATTATTATTTATATAGCACCATTGATTCCATGGTGCTGTATATAGTGCTATGCGGGTGCATTATAATATAGGGGATTATGGGCTGTGCATTATACTATGGGGAGTGCATGATACTTCTTCTATGGAGCCCCATGACTTCTATGTTTGCCCCTGGTGAGTATAATGTTTTATTTCTTCTATACATTAAAAAACATCTACAGAAAGAAGGGGACATAAACCAGGATGGGGGATATATATACCAGGATGGGGCCAGGATGAGGGACATAAATACCAGGTTTGATTGCGCATATATATACCAGGATGAGGGACATACAGGTGCTTCTCACAAAATTAGAATATCATCAAAAAGTTAATTTATTTAAGTTCTTCAATACAAAAAGTGAAACTCATATATTATATAGAGTCATTACAGAGTGATGTATTTCATGTGTTTATTTCTGTTAATGTTGATGATTATGGCTTACAGCCAATGAAAACCCAAAAGTCATTCTTTCAGTAAATTAGAATAATTAACAAAAAACACCTACAAAGGCTTCCTAAGCGTTTAAAAACACCCCTTAGTCTGTTTCAGTAGGCTCCACGATCATGGGGAAGACTGCTGACTTGACAGATGTCCAGAAGGCAGTCATTGACACTCTCCACGGAGGGTAAGCCACAAAAGATCATTGCTAAAGAAGCTGGTTGTTCACAGAGTGCTGTATCTGTGACGACTCCTGGAGTGGACCCTCTGGGTCGTGGCACCAACCCTCCCAGGGTGAGCTGACCTAGTGAGGACCACCCCCTATACAGGGAGTGTCAGGGGCAAGCCCAAAGGGGTAAGGTACCACGACTGCTGGTACCAGGTGGCCGGCTCACAGGAGACACGAGTGAGTGTGTCTGCAGAAACGTGCAAGGCGTGGACACAGGGACACGCTGGGTACAGGACGGTACAGGGCGAGCGTACGGAGGCACGGAGAGTACTGGAGAACACAAGGCGTGTACACGGGAGTGCGCTAGATACAGGATAGTGCAAGACGGGTACATGAGAGCACGTATGGCGCGCACCGACTAGCACTCCCGAGTGCGAGCAAAGCAGGACGCGTGCAAAGGAGCACATCAGAGTACAGAGTTAAACAGAGCGCGTGCAGAGAAGTATGCCAGAGTGCAAGGCTAGGCAGAAGGTGTGCCAGGAGCACAACTGAGCATAGGGCAGAGTACAGGATCAGAACGTGTGCCAGGAGGCACAACAGAGCACAAGGCAGAGTACAGGATCAGAGCGTGTGCCAGGAGGCACTACAGAGCACAAGGCAGAGTACAGGATCAGAGCGTGTGCCAGGAGGCACAACTGAGCACAAGGCAGAGGACCTGAATACAGCGCACAGCCAGGCAAGGACAAGGCAGTCCAAGCAAGGAAGCACAACAATAATCAGACAAGTCCCATAGGAAGAGGTAGCCTGATATAGCACATGATCACTAGGACTTCTGGGTCAAGTCCTCCAATACCATAGAGAGGACAGAGCTGAGAAGAGTGTGCGTGCACACAAAGAACATTGTGCAAACATGAACCTAAGTACGAGAGCTGCGCGTGCGCACCCAATGGGACCCCCGGAGCGGCCGTGGCTACGGAAGCGGTGACGTTGGGACCGAAGTCCTGCCCCCAGGTGAGAGCAGTGTGACAGGCGACGTGACAGTATCCAAGCATATTAATGGAAAGTTGAGTGGAAGGAAAAAGTGTGGCATAAAAAGATGCACAAGCAACTGAGATAACCGCAGCCTTGAAAGGATTGTTAAGAAAATGTCATTCAAAAATTTAGGGGAGATTCACAAGGAGTGGACTGCTGCTGGAGTCATTGCTTCAAGAGCCACCACACACAGACATATCCAGAGCTACAGTACAAGTGTCGCATTCCTTGTGTCAAGCCACTCATGATCAATAGACACCGCCAGAAGTGTCTTGCCTGGGCCAAGGAGGAAAAGAACTGGACTGTTGCTCGGTGGTCCAAGGTGTTGTTTTTTTTTTAAAATGAAAGTAAATTTTGCATTTCATTTGGAAATCAAGGTCCCAGAGTCTGGAGGAAGAGTGGAGAGGCCACAATCCAAGCTGCTTGAGGTCTAGTGTGAAGTTTCCACAATTAGTGATGGTTTGGGGAGCCATGTCATCTGCTGGTGTAGGTCCACTGTGTTTTATCAATGCCAAAGTCAGCGCAGCCGTCTACCAGGAAATCTTAGAGCACTTCATGCTTCCCTCTGCTGACAAGCTTTTTGGAGATGGAAATTTCAATCTCTAGCAGGACTTGGCACCTGTCCACACTGCCAAAAGTACCAATACCTGGTTTACAAACAACAGTATCACTGTGATTGGTTGGCCAGCAAACTCCCTGACCTTAACCCCATAGAGATTCTATGAGGCATTGTCAAGAGGAAGATGAGAGACACCAGATCCAACAATGTAGACGAGCTGAAGGTTGCTATCAAAGAAACCTGGGCTTCCATTACACTTCAGCAGTGCCACAGGCTGATCGCCTCCATGCCAGGCCGCATTGATTCAGTAATTGATGCCAAATGAGCCCCGACCAACTATTGAGTGTATTTATTGAACATACATTTCAGTAGGCCAACATTTCAGATTTTAAAATCATTTTTTAAGCTGGTGTTATAAAGTATTCTAATTTACTGAGATAATGACTTTTGGATTTTCATTGGCTGTAAGCCATAATCATCAACATTAACAGAAATAAACACGTGAAATAGATCACTCTGTAATGACTCTATATGAGTTTCACTTTTTGTATTGAAGAACTGAAAAAACTTTTTGATGATATTGTAATTTTGTATCATTCCATGAAACATTCAAGTTGCAAATCTTTATTCATTGCATAGTGGAATGTGTTGAGACAATAAAACATAAGTGACCAATGAAAATCAAATTAATATCCCATGGAGGTCTGGATTTGGAATGATACTCAAAATCAAAGCGGTAAATCAAATTACCTGCTGATCCAACTTCAATGGAAATGCCTCAAGATAAAAAAATGATGCTCAGTAGAGTTTGTGGCCTCCACGTGCCTGTATGACCTCCCTACAACTCCTAGGCATGCTACTGATGAGGCTGCTTATGATCTCCTGAGGGATCTCCTCTCAGACCTGGATTAAAGCATTAGTCAATTCCTGGACAGTCTGTGGTGCAACATAGAGTTGGTGGATGGAATGAGACATGATGTCCCAGATGTGCTTGATTTGATTCAGATCTTGGTAACGGGCTGGACAGTCCATAGCATCAATGTCGTGACATCATGAAGGAACTGAGGATCTCATCCTGGTACCTAAAGGCAGTCAGGGTACCTCTGGCCAGCTAGCCATGCGGCCCTCCAAAGAAGTACCTCTCCACACCATTACTAACTCACTGCCAGACCAGTCATGCTGGAGGAAGTTGCAGGCAGCAGGACGTTCTCCACGGCGTCTCCAGACTCTGTCATGTCTGTCACATGTGCTCAGTGTGAACCTGCTCTCATTCGTGAAGAGCACAGGGCGCCAATGTCAAATCTGCTAATCTTGGTGTTCTCTGGAAAATGCCAATTGCCTTGCACGGTGTTGGGCTGTATGCACAACACCCACTTGTGAACATCGGGCCCTCATACCACACTCAAGGAGTCTTTTTCTAACAGTACTCATGTAGTCTTTTTCTGCCAGTTTCAGCAGACATATGGATGTTAATGGTCTACTGGAGGTAATTTTGCATGGTTCTGGCAGTGTTCCTCCTGTTCCTCCTTGCACAAAGGAGGAGGTAGCGGTCCTGCTGCTGGGTTGTTGTCCTCCTCCTATGGCCCCCTCAATATCTCCTGGTGTACTGGCCTGTCTCCTGGTATCTGCTCCATGCTCTGGACACACTGCTGACAGACACAGCTAGCCTTCTTGCCACAGCTCACATTGATGTGCCATCCAGGAAGACCTGCACTACCTGAGCAACTTTTGTGAGTTGTACTGTAGACACTGCCTCATTCTACTGTACAGTACCTCTAGGGGTGAGAGCAATGACAAAATGCAAAAGTGACCAAAACATCCAAAAAACCTGTTGTCTGCTCCATTTGCACAACCGCAGGAGAAATTGATTAACAATCGGTGTTTCGGTGTTGCATCATAACTAGACAGGTTGATTTCACTGAAGTGTGATTGCCTTGGAGTTACATTGTGTTGTTCAAGTGTTCCCTTTATTTCTCTGAACAGCGTGTGTAGATATACATATACATAGTGTGTGTGGGTGTGTGTGTGTGTGTGTGTGTATATATATATACAGTGGGGAAAAAAAGTATTTAGTCAGTCAGCAATAGTGCAAGTTCCACCACTTAAAAAGATGAGAAAAAAATCACATTGTCTGTTTTTTTTTCATTTTATTTGCATATTATGGTGGAAAATAAGTATTTGGTCAGAAACAAAATTTCATCTCAATACTTTGTGATATATCCTTTGTTGGCAATGACAGAGGTCAAACGTTTTCTGTAAGTCTTCACAAGGTTGCCACACACTGTTGTCGGTATGTTGGCCCATTCCTCCATGCTGATCTCCTCTAGAGCAGTGATGTTTTTGGCTTTTCGCTTGGCAACACGGACTTTCAACTCCCTCCAAAGGTTTTCTATAGGGTTGAGATCTGGAGACTGGCTAGGCCACTCCAGGACCTTGAAATGCTTCTTACGAAGCCACTCCTTCGTTGCCCTGGCGGTGTGCTTTGGATCATTGTCATGTTGAAAGACCCAGCCACGTTTCATCTTCAATGCCCTTGCTGATGGAAGGAGGTTTGCACTCAAAATCTCACGATACATGGCCCCATTCATTCTTTCATGTACCCGGATCAGTCGTCCTGGCCCCTTTGCAGAGAAACAGCCCCAAAGCATGATGTTTCCACCACCATGCTTTACAGTAGGTATGGTGTTTGATGGATGCAACTCAGTATTCTTTTTCCTCCAAACACGACAAGTTGTGTTTCTACCAAACAGTTCCAGTTTGGTTTCATCAGACCATAGGACATTCTCCCAAAACTCCTCTGGATCATCCAAATGCTCTCTAGCAAACTTCAGACGGGCCCGGACATGTACAGGCTTAAGCTGTGGGACACGTCTGGCACTGCAGGATCTGAGTCCATGGTGGCGTAGTGTATTACTTATGGTAGGCCTTGTTACATTGGTCCCAGCTCTCTGCAGTTCATTCACTAGGTCCCCCCGCGTGGTTCTGGGATTTTTGCTCACCGTTCTTGTGATCATTCTGACCCCACGGGGTGGGATTTTGCGTGGAGCACCAGATCGAGGGAGATTATCAGTGGTCTTGTATGTCTTCCATTTTCTAATTATTGCTCCCACAGTTGATTTCTTCACTCCAAGCTGGTTGGCTATTGCAGATTCAGTCTTCCCAGCCTGGTGCAGGGCTACAATTTTGTTTCTGGTGTCCTTTGACAGCTCTTTGGTCTTCACCATAGTGGAGTTTGGAGTCAGACTGTTTGAGGGTGTGCACAGGTGTCTTTTTATACTGATAACAAGTTTAAACAGGTGCCATTACTACAGGTAATGAGGGGAGGAAAGAGGAGACTCTTAAAGAAGAAGTTACAGGTCTGTGAGAGCCAGAAATCTTGATTGCTTGTTTCTGACCAAATACTTATTTTCCACCATAATATGCAAATAAAATGAAAAAAAAACAGACAATGTGATTTTCTGGATTTTTTTTTCTCAGTTTGTCTCCCATAGTTGAGGTCTACCTATGATGTAAATTACAGACGCCTCTCATCTTTTTAAGTGGTGGAACTTGCACTATTGCTGACTGACTAAATACTTTTTTTCCCCACTGTATATATATGTATATATATATATATATATATATATATATATATATATATATATATACATACCCATACTGCTCAAAAAGATAAAGGGAACACAAGCAGCCTGTTGCAAATGGAATAGTGTTCCCTTTTTTGAGAGCTAGATATATATGTTGCAGCTTTGATTATCCAGAAGAGCCAATTTGACTGGCAATTTTAATAGTGGTCATACAATTTGTTATAGATATTTGCATTTGATGGATATATTAGATTACCATATTCATAAAGACGTGCATTAACTATGATAATACATTGGCTTCACCTACTTTATTTAAATGTCTTCTAAAAGTGACAGATTAATAGACTCACTACCTTAATCAATAAATGTGATAACTTACTTGTTAGAGAAGATATGGGTAAAGTCATCTCTAAAGCAGATCTCTCACCTCCTTAATGTCTGTCTTCTCCAGCATTCTCAGCCAGGATATCCAGTATATTTTTTCCACAAATAAGTTCCAACCATATCCAAAGTCATGCAGTGATACAGGCCCATAAACTGCCTAGAATAAGACAATTTCCCCAATCTAAATATGGGCTACAAATTTTCCTGATGCAGCATAAGGTTTCCTGTAGGATTTGGAGATTGAGGCGGCTAGCACAGAGTTATCATTATCCTTTCTCCTGAGAAGCGGCTTATGTGGCTCATGAATATGTGAGAAGGGCCCATCTACTCAGAGGTCTTTATACTCACTACAAACAAATGTCTGGTGGTGATATGTGTCCCCATAGTCATACAAAATGGAATAGGTAATTTCAAATATTTCTAAAGCTAAATGTGCAAAGAAAATATTTTTTAAGTATTCATTCAAACTTTTGTTTATTTTGTGCATGAGGAAAAAACTGACCTTTTTTCGTCAATATGCTGGATCCGATTTTCATCCATTTTGGGCTCACGTGTCCATTTTTACCTTAAATGTGGTATTCATTTTTTCTCGTAAGCAAAAGAAAATAAAAATTTCACACCTCTCCTACCATTAAACATGGAAAAAAAAACAGTAAAGCATATTCAGGCTCCAATTCATCAAAGCTTTTGCAAAAAAAAAGTGGCATAACAGTTTTGAAAAGTTGCAAAATTTTGCCACAACTTGTACCGGTGCCAAAATTTTGCAGCTTTTAGCATTTTCACACCAGCTTCTCCAAGTTCCGCTGAAATTGGCAGAGAGGCACGAGGGTACAGTGGGGGCATTACATCACAGCTCGTCTAAGTCGTGATGAGCTGTGGAATTCCATACACTGACTGGAAGAACAGATAAAATCATACCTGCTATAAATAACTTTTCAAAACATCAAAATTAATGGGCAACTCCCCATATCATAGAGACCTACATAGAATACCGGAGTAAAAAATACCCAATAGAGACTAATTAAAGTCATACATATCAATAAAAATGTTGAGTTTTATTACACAATTTATACAAAATACAAAAATATTTTCCTGACAGAATGAGTCTATATCCAAGGTGAAGACACATCAGAAAGGCATTTCAAATTAATTTATCAGATCATAACCTTACACAGCCCCAGATGGATGTTTTAAGTAAGGGCCTCACTTTTGTCCCCTCTAATAAATGTAATTATTTTGTAGCAATGAAGCATCTTCAGCTTTTCCTGAGGAAGGTGGTTTTACGCAAAACTACATTTCAAACCAGAAGGTATTGATGCAACTACGCTGACTCCAGAACAAGAAGCTAATAATATATTGGAAGAATTGGAGATCGGCATGCCTCCCTCAAGTACAGGTACTTTTCCAACTTTTCTTACCCCTAGGTCGGCCCCGTTTCCCCCCTTCTCCACCTGTCCACAAGTAGATATCTTTAATAAATTGGCTCTGGAAGACTTTAAAAAGCTCCCCAGCAGAATGAATCATGTTAATTTGACTAAAACACAACATGATGCCATAAAAGATCTAAGGGATTTGAAGAATGTGGTAATTAAACAGGCGGATAAGGGGGAAACGTGGTACTTTGGCCATCTACCATGTACGAGAGGGAGGCATTCCAGCAGTTGAGGGACAAGGAGGCATATATCCAGCTTCCTGAGAATCCAATTCAAAAATTTTCAGCACAATTGTTCCAGATCCTGGATGAGGCAGTCACACAGGGTATTATTCCTAGAAAAATCTGTAATGGACTTTTGGTGGAAAATCTGATTATTCCTACGTTCTACTTGTTGCCAAAGGTACATAAAAATCCAACTGTACCCCCCGGGGCGTCCGATTGTCTCTGGCATTGGAGGGTTGTGTGATACTGTATGCAAATTTATTGATTACTATCTTCAACCATTGGTTGAGGCACTGCCCTCCTATGTCAGGGACACCACGGATGTCCTGCGGAAGATTGATGGTTTGTCACTTGACCGTGACATGCATTTGGCAACAGTAGACGTAGAATCGCTCTATACGAGCATCAGACATGTGGACGGCCTGGAGGCAGTAAGTTTTTTTTCTTAGCTCAAGCAATTATGAATCCGCATTATGCTCGCTGATTCTGGAGCTCCTTGAATATATTTTGACACATAATTTTTTAACTTTTAAAGACCGTTTTTTTTGCAGCAACGCGGCACTGTGATGGGCGTGGCCTGTGCGCCATCTTATACTAGCCTCTTTCTAGGTCACTGGGAGAGGGGCATTTTTGGAGGTGGGGTGCGGGCCGCATCCCATGCGCAGTGCTGGTTTAGATTTATAGGTGATGTTTTCATTATTTGGCAAGGGAGCAAGCCTGGTTTCTTGGACTTCATCGGTGAGCTTAATAGAAATGACTTGAACGTCAAATTAACATATAAGATCAACCCTCATGAGATTGATTTCTTGGATATTAAAATATTTGCCGTGCAACTACATTTTCGTCAGCAGATGGCAAGAACGAATATCAAATCCTGTCATATATATCATGCAGTACTAAATATGTGGTTTATTATGCACTATGTCTGTGTAAGTTAATCTACGTGGGTCTAACATCCCGCGAACTTCGAGTTCACACATGCGAACACGTAAGAGACATAGTGGCGGCAAAGGAATCACAAGATATTTCTGGTTTGAAGACAATTCCTAGACATTTCAAGCTGTGCCATGACTCAAACCCGATAGGCTTCTCGGTTCGTGGTATAGATCGTATCTACTGTGGAGCCAGAGGGGGAAATTACAAAAAGGCACTGGCACAGCTTGAATGCCGGTGGATAGTGACCTTAGGCACAATGTCCCCAGCGGGGCTCAATGAGCAGTTATCATTTACGCCATTCCTCTAATTGTCCTCTATTCTCATTTTTAACAATTTCTATCTGCATTTTTTTGTGCATGTTTTTATTTTTTATTTTCTATTTTATTAGCTTTCCATATGAGGTCTTTATCTCCTTACACACTTCAGGATTGTCCTATGATCATGTATTGGGGAATGAAGAAATGCAAGAAAATTATAGAAGACGTACGCATAATATTGGAGTCAATTGGCCTTCAATGTGATTAATGCTTGTGACATAGTATGCAATTTCTACTCATTTGTATTTGGGGTTTGTAATTTTCCTCTGTATACTGTTGCAGGGGGAAGAGAAAAAAATCTCTTTTTTTGTCTTAATATATTGTATATTGACTTCTGCATTAGCTGTTAATATGTGTTCTTTATATATTATCATTTGATCAATAGATAGGTAGGGGTTAAAACCCTCTGTGCCTGTATACACTTACGTCTTTTCACTTTCTGGTCCAACTATCAGATCATGGGGTTAATACTCCATTTGATTTACTAATAGACACTTTCTTGAGTAGTTAAATCACATGGGGGCTTTTTTATTGGCTTCACGCATGCGCAATAGTGACCTGTCGCGCCGCTACGATCCTCCTCACGGTCTTGCTGTGTGTGTACGCAGTCATGGTAACATCCACTGCGCTGATGCACACCGCTTTCCGGGACGACCGGTAGGCCGGAGTCACACTAGCGATAAAATCGGACGAATGCAATGCGATTAAAAATCGCATTTCATTCGTCCCAATGTTATTCAATGGTGCTGTTCCCATCATGCATTTTTTTATCGGATCCGTTCCTCGGACCGAGACAATCGCAGCATGCTGCGATTATCACTGATTGTCGGATCGGATTCGCCAATGCAAGTCTATGGATGCGATTAAATCGCAAGACTTCTCCAGGTCAACAAGAAAGAGCATCAGGCATTGGCATTGGATGTCAATTTGATGCTTAGATGCGAATAAAATTGGTTAATCGCCGGAAATTCTGATGACAGACGGATCCCTGGACAAGAAATCTTTGTGCGATTTCGTACCGTAAAAATCGGTCCGAATTTTTAATGTTTGTGTGTGACTCCAGCCGTAGTGACGTTACGGGACCCGCCGCAACCACCAGCAAGTGAAACCGACGTGGTCATGTGCTGACTCACATCACGAAGGTCCTGTATACCTGGAGCAGCTCACAGACGCCGGGAGCACGAGAGGCCGCTCACGTCTGCTCCACAGCTGGAGGTACACTGACAGGAGGCTGCCACCGGCCGGGGCAGTCCCTGTAACTCGTCTATACCCCTGTGTACAAAACCTCCCCCTCTTTTTCCAAGCGCTGGAACAAAAAGCGCTGTTTTAACCTGCACCGCTTACTGGAGTGAGGACTTCGCATCGCATTATCTTTACAGGTACCGCTCTCTGACTTGTACATTTACTATTGCGGCTACTCTTCACAGGCTGCAATTTGACTTTGACCTTTTTTTTTTTTTTTTAAGCTGCTATCAGGGAAAAGTACCCTGCAGTATATAACCTGTTCAGTGATTTCAGGTTTTTACCCTCACTCATGCCTTTTTAGTTTTTTATGATTGTTCAGGTTGGAACTAAGATTGCCACCAGCATCTATATATATATATATATATATATATATATATTTTTTTTTTTTTTTTCCCTTAAGCACTTCTTCTGAGGTCTTACAATTGTCTATTTCTAATTGCTATTTTCTCGCTATTATCCAGCTACATAAAGAGCACTTATAAGAGGTTTTTTTTCTTCCTTCTATAACCACCTAATTTAGATTTCCCTATTCTTTATGAGTGTTCCAAGTGCAAACTAATATTATGAGTTATTTTACCTTATTTCTTTGACACCCTTGTGACAGGTGTCTTAGTGTTTGCTGCTGGAATTACACTCAAACACAAGCGCCACTGAATCTCCATTTTATTGATATATAGATTATATATATATATATATATATATATATATATATATATATATATATAGTGATAAATGCATAGTGTGTGTGTATATGGGAATGGGAATCTCCGCAGATGATCGGGCAGTTAATAAAAATCTCTATACAAAGATTTAAACTGATATTACCGCCATATAGTAACCATATAGTGGTAGATACCGGTGCTCCAGGACACATAACAGCTATTATAGTACAGTCATAGATAATGACATACAGAGGACATTCTTTCTGATGAAATAGTTCACTTTTCCCAGTTTTCCATCTGGCCCAGACCGACATGACAGCTTCTCCAGCCAGGACTCATCTGCAGAGATTACAACAGAGACACATTTGACTTCTCATATTTCCAGCCCCGTCTCCATCTATTCCCAACATGCACAAACTCCTCATTTTAATGTCACCCCAATTCTGAGCCACTGCCATGTGTTCCTATTACTGATCTTCTTAGTACTTCACATAATAATGCCCACCACTGTTCCTCCTATAAATTAAAATGCCTCCTTTTTGCACTTTAGATGGTAAAATTATGCTCCAGAAAATATTAATGCCCTGTGCAAATGTCCTAGAAACAGTGCCCACGTTTTGTTGGAAGAAAGTAATAATGCCCCCAGTGCACCCATTTGACAGTAACAATACCTTGTGTCAATAATAATTTGGGGCATGTCTCCCCCCCTTCTTTTGAGTCTCTATTTTTCGACATATTTATAAATTTACATACCAGCCTTTACTCACATATCTTGGGGAACACACAATGTATCATATCTCCACCTTATATAAATGAACGAATTTTCTTTTGCTTGCACATAGAGTAATTGTTTCGTCCACTATGTCTTGGTTATGCAAATACATAGAGATTCAACAAATAGGATTAGGTCGCATTATAGGTAGCTGAGCAAGCAAGATAAAAGGAGCAGATTATTGACCTGGTGTGAGCATAATCCAACAATAGTGCAATTCCTGTCAGCGAAGGAGAGGAGCCAACAAAACATTTGTAGCAAGTTTCTACATTGAAAACACGAGACATTAGTGAAATATTACTAGTGGGTGTACAGACATACTTATCACATGTGTATCTACACTATATCCTATACAGTTAGGAAAGTAAGTATTTGATACACTGATGATTTTGCAAGTTTTCCCACCTGCAAAGGATGGAGAGGTGTGTAATCTTTATTGTAGGTACACTTCACCCGTGAGAGACAGAATCTAAAAATAAAAACCAGAAAATCACACACTGATTTTTACATAATTAATTTTATTGCATGAAAAAAGTATTTGATACAATAGAAAAACAGAACTTAATATTTGGTGCAGAGATCTTTGTTTGCAGATACAGAGGTCAAACGTTTCCTGTAGTTCTTGGCCAAGTTTGCACACACTGCAGCAGCGATTTTGGCCCACTCCTCCATACAGATCTTCTCCAGATCTTTCAGGTTTCAGGACTGTCGCTGGGTAACAGGTACTGGGACTGAAATTCAGCCCTGGCATTAGAAATCACACAAGCCCATGCTGTCCCCGTCCCCGATCACCAGATGGGATATATTACTAATATTACCTTGGATGGAGGAAAGCAAGATGTACTACAAGACCGATATGTCTAATGATACCCATGGCTTGCTGGGGTAAGTGACAGTCAGCGGCTTTGTGCTCTGTCACAACTCTTAACAGTATGGGTGTCTTGAGAACACTGAGGCTGCGTTCACACGTTGCGGTTTTTTCGCATTTTCGCGGTGGTTTTTAACACACGATTTTGCTGCAAAACGCAAAAAAAAGCATCCCATGCAATCCTATGGGATTCCGCAATGCTGTTGATTTTCCCGCGGCGGAATAGCATCGCGGTAAAATATGTAGCATGCTCATTATTTTGCGGAATCGTGGCGATTCCGTGCACATAGGAATGCATTGTTCTGCTTTACTTTCCGCATGTAGCTGTGCCCACCATGCGAAAAGTAAGAAGAACATTTGCGGATGGTACCCACGGTCCGGAGGAGAGGAGACTGTCCTCCAGGCTCTGGGCACCATATCCCTGTAAAAAATAGAATTAAAATAAAAAAATGGGTTATATTCATTTTCCGGTGTCCTGCGCAGCGTACCCAGGCCTCAGCGATACACACGGCAGGTCCCGTTCCCAGTGATGCATTGCGATAATGACCTTTGCTGACGTAGCTGTCTCGCGATACTATAGTGGTCTCACAAGACCGCGACATTATCAAAGGTCATTGCCGCAATGCATCACTGGGAACGGGATCTGCCGGCAGCATCGCAATGATCGGGGACGCTGCGCGGGACGTCGGAAGGTGAGGAAAAACACCATTTTTAATTATTTTTAACATTAGAACTTTTCACTACTGATGCTGCATGGGCAGTCTCAATAGTAAAAAGTTGGTCACACTCATCAAACACTATGTTTGACGAGTGTGACCAACCTGTCAATCAGTTTTCCAAGCGATGCTACAGATCGCTTGGAAAACACTAACATTCTGCAAGCTAATTACGCTTGCAAATCGCTAGCTTTTCCGTGGGAAAATCACGGGAATTTAAAATGTGGTTTTCTGCAGAATGGAATTCAGGAATTATCGCGAAAACTTTAGCGGGAGTTCCGCAACGTGTGACCTTAGCCTGATTCTGTTAACAACGTAGCAGACAAAGCATACTACAGCCAGACAGGCCCTTCGGGAATTTGCCAGAATTGTGAGATGGCCAGTCTGGCCCTGCTGGGCAATATTGAGTTTCAGCTTCATCCAAAGATTTTCTAATGGGTCAGGTCTGGAGACTGGCTAGGCCACTCCAGGACTTGAAATGCTTCTTATGGATGATAATGTGTGCAAACTGTAAAGTGCTGTGGAGTATGTTAGTGCTATATAAAAATAAATATTATATAATTATTTATACCCCAAAGAAAAATGGACATAGGAGCAGGTAATAAAAAAATGAATATATTCAAATTGTGGTGTTGCTATCAGTGTGTCAAGAGTGGGAGAAGAGGGTTGCATTGACAATCCAACACAATGGGCAGCACTTTGAACACATTTTATCAGTGGTCATAAACTTGTAAATAACTCATGAAAGAATAAAGATACGTTAAAACCAAACACACCATTGCTTTTCCTGTGAAATTCTCAATAATTTTAATGTGTCACATGACCCTCTTTCCATTGGAAAAAATAAAGTTAGATCCAAAATGGCCACTTCAAAATGGCCGTCATGGTCACCACCCATCTTGAAAACTTTCCCCCTCCCATATACTAATGTGCCACAAACAGGAACTTGATTTCACCAACCATTCCCATTTTATGTAGGTGTATCCATTAAAATGGCCCACCCTGTATAATACCACCATAAAAATTGAAAAACCCAATCACACAAATACGTTATATAAAAGTAATTAAATCTTTATTATGCAAAGTATAAAAACATTAGGCTAAAAAACAGATGCAGAAGGGGAAAATTTCAACTAAGACAAGATTGGTAATCAATCTATTATACGGAAATGTAAATAGATATACTAATAATTAAATTAATCATATGCCATGATTTTACCAGCACTCGGCATAACACATTACATAAATCATTTGTGTGTAATCATGGTCAAATTGAGTACAAGTACTTTGGTTCCACCTAGTGATTGTGTGCAAAAATGCAAAGTTTGAGGTAGATATAGTAAGAACTGCTGTCCCAAAAAATAAATATATAGAAGTATCATTAGTGTGTCACATTTGCTGATTTGTCAAAAAGTGCACATAACATATTTATAAGTAAAAATTATGACTCAAAATGCCTAAAAAAGTTAGAGAAAGTCAGCCAATGTAGCAAACTAGTTAGAGATATGGGGACACAGAGCAAGTAACAAAAACATCCAATGAAAAGACAATCAGGCAAGAACTAGTGTATACTGGTGCTTTGCCATACCAATCTACAATTTATAACATCCTGCATAGAACTCACAAAAAGCACATAGATTGAGTTAACAAATTTCCCACCGTCCCTCTTATGTGCGTCAGCTTCCTCAGAGAGCAAGGCCCTATCCTAGCCCCTTCCATAATGTTCCCCTTCCTGTAATAATGTCCTCTATCCTGAAACCTTTCTGTAATAAAGTCGTCTGTTGGAATAATACTTATTATTGTATACAGTATATTGCATCAACTACTATTTCCTACTGTTTAACCCCTTCCTGACATCAGACGTACTATCCCGTCCATGGGAGCCGGGCCCCTATGCCCATGGACAGGATAGTATGTCTACCGCGATCAGCGGCGCCCTCGTGGTGAGCGCCGCTGATCGCGGCCGGGTGTCAGCTGATTATCACAGCTGACACCGGCACAATGTGTCAGGGGCGGTCACGGACCACCCCCGACACGTTAACCCCTTGCACACCGCGATCAAACATGATCGCGGTGTACCGGGAGTTAAAGGGAAGCATCGGCAGGGAGGGGGCTCCCTCCATGCTTCCCTGAGCCCCCCACGGCAGCGCAATGTGCAGCGCTGCTGCCGGGGGCTCCTTTCCTGCAGGCCCCCGAATCCAAGATGGCGACGGGGGCCTTCGGGGGCCTGCAGGAAGCTGGCTTCCTCAGTGCCTGCAAAGCGCAGGCATGAGGAAGCCTTGTGCACTGCCTGTGACAGATCGCTGACCTGTCACAGTGATCTGTGATGTGACAGATCAGCGATCTGTCACAGAACAGTGATGTCCCACCTGGGACTATTTAATAAAGTGAAAAAAAAATAAAAATAAAGTGTTAAAATAATTTAAAAAAAATCGCCAAATAAATTACAAAAAAAAAAAATATTCCCCCAAATAAATCCATTTTTTGAAAATAAAAAAACAAAAAAACAATAAAAGTACACATATTAGGTATCGCCGCGTCCGTAACGACCCGCCCTATAAAACTGTCCCATTAGTTAACCCCTTTAGCGAACCCCTTAAAAAATAAAAATAAAAAACGAAGCAAAAAATAATGATTTATTATCATACCACCAAACAAAAAGTGTAATAACGCGCGATCAAAAAGACGCATATAAATATCCATGGTACCGCTGAAAACGTCATCTTATCCCGCAAAAAACGAGCCACCACACAGCATCATCAGCGAAAAAATAAAAAAGTTATAGCTCGCAGAATAAAGCGATGCAAAAATAATTATTTTTTATATAAAATAGTTTTCATTGCATAAAACCGACAAAACATAAAAAAAACCTAAATGAGGTATCGCTGTAACCGTACTGACCCGAAGAATAAAACCGCTTTATCAATTTTACCGCACGCGGAACGGTGTAAACGCACCCCCCCAAAAGAAATTCATGAAACGCTGGTTTTTGTTCATTCTGCGTCCCAAAAATCGGAATAAAAAGCGATCAAAAAATGTCACGTGCCCGAAAATGGTACCAATAAAAACGTCAACTCGTCCCGCAAAAAATAAGACCTCACATGACTCGGTGGGTCAAAATACGGAAAAATTATAGCTCTCAATATGTGGTGATGCAAAAACTATTTTTACAATAAAAAGCGTCTTTTAGCGTGCGACAGCCGCCAAACATAAAAACCGCCATAAATAGTAAATCAAACCCCCCGTTATCACCCCCTTAGTTAGGGAAAAATAATAAAATAAAAAAAATGTATTTATTTCCATTTTTCCATTAGGGTTAGGGCTAGGGCTAGGGTTAGGGCTAGGGTTAGGGCTAGGGTTGAGATTAGGGTTAGGGGTGTGTTGGGGTTCGGGTTGGAGTTAGAATTGGGGGTTTCCACTGTTTGGGCACATCAGGGGCTCTCCAAATGCAACATGGCGTCTGATTTCAATTCCAGCCAATTCTGAGTTGAAAAAGTCAAATGGTGCTCCTTCCCTTCCAAGCTCTGACATGCGCCCAAACAGTATTTTACCCCCACATGTAAGGTATCAGCCTACTCAGGACAAATTGCAAAACAATTTTTGGGGTCCAATTTCTCCTGTTACCCTTAGGAAAATAAAAAATTGGGGGCAAAAATATCATTTTTGTGGAAAAAAATGATTTTTTTTATTTTCATGTCCGAGCGTTATAAAATTCTGTGAAGCACTTGGGGGTTCAAAGTGCTCACCACACATCTAGATAAGTTCCGTGGGGGGTCTAGTGCCCAAAATGGGGTCACTTGTGGGGAGTTTCAATAGTTTAGGTACATCAGGGGCTCTCCAAACGCACATTACACCCGCAGACCATTCCATCAAAGTCTGCATTCCAAAACGTCACTACTTCCCTTCCGAGCCCCGACGTGTGTCCATACAGTAGTTTTCTCCCACATATGGGGCGTCAGCGTACTCAGGACAAATTGTACAACAACTTTTGGGGTTCAATTTCTCCTGTTACCCTTGGGAAAATAAAAAAATTGGGGACTAATTGATCATGTTTGTGGAAAAAATACGATTTTTTTATTTTCATGCCCGGGCATTATAAACTTCTGTGAAGCCCTTGGGGGTTCAAAGTGCTCACCTCACATCTAGATAAGTTCCTTAGGGGGTCTAGTTTTCAAAATGGGGTCATTTGTGGGGGTTTCCACTGTTTAGGTACATTAGGGGCTCTCAAAAGGCAACATGACACCCGCAGACCATTCCATCAAAGTCTGCATTCCAAAACATCACTACTTCCCTTCCGAGCCCCGAAGTGTGCCCATACAGTAGTTTTCTCTCACATATCAGCATACTCAGGACAAATTGGACAACAACTTTTGGGGTCCAATTTCTCCTGGTACCCTTGGGAAAATAAAAAAATGGTGACTAAAAGATCATGTTTGTGGAAAAAATATGAATTTTTTATTTTCACGCCCGGGGGGGTTCAAAGTGCTCACCACACATCTAGATAAGTTCCTTGGGGGGTCTAGTTTACAAAATGGTGTCATTTGTGGGGGTTTTCCACTATTTAGGTACATCAGGGGTTTTCCAATCGCTACATGGTGTCTGATCTCAATTCCAGCCAAAAACGTCAAATGGCGCTGCTTCCCTTCCGAGCTCTGCCATGCGCCCAAATAGTGGTTTACCCCCACATGTGGGGTATCAGCGTACTCAGGACAAATTGCACAATAACTTTTAGGTCCTGTTACCCTTGGAAAAATAAGAATTGAGGGTGAAAAGATCATTTTTGTGGAAAAAATATGATTTTTTAATTGTACGTCTTTATGTTATAAACTTCTGTGAAGCCCTTGGGGGTTCAAAGTTCTCACCACACATCTAGATAAGTTCCTTAGGGGGTCTAGTTTCCAAAATGGTGTCATTTGTGGGGGGTTTCCACTGTTTTGGTACATCAGGGGTTTTCCAATCGTGACATGGTGTCCGATCTCAATTCCAGCCAAAAACGTCAAATGGCGCTGCTTCCCTTCCGAGCTCTGCCATGCACCAAATAGTGGTTTACCCCCACATGTGGGGTATCAGCGTACTCAGGACAAATTGCACAATAACTTTTAGGGTCCTGTTACCCTTGGGAAAATAAAAATTGGGGTGAAAAGATCATTTTTGTGGAAAAATTATGATTTTTTAATTGTACCGCTGTACGTTATAAACTTCTGTAAAGCCCTTGTGGGTTCAAAGTTCTCACCACATATCTAGATAAGTTCCTTGGGGGGTCTAGTTTCCAAAATGGGGTCACTTGTAGGGGGTTTCCACTGTTTAGGTACATCAGGGACTCTCCAAACGTGACATGGCATCCGATCTGAATTCCAGACAATTTTGCATTGAAAAAGTCAAACGGCGCTCCTTCCATTCTGAGCTCTGCCATGCGTCAAAACAGTCGTTCCCCCCCACATATCAGGTATCAGCGTACTCAGGACAAATTGCACAATAACTTTTGCAGTCCAATTTCTCCTGTTACCCTTGGTAAAATAAAAAAAATTGAGCCTGAAGTACTTTTTTTGTGAAAAAAAGTTAGATGTTCATTTTTTTAAAATATTCAAAAAAATTCCTGTGACGCACCTAAAGGGTTAATAAACTTCTTGAATGTGGTTTTGAGCACCTTAAGGGGTGCAGTTTTTAGAATGGTGTCACTTTTGGGTATTTTCTATCATATAGACCCCTCAAAGTGGCTTCAAATGTGATGTGGTCCGTAAAAATAAAATGGTGTTGTAAAAATGAGAAATCGCTGGTCAACTTTTAACCCTTATAACTTCCTAACAAAAAAATTTTTGGTTCCAAAATTGTGCTGATGTAAAGTAAACATGTGGGAAATGTTAGTTATCAAGTTTTTTGTGTGCCGTATCTCTATGATTTAAGGGCATAAAAATTCAAAGTTGGAAAATTGCGAAATTTTCAAAATTTTCGCCAAATTTCCGTTTTTTCTCACAAATAAACGCAAGTTATTTGAATGAAATATTACCACTAGCATGAAGTACAATATGTCACGAGAAAACAATGTCAGAATCACTGGGATCCATGGAAGCTTTCCAGAGTTATGACCTCATAAAGGTACAGTGGTCAGAATTGTAAAAATTGGCCCGGTCATGAACGTGCAAACCACCCTTGGGGGTGAAGGGGTTAATAGTGCATGAGTTTCTATCTCCAGAAATAGTGTTATATTGTCATTAATTCATGACGGAGCTTCGAGCTGACGATCTGGCCAATTACTTCAAAGAAAAAATTGACCAGATCCGACAGGAATTTATCTCCCAATCCCCTCATACCATGCACTGTCCTCCCTCCCCCACTGCATCTAGCTCACTCTCTGATTTTGAACCAGTCACAGAAGAAGAAGTAAGCAGGCTCCTTGCATCTTCTCGCCCAACCACTTGCACCAGTGACCCATTTCCGTCACATCTACTCCAGCCCCTTTCGCCTGCTGTCACCCCTCACATAACTAAAATATTTAACCTCTCTCTCTCTTCTGGTATCTTTCCCTCCTCATTTAAGCATGCCGTCATACATCCACTACTTAAAAAACCATCCCTCGTTCAAAACTGTGCCGCTAACTATAGACCTGTCTCTAATCTTCCCTTCATCTCTAAACTCCTGGAATGCCTGGTCCACTCCCGTCTTATCCACTATCTCTTTGATAACTCTCTTCTCGACCCTCTCCAATCCGGTTTCCGCTCTTTACACTCTACTGAAACTGCCCTCACTAAAGGCTCTAATGATCTACTAACAGCTAAATCAAATGGTCATTACTCCATGCTAATTCTCTTGGATCTCTCTGCAGCATTTGACACTGTGGATCTTCAGCTCCTCCTTACTATGCTCCGTTCCATTGGCCTCAAGGACACCGTTCTCTCCTGGTTCTCCTCCTATCTCTCTGACCGCTCCTTTACTGTATCTTTTGCTGGCTCCTCCTCCTCTCACCTTCCCCTTACTGTTGGAGTTCCTCAAGGATCAGTCCTAGGCCCCCTCCTCTTCTCTTTGTTTGACCAATAGGGGCAGTATACAATCAGTAGATTTGGTTTCCAGTACCATCTTTATGCTGACGACACCCAATTATACGCTTCTTCTCCTGACATCACGCCAGCCTTTCTAGAAAACACCGGCGATTGTCTAAAAGCTGTGTCTAACATCATGTCTTCACTATATCTGAAACTGAACTTGTCAAAGACTGAACTCCTTGTGTTTCCTCCCGCTACTTATGTACCTATACCCGACATTGCCATTTCCGTGTGTGGTTCCACTATTACTCCCCAGCAACATGCCCGCTGTCTTGGGGTCATACTTGACTCCGAGCTTTCCTTTGTCCCCCACCTACGATCACTGGCACGCTCTTGTTATCTGCACCTCAAAAACATTTCTAGAATTCGACCTTTTCTTACTTTTGACTCCGCAAAAACTCTGACTGTTTCTCTTATTCATTCTCGTCTCGACTATTGTAACTCCCTTCTAATCGGTCTCCCTCTTACCAAACTCTACCCCCTCCAATCTGTCTTGAATGCTGCTGCCATGATCATATTCCTCGCCAATCCTTACACCGATGCCTCTATCTTGTGCCAGTCATTACACTGGCTACCCATCCACTCCAGAATCCAGTACAAACTTATTACCCTCACCCACAAAGCTCTTCATGGCTCAGCACCACCCTACATCTCCTCCCTTATTTCAGTATACCATCCTACCCGTGCTCTCCATTCTGCTGATGACCTGAGGTTAACATCCTCAATAATCAGAACCTCCCACTCCCGTCTCCAAGACTATACACGTGCTGCGCCAATTTTTTGGAATGCACTTCCCAGGTCAATGCGAGTAGTCCCCAATCCCCACATTTTTAAGCGTGCCCTGAAAACACATTTATTCAGACTGGCCTATCACCTCAACACATTAACCTAATCTATCCCTGTGTGGCACAGCCAAAAGTTTTGCTATAACTAGGTTCCCCGCATCATGTTCCCACATGCTTTATGCATCCATTAGCCCTCTGTGTCTGTACTGTTACACACTTAACATTATGGCTGGTCCATACAATCAGGGCAACTGTTACCAACCACCTTTCGCGTCTCCCCTTTTTTCCTCATAGATTGTAAGCTTGCGAGCAGGGCCCTCATTCCTCTTGGTATTTGTTATAATCTATGTGATTATTGTTATGCTCTAATGTCTATTGTCTGTATAAGTCCCCTCTGAAATGTAAAGTGCTGCGGAATATGTCGGCGCTATAGAAATAAAATTTATTATTATTATTATATTGTTAAAAAAGGAGCTTCCTGTTCACTCACTTTGTGTATAGCTGAAGCACACTTTTCCAGTTTCATTTTGCAAGCTGACAAACAACATGCTAAGATCCTAAGCTATAAGAAATACCAGTTGTAAGCTGTTTTATCTTTGTTCCTGAATAAATATATAGTCACTGTTGAACAGCTGGACAGTACAGAGGTTAATCCGCTGCTAACAGCTTATGGGTAGGGATGGGCGAACCCGAACTGTAAAGTTCAGGACCGTACCAAACACATAGTGTTCGGTCACAAGGTCCCGAACACAGGTTTAGATGGGAAATGCGTGTTACAGTTCAGGTCCAGTTCGGGTTTGGGTCCAGGGCCATTCTAATTATACTTGTCTGTCCAGCGACACGTCCTCCCGTCCCGCTGTCTCCCGGCTGCATCTGCTTCCGGGGCCGCTCATTAACTGCCGGCAGTATTCACTGCACTCGGCAGTCTTCGGCTTTTTCCTACAGTGTTTGTGTGGTGACGTCACCGCATGAACACTGCCGAAAAAGCTAGTTATGGGCCCAGAAACCCAAAACCCAAAGACCCAGAAAACATCCCAGAGAAGAGAAAACCACGGTGTACTAAAAAGAAGCAAAGATGGCCAACAGCAGCAACTCTATGAAGATCACAGTGACAAATCTGACTGAGCAGAACTACCAGTACTGAAAATTCAAGGTAAAAATGCTGCTGATAAGAGAGGGTATGTGGAAATACACACAGAAGTCTAGACTTGACCCATTCCCAGAAGACTGGGTAGAGGAGGATCAAAAAGCACAAAGCACTATCTCCCTCAGTTGATGATAATAATGATCAGATCAAAATTCCAAATACTTGCTAAAGGTCTAAACTATGTTAAAACCGAAATTTTTACCTCTTTAACTTCATTAGAGACTAGAAATGAGCGAAGATCGGCGACTCCCTTCTTATTTGGCAGGCTATAGCGCTTACCGAAGAAGGTGCATCGGGAACCCAAATACCTGGAGCATTATGCCCCATAATCAGTTGTTTGGTGCCGCAGCTGCATGTGTTGCGTCTGTGAAACAGTCACAACACATGGATGTGTTGTGACTGTGGGGCCGAACAGCTGATCATCGGAAACGCTCCGGGTATCCGGATTCCCTCTGCAGCTTGTTTGGTAAGCGCTATAACTTGCCGAATTATGAGGGAGCCAACGATGTTCGCTCATCTCTATTAGAGACGTCAATAGATTCACAAGACTACTGATGGTTAAACATTTTTTTTTCAGAAGAACAAACTATCAAAGTCCATCTAGATCTTTATCAATCGTGGATAATAATGCATCTTTATTATCCAATGAACAGAATGCCTTTCTGACTCTGTTTAATCTCCAGGATGTTAATGACAACTCAGACAAGATCCGAGACATTTACATGTTCCTTTCTGATTATGCTTAATTTTGTTCCATATTTACCATCATATATTATTAGTTATTCTAGGTTAGAATCGACAATATTGTCCAAATTTTTATTTTACTTTTATTTCTAGAATTTGATTTTCCAGCACTGGTGTTGTGATTTACCAGACGCAATAACGCCGGTCATTATAGTTCACGCGTATGTGCACACGGCATATGTCATGACAACCACCTTTAACCCCTTTCTGTCATGTGACGTACTATCCCGTCCATGTGCCCTGGGACTTAATTCCCAGGGACGGGATAGTATGTCACATCGATCAGCGGCGCCCACGTGGTGAGCGCCGCTGATCGCGGCCGGGTGTCAGCTGATTACCACAGCTGGAGGGTTTTCTAAGAGATACTATACTGGAGTATCTGAAGAAGAATAACCTTATGACCCAAAATCAACATGGGTTTACAAGGGACTGTTCCTGTCAGACTAATCTGATAAGCTTTTATGAAGAGGTAAGTTCCGGACTGGACCAAGGGAATGCAGTGGATGTGGTGTACATGGACTTTTCAAAAGCTTTTGATACGGTGCCACACAAAAGGTTGATACATAAAATGAGAACAATGGGGATAGGGGAAAATATGTGTAGGTGGGTTAAGAGCTGGCTCAGGGATAGGAAAACAAAGGGTGTTTATTAATGGAGCACACTCGGACTGGGTCACGGTTAGCAGTGGGGTACCACAGGGGTCAGTTTTGGGCCCTCTTCTTTTTAACATATTTATTAATGACCTTGTAGGGGGCATAGAGAGTAGAATTTCAATATTTGCAGATGACACTAAACTCTGCAGGGTAATCAATACAGAGGAGGACAATTTTATATTACAGGAGGATTTATGTAAACTAGAAGCTTGGGCTGATAAATGGCAAATGAGCTTTAATGGGGATAAATGTAAGGTCATGCACTTGGGTAGAACGAACAAGATGTATAATTATGTGCTTAATTGTAAAACACTGGGCAAAACTGTCACTGAAAAAGACCTGGGTGTATGGGTGGACGACAAACTCACATTTAGTGGCCAGTGTCAGGCAGCTGCTGCAAAGGCAAATAAAATAATCGGATGCATTAAAAGAGACATAGATGCTCATGAGGAGAACATAATTTTACCTCTATATAAGTCACTAGTGCGACCACACTTAGAATACTGTGTACAGTTCTGGTCTCCGGTGTATAAGAAAGACATAGCTGAACTGGAGCGGGTGCAGAGAAGAGCGACCAAGGTTATTAGGGAACTAGGGGGTCTGCAATACCAAGACAGGTTATTACTCTTGGGGTTATTTAGTTTGGAGAATCAAAGGCTTAGGGGTGATCTTATTACAATGTATAAATATATGCGGGGACAGTACAAAGACCTTTCTAATGATCTTTTTACTCTTAGACCTGTGACGAGGACTAGGGGGCATCCTCTACGTCTGGAGGAAAAAAGGTTTAAGCATACTCACAGACGCGGATTCTTTACTGTAAGAGCAGTGAGACTATGGAACTCTCTGCCATATGATGTTGTAATGAGTGATTCCCTACTAAAATTTAAGAAGGGACTGGATGCCTTTCTTGAAAAGTATAATATTGCAGGGTATATACACTAGTTTCCTTAATATTGCGTTGATCCAGGGAGCTAGTCTGATTGCCGTATGTGGAGTCCGGAAGGAATTTTTTTCCCCAATGTGAAGCTTACTGTTTGCCAGATGGGTTTTTTTTGCCTTCCTCTGGCTCAACATGTTAGGGTAAGTTAGGATAGAATATGGGTTGAACTAGATGGACTTAAAGTCTCCCTTCAACCTTAATAACTATGTTACTATGTTACTATGTTACATGACTCAGTGGGTCAAAATATGGAAAAATTATAGCTCTCGATATGTGGTGATGCAAAAACTATTTTTACAATAAAAAGCGTCTTTTAGTGTGTGACAGCTGCCAAAAATAAAAACCTGCTACAAATAGTAAATCAAACCCCCCGTTATCACGCCCTTAGTTAGGGAAAAATAATAAAATTAAAAGAAAATGTATTTATTTCCATTTTCCCATTAGGGTTAGGGCTAGGGCTAGAGTTAGGGCTAGGGCTAGGGTTAGGGCTAGAGTTAGGGCTGAGATTAGGGTCAGGGGTGTGTTGGGGTTAGGGTTGGAGTTATAATTGGGGGGTTTCCACTGTTTGGGCACATCAGGTGCTCTCCAAATGCTACATGGCGTCTGATCTCAATTCCAGCCAATTCTGCGTTGAAAAAGTCAAATGGTGCTCCTTCCCTTCCAAGCTCTGCCATGCGCCCAAACAGTGTTTTACCCCCACATATGGGGTATCAGCCTACTCAGGACAAATTGCAAAACAACTTTTGGGTCCAATTTCTCCTGTTACCCTTAGGAAAATAAAAAATTGGGGGCAAAAATATCATTTTTGTGGAAAAAAATGATTTTTTTTATTTTCACCCCCGGACGTTATAAACTTCTGTGAAGCACTTGGGGGTTCAAAGTGCTCACCACACATCTAGATAAGTTCCATGGAGGGTCTAGTTTCCAAAATGGGATCACTTGTGGGGAATTTCAATAGTTTAGGTACATCAGGGGCTCTCCAAACGCACATGACACCCACAGACCATTCCATCAAAGTCTGCATTCCAAAACGTCACTACTTCCTTTCCGAGCCTCGACGTGTGCCCATACAGTACTCAGGACAAATTGGACAACAACTTTTGGGATCCAATTTCTCCTGTTACCTTTGGGAAAATAAAAAAATTGGGGACTAAATGATCATGTTTGTGGAAAAAATACATTTTTTTTTATTTTCACGCCCGGGCGTTATAAACTTCTGTGAAGCCCTTGGGGGTTCAAATTACTCACCACACATCTAGATAAGTTCCTTAGGGGGTCTAGTTTCCAAAATGGTGTCATTTGTGGGGGGTTGCCACTGTTTAGGTACATTAGAGGCTCGCCAAATGCAACATGACACCCACAGAGCATTCCATCAAAGTCTGCATTCCAAAACGTCACTACTTTTCTTCCGAGCCCTGACGTGTGCCCATACAGTAGTTTTCTCCCACATATGGGGTATCAGCGTACTCAGGACAAATTGCACAACAACTTTTGGGGTCCATTTTCTCCTGGTACCCTTGGGAAAATGAAAAAATTGGGGACAAAAAGATCATGTTTGTGGAAAAAATATGATTTTTTTATTTTCACGCCCGGGCATTATAAACTTCTGTGATGCACGGGGGGGGGGGGTTCAAAGTGCTCACCACACATCTAGATAAGTTCCTTGGGGGGGTCTAGTTTCCAAAATGGTGCTTCCCTTCCGAGCTCTGCCATGCGCCCAAATAGTGGTTTACCCCCACATGTGGGGTATCAGCATACTCAGGACAAATTGCACAATAACTTTCAGGGTTCTGTTACCCTTGGAAAAATAAGAATTAAGGATGAAAAGATCATTTTTGTGGAAAAAATATGATTTTTTAATTGTACGGCTGTACGTTATAAACTTCTGTGAAGTCTGTGGGGGCACAAAGTTCTCACCACACATCTAGATAAGTTCCTTGGGGAGTCTAGTTTCCAAAATGGTGTCATTTGTGGGGGTTTCCACTGTTTTGGTACATCAGGGGTTTTCCAATCGCGACATGGCGTCCGATCTGAATTGCAGCCAATTTTGCATTGAAAAAGTCATGCGGCGCTCCTTCCCTTCTGAGCTCTGCCATGCGCCGAAACAGTGGTTCCCCCCACATATCAGGTATCAGCGTACTCAGGACAAACTGCACAATAACTTATGCAGTCCAATTTCTCCTGTTACCCTTGGTAGAATAAAAAAATTGAACCTGAAGTATTTTTTTTTGTGAAAAAGTTAAATGTTCTTTTTTTTTTTTTTTAAATATTCAAAAAATTCCTGTGATGCACCTAAAGGGTTAATAAACTTCTTGAATGTGGTTTTGAGCACCTTAAGGGATGCAGTTTTTAGAATGGTGTCACTTTTGGGTATTTTCAATCATATAGACTCCTCAAAGTGGCTTCAAATGTGATGTGGTCCGTAAAAATAAAATGGTGTTGCAAAAATGAGAAATCGCTGGTCAACTTTTAACCCTTATAACTTCCTAACAAAAAAAAATTTTGGTTCCAAAATTGTGCTGATGTAAAGTAAACATGTGGGAAATGTTACTTATTAAGTTTTTTGTGTGCCGTATCTCTGTGATTTAAGGGCATAAAAATTCAAAGTTGGAAAATTGCGAAATTTTAAAAATTTTCGCCAACCTTCTGTTTTTTTCACAAACGCAAGTTATTTGAAGAAATTTTACCACTAACATGATGTACAATATGTCACGAGAAAACGTTGTCAGAATCACCAGGATCCATGGAAGCGATTCAGAGTTATGACCTCATAACGGGACAGTGGTCAGAATTGTAAAAATTGGCCCGGTCATGAACGTGCAAACCACCCTTTTTGGTTAAGGCGTTAACAATCTAAGTTCCTCTTGGAGTTAACACAGCTGATGTTCTTGCAGCAGAAATCGGAGGGATAGGAAGCTGTAAATGCTCTGTTCCCACATAAGACTTGGAGGCACAACAGCAACATGTGAGCCAGAAGAAGAAGGCTACAGCTGTCTGCCATACGAGGGAGTTCTAAAAGAGAACAAGCAAGTAGAACATCAGTGTAACACAGTACTGCAAGTACCTCAGATAAGCGCTAGAAAGGAGACTACACAACCCATCTGCATAGAGAGATTCCTAATTTGCTTCCAAGCTGGCCAGCCTCTGTTCCATCTGTAATCTGGACCCTGGACTGCACTTACAAAGCACAGTAAAGGTAACAGAAACTGCACCCTGTTGTGTCCTTGCATTCTTCCTGCAAACCCCCCAGCACTGCTACATCTCTGTGCCAGACACTACACCCTCTTCCTCAACACCTATTACCACTGCTCTGGGACCACAGCTCCACCTGTGGGGAGCTATTACATCTTGCTGCCTTATACCATCTGTCCCAGAGGATCTGTCGGCTTAACCCCTACATTGCCGAGCACCACAGGTGGCGTCACGTATCATCCACTTATAAACTTTAACCAGCCACACTTAACCCCCTTTTACATGGACGCCCAGGGCCACGGACCGGGTCACTGCTACTGTGACACTTCCCTCTGAGATACCAGCCCGGTACCGAGTACCCCACTGCCCTGGCGGGCAGTCCATGTTGAAGCACGTGGTAGTGTGTGGCGCATTTTGTGTGTTCATATTATTATTATTATTATTTATTGTTATAGCGCCATTTATTCCATGGCGCTTTACAGGTAAGGAGGGGTATACATAAAAACAAGTACAATAATCTTAAACAATACAAATCATAACTGGTACAGGAGGAGAGAGGACCCTGCCCGCGAGGGCTCACAATCTACAAGGGATGGGTGATAATACAGTAGGCGAGGGTAGAGCTGGTCGTGCAGCGGTTTGGTCGATCAGTGGTTACTGCAGATTGTAGGCTTGTTGGAAGAGGTGGGTCTTCAGGCTCTTTTTGAAGGTTTCGATGGTAGGTGAGAGTCTGATAAGTTGTGGTAGAGAGTTCCAGAGTAGGGGTGATGCGCGAGAGAAATCTTGTATGCGATTGTGGGAAGAGGAGATAAGAGGGGAGTAGAGAAGGAGATCTTGTGAGGATCGAAGGTTGCGTGCAGGAAAGTACCGGGAGACGAGGTCACAGATGCATGGAGGAGACAGGTTGTGGATGGCTTTGTATGTCATGGTTAGGGTTTTGTAGTGGACTCTCTGGGCAATTGGGAGCCAGTGAAGGGATTGACAGAGGGGAGACGCTGGGGAATAGCGGGGGGACAGGTGGATTAGTCGGGCAGCAGAGTTTAGAATAGATTGGAGGGGTGCGAGAGTGTTTGAGGGGAGGCCACAGAGCAGGAGGTTGCAGTAGTCAAGGCGAGAGATGATGAGGGCATGGACTAGGGTTTTTGAAGATTCTTGGGTGAGGAATGAACGGATTCGTGAAATATTTTTGAGTTGAAGTCGGCAGGAAGTGGAAAGGGCTTGGATATGTGGTTTGAAGGAGAGATTAGCATCAAGGATTACTCCGAGGCAGCGAGCTTGTGGGACTGGGGAGAGTGGGCAGTCATTTACTGTAATTGATAGGTTCGTAGGGGGGGGTCACATGAGATGGGGGAAAGATGATGAATTCTGTTTTGTCCATGTTGAGTTTCAGAAATCTAGCGGAGAAGAAGGATGAAATAGTGGACAGACATTGAGGGATTCTGGTTAGTAGGGAGGTGATATCTGGTCCAGAGATGTAGATCTGTGTGTCATCAGCGTAGAGATGATACTGAAAGCCATGAGATTCTATGAGCTGTCCCAGGCCAAAGGTGTAAATAGAGAACAGCAGGGGCCCAAGGACTGAACCTTGTGGGACTCCGACAGATAGGGGGCGAGGTGAGGAGGTGGTGTGTGAGTGGGAGACGCTGAATGTCCGGTCCGTTAGGTATGATGAGATCCAGGATAGGGCCAAGTCTGTGATGCCGAGGGATGAGAAGGTCTGTAATAATAGGGAATGGTCCACTGTGTCAAAGGCAGCCGACAGGTCCAGGAGGAGGAGGACAGAGTAGTGTTGCTTGCTCTTGGCGGTTAAGAGGTCATTGGTGACCTTAGTAAGGGCAGTTTCAGTGGAGTGGTGTGACCGGAAGCCAGATTGTAAGCGGTCGAAGAGGGAGCAAGAAGAGAGATGGGAGGACAGTTCAAGGTAGACGTGTTGTTCCAGTAGCTTGGAGGCGTAGGGGAGAAGTGATATAGGGCGATAGCTAGATACAGAGGATGGGTCAAGAGAGGGCTTTTTGAGGATAGGTGTGATGGAGGCATGTTTAAAGCTTGAGGGGAAAACACCAGTTGTTAGTGATAGGTTGAAGAGATGGGTTAGGGTTGGGATGAAGACTGTGGTGAGGTTTGGTATGAAGTGGGATGGGATCGGGTCGAGTGCACAGGTGGTGAGATGTGATCTTGAGAGTAGAGTGGAGAGTCGATCTTCTGTAATGGTGGAGAAGTTGGTTTTGAAGGTGGAGGGCTGGGAAGTCGGGAGGAAGGGTTCTGGGGGTTGTTGACCAAAACTTTCTCTGATGTTATCAATCTTCTGCTTGAAAAATGAGGCAAAGTCTTCAGCTGAGATGAGTGGGGAGGGAGGAGGTGCTGGGGGGCGGAGGAGAGAATTGAAGGTGATGAATAACTGTTTAGGGTTGTGAGACAGGGAGGATATCAGAGATGAGAAGTAGGTTTGTTTAGCTGTGGCGAGTGTGGTCTTGAAAGTAGTGAGGGACTGTTTGAATGCGATGAAGTGCTCGTTGGAGTGGGATCTTTTCCATCTGCGCTCAGCAGCCCTGGAAGCTCGCCTCAGCTCTTTGGTCAGGCTGGTGTGCCAGGGCTGTCTGTTGATTTTGCGAGCTTTGGTATGTGTAAGTGGGGCAGCGGATTCCAAAGCTACAGCTATTGTGGTGTTATATAGAGCGGCAGCGTCATCCGCATTGTGTAAGGAACTTATATCTGCGAGAGGGAGAAGGGATTCAGAGAATGAGTGTAGGTCAAGGTGTTTAAGATTTCTGCGAGGGTGTGAGAGTTTGTGGGGTGGGGATTGTAGACATGGAGTGAAGAGGGAAGAGAATGTGAGAAGGTTGTGGTCAGAGAGAGGAAGAGGTGAGTTAGAGAGGTTAGATAGGGAGCAGAGGCGGGTGAAGATGAGGTCCAGTGTGTGGCCATCTTTGTGGGTGGCTGTAGAAGACCATTGAGTGAGGCCGAAGGAGGAAGTGAGAGATAGGAGTTTAGTGGCAGCTGAGAGGGAAGTGTCAATGGGGATGTTGAAGTCGCCCATGATGATAGTAGGGATGTCCGCGGAAAGGAAATGAAGTAACCAGGTGGTGAAGTGGTCAAAGAAGGTGGTGGCTGGCCCTGGGGGGCGGTAGATGACAGCCAGTTGGAGGTTGGAGGGGGAGTAGATGCGCACAGAGTGCACCTCAAAGGAAGGGAGGGTAACAGAGGGTGGCAGTGGGATTGGGGTGAAGGAGCAGGTATCTGACAGGAGAAAACCAACTTCTCCGCCATGTTTGCTGCTGGGGTGGGGTGTGTGAGAAAGGTGGAAGCCACCATATGAAAGTGCAGCAGGAGAGGCTGTGTCAGAAGGGGTGAGCCAGGTTTCGGTGATGGCGAGGAAGGAAAGTTTGGTAGTAACAAAAAGATCATGGATGTAGGAAAGCTTGTTGCAGACAGAGCGAGCGTTCCACAGAGCTCCTGTTAGTGGTGATAGAGCGTGGATGGGAGGTAGAAATGACTGTGGGAATGTGGTGAGGAGGACCAGGATTTGGGGAGATATCACCAGCAGTGAGAAGGAGCAGAGAAAGTGTTAGCAGGTGGGAGCAGGAGAGGGAATGAGGGGGCTGTCTGTGTTTGGAGACAGAGGATTGTATGTTAAGGAACAGTTTTGAGGCGGAGGTGAGGTGGATGGGGAGGATTGAAGAAGAGATGAACAGTTCCTTACTAGCAGTAGGGATTAGGGGAATTAGCAGAAAGTGAAGGATTATAGGGGTGAAAACAAACAGAAACATTGTTTACAGTGACTGTGTACAGTTACCTTCAGTTCCAATTCTGGTTTTAATTCTTAAATTAATCTTCACACTTCTAGAACACACTTATAGAAATCACACTGCAGACTGAAGTCTTTATGCAGACTTGTGCTCTGCAATATATGTACAACTAAGTGCAGTCAGGTGTGAAGCAGAGAGGAGTGGTCTCTACTCTTCTTGGTCAGACAATTAAGAGTGGACCAGATGCATATGATCAAGCCAGAGCAAACAAGGTCATAAATAACACTGGGGTAAGCTGGGGCTAGCTGAAAGGCATACCATGTGAATGCTAGGTGCAGAGGCAAGTCTATGTGCAAAGCTGGGTGATGCACTGTGTGCCCTTCATAGACAGACAGCAGGAGAGCTGGGTGGATGGATTCATATCCCCATGTGTGGTGAGTATCCCATGTCAGGGCCCCACCTTAGCAACTGTACGGTATATACTCTTTGGCGCCATCGCTCTAATTCTTTAAGTCCCCCTTGTTCACATCTGGCAGCTGTCAATTTGCCTCCAACACTTTTCCTTTCACTTTTTCCCCATTATGTAGATAGGGGCAAAATTGTTTGGTGAATTGGAACGCGCGGGGTTAAAATTTTGCCTCACAACATAGCCTATGACGCTCTCGGGGTCTTGACGTGTGACTTTGCAAAATTTTGTGGCTGTAGCTATGACGGTGCAGATGCCAATACATACACTTTTTCCCTATTATGTAGATAGGGGCAAAATTGTTTGGTGAATTGGAACACGCGGGGTTAAAATTTCGCCTCACAACATAGCCTATGATGCTTTTTTTTTAAAATTTTACCCTTTTTATTTTCTTTTTTTCAATTTCTTATATGCAATTTCTATTTTTATTTTTATTTTTTCATCATTTTTTAATTTTTCTATCCTTTTTTCAATATTTATTTTTAATTTTTCTTTTCCCTTATTTTATTTTTCTTATCTTCTCCCATTTTTCGTATTTCTATTTTCATTTTCTTTTTTTTAATTTTTTAATTTTTATTTATTTTTCAATTTTTTCTTTTTTCTAAAGAAATCTCTCTTTTTTTCATCAGTTTTTTCATTTTTTCATAGTTTTTTCATTTATCATTATTATTTTCCTTTTGATTTCTAGTTTCACCTTATTTTTCTTTTTCCTTTTATTTTTTATATTTTTTTCATTATTATTCTGATTCTTACATCTTTATTTTTATTTTACAAAAATGTTTTTATATATTTTGGTGTTCTCTTTATTTTCTATTTTTTCTTTTTTTCATTATAATTTTATTTATTTTTTCATTTTTTTTCATCACCTTTTCAACATAATTTTCAATATTTTTTCACCACTTTCGATTCCCCCCCTTCTTTGCATTATATACACCATTTGCCTTATTATTTTTATTCTAATTTCTTCCCCCCTTTCTTTTATTTCTTTTCATTTTTCCAAATTTTCCATTCTCCCACATTTTTCTTCCCCCCCTTTTTTCCTTCCTTTCTCCTTTTTTTCCACCCTTATATACATATCTAAAACAATTCCTTCATTCATTCTCATTCTGATCTTCTTAACTCTTTCTCTCCCCTCCCTCTCTTTCTCCTTTCCCTCACTTTCCATTCTTCTCCTCTCTTCCCTCCTTCCCCTTTCTATTCCTAACTACTTTACTTTTATCCACTATCATATCTCCACTTTGTGCTCCCACTCCTTGCGTCTTTCCTACCACCTTTTTAGCTTTGTTCTCTCCTGAGTAGTCTCCTCTACACTGCGCAGGTGCGACCAAGCCAGAACGTGCCGCCAGCTGTGTCACAGACATTATACTGCCACGCAGGCGCCCTTGGATGTCCCTGTCCTGCCTCCTAGAGCGCATGCCCCGCTGCGCTGTGTTTCTCCTTGCGCCTCTAGCCTCTTACTGACATCATGACGGAGGCGCGGTGCACCTCCCCTCCGCCAAGCCTCGTAATGGCCCCCTGCATTTATAAACCGCGCTGTCTGGGTCTTTATCCAGTCCACCGCAGACCCCTGCCTCCCACATGCCATAAGGTCAGTATAACAGCATCTCCTGGCGCTCCTGCCTCTCTTTATCTCCTGCATACTTATCATGTTTGTTTCTCCACAGCCCCTAATGGGACTCTGAAAAAAATCTCTTTACTTCTTTCTGAAACTGCTATCTGAGGTTAGTACTTGCTATGCCTTGTTCTGCCTCCCCCTTTTTTTGACCGCTCACTTCCACCACCCCCGTCTCTCTACAGCATTTCCTATTTAGCAGATGCAAATGTATTTTGCCAAACAGTATAAACGCCGAATCTGCTTATTTACATAAACACAATATGCTCTCTTGGATTTTTCAGTGATCCCTATGTTGTCCTTTTCTTTTGTACATATATTTGTGTAATATCTTCAGGGCCCCTTCTTTTGATTTTATCTGTACATAGCTATGTGTAATGTGGTTTTCTATTATTGTGTCTATCTTGTTGTAATTATTTTTCATATTTATTTTACAGTATGGTTTGAGAAAGACCTATGGTTAGGTCGAAACGTAACCATATAGAATACACTTCTTTTATCTGCGTTGAAACACTATTTGATTGTGAAGGGTTAAAACTAAAATCAGAGCTGAAGTTTCGTTTTATTCCTTCTCTGAAGGTTTCGTTTCTCCATTTGTGTTGCTGTAAGATACATTTTTGTAACTGGGATGGGCTGTCATGAAACCAGACTGTTCCCATCAGGTGCAAGATAAGGGAGGCGGGGGTGTAGAACTCTGAAGAATATGCCATTATACTATTTCCTATTTGGATACAGAACATATATGTAGTTTCCGGTTTTCTTGCAATATTATTGGCTTGTAAAGTGAAATGATGCTATTGGTGGTTGATAACTTTGCATAATTAAGCAAAAGATTATAAAAGAAGTGACTAAAATAAAGGGGACTAGTGATCTGTCTCGATCCTCCCGTACAGAGACCCCCATCTCCGTGTGGTCATTTGAGTTGCTAGCAACACTCTGTGGAATAATTTGGACATCACTGGCTCAACCGTGAAGGGTTAATTTAGCCCTCCCTCAATAGCTATGGGACGCCTCTGCCCCCGTAGGACAACAAGACAAAGGACCCTCGGAGCGGACACAGGTGCTGGAAAATTGGGACTGATCATCCCCCACAACAACCACAGTAAGTTGGCAGTTATACTGTTCAGACTGACCATTGGTGTGGTTTTCCTGTGCTTGATGCTGCAAAGAGGATCTGAGGTTTGTCCCCGTGGTGGGGTGATTCATGGGTGGAATCATATAGAGGTGCAGTCCCGTTGGCGGCCCAGTGCTCGAACCGTACCTCATAAGGGATGGACACCCCGGATTGACCAGTGATTGTGGCTCTCTCTATAATCAAAATATCCTGAAATCCTGAATTCACTGTTAGAGTCAGGCGTGGTGATGTGATCGAAGACTGGGTAGGATACGTAACTCAGGTATATATAGATAGAAATATATAACCAGAGGTGTCCGGAGGGATAGTCTGAGACGCCATCCTTTCACTGAGTACCGCGTTGAATTTTGGGCTTCCCAGAGGGGGTTGACCCTGTGGAACAGACTGATATGGCCGCTCTAGATCTTTGCACAACTGAAGTAAGGATATTTAGCTCTAAATGAGAGAATCCATGGAAGGAAAAGAAGAATTTTGTGGCTTGGCACATGAATTATGTGACAAAGGTGTTAGGAAGAACAGAGAAAGTGAATTCTGATTGTTTCTGTTACTGCTATGTTGAAGAAGGAAAAATTGTCTATTATGGCAAGTACTGGATGTTTTGTGGTTCAAGAAAGTGATTGTGGTGTGAGAATTGAGGAAGTGATTAAAGAAGGAACTGAGATTGAGACTAATGTGTCAGGCAGATAAATAGTTAAAAGTGAGGATTTGAAAGAAGAGGTCTCCCTGCTAGATGACAATTGTACAAGGAGACCGGGAGTAGCAGCCCCCACCTTTGCTGACGGTACCTATTATCATCAGCCTACAGCCTTAGTAGTGGTTCACCAGATCCAGAGGTAAAAGAAGAAAAGTTTTCAGAAGACTTTAACCCGCTCTGTTCAGCAGAGAGAGGAAAAAAAAGCAAGCTAGCAACTGCAGCTGCAGCTGCTCCAGTTCTCCCTCCAAACCCAGCTCCCCCTCCCACATCGCCCCCACCGCAGCTCGTTCACACACAGCAAACCCCAGCCCTCCCTGCTAATTCTTGTCTTCAATTCTGGCGCTGTGCCCGATTCGGACACTTTCAGAGAGATTGTCATACAGGCCGCTGTTTTAATCGGCGTAGATGGCAGACCCAATTAATATACTTTTATAAACCACATCCCTGTGGGACCCTTCCCCGAGGTTACTACTCAGTTTGTAATCTCTCCCACATGTCCAGTAAATTTACTAGGGGCAGATTTATTATCACAGTTCCGCTCCAGAATACAATTCCAAGATGATGGTCAGATGGCTCTTACGTTATATAATCCCTATGTAGATGAAGACAGTGAGGAAATCTGTATTTTTCAGGCCTTTCCCACAGATGCCACAAGGGGCCTAAAACAGTCCCAACCAGTCTGCAAAAAAGAAAAAATATGAGCAGGTGTCTATTGCCATTGTTGCCACTGTTAGTCTCCTCAAGCATCTGGCAGCACTGAACTGTCGGGTTTCTGCCTTGGTCAAGTGATATTCTTGGGTCACTGTCTCCTTCAGGGTGCCAGAGACCTTGCAGAAGAAAGAAAAATAGCTGTCAGCTCCCTTCCTTTCCCAAAAGATGAAACTAGATTAAACTGAACTCCAGCGTTTTCTTGGACTATGCACTTATTGTTGTCAGTGGATACCGGATGCATCCTGCATAATGCAACCCCTTTACAATGCCTTGAAAGACGTATAATGAACTATAAGGAAAGATGGCAGTGATGAGGATTACCTCCAATATGACTGTTCCCAACTTCTGACTGAAGAAACAGCTACTCCATCAAATGTCAGTGAGAATCCACTCCCAAATCCCGATCTGGTGTTATACATGGATGGTTCAAGATATGCTGACGAGTTTGGTAGATTCCACACGGGATATGCTGTTACCACAGAGGACACTGTAGTGCACGCAGCTTCACTCCCGCCCTCACAGTCAGCACAAGAATCAGTACTCCAGGCTCTTTCTACTGCATGTACTTTGGCCAAGAACAGACGGGCTAATATATACACGGACTCACGGTATGCATTTGGTATTGAGGAAGAAGAATCGGCTCCAGCTGCTAGTAAAATCTTCTTTAATGAAAAATAGTTAAAATGTACAATTCGAGAAGCTCTCCATATAACCACACCACAACAGAAGGTGACAGGCTACGCGTTTCGACCAAGCGGTCTTTTTCAAAGCCATGCTAAAGATCTACCCTAGATTGAATATATATGTGTGGTTGATGAATAAAACAGCATACAAAGATCACATGACATTACAAACCAATCAACTGAAACACACATATTCTAACACATATATGCACAATAAAATTAAGAATAGTGCAACAATAAATTGTGTCTTTTGTTGAGACCATTAGGATGTTTTGTATTTAGATGGTATATCCAAAATGCTTCTCGGGTGAGGAGGCATCGCCTGATGTCTCCTCCCCGAGATGACAGATTAACTCGTTCTATACCCTGAACTTTAAGGTGCGATGCATTATGGGCATGATGCTCAATAAAATGTTTGGAAACTGCTGAAATATTGCGTGTATAATTATTTGTACTACCAATATCGTGTAGGTGTTCCATTATTCTGATTTTGAGCTGTCTAGAAGTGCAGCCAACATATGATAAATCACATTGATCACAGTTAATGTTATACACTTTATTGCTGGAATTACAATTAATGTAATTTTTTATTTTAAAATGTGAAGTATGATTGTTAGTAAATTCCTGAGATATTTTAACATATTTGCACATCTTGCAGACATTGGCACCACATTTATAAAAACCTTTGGTAGTTAGCCAATTTTCTTTAGGTTTTTGATGCGTTAATGAAAACATACTGGGGGATAATATACTTCCCAAAGAAGGTGCTTTTCTGGACACTACATTAATACCCGATGACAAGATTTTGGCTAGTTTGTCATCTTCATAGAGAATGGGTAAGAATTTACAAATAATATTTTTAATAGATGAAAATTGCGGACTATATTGAAAACATATGTAAGGTTTTGTTCCCATATGCGCTGCCCTTATTTTGCTTTTTGAATTGGGTGCCAATAATTCATTCCGATTTTTAGTCTGCACTATTTTTTTTGTTCTGGTCAGAGTCCAGTTCGGATAGCTACGGTTTCTCAATTTATTAGTAACATGTCTGAATTCTTCTTGGCTAACTACCAAAGGTTTTTATAAATGTGGTGCCAATGTCTGCAAGATGTGCAAATATGTTCATATATCTCAGGAATTTACTAACAATAATCATACTTCACATTTAAAAAAAAAAATTACATTAATTGTAATTCCAGCAATAAAGTGTATAAAATTAACTGTGATCAATGTGATTTATCCTATGTTGGCTGCACTTCTAGACAGCTCAAAATCAGAATAATGGAACACCTACACGATATTGGTAGTACAAATAACATAAAATAAATATAATACACACGCAATATTTCAGCAGTTTCCAAACATTTTATTGAGCATCATGCCCGTAATGCATCGCACCTTAAAGTTCAGGGTATAGAACGAGTTAATCTGTCATCTCGGGGAGGAGACATCAGGCGATGCCTCCTCACCCGAGAAGCATTTTGGATATACCATCAAAATACAAGACATCCTAATGGTCTCATCAAAAGACACGATTTATTGTTGCACTATTGTTAATTTTATTGTGCATATATGTGTTAGAATATGTGTGTTTCAATTGATTGGTTTGTAATGTCATGTGATCTTTGTATGCTGTTTTATTCGTCAACCACACATATATATTGAATCTAGGGTAGATCTTTAGCATGGCTTTGAAAAAGACCGCTTGGTCGAAACGCGTAGCCTGTCTCCTTCTGTTGTGGTGTGGTTATATGGAGAGCTTCTCGAATTGTACATTTTAACTATTTTTCATTAAAGAAGATTTTACTAGCAGCTGGAGCAAATTCTTCTTCCTCCTGATCTTTGACGTGAGTCTACACGGAACTCCGAGTTTCTGTTTCCATTTTCTGGTGAGCTGGCTTCGTTTTCTATTTCTTATGCATTTGGTATTGCTCACTATTTTGGAGCTCTATGGGCCAGTCGAGGGTTTATTACTACTGCTGGAACCCCAGTGAAAAATGCTGAAGCTGTTAAAACCCTCATGGACTCAATCAAATTACCTACTCAGGTGGCCATTATCAAAGCTAAGGCGCACGGTTCTAGGACCAGTCCATAGACTGTTGGCAACACATTTGCGGATATGCAAGCAAAAGCCGCTGCTCTTTTACCCGTTGAACCAACCATACCAACTATGGTGACCACATGCTCTCAGCGTAAACAGTTACAAGAAGCATTGACCCTACAAGAACCTGATGATCTACGACAGACTGAAGTTTTCTGTCGGACCCTGCGAGACCGCTTAATGACAATGCAGAGAATGTCTCCAAAGGAAGAGGTGAAGCAATGGAAGACTGACGGGGCACGAATGGATAATGGTCTCTGGAAAAAGGACAAACTCGTGTGTCTCCCTAAGCAGATGTAACCTGCTATTGCCACATGGGCACATGGATCTACACATCGAGGAAAGAATCAGGCCCTCGCACTGGTACAAAAATTCTACTGGGCCCCGGTTCTCCAGTTGGCTGGAAGCATTCCCTGTTACCAACGTGACTGCAAAGACCACAGCGAAGAAACTGGTGATGGAAGTTATATGCAGATATGGGGTTCCAGAAGTTGTTGAAAGTGATCAAGATCTGGCCTTTTCTTCTCATGTGTACCAAGAAGTTCTGACAATGCTTGGATCCACTGTAGCCCTACATACTCTGTACCACCCACAATCCAGTGGGAAAGTTGAGAGGCTGAACGGAACACTGAAGGGGACAATTGACCAAAATGATGCAGGAGACTACGGCTCCATGGCCAGAGCTCCTACCCATTGTACTATACCACATTCGTACGACCCCTATTACAAAATATGATTTGTTGCTATATAAGATATTGTTTGGTGCTAGGCCCCCAGTTGCGAATTTCCAGCCTCAGCAGTTATCAGAAGAAACTAACCGTGCTGTTCAGTATGTTATTCAGCTTAGTAAAAATCTTGCTAACACCTATGTTTTAGTTTCTTCTTCTTTTCCAGATTCAGTAGAAACCGACACATGTCATAACCTGAAGCCTGGTGATTTGGTAGTCGTGAAAAGGCATGTCAGGAAGCATGGACTAGAACCCTTGTATGACGGTCCCTATCAAGTTCTCCTCATCACCCCTATATCAGTGAAACTAGAAGGAAGACCGACTTGGATTCACGCATCGCGCTGCAAGCTGGTTAAACAAGCCAATAGCAAATGAAGGGGACATAATGTTTTGGTTTTCCACATTTTCCATATTATTATTGGTAGAAGTTAAAGTTAGAAGATATTCAAAGACTCAGAGATCAATATGATAAAGACAATGATCGTAATAAGGACATTTGGTGGTCAGACACCTTCTCCTTTCTCAATCCAGCCAATTGGTTTAAGGGAATTGGGGGCTGGATTGCTGGGATCTTACAAAGCTTGTTACACATTGCTGCCTGTATCCTTGTTGTATATGTGATACTAAAACTTGTTCTTTGGTGTATTTCTGTATGTATTAGGAAATTCTGCACTAAGACAGCTAATGATGATACCAAAGGTGTCGTTGCCCCTGCTCTTCTCTGCACCGATCTAAAAAGGCTACTTCATGAAGATGTTGAAGCCAAGCACATGGCTACCTACAAAAGATCTCCACCACCGTCATCAAAAATTGTTATTCGTAAATTGCAGTATACAGGGGGGACGGGTGCGCCGTGACAGCCATGACTGGTAACACGGTATCAGTCATGTGAAGACCAGTACCCCTTGAGCTGTTAGCTTGGGATAGCACCTCTGATGCTGCATATGTGTTAAAAAATTTTATCTAGGGGGGAATGTGAAGGGTTAAAACTAAAATCAGAGCTGAAGTTTCGTTTTATCCATTCTCTGAAGGTTTTGTTTCTCCATTTTTGTTGCTGTAAGATACATTTTTGTAATTGGGATGGGCTGTCATGAAACCAAACTATTCCCATCAGGTGCAAGATAAGGGAGGCAAGGGTTTAGAACTCTGAAGAATATGTCATTATATTATTTCCTATTTGGATACGGACATATATGTAGTTTCCAGTTTTCTTGCAATATTATTGGCTTATAAAGTGAAATGATGCTATTGGTGGTTGATAACTTTGCATAATTAAGCCAAAGATTATAAAAGAAGTGACTAAAATAAAGGGGACTAGTGATCTGTCTCGATCATCCCGTACAGAGACCCCCGTCTCCGTGTGGTCATTTGAGTTTCTAGCAACACTCTGTGGAATAATTTGGACATTACTGGCTCAACCGTGAAGGGTTAATTTAGCCCTCCCTCAATAGCTACCCCGACATGATGAATTGAAAAATGAAAAAAGAATAAAAATCAATTTTTTGCAATAAGAAATCATTGTGCGTGCGACTATTTCCGTGACTTTTACTGGTGGATTACCCACACTCAGTCGGCACCCAAACAGCCAGAGTGCGCGTCTTTTTTCCTTTTTGCTCTCGGGGTCCAGACATGTGACTGTGCAAAATTTTGTGGCTGTAGCTACGACCGTGCAGATGCCAATACATACATACACTTTTTCCCCATTATGTAGATAGGGGTAAAATTGTTTGGTGAATTGGAATGCACGGGGTTAAAATTTTGCCTCCAAACATAGCCTATGACGCTCTCAGGGTCCAGACGTGTGACTGTGCCAAATTTTGTGGCTGTAGCTGCGACGGTGCGGATGCCAATCCCGGACATACATACATACACACACATCCACATTGAGCTTTATATATTAGATATTTATATATATATATATATATATATATATATATATATATATATACATGTCATCGAGACATATATGGGCCGCCCTCCCAGGGCTGTGGGGTACTCGGTACCGGGCCGGTGTCAGGGGGATGTGTCACAGCAGCGGTGACCCGGTCCGTGGCCCTGGGCGCCCAAGCAATGGGGAGATGTAGTTAATGGTAGAATAGTTTGTGACGCCACCCGTGTTGTTTGGCAAGTATGGTGTTAGGCCAATGCTGCATACAGATCTGCTGGGACTGATGGTAGGGTGCAGCAAAGATGTAAAAGCTCCCCACAGGTGGAGCTGTAGTCCCAGGGCAGTGTAGATGTAACCGGCACGGGGATGTAGCGGTGCTGGAAGCGTAGGGAACAGACAAGACACAGCGGTTGTAGTTTCTGTACCTTTACTGAGTATATGTAGTCCAGGGTCCTGATTATAGATGGTATTGGAGCAGGTTAGCCTGGAAGCAGATCAGGATTCTCTCTCTGCAGAAGGGCTGTGCAGTCTCCTTCTTAGCGCTTTGTAGTGTGAAGCACTCCAGTACTTAGTTACTCTGAAATGCCTCTTTTCAGATGTTCCTAGAACTAAACTTGTATGACAAACAGCTGTAGCCTCTATCGGGGACTCCTCTCTTGAGTCCTGGCTCTCTATTCAATTACTGTTGTGTCCCAAGTCTTTGGTGGGAGAAGGGCATTTACAGCCTCCTACTCCTCTGGTATCTGTGGCAGGACCGTTAGTATCCGTACCACCGTGGAGACCAGGCTCCAGTTCTGTGAGCTCTCAAGCTGGGGAGCTCGCCTTTTGCAGCTCAACCTCCAGCTTCATTCCACACGTCTGCACACTTCACCCTCCGCAGACTCTCTGACCCCTATTTCCTCCTGGCCCTCAGAGAGCACTCCTCACCTCAATCCTGGCTCAGAGCTCCCCCTGCTGGCCAGGAGTTGAACTGTGTTGCATGCATTAGGTTAACTGCTGGAGAGATCCATCACTGCTTCCAAGCCTGGCATTACCCTCCCCTGGAGGAAGGCAAAGCCAGTGTGGCGACCGTACTCCTGGGGGCACCACATTCCCCCCTAGTGCAAGTCAGCACTCCTTGGCTGAACAAGAAACATGAAAAACAACATATAAATAGTTATACCATAATAATTTGTACAAGATTTCTAAAAATGAAAAATGTACAAAAACCAAATGCTTCAAAAATGGTCCTATGATGATAAGTCCAGCATCAATGTCCATGGTCCATTCCTGGGCAAATGGTGAAAGTTTTTGACCACACAGAAGTCCTGTGGTTCAGTGTCCATAAAACAAATTCCAAGGGAAACTTTTACAGGTTACCTGTAGGCACAAAACTTGAAAAACAGTTACATATTTACATTTCAACAATTTCAACATTTACTGTTATGATTGAGTCACCGTAGGAGGCAAAAATAGAAATGCTAGCTAAGTCCAGAAAACCAGAGAAGTTGGCAGCTATCGGATTGCAGACCTCTGAACCTATCAACACAACTAGCAGTAGCCGTGGGGGGCTCCTACGATGCCCTAGGCCCCTCGATCACAGCCGGAGGACTACATAGCCTAAAGACAGAAAGGGAAATCTAAACTGCCCCAGAGCAGACCCCAAAGCAAAAGGCAGCCCCCCACATATAATGACGGTGAAGCAAGAAGAAAGAACAAAACACAGACAGAAAGATAGACTGAGCAAAGATGGGGCCCACGCTAGCTTAGATAGGAAAGGACAGGAAGGCTGCTGTCTGCAATCCGTGAAAAACCCTATGAAAATAAGAGCCAACAAACTGACAGTAAAAAGGCCCTGAAGACGCTAAGCTTCAAAAAAGCTATGTCAGTACTCAGGAATATTCTGAAGACAGAGCAACAGGCAAAAGGAGATTCAGCTCACCCCAGCAGGGAATGGCAGAATCCAGAAAAGCAAGGAAAACAAAACACTAATGCAAAAAGGCAAAGCAGAAATCTTAGCTTTAGATGAGCAGGAATCAGACTGGTTTCCTAGAAGTCCACAGAGAAATCACCCGCAGGCCAGAAGGGCGTCGGCAGCCTTATATCCAGTCATTAACTCCACTCAGCCAGTCATCATCATCAGCCCCAGGTGTTTGACAATCAGGCTCACTACCTTTCTTCACCAGAAGAGGGAGTTCCTCGGGCCTCAGTAGTGAAGGGGAAAATGAACTCACAACAATTTATATTTTACTTTATATGCGGAACCTAATTGGTAGTACACCATGTGTGGTACGAGTAGATCTGCATAACACTGGTGTTGTAGTGGTTCTAACTACCGGTGTAGTGTGTAACGCTCTAGATATGCTCCTGGTAATTCTACCTGGCACAGGGACACTAACTGGTCTGTGAACTCTTGGACTCACCACGGGCACGACAGGTTCACCACTGGCAGGGCGAGGGTTCTCTGACTCCACTGCTGGTGTGGCCTCTGCTGTCTGATTTTCTCGGTCTTCAGGGTTTTCTTGAGTTCTATACTCCTGTGCTTCTACTTGGGGAAATAACAACTCCGGCACCACAATTGCATCATTAACTCTAGTCCAATTCGCAGGGAACTCTCCCAGCACTGTACTGACTGTCTTTTCTTACCTTGCAGGTGGGATGTTATCTGATTCTCCCGCTTTTTCTTTCAACTGGTCAGGGCATAACTTCAAATGATCTCTGGATAGCGTTGCCGAAGTCTCACCTCCATCTTTGCTAACAAGGCATACTTTGGTATTATCGAAGTTGGAGGGCAGAATGGTGTAAGGTTCCTCTTCCCATTGATCATCCAGCTTATGCAGTCTTCTTTTTCTCTTGAGAACTTGTTCTCCCGGCGAAAAAGGAACAGCAGGTGCATTTTGGTTATAAAGTCTCTCCTGCTTCTGCCTTGCCTGAGCCAGACTCTTCTCCACACACTCCTGTACTCTTCTGTACTGCTGCTGCCTCTCCTTGTCCCTGTCAGCATCTGGTGACGTTACTTCAGGCGTCAGGACTTCCATGTCCAAGTCAATAGGCAGCTTACCAGGTCTTGCTCTCATCAGGTATGCTGGAGTACAGTTGGTAGAGTTCACTGGGATACGGTTGTAGAGGTCTACCAGATCGGGCAACTTTTCTGGCCACAGATTTCTCTCTTCCAAGGGCAATGTCTTCAGTAAATCAATCACTACCTGGTTCATCTTCTCGCACATGCCGTTGGTCTGTGGGTGATAAGGTGTTGTCCGGATCTTCTTACACCCATACAAGTTGCAGAATTCATAGAACACTTCTGCCTCGAAAGCTGGACCTTGATCTGTCAGTACCCTCTCAGGATAACCATGTGGTCTGCAGAAGTTCTGCTGGAATGCTCTGGCTGCGGTCCTGGCCGTTAGATCTTTGACAGGCACAACCACCAGGAATCTTGAATAGTGGTCCACTATGGAAAGGGCATAGAGGTAACCTGACCGGCTTGGAACCAGCTTCACATGGTCCAGGGCTAGCAACTCCAGTGGCTGTTTGGTGATGATTGGCTGTAGGGGAGCTCTCTGGCTGTCTCGATCCTTTCTGCGCAGGTTACACTGTCCACACTCCCAGCACCACCTCTCAATGGCTCTTCTCATGCTAGTCCAGTAGAACCTCTCTCGGAGCAATGTTTCCAACTTCTTCCATCCGAAGTGTCCAGCTCCATTGTGGTATGCTTCCAGGACCATTGATGCATCTCTCTTTGGGACCACCACCTGCCAGACCAGCTCATGTGTGCAGGCATTGATACTCCTCCGACACAGCTTCCCCTCATATATGAACAGCCGACCTTTCTCTTTCCACAACTGTTGGGTTTCTTCAGGAGCATTTGAATCTGGGCATGAGTCAGCTTGTAGCAGTAGCTCTTTCACCAGGCGGACTGCAGGGTCATTTTCTTGCGCTTCTGCCCAGTCATGATGGGGCAATGGATTCAGAGTGACTTCCTTCAAGCCAGACCGCTTGTTTCTCACTCCCTGAGCACATTGGGCCGCCAGTGGCCGATGGAAGGGAGGCAACTCTATCTCTTCAAGAGCCTCTGGGTCTTCTCCTGCATCTGGCAGATTAGGCATTCTGGACAGCGCACCAGCATTGGCATTCTTGTGCCCTGCCCTGTACTTGATGGTAAAATCATAATTGGATAACTGAGCCATCCATCGCTGCTCCAGTGCTCCTAGCTTGGCAGTGTCCAAGTGGGTCAATGGATTGTTGTCCGTAAAGATTGTAAATTTGGCCGAAGCTAGGTAATGCTTGAACGTTTTGGTGACAGCCCAGACTATGGCAAGGAACTCCAGCTTGAAAGAACTGTAATTATCAGGGTTCCTCTCAGTGGGACGCAGCTTCCTGCTGGCGTAGGAGATCACTCTTTCTTTTCCATTCTGTACCTGCGACAGTACTGCTCCTAATCCCACGTTGCTGGCATCCGTGTACAGCACAAAGGGTCTGTCATAATCTGGGTAGGCCAGAACTTCGTCACCTGTGAGAGCCATCTTTAATCTGGTGAAAGACCTCTCCAACTCTTCAGTCCATTCAAATGTGGAATTCTTCTGCTTGCCTTTCTTGGACTGCCCCACCAGAAGGATTTGCATGGGGGTTGCTATTTCAGTAAAGCCTTTGATGAATCTCCGGTAGCAGCCTACCAGTCCCAGGAATTGGCGTACTTCATGGAGGTTGTTGGGCTTCGTCCAGTCCTGGATGACTGTGACCTTGTCAGTATCTGGTGCCACACCTTCTGCACTGACCACGTGACCGAGGTACTGTACCTTAGGCTTCAGGAGGTGGCATTATGAAGGCTTCACTTTCAGGCCAAAATTGGACAAAGCTTCAAACACTTCAGCCAGGTGTTCCAGATGCTCTTCATAGGTTTTGGAGAAAATGATGGCATCATCCAGGTACAACAGGACTGTTTCAAAGTTCATGTGTCCCAGGCAGCACTCCATCAGCCGCTGAAATGTCCCTGGAGCAGTGCAGAGCCCAAATGGCATGTAATTGAACTCACAGAGACCCATTGGAGTAGTAAATGCGGTTTTCTCCTTATCTGCCTCTGCCACGGGAACCTGCCAATACCCACTGGTGAGATCCAAGGTGGAAAAGTAGTTAGCAGTTTTAAGTGCAGCTAATGACTCTTCAATTCTAGGTAATGGGTAGGCATCTTTATGTGGGATACTGTTAATTTTCCTGTAATCAACACACATTCTCATAGTACCATCCTTTTTCTTTACAAACACTATTGAAGCTGCCCATAGGCTACAACTGTCCCTAATGAACCCCGCTTCCTTCAGCTCTTTCAACATACTCTTAGCACATTGGTACTGTGTTGGGGGTATAGGCCTGTACCTCTCCTTTATGGGTGGATGGTCTCCAGTGGGGATATGATGTTGCACCCCTTTTGCCTGCCCAAAATCTAGTGGGTGTTTGCTGAATACCCGCTCATACTCTTGTGTCACTCTGTAAACCCCATATCTCTGGTATGAAGGTGTAGAGTCAGTTCCCACCTGCAGTTGCTGACACCACTCATCTGGCTGTTTCACAGAGCCATTGTCCTCCACCTGATCGGATAAGACCAAGGGCTCTGCTGCCTGCAATGAGTTGTTATTAACAGTGAGCAGCTTGGCAACTGTGGCGTACCGAGGTATTGTGGCTTCCTCCTCCCCACAAGTCAAAAGGCATACAGGTACTCTCCCCTTTTGTACATCAACCACCCCTCTGGCTGTCAGGACAGTGGGCCTGCTTTCGGAGTATACCGGTTCCACCAATGCCTGGTAATCCCTCCCTCTAAGGCCTATAGCTGCCCGACACCATATCAACATTTCACACCTGGGGGATAGTACAATGGGGAAGGCATCACTCACTCTGACGCTGCCAATCTCTCTGCCAGAGAGTTCTACCTGTTGGCTTTGCATCAGGGCTCGGATCTCCTTCTGCAGGACTCTTTGTTCACCGGAACCAGCAGTCTCAGCCACCTGTTGCAACAAGACAATAACCTCGGACAGACAGTTTTCAATTACATTTGTACCAAGAGTCATCATGGGATTACATTCAAGTCAATCAATATCAACAATTATCAGTCCCTGTGATTTTAGCTCTACCCGCCCCACTTTAACAGTAATTTCCTTGCATCCAATCTGTGGCAAGGTATGACCATTACTAGCAACTACTGTTATTTGATCAATTGGGCCACGGGTGAGTTCAGAATCAGCCCAGTACCTCTTGTACAAAATATACGGCATAGTGGTCACCTGGGAGCCAGTGTCCAGCAAAGCGTTCATGCTGATGCCGTCAATCACCACAGGGAGGATCGGTCTCCCTCCCACATACTTGGCTCTCCAGTTCCTTGGGCCTGGTGATCCTACTCCTGGGGGTTGGCCCTCTGCCCCAGGGGTTGCTCGTTTAAAGGACAGTACCTTGCAAGATGACCTGCCTTGTAGCAGCGGCGACAGATGGGACGTCCGTCCTGGTTGTAGCGATCGTTGTTCCTTCCTCGAAGTGGCGGGGTTCTCCTCCTCCGGAGCCACGGGACATCCTCTGGACTGGAAGCAAGCTGGATCTTTTCCTTGGAAGACACCTGCAGGGACTGTACGGCCTTGGTAAGTGCAGCCATTCCTTTGGTCAACTCCTGGACCTGAAGACGCAGCTCCTCTGTAGGGTCTTTATCCAGGGTCTGTGCATCAGCCTCCACAGGGATGGAAGGAAAGGATGTAGCCTCCTGATGGTAGGTGATCGCTGGGTGCCTAGGGGGCGCTGGACGGCTGTCGGTGGATTCCTGCAGTACCCGGATAGCTCTGTCCTTAAACTCAGCAAAGTTCAAATCAGGGTTTTGCAGGGTAATGATGCGTAACTGTCCTCTGTGGGTACTGGACAGGAGTCCTTCGATGAACTGCTCCTTTAACAGTTTGTCTTCCTCTTTCACACTATCAGAGTCAACTTGCTTAACTGCTCGCAGCGCCTCCTGCAGGCTGAGGGCATAGTCCCTGATACTGTCCTGCGCCCTCTGTTTACAGCCAAAGAACCTCATCTTGGTTTCAGCTGCAGTGCAGGTGTCAAAGGTGCTCCTCAGTTTGGCCAGGATCTTTGCAACACTGTCCTTATCAGTGTCCTGCCAGGCTTTCACCTCCCTTAGTGCTGCACCCGTTAACTGTCCAATCAGGATATTCACTTTCTGGTCTTCAGACAGAGGGTAAACTTTAAACAAGCTGCACAGTCTTTCTTTAAATTCACTCAGGGTATGTGACTCACCCGAGTACTGCGGTAGCCAAGCCGCTCCCGGTATGTAGGGCATGGACAGCGGCATTATGGGGACCGGTGCGGCAGGCGCTCCTCCTGGCGGTACCGCGGGACTGGCAACGGCGCCGGCCGCTGCATTGCCGTCTGGCACGGACATCTTCTCCCCCCAAGTGGACGTTGGCCAGGGCCGGGGGTTGTGTGAGCTCACCGGCGGCTGCTTCGCATGCCCGGCGCTCCGGGCTGTAGGCCTCAGCTCCTCCTCCTCTCGCGCGCTGTCCTCTCTTCCCGTGCGGCACTTCACTTCTTCGCGCTCTGCGGCAGGCTCCGCCCACGAAGGCCGCCCCTCTTTCTTCCCGCGAGCGCCAAGCAGAGCGGCAATGGCGGCTTCTGGCACCAAATTCACACAGTTCACAATCACAGTCTATGGCACACAGGACCCGGGGATACCGGGCTCCGTAACCCTGTTCGTGATGCCAAATTGGGCCGCCCTCCCAGGGCTGTGGGGTACTCGGTACCAGGCCGGTGTCAGGGGGATGTGTCGCAGCAGCAGTGACCCGGTCCGTGGCCCTGGGCGCCCAAGCAATGGGGAGATGTAGTTAATGGTAGAATAGTTTGTGACGCCACCCATGGTGTTTGTCAAGTAAGGTGTTAGGCCAACGCTGCATACAGATCCACTGGGACTGATGGTAGGGTGCAGCAAAGATGTAAAAGCTCCCCACAGGTGGAGCTGTAGTCCCAGGGCAGTGTAGATGTAACCGGCATGGGGATGTAGCGGTGCTGGAAGCGTAGGGAACAGACAAGACACAGCGGTTGTAGTTTCTGTTCCTTTACTGAGTATATGCAGTCCAGGGTCCTGATTACAGATGGTATTGGAGCAGATTAGCCTGGAAGCAGATCAGGATTTTCTCTCAGCAGAAGGGCTGTGCAGTCTCCTTCCTAGCACTTTGTAGTGTGAAGCACTCCAGTACTTAGTTACTCTGAAATGCCTCTTTTCAGATGTTCCTAGAACTATACTTGTATGACAAACAGCTGTAGCCTCTATCGGGGACTCCTCTCTTGAGCCCTGGCTCTCTATTCAATTACTGTTGTGTCCCAAGTCTTTGGTGGGAGAAGGGCATTTACAGCCTCCTACTCCTCTGGTATCTGTGGCAGGACCGTTAGTATCCGTACCACCGTGGAGACCAGGTTCCAGTTCTGTGCGCTCTCAAGCTGGGGAGCTCCCCTTCTGCAGCTCAACCTCCAGCTTCATTCCACACGTCTGCACACTTCACCCTCCGCAGACTCTCTGACCCCTACTTCCTCCTGGACCTCAGAGAGCACTCCTCACCTCAATCCTGGCTCAGAGCTCCCCCTGCTGGCCAGGAGTGGAACTGTGTTGCATGCATTAGGTTAACTGCTGGAGAGACCCATCACAGCTTCCAAGCCTGGCATTACCCTCCCCTGGAGGAAGTCAAAGCCAGTGTGGCGACCGTACTCCTGGGGGGGCGCCACATATAATTATATTTAATAGAGTTCTACATAGTAGAATAGCCGCAAAATCAATTGCCGGCTTTTGTAAAATCATTCCCCAACCCGACATGATATGACACATGGTTACATACAGTAAACCATTTCACTTCATGTATTTTTTTTATATGTCCCTGACTAATAATTAAATTAGGGTTTGTGTGTAAAATTTGGGACTTCTAGGTGTTAAATTAAGGGGTTAATTTGTTGGAAAAAATGCGTGGGCTCTCACGGCAAAATCGCAACCAGAGAGGTAAAGCAGGTGAGTGAGGGCATATTTTAATAGCCTTGAGAGAGACCATTGTTTTTGCCCCCCCCCCCGGCTACAAAAATCTGCCCACAGAAAAGGCGCATCTATAAAATGCGCCTTTTCTGGCACTTATCCTCTCTATTCCCATTGCCCTGTAGCTGTGGCTAATGGGTTAGTAACAAAGGGTTAATGTCACCATTTGATTGGAAAGTGACATTAAGCCGATTAATAATGGAGAGGTGTCAATAAGACACTGATCCATTATTAACCCTAGACTATGTGAATAAGGTCCTGGGAAAGAAAGGAAGAGTGGAAAAAAGGAGAGCGCTATCTAGGCATAGTGGATGAGTCAATTCAGTTTGGTGAGAAAAATACAACTTAAAACTTGCTCACCTTGTGTGGTTGTGCAAAGAGGCACAACACTGGGAACAGTTTGCAAACAAGGGTGATCCTTCCACCGGTGTGCTGACCATCTGTAATAGCATGGAGATAATTTTCCTTTCCCAGAAAGAAATTTTCCTCCACGTGATATTGCGAATAAAGAAGTTTCAGGGCGCTTCCTTCAAAGGATCTGAAGGCCTACACGGCTGAAACGAGTTGTGTTTTTTTATAACAAAAAATGTTTTAATTGTTTTTTAAAAAATGTTGCATTTTACTTAGCCAATAAAATATCATCTGATTTAACATCAGAGATACTCAGTTATTTGGCTTTATAACCTTCTTGCTCCAAATTGGTTCAAAGATCCTCTGAAGCAAGCGCCCTGAAACTTCTTTATTCATAACCCTAGACTATGAAAGGGTTAAAAAAACACACAAGCATTAATTAAAAAGTCTTTTAATGAAATAAAGACACTGAGTTTTTGACAAATTTTTATTACTCTGCTATTACAAAATAAAACCATGACCTGCAAAAAAAACCATAAAAAGCAACAATATCCTTACCTCTCCGCCGTTCAGTCATGTCCCACGCTGTAATCCTTCACAAGGGGTTAAATAGTTTACAATGAGGACCGGTGCTAATGCGACCAGCCCCACTGTAAACTACTGCAGAATGAATTAGTTCAGCTCTGCACAACCTCACTGGCTGCCTGGAGATGAACTAATAAGCATGGGAAAGTTTCTGACTTTTTCCCACGCTCATCAGTTCACCTCAGGTCAGCCGGGGATTCCCACTGACGTCACTGAGGCTGCACGGAGTCCTCTGGCTGACCTGAGGTGAACTAATGAGCGTGGGAAAAAATGCAGAAACTTTCCCATGGTAATTAGTTCATCTCAGGGCAGCCAGGGAGGCTGGGAAGAGATGAAATAATTCATTCTGGCAGTGGTTTACATGGGGCTGGTCGCATTAGCACCGGTCCCTGTGTAAACCACTTAACCCTTTCTGATGGATTGCAGCGGGGGGACCTGACTGAGCAGCGGAGAGGTAAGGATATGGTTGTTTTTTTTGTTTTATTCCTGTTACAGGGCCATGGTTTATTTTTGGATTAGCAGAGCAATAAATTTGGTCAAAAATTAGGTGTCTTTATTTCATTAAAATAATTTTTAATTAATGTCTGTGTGTGTTTTTTAACCGTTTAATAGTCTAGGGTTAATAATGGATAAGTGTCTAATTGACACCTCTCTATGATTAATCAGCTTATTGTCACCTTCCAATTGCAAGATGATATTAAGTCATTAATATTAACCCATTAGCCACCGCTACAGGGCAATGGGAATAGAGAGGATAAGTGCCAGAAAAGGCGCATCTTATAGATGCGCCTTTTCTGGGGTGTCTGGGGGCAGATTTTTGTAGCCAGGGTGGGCCAGAACAATGGTCCCTCTCAAGGCTATTAAAATCTGCCCTCACTCACCTGCTTTACCTCTCTGGTTGCGATTTTGCCGCAGGAGCCCATGCATTTTATTCCAAATAATTAACCCCTTAATTTAACACCTAGACATCCCAAATTTTGCACACAAACCCTACTTTAATTATGTCAGGAACATATAAAAAAAAGTACATGAAATGGTTTACTGTATGTAACCATGTGTCATTTCATGTCAGGTTGGGGAATGATTTTACAGAAACCGGCAATTGATTTTGCGGCTATTCTGCTATGTAGAACTGTATGAAATATAAATATATATATATTTGTGTGTCTCAATGACATGTGTAAATATATATATGTATTCTATGTGTATATATCTATTCTTTTGTTTCTTTATTAAATCTGTCTGTGTGATTTTACTGTATCGCGCCAGTGCCGGCTTTTCAAAAGGACACCGGGTGCGTATTTCTCGCAAGTCACACATGTGGTCCGTGTGTAATGCGTTTTTTTTGCGCACACATAGACTTGCATGGGCGTAGTACGCTGAGAATCGCAGCATGCTGCGATTGGCACAGACAGTAAACTATACATGAGAAATATGTCAGTCTGCATTGTGATTGTTATAAGTGTGTGCTAGAAGTGTGAAGATTAATTTAAGAATTAAAACCAGAAGGATGTATACAGACTGTGCCCTGCTACCTGCCACCATCGCACTCTAACAAGCATCTCTATTCTTCCGACAGGTATGTCCATCCACCCAGCTCTCCTGCTCTCCTGCTGTCTGTCTATGAAGGACACACAGTGCATCACCCAGCTTTGCACATAGACTTGCCTCTGCACCTAGCATTCACATGGTATGCCTTTCAGCTAACCCCAGCTTACCCCAGTGTTATTTATGACCTTGTTTACTCTGGCTTGATCATATACATCTGGTCCACTCTTAATTGTCTGACCAAAATGAGCAGAGACCACTCCTCTCTGCTTCACACCTGACTGCACTTAGTTGTACATATATTGCAGAGCACAAGTATGCATAGACTTCAGTCTGCATTGTGATTGCTATAAGTGTGTGCTAGAAGTGTGAAGATTAATTTAAGAATTAAAACCAGAATTGAACCAGAAGGGAACTGAAGGTAACTGTAAACAATGTTTCTGTTTGTTTTCACTTTCACCCCAATAATCCTTCACTTTCTGCTAATTCCCCTAATCCCTACTCCTAGTAAGGAACTGTTCATCTCTTCTTCAATCCTCCCCATCCACCTCACCTCCGCCTTAAAACTGTTCCTTAACATACAATCCTCTGTCTCCAAACACAGACAGCCCCCTCATGCCCTCTCCTGCTCCCACCTGCTAACACTTTCTCTGCTCCTTCTCACTGCTGGTGATATCTCTCCAAATCCTGGTCCTCCTCACCACATTCCCACAGTCATTTCTACCTCCCATCCACACTCTATCAACCTTCCGTAACCTCTCCAACCTTATACCCATTCACCCAGCCCCCGCTTCCCCAGTCCCACTAACAGGAGCTCTGTGGAACGCTCGCTCTGTCTGCAACAAGCTTTCCTACATCCATGATCTTTTTGTTACTACCAAACTCTCCTTCCTCGCCATCACCGAAACCTGGCTCACCCCTTCTGACACAGCCTCTCCTGCTGCACTTTCGTATGGCGGCTTCCACCTTTCTCACACCCCCCGCCCCAGCAGCAAACATGGTGGAGGAGTTGGTTTTCTCCTGTCAGATACCTGCTCCTTCACCCCAATCCCACTGCCACCCTCTGTTACCCTCCCTTCCTTTGAGGTGCACTCTGTGCGCATCTACTCCCCCTCCAACCTCCAACTGGCTGTCATCTACCGCCCCCCAGGGCCAGCCACCACCTTCTTTGACCACTTCACCACCTGGTTACTTCATTTCCTTTCCGCGGACATCCCTACTATCATCATGGGCGACTTCAACATCCCCATTGACACTTCCCTCTCAGCTGCCACTAAACTTCTATCTCTCACTTCCTCCTTCGGCCTCACTCAATGGTCTTCTACAGCCACCCACAAAGATGGCCACACACTGGACCTCATCTTCACCCGCCTCTGCTCCCTATCTAACCTCTCTAACTCACCTCTTCCTCTCTCTGACCACAACCTGCTCACATTCTCTTCCCTCTTCACTCCATGTCTACAATCCCCACCCCACAAACTTTCACACCCTCGCAGGAATCTTAAACACCTTGACCTACACTCATTCTCTGAATCCCTCCTCCCTCTTACAGATATAAGTTCCTTACACAATGCGGATGACGCTGCCGCTCTATATAACACCACAATAGCTGTAGCTTTGGAATCCGCTGCCCCACTTACACATACCAAAACTCGCAAAATCAACAGACAGCCCTGGCACACCAGCCTGACCAAAGAGCTGAGGCGAGCTTCCAGGGCTGCTGAGCGCAGATGGAAAAGATCCCACTCCAACGAGCACTTCATCGCATTCAAACAGTCCCTCACTACTTTCAAGACCACACTCGCCACAGCTAAACAAACCTACTTCTCATCTCTCATATCCTCCCTGTCTCACAACCCTAAACAGTTATTCAACACCTTCAATTCTCTCCTCCGCCCCCCAGCACCTCCTCCCTCCCCACTCATCTCAGCTGAAGACTTTGCCTCATTTTTCAAGCAGAAAATTGATAACATCAGGGACAGTTTTGGTCAACAACCCCCAGAGCCCTTCCTCCCGACTTCCCAGCCCTCCACCTTCAAAACCAACTTCTCCACCATTACAGAAGATCGACTCTCCACTCTACTCTCAAGATCACATCTCACCACCTGTGCACTCGACCCGATCCCATCCCACTTCATCCCAAACCTCACCACAGTCTTCATCCCAACCCTAACCCATCTCTTCAACCTATCACTAACAACTGGTGTTTTCCCCTCAAACTTTAAACATGCCTCCATCACACCTATCCTCAAAAAGCCCTCTCTTGACCCATCCTCTGTATCTAGCTATCGCCCTATATCACTTCTCCCATATGCCTCCAAGCTACTGGAACAACACGTCTACCTTGAACTGTCCTCCCATCTCTCTTCTTGCTCCCTCTTCGACCGCTTACAATCTGGCTTCCGGTCACACCACTCCACTGAAACTGCCCTTACTAAGGTCACCAATGACCTCTTAACTGCCAAGAGCAAGCGACACTACTCTGTCCTCCTCCTCCTGGACCTGTCGGCTGCCTTTGACACAGTGGACCATTCCCTATTATTACAGACCCTCTCATCCCTCGGCATCACAGACTTGGCCCTCTCCTGGATCTCATCATACCTAACAGACCGGACATTCAGCGTCTCCCACTCACACACCACCTCCTCACCTCGCCCCCTATCTGTCGGAGTCCCACAAGGTTCAGTCCTTGGGCCCCTGCTGTTCTCTATTTACACCTTTGGCCTGGGACAGCTCATAGAATCTCATGGCTTTCAGTATCATCTTTATGCTGATGACACACAGATCTACATCTCTGGACCAGATATCACCTCCCTACTAACCAGAATCCCTCAATGTCTGTCCACTATTTCATCCTTCTTCTCCACTAGATATCTGAAACTCAACATGGACAAAACAGAATTCATCATCTTTCCCCCATCTCACGTGACCCCCCTTACGAACCTATCATTTACAGTAAATGACTGCCCACTCTCCCCAGTCCCACAAGCTCGCTGCCTCGGAGTAATCCTTGATGCTGATCTCTCCTTCAAACCACATATCCAAACCCTTTCCACTTCCTGCCGACTTCAACTCAAAAATATTTCACGCATCCGTTCATTCCTCACCCAAGAATCTGCAAAAACCCTAGTCCATGCCCTCATCATCTCTCGCCTTGACTACTGCAACCTCATGCTCTGTGGCCTCCCCTCAAACACTCTCGCACCCCTCCAATCTATTCTAAACTCTGCTGCCCGACTAATCCACCTGTCCCCCCGCTATTCCCCAGCTTCTCCCCTCTGTCAATCCCTTCACTGGCTCCCAATTGCCCAGAGACTCCATTACAAAACCCTAACCATGACATACAAAGCCATCCACAACTTGTCTCCTCCATACATCTGTGACCTCGTCTCCCGGTACTTTCCTGCACGCAACCTCCGATCCTCACAAGATCTCCTTCTCTACTCCCCTCTTATCTCCTCTTCCCACGATCACATACAAGATTTCTCTCGCGCATCACCCCTACTCTGGAACTCTCTACCACAACATATCAGACTCTCACCTACCATCGAAACCTTCAAAAAGAGCCTGAAGACCCACCTCTTCCGACAAGCCTATAACCTGCAGTAACCACCGATCGACCAAACCGCTGCACGACCAGCTCTACCCTCGCCTACTGTATTATCACCCATCCCTTGAAGATTGTGAGCCCTCGCGGGCAGGGTCCTCTCTCCTCCTGTACCAGTTATGACTTGTATTGTTTAAGATTATTGTACTTGTTTTTATGTATACCCCTCCTCACATGTAAAGCGCCATGGAATAAATGGCGCTATAATAATAAATAATAATAAAATATACGGCTAATGGGAGCTACCCCATAGAGAATCATTGGTCCGTGTGCAATGCGTGTTTTTAACGCCTCTCACTCGTCCGTATTTCTCTCTAGTGTGATGCCGGCCTAAAATCATTAACAGTCACAACTGTGATTGGCTGTATATTTCTATATATACCTCGACGATACATTGATGTGAGATCCTATGATTAAGGGCGTCTAGTACGCCAGACATGAGTCAGGATCTGAGGTTTACTTTTAACCATATTTTATTTTTTTTCAGAAACACTATTTTGATTCTATCTGGATGGTTAGGCTATGTGCCCACGTTGCAGAAATGCTGCAGAAATGTCTGCAGCATTTCCGCAACTCCCTGCCACGGGTAAAACGCATGCGGAATTCATATGCGTTTTCCCGCAAGTGTTTTTAGCTTGCGGAATGCTTGTGCTTTCCAAGCGATTTGAAGCATCGCTTGGAAAAGTGATTGACAGGTTTGTCACACTTGTCATGCATAGTGCTTGACAAGTGTGACCAACTTTTTACGCCGTGATTGACAGGTTTGTCACACTTGTCATGGATAGTGCTTGACAAGTGTGACCAACTTTTTACTATTGATGTTGCCTATCAATAGGAAAAGATAGAATGTTAATAATAATTAAAAAAAATTAAAAATATGATTATTCTCACCTTCCGACGGCCCGCGGAGTCCTCAGTGACGCTGCTGGCAAGTTCCATTCCCAGGCATGCTTTGCGTAAAGGACCTTTGATGACATATCGGTCGCGTGACTGCGACGTCATCTGGGGTGATTCTCGCAAAGCACGCCTGGGGACAGAAGATGCCGGCAGCGTGACTGAGTGGCGGGAAGGACTCCGGGGGCCGCCGAAAGGTGAGTATATCCCGATTTTTAATTTTAATTCTATTTTTACAGGGATATGGTACCCAGGGCATGAAGGAGAGTCTCCTCTCCTCCAGACCCTATAGCCACATGCGTAAAGTGAGCGTTTCAATGCAATACTATGGCCACGATTCCACAGAAAAAATGAACATGCTGCGGATTTTACCGCTATGCGATTCTGCAGCGGTAAAATGCACAGCAACTGCAGAATCCCATAGGATTGCATGGGATGCGTTTTGTTAGCATTTTTTAAGCGTTTCCGCTGCGGAAAAAAGCAGAAAAAATGCTTAAAAAATGCAACGTGGACACACAGCCTTATACCAAAAATGACCTTTTCCCTTCCAAAGTCTTCAGCTGCGATCAACGGCTGGTACAGCACTCGCCAACGTTTACTCCACTGCTATGGATCTTCACATTCCAACAGCATGACCAGCTCCCAATAATCCCTTCCTCCCTCACCCTTTGATGTGGCGGTACAAAAGATGTTTGTCAGGCATTTGAGCATCAAAACTGCCTTTGTAAATGGTGGCAGTGAAGAGGACTTGTACATGACTCAACATGAGGGTTATATCAAAGAGGGTGTCTTTTTATATAGTGTACGTAAACATCTGGTTTCAACTGTATCTAGAGAGGCTATGTGTGGTCTCATATTGCAGACAGAGAGGCTATGTGGGGGCTCACACTGTATATTGAGATGCTATATGGGGCTCATACTGTATATAGATGGCTCACACTATGTATAGGAGCTAGGTGGTGCCTCATACAATATGTAGAGGATATGTGGTGGCTCATATTGTATGTGGGGACCCATGCTGTATTTAGGGGCTATGTTATATTATGTACAGTGGGGCAAAAAAGTATTTAGTCAGTCAGCAATAGTGCAAGTTCCACCACTTAAAAAGATGAGAGGCGTCTATAATTTACATCATAGGTAGACCTCAACTATGGGAGACAAACTGAGAAAAAAAAAATCCAGAAAATCACATTGTCTGTTTTTTTTTCATTTTATTTGCATATTATGGTGGAAAATAAGTATTTGGTCAGAAACAAAATTTCATCTCAATACTTTGTGATATATCCTTTGTTGGCAATGACAGAGGTCAAACGTTTTCTGTAAGTCTTCACAAGGTTGCCACACACTGTTGTTGGTATGTTGGCCCATTCCTCCATGCAGATCTCCTCTAGAGCAGTGATGTTTTTGGCTTTTCGCTTGGCAACACGGACTTTCAACTCCCTCCAAAGGTTTTCTATAGGGTTGAGATCTGGAGACTGGCTAGGCCACTCCAGGACCTTGAAATGCTTCTTACGAAGCCACTCCTTCGTTGCCCTGGCGGTGTGCTTTGGATCATTGTCATGTTGAAAGACCCAGCCACGTTTCATCTTCAATGCCCTTGCTGATGGAAAGAGGTTTGCACTCAAAATCTCACGATACATGGCCCCATTCATTCTTTCATGTACCCGGATCAGTCGTCCTGGCCCCTTTGCAGAGAAACAGCCCCAAAGCATGATGTTTCCACCACCATGCTTTACAGTAGGTATGGTGTTTGATGGATGCAACTCAGTATTCTTTTTCCTCCAAACACGACAAGTTGTGTTTCTACCAAACAGTTCCAGTTTGGTTTCATCAGACCATAGGACATTCTCCCAAAACTCCTCTGGATCATCCAAATGCTCTCTAGCAAACTTCAGACGGGCCCGGTCATGTACAGGCTTAAGCAGTGGGACACATCTGGCACTGCAGGATCTGAGTCCATGGTGGCGTAGTGTGTTACTTATGGTAGGCCTTGTTACATTGGTCCCAGCTCTCTGCAGTTCATTCACTAGGTCCCCCGCGTGGTTCTGGGATTTTTGCTCACCGTTCTTGTGATCATTCTGACCCCACGGGGTGGGATTTTGCGTGGAGCACCAGATCGAGGGAGATTATCAGTGGTCTTGTATGTCTTCCATTTTCTAATTATTGCTCCCACAGTTGATTTCTTCACTCCAAGCTGGTTGGCTATTGCAGATTCAGTCTTCCCAGCCTGGTGCAGGGCTACAATTTTGTTTCTGGTGTCCTTTGACAGCTCTTTGGTCTTCACCATAGTGGAGTTTGGAGTCAGACTGTTTGAGGGAGTGCACAGTTGTCTTTTTATACTGATAACAAGTTTAAACAGGTGCCATTACTACAGGTAATGAGTGGAGGAAAGAGGAGACTCTTAAAGAAGAAGTTACAGGTCTGTGAGAGCCAGAAATCTTGATTGCTTGTTTCTGACCAAATACTTATTTTCCACCATAATATGCAAATAAAATGATAAAAAACAGACAATGTGATTTTCTGGATTTTTTTTTCTCAGTTTGTCTCCCATAGTTGAGGTCTACCTATGATGTAAATTACAGACGCCTCTCATCTTTTTAAGTGGTGGAACTTGCACTATTGCTGACTGACTAAATACTTTTTTGCCCCACTGTACATGACACAACATGAGGGTTTTATCAATGAGGGTGTCTTTTTATATGGTTTATGTAAACTTCTGGTTTCAACTGTGTATAGAGAGGCTATGCGCAGGCTTATACTGTAAATAGGTGGTTATGTGGGGGCTAATACTGCAAATAGGTGGTTATGTGGGGGCTCATACTGTGTATAGGAGGCTATATGTGGGCTCATACTGTATTTAGAGGCTATGTAAGGGCTCATATTGTATATAGGAGGCTATGTGTGGTCTCATAAAGTATATAGGGAGCTCATACTGTATATAGTAGCTTTGTGGGGCTCATACTGTCTATAGGGGGTTATATGGGGTCTCATATTGTATATTGGAGACTATGTGTGCTCTCATACAGTATATAGGGACCTCATACTGTATATAGTATCTTTGTGGGGCTCATACTGTATATAGGGGGTTATGTGGGGTCTCATATTGTATATAGGAGGCTATGTGTGGTCTCATACAGTATGTAGGGAGCTCATACTGTATATAGTAGCTTTGTGGGGCTCATACTGTATATAGGGGGTTATGTGGGGTCTCATATTGTATATAGGAGGCTGTGTGTGGTCTCATACAGTACATAGGGAGCTCATACTGTCTATAGTAGCTTTGTGGGGCTCATACTGTATATAGGGGGTTATGTGGGGTTTCCATACTGTATATAGGAGGCTATATGTGGGCTCATACTGTATTTAGGGGCTATGTAAGGGCTCATATTGTATATAGAGAGGCTATGTGGGGGCTCATATTGTAGAAAGAGAGGCTATGTGTGGTCTCATACAGTATATAGGGAGCTCATTCTGCATATAGTAGCTTTGTGGGGCTCAAACTGTATATAGGGGGTTTTGTGGGGTCTCATATTGTATATAGGAGGCCAGGGGCGTAACTAGAACTGATTGGGCCCCATAGCAAACTTTTAAACGGGGCCCCCTCAAAGACACACCCCCTTACCGATGCATACTAGAGTCACATTAAGTAACAGAATTAGAAATAATGTAACACAATTATTCCTAATCCTGTAACTCAGTCAATACAATCAAATTAGTTAAGCATTGATAATTTTATATTTAAAGTTGCTGACCCAGCACCACATGGTATATAGCCCAGCCACATATGGTATACAGCACCCAGCACCACATGGTATATAGCACTCAGCACCACATGGTATATAGCACCCAGCACCACATGGTATACAGCACCCAACCACACATGGTATACAGCACCCAACACCACATGGTGTATATATAGCGCCCAGCACCACCTGGTATACAGCACCCAGCACCACCTGGTATACAGCACCCAGCACCACCTGGTATACAGCACCCAGCACCACATGGTATACAGCACCCAGGACCACATGGTATATAGCACCCAGCACCACATAGTATATAGCCCAGCCACACATGGTATACAGCACCACATGGTATATAGCGCCCAGCACGACATGGTATATAGCACCCAGCACCACATGGTATATAGCACCCAGCACCACCTGGTATATATAGCACCCAGCACCACATGGTATATATAGCACCCAGCACCACATGATATATATAGCGCCCAGCACCACATGTTATACAGCATCCAGCACCACCTGGTATATATAGCACCCAGCACCACATGGTATATATAGCACGCAGCACCACATGTTATACAGCGCCCAGCACCACATGATAAATATAGCGCCCAGCACCACATGGTTATAGCGCCCAGCACCACATGATATATATAGCACCTAGCACCACATGGTATATATAGAGCCCAGCACCACCTGGTATATATAGCGCCCAGCACCATATGGTATATAGCGCCCAGCACCACTTGGTATATATAGCACCCAGCACCACATGGTGTATATATAGCACCCAGCACCATATGATATATATATATAGCGCCCTGCACCACCTGGTATATAGTGCCCAGCACCACCTGGTATATATAGCGCCCTGCACCACCTGGTATATAGCGCCCAGCACCACATGGTATATAGCGCCCAGCACCACATGATATATATAGCGCCCAGCACCACATGGTATATATAGCACCCAGCACCACATGATATATATAGCACCCAGCACCACGTGGTATATATAGCGCCCAGGCCAGCACCACATGACATATATAGCACCCCCGCAGAGAATGGCCCCACAGTCCAGCACACAGACAACAATATATTAATAAAAAAAACAAACATTATCCTCAGCTCCTCCTCGTGCCTGCGCTGCTCCCAGCTCCTGTGTCCTGCTCCTCTGCCTGGCTATGTGGGTGCTCATACTGTACATAGGGGTTCATCCTGTATATAGAAGGCTGTGTGTGGCCTCATTCTGTATATTGATGGGCTGTGTGGGTCAGATACTGTACATAGGGGCTGTGTGGGCTCAAATTCTATATAAGGGGGCTGTGTGTGGGCTCATACAGTATATAGGGGATGTCAGCATATTTAATTCTGCTCAATGTCAAGTTATATAATAAATATTAATATAAAATAATAATAATAATAATGTATATGTTAATATTAATAATTAACATAATTAATTTCAGCCTATTGGTTCGACCCTCCACAACAGTCATTTTCTCATGTGCCGTCGGGAAAATTAACTGCCCACCCCTGATCTAAATGATTTACGACACGAGAAATAAATACACACGTTTCCAATAATATGACTACATATGCTATGAGTATATCTTTAAGGTTTCTTCACAATCAGCGGGGTTTTTTCCAGCCTTTTTTTTCCTCTGCGGAAAATAAATGCTGCATTATACAGTATCAGCCCGGAGAATGAGATTTCTAAATTCTCAATCAGACTTAGCATTTATTTTCTTGTTTTCTAAAATCTGCTTTGCTTTGCAGCAATTTTCACACATTCAAATTAATGAAAAAAAACAAAACACAGCAATAACGCGAATATTGTACGTAGCCTTTTTCCTGCTTCCACTCTGGTTTTGGGGTAGAAAAATATGCAACGTGTGAACAATCTCTTATCCTCGTTGTGGTCTAGTTAGAAATAAAATAGTACAGCCATAACAACATGGAGATTTAATTAATTCTATGGCGTTGCCGCTTTCAATATTGCGAGGCAGTATCTATTTGTGCAAAGCAGTCCGTTTAACCCCTTCACCTCTGGGCCATTTTTCCATTTTTTTGCTCCCCTTCTTCCCAGAGCCATAACTTTTTGATTTTCTATCAATATGGCCATGTGAGAGTTTGTTTTTTGCATTGTACTTTTGAACGGCGACATTGGTGTTACCATATAGTGCACCGAAAAACAGGAAAAAAAATTCCAAGTGCGGTGAAATTGCAAAAAATTGCACAATTTTTTGTGTTGTTTTTTTTTACCTTGTTCAGTAAATGCTAAAACTGACCTGCCGATATGATTCTCCAGGTCATTATGAGTTCACAGACACCAAACATGTATAGGTTCTGTTTTATGTAAGTAGGGAAAAAAAAAAAGTTTGTTAAAAAAAAGAAATGATGCCATTTTCCAAGACCTGTAGTGTGTCCATTTTTCGGAATCTGGGGCTGGGTGAGGGGTTATTTTTTGTGCGCCGAGTTGATGTTTTTATTGATACCATGTTGGGGTAGATACGATGTTTTGATCTCTTGTTGTTGCATTTATTGCGACCAAAAAACATAATTCTGGTGTTTTAATTTTTTTCTCATGTTTACTGATCGATTCCTTCTTTTTATATCCTGATAGATCGGGCGTTTCTGAACCCGTCGATACCAAATATATGTATTATTGTTTTATTTTCAATGGGGAAAAAGGGGGGTGATTTTAACTTTTATTTTTTTAATTTTGTAATATTTGTAAAAACTTTTTTTTACACATTTTACTTGTTTCACTAGTCTCTTTAGGAGACTTGAAGCTGCAATCGTCTGATTGCCTGTGCTACACAGAGCATGGCCTCAGGGTGGCGCTCATAGTAGTTTGGAAATGACAAAAAGGTCTTCTGCAGACACCGGGTTATCATGCCAACCCATCGACAACCTACGATCATGTGACAGCGGTGCTGATAGGAGGAGCTAGTGCTGTGCTTGTGCCGCGATCATGTTAAATGCCGCTATCAGAGCTGATTAAATCATCTGTTATGTGCCAGAAGCATGCAGGATCAGTGATGGAGGTTTACACGGCATATGATGCATGTATGTGATATGTCATAGAGGGGTAAGATTCTATTCCAAGATTCCATGATGACATCACTGCTATTGTGACATCACAGTTCACAGTCTCTACATATACAATGCACACAGTGTCACAGGTGTCATTATTTGGCTCCATAGCTCGTGGACTGTGCTCTCTTACAGTTGCTCGCTATGTCTGAATATCTTCTGGATAATCTTCAGGTAGACGCACTATTGGGGATTCTTATCAACCATCGCCCCAACACTGCGCTTCTACCACCCGATGGCGTCCTCAGCTTCACTCACCGGATGGTGATGGAGCTAGTACATGACTGCCTGACCAAGTACTACCAAGGTCACCTAAAGTCAGAGTATCTGACGGATTTAACTCGGAACATCAGGACATCACTACAGCAGGTAAGTGGCGGACGCTCCGCACAAATCTTCTCCATAATAATAGATAATAATAGCGGGATAGAAACTTCTTCTTTCCTCCAATATAAAACACAAGGAATCCCCAGATATGGCGCCATTGTATCTGCAGACAGAGGGGCAGATGTCACCTACAATGGCCGCCTCCTTCGCGCCCTCTCTCACCTCAGAATTTTCCTTTTTATAGGCTGAAAAAAGATTTCAAAATGGCGATTTGTCTTTTATTAAAGAACTCGCCCAAAAAGTCCTGACTGTACTGGAACGTCCGGCCCGCTCATCGGAACGCCTGGTAAGGAGCCGTCTTCTTCTCTTTCACACATCCTTGTTTTCTGATCTTCTCCAGATCACCAGTCAGATATCTGAAGATCTGATGTTAGATGTTACAGGCCTCCCTGTCAGCTCCTGGCAGGCGCAGCATATTAATGGCCGCCTATCTCCGCTGCCCCTCGCCTGTGATGGCGGTCTGTATTCTGCTGATGTATGTATATCCGCCTATGTCTATCACTATTATCAGAGTCTTCCTGCTTGTAAATGCTGCAGTTGAGATAACAGGCGATATTACAGAAATGTGCATACAAGTCTCCTATACAGTATATTAATCTGGACTTGTGGAGAGGAGCTGCAGTGTAAAGCAATTCCCCCAATAATGTAATTAATGAAGTACGAGATGTACCCATGATATAATGAGCGCAGGTAACACATCTCTGAGATACCACAGTGCAGAAAAGTCGAAGCTGAATCTTTCATTTTGCAATTTAATCACATAAGTTGCCCGATAATCACAAATTCCCAATTAAGGGTAATATACCACCAATAATAATGATAACTTTATGGTAGCCACAATCAAAAATTAGGTTCCACACAATGGTATAAATTGATAAAAACACATCTTTATTGACATGAAGCACAAACGACATATAAGTACATAAAAAAGGTGTCAAACCATTAAAAAAGGGACTGCAAAAGTCCATGGGAAGAACCCACAACAGCAACTTGTCCTAGACATTTAAGCACACCCAAGTATGAAATATGGAAGGGTGCAAGAAAAGGGGGAATAAAAAACCCCACAATGAAGGTAGTATACTAAATATTATTGTCAAGACCCGACATTAAATAATCACAACTAGCAACACCTTCCTATGTATATCTCCCAAATGGCGCTAGCCGCAGACAGGCTGAGCCAAAACAATGGTAAAATACCTTTAAATGTCAGCTGGAGGGAATCCCCGGGCGTCTGCCCCATGGTGCTTAAATGTCTAGGACAAGTTGCTGTTGTGGGTTCTTCCCATGGACTTTTGCAGTCCCTTTTTTAATGGTTTGACACCTTTTTTATGTACTTATATGTCGTTTGTGCTTCATGTCAATAAAGATGTGTTTTTGTCAATTTATACCATTGTGTGGTTCCTAATTTTTGATTGTGGTTACCATAAAGTTATCTTCATTTTGCAATTGTAGCTTACCTTATCCACATAAGTGAAAGAACTTTCTGAGAAACGTTACCAAGATGGCGCATTATCTGTATCGCTACAATTGCTGTATCTGTATATGCAGGTTTAGTGCTTCCTGATTGATGGATTTGGTGATTAAATGAAATCTTCCACATATTAAATATATATTTTATCACTATTAGAAAACAGCAGAAGGCGACACCAAAGATGGGCAAAATCTACACCCGGGAATGATCCCGCACCCTAATACGAGTCAGCGGGAACTGACCAGCGATCTGACCACAGGTAAGCCGAAATCTAATATCTCAGTCAGGAGAAATCTAACGTAGAAGTCATATACAAATCTGGATGGAAGTGCACTGGGGGCGTGGAGGAAAAAGCCGGAGTGCAGTGACACGCCCTCAGTGCACTTACAGGATAATTTGCATATGGATGCTCTGCTTGAGCTCTCTCTTCCCATCACTCGCATGTGCAGCGAGGGCGATGAGATCCTCATTCATGTGATGATTGGGGATTCCTCCATCATTTATATCACATTTATCAGTCTATGGATGCGCTGTTTGTCCTCATATTTACAATCCCCATACAATTAGTAATAATCCCATTTACAGACATTCCGCTATTTCTCCGCTATATTGTTGTATCATGTATGTAGGATTGATTTCATCTAATACATTTTATTTCTTCATTATTTTATCACTATTTTAGAAACACCTGTGCTGGCGAATCCTGACAGTGGAATCTGTGAGATCCCGGAGATCCAAGAACCTGCGGCTGTAAGTATCATAGAGGGAGATGTCTGTATACACCAGGTCATGGGGTGTGCAGGACACGTCCAGTATTATCCCCCATATATCCACGGAACATCTGTAATCTAAGTGTTAGATAAAAGCACTTATACTAAAGGGAATCTGTCACCAGGTTTGTGCTACCCATCTGAGAGCAGCATGATGTAGGGGCAGGGACCCTGATTTCAGCGGTCACTTACTTTACTGGGCGCAGCCGTTGTGATAAAATCACTCTATTCTATGCTACACATCTAGCAGTGCTCTGAATACTGAGCCATGTATAACTCCGCCCACACCACTGATTGGCCGCTTTCTGTGTACAGAACTCTTTGAATAGGCAGAAAGCCGCCAATCAGTGTTGGGGCAACAATGGGGCCATAGGACTACTTGGCACAGGACACCTAGTCCTCTAGTGATAATATCATGCTGATTAAACACTGATTTTAAGAAAACAACTATACAAAGCCTAGTAAGTGACACATCGCTGGAATCAGGTATTCAGCCCCTACATCATGCTGTTATTAGAATACATATAATACCCTGCTGACAGATTCCCTATACGTTCTCTGTGATCTCCCATAGCACTCAGCATGATCCCGGTATATGGAGGATCCCCCCTTTAATTACATCACTGACTGCGGAGCGTCCTACTTGTATCGTCCCCTACATTCAGTCAGTGTAAATTAGCTGGAACATATTATAGGCGGAAGATGTTTTTGTTTCTGGAGCTTTTTTCCTGCAGCTTTTTTTTTATCTGAATATCATTTCTTTTTTTTTATAGAGCGTGATCGACTCATTGATCCCATCGAGAAAGCCGCATATGAATGATTTTGAAACATCCAAACTGATCGGCAAAGGAGCTTTTGGGTGAGATTTCTGTTGGTATAATCCATATTTCTCAGGGTTTCCTATGACAACACTTCTGCCTCTGTGCTCTGTCATTCAGCGTTATCATAGGGAAATGATCTGAGTCCACACCACTGTCCGCATCTAAGGGCTCATACTCACTTGCAAGAAATACGGACGAGAGTGCAATCCGATAAAAAAATTGGATTGCACTCGGACCAATGTTATTCAATAGGTGACATCTCATTTGCGATTTTTTTTCTCAGCCGAAAGCGGACGGAGAAAAACATAGCAGCATGCTGCGTATCACGGACGAGCGCGCCAATGCACGTCAATGGGTGAGAGAGAAAAATCGGACAGCACTTGCATGGTGCGAGTGCTGTCTGATTTTTATGCACCAGTGTCCTTTGAAAAGCCGGCAATACATATGCAGCTATACAGTAAAATCACACTGACATGTCAGAATACACAACATAGAATACATGTATACACATAGAATAGGTGTATATACAGTATCTATAAAATAACGCTGTAAGCGTCACTATGTCCGAAGGCTTTATAGACTGCGCAAGTGCGATGCGCCTGCGCAGTCTGGCTCCAGACAGAATGAGGCATCCAGCGGTGAGGAGTATGTATGGTGCCCGGAGATGGCGGTACCATACACACTACATACCGCGATCTCGGGTGCCATACATACATACTTACCTGACCGTGAGGAGCGTTGCCACGGCGCTTCTCTTCGGCCGGAGACCGGGGCAGGAGTGCAGCCGGAATTGCCCATGCGCATAGCGCGATCCAGCACCATTTTACTGAAGACACATTTGCAGTGTGTCTTCAGCAATATGGCGCCGGACAGCGCTATTAGCGTGCACGTACTCCGGCGCCAGACTCCTCCACCGGCCTCCAGCAGAGCAGAACGCTGGAGCACAGGAAAGTAGGGTGAGCATACATTTTTTTTTGTATGTGTGCAGTTAAATAAGGGTGAGGGGGACCATAGATATCAGGATAAGGGGGTGAGGGGACCGTGCATACCAGGATTGGAGGGTGACAGGACCGTGCATACCAGGATAGGGGGGTGAGGGGACCGTGTATACCACGAAAAGGGGAGTGAGGGGACCGTGCATACCAAGAAAGGGAAGTGAGGGGACCGTGCATACCACGAAAGGGGAGTGAGAGGATCGTGCATACCACAAAAGGGGAGTGAGGGGACCACGCATACCACGAAAGGGGAGTGAGGGGACCACGCATACCACGAAAGGGGAGTGAGGGGACCACGCATACCACGAAAGGGGAGTGAGGGGACCGTGCATACCAGAAAGAGGGTGAGTGGACCGTGCATACCATGAAAGGGGGGTGAGGGGACCGTGCATACCACAAAAGGGGAGTGAGGGGATCGTGCATACCACAAAAGGGGAGTGAGGGGATCGTGCATACCACAAAAGGGGAGTGAGGGGACCATGCATACCACGAAAGGGGAGTGAGGGGACCGTGCATACCAGAAAGAGGGTGAGGGGACCGTGCATACCATGAAAGGGGGGTGAGGGGACCGTGCATACCACGAAAGGGGGGGCAAGGGGACCGTGCATGCCACGAAAGGGGGGGCAAGGGAACCGTGCATACCACGAAAGGGGGGTGAGGGGACCGTGCATACCACGAAAGGGGGGTGAGGGGACCGTGCATACTACGAAAGGGGGGCGAGGGGACCGTGCATACCACGAAAGGGGGGTGAGGGGACCGTGCATACCACGGAAGGGGGTGAGGGAACCGTGCATACCACGAAAAGGGGGTGAGAGGACCATGCATACCAGGAAAGGGGGGTGAGGGGACCATGTATACCACGAAAAGGGGGGTGAGGGGACCATGCATACCACGAAAAGGGGGGTGAGGGACCATGAATTCCAGGATTGTGGGATGAGGGGACTATGAATTCCAGGAAGGGGGGGTGAGAGGACCATGCATACCAGGAATGGGGGGTGAGGGGGACCATGTATACCAGGATTTGGGGGTGAGGGGTAGCATGTATACCAGAATAGGGGGGTGAGAGCACCATGCATACCAGGATAGGTGGGTGAGAGGACCATGCATACCATGAATGGAGGTGAGGAGACAATGCATACCAGGATGGGGGGTGAGAGGACCATGCATACCAGGATAGAGGAGTGAGGGGACCATGCATGCCAGGATTGGGGGGTGAGGGGACCATGCATACCAGGATTGGGGGGTGAGGGGACCATGCACACCAGGATTGGGGGATGAGGTGACCATGCATACCAGGATTGGGGGGTGAGAGGACCATGCATACCAGGATTGGGGGGTGATGTGACCATGTATACCAGGACTGGGGGGTGAGGGGGCCATGCATACCAGGATTGGGATGAAGGGTGCCATGCATACCAGGATAGGAGGAGGGGGTACCATACATGCCAGAATTGGGGGGTGAGGGGACCATGCATACCAGGATGAGGAATGGGGTGCCATGCATACCAGGATTGGGGGGTGAGGGTGCCATGCATACCAGGATAGGGATGAGGGGTGCCATGCATACCAGGATAGGAGGAGGGCAGCACATACCAGGATGGGAGACCATAGGTTCATAGCTAGTATATATGTATATGTATGTCACTGAGACACATAAATATATATATATATCTTTATATTTCATAGAGAGATACATAGTAGAATAGGTGATAATTCATTTGTCAGCTTTTGTAAAATCATTACAGAAACCGACAGGATATGAGACATGGTTTATACACAGTAAACCATTGCATATCCGTTAGATTTATATATGTTCCTAACTAATAATGTTAGTAGTGTGCGTGTAAAACTTTGGAGCTTTAGGTGTAAAATTAAAGGATTAATTCACGGAAGAAAATTGCGTGGGCTCCCTTGCAATTTTCTCCACCAGAGAGGGAAAGCCAGTGACTGAGGGCAGATATTAACAGCCTAGAGAACGACCATGGTTATTGCCCCCCTCCCCCCCGGGCTAAAAACATCTGCCCCAAGCCACCCCAGAAAAGTGCCGGAATAGGCGCATCTTTGTGACATCAAGCCCCGAGGTTAGTAATGAAGATGCTTCAATTAGACGCCCCCATTACCAACCCCAAATAGTCAAATAGTAAACAAAACACAGATACCTATTAAAAAATCCTTTATTGAAATAAGCACGCAAACTTCTTTATTGTTCTTAATTAAATCATACTTACAACTTCTGCTAATTCCCCGAAGCCCTCGTTCTGTAAAAAACATAAAATAATAAAGCAACAATATACCATACCTCTCCGGCGTTCTGTCCCATGCCATAATCCATATCTGGGGGATATGCAGTTTGCAACCAGGAAGTGCCAAATGCGCTTTTTCTCTGCATCCTTTTTTCTGCCTAGATATGCAGATATGGTGTAGAAAGTTCTGCTGCAAACCCGTAAGAAAAAGGATTCCAATAATATATTAGATTACATCCACTAGTGTACTAGACCTCATCTGTTCTTATGCTGCCACCTCCACCAGGGCTTCCCCGTCCTCCTCAGTAGACCTTGTTGCTTTCGGGTCTCCATAATGGAGCTGATAAGTGTAATTGGCTGCACACGGCCACGTGAGCATTGACACGATATTGACGTCAATGACATCTGCCCCCTCACGCATCCACCATGACCACGTGAGTCCAATCACTGGCCTCAGCTCCAAAAGGGTGCGCCAGGAGAACCAAAGACTGGCACCGAGGATGTAGGACAGTGATGGAGAGGTGCGAGCTTAGGATAGGTGGGTATAATGTGTTTCACTATCTTTGAACTACTTCCATCCTGTCTATTATTATGCCTTGGGGAATGGGAGGAGCATAATAAACGTCTTATAGCAATTGGAGGACTTTCAATTTGGACTAATTTTTTCTTGCACAGAATTGTATCTACTGGTCAAAAATAGCGAATCTGCCCAATCGAATTTCAATATAGTCTCTCATCTCTAATGTGACCTGGGTGAGGTCTCCGTCAGACACGGCATTGTGCAGACCACCCATAGTCGATCTATGTAGTGCTATTTTATCCTTTTCTAAAAATGGATTTGAAGTAACGGCCGGACTTCAAGAATTAGTACAAATCATATAATTATTTCTATAGACAGTGTTAATAAGGATTCATTATAAACTATGGATTCTCCTTCTCTCCAGGGCTGTCTACTTAGCACGCCATAAAGACTCACAGCAGATCTTTGCAATGAAGAAAATTGCCAAGTCGTCCCTGGATACTCCAGAAAGCGTGGATCGGGCCTTTCAGGAGAGGGACATCTTAACATTCGCTGATTGTCCCTTCGTGGTCTCCATGCTCTGCTCCTTTCCAACTAAATCTCACCTGTGTATGGTCACAGAGTATGTAGAAGGTAGGACATGTACCGGTACTTTATATTATATTCAGCCTTGTCTGCTTACATCTTATCACTGGTTATATAATTAGGATTTGTCCAACTAGTTGGTTACATCCCCACAGAGCATTTACTGTAGGTTATATATTACCAAGATGCTCAGAAATTCATTGATCTGTGTGCTGGGGAGCTATAGGACCAATGAGTTGGAGGGGGCCCGGAGCCATTTGACACTGGGCTCCATCCCTCCTCCTATCATCACAATCCTCAGAATGCGGATACTGCTGAACAGAATGGTGGATCAGGGAGCTGGAAGCTTAATGATCCACCCAGCCTGTGCTGGTGAGTCTGAGACTCCGTGCACTGCAGGTGCTAAGTCGTCGTAGCATCATGCCTGTAGTGTGGAGTCTCAGTGCTCACACCGCACAGACCTGAGCAGCGTGCTGGGGGAACAGGGTGAGATGAGTAGTGCTTTATTTAATAATACTGTGTGTGATGCTATGTGAGACTGTGAATGCCCCCATATTGATTTTCCAACTGTGAATGCCCATATTCCGAGTGGGGTCCTCATTGTGCTGTGAGGGTCTTTATTCTGTGTGGGGTTCCGCATTCTCTTTTTGGGTCCAAATTCTGTGTGGGGGTTTTGGAGGCTACCATACAGAATGCCAACATGTGGGGGCCATTATATTGGGTGATGGGCTGGGGAAGCCATTATATTATGTGGAGGGACTGTGGGCACCATCATACTGAGTAGGGGGCTGTGGCTGGCTTCATACTGAGTGGGGGCATCATACTGACACTGCTTACGTGGGGCAAAACTGTAGGGAGCAGTATTCACTGTGATGATAGCATAATCAGTGTGTGGGGTCACTTTTGGGAGCATCATACTTTAAAATGGCCATAATAGGTATATTGCTGGTGAAAACAAAAACGGGGCTCCATAGATATATGTATATACCTATATGCTTTTTTTTTTCGGGTGGCCTAATTACAACTTTCCTATGGGGTCCTGTGATTTTTATGTATGAGATCTCCCCTGTATGTCGGCACTGAGCATGTCAATAACTTCAGTATCTCCAACTGTAGACAAGATATAATATCACTCTGTTATTACTTACATGGAACACATTTCACCACTACTTTATACATTATATCTGTATATATTCTCTCCTGCCCAATATATCTGCTTACTTCTCATTATTCTGCACATCATGGTGATCTGTTTTATAAACCCCTCACCTGTCATATTTCCTTTTTTCTATAGGTGGAGACTGCGGGACCCTGCTAAAAACCAGGGGTCATTTACCTGTCCCCTTGGCGCGCTTGTACTTTGCAGAAGCCGTTCTTGCTGTGGAATACTTGCACAGCTGTGGTGTGATCCACAGAGACCTAAAGCCAGGGAAGTAAGTGCCTCCTATAGTATAATAAGGGGGGGGAGTTATTTATTATCACATGGTCTGTAAGGCTGAAACCATCTTTTCTTTTGCAGCCTCTTGATAACATCTGCTGGACACATTAAAGTTGCCGATTTTGGGGGTTCAAAAGTTGGTGTCATGATACCAAAATCCAACATCTACAAGCACTTAGAAGAGGACATCGCCAGAGAGTTCCTGGATCTTGAGGTCAGCATTACTTGCAGAAAACCAGACTGTTCTTGACAAATCTCATTACACTAGTTTCTTCTCTACGTTCTTCATTTCTAGAGAACATTTCCACTGATATTTTAGCTTCTGTCATTGTGTTTTTATAGCACAAACTTGTCATAATCATGGTATCATCAATCTAATATCTTTCTTCTCTTGGTTTCCAGGTCTTTGGCTCTCTCCGTTACATAGCCCCAGAGGTTATCATGGAAAAAGGCTATGGAAGACCTGTTGACTGGTGGTCAATGGGGATGATCCTACATACATTTCTTGTGGGATGTGTACCATTTTATCATAATTTAATTGAGTTTTATAAAAATGTTGCCAAGGGTAAGTAGAATAATCCGATTCATTGCTTTTATTGGTTACATTTGTTTAGTTATTTCCTTTGCTTTATTTTACAGTCCAATAAAGAGATTTTTTTCTGTAATTCTTTTTATATAACAGGAGACATAGTTTTGCATTGCAGTCGACCAGTTCCTCCCCTAGCTGCACAGTACCTCATCGCTGAACTGCTCAGAAAAAATCCTGCACAAAGACTTGGGACAGGTAACAATTTGCTTGTTACACGTAGGACATATCATTAATATTCTCGAGGATCATCACTTCACTATCAGCTCATCCTTTTCTTTTTCTCCATACTATGACTTTCAGTCTATTTCCTAAATGTTGATTCAGTTATATCATTAGTTCAGATTAAAATAAATGGTTCAGATATGGAGCAGTCTCTGACAATATCCACTTCACTTTTGTATTTCTTTTTCCAGGAGGAGCATTTGAGATCAAGGTTCATCCATTCCTGAAACACTTAGACTTTGATAACCTTCTAAGTCAGAAGCTAGAGCATGTTCCTCAGCTTGTGTCAGCCGTTGACACCAGCTTCTTTATTAGTAAGTTGAAGGAGACGTCATCAATACTAAGCGACTGTTTACCTCGTTTTCCCTAAGATGTGACCATCAATTCCTATTAATATTAGTGATAAATAATGACTGGGTTATACTGACAACCTCTAAAAATATTTTATTACTTATGTTTTGTAGATCACTCTGATATAAACAACTCAGAGGGTGAGGACAATGAGAGCCTTGACTTCCTAAATTTTACCTCATCTTCTGAAAGGCTTCTTAAAGTAAGTATGTGATCAATAAATCCAAAATATGTTAAAAAAAAGACCTGTAAAAGTAAAAAAAATTAATATCTTATTGTTGTCCGCATTTAGCTCTATACCACCTCTAACAGGATGATGAATGATGAGGATCCCAAGTCCCCTCCAGAATGTACAACAGCATCCAGCATAAACATCTCAGAAATGTGAGTAGATTATGGGGTCATTACTGGGAGCTCCAGGCTGACATATGTGCACAAAACCAAATATAGGACATAAATACCATAATATCAAATGCAGCATCCACCGCCTCATGGTTAGCGGTCATTGTGCTTTTGGATTTAGACACCACTGGTGATAACAGCCCATAATTGTGACCAGTCATGCAATTTTACTGCTGCCCACACTTTAACAGACATGTAGTATCATAGGCCAGACATTCTTGGTAGTTGTTTTCCGCTCCGCTCTATAAAAGGTAGATTTAAGCAGAAAACCTTCCCCACTATGATAGTAATGTGTCCTATTAGGTCTTATAGTCAGTGTTCTTATAGTGAGAGAACCCCTTTTATACTGCATTTACTTGTGATTTACACGTTTTCTTCTTCCAAACAGGCAGAAAGAACCTTTTCCTGTATCTAAAAGAGACGATGCTAAGAGCAGCTTGTCATTGTCGTCACCATTGTCGGGTATGTACATGTCTACAGCACCAATAATGTGAATGTTGACTTCAAGGCCCAAATACTTCAATGCAATGGGTCTCTTATGTTATCGATGTTTCATGGTTTCCAATTATGTTGACCATGGGTCCATACTGTATCCCTAATTCCCTAATTTTGGTCAGGAGTTTATTATATATTCTGTGAATTACGTTGTAGCATCCAGAAGACTAGTGATAAATGGCGACTGTCTTATTCTGACAAATTCTAATAATACTTCATTACCTATGTCTTGTAGATCACTCTGAGAAAAACAACCATCTGGTCTCAGAGGATAAGGATGAAATACGTGAGGACAATGACTTATTCTTAAAATTTACATCATCTTCTGAAGGGCTTTCTAAAGTAAGTATGTGATCAATAAATACAAAATATGTAAAAAAAGGCTTCTAAACATAAAAGAAAATATTTAATATCTTATATTGTCCACATTTAGCTCTGTACCACCGCTACTGGGATGATGAATGATGAGGATCCCAAGTCCCCTCCAGAGTGTACCCCAGCATCCAACACTAACATCTCAGAAATGTGAGTAGATTATGGCTGATATATGGGCACAACACCAAATATTGGACATAAATACCATAATTTCAAATGAAGCATCCATGGCCCCATGGTTAGCGGTAATTGTGCTTTTGGCATTAGAATCTGCTGGTGATAGCAGTCCATAATTGCGGCCAGTCATGCATTTTTAGTGCTGCCCACACAATAGGAGAGATGTAGTACTACATGTCAGACATTCTTGGCAGTTGTTTTCCGCTCCGATCAATGAAAGGTAGTTTTGAGCAGAAGATCTTCCCCACTATGACAGTCATATGTCCTAGTAGACCTTATATTCTGTGTTCTTATAGCAAGACAACCCTTTTTATACTGCATTTATTTGTGATTTACACATTTTTCTTCCTCCAATCAGGCAGAAAGAATCTGATTCTGTATCTAATAGAGACGATGCTATTAGCAGATTGTCATCCTCGTCCCCGTTGTCAGGTATGTACATGTCTACAGCACCAACAATGTGAATGTTGACTTCACAACTCAAAATATTTATGTACTGTTTTGTGCGGCGTGGGGCAGTAGTGGTGGGCAAGGCAATCATCTCCTTTTATGCCCCGGTGCGCTACATGAAAATGTGGGTCCTGGCTGGGTGTGTGGACTTGTGCTGTGTGGGCCGAAGGCCAGTGCAGGCGGCTTATAGCCAAATTTGTAGGCTCGCCAGGACCATAGGTTCTTTAGTTCAATGAGGGAGACCGCCATTTAAAAATAAAGTCTTTACTAAACGGTAGCTTAGTAAGGGTTATATACAAGGGAGAGCGGGTACAAAGTGTAATAGACGTTTCCTTTACAACATGAAGTATTTTTCCACACAGTATCCTTCCACTGTAGGTTACTGCAGGTCTAGAGGGGCACACTGTTTTCTCCCTACTTCACCACAATCCAGCTTTATTGCTACAGTTCTGATCAGCAAGTCCCCTTGCTTGCTCTGGGGTTCTGCATCCTTTTTCTTCCATTACTGGCGCCCTGAAACCCTTACACCCAGGACCCTCACTAGTCTGTCATACTCAGTCCTGCCTAGGCCCGGCACGTTCTGCGTAACATGCTCTAAAGTTCGTGACTTGACGTCCTCTCCAAGGACCCTTCTCCGGAAGACCACTCTGTCTTGTCAATACTTTTCTTCAGGATCTCACTATCCCATTCTTAGTCTCCTCTCGCTCCAGATCACCCTTATACATGGCAGCTCTGCTTACATTTGCACTTCCAACTCAAACTAACTAATCCACACAAAGCAGTCACTTGCCCTAACACTAACCACACCCCCTATGGGCTTGTCCCAAACATTATCCCTATCCTATCTTCCCCCATTTTCACTTCTTATGTTCTCTGTCCTATACACTATACTGTACGCTACGCACTACACTATAGTAACAGTACTTACCACACTCTATGTATTATACAGACAAACATCACAAAACATTACAGTTCACACTACACAATATACATTACATAATTGATGTCTCCAGGTGTAGGAATACGACAGCACAGTCCACTATCCTTACACTGCTATAGGTCTCCTATGTTATCCATGTTATGACAAAGCAGATCCTATCAGAATATATCGTTACTGAGTTTTATTTACTTTCTGATCAGAATTTCCAGCTCAAGAAGAAAGACAATCTGCAAGCAATCTGAGTAACGAGACAGAAAATGTAGAAAAGGGGGAAAAGAAGAGACGAGGTAAGTGTGAGAATCAGCTCCATGTTGTGCGATGTCAGTAAGTGAGAATAATCCATGTGGAGCAGATGTCATCTGTCAGTGATGGGATTATCACATATATGATGGCTGACAATGATCCCAGACCTCTGGGTGATAATATTCCTCTGCCGTCCGGCCACAGTGACCGCACAGTGATATAATGTCATATGGAGTCCCATCACTTACATTATATGTACTTCTCTTCTCATAGGTTCCATCTTCCGCCGGATCTCATCATCCTGCCGGCGTGGATTATCCAGGGCTGCGCGCGTATTTGCATGTTGTCACTGTTGCCCTAGAACCAACTAAAAGAAGGGAAACCTCTGCATTTAGCGCCCTGAAGTCCAGCAGATCCACCATCACTGCTGGACCTGTACAGAAGGACCTTCACCAGCTTCCTGTGACCTTCTGACTTTTACATCTCTACCCGGACATGTTTCGCCTCCAGCACCAGGCTCTGTGGTATTCATACTTCTCGCCTGATTTGACTTTTATTGATCACCTGGTATCTGACCCTCAGCCTTCTATTCTTATTTTTTTTTAATTTTATTTATGCGAGAAATGATAATATAACATATTTGACATTGCAAACCATCACATACAGCAATGAAATAAAGCATCACATTAAATAACTTCTGGATATGGCATGGATCCTCATTTATTAGTACATGAAGCAAACTACATAGCCCAATAAGATAAAATACTGAACATGTTATTTAAGTTGGTACCAAAAAGGACAGAACTTTTACTAAAAATCACATGAATATCGTAAGAGTCAAGTGAAATGCTAGGCAAGGATATTCTGAAATTCATACCGTGAGAACCCCCAGCTGCCTGCCGTGCAGCAGAAAGGTTCATCTAAATGTGGCCACTAAACATGCGCCTGTTGTTCCATCTTGAGGAATTCTAAATCCTTTTCCTCATTTTCTAATAGCAGCTGTCATATGATCGAGCAATATATCACCTGTTACTGCATACCATGCTTCTAGCACAAGCTGCAATATGTCGGGTGCACAACAGGAACATTAACGATTCGTATCAGACGCAGATTGTCTCACATTGGTATCACTGCAGAAAAGGTCTCTGCTGTCTCCTTACATTTCAGCACTGGCCTAGGCCATAAAATAGCTGGGGTATATTCTGGCCCAGAGGGTATTAACTTGCCTAGGCCACTTTAACCTCGGGTTTATTCTGGGTGGGGGGGTTAATCTGGCCTGTTACACCGGGTCATATGGGCGGGATAGTACGTCGGATGTCAGAAAGGAGTTAATGAGAAAAAAAATTAACTTTTTTGAATTTACCAAATGGCTGCAATGAAAGAAAGTGTGAAAAATTTAAAGGGGTCTGAATACTTTCCGTACCCACTGTATAGCGAAAATCACAATCTCCTATGCATGAGGTTGCAGACTTCTGAGATTGTTGTATTTATTAAAAGTAGAATTTTGTGTAAAGGTTGGAGAAACCACTTCTTATGTTATTTTGTGTTGTGTTCTTTAAATTGTTCTGCAGAAAGTTTGTAAATTTTGCTAATAAACCTAATTTGTGATAGGGGTTGAATAGTTTAGATTGCCACTGTAGATGCACACAGTAGCTGCCTGCAGTCACCACTAGAGGGAGCTGCCTCCACATCATGTTCGCTCAGTACAGTTAGGTCTCAAAGGGAACCTGTCACTTCGGGAATACGCTATTTACCCTCAGAAGTATAGGGTTAAACTGCAGGTAAATAGCGTCACAATGCTGCCTTACCAAAAGTGTGGCTACTCAGGGTAAATTTACTTTTTTGCTCTCAAGAGCCTGCAGCTTTCAATCATGAAAGCGCGCACGGCGCGCCTACTGTCACCACTCACAGCACCGCTCAGTATACTGTGGTTGTTTGCACACCCAGCCAGTTTGATTGACAGCTCGCTCTACACAGATGCCCTGCAGAGCAAGCTGTCAATCAAAGTGCCGTGGAGTGATTGCAGCCTCCGCTCACAGTATAGTGATCAGTGCGGTGACTGTAACCGCTCTGTGCCTGCCCCTTTGAATGAAAGCCCCCAGCACAGTATGATACTCTCAGTGCCTACCCATAGATTATGTTGCCCACAATTCCCCCCATAGTAAAATACCCCCACATTAGCCCCTCACCACACAGTATAATGCCTCTACAATGCTAAACATACAGTTTAATGCCCCCACAGGTTGAATTTCCTACAGTTGCCCACACACAAGCATCCCATTTGCCTGCGTGTAATCCCTGCTCCTCTGCGACTGCGACAGTCATCTGAGAATGTCATGTCCACAGTCCTTGCAGTTACTACATGAAATAGTGAAGCAAGGATCTGAAAGTTCCCTGTAACACCACTTTGTCAAATGTGTCTCTGTCCCGGGGACTCAGATAGAGGTGAAATTGAGACTTCAACCTTCCAGGATAGTGGGAGATGCGCGTTTCACCATAGTGGTGAAACGTGCGTCGAGGTGCTTGTTTGCCCCGTTCTGCACTCCTCCTTATTGTGCTCATACACCATGCCTCAAGTTATTGTCCTTAACTGATCTATATTGCTTATGTTACTGTTGGGACCACCTTTACATAGCATTTACTGTGGTTAGTATGATCTCTAATGACCTGGTGTATATGCTGGATATGTGCTTGATGCTGTTCCTGCATACTCTACTATATTGAATTGTTCTTTATACATTAACTGGTTATATTGTATACTATCTGCATCACCACAATCCCCTTGCGTGTATGCTGGTGGGGTGCTTGTATGCTGTTCCTGTATATGTTGCTGTATTGACTTATACTTTACACATTATTGAACTGCATTATATAATATTTTTCATATAATCTATATTAATGCAAATCCTTTAGTCATTATATAAATCTTGATATTGCTCTTAGATGCCCTGCCGCATTTATCTTATGCATTGCACATTACTTTTCATACTGTGTTGAGTCATGTTCAATGTCAAAATATTCTCTTATGCTATATATAAGAGAATATATAGCAACACTTTTTTCAACACTAAACTTTATCAGCATGCACGAGAGACAAATCTAGCACGCCAAAACTGCCACAAAAAAGACAGAAGAATAACCAAGGAAAACATGCTGAAAAAACACCTAGTACGAACTTACCCTAATTGTACAAACTCAATTGTTATTTTTATAATTGATGTAATAAACTTATTCTTGTTAGATTTTCTGGCACGATGTGGCGATTTTTCATTTACCCCCTCTAAATGAGATTTACGCATTCATGGTTTCTATACATCCTCTTGAAGAAACCTCTTTTGGCTCTACATAATAATTTCAGGGGCTATACCCATTTTTTGGGGGGAGAAAACATCCGTAGGTTAATAAATTAATATACTGTTTAACATTTATTTAGTGCCTTCATTGTTGATTTTCATATGCCGCTTTTAAAAAAAAGGTTTGCTCTTTTGCAACTGTCTGTACACAGAAATAGCGACTACAAGGAAGCATGGCATACCATATATGATTCTGCTCATTTGTCCCTAGGAGTCCAGTGGGCGGTACTACCTATTGATTGACAGCTATCTCTACAAGCACAGTCTAATATAGACAAGTTGACCTGAATCTTTCCCCACAAAAAGTATCTTCGGGTCCTTCTGTCCTTTTCCCGGCTGCCAACAGATAGCATTGCATCTATTATATGATAAGTTCCCTTTAAGCCCTAGCATTCCTACGTATGCTTGGATAATGCCCGGGTGTGTACTGTCCACATGTCATAACCATGTGCTTTGCAGGCAAAGATAAGAAAGGTATATAAGTATCACATGCCTATATGTAGATAAGAGGCTTGGGTGTTACTTTTACCATTGGAGATGAAAACAGAATACCATATTCCATTGTAAAATCACGCTAAACCCACCATTATACCCACCATTATATAGAGTATTAATTCTAGAAAAACATGTTGAACGAGAGGCTTAACCCCTTCACTACCAAGGGTGGTTTGCACGTTAACTACCGGGCCAATTTTTACAATTCTGACCACTGTACCTTTATGAGGTCATAACTCTGGAACGCTTTCATGGATCCTGGTGATTCTGACATTGTTTTCTCGTGACATATTGTACTTCATGTTCGTGGTAAAATTGCATTCAAATAACTTGCGTTTATTTGTGAAAAAAACGGAAATTTGGCGAAAATTTTGAAAATTTCGCAATTTTCCAACTTTGAATTTTTATGCCCTTAAATCACAGCGATACGGCACACAAAAAACTTAATACATAACATTTCCCACATGTTTACTTTACATCAGCACAATTTTGCAACCAAAATTTTTTTTTGCTAGGAAGTTATAAGGGTTAAAATTTGACCAGCGATTTCTCATTTTTGCAACACCATTTTATTTTTAGGGACCACTTCACATTTGAAGCCACTTTGAGGGGTCTATATGATAGAAAATACCCAAAAGTGACACCATTCTAAAAACTGCACCCCTCAAGGTGCTTAAAACCACATTCAAGAAGTTTATTAACCCTTTAGGTGCGTCACAGGAATTTTTTGAATATTAAAAAAAAATGAACATTTAACTTTTTTTCACAAAAAAAATACTTCAGGTTCAATTTTCTTTATTTTACCAAGGGTAACAGGAGAAATTGGACTGCAAAAGTTATTGTGCAATTTGTCCTGACTACGCTGATACCTGATATGTGGGGGGGAACCACTGTTTCGGCGCATGGCAGAGCTCAGAATGGAAGGAGCGCCGTTTGACTTTTTCAATGCAAAATTGGCTGGAATTCAGATCGGACGCCATGTCACGTTTGGCGAGCCCCTGATGTACCTAAACAGTGGAAACCCCCCCCAAGTGACCCCATTTTGGAAACTAGACCCCCCAAGGAACTTATCTAGATATGTGGTGAGAACTTTGAACCCACAAGGGCTTCACAGAAGTTTATAACGTACAGCGGTACAATTAAAAAATCATATTTTTTCCACAAAAATGATCTTTTCACCCACAATTTTTATTTTTCCAAGGGTAACAGGACCCTAAAAGTTTTTGTGCAATTTGTCCTGAGTACGCTGATACCCCATATGTGGGTGTAAATGACTATTTGGGCGCATAGCAGAGCTCGGAAGGGAAGCAGCGCCATTTGACGTTTTTGGCTAGAATTGAGATCGGACACCATGTCGCGATTGGAAAACCCCTGATGTACCAAAACAGTGGAAACCCCCCACAAATGACACCATTTTGGAATCTAGACCCCCCAAGGAACTTATCTAGATGTGTGGTGAGAACTTTGAACCCCCAAGGGCTTCACAGAAGTTTATAACGTACAGCAGTACAATTAAAAAATCATATTTTTTCCACAAAAATGATCTTTTCACCCTCAATTCTTATTTTTCCAAAAGTAACAGGACCCTAAAAGATATTGTGCAATTTATCCTGAGTACGCAGATACCCCACATGTGGGTGTAAACCACTATTTGGGCGTATGGCAGAGCTCGGAAGGGAAGCAGCGCCATTTGACGTTTTTGGCTGGAATTGAGATCGGACACCATGTCGCATTAGGAAAGCCCCTGATGTACCAAAACAGTAGAAACCCCCCACAAATGACACCATTTTGGAAACTAGACCCCCCAAGGAACTTATCTAGATGTGTGGTGAGCACTTTGAACCCCCCAGTGCTTCACTGAAGTTTATAACGTCCGGGCGTGAAAATAAAAAAATCGTATTTTTTCCACAAACATGATCTTTTAGTCCCTATTTTTTTATTTTCCCAAGGGTAACAGGAGAAATTGGACCCCAAAAGTTGTTGTCCAATTTGTCCTGAGTACGCTGATACCTCATATGTGGGAGAAAACTACTGTATGGGCACACGTCGGGGCTCGGAAGGGAAGTAGTGACGTTTTGGAATGCAGACTTTGATGGAATGGTCTGCGGGTGTCATGTTGCGTTTGGAGAGCCCCTGATGTACCTAAACAGTGGAAACCCCCCACAAGTGCCCCCATTTTGGAAACTAGACCCCCTAATGAACTTATCTAGATGTGTGGTGAGCACTTTGAACCCCCCCAGTGCTTCACAGAAGTTTATAACGACCGGGCGTGAAAATAAAAAAATCGTATTTTTTCCACAAACATGATCTTTTAGTCCCCATTTTTTTATTTTCCCAAGGGTAACAGGAGAAATTGGACCCCAAAAGTTGTTGTCCAATTTGTCCTGAGTACGCTGATACCTCATATGTGGGAGAAAACTACTGTATGGGCACACGTCGGGGCTCGGAAGGGAAGTAGTGACGTTTTGGAATGCAGACTTTGATGGAATGGTCTGCGGGTGTCATGTTGCGTTTGGAGAGCCCCTGATGTACCTAAACAGTGGAAACCCCCCACAAGTGACCCCATTTTGGAAACTAGACCCCCTAATGAACTTATCTAGATGTGTGGTGAGCACTTTGAACCCCCCAGTGCTTCACAGAAGTTTATAACGACCGGGCGTGAAAATAAAAATATCGTATTTTTTCAACAAACATCATCTTTTAGTCCCCATTTTTTTTATTTTCCCAAGGGTAACAGGAGAAATTGGACCCCAAAAGTTGTTGTCCAATTTGTCCTGAGTACGCTGATATCTCATATGTGGGAGAAAACTACTGTATGGGCACACGTCGGGGCTCGGAAGGGAAGTAGTGACGTTTTGGAATGCAGACTTTGATGGATTGGTATGCGGGTGTCATGTGCGTTTGGAGAGCCCCTGATGTACCTAAACTATTGAAACTCCCCACAAGTGACCCCATTTTGGAAACTAGACCCCCCACGGAGCTTATCTAGATGTGTGGAGAGCACTTTGAACCCCCAAGTGCTTCACAGAAGTTTATAACGCCTGGGCGTGAAAATAAAAAAAACATTTTTTTCCGCAAAATTATATTTTTGCCCCCAGTTTTTTATTTTCCTAAGGGTAACAGGAGAAATTGGACCCCAAAAGTTGTTTTGTAATTTGTCCTGAGTAGGCTGATACCCTACATGTGGGGGTAAAACACTGTTTGGGCACATGGCAGAGCTTGGAAGGGAAGGAGCACCATTTGACTTTTTCAACGCAGAATTGGCTGGAATTGAGATCAGACGCCATGTTGCCTTTGGAGAGCACCTGATGTGCCCAAACAGTGGAAACCCCCAATTATAACTCCAACCCTAACCTCAACACACCCCTAACCCTAATCTGAGCCCTAGCCCTAACCCTATCCCTAACCCTAACCCTAGCCTTAACCCTAGCCCTAGCCCTAACCCTAGCCCTAACCCTAGCCCTAACCCTAGCCCTAACCCTAACCCTAGCGGGAAAATGGAAATAAATACATTTTCTTTTAGTTTTACTATTTTTCTCTAACTAAGGGGGTGATAACGGGGGGTTTGATTTACGATTTATGGCGGTTTTTATGTTTGGCGGCTGTCGCACGCTAAAAGACGCTTTATATTGTAAAAATAGTTTTTGCATCACCACATATTGTGAGCTATAATTTTTCCATATTTTGACCCACCGAGTCATGTGAGGTCTTATTTTTTGCGGGACGAGTTGACGTTTTTATTGGTACCATTTTCGGGCACGTGACATTTTTTGATCGCTTTTTATTCCGATTTTTGGGATGCAGAATGAACAAAAACCAGCTTTTCATGAATTTCTTTTGGGGGGTGCGTTTACACCGTTCCGCGTGCGGTAAAATTGATAACGCGTTTTTATTCTTCGGGTCAGTACGGTTACAGCGATACCTCATTTAGGTCGTTTTTTTATGTTTTGTCGGTTTTTTGCAATGAAAACAATTTTATATAAAAAATAATTATTTTTGTATCGCTTTATTCTGCGAGCTATAACTTTTTTATTTTTTTGCGGATGATGCTGTATGGTGGCTCGTTTTTTGCGGGACAAGATGACGTTTTCAGCGGTACCATGGATATTTATATGCGTCTTTTTGATCGCGCGTTATTGCACTTTTTGTTCGGTGGTATGATAATAAATCATTATTTTTTGCTTCGTTTTTTATTTTTATTTTTTAAGGGGTTTGCTAAAGGGGTTAACTAATGGGACAGTTTTATAGGGCAGGTCATTACGGACGCGGCGATACCAAATATGTGTACTTTTATTGTTTTGGTTTTTTTTTATTTTCAAAAAATGGATTTATTGGGGAATATTTTTTTTTTTTTAACTAATTTATTTAGCGATTTTTTTTAAATTATTTTTAACACTTTTTTTTTTTTTTTTTTTACTTTATTACCTTGTCCCAGGTGGGACATCACTGTCCTGTGACAGATCGCTGATCTGTCACATCACAGATCACTGTGACAGATCAGCGATCTGTCACAGGCACTGCTGCAGACTTCCTCATGCCTGCGCTTTGCAGGCACTGAGGAAGCCAGCTTCCTCAGGCCCCCGAAGGCCCCCGTCGCCATCTTGGATTCGGGGGCCTGGAGGAAGGGAGTCCCCCGCAGCAGCGCTGCACATTGCGCTGCCGTGGGGGGCTCAGGGAAGCACGGAGGGAGCCCCCTCCCTGCCGATGCTTCCCTTTAACCCCCGGTACACCGCGATCGCGTTTGATCGCGGTGTGCAAGGGGTTAACGTGTCGGGGGCGGTCCGTGACCGCCCCTGACACATTGTGCCGGGTGTCAGCTATGATAATTAGCTGACACTCGGCCGCGATTAGCGGCGCTCACCACGTGGGCGCCGCTGATCGCGATGACGTAATATTCCGTCCATGGTAATTAGGTCCATGGTCACATGGACGGAATATTACGTCAATTGTAGGTAAGGGGTTAATTTGTCGAATACATTTTTATCTGAAAAGCATTTTTTTATTCTTGTACCATATTATGAGCCATAGTATGTCCAGTCTGATTGCTGAGAAAGGAGCTAATCTTTTCTTTCTCCAAATTTCATTTTGCAGCTGTTTCCCCATAAAGTAATTTACCCAGATGTTGATCTCTGGATTTACAGCTCAGCGACCTAATCATACGCCCGCTCTGCTTCCGCACCGCCCCTATGGGCAGCGGCTTTACTCTCTTCTGACATGCAAAGTGATTGCGCTTCAACAGGTGCCGTTCCCAAAGTGATATATTTGTGTCACATTGCACACATCCAGGGAGAGCGTTGGGTTAAAAATGCTAATTTGCGCCTGGTTGTTGCTAAAAAGAAGGAAAAGCTTTATTAAGCGGTCACCAACCTCACCATGAGGAATGGGATGGGGGCTATGTGTGGAGGTTCTGGGCACTAGGCGCAGTATAGGGGGTTAGTGTGCTGTAATCAGGGCCGGCTCCACATTTTTTGGGGGTCCTGGATGAAACAGTCTCAGTGGGCCGCTTTAACATATACCATAATTCATGATGCACAGCTACAGCAGAAAAATATAGGTATAGTACAATGATAAAGATTTCATTTCTTACATTACATGAGTGATATCAATAGCACAATACAGTATTATGGGCACCACATAGTCCTCCATACAGAATAATAAGCCCCATATATTGCTCCATACAGTATAATGAACATCAAATATTTCTCCATACAGAATAATGGGCCCCATATAATGCTCCATACAGAATAATGGACCCTATATATTGCTCCATACATACTGAGGCCCATATAATGCTCTATACACAATGAGCCTCATATATTGCTCGATACACAATGAGCGCCATATAGTGCTCCATACATAATGAGCCCCATACAGTGCTCCATACAGTATATGACGGGTCCCATATAATGCTCCAGTATATGCTGGGTCCCATATATTGCTCCTTATATAATGTGCCCCATATAATGCTACAGTGTATGATGGGCCTCAAATAACACTGCATACAGAATGGGCCCCATATATTGCTTCAAACATAATTTTTTTTTTTTTAATGTAAATACTCACCTCTCCTCACTGGCCGCTTTTCTGTTACAGACTCCTCAGCGTTGCTGTATTCTGGCTCTCTGCACTGTAACTGTCCAGGCAGAGGGCGTACAGACCTGACGTCATCATGCCCTCTCACCTGAAACGTCATGTTATGCGTTCTGACCACTGGCAGTGCTGGCTCTTCTCTTTTTTTATTGCAAATTGGTTTTGTGGCTGACCACCACTGTTGCCGTGCACGCTGGGTCATGTTCGCCATCTTTTCTGTGTTTATTGTGATTGATCTAGGCTGCTGTGCACACTCACGGCAGCCCCGCCCTGCCCCAGGCTTTATTTATTTTTGCATCCATGTCTGAGCCTGCATTGCCCTTCATCTGTGTTTGCTGGTTAGGCAGTGTGTGGAGGTCAAACCTGAGATGTCTGTGTTCAGACCTGGTTGGCCTTCATCTGCACCTGCTCCATCTGGCTGCACGGGAGTGATGCAGATATGCTTCAGGTATGGATTGCATTTGATATGGTCTTGCTTTTAAAACATTTAGGAGGCCGCAATGGCACAGTGAATAAATACACAGAGTCTGAAGGTGCGGAAGACGCTGCAGTGGTGGAGCGGGGAGAGGTAAGTATTGTAAGTACAGGGGCCCTGAGCACGGGGGGGTCCCATTCACAGGCGCTGGCACCGTGCCCCAATAGTGCGCCAGTCTTGCCGACAGCAAGTGGGTCCCCCCTGCCTGCTCAGGGACCGGCATTTGCTAGGGTGCTGACGCCGGTCACGGCTGTAATGTGTGTAGTTAATAACTACATGGCTGTTTTGCTTTGTATGAAGATAATAAAGCTGATTGTTTCCAGTTGGAGTGAAAGTCTTCTGTGCGTCAACCATGTATTCCAGGAGATGCCAATTTGCCCTCAAATTTGCACGCAGCTTATTGATAATGGGGAAAATATGAAGATATTGCATTGTTGTAGTATAATAATCCTGTAATCTCTGATGTTATCAGTTTACTTGCACAAAATACTGTGTGTAGGTGAGGCCCAATAATCTCCATGAGGCCTGGGTTTTATTATCTGTATTTACTGATTAGCTGTAGTTTGCATTGCACTTTATAGAATGACATCAGACTATAGTTTGCATCTCTTAGAGGTGGAGAAAACAACATGATAAAAGTTCCTTTCAAGCTGTGAAAGGGGTTTTCTCAGAAGGTAAATATGCCATTGATATTGGATCAGTGGGATCTCAAATCACAGAGACCCCTGAAAATCTTCAGAATAGAAAATGTCTCATCCTAATTGAAGTGAATGGCTGCATTATAAAATGTTTAGATCCTTTTGGTGCCGTTTACGCTGAACGACCTTTGGCTGTTAAGCAATCAGCTAAATGTTTTCAGATCAGCAACCATTTAATAGCTCCTTTAGGGTGTGTGCACACGTAAGCGTTTTTTAAGCGTTTTTACCAGCAAAAGCTCTTAAAAATCGCTTAAAAGAAGCATCCCATTAATTTTAATGAATTCTGCACTTTTTGTGCATATTGATGCATTTTTTTTTCCGCGAAAAAAACGCATCGCGGTAAAAAACGCAGCATGCTCATTTATTTTGCGGAAAAATCCACATTTCTAACTATTTTCTATGAGACTGGGGCCACTCTGGAAAAAAACGCATAAAAAACGTGCGTTTTCTGGGAAGGAGTCCGGTTTTCATACAGAAATTTTCTGCATACGTGTGCACATAGCCTAAGAGTTGCAGACTGCATCTATGTCTTACTATGACTAAAGGCCCTTTTACATTTAGCGATGCACCAGCGATCCGACCAGCGATCCGACCAGGTCAGGATCGCTGGTGCATCGCTAAATGATCGCTATTGAGCTGTCACACAGGCAGATCTCACAGCGATGCAGCAGCGATGCAGCGCACGATACTCACCTTTCACACACAGCGATCCTGACGTCCTCCCACCCGCCTCCATGCGTCGCTCCTCGGCGCCAGCAGAAAGCGCCCGACGAGAAATGGAGCAGGACATTCTCGCGCGATCAGCGATGGACAGCGGGGGAGCCGGTCGGAGGTAAGTATCACACATAGCGATATCGCTATAACGTCACAAAATCGGTGACGTTATAGCGATATCGCTAGTGATATCGCTATGTGTAAAACCCCCTTAACTATTCTCGGCATTGCATGTTCACACAGAGCAGTGCTGGGAACAAGGATTTTTATAATGAGCCTATCAGTCGATTCATGGCGCAAAAGGACGAGCAGCATGGATAATAGTCTGGGTGCGCGATACAGCCAGGTATGTTTTTTCCAAAATGCGCCAGTGTTTTAAAGAAAATATAGCTTAAAGAGGTTTTCCCATGGGATAACAGCCCCCCATAAAATGCATAAATGACAAAAAACAGACGACTCCGATTGTGGGTTAATTGGCCGTCAGGCTTTACTAGGTAATTCCAAATATATACAAGAAAACTATGAATTCAAATTTCGTAAAATTAAATATTCATAAAACTATAATGAGTAGTCATAAATAAGATATCAAAGCCCAGGTGGGCTTAAGAAAATTGATCCCACTCGGGCCCGCCGAAACAGAGGAGCCCCCCCAAACCCGACAGCCATTTTTCTATCACACTCTGGAAGTCCAGGTTTATGATATCCAGTCCTATCTCACTTTAAATGTATACCATCCCATCTATAAAAAACGAACAAAAACCATCCAGATTGGAGTGCCTAAAAGAAAAACCACCCACACTTGGCATAAATCTTGCCAAGGCGCGGTTAACCCTTTTCCTAATTTTTTCTAAATAACGGAGCTTCGGCTCTTTCCACAATAGACGGGGAACGACCTCAGAGAAGACGAAAACGGTTGAAGGAAATTTGGATCTGAAAAATTTAAAATCTTGTTTAATACGAGAAAGGAGATCCAGAGTTTTCGTCCTACCCAAATCGCCCCCCACTACGTGAAAAATCGCCAAGTCGGGGGGGGGGGGGGGAGTAGAAAAAAGTCTGTTGACCAAAGGAACTAAAGCTTCCCAGGATAAATCCTTCCTTCCGAACCACGAAATGAAAACTTCGGAAAAATTGAAAGACAAATTAGCAGAGTAGGGACGCTTATCTGCCCTCTTCTTTGCCCAAAACACCATGGAATCACCGATAATCCATACGCTCTTTGGAACTGAAAAGAAGAAAGAAAAAAAAAAAACCAAAATAAAAAACTGCCCCAAAAAGAGGCAGAAAGGGACTAAACTAACGCATGAGGGCGCACATAAGTGCGCATCCTGTGCGAGGCCCACCTCCCGATTTTTCGAATATTCCCTTCCGGAAGACCGACGTTTGAGGCAAACGTGGCCGCCCCTACCCTGAAGGAATGGGAAGAGATGTGGGAGTCCGCCAGCCCAAGGGCCGTGGTACATTTGCGCAACACCGCATTAAATTGAAAGATCATGACAGGGGAACCATCTAGATGAACAAAAAGCGGGGCAGTGCCGAGAGGACGAAATTTCAACCACCTGGCGACATTAGAGACCGGGCATAAAGGAGATTCGGGGATGGCCTTAAAACTTATGCAAGTCCCTCTACCTATTTCGTCAGTCTTCGAGTATCTAAGCAGGATCGAACAACCCCCCTTAGAGAAAGAAAAATCGTGAAATAACAAACCCGAGAAAGTTTGACGATTCTGACAAACTAGTTCACTCACTCTGAAAGCTCCAAAAAATGCAAAACGAAAACAAGCACGAAACAAAAACGTTTCGAACTCGCTGAAGCAAACCATCTGAAGCATATTACTAAGCTTAAGTAATAATTCCAGTGAAATGGCCTTCCTCCCATCAGGGCGGTAGGACTTTTTACGAAAGCCTTTAAAAAACTGCTGTATAGGGAATAAAGAAAAAAGTGAATGCTTCCCCAGGAGTTTAAGGAAGAAAGAGATCCCCGAAATTTGCTTGTGCAAATTAGAATAACTAAACTTATTCGCCAAGAGGCAATGCAAATAACCTAACACAAAATGTGTATCGACTTTACAGAAATCCACCTTTTTTTTTTTTTTACAACAATACACACACCTAGTATTCCATGCAGCCGAGTAAGTGGCCCATGTGGCAGCGGACACTGAAGATCGAATGTGCTCCGCTACTAAAGGATCAAATGAGTCCAAAGCTGTTCCGGGAATGATATAAGATCCATTTCCAACGACACAAGGTGTCCTGCTCCATCCAACCCGTTCTGGGAAGAAAGACAAGATTGAGAAGGAAAAGATTTAACTTCACAAAACTGTGCTTTTAACCAAACATTAGATTCCAAACATAAAAATACTCTTTCTCTTAACAACGAATTGACCAGAGGATTCTTTGAAGACAGATAGTTCAAGGCCATCACTACTCCTCTGTCATATGACAAAAGCATAAGTCTCTTGTTCCTAAAAATTTGTTTCCAAAGCGATAAAGACACAAAAATAGAAAAAATCTTACACGCTGTGTTAGAAAAATTGGGTGTGCCGCTATTCCACCAAGCCGGCCACAATGAAAAGACAAGTTGCGAACCCATAGATATTTGCATGAAACTAACGTTGGTCTCATCAAAAGAAAAAGAAAATTCCAGCGAGGAAGTAAACTCCTCCTGAATGCAACAATGCCCGTTGAACTGCTCAATGATACGTAACCAAACCCGAAGGTCATCCTTCGCGTCTCTGCAGAGTCGGATATAATGATGTTGCGAAACGATCCCTTTTGTGGCATCGTAAAGTTGCTTACAGAATGCCCTTCCCATTGGTATGATCCGCAGAGCAAAGTTCAAGCTGCCCAAGAGGGACTGCAGCTGTTTTAATGTGACATTATCCCCTCGCAAGGCATCTAGAATTTTTTCTCGGATATTGTTCCTTTTTTCCAAGGGAAGACTTAATTCCATATGTAGAGAATCAATGTGAATCCCTAAAAAATCGAGACTGGTGCAAGGAAAAACACAGTCTTTTCCGCCGCCAGCGGGAAACCGAAATGCTCCAATAATTAAAAAAAAAACGGAAATAAAAGAATAACAATCCCTAGAATTGGGGCTGCCCAAAAAAAGGAAGTCATCAAGATAATGGAGCACCCTCCCATGGGGGAAAAATTTGCAAGATGGCCCACTCAAGAAAAGAAGAAAATGTTTTGAAATAAAAACAGGAGAGTGCAAAGCCCATGGGAAGGCATCGATCAAAAAAGAAGGCGCCTTTAAAATGGAAACCCAGGGAGTTGAATCCGTCCGGCCAAACCGGAAGGAGGCCTGAAAGCTGATTTTATATCAGCCTTAGCCATAAGTGTACCATTACCAAGGTGTCAGAGGTGGTCCACCGCCACATCAAATGAGGTATAAACCACCGGGGGAAGAATGTCCGCCACTTCGTCATTAAGGCTGGAGTCACACACAACTAATAAAAAATCGGTCCCATTTTAACGGTCCGAAATCGCACAAAAGTATCTTAACCAGTGATGCGTTTTTGATGCGATTTTTCTTCACTGATGCGATTTTAATCGCATGTAAGCATCCTTTTGACATCCGTCTGGCGAGATTTTCTCGCAGGGTAGCAAAATGGACATATAATGGAGCCCAATGACAGGTTTCCCCACACAAACGAATTAATATATCTAGACACAATGTGTATATATATGTGTGTATATATATTATACATGTCATAGAGACAGATTTATATATATATTTCTAATTCATACAGTTCATCAAAGCAGAATAGCGGCAGAAACATTTGCCGGCTTTTGTATAATTATGCTCCTGCCTGACATGAAATGACACATGGTTTACATATAGTTAACCATTTCATTTCATGTTTTTCTGTAATGTCTATCACTATTAATTAGATGAGTGTTTGTGGGTAAAATTATGGAGTTGTAGGGGTTAATTTAAGGGGTTAATTCGTTGTATTAAATTGCAGGGACTCCTGCTGACGTCACTGAGGCTGCAGGGAGTCCCCGTAATTTCATACAACGAATTAACCCCTTAAATTAACCCCTACAACTCCAAAACTTTACCCACAAGCACTCATCTAATTAATAGTGATAGACATTACAAAAAAAACATGAAATGAAATGGTTAACTATATGTAAACCATGTGTCATTTCATGTCAGGCAGGAGCATAATTATACAAAAGCTGGCAAATGTTTCTGCCGCTATTCTGCTTTGATGAACTGTATGAATTAGAAATATAAATATAAATGTGTCTCTATGACATGTATAATATATATATATATATATATTGTGTCTAGATATATTCATTCTTTCTTTATTTAACCAGTCTCTGTGATTTTACTGTTTTGGAATAAAGAATTGCCGGCTTTTGCTAAAGGACACCGGGTGCGATTTAATCGCAACTCACACATCGGGTCCGTTTTTAGTCCCATTTTTTCTCGTCCCCATAGACTTGTATTGTCAAATCCGATCCGAAAATCGGTGACAATCGCAGCATGCTGCGATTGTCTCGGTGAGAGGATCGGATGCGATAAAAAAATCGCATGATGGGAGCTGCCCAATAGAATAACATGGGTTCGAATGCAATGCAATTTTTTTTTTTTTTTTTTTTTTTTTATCGCATTGCATTCGTCCGTTTTATTCGCCAGTGTGACCCCGGCCTTAAAGACGAACCGGCGGGGTAGGACAGATGGTGAATAATTCGATAACAGCCAGGATCTTTTTTAGGAACCGCCACTAAAGGAGATATCCTAAAGCTCTCAAAAGGGGGGTTGGAAAAAGGCCCAGAAATCCGGCCTAAACCCAGCTCTTTATTTATGTAGGCCTCCACAGCGTCCTCATGCAAAGCCTAAGACGAAAGATTCCTATGGCAGGTGCAACCTAAACCAGTAAACCCTGGGACCCAAAAACCGAACTGAAAACCCTTAGCGAGAATTTGAGCCCTCTCCCGGTTTGGGTAAGAATTTAGAAACGGCCGCATTGCGTCCAACTTCACTGGGGTCCGGCCCTTTATGCCCAGACTCCCAAGAATTTCCAGTTCCTTGAGAAGACTGCTTCTTAAAGCATTTGGTGGCTGCATGCGAACCACCGCAGGCTGAACATTCGTGATGAAATTTGCACGAGTAGGGCCATTTGCAGCCCGAGTCGTTTTATGCAAAACAGATCCCTTTTTTAGGGGTCAGACTGGCAGAGACTCTGGGGGCCGGAGTGCGTTGGGGGAGCATAAGGCTCACCCACATCCCAACATCCTTGGAACCTCAATGTACATTGGGGTGCACCGAAAGTTTCTGTCTAAACACTTCGTCATAAAGAAGCCATGACGAGCCCCCAAAGTTGCGGTATGCTTCCAGAATTATATCCAGATGTTGAAATAATCCCGAGCATACCGAAGCATCTCTCTCACCCAGCACAGCAGAATAGATGCAGAATGCTTGCAACCAATTGTGAAACGACTTGTAAAACCGTTTTTTGTCAGCTTCTCCTTCGGACTTGTCCTCTTTTTTATCAGCAGAGGAAAAAACACTTAAACGGTTAGACGGGAGAAGAGTGAAAAGATCCACATATTCTTTACGCCAGATCTTATCCTTAAGCGTTTGCGGCAAATGAAAACCCAGAGGCGAAACATGTCAAGTTAAAGCCTCCTTAAGAATAGAATCAGAAACCCCAGAAGCTCCCGCATAGGGAACCTGCGCAGGAGTGCCCTGATCTTTCTGGGGACCTGCCATTGCCTCAGATACCGCTTGTTTAATCAACGCTTGAAGCTCAGGAAAATTAGAAAACTGTGGAAAAGGGGCAGAGTGATCAAACCCCTGTTGTCTAGAATGCCTCTGGTTAGCAAAAATTGCTTGACTAATACCTGATGCAGCTGCCACAGATAATACAGACCCATCATCTGAGTTACTCTGTACAGCAGACCAAACTCTAGCCGCATAAGCAGCCTCATTATGTGAAGCATCAGTCTGAGGCACCGCTGGACAGCTCGGTGCCCCAAAGCTGACCGCAGGCAAGCCAACCACATCAGGTGGCAACACCTGTGGCATGACATTGCCCTGCACCATCCTCCCCTCCTTCACTAGATTAAGCCTGGAGATCTTACTGGATCCTCCCGGCTGGGTCACTCCGTCTGTTGCCACCGGCTCCGGTATTATCTTCCTCCTCTTTCTGGCCGAACCGCTCTGTTGTCCTCTGGTGTCACCTGAAACACCGGGAAGCCCCCTGCGATCCATGGCAGATACTGAAGATGTCTGGCGACGTTGTTCCTGACGTCCCCGGCTCCTTACCGGTGAAAGCTGTGGGGAGTAACGATGATTTGGTTTCTTCCTTCTGGAACCGGACAACTCCTCAACAGGCAATTGCTCCGACGTACCCGGCATTCTCCTGCCATTTCTGGCTACCATCTGCGGCTCTTCTGTTGTGTTAAGCACTGATTCGGTACTTAAAGTGCCCAATTCAGCTACAGTCTCCGAGACAACTGCCTCCGGCGCTGCCGGTACACTCGGTGCTGGTGCCGATAGTTAAGACCACAAACTCCAGACCTTTTTCTGAACTGATTTTCTGCCGAAGTTCTGTCAGCAGAAGCTCCATGGTGACTTCTCTTCAGGGCGTCCAGAGCTTGAGTGAAAAACCTCTCAGCTGTTCATTTGAATAATTTCCCTTCCCGCCTGGACGCTCCTCCAATCACGGCGTCCCTTACCTCAGCAGCCCAAGCAGCCAATCACAGCATGCCTAGGCTCTGTTGCTAGGCAGGAAACCGGCTCTGGTTTATTTTCCTCCTGAGGATACCCCAGAGCACTTCAAGCTGTAGAATGGTCCATAGGGTAATCATTAACCCTTTCCTACAGAATCTGAAACTTCTCAAAATCCATAAAGAAATGTCCAGGGAGGCATGATCCCATGGCACCCGAACACTAATCGCTTACCGGGTCCCCTATGAACAAAGTTCATTTTAATCAATAGATCTTGGAATAATAATAATTTCCACAATTGGATGTGTTTAAATAAAATGTTCCTGTGCTGAGATAATGTTATATGCCCCTGCAGTGTACTGTGTAATTGCTGTGTCTGACCGTGCAGTGACATGGTCTGATCATACCACAGCTCCTGGGCAGGGGAGGAAGCAAAGAGCATACAGACAGGACAGCACGGGATCACAGATGCTGTTTTCTGTGAGGTAAAACTTTTTTAAAAACAAGCAAAAACATTTTTTTTTCACACATTCAATTATGGAACTTATTTTTATTCCAAAATCTATTGATTAAATTGTACTTTGCTTGTGGGAAAATCTCTTTAAGTATCCGGCCAGTAACCATAGGCAGGGATAAGTCTAGCGCGGCTCCAGCTCATGTCATCTTCTCCCCACATTGCTAACGGTAATTCACAGGTCTCTCTCTATGTGCAAATGGATAAACCATGAAAGGCATACTTTGCACTGCAATTTTCCACCTGAGATTAGTTCATTTTTCATTGTTACATTGCTATGAATCAATGGATAAATAAAAGTTCAGACTGTCTACCGGCTTCAGTATTTAAAAATGGATGAGAAAAAAAAGCAACAAGAAGACAATATGAATGACAAACAAGATTAAAATTATTCTCCCGGATGGAAAAATAGGCACTGATGTGTGAATGTAGCCGGGCACAGTAATTATTAGACGTAGAGGCCACAGTTGACTTTACATCAGGAGGAGAACCGACCTTAAGGAATTCTGAGACTATGTAATACACAGAGGTGTAACTATAATGGGTGTGGGGTCACAATTGCACCATGGCTCTGGAGGCTAGGGGGACACAAAGTGTGTCTTTGGTCATATTAGAAGATCAGTACTATTACAGACCTGTGATAGTTGGGGGTCCTGTTGCATTGTGGCCCATGAGCTTCAATTTACACCACCGATAGTGCAAACTCTATGATTATGCAAACCAAAAGGCAGATTGTGTGGAAGTCACCTGGCGGTCTGCTAAATTGGGAGAACTTGTGACCTTCTGGGTTGTCACGGCACAGACTGGTATACGCTCAGTTTCCTGCTCACCTCCAGTGGGAATAGGAAGGCCTGAGCACTTGTTTTCGCCAACCATCCATCTCCCTTGGCCACCAGGACTTGGATGCAACGGTTTCCTCTACCACCCCTTATGGTTCTGCTCGTGCAGAGATTAAATATGACGAGATAAGAGACTGAATAATTATTATTTCAAGATAAATGCTCTTTGAATAGCGCACAGGAGGTGAATGGCACATTGTTCACTGATGATAGTGTAGATTATCAGAGTCCCTGTTATGAAATGTGTTTTTCGTTGACTTTTCATAGGTGTCTATGATTACAGAGTGCTTTCCTCACTAGGCCATCGAGCTGTCATAACTTTATCATTCCTCATATTATGCTATGCTCGTCTTGCTGAATGGTAATAGCAAACATAATATGTATGGGGTAAAAACAGTAAATGTTGCATTTACAGGGACTTAAAAAAGTATTCATACCCTGTGAGCTTTTCCACATTTTTTTCACGTTACACTCACAAACTTAAATGTATTTTATTAGGATTTTTTGTGATATACCAACACAAAGTAGCAAGTTTCTGTGAAATGTAAAGGAAATGATATGTGTTTTTCTAAATATTTTTAAAATATAAATCTGAAAATTGTGACCTGTATTTGTATTCAGCCCCACTGTGCCAATACTTTGTAGGACCATCTTTTGCTACAATCTCTACTGAAAGTCTTCCTGAGTTAAGTCTCTACCCTACCAGTTTGCACATCTAAAGGCTGAAATTTGTGCCTACTCTGCACACTAGCTCTATCTCAGTGGAATTAGATGGAGGCATCTGTGGACAGCAATTTTCAAGTCTTGCCACATATTCTTAATGTGTGCTGTTCAACTAATCGTCTGTGAAGGCTTTCAGCCATTACAGGGATATTTGCCTAATGTTATAAGTCTTAATTCATTCATTTATCATCTATAGATATGATGGTTACAGTGTTTGTTGTCTTTTGCTGCCATCTGCTGGCCATTCATAATGTGTTGTTCATGTATTATTGCTGCAATTCCCATAATGCCTTTCTCTCTATTTCTCCATCTATCTTGTTTCCTCACATCCCTCTTTGTGGTCAGTGCCATCTTGGCAGCATGTGCCTCAGGACTGAAGAGAGGACTCGCATGTTATCTCTATCCTCCACCCTCCATATTCTACTTCATCATCAGCCCTTCATCTTCCCTGACATGTTACCTCTTCTCACCAAGGTACTGTGAATAAAACTGGTTAAAGTTCATTACTGCATCATCTTGCCCGGATTAACCACATGCACCTGGCCATGCACAGGAAGAAAGGATAGCATATAGTTAAGGGTAGCGTAGCTTTGGGTGGACCCCTCTGAGTACGGAGCCCGGGATGACTGCACCCTCTTCCCCCAGTAGCCAAGATACTATGTAGCAAATAGCCTCTTCAAGTGTGGGCCTAATAGCTTAAGCACATGACTGTATTACTGTCAGGAACACCACACTGAACTTGCTCACTGAGCCAGTGCGTGTGTCCTGAGTAAAGCGAACTGTGCTCAACGATACCTGTGGAGCGGGCAGCAGCCGAGTAGATGCGTACTTCAGAGCCGCAGGACCTGAAGCACGTGACTGCTGGGGGGGTGGCCTAAACTCCAGGGAGCTAGGAGCAGCAAGAGAACTCCTAGCAGGGTAACTGCGAGACAATGTTACCAAGGAGCATAGACAGGGAGAATAGTCAAGATGTAGCCAATGAGTCATACACAGATAGCTGCAAGGTACAAGAGGGGCATGCAGAGAGTAGTCAGATAACAGGCAACGAGTCATACACAGAGAGGATAGCGCAGTACAGAATCAACAGGCAAACTCACAACGGGAAACAGAACTGGGTCAGAACCATAGAAACAAGCTATAACAACAAACAGGCACAGGCACACAGGGGTCACCACACTCGGCCAAAGGCAAAAGTATAACTGGCAAGGACTGAAGCTTCCCAGGGGTTTAAGAAGCTCTCCCAGAACCAGAAAGAGGCCACCATCATTAACCCCATGTGTGCAGGTCAAAACCTGCACTGAGCTCCAGACATTAATCCCTGACGTGCAGCTCAAAAACCTGCACTGGGATCATGACAGTACCCCCCTCTCAACGGGGGGCCTCTGGACCCCAAGGTTTCCCCGGGTATTTGGCATGGAAAGACCGAACGAGGCGATCTGCATGTACAGAACGAGCGGGGACCCATGAGCGCTCCTCTGGTCCATATCCCTTCCAGTGGACCAGGTACTGCAAAGAGCAGCGCACCCGCCGAGAGTCCACAATATGTCCGACCTCATACTCCAATTGACCCTCCACCAGCACTGGAGGAACAACAGACTCAGAGTCCTCTTTGACAGACCCTGCGGGTTTCAACAGAGATTTATGGAACACATTGGATATTTTTAAAGAGGCGGGGAGACGCAACCTATATGTCACTGGGTTGACTATCTCCATAATCTCGTATGGACCAATGAACTTTGGTCCCAACTTAGCTGATGGTACCTTTAAGTTAATGTTACGTGTGGAGAGCCAGACCTTCTCTCCCACCTGAAACATGTCTCCCAATGTTCTCTTTTTGTCAGCAAAATATTTGTATCTCCCCTGGGCCTGAGAGATATTACGCCGGACTTCAGCCCAGAGGTTTTTTAACCATTGAACGGACCCCTCTGCCCCTGGACAACCGGAATCCATCCGTGAAAACTCCCCAAAATGCGGATTAAACCCATAGTTAATCAGGAATGGGGACATGTTAGTGGACTGACTCACCCGGTTGTTAAAAGCGAATTCCGCCAACGGTAACGCATCACACCAATCCTCCTGTCTGGCGGAGGTCAGACACCTGAGAATTTGTTCCACAGATTGATTGGTGCGTTCTGTCTGACCATTACTCTCTGGGTGATATGCCGACGAGAAGGAGAGTGAGATGCCCAATTTCATACAGAACACCCCCCCCAAATTAGGCCACAAACTGCACACCTCTGTCAGACACAACATTCAGGGGTACCCCATGCAATCGAACCACATGCTGCGCAAACAACCTTGACAATGTTTCTGCTGAGGGTAATGCTGCCAAGGGAATGAAATGGGCCTGTTTAGAAAACCTATCTACCACCACCCAGATCACGGTATTACCCCTGGAAGGTGGAAGGCCGGCAATAAAATCCATGGAAAGGTGAGTCCATGGCCTATCAGGAACCGGTAAAGGTATGAGTTCCCCAGCCGGACGGTTATGCGAGCTTTTGGAACGGGCACACATGCCACAAGCAGAAACAAAATCCTTGACATTGGACCTTAGTGAAGGCCACCAAAAACCCCTGGCTACTGCCTCTCTAGTGGCCGTGATATCTGGATGAGCACTCAGCCTAGACTCATGAAACTCCTGCAGAAGTCTAGGCCGCAACGAATCTGGAACAAACAGTTTATCCCCTGGCCTGGTTGCCAGAGCTAGGGCCTGAGCCCTTAGAATTTCTTGTTCCAACTCAGTTGAGACCCCCACTACTACCACCCCTGGGGGAAGAATGGAGGACAGCGGCTCAGGGAGAGACACTGGATCAAAACTTCTGAACAAGGCATCCGCTTTAACATTTTTATAGTGCAGACTAAAAATCGGGATGAATTATTGGCACCCAATTCAAAAAGCAAAATAAGGGCAGCGCATATGGGAACAAAACCTTACATATGTTTTCAATATAGTCCGCAATTTTCATCTATTAAAAATATTATTTGTAAATTCTTACCCATTCTCTATGAAGATGACAAACTAGCCAAAATCTTGTCATCGGGTATTAATGTAGTGTCCAGAAAAGCACCTTCTTTGGGAAGTATATTATCCCCCAGTATGTTTTCATTAACTCATCAAAAACCTAAAGAAAATTGGCTAGCTACCAAAGGTTTTTATAAATGTGGTGCCAATGTCTGCAAGATGTGCAAATATGTTCAAATATCTCAGGAATTTACTAACAATAATCATACTTCACATTTTAAAATAAAAAATTACATTAATTGTAATTCCAGCAATAAAGTGTATAAAATTAACTGTGATCAATGTGATTTATCCTATGTTGGCTGCACTTCTAGACAGCTCAAAATCAGAATAATGGAACACCTACATGATATTGGTAGTACAAATAATTACACACGCAATATTTCGGCAGTTTCCAAACTTTTTATTGCGCATCATGCCCGTAATACATCGCACCTTAAAGTTCAGGGTAAAGAACGAGTTAATCTGTCATCTCGGGGAGGAGACATCAGGCGATGCCTCCTCACCCGAGAAGCATTTTGGATATACCATCTAAATTCAAGACATCCTAATGGTCTCAACAAAAGACACGATTTATTGTTGCACTATTGTTAATTTTATTGTGCATATATGTGTTAGAATATGTGTGTTTCAATTGATTGGTTTGTAATGTCATGTGATCTTTGTATGCTGTTTTATTCGTCAACCACACATATATATTCAATCTAGGGTAGATCTTTAGCATGGCTTTGAAAAAGACCGCTTGGTCGAAACGCGTAGCCTGTCTCCTTCTGTTGTGGTGTGGTTATATGGAGAGCTTCTCGAATTGTACATTTTAACTATTTTTCATTAAAGAAGATTTTACTAGCCGCTGGAGCCGATTCTTCTTCCTCCTGATCTTTGACGTGAGTCTACACGGAGTTCCAAGTTTCTGTTTCCATTTTCTGGTGAGCTGGCTTCGTTTTCTATTTCTTATGCATTTGGTACTGCTCACTATTTTGGAGCTCTATGGGCCAATCGAGGGTTTATTACTACTGCTGGAACCCCAGTGAAAAATGCTGAAGCTGTTAAAACCCTCATGGACTCAATCAAATTTCCTACTCAGGTGGCCATTATCAAAGTTAAGGCGCACGGTCCTAGGACCAGTCCATAGACTATTGGCAACACATTTGCGGATATGCAAGCAAAAGCCGCCGCTCTTTTACCCGTTGAACCAACCATACCAACTATGGTGACCACATGCTCTCAGCGTAAACAGTTACAAGAAGCGTTGACCCTACAAGAACCTGATGATCTACAACAGACTGAAGTTTTCTGTCGGACCCTGCGAGACCGCTTAATGACAACGCAGAGAATGTCTCCAAAGGAAGAGGTGAAGCAATGGAAGACTGACGGGGCACATATGGATAATGGTCTCTGGAAAAAGGACCAACTTGTGTGTCTCACTAAGCGGATGTACCCTGCTATTGCCACATGGGCATATGGATCTACACATCGAGGAAAGAATCAGGCCCTCGCACTGGTGAAAAAATTCTACTGGGCCCCGGTTCTCCAGTTGGCTGGAAGCATTCCCTGTTGCCAACATGGCTGCAAAGACCTCAGCGAAGAAACTGGTGATGGAAGTTATATGCAGATATGGGGTTCCAGAAGTTGTTGAAAGTGATCAAGGTCTGGCCTTTTCTTCTCATGTGTACCAAGAAGTTCTGACAATACTTGGATCCACTGTAGCCCTACATACTCCGTACCACCCACAATCCAGTGGGAAAGTTGAGAGGCTGAACGGAACACTGAAGGGGACAATTGACCAAAATGATGCAGGAGACTACGGCTCCATGGCCAGAGCTCCTACCCATTGTACTATACCACATTCGTACGACCCCTATTACAAAATATGATTTGTTCCTATATAAGATATTGTTTGGTGCTAGGCCCCCAGTTGCGAATTTCCAGCCTCAGCAGTTATCAGAAGAAACTGACCGTGCTGTTCAATATGTTATTCAGCTTAGTAAAAATCTTGCTAACACCTATGTTCTAGTTTCTTCTTCTTTTCCAGATTCAGCAGAAACCGACACATGTCATAACTTGAAGCCTGCTGATTTGGTAGTCGTGAAAAGGCATGTCAGGAAGCACGGACTAGAACCCTTGTATGACGGTCCCTATCAAGTTCTCCTCATCACCCCTATATCAGTGAAACTAGAAGGAAGACCGACTTGGATTCACGCATCGCGCTGCAAGCTGGTTAAACAAGCCAATAGCAAATGAAGGGGACATAATGTTTTGGTTTTCCACATTTTCCATATTATTATTGGTAGAAGTTAAAGTTAAAGTTAGAAGATATTCAAAGACTCAGAGATCAATACGATAAAGACAATGATCGTAATAAGGACAGTTGGTGGTCAGACACCTTCTCCTTTCTCAATCCAGCCAATTGGTTTAAGGGAATTGATTGCTGGATAGCTGGGATCTTACAAAGCTTGTTACACATTGCTGCCTGTATCCTTGTTGTATATGTGATACTAAAACTTGTTCTTTGGTGTATTTCTGTATGTATTAGGAAATTCTGCACTAAGACAGCTAATGATGATACCAAAGGCGTCGTTGCCCCTGCTCTTCTCTGATCTAAAAAGGCTACTTCATGAAGATGTTGAAGCCAAGCACATGGCTACCTACAAAAGATCTCCACCACCGTCATCAAAAATTGTTATTCGTAAATTGCAGTATACAAGGGGGACGGGTGCGCCATGACTGGTAACGCGGCAACAGTCATGTGAAGACCAGTACCCCTTGAGCTGTTAGCTTGGGATAGCACCTCTGATGCTGCATATGTGTTAAAAAATTTTATCTAGGGGGGAATGTGAAGGGTTAAAGCTAAAATCAGAGCTGAAGTTTTGTTTTATCCATTCTCTGAAGGTTTTGTTTCTCCATTTTTGTTGCTGTAAGATACATTTTTGTAATTGGGATGGGCTGTCATGAAACCAGACTGTTCCCTTCAGGTACAAGATAAGGGAGGCGGGGGTGTAGAACTCTGAAGAATATGTCATTATACTATTTCCTATTTGGATACGGACATATATGTAGTTTCCGGTTTTCTTGCAATATTATTGGCTTATAAAGTGAAATGATGCTATTGGTGGTTGATAACTTTGCATAATTAAGCCAAAGATTATAAAAGAAGTGACTAAAATAAAGGGGACTAGTGATCTGTCTCGATCCTCCCGTACAGAGACCCTCGTCTCCGTGTGGTCATTTGAGTTGCTAACAACACTCTGTGGAATAATTTGGACATCACTGGCTCAACCATGAAGGGTTAATTTAGCCCTTCCTCAATAGCTACCCCGACATGATGAATTGAAAAATGAAAAAAGAATAAAAATCAATTTTTTGCAATAAGAAATCATTGTGCGTGCGACTATTTCCGTGACTTTTACTGGTGGATTACCCACACTCAGTCGGCACCCAAACAGCCAGAGTGCGCGTCTTTTTTCCTTTTGCTTTTGCTCTCGGGGTCCAGACATGTGACTGTGCAAAGTTTTGTGGCTGTAGCTACGACGGTGCAGATGCCAATACATACATACACTTTTTCCCCATTATGTAGATAGGGGTAAAATTGTTTGGTGAATTGGAATGCACCGGGTTAAAATTTCACCTCAAAACATAGCCTATGATGCTCTCGGGGTCCAGACGTGTGACTGTGCCAAATTTTGAGGCTGTAGCTGCGACGGTGCGGATGCCAATCCCGGACATACACACACACACACACACATACACACACATCCACATTGAGCTTTATATATTAGATATATATATATACATGTCATCGAGACATATATATATATATACCGCCCTCCCAGGGCTGTGGGGTACTCGGTACCGGGCCGGTGTCAGGGGGATGTGTCACAGCAGTGGTGACCCGGTCCGTGGCCCTGGGCGCCCAAGCAATGGGGAGATGTACTTAATGGTAGAATAGTTCGTGACGCCACCCGTGGTGTTTGACAAGTATGGTGTTAGGCCAATGCTGCACACAGATCTGCTGGGACTGATTTTAGGGTGCAGCAAAGATGTAAAAGCTCCCCACAGGTGGAGCTGTAGTCCCAGGGCAGTGTAGATGTAACCGGCACGGGGATGTAGCGGTGCTGGAAGCGTAGGGAACAGACAAGACACAGCGGTTGTAGTTTCTGTACCTTTACTGAGTATATGCAGTGCAGGGTCCTGATTACAGATGGTATTGGAGCAGGTTAGCCTGGAAGCAGATCAGGATTCTCTCTCAGCAGAAGGGCTGTGCAGTCTCCTTCCTAGCACTTTGTAGTGTGAAGCACTCCAGTACTTAGTTACTCTGAAATGCCTCTCTTCAGATGTTCCTAGAACTATACTTGTATGACAGACAGCTGTAGCCTCTATCGGGGACTCCTCTCTTGAGTCCTGGCTCTCTATTCAATTACTGTTGTGTCCCAAGTCTTTGGTGGGAGAAGGGCATTTACAGCCTCCTACTCCTCTGGTATCTGTGGCAGGACCGTTAGTATCCGTACCACCGTGGAGACCAGGCTCCAGTTCTGTGCGCTCTCAAGCTGGGGAACTCGCCTTCTGCAGCTCAACCTCCAGCTTTGTTCCACATGTCTGCACACTTCACCCTCCGCAGACTCTCTGACCCCTACTTCCTCCTGACCCTCAGAGACCACTCCTCACCTCAATCCTGGCTCAGAGCTCCCCCTGCTGGCAAGGAGTGGAACTGTGTTGCATGCATTAGGTTAACTGCTGGAGAGACCCATCACTGCTTCCAAGCCTGGCATTACCCTCCCCTGGAGGAAGGCAAAGCCAGTGTGGCGACCGTACTCCTGGGGGCGCCACATTCCCCCCTAATGTAAGTCAGCACTTTTTGGCTGAACAAGAAACATGAAAAACAACATATAAACAGTTATACCATAATAATTTGTACAAGATTTGTAAAAATGAAAGATGTCCAAAAACCAAGAGCTCAAAAATGGTCCTATGATGATAAGTCCAGCATCAAAGTCCATGGTCCATTCCTGGGCAAATGGTGAAAGTTTTTGACCACACATAAGTCCTGTGGTTCAGTGTCCATAAAACAAATTCCAAGGGAAACTCTTACAGGTTACCTGTAGGCACAAAACTTGAAAAACAGTTACATATTTCCATTTCAACAATTTCAACATATACATTTTACTTTATATGCGGAACCTAACTGGTAGTACACCCTGTGTGGTATGAGTAGATCTGCGTAGCACTGGTGTTGTAGTGGTTCTAACTATTGGTGTAGTGTGTAACGCTCTAGATATGCTCCTGGTAATTCTACCTGGCACAGGGACAGTAACTGGTCTGTGAATTCTTGGACTCACCACGGGCACGACAGGTTCACCACTGGCAGGGCGAGGGTTCTCTGACTCCACTGCTGGTGTGGCCTCTGCTGCCTGATTTTCTCGGTCTTCAGGGTTTTCTTGAGTCCTATCCTCCTGTGCTTCTACTTGGGGAAATAACAACACCGGCACCACGATTGCATCATTAACTCTAGTCCAATTCGCAGGGAACTCTCCCAGCACTGTACTGACTGTCTTTTCTTACCTTGCAGGTGGGATGTTATCTGATCTTTTTCTTTCAACTGGTCAGGGCATAACTTCAAATGATCTCTGGATAGCGCTGCCGAAGTCACTCCTCCATCTTTGCTAACAAGGCATACTTTGGTATTATCGAAGTTGTAGGGCAGAATGGTGTAAGGTTCCTCTTCCCGTTGATCATCCAGCTTATGCAGTCTTCTTTTTCTCTTGAGAATTTGTTCTCCCGGCGTAAAAGGAACAGCAGGTGCATTTTGGTTATAAAGTCTCTCCTGCTTCTGCCTTGCCTGAGCCAGACTCTTCTCCGCACACTCCTGTACTCTTCTGTACTGCTGCTGCCTCTCCTTGTCCCAGTCAGCATCTGGTGACGTTACTTCAGGCATCAGGACTCCCATGTCCAAGTCAATAGGCAGCTTACCAGGTCTTGCTCTCATTAGGTATGCTGGAGTACAGTTGGTAGAGTTCACTGGGATATGGTTGTAGAGGTCTACCAGATCGGGCAACTTTTCTGGCCACAGATTTCTCTCTTCCAAGGGCAATGTCTTCAGTAAATCAATCACTACCTGGTTCATCTTCTCGCACATGCCGTTGGTCTGTGGGTGATAAGGTGTTGTCCGGATCTTCTTACACCCATACAAGTTGCAGAATTCATAGAACACTTCTGCCTCGAAAGCTGGACCTTGATCTGTCAGTACCCTCTCAGGATAACCATGTGGTCTGCAGAAGTGCTGCTGGAATGCTCTGGCTGCGGTCCTGGCCGTTAGATCTTTGACAGGCACAACCACCAGAAATCTTGAATAGTGGTCCACTATGGTAAGGGCATAGAGGTAGCCTGACCGGCTTGGAACCAGCTTCACATCGTCCAGGGCTACCAACTCCAGTGGCTGTTTGGTGATGATTGGCTGTAGGGGAGCTCTCTGGCTGTCTTGATCCTTTCTGCGCAGGTTACACTGTCCACACTCCCAGCACCACCTCTCAATGGCTCTTCTCATGCCAGTCCAGTAGAACCTCTCGGAGCAATGTTTCCAACTTCTTCCATCCGAAGTGTCCAGCTCCATTGTGGTATGCTTCCAGGACAATTGATGCATCTCCCTTTGGGACCACCACCTGCCAGACCAGCTCATGCGTGCGGGCATTGATACTCCTCCGACACAGCTTCCCCTCATATATGAACAGCCGACCTTTCTCTTTCCACAACTGCTGGGTTTCTTCAGGAGCATTCGAATCTGGGCGTGAGACAGCTTGTAGCAGTAGCTCTTTCACCAGGCGGACTGCAGAGTCATTATCTTGCGCTTCTGCCCAGTCATGATGGGGCAATGGATTCAGAGTGACTTCCTTCAAGCCAGACCACTTGTTTCTCACTCCCTGAGCACGTTGGGCCGCCAATGGCCGGTGGAAGGGAGGCAACTCTATCTCTTCAAGAGCCTCTGGGTCTTCTCCTGCATCTGGCAGATTAGGCATTCTGGACAGCGCATCAGCATTGGCATTCTTGTGCCCTGCCCGGTACTTGATGGTAAAATCATAATTGGATAACCGAGCCATCCATCGCTGCTCCAGTGCTCCTAGCTTGGCAGTGTCCAAGTGGGTCAATGGATTGTTGTCCGTAAAGATTGTAAATTTGGCCGAAGCTAGGCAATGCTTGAACCTTTCGGTGACAGCCCAGACTATGGCAAGGAACTCCATCTTGAAAGAACTGTAATTATCAGGGTTCCTCTCAGTGGGATGCAGCTTCCTGCTGGCGTAGGAGATCACTCTTTCTTTTCCATTTTGTACCTGCGACAGTACTGCTCCTAATCCCACGTTGCTGGCATCCGTGTACAGCACAAAGGGTCTGTCATAATCTGGGTAGGCCAGAACTTCGTCACCTGTGAGAGCCATCTTTAATCTGGTGAAAGACCTCTCCAACTCTTCAGTCCATTCAAATGTGGAATTCTTCTGCTTGCCTTTCTTGGACTGCCCCACCAGAAGGTTTTGCATGGGGGTGGCTATTTCAGTAAAGCCTTTGATGAATCTCCGGTAGTAGCCTACCAGTCCCAGGAATTGGCGTACTTCATGGAGGTTGTTGGGCTTCGTCCAGTCCCAGATGACTGTGACCTTGTCAGGATCTGGTGCCACACCTTCTGCACTGACCATGTGACCGAGGTACTGTACCTTAGGCTTCAGGAGGTGGCATTTTGAAGGCTTCACTTTCAGGCCAAAATTGGACAAAGCTTCAAACACTTCAGCCAGGTGTTCCAGATGCTCTTCATAGGTTTTGGAGAAAACGATGACATCATCCAGGTACAACAGGACTGTTTCAAAGTTCATGTGTCCCAGGCAGCACTCCTTCAGCCGTTGAAATGTCCCTGGAGCAGTGTAGAGCCCAAATGGCATATAATTGAACTCACAGAGACCCATGGGAGTGGCAAATGCGGTTTTCTCCTTATCTGCCTCTGCCACGGGAACCTGCCAATACCCACTGGTGAGATCCAAGGTGGAAAAGTAGTTAGCAGTTTTAAGTGCAGCTAATGACTCTTCAATTCTAGGTAATGGGTAGGCATCTTTATGTGTGATACTGTTAATTTTCCTGTAATCAACACACATTCTCATAGTACCATCCTTTTTCTTTACAAACACTATCGAAGCTGCCCATGGGCTACAACTAGAGTTGAGCGATACCGTCCGATACTTCAAAGTATCGGATCGGAATGGATCGGCCGATCTTAAAAAAAAGTATCGGTATCGCCGATTCCGATACCGGAAGTCCCATTCAAGTCTATGGGACTTCCGGTATCGGAATAAGAAAAATCCTGTTTTTCCCTTGTACAGCCTCTCTGGGGTCTGTACGGGCCTTTCGGGGGGCTGTGCCGGCCTGCCAGGGGGTCTGTGCAGGCTCCGGTGGTCTGTGCCGGCCTGCCGGGGGGCTGTGCCGGCCTGCCAGGGGGGCTGTGCAGGCTCCGGTGGGCTGTGCCGGCCTGCCGGGGGGCTGTGCAGGCTTCGGGGGTCTGTGCAGGCATCGTCCGATGGGACTACAAGTCCCATCGGGCGATGTCTGCTACCATGACAGTGATTGACACATTAGCCAATGATGGGACAGTAGTAGTCCCATCATCCGGCTAATGTGTTGAATGTAAAAAAAAAAAAAAAAAATTACATGCTACATACATACAACATGCATACTACATACATGCTACATTCATACTACATACTACATACATGCTACATTCATACTACATATATACTACATGCAACATACATACTACATACATACTACATGCAACATACATACTACATATATACTACATGCATGCAACATGCATACTACATATATACTACATGCTACATACATACTACATATATGCTACATACATACTACATATATACTACATGCATGCCACATACATACTACATACATACTACATATATGCTACATACATACTACATGCTACATACATACTACATATATACTACATGCATGCTACATACATACTACATGCTACATACATACTACATATATACTACATACATACCACATACATACTACATACATACTACATACATACTACATGCTACATACATACTACATATATACTACATGCATGCTACATACATACTACATGCTACATACATACTACATATATACTACATACATACTACATACATACTACATGCATGCTACATACATACTACATGCTACATACATACTACATATATACTACATACATACTACATACATACTACATGCATGCTACATACATACTACATATATACTACATGCATGCTACATACATACTACATGCTACATACATACTACATATATACTACATACATACTACATACATACTACATGCTACATACATACTACATATATACTACATGCATGCTACATACATACTACATGCTACATACATACTACATATATACTACATGCATGCTACATACATACTGCATGCTACATGCATGCTACATACATACTACATACATACTACATGCTACATACATACCACATATATACTACATACATACTACATACAATACATTCATACAATACATACATAGACATACAGTACATATAACATAGAGTAACATACTTACCAATACTTGTCACATTGTTCCCCGAAGCCATTGTCTTTTACGGAATAAATATTAACATAACAAACCACAAAAATACTCACCCACGATCCGAAGCAGTCCACGAGTGTGTCCCACGACGATCTTGGGTAGAGAACTGCAGCATCAGCTGTTGCTGCCGTTCTCTACAGGCTGCAGGAATCCAATGACGGAAGGTAGGTATCCTTCCGCACTGTATTCCTCCGCCACTTAAAAAAAAAAAAAAGTCCCTAGTCTCACTTTATGCCATTGCTGTGTGGGAAATTCCCACGCAGCAATGGCATAAAGTGAGACTAGGGACTTTTTTTTTTTTTAAGTGGCGGAGGAATACAGTGCGGAAGGATACATACCTTCCGTCATTGGATTCCTGCAGCCCGTAGAGAACGGCAGCAACAGCTGATGCTGCAGTTCTCTACCCAAGATCGTCGTGGGACACACTCGTGGACTGCTTCGGATCGTGGGTGAGTATTTTTGTGGTTTGTTATGTTAATATTTATTCCGTAAAAGACAATGGCTTTGGGGAACAATGTGACAAGTATTGGTAAGTATGTTACTCTATGTTATATGTACTGTATGTCTATGTATGTATTGTATGAATGTATTGTATGTAGTATGTATGTAGTATATATGTGGTATGTATGTAGCATGTAGTATGTATGTAGTATGTATGTAGCATGCATGTAGCATGCAGTATGTATGTAGCATGCATGTAGTATATATGTAGTATGTATGTAGCATGTAGTATGTATGTAGCATGCATGTAGTATATATGTAGTATGTATGTAGCATGTAGTATGTATGTAGCATGCATGTAGTATGTATGTAGTATGTATGTAGTATATGTGTAGTATGTATGTAGCACGCATGTAGTATATATGTAGTATGTATGTAGCATGTAGCATGCATGTAGTATGTATGTAGTATGTATGTAGTATATATGTAGTATGTAGCATGTAGTATGTATGTAGCATGCATGTAGTATGTATGTAGTATGTATGTAGTATATATGTAGTATGTATGTAGCATGTAGTATGTATGTAGCATGCATGTAGTATATATGTAGTATGTATGTAGCATGTAGTATGTATGTAGCATGCATGTAGTATGTATGTAGTATGTATGTAGTATATATGTAGTATGTATGTAGCATGTAGTATGTATGTAGCATGCATGTAGTATATATGTAGTATGTATGTAGCATGTAGTATGTATGTAGCATGCATGTAGTATGTATGTAGTATGTATGTAGTATATATGTAGTATGTATGTAGCATGTAGTATGTATGTAGCATGCATGTAGTATGTATGTAGTATGTATGTAGTATATATGTAGTATGTATGTAGCATGTAGTATGTATGTAGTATGCATGTAGTATATATGTAGTATGTATGTAGTATGTATGTAGCATGCATGTAGTATGTATGTAGTATGTATGTAGCATGTAGTATGTATGTAGCATGCATGTAGTATATATGTAGTATGTATGTAGTATGTATGTAGTATATATGTGTTATGTATGTAGTATGTATGTAGTATATATGTGGTATGTATGTAGTATGTATGTAGTATGTATGTAGCATGTAGTATGTATGTAGCATGCATGTAGTATGTATGTAGTATTTTTTTTTTTTTTTTAACATTTAACACATTAGCCGGATGATGGGACTACTACTGTCCCATCATTGGCTAATGTGTCAATTACTGTCATGGTAGCAGGCATCGCCAGATGGGACTTGTAGTCCCATCGGACGATGCTTGCACAGACCCCCGGACATCAGCACAGCCCCCCGGCAGGCCGGCACAGCCCCCCGGCAGGCCGGTACTGACCCCCACAGGGTGCACAGACCACCGGCAGGCCGGCACAGCCCCCCGGCAGGCCGGTACAGACCCCCACAGGGTGCACAGACCACCGGCAGGCCGGCACAGCCCCCCGGCAGGCCGGTACAGACCCCGGGCAGTCCACACAGCCCCCCGGCAGGCCGGCACAGCCCCCCGGCAGGCCGGCAGAGACCCCCGGAAGGCCCGAAATGACGGCGCATCATGATGCGCACACACCGCGCATCATGATGACGTCAGGCTGTCAATCAACTTTGAACTTCCGATTCCGATGCCGACTTCCGATATTGAAAAAATATCGGAAGTCGGTATCGGAATTCCGATACAGCAAGTATCGGCCGATACCCGATACTTGCGGTATCGGAATGCTCAACACTAGCTACAACTGTCCCTAATGACCCCCGCTTCCTTCATCTCTTTCAACATACTCTTACCACATTGGTACTGTGTTGGGGGTATAGGTCTGTACCTCTCCTTTATGGGTGGATGGTCTCCAGTGGGGATATGATGTTGCACCCCTTTTGCCTGCCCAAAATCTAGTGGGTGTTTGCTGAATACCCGCTCATACTCTTGTGTCACTCTGTAAACCCCATTTCTCTATTATGAAGGTGTAGAGTCAGTTCCCACCTGCAGTTGCTGGCACCACTCTTCTAGCTGCTTTCCAGAGCCATTGTCCTACACCTGGTCGGATAAGACCAAGGGCTCTGCTGCCTGCAATGAGTTGTTATTAACAGTGAGCAGCTTGGCAACTGTGGTGTACCGAGGTATTGTGGCTTTCTCCTCCCCACAATTCAAAAGGCGTACAGGTACTCTCCCCTTTTGTACATCAACCACCCCTCTGGCTTTCAGGACAGTGGGCCTGCTTTTGGAGTATACCGGTTCCACCAATGCCTGGTAATCCCTCCCTCTAAGGCCTGTAGCTGCCCGACACCATATCAACATTTCACTCCTGGGGGGTATTACAATGGGGAAGGCATCACTCACTCTGATGCTGCCAATCTCTCCGCCAGAGAGTTCTACCTGTTGTCTTTGCATCAGGGCTCGGATCTCCTTCTGCAGGACTTTTTGTTCACCGGAACCAGCAGTCTCAGCCACCTGTTGCAATAAGACAATAACCTTGGACAGACAGTTTTCAATTACATTTGTACCAAGAGTCATCATGGGATTACATTCACGTCGATCAATATCAACAATTATCAGTCCCTGTGATTTTAGCTCTACCCGCCCCACTTTAACAGTAATTTCCTTGCATCCAATCTGTGGCAAGGTATGACCATTACTAGCAACTACTGTTAGTTCATCAGTTGGGCCACGGGTGAGTTCAGAATCAGCCCAGTACCTCTTGTACAAAATATACGGCATAGTGGTCACCTGGGAGCCAGTGTCCAGCAAAGCGTTCATGGGGATGCTGTCAATCACCACAGGGAGGATCGGTCTCCCTCCCACATACTTGGCTCTCCAGTTCCTTGGGCCTGGTGATCCTACTCATGGGGGTTGGCCCTCTGCCCCAGGGGTTGCTCGTTTAAAGGACAGTACCTTGCAAGTAGAGTTGAGCGAAACGGGTTGAAAAATTTCAAAAGTCGCCGACTTTTAGCAAAGTCGGGTTTCATGAAACGAAACCCGACCCTAGGATGAGGTCGGCCACAAGGTTGGCGACTTAAGCGCCAAAGTCGCGTTTCAAAAGTTTGTTTTGCGCTCTTTTTCAGCCAATCAGGATCCACGGACACTGTGGGCAACGTGATGACATAGGCAGGGGTCACCACCATCTTTCAGAAGGGCATGCAAGTGATTGGCTTGCTTTGGTGGGCGTCACAGAGGGTATAAAAGGGCGTGCACGCCGACCGCCATGTTACTCATGCTGATCTCAGAATAGGGAGAGCTGCTGCTGCTGCTGATTTTGTAGGGAGAGCGTTAGGCAGGGAAGAAGACACCAAAAACTGCTTCTGCTGCTAGTGATTTTGCCTGTACAACACACCAGTCACTGTGTGTGCAGTGCAAGTGGAGGCTATATTTTGCTGGATCAGCGGTGTTGGTTGTTAGGCTGCCTTCTAAGGCTTCCTGACGGCTGCATTGCTGTTTACCCACTGCTCTGCAAACTGCTTTTTTAAAAGCAATCCCGATTTTTTTTTTTGTCCTGGTGTGGTACTGAGCGTGCATTTTTTCACACTATACAGCGGTGCACACTCCTCACACAGTACCGTGTAATGGCTGTTATCACAGCCACAGTGAAGCTATCTGTGTGTCACTCTGTAAGGATAAGTCGAGGACATGTTCCGTTCTTACAGACCTGCACCTTCTAGTTTTGTCTAGCTTTCAAACAGTTAAATATATTTGCTGTTTGATCACATTCAAAACTATAGAGAGACAGCGTGTGTCAGTCCGTATACTTAAAAAACACGGAGCTTGACAATTTTACGTACACCGGACAGCCGTGTACGTGCACGCTCCTCTCTCAGTACCGTGTAACGGCTGTTATCACAGCCACAGTGAAGCTATCTGTGTGTCGCTCTGTTAGGATAAGTCGAGGACATGTTCCGTTCTTACAGACCTGCACCTTCTAGTTTTGTCTAGTTTTCAAACAGTTAAATATATTTGCTGTTTGATCACATTCAAAACTATAGAGAGATAGCGTGTGTCAGTCCGTATACTTAAAAAACACGGAGCTTGACAATTTTACGTACACTGGACAGCCGTGTATGTGCACGCTCCTCTCTCAGTACCGTGTAACGGCTGTTATCACGGCCACAGTGAAGCTATCTGTGTGTCGCTCTGTAAGCATAAGTCGAGGACTTGTTCCGTTCTTACAGACCTACACTCTAGGGAGATTCCTATTCTGCCCAATTCTATATACACCTTGTAGTTTGTCATACACTAGCCAATTTCTGCCTGTGGCATAGCGCTGTGATATTCACTGGGCCTCACACAATCCAAAAGTGTCCAGTGTCCACAAGTGTGTGCTGAAATTCAAAATCTCCGTTATCCTCTAGTCACATTTTTCACACCTGCGACATCAAGCCTGTGACATAGCGCTGTGATATTCAGTGGGCCTCACACAATCCAAAAGTGTCCAGTGTCCACAAGTGTGTGCAGAAATTCAAAATCTCCATTATCCTCTAGTGACATTTTTCACACCTGCGACATCGAGCCTGTGACATAGCGCTGTGATATTCAGTGGGCCTCACACAATCCAAAAGTGTCCAGTGTCCACAAGTGTGTGCAGAAATTCAAAATCTCCGTTATCCTCTAGTGACATTTTTCACACCTGCGACATCGAGCCTGTGACATAGCGCTGTGATATTCAGTGGACCTCACACAATCCAAAATCCAAAATCTAAAGAGCAATCTGTCCCTGCCCTTCATGACATTAACCCCTCGTTTCTCCAAAGCAATGGGTGAGGGAAGTGCAGGTGTCCATGGCTGAGCATAAGAGTACCTTTCATTTTCTATTGCTGCAGCTGTTCAGGGCCTAACTTTATATGCCATTTGCATCAGCTGGCAGTCATGAGGATTCACCCTGGTTGACGGTTCAGCATCATCTGGGCTCAGTCTCAGCGCTCAATTGGACATCTTCAGTCTACACACAAGACACAGCCTGCACTGAGGGAAAGTGAAGTTCACAATCTTACTTGAAAGTTCCAAAGTCTTGGCAGAGCTAACTCAGTCCAAAGCAACAGTCCAAAATAACTCTGTCCTGGTGGCTTGTTTTCCACCCCTTGATCAAATGAATCAAACAAAATTACCGTAGGTTTGTTGGTCCAAATTAATTGTGCCCAGAATGACCTTTGAAATTTTCTACTGTAGCAAATATTTCTACTCTAGATAATAATACTACATAAAATATATATCATATGTGTATGGACTTATACACTGATCAAACACATCAAATTCATGTCAATCACATTTGCATAAGAACGATGATCATAATTACCAGTACAATTATGTTCATGGAGATCACAAAATAATGTTACTACTAATCAGAATCAGTACAATTACATGTTAAGGAAAACCGAACCCAAACCAAATTGCTATTAACCCAATTGTAGCAAATTATTATTTTTACATAATATACACATTACATCAACACACTCTGGCTTAACCTAATGCACTCATTCAGTAAGCAGGAGAGATTCTCATTTATATATAGACAAACACACACTTTGGGTACCCACACATTTGCATTGTATGACTCAGGTGTAGGTGAACAAAGCTATATCAAGACATTAACAAACTAGCATTCATTGAAATCATTTAACATATATATATATTCTTCAAAACCCAATTTGCACGGGAGCTCCCAAAAAATAAAAAATGTTAAAACTCAAAAATAAGTCATAAAATATAATCTTGTATTTGGTGGATGGACTCCTTTTTTACTACTGCAGGAATGAACTATTTACTGTGCACTGTATTTACATGTTAATTAAATGGCCAAGGTTTCTTCTTTCACTCCTGCAAACAAACAAAAGGTTAATTACACCCCCACCCCCCAATCCAACATGTAGTGGACTGAATAGAGGAAAAACAATTCCTTTAAAAACCAAAAATGCTAAACACAGTACAATTAAAATTCAGAAAATGAGCTCATAAAAAATACAAACATACCAAATAAAAAAGTAAAAATAAAAAAATACCACGTGGATTTTTTCTTTGGCTGTGAACCAATTTTAATCAAGGGATATCCATGACAAATACACAAAGCACATACAGTGACAAAGACAAACACTTAGTACAAATAAGTCATCTATTTATCTTGTCAACCCCCCAGTATATTATCAGTCATCTAACTTTAGGTCAGTCTTAAATTCATTGTCTGTACGGTCACTCCCTCTTTTACTTGTATGTTCCTCTCATGGCTCCCACATACAGAATCATCTTATATCTGCTGTGGTCTTTTGCCTTTTAAAACATCAAGGTCTATTACAAACCCTCAGGTGAGGAATGCACATTTATGCATCACCAAGACCAAACCCAATTCATCATACATCAGCCAGCGCATACGTCACAGTATGCTCACAGGAGTATTTCTCTAAAAAACTCTAGAATGAAAACAAATTCTTCCCACAATCGCATATAAATTCTTCCCACAATCGCATACAAGATTTCTCTCGCGCATCACCCCTACTCTGGAACTCTCTACCACAACATATCAGACTCTCACCTACCATCGAAACCTTTAAAAAGAGCCTGAAGACCCACCTCTTCCGACAAGCCTACAACCTGCAGTAACCACTGATCGACCAAACCGCTGCACGACCAGCTTTACCCTCGCCTACTGTATTATCACCCATCCCTTGTAGATTGTGAGCCCTCGCGGGCAGGGTCCTCTCTCCTCCTGTACCAGTTATGATTTGTATTGTTTAAGATTATTGTACTTGTTTTTATGTATACCCCTCCTTACCTGTAAAGCGCCATGGAATAAATGGCGCTATAACAATAAATAATAATAATAATAATAATAATAAACATTAGAGTTGAGCGACTTTTGGTTTTTTAGGGTCGCGTTTCGTTTCGTGAAACCCGACTTTTCCAAAAGTCGGGTCGAGCAAGATCGTCCGATTATAGGGAAAAGTCGGGGTCGTCCCGAAACACGAAACCCAATGTAAGTCAATGGGGAATAAAAGTCGGCAGTGAGAGGAGGACAGGAAACACACCTACAGTGCCCATTTGAATGCCAAAAGCATCAATTCTTCTTACTTAAGCTTGTCAACCTTAATTAACTTCATAATATAAGTTACGCAATGAAAAATGGGGGTTATTTGGCTAAAGTTGTGGGGGGGAGGGCTGGCTGCAGGTTTTCATGTGCCCTGGGCGAAAGAGCGCCCCTTTAACACATACCACAACTCATCATGCTCCGATACGGCAGATAAATAGCGGTATAGTACAATGAAAAATACCTCACTTTTTACATCTCATGACGAGGCCCATCTATTTCTCCATACAGAATCATTGGTCCCATATAATGTTTGAAACAGTATATGATGAGCTCCACATAATGCTACAGTATATGTTGGTCCCCATGGATGAAGCTCCACTGTCTTATGGGCCCAAATAATGCTCCAAACATAATTGGCCCCATTTCTAATGCTCTAGTGTATAATGGGCCCTGTAAATGCTGCTCCAGTGTCTGATGTCCACCTTTGGAATGTTCCAGTGTATGGTGGGCCCCATCTATCATTCTCCAGAGTACAGTGCTCCCCAAAAATTGCTGTCCCAACATTGAAAACAATCAAATAAGTCTCCTCGCTAGGGAATCCCTGTACTTGTCTGGACAGGTGCTGTAGCTTGCTTAACAGCTCGCCAGCCGTTCTCACGCCCAGTATGGATTGCACGTGATTGCACAAAGGTTAGAAAGGGTACCGTATCCCTGGATAACATGTATGGATAGCGTACACATTCAAAATATATGTCTATACAGCATGAGGCAGGTTCAGATGGTGTTAGGCCCAGTATGGATTGCACGTCATTGCACAAAGGTTAGAAAGGGTACCGTATCCCTGGATAACATGTAAGGATAGCGTACACATTCAAAATATATGTCTATACAGCATGAGGCAGGCTCAGACGGTGTTAGGCCCAGTATGGATTGCACGTGATTGCACAAAGGTTAGAAAGGGTACCGTATCCCCGGATAACATGTATGGATAGCGTACACATTCAAAATATATGTCTATACAGCATGAGGCAGGCTCAGACGGTGTTAGGCCCAGTATGGATTGCACGTCATTGCACAAAGGTTAGAAAGGGTACCGTATCCCTGGATAACATGTATGGATAGCGTACACATTCAAAATATATGTCTATACAGCATGAGGCAGGCTCAGACGGTGTTAGGCCCAGTATGGATTGCACGTGATTGCACAAAGGTTAGAAAGGGTACCGTATCCCCGGATAACATGTATGGATAGCGTACACATTCAAAATATATGTCTATACAGCATGAGGCAGGCTCAGACGGTGTTAGGCCCAGTATGGATTGCACGTCATTGCACAAAGGTTAGAAAGGGTACCGTATCCCTGGATAACATGTATGGATAGCGTACACATTCAAAATATATGTCTATACAGCATGAGGCAGGCTCAGACGGTGTTAGGCCCAGAATGGATTGCACGTGATTGCACAAAGGTTAGAAAGGGTACCGTATCCCCGGATAACATGTATGGATAGCGTACACATTCAAAATATATGTCTATACAGCATGAGGCAGGCTCAGACGGTGTTAGGCCCAGTATGGATTGCACGTGATTGCACAAAGGTTAGAAAGGGTACCGTATCCCCGGATAACATGTATGGATAGCGTACACATTCAAAATATATGTCTATACAGCATGAGGCAGGCTCAGACGGTGTTAGGCCCAGTATGGATTGCACGTCATTGCACAAAGGTTAGAAAGGGTACCGTATCCCTGGATAACATGTATGGATAGCGTACACATTCAAAATATATGTCTATACAGCATGAGGCAGGCTCAGACGGTGTTAGGCCCAGTATGGATTGCACGTCATTGCACAAAGGTTAGAAAGGGTACCGTATCCCTGGATAACATGTATGGATAGCGTACACATTCAAAATATATGTCTATACAGCATGAGGCAGGCTCAGACGGTGTTAGGCCCAGTATGGATTGCACGTCATTGCACAAAGGTTAGAAAGGGTACCGTATCCCCGGATAACATGTATGGATAGCGTACACATTCAAAATATATGTCTATACAGCATGAGGCAGGCTCAGACGGTGTTAGGCCCAGTATGGATTGCACGTCATTGCACAAAGGTTAGAAAGGGTACCGTATCCCTGGATAACATGTATGGATAGCGTACCCATTCAAAATATATGTCTATACAGCATGAGGCAGGCTCAGACGGTGTTAGGCCCAGTATGGATTGCACGTCATTGCACAAAGGTTAGAAAGGGTACCGTATCCCTGGATAACATGTATGGATAGCGTACACATTCAAAATATATGTCTCAGGAGGCAGACTCAGACGGTGTCAGGCACAGTATGGATTTGACGGCCCAGATTACACAGCGGAGGAGCAGGGAGAGGTAAAGATTGCAAATGCTGGGGCCCTGCCCAAGCAAGGGGGGCCCACTCGTGGGCGTCGGTACTGGCACTGGGCCTCTCATAGTACAGCGGTGTGTCTGACGGCGGGTGTGCACCACCACCGTCAGAGACACTTGATTGCACTATGAGGGACCCTGTGCCAGTGCCCGCGCCCAAGAGTCGGCCTACCCACCTGTCCAGGGCAACGGCACTCGCACGGTGTCGTGCGCTAGGTGGTTACCCCGGCCATGGTGGGGGAGGCAGCACAGTTAGGGAGTTTTAGAAAGTGGCATATGTTGATGTTGGACATTCAGCTGATGCAAAAGGCGAAATAGGTGAAGTACCAGGAAGAGGTGGACCAAAGCAAGCCATTTTTCTGTCACCCTATGTGTCATCAGGGGAAGGTGGGACAAAATCCTTGGAAACCCATGCGTGGTTCATTTTAATGAAGGTTAGATCATCCACATTTTGGGTTGACAGACGGGTCCTTTTTTCTGTCAGGATTGATCCAGCTGCACTGAAGACTCTTTCCGATAGCACACTTGCAGCTGGGCAAGCGAGCTCCTGTAAGGCATATTGGGCCAATTCAGGCCAGGTGTCCAGTTTAGCGGCCCAATAGTCAAAGGGGAATGACCTGTGTGGGAGAACATCGATATGGGAGGAAAAGTAGTTTGTAACCATAGTTGATAACTGCTGTCTCCTGTCACTTTCCATCGATGCAGTATTACCAGTTGTGTGAGCGGTATTTGAAAAATCAGTCCACAACATTGTCATGAAACCCCTGTCTCCAACGCCACTTCTGCTGTGTGCACCACGAACACCTCTGCCAAGCTGCCCCCGGCCCGTACGGCTCGTGTGAGAACCATCACTGCTGCTGTGTGCTGGGAAAGCCTCAAGCAACCGATTTACCAGAGTTGCTTGTTTATTAGCCAATATTAGGTCAAGGTTCTCCTGTGGCATGATGTTTTGTAATTTGCCTTTATAGCGTGGATCCAGGATGCTGGCCAACCAGTAGTCGTCATCGTTCATCATTTTGGCAATGCGGGCGTCCCTTTTTAGGATCCGCAAGGCATAATCTGACATGTGGGCCAATGTTCCCGGTGTCAATGATGCACTGCGAGTGCTGGGTGGAGGAGCACTTTCTGGCAAATCCACATCCCTCCAGTCATGCACAAACCCTGTACCAGACCTTGCCACGCCAACATTTTCACTTGCCCCACAAGATGCATCCTCCTCCCCTAAGTAATCATCCCCATCATCCTCCTCCTCCTCCTCCTCCTCTTCTTCCTCCACCTCGTCCAGGAGAGGTCCCTGAGCAGACAATGGCTGAATGTCATCAAGGATTCCCTCCTCCTCTTCCTCCTCATCAACATTGGCTGCAGACGCCTGCTCCTTAAGGTGCGTCAAAATTTGCATGAGCAGATGCATAAGTGGGATGCTCATGCTTAGGATGGCGTCGTCTGCGCTTACCAGCCATGTGCATTCCTCAAAACACTGAAGGACTTTACAAAGGTCTTTCAGCTACGACCACTGCACGCCTGTCAACTCCATGTCTGCTCTCAAAGTGCCTGGCCGTGTATCCTCCCACAAATGCATTATGGCCTGCCTCTGCTCGCACAGCCGCTCCACCATGTGCAGGGTGGAGTTCCACCTTGTTGCAATGTCGATAATGAGGCGGTGGTTGGGAAGGTGGAGCAATCGCTGCAGCTTCTGCATACGAACGGAGTGTACAGGCGACCGGCGGATGTGCGCGCACAGTCTTCGCACCTTCTGGAGCAGGGCTGTTAACTCCGGATAATTTTTGAGGAAGCACTGCACCACCAGGTTCAAGGTGTGAGCCAAGCAAGGTATGTGGCTGAGTTTTGAAAGGGCTATGGCTGCCACAAAATTACGGCCGTTATCACTAACTACCTTGCCTGCCTCAAGATGTACACTGCCCAGCCATGACTCAGTTTGTCGCTTCAAGTACTCGGCCAGCACCTCGGCGGTGTGTCTGTCGCCCAAACACATCATCTGCAACACAGCCTGCTGACGCTTTCCACTAGCTGCTTGATAGGGGGACACATCGTGTGCAACAGTGGCAGCTGCAGATGGAGTGCTCGTACGACTGCGCTCTGTGGACGAGCTTTCGCTTCTGGAGGAGGAGGAGGAGGAGGAGGGTCGAACGCCTACAGCCAACTGTTTCCTATACCGTGGGCTAGGCAGCACTGTCCCACCACCGCTGTCCCCTGTGGACCCTGCATCCACCACATTAACCCAGTGCGCAGTGATGGACACGTAACGGCCCTGGCCATGCCGACTGGACCATGCATCAGTTGTGAGGTGCACCTTTCCGCTCACTGACTGCTTGAGTGCATGGACAATGCGGTCTTTCACATGATGGTGGAGGGCTGGGATGGCTTTGCGAGAGAAGAAGTGGCGACTGGGTAGGTCATAGCGTGGTACTGCATAGGCCATGAGTTCACGGAAAGCTGTGCTTTCCACCAACCGAAAGGGCATCATCTCAAACGAGATTAGTTTGGCAATGTGGGCGTTCAAACCCAGTGTACGCGGATGAGAGACTGAGTACTTTCTTGACCTACTCATAGTGTCTGGGAGGGTGAGCTGGACTTGAGAGCTGCATATGGTGGAAGTAGCGGTGGACAGGGCGGACTGAGAGAGGGTTGATGATGGTGATGGAGTTGGTGTTCTTTCTGATGGCCTAGAATCAGTCTTTCGTTGATATAACAGTGGGATTCCCTGACTGCTGTGGCCTTGCAACGACACCTCAACATTTGCTGCTGTGCTAACCGGTGGGCTTACAGTGGGGGAAACAATGTAGCATTGCTGACTACCTTCGTTGTGATCAGTTGCACATGTGGCACTTGAGGTTTGGTGTTGTGTCCACGCTTGCAAGTGCATGCTGGTTAAATGTCTAAGCATGCAACTGGTATTCAAATTTTTCAGATTTTTCCCTCGGCTAAAGGTCTTTGCGCACTTCTTACAGATAACCTTGGCCTGATCATGAGGATTTTGTTCAAAAAAGTGCCACACTGCACTCTTCCTACTACAGACATTTTGCGGCCTAGCACGCTGTGATCTTTTGACCCTCTGGACAAGCTGTCCAGCAACTCTTTTGATGTTTGGAACCTGTCTTTGGAGTGCTCCGGGCCTGCCAGATAACAGCTGTTGCGATGTCGATGTCTGCTGTGGATGCTCCTCATCTGAGCTATTGGAAGCAGCACCCTCTTCCCCCAATGGATGCCAATCTGGGTCAACAACTGGGTCATCCATCACCTCCTCTTCTATGTCATGTGCACCTTTCTCTGTGTCACCGTGTATGGTGGTATAGTGTGCGGGAAGGGGCACCTGAGTCTCATCAGGGTCAAAATCTGGCTCTGTACACTGCGAGGACAATGTAGTGCTCTGAGTGAGTGTACCAGCAGAATCATCCATCAGCGGCTGTGCATCAGTGCACTCCATGTCAGATTCATCTTGGCCTGGGTAATTCACCATTTGACTTGATAATCCAGGCATGGTATGTGAAAACAGCTCCATGGAGTAATCAGTAGTATGGCCTGCGTCATCCTTCAATCTTGGTTGGGGTGAAGGACACAAGGAAAGGTGTGGTTCATGAACATGAGCCTCCAATGACGACTCAGTGCTTTTACTTTTTACAACTGAAGAAGAGGAGGCGATAGAGCTGGAGGCTGAGTCAGCAATGTAAGACAAAACTTTTTCCTGATGCTCTGCCTTTAAAAGCGGTTTGCCAACTCCTAGAAAACTAAGCGTTCGAGGCCTTATGTAGCCAGACGATGACGCAGGGTCAGCACCTCCTGCATTCGGTCCTATTTTGCTCTTGCCACTACCATCAGATCCACCACCAACACCATCATTACCAGCTGCCAACCCCCGCCCAATTCCACGGCCTCTTCCACCAGCCTTCCTCATTTTTGGTAGAAATGTAGACAAAATCCAACAAACTATATAGTAATGTAAAACAAGGTACAAGGTGTCTATAGGACAGGGGAGATTTAGAATTTCTGCACACACTTGTGGACAGTGGACACTTTTGGATTGTGTGAGGCCCACTGATATCTGAGCGCTATGTGACACGCTCGATGGCACAGCTGCCTGTGACCAAAGTGACGAGAGGATAATGGAGATTTTGAATCTCTGCGTACACTTTTGGACACTGGACACTTGTGGATTGTGTGAGGCCCACTGATATCTGAGCGCTATGTGACACGCTCGATGGCACAGCTGCCTGTGACCAAAGTGACGAGAGGATAATGGAGATTTTGAATCTCTGCGTACACTTTTGGACACTGGACACTTGTGGATTGTGTGAGGCCCACTGATATCTGAGCGCTATGTGACACGCTCGATGGCACAGCTGCCTGTGACCAAAGTGACGAGAGGATAATGGAGATTTTGAATCTCTGCGTACACTTTTGGACACTGGACACTTGTGGATTGTGTGAGGCCCACTGATATCTGAGCGCTATGTGACACGCTCGATGGCACAGCTGCCTGTGACCAAAGTGACGAGAGGATAATGGAGATTTTGAATCTCTGCGTACACTTTTGGACACTGGACACTTGTGGATTGTGTGAGGCCCACTGATATCTGAGCGCTATGTGACACGCTCGATGGCACAGCTGCCTGTGACCAAAGTGACGAGAGGATAATGGAGATTTTGAATCTCTGCGTACACTTTTGGACACTGGACACTTGTGGATTGTGTGAGGCCCACTGATATCTGAGCGCTATGTGACACGCTCGATGGCACAGCTGCCTGTGACCAAAGTGACGAGAGGATAATGGAGATTTTGAATCTCTGCGTACACTTTTGGACACTGGACACTTGTAGATTGTGTAAGGCCCACTGATATCTGAGCGCTATGTGACACGCTCGATGGCACAGCTGCCTGTGACCAAAGTGACGAGAGGATAATGGAGATTTTGAATCTCTGCGTACACTTTTGGACACTGGACACTTGTGGATTGTGTGAGGCCCACTGATATCTGAGCGCTATGTGACACGCTCGATGGCACAGCTGCCTGTGACCAAAGTGACGAGAGGATAATGGAGATTTTGAATCTCTGCGTACACTTTTGGACACTGGACACTTGTGGATTGTGTGAGGCCCACTGATATCTGAGCGCTATGTGACACGCTCGATGGCACAGCTGCCTGTGACCAAAGTGACGAGAGGATAATGGAGATTTTGAATCTCTGCGTACACTTTTGGACACTGGACACTTGTGGATTGTGTGAGGCCCACTGATATCTGAGCGCTATGTGACACGCTCGATGGCACAGCTGTGACAAAAGTGACTAGAGGATAAGGGAGATTGGATTGCTTTTAAAAAAGCAGTTTGCGGAGCAGTGGGTAAACAGCAATGCCAGCGTGTCAGGAAGCCTTAAAAGGCAGCCCAACAACCAACACCACTGATACACCACAATATAGCCTCCCCTTGCACTGCACACACAGTGACTTGTGTGTTGTGCAGGCCAAATCGCTAGCAGCAGTAGCAGTTTTTTTGTCTTCTTCCCTGCCTAACGCTCTCCCTACAGAATCAGCAGCAACCTCTCCTTATACTAAGATCGGCAGAAGTAAGATGGCGGTCGGCGTGCATGCCCTTTTATACCCCCTGTGACGCCCACCAAAGCAAGCCAATCACTTGCATGCCCTTCTGAAAGATGGTGGTGACCCGTGCCTAGGTCATCACGTTGCCCACAGTGTCCGTGGATCCTGATTGGCTGAAAAAGAGCGCAAAACAAACTTTTGAAACGCGACTTTGGCGCGTAAGTCGCCGACCTCATGGCCGACCTCATCCTAGGGTCGGGTTTCATTTCATGAAACCCGACTTTGCCAAAAGTCGGCGACTTTTGAATTTTTTCGACCCGTTTCGCTCAACTCTTGTACTATACAGCCTCACACAATCCAAAAGTGTCCAGTGTCCACAAGTGTGTGCAGAAATTCAAAATCTCCGTTATCCTCTAGTGACATTTTTCACACCTGCGACATCGAGCCTGTGACATAGCGCTGTGATATTCAGTGGGCCTCACACAATCCAAAAGTGTCCAGTGTCCACAAGTGTGTGCAGAAATTCAAAATCTCCGTTATCCTCTAGTGACATTTTTCACACCTGCGACATCGAGCCTGTGACATAGCGCTGTGATATTCAGTGGGCCTCACACAATCCAAAAGTATCCAGTGTCCACAAGTGTGTGCAGAAATTCAAAATCTCCCCTGTCCTATAGACACCTTGTACCTTGTTTTACATTACTATATAGTTTGTTGGATTTTTTCTACATTTCTACCAAAAATGAGGAAGGCTGGTGGAAGAGGCCGTGGAATTGGGCGGGGGTTGGCAGCTGGTAATGATGGTGTTGGTGGTGGATCTGATGGTAGTGGCAAAAGCAAAATAGGACTGAATGCAGGAGGTGTTGAGCCTGCGTCATCGTCTGGCTCCACAAGGCCTCGAAGGCTTAGTTTTCTAGGAGTTGGCAAACCGCTTTTAAAGCCAGAGCTTCAGGAAAAAGTTTTAGCTTAGATTGCTGACTCAGCCTCCAACTCTATCGCCTCCTCTTCTGAAGTTGTAAAAAATAAAAGCACTGAGTCGTCATTGGAGGCTCATGTTCATGAACCACACCTTTCCTTGTGTCCTTCATCCCAACCAAAATTGAAGGATGACGCAGGCCATACTACTGATTACTCCATGGAGCTGTTTTCACATACCATGCCTGGATTATCAAGTGAAATGGTGAATTACCCAGGCCAAGATGAATCTGACATGGAGTGCACTGATGCACAGCCACTGATAGATGATTCTGCTGGTACATTCACTCAGAGCACTACATTGTCCTCGCAGTGTACAGAGCCAGATTCTGACCCTGATGAGACTCAGGTGCCCCTTCCCGCACACTATACCACCATACACGGTGACACAGAGGAAGGTGCACATGACATTGAAGAGGAGGTGATGGATGACCCAGTTGTTGACCCAGATTGGCATCCATTGGGGGAAGAGGGTGCTGCTTCCAATAGCTCAGATGAGGAGGAGGAGCAGCCACAGCAGACATCGACATCACAACAGCTGTTATCTGGCAGGCCCGGAGCACTCCAAAGACAGGTTCCAAAAATCAAAAGAGGTGCTGGACAGCTTGTCCAGAGGGTCAAAATATCACAGCGTGCTAGGCCGCAAAATGTCTGCCAAAGTAGGAAGAGTGCAGTATGGCACTTTTTTGAACAAAATCCTTATGATCAGGCCAAGGTTATCTGTAAGAAGTGCGCAAAGACCTTTAGCAGAGGGAAAAATCTGAAAAATTTGAATACCAGTTGCATGTTTAGACATTTAACCAGCATGCACTTGCAAGCGTGGACACAACACCAAACCTCAAGTACCACATGTGCAACTGATCACAAAGAAGGTAGTCAGCAACGCTACATTGTTTCCCCCACTGTAAGCCCACCGGTTAGCACAGCAGCAAATGTTGAGGTGTCGTTGCAAGGCCACAGCAGTCAGGGAATCCCACTGTTATATCAACGAAAGACTGAATCTAGGCCATCAGAAAGAACACCAACTCCATCACCATCATCAACCCTCTCTCAGTCCGCCCTGTCCACCGCTACTTCCACCATATGCAGCTCTCAAGTCCAGCTCACCCTCCCAGACACTATGAGTAGGTCAAGAAAGTACTCAGTCTCTCATCCACGTACACTGGGTTTGAACGCCCACATTGCCAAACTAATCTCGTTAGAGATGATGCCCTATCGGTTGGTGGAAAGTGCAGCTTTCCGCGAACTCATGGCCTATGCAGTACCACGCTATGACCTACCCAGTCACCACTTCTTCTCTCGCAAAGCCATCCCAGCCCTCCACCATCATGTGAAAGACCGCATTGTCCATGCACTCAAGCAGTCAGTGAGTGGAAAGGTGCACCTCACAACTGATGCATGGTCCAGTCGGCATGGCCAGGGCCGTTACGTGTCCATCACTGCGCACTGGGTTAATGTGGTGGATGCAGGGTCCACAGGGGACAGCGGTGGTGGGACAGTGCTGCCTAGCCCACGGTATAGGAAACAGTTGGCTGTAGGCGTTCGACCCTCCTCCTCCTCCTCCAGAAGCGAAAGCTCGTCCACAGAGCGCAGTCGTACGAGCACTCCATCTGCAGCTGCCACTGTTGCACACGAGGTGTCCCCCTATCGAGCAGCTAGTGGAAGGCGTCAGCAGGCTGTCTTGCAGATGATGTGTTTGGGTGACAGACAGACCGCCGAGGTGCTGGCCGAGTACTTTCAGCGACAAACTGAGTCATGGCTGGGCAGTGTACATCTTGAAGCAGGCAAGGTAGTTAGTGATAACGGCCGTAATTTTGTGGCAGCCATAGCCCTTTCAAAACTCAGCCACATACCTTGCTTGGCTCACACCTTGAACCTGGTGGTGCAGTGCTTCCTCAATAATTATCCGGAGTTAACAGCCCTGCTCCAGAAGGTGCGAAGACTGTGCGCGCACATCCGCCGGTCGCCTGTACACTCAAGAAGTGAAGTATTTGTCATTGCACTATACCAATATTTCTCTGCTGTATTGGAGCATCATGAATTGTGGTATGTGTTAAAGGGGCCCACTGACACTCTTTCGCCCGGGGCACACGAAAACCTGGAGCCAGCCCTACCCCCCCACAACTTTAGCCAAATAACCCCCAGTTTTCAATGCGTAACTATTATTATAAAGTAAATTAAGGTTGACAAGCTTATGTAATAAGAATTGATGTCGTTGGCATTGAAATGGGCACTGTAGGTGTGTTTACTGTCCTCCACTCCCTGACGACTTTGCTTCCCCATTGACTTGCATTGGGCTTCGTGTTTCAGTCGGACCTCCGACTTTTCACGATAGTCGGACGATTTCGTTCGACTCGACTTTTGAGAAAGTCGGGTTGCATGAAACCCGACTCGACCCTAAAAAAGGCAAAGTCGCTCATCCCTAGTTACAACTGCTAGTATACTAGTAAGTTGCTGCAGCTGCCCTCCTTATGTTTTTTGGTTTGAGGCACCTTTTTATCTCATTAATGTTTTGTCTTTTATGTATTGTTTTAAATTTTCAAAAATAAGGTGTTCCATTTAATTTTGCATTGAATATAAGCACTTCTTGATCTGTGTGTTGCATACATGCGGCATGATCATTATGGATTCCTACTGTTCTGTAGTCCAGCCCTGCCTTGTGCAGGTCTACAATTTTGTCTCTGGTGTCCTTAAACAGCTATTTCATCTTGGCCATGGTGGAGAGGTTGGAGTGTGAATGTGTAGACAGGTGTCTTTTATACAGTTAAGGCTGGTTTCACACTTGCGTTTTTTTTTGCGGGATTTTAGAGCTAAAAAACGCATGCGATTTTTTTTCCTATACTTTGCATGGGATGCGCTTATGTGCGCATACACATGCGTTTGTATGCGTTTTTCCGCGCATGCGTTTTTTTGCGGTATGCGCTCGGGCGCACAAAATGCATCCTGTTGCATTTTTTGGGCGTCCGAATTGCCTCAAAAAAACGCATGCGCGCGCAATGTGTTTTTTTACAGCAGGACACCCATTATAAGTCTATGGGTGCGCATATGTGCGCATTGGCATGCTTATGTATGTGTTTTTTTGCGCATGCGTTTTTTTTTTTACCATTAGTTTGACAATGGAATTTAGGGGTTTGGGTTAGAGTTAGGGTCAGTTAAGGGGGTTTAGGGTTAGGGTCAGGGTTAGGGTTAGCATGGTTTGGTTAAGGGTTAGGGTTAGGGTCAGGGTTAGGGTCAGGGTTAGGGTTAGTATGGTTTGGTTAAGGGTTAGGGTTAGGGTCAGGGTTATGGTAAGGGTTAGTATGGTTTGGTTAAGGGTTAGGGTTAGGGTTAGGGTCAGGGTTAGGGTTAGGGTTAGTATGGTTTGGTTAAGGGTTAGGGTTAGGGTCAGGGTTAGGGTCAGGGTTAGGGTTAGGGTTAGTATGGTTTGGTTAAGGGTTAGGGTTAGGGTCAGGGTTAGGGTCAGGGTTAGGGTTAGGGTTAGTATGGTTTGGTTAAGGGTTAGGGTTAGGGTCAGGGTTAGGGTCAGGGTTAGGGTTAGGGTTAGTATGGTTTGGTTAAGGGTTAGGGTTAGGGTCAGGGTCAGGATTAGGGTCAGGGTTAGGGTTAGGGTTAGGGTCAGGGTTAGGGTTAGGGTCAGGGTTAGGGTTAGGGTTAGGGTCAGGGTTAGGGTTAGGGTTAGTAAAGTCATGGTTTGGGTTAGTGTGAGGGGCCACCTAATGTCGGGAAAATACGCAAACGCGGTAAAAACGCACTAAAAACGCATACAAATGCATAAAAACGCTGCGTTTTTTTCATGCATGCTCATAAAAATGCTTGAAAAAAACGCAGCATTTGTATGCATTTGTATGCGTTTTTTCAATGCGTTTTTTTTGCGGGAAAAACGCGCTGCAAAAAAAAAGCAAGTGTGAAATTAGCCTAACAAACTCAAACAGGAGCAATTAAAAAAGTGCAAAGTAGGAAGCTTCTTAAAGAAAAACTAACAGGTCTGTGAGAGCCAGAAGTCTTGCTGGTTGATGGATGAACAAATTCTTATTTCATGCAATAAAATGCAATTTACTTATTTAAAAATCATACAATATCAACTTTTAGTTTTTTAATTTTTAGATTCTGTCTATCACAGGTGAAGTGTATCTACGATAAAAATTACAGAGCTCTCCATTCTTTGTATGTGGGAAAACTTACAAAGTTGTCAGTGTATTAAACACTTATTTTCCCCACTGTACTTGTGCAGAGCCGATCCTTGAAGATTCTATCACAAGATTCCGTGATGTCATCACTGGTGATGATCGGTCATTATGACATCGCTGATGATGCGCGGCCATTATGACATCACTGGTGATTCTCAACTATTATGACATCACAGATCACAGTCTCTACTTATAGAATGTACACAGGATCACCGGTGCCATTTTTGGTTCTATAGTGACTGAGAGCATTTGCAATTATTCACTATGGCTGAATTATGTTTGCACGATATTGAGGTGCTAGCACTGTGGGAGATTGTTATCAATAATAATCGCCCTGACATTTTGCTTCTACCACCCGATGGCGTCCTCTGCTTCACTTATCGGCTGATGGTGGAGCTAGTAAAGGATTGCCTGACCAAATGCAGAGAAGAACTGACGGATTTACGTCACAACATCACGTCAGAATATCTGACGGATTTACGTCACAACATCAGGACATTACTACACCAGGTAAGTGGCGGATGCTCCGCACAAATCTACTATATAATAGATAATAATGGTGGATAGAAGCTTCTTCTTTCCTCCAATATAAAACACGACGTGTCCTCAAATACTGTATGGAGTCAGTGTATCTGCAGAGAGGAGCAGATGACACATACAATGGCCTCCTCTCATCTCAGACTTTTCTTTTTTTGCTTCTTTTCTTCTTTATAGGCTGAAAAAAGATCTCAAATTGGAGATTTGGCTTTTATTAAAGACCTGGCCAAAAAAATCCTGCGTGTACTAGGAAGTCCGGTCTGCTCGTCGGAACACCCGGTAAGGAGCCTTCATCTTCTCTATCACACATCCTTGTTTTCTGATCTTCTCCCGATCACCAGATATCAGAAGATCTGGTATCAGATCTTACAAGCCTCCCTGTCAGTCCCCGGCAGCCACAGGAGGTTTTATGGCCGCCTGTTGTGCTGCTCTCTCGTCTGTGAGGACAGTCTGTATTCTGCTGATGTAGTCACAGCTCAGCAGCGGGAGTCTGTATTTTCCCTTCTTTCTCGCTCTATCAGGGTACGTTTCCACTTACCGTAATCCCTGCACTTTGGACGGAGCGGAAACCTCGCTCTGCCCAAAGCCCCGCCCCCTTCTGTACACGTGGTGATTCCGGATGTGCTAACTGAACATATCTGGAATCGCTGCAGCCTATCCATAGAGTAGGCTATTTACCTTGGAGAGACTGAGCGCCTCCACAAGGTAAACAGACATGCTGCGGTCTAAAAAGAAGCGCCACATGTCCGGTTTCGTGTTTGTGTCACCCGCATAACAGGACGCATAGTGGAGACAGGATTTCATAAAAGCCCCTCCACTATGCTGGAATATCTGGCCGCTGCGGATTAAATGCTGTGGCAGGACGCAGCGTTCAATACGCAGCAAATACTGAATGTTTCCGCTACGTGGAAACATGCCCTCAGAGTCTTCCTGCTTGTAATAAGATAATACACGTCATTAAAGAAATGTTGTGTATACCAGTCCCTTATAGTATGTTAATGTGGACTTGTGGAGAGGAGCTGCAGTGTAAAGCAATTCTACCCAATAATGTAATGGATAAAGTACAAGATGTATCCATGGTGTAAAGAATGCAAATAACGCAGCTCTGGGAGATCACGGTGCATAAAATGAAATCTGACACCGAACATGAGATTTTTCAATGTTAACTCATCTTAATCCACATAAGTGAGAGAAGTTTCTGATAAAAGTTCTCATGATGGCGCGTGATTTGTAGGGTTACAATTGGTGCATCTGTAAATCTTGGTTTAGTCCTTTCTGATTATGTAGAGTAATAGGACTACATGGCACGAGACACCTAGTCCTCCACTGATAATCTCCTGCTGATAAAACACTGATTTTATTGAAACAACAGCACACGAATTAAGTAACACATCGCTGGAATCAGGGTCTCTGCTCCTAAATCATGCTGCTCTCAGAATACATAGTTCTCCCCTGTGTGATCTCCCATATTATCCAGCACTTTACAATAATACTGGTATATAGAGGATCTCCCCTTATATTACATCCATGTGAAGTGTTCGGCTTGTATCGTCCCCTACATCAGATCAGTGTAAATCAACTGGGACATAATATAGGAGTTTTTACATCCTGATATGTTTTCCTGCTGATTCTATTTCTTAGTATTATTTCTTATTCTTTTTTAGGACTTGATCAGATCATTGATCCCGGCAGCAGAGCCGCGTATGAGCGACTATGAAACTACCAAACTGATCAGCAGCGGAACTTTTGGGTGAGATTTCTGTTCCTATAATCCCCATTTCTCGGGGTTCCCTATGACAATAATTTACCATTGTGCTCTGCCATTCAGTGTTATCATAGGGAAACGATCAGAGTCCACATCACTGTCCACATATAGATGTCACTATTCTGGTCAGTTATATACAGCTGAGCGGCCAGATCTGTAGCAAATCAGTCTGTAAGGAAAGAGGAAAGGGATGATATAATATAATATGATATAATACATTACACTCACCGCCCCTAGACCTCATCTGTTCTTATGCTGCCGCCTCCACCACAGCTTCCCCGTCCTCCGTACCAGATCTTCGGATTTTTCAGGGCCCCATTATGGAGCTGATAATAGTGATTGGCTGCACACGGTCACATGAGGGGTGACACGATACTGACGCCAATGACATCTGCACCCCCACCCTCCACTATGACCATGTGAGTCCGATCACTGGCCTCAGCAGCAGAAGGGAGAACAACCAAAGACTGGCACAGAGGACGGAGGTCTGCAGTGATGGACGGGCAGGGACGAGGACAAGTGGGTGTAATGTGTTAAATTATATTTTAACTTCTTCCCTCCCCTCCATTTATTGTGCCTTGGTCTGTGGAGAAAGCAAAAAAAAAAAAACATCATGCTACGACAATTGGAGAACTTTCAATTTAGACCAATTTTTATTTATAGTGAATCGTATCTACTGGTCGGTTATAGGGAATCCTCCCAAGATGAATTTCAGTAGATTCTCTCATCTATAATGTGACCTGGGTGAGGGTCCGGCAGACGTGGCATTGTGCAGACCTCCTATAGGTGATCTATATAGAGCTCTTTTATGTATTTCTAGGTGTGGATTTCTAGTGATGGCCGGACTGCTGGTATCAAACATTACTACAAAAGATCATATAATGACTTGTATATACAGACTGTTAATAAGGGTTCATTATAAACCATGGATTCTCCTTCTCTCCAGGGCCGTCTACTTAGTGCGCCATAAGGAATCACAACAGATCTTTGCAATGAAGAAAATCGCCAAGAGCTACTTGACTACTCGTAATAAAGTGGAAAGGGCCTATATCGAGAGAGACATCCTAACATTTGCAGACTGTCCTTTTGTGGTCTCCATGCTCTGCTCCTTCCCAACTAAATATCACCTGTGTATGGTCATGGAGTATGTAGGAGGTAGGACACGTACATTGTATTATATTCCGCCCATGTCTGCTGACATCTTATCACATCTCATATCATTAGGACTTTTCCCTGTGGACGGTTACATCCCCACAGAGTATTTACTATAAGTTTTCTAATGTCAAGAAGCCTATAAAGGCATTGATGTGTGTGATCTCCCTGTATATCCGCCCTGAGCATGTCAGTATCTCCAGCTGTAGACGAGATGTGATGTCACTTTATGTCATTATTTTTATAGATGACATTTCACCATGACGTATCTTTATATATTGTCTCCTGCCCCAATGTTTCCGCTCACTTCTCATTATACATCATGTTGATCTGTTGTATAAACCCCTCAACAGTCATATTTCCTTTCTTCTATAGGTGGAGACTGTAGGACCCTTCTAAGGACCAGGCGTCGTTTATCTGTCCTCTTGGCCCGCCGGTACTTTGCAGAAGCTGTCCTTGCTGTGGAATACCTGCATAGTCACGGTGTGGTGCACAGAGACCTGAAGCCGGAGAAGTAAGTGAATACCTGTAGTATAGCAATTTATCCTTTATTATCTCACGGTCTATGAAGCTAAAATCATCTTCTCTTTCACAGCCTCCTGATAACATCTGCTGGACATATTAAAGTTACCGGCTTTGGACTTTCAAAACTTGGTGTCATGATACCACACACCACCGTCTACAAGGAATCAGCAGAGAACATCTCCAGAGAGTTCAAGGACCATGAGGTCAGCAATACCTACAGGAACTGTGCTTGTTCTGTACAAATCTCATAACTCTATTTTCTCTTCCCTACATTCTTCATTTTTAGAGCTTTTTTACTGATATTTTATCTTCTGTCATTCTGTTTTTATGTGAAGAACTTGTCATAATAATTGTTTCATCAATTCTCATCTCTATCTTCTGTTGGTTTCTAGTTCGTTGGCACCCCGAATTACATAGCCCCTGAAGTCATCCAGAACAAAGGCTATGGAAGACCTGTTGACTGGTGGGCAATGGGCATCATATTATATGAAATGCTCATGGGATATACACCATTTCATGCGGATTCCAAATCTAACCTTTATAAAAATGTGACCACTGGTAAGTAGAATAATCTGATCATTGCTTTGACCTGTTATCTTGGTTTAGTTACTTCCTTTGCTTTATCTTACAGTCCAGTTAAGAGGTTTTATGTTCTGTAATTTTCTATATAACAGGAAATATAAAATGGGATCGTCATTACACTCCTCCTCCCGAAGCTCAGGACCTCATCACTCAGCTGCTCAGAACAAATCCCATGGATAGACTTGGGACAGGTAACACATAATAATATTTCCTTATTACACCAAGGACATATCACTCATGTCCATGAGATTCATCTCTTTTTTATCAGCTTCTCCATTTTTAGTTCTCCGTACTATGATTTTCAGTCTATTTCCTACATGTCTGCTCGGTTACGTAATTAGTTCAGATTAAGATAAACTGTTCAGATATAGTTACATAGTTACAAAGGTTGAAAAAAGACCTGAGTCCATCAAGTTCTTCCTTTCTCCAACAATTGTCCATTTTGTCACTAGATTAACTATAACCTACAATGTTATGTGCATTGAGGAAATCATCCAGCTCTTTTTTAAAAGCTGTCATAGTGTCTGTCATTATTACCTCTTGTGGTCAGGCACTCCATAGTCTAACTGCTCTAACTGTAAAGAACCCTTTCCTATTAACCTACTGGAATCGCCTTTCCTACACCCGTAATGAGAGCCCCCTGGTCCTTAGTTTAAGACAGGCCCAAGTCCTCTGTACTGACCACACATATTTATACATATAAATGAGATCTCCTCTGAGGCGTCTTTTTTCTAAGCAAAACAAGCCCAACTTTTCCAACCTCTCATCATATGGTTGTCTTCCATCCCTTGTAATAATCTAGTTGCCTGATTATAAACTGACTCTAATTTCTGAATATCCCTTCTAAATGTAGAGCCGAAAACTGGATCCCATATTCTAGATGTGGCCTCACAAGTGATTTATAGGTTTAGAATTGGTTCTAGAACAGATCCTGTGGTCCCCACTGCTCCCAGTACAGATTCCTGTGGTCCCACTGCTCCCAGTACAGATGCCTGCGATACCCCACTGCTCCCAGTACAGATCACTGTGGTCCCTACTGCTCTCAGTACAGATCCCTGCCCACTGCTCCCAGTACAGATCCTGCGGTCCCCACTGCTCCCAGTACAGATCCCTGCAGTCCCCACTGTTCCCGGTATAGACCCCTGCGGTTCCCACTGCTCCCAGTACAGATCCCTGCAGTCCCCACTGCTACCAGTACAGATCCCTGCGGTCCCCACTGCTGACTATATCCCATTTACAGAATGTACCATTTATGACGACTTTGTTTCCTGTCATTTTGCCAATTCCTTACCCATCTGCATATAGTTTCCCCCAGTCCCTGCTTATGGAGCTTCAGGATAAGGTTGCTATGTGGAACAGTATCCGTGGAACAGTTAGTTCATTGGTGAACACAGATGAAAAGAGTCTGTTTAATGTCTCACCCTTTTTTGTCCTGTATTATCATCTTACTATTAATGTCTTTTAAGGGACCTATACTATGCTTTTTTTCCTTTTTGGCATTGATAAATTTATAGCATTTTAGGGGATTTATCCTAATGTCACTGGCAATTTGTTTCTCTGTGGATAATGTTGCCAGCATGATTTCTTTTTAACATTTCTTACTTAGATCTTTATACTCCTGAAATGCTATTTCAGTAATCTCGGCTTTCAAGATTTTGAATGCCTTTTGTTTTAGTCTGATTAACCTTTGTAGTGTCTTATTTATGCATAATGGCTTCTTTTTATTCCTGGACTTTTTATTACCAGAGAGTATAAGTTTAATACTGGATTTTCGTCGTATATCCTTAAACATGCCCCATTTATTGTCGGAATCCCCAGTTACCATGAGATGGTCCCAGCCTACTCGATTAAGCGCTTCCCTTTAATTTGTTGGTATGGAGCTCTCTCTGACAATGTCTGCATCACTTTTGTTTTTCTTTATCCAGGAGGAGCATTTGAGATCAAGGATCATGCATTCCTTAGAGATTTAGACTTTGATAACCTTCTAAGTCAAATGCCATTGTACGTTCCTCAGCTTGCATCAGATGTGGACACCAGTTTATTTATCAGTAAGTAGAAAAGACATCATCTAGACTAAGTGTCTGTTTGTCTCGTCTTCCATATTATGCGATAATCAGTTCCCATTAATATTTATGATAAATGGTGACTGTGTTATACTGACAACCTCTAATAACACTTCATTATCTATGTTTTATAGATCATTCTGATATGAAAAAACATCTGGTCTCAGAGGATGAGAAAGGCACAAGTAAGGACTTCCAAAATTTTACATCATCATCTGAAAGACTTTCTAAAGTAAGTGTATGATCAGTAACTTCAAAAGATGTATAAAAAAGACCCATAAAAGTAAACATGAAATAATTTCATATCTTGTTGCTTCTGCATGTAGCTTTATACCACCATTAGCGGGGTGAAGAACGATGAAGATCCCAAGTCACCTCCAGAGTGTGCACCAAAATCCATCACAAACATCTCAGAAATGTGAGTAGATTATGGGTTCACTACTGGGAGCTCCAGGCTGATATATATGCACACCATCAAATATAGGACAGAAATGCCATAATATCAAATGCAACATCCACATGCCCATGATTAGCGGTCATTTTGCTTTTGTCCTTAGTAAGTGCTGGTGATAACAGCCCATGATTGCAGCCAGTCATGCATCTTTAGTGCTGCCCACACTGCAAGAGAGATGTAGTATTAGTAGTATTACCTGTCAGATATTCTTAGTAGCTTAATTCTGCTTTGCTCTATAAAACATAGTTTTGAGCAGAAGACCTTCCCAACTATGACAATCATATATCCTATTAGGCCCTATAGTCGGTGTTCTTATAGTGAAACAACCCCTTTTATACTGCGTTTACTTGTGATTTACATGTTTTTTTCTTCCTAACAGGCAGAAAGATTCTGTCCCTGTATCTGATAGAGACAACGCTATTACCACCTTGCCAACCTTGCCCCCACTATCAGGTATGTCCATGTCTGCAGCACCAACACTGTGAATGTTAACTTCAAAGCTCAAATATTTCCACATGGTTTTCTGTAATAGGTTTCCTATGTTATCCATGTTTTATGGATCCCAATTATGTTGCCCATGGGCCCATACTGTACCTCTATTTCACTAATTTTGTACAGCTTTTTTCATGGGTTCTGTGAGATACGTTGTAGCATCCAATAACCTAAATCATCATAAGGAGACATCATCTCCTATCATAGAATATTGCTCATCAATGATGCACCACATGGGGCACACAGGGCGCTTACTGCTCTATATCAGTGACACATCTAATGCCCCTAAGATGGGATTATGTACATTATATAGGACCTATTCTGCTCTATTATGATATAATACCAGATTATCAGGACTATTGGAGACAGGACTAGAACAATCCTACTATATACAGGAGACAAAGCAGATCCCATTAGGATATGTCATTAATGAGGGTTTTTTTTTTCTTACTTTCTGATCAGAATTTCCAGCTCAGGCGGAAAGAAAAAATACTCCAGTAAATCTGAGTAAAGAAGAAGAAAAATCAGAAAATGGAGAAAAGGGGATAAAGAATCTTGGTAAGTGTGAAAATCAGCTGCATGTTGTTGGATGTCAGTGAGAATCATTCGTGGGGAGCAGATGTCATCTGTCAGTGATGGGATTATCACATATATGATGGCTGACAATGATCCTGCCCTCTGTGTGATAATATTCCTCTGCCCTCCGGCCACAGTGACCGCACAGTAGTATCATGTCATATGTAGTCCCATCACTTACATTATATTTACTTCTCTTCTCATAGGTTCCATCTTCCGCTGGATCTTATCATCCTGCCAGAGCGGATTATCCAGGGCTGCTCAAGCATTTCCTTGTTGTCACTGTTGCTATAGTACATCTACAGAACAGGAAACGTAAGCATCCAGCGCCCTGTGGTCCAGCAGGTCCACCATCACTGCTGGACCTGTTTAGAAGCGGGACTAACTCCTAGCCGCGGTCTACGGACCAAACATTGGGCATGGGCAGGGCCTTGGGGGCAGATCCCAAGTGCGCTCAACCATGTGAAATAGCTTACGCTCCGGAACATTGAGGGATAGCGCTATTGGATAGCTCTACCCGTTCATTTCCTTTAGGAATAGAGCTATCGTATAGCTCTACCCGTGCACTTTCTTCATGGATAGCGCTATCGAATAGCTCTACCCGAACATTATTAACGACCTGTATAGAATGACCTTCACCAGCTATCTGTGGCCTTCTGTTACATCCCTTGCCGGACATGTATCAGCTCTGTCTCCCGGATTCGCAGTATTCATACTGCTCGACTGACTGGGCTCTTACTGGTATCTGACCCCGGCTGTCCTCCTGACTATCATTTAGCTTATTGAGTCTGTTCCCTACATTCTCCCTCACTGAATTCCAGCAGATCCACCATCACTGCTGGACCTGTATAGAAGGACCTTCACCATCTACCTGTGGCCTTCTGACTCTTACATCTAGACCCGGACATGTTTCAGTATCACCTCTATAACCAGGCTCCGCTGTAATCCTACTGCTCACCTGACTGGGCTTTTACTGATCACCTGGTATCTGACCACGGCTGTCCTCCTGACTATGATTTAGCCTATTGATTCTGTTTACTATCTTCTCCCTCCCTGAAGTCCAGCAGATCCACCATCACTGCTGGACCTGTATAGAAGGACCTTCACCATCTACCTGTGACCTTCTGACACTTACATCTAGACCCGGTCATGTTTTGGTATCACCTCTATCACCAGGCTCCGCGGTAATCCTACTGCTCGCCTGACTGGGCTTTTACTGATCACCTGGTATCTGACCCCGGCTGACTCCCTGACTATGATTGTGTCTATTGATTCTGTTCCTAGTTTTACACCTCCTTTATCCTTCTATCCTATTATTAATCAAAATAAAAAATATATATATAAAAAAACTATTACGTTTATTGAAATTTTTTTCACATTTATCATACTTAACAATGCATTTTGTTGTCTGATAAAAATCTGTACATATACAGATACTGGCCGATTCATGCAGCCTTATATGTATATCCTTATTTATTGTAAAGGTGGCTGGACCTTATACTACAAACACTTATTACCTTTGTTGTCCAACATTTTACTTATGAGCTGTAAATGTTCGAGCAGAGTCCTCACCTCCTCTTGTACAGTTAGGCCCATATATATTTGGACAGAGACAACATTTTTCTAATTTTGGTTCTAGACATTACCACAATGAATTTTAAACAAAACAATTCAGATGCAGTTGAAGTTCAGACTTTCAGCTTTCATTTGAGGGTATCCACATTAAATTTGGCTGAAGGGTTTAGGAGTTTCAGATCCTTAACATGTGCCACCCTGTTTTTAAAGGGACCAAAAGTAATTGGACAGATTAAATAATTGTAAATAAAATGTTCATTTCTAGTACTTGGTTGAAAACCCTTTGTTGGTATTGACTGCCTGAAGTCTTGAACTCATGGACATCACCAGACGCTGTGTTTCCTCCTTTTTGATGCTCTGCCAGGTCTTCACTGCGGTGGTTTTCAGTTGCTGTTTGTTTGTGGGCCTCTCTGTCTGAAGTTTAGTCTTTAACAAGTGCAATGCATGCTCAATTGGGTTGAGATCAGGTGTGCAGTGCCTGTGACAGATCGCTGATCTGTGATGTGACAGATCAGCGATCTGTCACATGACAGTTATGTCCCCCCTGGGACAATGTGATAAAGTTAAAAAAAAAAAAAGTGTAAAAATAATTTTGAAAAAATCGCTAAATAAATTAAAAAAAAAATATTCCCAAATAAATTCAGTTTTTGGAAATAAAAAAAAAACAATAAAAGTACACATATTTGGTATCGCCGCGTCCGTAGCTACCCGCCCTATAAAACTCACCCATTAGTTAACCCCTTTAGTGAGCCCCTTAAAAAATAAAAATAAAAAACGAAGCAAAAAATAATGATTTATCTTCATACCGCCGAACAAAAAGTGCAATAACGCGCGATCAAAAAGACGCATATAAATATCCATGGTACCGCTGAAAACGTCATCTTGTCCCACAAAAAACGAGCTGCCATACAACATCATCATCAAAAAAATATAAAAGATATATCTCACAGAATAAAGCGATGCAAAAATAATTATTTTTTATATAAAATTGCATAAAAGCGACAAAACATAAAAAAAGACCTAAATGAGGAATCGCTGTAACTGTACTGATCCAAAGAATTAAAGCGCTTTATCAATTTTACCGCAGGCGGAACGTTGTAAACGAACCCCCCAAAAGAAATTCATGAAATGCTGGTTTTTGTTCATTCTGCGTCCCAAAAATTGAAATAAAAAGCGATCAAAAGATGTCACGTGCCCAAAAATGATACCAATAGAAACGTCAGCTCGTCCCGCAAAAAATAAGACCTCACATGACTCGGTGGGTAAAAATATGAAAAAATAATAGCTCTCAATATGTGGTGATGCAAAAACTATTTTTACAATAAAAAGCGTCTTTTAGCGTGTGACAGCTGCCAAACATAAAAACCGCCATAAATAGTAAATCAAACCCCCCGTTATCACCCCCTTAGTTAGGGAAAAATAATAAAATTAAAATAAAATGTATTTATTTCCATTTTCCCATTAGGGTTAGGGCTAGGGTTAGGGCAAGGGTTAGGGCTAGGGTTAGGGCTGAGAATAGGGTTAGAGGTGTGTTGGGGTTAGGGTTGGAGTTATAATTGGGGGTTTTCCACTGTTTGGGCACATCAGGTGCTCTCCAAATGCAACATGGCGTCTGATCTCAATTCCAGCCAATTCTGCGTTGAAAGAATCAAATGGTGCTCCTTCCCTTCCAAGCTCTGCCATGCGCCCAAACAGTGGTTTATCCCCATATATGGGGTATCAGCCTACTCAGGACAAATTGCAAAACAACTTTTGGGGTCCAATTTCTCCTGTTACCCTTAGGAAAAAAAAAATTGGGGACAAAAATATCATTTTTGTGGAAAATGATTTTATTTTATCTCTCCGTCTGCCCATTGGTCTGAGGGTGAAACGCAGAGGAGAAGGACAACTGAATTCCCAGCTTGGAACAGAAAGTCCTCCAAAATCTAGACACAAACTGAACTCCTAGGGTTAGGGTTGGAGTTATAATTGGGGGTTTTCCACTGTTTGGGCAGATCAGGTGCTCTCCAAATGCAACATGGCGTCTGATCTCAATTCCAGCCAATTCTGCGTTGAAAGAATCAAATGGTGCTCCTTCCCTTCCAAGCTCTGCCATGCGCCCAAACAGTGGTTTATCCCCATATATGGGGTATCAGCCTACTCAGGACAAATTGCAAAACAACTTTTGGGGTCCAATTTCTCCTGTTACCCTTAGGAAAAAAAAAATTGGGGGCAAAAATATCATTTTTGTGGAAAATGATTTTATTTTCACGCCCGGGCGTTGTAAACTTCTGTGAAGCACTTAGGGGTTCAAAGTACTCACCACACATCTAGATAAGTTCTGTGGGGGGTCTAGTTTCCAAAATGGCTTAATTTGTGGGGGGTTTCCACTGTTTTGGTACATCAGGGGTTTTCCAATCGCGACATGGTGTCCGATCTCAATTCCAGCCAAAAAAGTCAAATGGCGCTGCTTCCCTTCTGAGCTCTGCCATGTGCCCAAATAGTCGTTTACACCCACATATGGGGTGTCAGCCTACTCAGGACAAATTGAACAATAACTTTTAGGGTCCTGTTACCCTTGGGAAAATAAAAATTGGGGGTGAAAAGATCATTTTTGTGGAAAAAATATGATTTTTTAAATTGTGCCCTCCAAACTAAATAGCCCACCCTTGAGCCTTTGGGGTCTGCTCTGGGGCAGTTTAGATTTCCCCTTTCTATCTTTAGGCCTATTTAGTTCTCCGGCTGTGATCGAGAGGTCTAGGGCATCGTAGGAACCCCCCACGGCTACTGTTATTTGTTGTGGATATGATCAGGGGTCTGCAATCCGATAGCTACCAACCTCTCCGGTTTTCTGGACTTAGCTTGTATTTTTGTTTTTTCCTCCTTCGGTGACTCATTCATAACACTCAAACATGTTTTCTTCAAGAATGGTCCTGTATTTGGCTCCATCCATCTCCCCATCAATTTTAACCATCTTCCCTGTCCCTGCTGAAGAAAAGCAGGCCCAAACCATGATGCTGCCACTACCATGTTTGACAGTGGGGATGGTGTGTTCAGGGTGATGAGCTGTGTTGCCTTTATGCCAAACATATCATTTGGAATTGTTTCCAAAAAGTTTGATTTTGGTTTAATTTGACCAGAGTACCTTCTTCCACATGTTTGGTGTGTATCCCAGGTGGCTTGTTGCAAAACTTTAAACAACACTTTTATGGATATCTTGGAGAAATGTCTTTCTTCTTGCCACTCTTCCATAAAGTCCAGAATTGTGCAGTGTACGACTGATTGTCCATAGGACAACAGACTGTCCCACCTCAGCTGTAGATCTCTGCAGTTCATCTATAGTGATCATGGGCCCCTTGGCTGCATCTCTGATCAGTCTTCTCCTTGTTTGAGATGAAAGTTTAGAGGGACAGCCGTGTCTTGGTAGATTTGCAGTGGTATGATACTCTGTTATGAATGAGTCACCGTAGGAGGCAAAAACAGAAATACTAGCTAAGTCCAGAAAACCAGAGAAGTTGGCAGCTATCGGATTGCAGACCCCTGAACCTATCAACAACAACTAGCAGTAGCCGTGGGGGGTTCCTACGGTGCCCTAGACCCCTCGATCACAGCCGGAGAACTAAATAGCCTAAAGACAGAAAGGGAAATCTAAACTGCCCCAGAGCAGACGCCAAAGCAATAGGCAGCCCCCAACATATAATGACGGTGAAGCAAGAAGAAAAAACACTCACACAGATAGAAAGATAGGATGAGCAAATGATGGGGCCCAAGCTAACTAAATAGGACAGGATAGAAAAGCTGCTGTCTGCAATCCGTAAAAAACCCTACCAAAAATGTCCCAACTGTCTGATAGGAAAAACAGGCCCTGAAGTCGCTAGGACTTCAAAATGACTATATCAGCACTCAGGTAAATTCTGAAGACAGAGCAAAGAGACAAACTGATCAGAGACAAAAATGGAACTCAGCACACCCCCGACCGGGGATGGCTGAACTCCAAAAAACAAGGGAAACAAAACAAAACTAATAAGTTCAATAGCAGAGCAAAAACTTATCTTTGGGAAGCAGGAATCAGACTGGTCTCCAAGAATCCAGCAGAGAAATCACCAGCGACTCAGAAGGGCGTCGGCTGCCTTATATCCAGTCAGAAGTTCCTGTTACCCAGTCATCATCTACCAGATCAGGTGTTTGGTAATCAGCCTCACTACCTTCCTTCACCAGAAGAGGGAGTTCATCAGACATCGACGGTGAAGGGGAAAATTAACTCACAACAGTACCTCCCCCTTGATGAGGGGTCACCGAACCCTCATCCACGCCACCAGGATGATCAGGATGGGCCTGATGAAAGGCATGAACCAATCTTTCGGCATGAATATCGGATGCAGGGACCCAAGAATTATCCTCCTGGCCATAACTCTTCCATTTAACCAAATACTGGAGTCTCCGTCTAGCCAGGCAAGAATCCAGTATCTTCTCAACCTCATATTCCACATTACCTTCAACCAATACCGGGTCAGGAGGTGCCACCACAGGAACTACTGGCTCAACAAACCTCTTTAACAGAGACTTATGAAACACGTTATGGATCTTAAATGTAACAGGAAGAGCCAATCGAACAGAGACTGGATTAAGAATCTCCAAAATCTTGTAAGGTCCAATAAATCTAGGTTTAAACTTTGGAGAAGCCACCTTCATAGCGATATTCTTTGATGACAACCAAACCATATCACCCACCTTAAACTGGGGACCAATGGTCCTATGCCGGTTGGAAAACCGCTGGGCCTTTTCCTGGGAGAGAGACAACTTATCCACCACTTGGTCCCAGATCTGGTGCATTCTCTCCACCACAGTGTCAACACCTGGGCAGGCAGAAGGCTCCACCTGCCCTGAAGAGAATCGAGGATGAAACCCAAAGTTACAAAAAAAAGATGACATCAAAGTGGCAGAACTAGCTCTATTATTTAAAGCAAATTCGGCCAAGGGCAAAAATGAAACCCAATCATCCTGATCAGCAGAAATAAAACATCTCAAATATGACTCCAAAGTCTGGTTTGTTCTCTCCGTCTGCCCATTGGTCTGAGGGTGAAACGCAGAGGAGAAGGACAACTGAATTCCCAGCTTGGAACAGAAAGTCCTCCAAAATCTAGACACAAACTGAACTCCTCTGTCAGATACAATGTTCTCAGGAATCCTGTGCAAGCGAACCACCTGTTGCAAAAACAAGCGCACCAACTCTGAGGAAGATGGCAACTTAGGGAGTGGTACAAGATGGACCATCTTAGAGAATCTATCACAAATCACCCAAATAACAGTCATTCTCTGAGAGACAGGCATATCAGAGATAAAATCCATTGAAATATGGGTCCATGGCCTCCTGGGCACTGGCAAAGGCATCAACAACCCACTAGAGCGAGAACAAGGTTTAGACCGAAAGCAAGTCCCACAGGACTGCACAAAATTCCTGACATCACGAGACAAGGCGGGCCACCAAAAAGACCGACTCACCAAATCTCTAGTACCAAAAATACCTGGATGACCAGCCAATGCAGAGCAATGAACTTCAGACATCACTCTCTTCCTCCAATGGTCAGGAGCATACAATTTTCCAATGGGACAACGCTCAGGTTTGTCCTCCTAAAACTCTTCCAGAACACGTCTAAAATCGGGCAACATGGCAGAAAGAACTACCCCCTCACCTAAGATGGTAGCAGGCTTGGTCACAACAGGAGAATCAGCAAAGAAACTCCTAGAGAGGGCGTCTGCCTTGACATTCTCCGTTATCCTCTAGTGACATTTTTCACACCTGCGACATCGAGCCTGTAACATAGCGCTGTGATATTCAGTGGGCCTCACACAATCCAAAAGTGTCCAGTGTCCAGTGTCCACAATTATGTTCATAGAGATCACAAAATAATGTTACTACTAATCAGAATCAGTACAATTACATGTTAAGGAAAACCGAACCCAAACCAAATTGCTATTAACCCAATTGTAGCAAATTATTATTTTTACATAATATACACATTACATCAACACACTCTGGCTTAACCTAATGCACTCATTCAGTAAGCAGGAGAGATTCTCATTTATATATAGAAAAACACACACTTTGGGTACCCACACATTTGCATTGTATGACTCAGGTGTAGGTGAACAAAGCTATATCAAGACATTAACAAACTAGCATTCATTGAAATCATTTAACATATATATATATTCTTCAAAACCCAATTTGCACGGGAGCTCCCAAAAAATAAAAAATGTTAAAACTCAAAAATAAGTCATAAAATATAATCTTGTATTTGGTGGATGGACTCCTTTTTTACTACTGCAGGAATGAACTATTTACTGTGCACTGTATTTACATGTTAATTAAATGGCCAAGGTTTCTTCTTTCACTCCTGCAAACAAACAAAAGGTTAATTACACCCCCACCCCCCAATCCAACATGTAGTGGACTGAATAGAGGAAAAACAATTCCTTTAAAAACCAAAAATGCTAAACACAGTACAATTAAAATTCAGAAAATGAGCTCATAAAAAATACAAACATACCAAATAAAAAAGTAAAAATAAAAAAATACCACGTGGATTTTTTCTTTGGCTGTGAACCAATTTTAATCAAGGGATATCCATGACAAATACACAAAGCACATACAGTGACAAAGACAAACACTTAGTACAAATAAGTCATCTATTTATCTTGTCAACCCCCCAGTATATTATCAGTCATCTAACTTTAGGTCAGTCTTAAATTCATTGTCTGTACGGTCACTCCCTCTTTTACTTGTATGTTCCTCTCATGGTTCCCACATACAGAATCATCTTATATCTGCTGTGGTCTTTTGCTTTTTAAAACATCAAGGTCTATTACAAACCCTCAGGTGAGGAATGCACATTTATGCAGCACCAAGACCAAACCCAATTCATCATACATCAGCCAGCGCATACGTCACAGTATGCTCACAGGAGTATTTCTCTAAAAAACTCTAGAATGAAAACAAATTCTTCCCACAATCGCATATAAATTCTTCCCACAATCGCATACAAGATTTCTCTCGCGCATCACCCCTACTCTGGAACTCTGTACCACAACATATCAGACTCTCACCTACCATCGAAACCTTTGAAAAGAGCCTGAAGACCCACCTCTTCCGACAAGCCTACAACCTGCAGTAACCACTGATCGACCAAACCGCTGCACGACCAGCTCTACCCTCGCCTACTGTATTATCACCCATCCCTTGTAGATTGTGAGCCCTCGCGGGCAGGGTCCTCTCTCCTCCTGTACCAGTTATGATTTGTATTGTTTAAGATTATTGTACTTGTTTTGATGTATACCCCTCCTTACCTGTAAAGCGCCATGGAATAAATGGCGCTATAACAATAAATAATAATAATAATAATAATAATAATAATAAACATCATTAGACATCAAAAAATGGCAAAACTGTTCAAACAACAATTTTCAGGGATATTCAAGAACTTTTATCTAAAATGTGCACTTAAAATTAGTCCATGAGGGAATCTTGGCAGGGGGTGTAGTATGCCATGGTATTGGAAGAGTGCAAGGGGCGGTTACAGTGGGGGCTTTGCATGCCTCCATCAGGTGTCCCACCTCTATCTTTCCAACCCCCTATCTCATTTGTCGCCACCCTCTTGGGTCTGGGGAGTTGCAATTTACCTTTTCTCCTCAGATCTTGCCATCTCCTCAACAGGTCACTTGTAGAGGTCCCATCTATCTCCTGGAAAGGAACTCCACTAGCTATCAGGTCACAAAACAACTTCGTCCTGCTCTTTCTAATTTGAGTATCATCCTCTTTTCTCCTTTCTTGATCTACTCTCTTTACTGTACTATTTTTTGATACTTTTGCTCTCTCTAGAGCAGATAGCTGGGAGATTAGATTGCATGCTGTGTAGACATTAGTGGAATTTCCCATAAGTGCACTGAACATAGTGAACAATGGGGCTTTGTATGACGCTGGGGCACCTTCTATGAACTTATTCTTCATCAATACTGTCAATATTGCAGGATCTGGTCCCTTCCAATCCTCAACAACAGCAAAGTGATCATTCAGATCTGGCAAAGGATTGCGAGTTCTGCCACCTATGCATGCGATTTCTCTCAATCTCTGAACTCCATCTGCAAGAGACTCCCATCGTGTCTGTGGTATTAATTCCATGGGAGAGTCATACACTTGTGCCACAGAATCCCTCACCAAATGCAACAAAGAGAAATTCTCTGCAGTGTCCCTTGCATCTCATTTTTAGACGTACCATAGGATCAATACAAATACTACAAAGTCCTACTGCCTCAAGACGGTTCAAGATTATAGTATCGGCTCCCTGATCCCATAATCTGAGAATCCATGCTAACAAAGGTTCTCCTGATTGCTGCCTGTACCTGCTAGCTAATTCTGTTAATTCTCCGGCTGTATAATTGTAAGAAAAAGTCCTACTGAGAGCTGGAAGAGTCGGGAAGAAGTTCCACAGACGATCTCTTATCAAGCTGAGGTTGAAGGTTTATTCGGAGATACACAGCAAAACAGATACAGAATAACAGAGGAGTTGGAATATGCGGGCAAAAACAGGAATTCAGACAGGCAGAGATTCGCTAGGAGGTCTGGCGATGATAAGGCTCTGTGCCCTGGCCATGGTGAGGCACAGTGGCATGATGGTGATGGAATGGCAACAAGCAACAGTAACAAGAGCTTCTTATACATTATCAGAACAAAGAAAGCTGAATTTTGCCGCAGAGGGCGTTAACATTATAATTAGAGTTGAGCGATACCGTCCGATACTTCAAAGTATCGGATCGGAATGGATCGGCCGATCTTTAAAAAAAGTATCGGTATCGCCGATTCCGATACCGGAAGTCCCATTCAAGTCTATGGGACTTCCGGAATCGGAATAAGAAAAACCCTGTTTTTGCCTTGTACAGCCTCTCTGGGGTCTGTACGGGCCTTTCGGGGGGCTGTGCCAGCCTGCCAGGGGGTCTGTGCAGGCTCCGGTGGTCTGTGCCGGCCTGCCGGGGGGCTGTGCCGGCCTGCCGGTGGTCTGTGCAGACTCCGGTGGGCTGTGCCGGCCTGCCGGTGGTCTGTGCAGGCTCCGGGGGGCTGTGCCGGCCTGCCGGGGGGCTGTGCCGGCCTGCCGGTGGTCTGTGCAGGCTCCGGGGGGCTGTGCCGGCCTGCCGGGGGGCTGTGCCGGCCTGCCGGTGGTCTGTGCAGGCTTCGGGGGTCTGTGCAGGCATCGTCCGATGGGACTACAAGTCCCATCGGGCGATGCCTGCTACCATGACAGTGATTGACACATTAGCCAATGATGGGACAGTAGTAGTCCCATCATCCGGCTAATGTGTTAAATGTTAAAAAAAAAAAAAAAATACTACATACATACTACATGCATGCTACATACATACTACATGCTACATACATACTACATGCTACATACATACTACATATATACTACATGCATGCTACATACATACTACATGCTACATACATACTACATATATACTACATACATACTACATACATACTGCATGCTACATACATACTACATACATACTACATACATACTACATGCATGCTACATGCATGCTACATACATACTGCATGCTACATACATACTACATACATACTACATACATACTACATACATGCTACATACATGCTACATGCATGCTACATACATGCTACATACATACCACATACATACTACATACATACTACATACATACTACATACATGCTACATACATGCTACATACATACTACATACATACTACATGCATGCTACATACATACTACATGCATGCTACATGCATGCTACATACATACTACATGCTACATACATACCACATACATACTATATACATACTACATGCTACATACATACTACATATATACTACATGCATGCTACATACATGCTACATGCTACATACATACTACATATATACTACATGCATGCTACATACATACTGCATGCTACATACATACTACATACATACTACATACATGCTACATACATGCTACATACATGCTACATGCATGCTACATACATGCTACATACATACCACATACATACTACATACATACTACATACATACTACATACATGCTACATACATACTACATACATACTACATGCATGCTACATACATACTACATGCATGCTACATGCATGCTACATACATACTACATGCTACATACATACCACATACATACTATATACATACTACATGCTACATACATACTACATATATACTACATGCATGCTACATACATGCTACATGCTACATACATACTACATATATACTACATGCATGCTACATACATACTACATATATACTACATGCATGCTACATACATACTGCATGCTACATGCATGCTACATACATACTACATACATACTACATGCTACATACATACCACATATATACTACATACATACAATACATTCATACAATACATACATAGACATACAGTACATATAACATAGAGTAACATACTTACCAATACTTGTCACATTGTTCCCCGAAGCCATTGTCTTTTCCGGAATAAATATTAACATAACAAACCACAAAAATACTCACCCACGATCCGAAGCAGTCCACGAGTGTGTCCCACGACGATCTTGGGTAGAGAACTGCAGCATCAGATGATGCTGCCGTTCTCTACGGGCTGCAGGAATCCAATGACGGAAGGTAGGTATCCTTCCGCACTGTATTCCTCCGCCACTTAAAAAAAAAAAAGTCCCTAGTCTCACTTTATGCCATTGCTGCGTGGGAAATTCCCACACAGCAATGGCATAAAGTGAGACTAGGGACTTTTTTTTTTTTAAGTGGCGGAGGAATACAGTGCGGAAGGATACCTACCTTCCGTCATTGGATTCCTGCAGCCCGTAGAGAACGGCAGCATCATCTGATGCTGCAGTTCTCTACCCAAGATCGTCGTGGGACACACTCGTGGACTGCTTCGGATCGTGGGTGAGTATTTTTGTGGTTTTTTATGTTAATATTTATTCCGGAGAAGACAATGGCTTCGGGGAACAATGTGACAAGTATTGGTAAGTATGTTACTCTATGTTATATGTACTGTATGTCTATGTATGTATTGTATGAATGTATTGTATGTATGTAGTATATATGTGGTATGTATGTAGCATGTAGTATGTATGTAGTATGTATGTAGCATGCATGTAGCATGCAGTATGTATGTAGCATGCATGTAGTATATATGTAGTATGTATGTAGCATGCATGTAGTATATATGTAGTATGTATGTAGCATGTAGCATGTATGTAGTATGTATGTGGTATGTATGTAGCATGTACTATGTATGTAGCATGCATGTAGCATGCATGTAGTATGTATGTAGCATGCATGTAGTATGCATGTAGTATGTATGTAGTATGTATGTAGCATGTAGCATGTATGTAGTATGTATGTGGTATGTATGTAGCATGTAGTATGTATGTAGCATGCATGTAGTATATATGTAGTATGTATGTAGTATGTATGTAGTATGTATGTAGTATGTATGTGGTATGTATGTAGCATGTAGTATGTATGTAGCATGCATGTAGCATGCATGTAGTATGTATGTAGCATGTAGTATGTATGTAGCATGCATGTAGTATATATGTAGTATGTATGTAGCATGTAGTATGTATGTAGTATGTATGTAGTATGTATGTGGTATGTATGTAGCATGTAGTATGTATGTAGCATGCATGTAGCATGCATGTAGTATGTATGTAGCATGCATGTAGTATATATGTAGTATGTATGTAGCATGTAGTATGTATGTAGTATGTATGTGGTATGTATGTAGCATGTAGTATGTATGTAGCATGCATGTAGTATGTATGTAGCATGCATGTAGTATATATGTAGTATGTATGTAGCATGTAGTATGTATGTAGTATGTATGTAGTATGTATGTGGTATGTATGTAGCATGTAGTATGTATGTAGCATGCATGTAGTATGTATGTAAGTAGTATGTATGTAGCATGCATGTAGTATGTATGTAGTATGTATGTAGCATGCAGTATGTATGTAGCATGTATGTAGCATGTATGTAGCATGTAGTATGTATGTAGCATGCATGTAGTATGTATGTATGTAGTATGTATGTAGCATGCATGTAGTATGTATGTAGTATGTATGTAGTATGTATGTAGTATGTATGTAGCATGCAGTATGTATGTAGCATGTATGTAGCATGTATGTAGTATATATTTAGTATGTATGTAGCATGTAGTATGTATGTAGCATGCATGTAGTATATATGTAGTATGTATGTAGCATGTAGTATGTATGTAGCATGCATGTAGTATATATGTAGTATGTATGTAGCATGTAGTATGTATGTAGTTTTTTTTTTTTTTTTTTAACATTTAACACATTAGCCGGATGATGGGACTACTACTGTCCCATCATTGGCTAATGTGTCAATCACTGTCATGGTAGCAGGCATCGCCAGATGGGACTTGTAGTCCCATCGGACGATGCTTGCACAGACCCCCGGACATCAGCACAGCCCCCTGGCAGGCTGGTACAGACCCCCACAGGGTGCACAGACCACCGGCAGGCCGGCACAGCCCCCCGGCAGGCCAGTACCGACCCCGGGCAGTCCACACAGCCCCCCGGCAGGCCGGCAGAGACCCCCGGAAGGCCCGAAATGACGGCGCATCATGATGCGCACACACCGCGCATCATGATGACGTCAGGCCGTCAATCAACTTTGAACTTCCGATTCCGATGCCGAATTCCGATATTGAAAAAATATCGGAAGTCGGTATCGGAATTCCGATACAGCAAGTATCGGCCGATACCCGATACTTGCGGTATCGGAATGCTCAACACTAATTATAATTCTAAGGAGTTTTCATGGTAATCTACAGAAACGTGGTTTAGAACAGAGAATATAATGACATAATATGAAGATATTAATTAACATTTCTTCAAGCAACACTAAAACCCATAAGTCATTGGTATCTATGGCTACTGTCTTAAAATCTTATCATTGTCTCCAGTCTAGGTCCATAAATTCTTACATCCTGACATTTTAACTACTCTACACTTCGCTACCACACTATCATGTATAAGCATACTGACCATATATTTGGTGACCCTATTCCCCTATTGATCCAATCTTCCTCTATGCACATCTACTGAAGTTGGTAAGAGACATGATCTCATTTTCCATTTAGTACATTTTATTAGCTCTTTTGTAAAAGTTGAATCTTCTCTAACTTTCAACAAAATAGCTGCTAGAGACAACATGGCCGCTCAGTATATTATGGCTGACCATTCTCTTACAATAATTCCTAGTTTCCTCGGTCATTGAAGCTTCTGCTCCTGTAGCTGTGTTTCCTGCATCCATCCTATCTCCACTACGCTGTGTGACTTCTCTCATAGTTTTAGTAGTCACAATCGGTCTGACTTGCTTTTCTTCCCTATTTGTCTCGCTGTCAGAGCCTTCCCATTCTAGCAAATCTGACCATTTCTCACGTGCAATCATGGTGCTAATCTGTGCAGTACAAATATCTGACACTGGCTGCTGTCTCCTCCTGTGCCTATTCTTATTCACAGTTTTCATTACATAAGCTTCAAAATTCCTTTGCATATTGTCATGCTGTTTCATTTGGTCTCTCAAGGCTGATTGCAAGCTAATCCTTTGCTCTATAGCTGTATGCAGCTCTAAACGCAAATTGTCTATCTCCACCTGTAATCTTTGGGACACTTGCACAAAAATCCATCCAACGGCTGCTGCAGCTTTCTGCTCTTTTGCATCATACCTTGAGAGATCAAATTTTGCAGCCACTTCCTGGGGATTTGATAACCGCTGTCCCTCCATATACTTGTTACATTCCTGTGCCATTTCAGTCCACTTTCCTGGTAACACCCATTCTGGCAAAGATCTGACACTACTCTCAACTGCTTTCCTACTCTTAACAAACTTATTCAATTTTGCAAACATTTTTATTCAAAACAATCCCACTTCTGACACCAATTTGTATTGTAAGGGTTCCAATGGATTGTGATTAATAAGAAAATGCTCACACAAGAATTGAATTTACTAAATTGATTTACTTAATAAGTGATAAGATTAAATAATAAACAATATAAAACTATAAATACAAATGCATTAATCAGAAACAAGCATTATTCATACGTTACATTATTCAGATACACGTCGATCAGTCATCCTCCATGAGCCAAGAGAGCCAGAGAACATGTGTCCTAGTTCTTTTAAAATGTCCAGCTACAAGGTGTGTCCAGCCCCACCATGTGGGGAATGATCTCACAAGTCTATTGCCCATTGGCTATAAACACATCCCCTCAATACCTGTTTTAACCAGTATATAATACAAGAAGCTAGAGGGGGCCTCATGTGTGCCACATGGCAGAAATACAGCAAGCTGGAGGAAGGGCTTCGGAGCACAAGATAACATCCTTGGGAAAGTTAACACACCCAATCTAATTAAGGTAGTTGCCTTGAATATCAATGGTCCTTTGTTGATGGATAAACAAATGACCAGTAATTTACATTCCTTTATCTTAAGTAAGTTTCAGTGACCTTTAAGCTTACTCATCTCAGTGTATATTATATTAAACTGATTGAAACCATATAAAAATAACTTGTACTATACAGCCTCACACAATCCAAAAGTGTCCAGTGTCCACAAGTGTGTGCAGAAATTCAAAATCTCCGTTATCCTCTAGTGACATTTTTCACATCTGCGACATCGAGCCTGTGACATAGCGCTGTGATATTCAGTGGGCCTCACACAATCCAAAAGTATCCAGTGTCCACAAGTGTGTGCAGAAATTCAAAATCTCCCCTGTCCTATAGATACCTTGTACCTTGTTTTACATTACTATATAGTTTGTTGGATTTTGTCTACATTTCTACCAAAAATGAGGAAGGCTGGTGGAAGAGGCCGTGGAATTGGGCGGGGGTTGGCAGCTGGTAATGATGGTGTTGGTAGTGGATCTGATGGTAGTGGCAAAAGCAAAATAGGACCGAATGCAGGAGGTGTTGAGCCTGCGTCATCGTCTGGCTCCACAAGGCCTCGAAGGCTTAGTTTTCTAGGAGTTGGCAAACCGCTTTTAAAGCCAGAGCTTCAGGAAAAAGTTTTAGCTTAGATTGCTGACTCAGCCTCCAACTCTATCGCCTCCTCTTCTGAAGTTGTAAAAAATAAAAGCACTGAGTCGTCATTGGAGGCTCATGTTCATGAACCACACCTTTCCTTGTGTCCTTCACCCCAACCAAGATTGAAGGATGATGCAGGCCATACTACTGATTACTCCATGGAGCTGTTTTCACATACCATGCCTGGATTATCAAGTGAAATGGTGAATTACCCAGGCCAAGATGAATCTGACATGGAGTGCACTGATGCACAGCCACTGATAGATGATTCTGCTGGTACATTCACTCAGAGCACTACATTGTCCTCGCAGTGTACAGAGCCAGATTCTGACCCTGATGAGACTCAGGTGCCCCTTCCCGCACACTATACCACCATACACGGTGACACAGAGGAAGGTGCACATGACATTGAAGAGGAGGTGATGGATGACCCAGTTGTTGACCCAGATTGGCATCCATTGGGGGAAGAGGGTGCTGCTTCCAATAGCTCAGATGAGGAGGAGGAGTAGCCACAGCAGACATTGACATCGCAACAGCTGTTATCTGGCAGGCCCGGAGCACTCCAAAGACAGGTTCCAAAAATCAAAAGAGGTGCTGGACAGCTTGTCCAGAGGGTCAAAATATCACAGCGTGCTAGGCCGCAAAATGTCTGCCAAAGTAGGAAGAGTGCAGTATGGCACTTTTTTGAACAAAATCCTCATGATCAGGCCAAGGTTATCTGTAAGAAGTGCGCAAAGACCTTTAGCAGAGGGAAAAATCTGAAAAATTTGAATACCAGTTGCATGTTTAGACATTTAACCAGCATGCACTTGCAAGCATGGACACAACACCAAACCTCAAGTACCACATGTGCAACTGATCACAAAGAAGGTAGTTAGCAACGCTACATTGTTTCCCCCACTGTAAGCCCACCGGTTAGCACAGCAGCAAATGTTGAGGTGTCGTTGCAAGGCCACAGCATTCAGGGAATCCCACTGTTATATCAACGAAAGACTGAATCTAGGCCATCAGAAAGAACACCAACTCCATCACCATCATCAACCCTCTCTCAGTCCGCCCTGTCCACCGCTACTTCCACCATATGCAGCTCTCAAGTCCAGCTCACCCTCCCAGACACTATGAGTAGGTCAAGAAAGTACTCAGTCTCTCATCCGCGTACACTGGGTTTGAACGCCCACATTGCCAAACTAATCTCGTTAGAGATGATGCCCTATCGGTTGGTGGAAAGTGCAGCTTTCCGCGAACTCATGGCCTATGCAGTACCACGCTATGACCTACCCAGTCACCACTTCTTCTCTCGCAAAGCCATCCCAGCCCTCCACCATCATGTGAAAGACCGCATTGTCCATGCACTCAAGCAGTCAGTGAGTGGAAAGGTGCACCTCACAACTGATGCATGGTCCAGTCGGCATGGCCAGGGCCGTTACGTGTCCATCACTGCGCACTGGGTTAATGTGGTGGATGCAGGGTCCACAGGGGACAGCGGTGGTGGGACAGTGCTGCCTAGCCCACGGTATAGGAAATAGTTGGCTGTAGGCGTTCGACCCTCCTCCTCCTCCTCCAGAAGCGAAAACTCGTCCACAGAGCGCAGTCGTACGAGCACTCCATCTGCAGCTGCCACTGTTGCACAAGAGGTGTCCCCCTATCGAGCAGCTAGTGGAAGGCGTCAGCAGGCTGTGTTGCAGATGATGTGTTTGGGTGACAGACAGACCGCCGAGGTGCTGGCCAAGTACTTTCAGCGACAAACTGAGTCATGGCTGGGCAGTGTACATCATGAGGCAGGCAAGGTAGTTAGTGATAACGGCCGTAATTTTGTGGCAGCCATAGCCCTTTCAAAACTCAGCCACATACCTTGCTTGGCTCACACCTTGAACCTGGTGGTGCAGTGCTTCCTCAATAATTATCCGGAGTTAACAGCCCTGCTCCAGAAGGTGCGAAGACTGTGCGCGCACATCCGCCGGTCGCCTGTACACTCAAGAAGTGAAGTATTTGTCATTGCACTATACCAATATTTCTCTGCTGTATTGGAGCATCATGAATTGTGGTATGTGTTAAAGGGGCCCACTGACACTCTTTCGCCCGGGGCACACGAAAACCTGGAGCCAGCCCTACCCCCCCACAACTTTAGCCAAATAACCCCCAGTTTTCAATGCGTAACTATTATTATTAATTAAATTAAGGTTGACAAGCTTATGTAATAAGAATTGATGTCGTTGGCATTGAAATGGGCACTGTAGGTGTGTTTACTGTCCTCCACTCCCTGACAACTTTGCTTCCCCATTGACTTGCATTGGGTTTCGTGTTTCAGTCGGACCTCCGACTTTTCACGATAGTCGGCCGATTTCGTTCGACTCGACTTTTGAGAAAGTCGGGTTGCATGAAACCCGACTCGACCCTAAAAAAGGCAAAGTCGCTCATCCCTAGTTACAACTGCTAGTATACTAGTAAGTTGCTACAGCTGCCCTCCTTATGTTTTTTGGTTTGAGGCACCTTTTTATCTCATTAATGTTTTGTCTTTTATGTATTGTTTTAAATTTTCAAAAATAAGGTGTTCCATTTAATTTTGCATTGAATATAAGCACTTCTTGATCTGTGTGTTGCATACATGCGGCATGATCATTATGGATTCCTACTGTTCTGTAGTCCAGCCCTGCCTTGTGCAGGTCTACAATTTTGTCTCTGGTGTCCTTAAACAGCTCTTTCATCTTGGCCATGGTGGAGAGGTTGGAGTGTGAATGTGTAGACAGGTGTCTTTTATACAGTTAACAAACTCAAACAGGAGCAATTAAAAAAGTGCAAAGTAGGAAGCTTCTTAAAGAAAAACTAACAGGTCTGTGAGAGCCAGAAGTCTTGCTGGTTGATAGATGAACAAATTCTTATTTCATGCAATAAAATGCAATTTACTTATTTAAAAATCATACAATATCAACTTTTTGTTTTTTAATTTTTAGATTCTGTCTATCACAGGTGAAGTGTATCTACGATAAAAATTACAGAGCTCTCCATTCTTTGTATGTGGGAAAACTTACAAAGTTGTCAGTGTATTAAACACTTATTTTCCCCACTGTACTTGTGCAGAGCCGATCCTTGAAGATTCTATCACAAGATTCCGTGATGTCATCACTGGTGATGATCGGTCATTATGACATCACTGATGATGCGCGGCCATTATGACATCACTGGTGATTCTCAACCATTATGACATCACAGATCACAGTCTCTACTTATAGAATGTACACAGGATCACCGGTGCCATTTTTGGTTCTATAGTGACTGAGAGCATTTGCAATTATTCACTATGGCTGAATTATGTTTGCACGATATTGAGGTGCTAGCACTGTGGGAGATTGTTATCAATAATAATCGCCCTGACATTTTGCTTCTACCACCCGATGGCGTCCTCTGCTTCACTTATCGGCTGATGGTGGAGCTAGTAAAGGATTGCCTGACCAAATGCAGAGAAGAACTGACGGATTTACGTCACAACATCACGTCAGAGTATCTGACGGATTTACGTCACAACATCAGGACATTACTACACCAGGTAAGTGGCGGACGCTCCGCACAAATCTACTCTATAATAGATAATAATGGTGGATAGAAGCTTCTTCTTTCCTCCAATATAAAACACGACGTGTCCCCAAATACTGTATGGAGTCAGTGTATCTGCAGAGAGGAGCAGATGACACATACAATGGCCGCCTCTCATCTCAGACTTTTCTTTTTTTGCTTCTTTTCTTCTTCATAGGCTGAAAAAAGATCTCAAATTGGAGATTTGGCTTTTATTAAAGACCTGGCCAAAAAAATCCTGCGTGTACTAGGAAGTCCGGTCTGCTCGTCGGAACACCCGGTAAGGAGCCTTCATCTTCTCTATCACATGTCCTTGTTTTCTGATCTTCTCCCGATCACCAGATATCAGAAGATCTGGTATCAGATCTTACAAGCCTCCCTGTCAGTCCCCGGCAGCCACAGGAGGTTTTATGGCCGCCTGTTGTGCTGCTCTCTCTCGTCTGTGAGGACAGTCTGTATTCTGCTGATGTAGTCACAGCTCAGCAGCGGGAGTCTGTATTTTCCCTTCTTTCTCGCTCTATCAGGATACGTTTCCACTTACCGTAATCCCTGCACTTTGGACAGAGCGGAAACCTCGCTCTGCCCAAAGCCCCGCCCCCTTCTGTACACGTGGTGATTCCGGATGTGCTAACTGAACATATCCGGAATCGCTGCAGCCTATCCATAGAGTAGGCTATTTACCTTGGAGAGACTGAGCGCCTCCACAAGGTAAACAGACATGCTGTGGTCTAAAAAGAAGCGCCACATGTCCGGTTTCGTGTTTGTGTCACCCGCATAATAGGACGCATAGTGGAGACAGGATTTCATAAAAGCCCCTCCACTATGCTGGAATATCTGTCCGCTGTGGATTAAATGCTGCGGCAGGACGCAGCATTCAATACGCAGCAAATACTGAATGTTTCCGCTACGTGGAAACATGCCCTCAGAGTCTTCCTGCTTGTAATAAGATAATACACGTCATTAAAGAAATGTTGTGTATACCAGTCCCTTATAGTATGTTAATGTGGACTTGTGGAGAGGAGCTGCAGTGTAAAGCAATTCTACCCAATAATGTAATGGATAAAGTACAAGATGTATCCATGGTGTAAAGAATGCAAATAACGCAGCTCAGGGAGATCACGGTGCATAAAATGAAATCTGACACCGAACATGAGATTTTTCAATGTTAACTCATCTTAATCCACATAAGTGAGAGAAGTTTCTGATAAAAGTTCTCATGATGGCGCGTGATTTGTAGGGTTACAATTGGTGCATCTGTAAATCTTGGTTTAGTCCTTTCTGATTATGTAGAGCAATAGGACTACATGGCACGAGACACCTAGTCCTCCACTGATAATCTCCTGCTGATAAAACACTGATTTTATTGAAACAACAGCACACGAATTAAGTAACACATCGCTGGAATCAGGGTCTCTGCTCCTAAATCATGCTGCTCTCAGAATACATAGTTCTCCCCTGTGTGATCTCCCATATTATCCAGCACTTTACAATAATACTGGTATATAGAGGATCTCCCCTTATATTACGTCCATGTGAAGTGTTCGGCTTGTATCGTCCCCTACATCAGATCAGTGTAAATCAACTGGGACATAATATAGGAGTTTTTACATCCTGATATGTTTTCCTGCTGCTTCTATTTCTTAGTATTATTTCTTATTCTTTTTTAGGACTTGATCAGATCATTGATCCCGGCAGCAGAGCCGCGTATGAGCGACTATGAAACTACCAAACTGATCAGCAGCGGAACTTTTGGGTGAGATTTCTGTTCCTATAATCCCCATTTCTCGGGGTTCCCTATGACAATAATTTACCATTGTGCTCTGCCATTCAGTGTTATCATAGGGAAACGATATGAGTCCACATCACTGTCCACATCTAGATGTCACTATTCTGGTCAGTTATATACAGCTGAGCGACCAGATCTGTAGCAAATCAGTCTGTAAGGAAAGAGGAAAGGGATGATATAATATGATATGATAAAATACATTACACTCACCGCCCCTAGACCTCATCTGCTCTTATGCTGCCGCCTCCACCACAGCTTCCCCGTCCTCCGTACCAATCTTCGGATTTTTCAGGGCCCCATTATGGAGCTGATAATAGTGATTGGCTGCACACGGTCAAATGAGGGGTGACACGATACTGACGCCAATGACATCTGCACCCCCACCCTCCACTATGACCATGTGAGTCCGATCACTGGCCTCAGCAGCAGAAGGGAGAACAACCAAAGACTGGCACAGAGGACGGAGGTCTGCAGTGATGGACGGGCAGGGACGAAGACAAGTGGGTGTAATGTGTTAAATTATATTTTAACTTCTTCCCTCCCCTCCATTTATTCTGCCTTGGTCTGTGGAGAAAGCAAAAAAAAAAAAACATCATGCTACGACAATTGGAGAACTTTCAATTTAGACCAATTTTTATTTATAGTGAATCGTATCTACTGGTCGGTTATAGGGAATCCTCCCAAGATGAATTTCAGTAGATTCTCTCATCTATAATGTGACCTGGGTGAGGGTCCGGCAGACGTGGCATTGTGCAGACCTCCTATAGGTGATCCATGTAGAGCTCTTTCATGTATTTCTAGATGTGGATTTCTAGTGATGGCCGGACTGCTGGTATCAAACATTACTACAAAAGATCATATAATGACTTGTATATACAGACAGTTAATAAGGGTTCATTATAAACCATGGATTCTCCTTCTCTCCAGGGCCGTCTACTTAGTGCGCCATAAGGAATCACAACAGATCTTTGCAATGAAGAAAATCGCCAAGAGCTACTTGACTACTCGTAATAAAGTGGAAAGGGCCTATATCGAGAGAGACATCCTCACATTTGCAGACTGTCCTTTTGTGGTCTCCATGCTCTGCTCCTTCCCAACTAAATATCACCTGTGTATGGTCATGGAGTATGTAGGAGGTAGGACACGTACATTGTATTATATTCCGCCCATGTCTGCTGACATCTTATCACATCTCATATCATTAGGACTTGTCCCCGTGGATGGTTACATCCCCACAGAGTATTTACTATAAGTTTTCTAATGCCAAGAAGCCTATAAAGGCATTGATGTGTGTGATCTCCCTGTATATCCGCCCTGAGCATGTCAGTATCTCCAGCTGTAGACGAGATGTGATGTCACTTTATGTCATTATTTTTATAGATGACATTTCACCATGACGTATCTTTATATAGTGTCTCCTGCCCCAATGTTTCCGCTCACTTCTCATTATACATCATGTTGATCTGTTGTATAAACCCCTCACCAGTCATATTTCCTTTCTTCTATAGGTGGAGACTGTAGGACCCTTCTAAGGACCAGGCGTCGTTTATCTGTCCTCTTGGCCCGCCGGTACTTTGCAGAAGCTGTCCTTGCTGTGGAATACCTGCATAGTCACGGTGTGGTGCACAGAGACCTGAAGCCGGAGAAGTAAGTGAATACCTGTAGTATAGCAATTTATCATTTATTATCTCACGGTCTATGAAGCTAAAATCATCTTCTCTTTCACAGCCTCCTGATAACATCTGCTGGACATATTAAAGTTACCGGCTTTGGACTTTCAAAACTTGGTGTCATGATACCACACACCACCGTCTACAAGGAATCAGCAGAGAACATCTCCAGAGAGTTCAAGGACCATGAGGTCAGCAATACCTACAGGAACTGTGCTTGTTCTGTACAAATCTCATAACTCTATTTTCTCTTCCCTACATTCTTCATTTTTAGAGCTTTTTTACTGATATTTTATCTTCTGTCATTCTGTTTTTATGTGAAGAACTTGTCATAATAATTGTTTCATCAATTCTCATCTCTATCTTCTGTTGGTTTCTAGTTCGTTGGCACCCCGAATTACATAGCCCCTGAAGTCATCCAGAACAAAGGCTATGGAAGACCTGTTGACTGGTGGGCAATGGGCATCATATTATATGAAATGCTCATGGGATATACACCATTTCATGCGGATTCCAAATCTAACCTTTATAAAAATGTGACCACTGGTAAGTAGAATAATCTGATCATTGCTTTGACCTGTTATCTTGGTTTAGTTACTTCCTTTGCTTTATCTTACAGTCCAGTTAAGAGGTTTTATGTTCTGTAATTTTCTATATAACAGGAAATATAAAATGGGATCGTCATTACACTCCTCCTCCCGAAGCTCAGGACCTCATCACTCAGCTGCTCAGAACAAATCCCATGGATAGACTTGGGACAGGTAACACATAATAATATTTCCTTATTACACCAAGGACATATCACTCATGTCCATGAGATTCATCTCTTTTTTTATCAGCTTCTCCATTTATAGTTCTCCGTACTATGATTTTCAGTCTATTTCCTACATGTCTGCTCGGTTACGTAATTAGTTCAGATTAAGATAAACTGTTCAGATATAGTTACATAGTTACAAAGGTTGAAAAAAGACCTGAGTCCATCAAGTTCTTCCTTTCTCCACCAATTGTTCATTTTGTCACTAGATTAACTATAACCCACAATGTTATGTGCATTGAGGAAATCATCCAGCTCTTTTTTAAAAGCTGTCATAGTGTCTGTCATTATTACCTCTTGTGGTCAGGCACTCCATAGTCTAACTGCTCTAACTGTAAAGAACCCTTTCCTATTAACCTACTGGAATCGCCTTTCCTACACCCGTAATGAGAGCCCCCTGGTTCTTAGTTTAAGACAGACCCAAGTCCTCTGTACTGACCACACATATTTATACATATAAATGAGATCTCCTCTGAGGCGTCTTTTTTCTAAGCAAAACAAGCCCAACTTTTCCAACCTCTCATCATATGGTTGTCTTCCATCCCTTGTAATAATCTAGTTGCCTGATTATAAACTGACTCTAATTTCTGAATATCCCTTCTAAATGTAGAGCCGAAAACTGGATCCCATATTCTAGATGTGGCCTCACAAGTGATTTATAGGTTTAGAATTGGTTCTAGAACAGATCCTGTGGTCCCCACTGCTCCCAGTACAGATTCCTGTGGTCCCACTGCTCCCAGTACAGATGCCTGCGATACCCCACTGCTCCCAGTACAGATCACTGTGGTCCCTACTGCTCTCAGTACAGATCCCTGCCCACTGCTCCCAGTACAGATCCTGCGGTCCCCACTGCTCCCAGTACAGATCCCTGCAGTCCCCACTGTTCCCGGTATAGACCCCTGCGGTTCCCACTGCTCCCAGTACAGATTCCTGCAGTCCCCACTGCTACCAGTACAGATCCCTGCGGTCCCCACTGCTGACTATATCCCATTTACAGAATGTACCATTTATGACGACTTTGTTTCCTGTCATTTTGCCAATTCCTTACCCATCTGCATATAGTTTCCCCCAGTCCCTGCTTATGGAGCTTCAGGATAAGGTTGCTATGTGGAACAGTATCCGTGGAACAGTTAGTTCATTGGTGAACACAGATGAAAAGAGTCTGTTTAATGTCTCACCCTTTTTTGTCCTGTATTATCATCTTACTATTAATGTCTTTTAAGGGACCTATACTATGCTTTTTTTCCTTTTTGGCATTGATAAATTTATAGCATTTTAGGGGATTTATCCTAATGTCACTGGCAATTTGTTTCTCTGTGGATAATGTTGCCAGCATGATTTCTTTTTAACATTTCTTACTTAGATCTTTATACTCCTGAAATGCTATTTCAGTAATCTCGGCTTTCAAGATTTTGAATGCCTTTTGTTTTAGTCTGATTAACCTTTGTAGTGTCTTATTTATGCATAATGGCTTCTTTTTATTCCTGGACTTTTTAGTACCAGAGAGTATAAGTTTAATACTGGATTTTCGTCGTATATCCTTAAACATGCCCCATTTATTGTCGGAATCCCCAGTTACCATGAGATGGTCCCAGCCTACTCGATTAAGCGCTTCCCTTAATTTGTTGGTATGGAGCTCTCTCTGACAATGTCTGCATCACTTTTGTTTTTCTTTATCCAGGAGGAGCATTTGAGATCAAGGATCATGCATTCCTTAGAGATTTAGACTTTGATAACCTTCTAAGTCAAATGCCATTGTACGTTCCTCAGCTAGCATCAGATGTGGACACCAGTTTATTTATCAGTAAGTAGAAAAGACATCATCTAGACTAAGTGTCTGTTTGTCTCGTCTTCCATATTATGCGATAATCAGTTCCCATTAATATTTATGATAAATGGTGACTGTGTTATACTGACAACCTCTAATAACACTTCATTATCTATGTTTTATAGATCATTCTGATATGAAAAAACATCTGGTCTCAGAGGATGAGAAAGGCACAAGTAAGGACTTCCAAAATTTTACATCATCATCTGAAAGGCTTTCTAAAGTAAGTGTATGATCAGTAACTTCAAAAGATGTATAAAAAAGACCCATAAAAGTAAACATGAAATAATTTCATATCTTGTTGCTTCTGCATGTAGCTTTATACCACCATTAGCGGGGTGAAGAACGATGAAGATCCCAAGTCACCTCCAGAGTGTGCACCAAAATCCATCACAAACATCTCAGAAATGTGAGTAGATTATGGGTTCATTACTGGGAGCTCCAGGCTGATATATATGCACACCATCAAATATAGGACAGAAATGCCATAATATCAAATGCAACATCCACATGCCCATGATTAGCGGTCATTTTGCTTTTGTCCTTAGTAAGTGCTGGTGATAACAGCCCATGATTGCAGCCAGTCATGCATCTTTAGTGCTGCCCACACTGCAGGAGAGATGTAGTATTAGTAGTATTACCTGTCAGATATTCTTAGTAGCTTAATTCTGCTTTGCTCTATAAAACATAGTTTTGAGCAGAAGACCTTCCCAACTATGACAATCATATATCCTATTAGGCCCTATAGTCGGTGTTCTTATAGTGAAACAACCCCTTTTATACTGCGTTTACTTGTGATTTACATGTTTTTTTCTTCCTAACAGGCAGAAAGAATCTGTCCCTGTATCTGATAGAGACAACGCTATTACCACCTTGCCAACCTTGCCCCCACTATCAGGTATGTCCATGTCTGCAGCACCAACACTGTGAATGTTAACTTCAAAGCTCAAATATTTCCACATGGTTTTCTGTAATAGGTTTCCTATGTTATCCATGTTTTATGGATCCCAATTATGTTGCCCATGGGCCCATACTGTACCTCTATTTCACTAATTTTGTACAGCTTTTTTCATGGGTTCTGTGAGATACGTTGTAGCATCCAATAACCTAAATCATCATAAGGAGACATCATCTCCTATCATAGAATATTGCTCATCAGTGATGCACCACATGGGGCACACAGGGCGCTTACTGCTCTATATCAGTGACACATCTAATGCCCCTCAGATGGGATTATGTACATTATATAGGACCTATTTTGCCCTATTATGATATAATACCAGATTATCAGGACTATTGGAGACAGGACTAGAACAATCCTACTATATACAGGAGACAAAGCAGATCCCATTAGGATATGTCATTAATGAGGGTTTTTTTTTTCTTACTTTCTGATCAGAATTTCCAGCTCAGGCGGAAAGAAAAAATACTCCAGTAAATCTGAGTAAAGAAGAAGAAAAATCAGAAAATGGAGAAAAGGGGATAAAGAATCTCGGTAAGTGTGAGAATCAGCTGCATGTTGTGGGATGTCAGTGAGAATCATTCGTGGGGAGCAGATGTCATCTGTCAGTGATGGGATTATCACATATATGATGGCTGACAATGATCCTGCCCTCTGTGTGATAATATTCCTCTGCCCTCCGGCCACAGTGACCGCACAGTAGTATCATGTCATATGTAGTCCCATCACTTACATTATATTTACTTCTCTTCTCATAGGTTCCATCTTCCGCTGGATCTTATCATCCTGCCAGAGCGGATTATCCAGGGCTGCTCAAGCATTTCCTTGTTGTCACTGTTGCTATAGTACATCTACAGAACAGGAAACGTAAGCATCCAGCGCCCTGTGGTCCAGCAGGTCCACCATCACTGCTGGACCTGTTTAGAAGCGGGACTAACTCCTAGCCGCGGTCTACGGACCAAACATTGGGCATGGGCAGGGCCTTGGGGGCAGATCCCAAGTGCGCTCAACCATGTGAAATAGCTTACGCTCCGGAACATTGAGGGATATCGCTATTGGATAGCTCTACCCGTTCATTTCCTTTAGGAATAGAGCTATCGTATAGCTCTACCCGTGCACTTTCTTCATGGATAGCGCTATCGAATAGCTCTACCCGAACATTATTAACGACCTGTATAGAATGACCTTCACCAGCTATCTGTGGCCTTCTGTTACATCCCTTGCCGGACATGTATCAGCTCTGTCTCCCGGCTTCGCAGTATTCATACTGCTCGACTGACTGGGCTCTTACTGGTATCTGACCCCGGCTGTCCTCCTGACTATCATTTAGCTTATTGAGTCTGTTCCCTACATTCTCCCTCACTGAATTCCAGCAGATCCACCATCACTGCTGGACCTGTATAGAAGGACCTTCACCATCTACCTGTGGCCTTCTGACTCTTACATCTAGACCCGGACATGTTTCAGTATCACCTCTATAACCAGGCTCCGCTGTAATCCTACTGCTCACCTGACTGGGCTTTTACTGATCACCTGGTATCTGGCCACGGCTGTCCTCCTGACTATGATTTAGCCTATTGATTCTGTTTACTATCTTCTCCCTCCCTGAAGTCCAGCAGATCCACCATCACTGCTGGACCTGTATAGAAGGACCTTAACCATCTACCTGTGACCTTCTGACACTTACATCTAGACCCGGTCATGTTTTGGTATCACCTCTATCACCAGGCTCCGCGGTAATCCTACTGCTCGCCTGACTGGGCTTTTACTGATCACCTGGTATCTGACCCCGGCTGACTCCCTGACTATGATTGTGTCTATTGATTCTGTTCCTAGTTTTACCCCTCCTTTATCCTTCTATCCTATTATTAATCAAAATAAAAAATATATATATATAAAAAAACTATTACGTTTATTGAAATTTTTTTCACATTTATCATACTTAACAATGCATTTTGTTGTCTGATAAAAATCTGTACATATACAGATACAGGCCGATTCATGCAGCCTTATATGTATATCCTTATTTATTGTAAAGGTGGCTGGACCTTATACTACAAACACTTATTACCTTTGTTGTCCAACATTTTACTTATGAGCTGTAAATGTTCGAGCAGAGTCCTCACCTCCTCTTGTACAGTTAGGCCCATATATATTTGGACAGAGACAACATTTTTCTAATTTTGGTTCTAGACATTACCACAATGAATTTTAAACAAAACAATTCAGATGCAGTTGAAGTTCAGACTTTCAGCTTTCATTTGAGGGTATCCACATTAAATTTGGCTGAAGGGTTTAGGAGTTTCAGATCCTTAACATGTGCCACCCTGTTTTTAAAGGGACCAAAAGTAATTGGACAGATTAAATAATTGTAAATAAAATGTTCATTTCTAGTACTTGGTTGAAAACCCTTTGTTGGCATTGACTGCCTTAAGTCTGAACTCATGGACATCACCAGACGCTGTGTTTCCTCCTTTTTGATGCTCTGCCAGGTCTTCACTGCGGTGGTTTTCAGTTGCTGTTTGTTTGTGGGCCTCTCTGTCTGAAGTTTAGTCTTTAACAAGTGCAATGCATGCTCAATTGGGTTGAGATCAGGTGTGCAGTGCCTGTGACAGATCGCTGATCTGTGATGTGACAGATCAGCGATCTGTCACATGACAGTTATGTCCCCCCTGGGACAATGTGATAAAGTTAAAAAAAAAAAAAAAGTGTAAAAATAATTTTGAAAAAATCGCTAAATAAATTAAAAAAAAATATTCCCAAATAAATTCATTTTTTGGAAATAAAAAAAAAACAATAAAAGTACACATATTTGGTATCGCCGCATCCGTAGCGACCCGCCCTATAAAACTCTCCCATTAGTTAACCCCTTTAGTGAGCCCCTTAAAAAATAAAAATAAAAAACGAAGCAAAAAATAATGATTTATCTTCATACCGCCGAACAAAAAGTGCAATAACGCGCGATCAAAAAGACGCATATAAATATCCATGGTACCGCTGAAAACGTCATATTGTCCCACAAAAAACGAGCTGCCATACAGCATCATCAGCAAAAAAATATAAAAGATATATCTCACAGAATAAAGCGATGCAAAAATAATTATTTTTTATATAAAATTGCATAAAAGCGACAAAACATAAAAAAAGACCTAAATGAGGAATCGCTGTAACTGTACTGATCCGAAGAATTAAAGCGCTTTATCAATTTTACCGCAGGCGGAACGTTGTAAACGAACCCCCCAAAAGAAATTCATGAAATGCTGGTTTTTGTTCATTCTGCGTCCCAAAAATTGAAATAAAAAGCGATCAAAAGATGTCATGTGCCCGAAAATGATACCAATAGAAACGTCAGCTCGTCCCGCAAAAAATAAGACCTCACATGACTCGGTGGGTAAAAATATGAAAAAATTATAGCTCTCAATATGAGGTGATGCAAAAACTATTTTTACAATAAAAAGCGTCTTTTAGCGTGTGACAGCTGCCAAACATAAAAACCGCCATAAATAGTAAATCAAACCCCCCGTTATCACCCCCTTAGTTAGGGAAAAATAATAAAATTAAAATAAAATGTATTTATTTCCATTTTCCCATTAGGGTTAGGGTTAGGGCTAGGGTTAGGGCAAGGGTTAGGGCTAGGGTTAGGGCTGAGAATAGGGTTAGAGGTGTGTTGGGGTTAGGGTTGGAGTTATAATTGGGGGTTTTCCACTGTTTGGGCACATCAGGTGCTCTCCAAATGCAACATGGTGTCTGATCTCAATTCCAGCCAATTCTGCGTTGAAAGAATCAAATGGTGCTCCTTCCCTTCCAAGCGCTGCCATGCGCCCAAACAGTGGTTTATCCCCATATATGGGGTATCAGCCTACTCAGGACAAATTGCAAAACAACTTTTGGGGTCCAATTTCTCCTGTTACCCTTAGGAAAAAAAAAATTGGGGGCAAAAATATCATTTTTGTGGAAAATGATTTTATTTTCACGCCCGGGCGTTGTAAACTTCTGTGAAGCACTTGGGGGTTCAAAGTGCTCACCACAATTCTAGATAAGTTCTGTGGGGGGTCTAGTTTCCAAAATGGTTTCATTTGTGGGGGGTTTCCACTGTTTTGGCACATCAGGGGTTTTCCAATCGCGACATGGTGTCCGATCTCAATTCCAGCCAAAAAAGTCAAATGGCGCTGCTTCCCTTCTGAGCTCTGCCATGCGCCCAAATAGTCGTTTACACCCACATATGGGGTGTCAGCCTACTCAGGACAAATTGTACAATAACTTTTAGGGTCCTGTTACCCTTGGGAAAATAAAAATTGGGGGTGAAAAGATCATTTTTGTGGAAAAAATATGATTTTTTTAATTGTGCCCTCCAAACTAAATAGCCCACCCTTGAGCCTTTGGGGTCTGCTCTGGGGCAGTTTAGATTTCCCCTTTCTATCTTTAGGCCTATTTAGTTCTCCAGCTGTGATCGAGAGGTCTAGGGCATCGTAGGAACCGCCCACGGCTACTGTTATTTGTTGTGGATATGATCAGGGTCTGCAATCCGATAGCTACCAACCTCTCCGGTTTTCTGGACTTAGCTTGTATTTTTGTTTTTTCCTCCTTCGGTGACTCATTCATAACACTCAAACATGTTTTCTTCAAGAATGGTCCTGTATTTGGCTCCATCCATCTCCCCATCAATTTTAACCATCTTCCCTGTCCCTGCTGAAGAAAAGCAGGCCCAAACCATGATGCTGCCACTACCATGTTTGACAGTGGGGATGGTGTGTTCAGGGTGATGAGCTGTGTTGCCTTTATGCCAAACATATCGTTTGGAATTGTTTCCAAAAAGTTTGATTTTGGTTTAATTTGACCAGAGTACCTTCTTCCACATGTTTGGTGTGTATCCCAGGTGGCTTGTTGCAAACTTTAAACAACACTTTTATGGATATCTTGGAGAAATGTCTTTCTTCTTGCCACTCTTCCATAAAGTCCAAAATTGTGCAGTGTACGACTGATTGTTGTCCTATGGACAGACTGTCCCACCTCAGCTGTAGATCTCTGCAGTTCATCTATAGTGATCATGGGCCCCTTGGCTGCATCTCTGATCAGTCTTCTCCTTGCTTGAGATGAAAGTTTAGAGGGACAGCCGTGTCTTGGTAGATTTGCAGTGGTATGATACTCTGTTATGAATGAGTCACCGTAGGAGGCAAAAACAGAAATACTAGCTAAGTCCAGAAAACCAGAGAAGTTGGCAGCTATCGGATTGCAGACCCCTGAACCTATCAACAACAACTAGCAGTAGCCGTGGGGGGTTCCTACGGTGCCCTAGACCCCTCGATCACAGCCGGAGAACTAAATAGCCTAAAGACAGAAAGGGAAATCTAAACTGCCCCAGAGCAGACGCCAAAGCAATAGGCAGCCCCCAACATATAATGACAGTGAAGCAAGAAGAAAAAACACTCACACAGATAGAAAGATAGGATGAGCAAATGATGGGGCCCAAGCTAACTAAATAGGACAGGATAGAAAAGCTGCTGTCTGCAATCCGTAAAAAACCCTACCAAAAATGTCCCAACTGTCTGATAGGAAAAACAGGCCCTGAAGTCGCTAGGACTTCAAAATGACTATATCAGCACTCAGGTAAATTCTGAAGGCAGAGCAAAGAGACAAACTGATCAGAGACAAAAATGGAACTCAGCACACCCCCGACCGGGGATGGCTGAACTCTAAAAAACAAGGGAAACAAAACAAAACTAATAAGTTCAATAGCAGAGCAAAAACTTATCTTTGGGAAGCAGGAATCAGACTGGTCTCCAAGAATCCAGCAGAGAAATCACCAGCGACTCAGAAGGGCGTCAGCTGCCTTATATCCAGTCAGAAGTTCCTGTTACCCAGTCATCATCTACCAGATCAGGTGTTTGGTAATCAGCCTCACTACCTTCCTTCACCAGAAGAGGGAGTTCATCAGACATCGACGGTGAAGGGGAAAATCAACTCACAACAGTACCTCCCCCTTGATGAGGGGTCACCGAACCCTCATCCACGCCACCAGGGCGATCAGGATGGGCCTGATGAAAGGCATGAACCAATCTTTCGGCATGAATATCGGATGCAGGGACCCAAGAATTATCCTCCTGGCCATAACTCTTCCATTTAACCAAATACTGGAGTCTCCGTCTAGCCAGGCAAGAATCCAGTATCTTCTCAACCTCATATTCCACATTACCTTCAACCAATACCGGGTCAGGAGGTGCCACCACAGGAACTACTGGCTCAACAAACCTCTTTAACAGAGACTTATGAAACACGTTATGGATCTTAAATGTAACAGGAAGAGCCAATCGAAAAGAGACTGGATTAAGAATCTCCAAAATCTTGTAAGGTCCAATAAATCTAGGTTTAAACTTTGGAGAAGCCACCTTCATAGCGATATTCTTTGATGACAACCAAACCATATCACCCACCTTAAACTGGGGACCAATGGTCCTATGCCAGTTGGAAAACCGCTGGGCCTTTTCCTGGGAGAGAGACAACTTATCCACCACTTGGTCCCAGATCTGGTGCATTCTCTCCACCACAGTGTCAACACCTGGGCAGGCAGAAGGCTCCACCTGCCCTGAAGAGAATCGAGGATGAAACCCAAAGTTACAAAAAAAAGGTGACATCAAAGTGGCAGAACTAGCTCTATTATTTAAAGCAAATTCGGCGAAGGGCAAAAATGAAACCCAATCATCCTGATCAGCAGAAATAAAACATCTCAAATATGACTCCAAAGTCTGGTTTGTTCTCTCCGTCTGCCCATTGGTCTGAGGGTGAAACGCAGAGGAGAAGGACAACTGAATACCCAGCTTGGAACAGAAAGTCCTCCAAAATCTAGACACAAACTGGACTCCTCTGTCAGATACAATGTTCTCAGGAATCCTGTGCAAGCGAACCACCTGTTGCAAAAACAAGCGCACCAACTCTGAGGAAGATGGCAACTTAGGGAGTGGTACAAGATGGACCATCTTAGAGAATCTATCACAAATCACCCAAATAACAGTCATTCTCTGAGAGACAGGCATATCAGAGATAAAATCCATTGAAATATGGGTCCATGGCCTCCTGGGCACTGGCAAAGGCATCAACAACCCACTAGAGCGAGAACAAGGTTTAGACCGAAAGCAAGTCCCACAGGACTGCACAAAATTCCTGACATCACCAGACAAGGCGGGCCACCAAAAAGACCGACTCACCAAATCTCTAGTACCAAAAATACCTGGATGACCAGCCAATGCAGAGCAATGAACTTCAGACATCACTCTCTTCCTCCACTGGTCAGGAGCATACAATTTTCCAATGGGACAACGCTCAGGTTTGTCCTCCTAAAACTCTTCCAGAGCACGTCTCAAATCGGGCAACATGGCAGAAAGAACTACCCCCTCACCTAAGATGGTAGCAGGCTTGGTCACAACAGGAGAATCAGCAAAGAAACTCCTAGAGAGGGCGTCTGCCTTGACATTCTCCGTTATCCTCTAGTGACATTTTTCACACCTGCGACATCGAGCCTGTGACATAGCGCTGTGATATTCAGTGGGCCTCACACAATCCAAAAGTGTCCAGTGTCCACAAGTGTGTGCAGAAATTCAAAATCTCCGTTATCCTCTAGTGACATTTTTCACACCTGCGACATCGAGCCTGTGACATAGCGCTGTGATATTCAGTGGGCCTCACACAATCCAAAAGTGTCCAGTGTCCACAAGTGTGTGCAGAAATTCAAAATCTCCGTTATCCTCTAGTGACATTTTTCACACCTGCGACATCGAGCCTGTGACATAGCGCTGTGATATTCAGTGGGCCTCACACAATCCAAAATCCAAAATCTAAAGAGCAATCTGTCCCTGCCCTTCATGACATTAACCCTCCGTCAGGCGCAATATAGATTCTCCTCAATTCATGCGCAATGTGCCTGACAAGCACAGGTCAGAAAACCACCTATAGTAGCTACATATTTCAATTTCAGGACTTTAGAAGTAGTCAGTGACCTTCATAGGAATGTATTAAAAGAGATTACACCAAATCAGATGCAAAAAAAAACATTTATTAACCATAAACTTATTAAAACTAAAAGTACCACTTTTCGGTAGTACCGCCAAATAGGCTCCAGTTATCTTTACTTAACTATTGCTTAAATATAAAATTATGGAAAAAAACTTAAAGGATATTGCACTTAGATGTTACTTAATTATTTCTACTCATCTTCAGTGGTTTCAATTGCAGCAGAAGCAGCACAGGTACACTTAGAAAAGCAAGGCTGGCAGACGAAAGTTGCATGGGAAAGGCAGATTGATTCTTTACATATTTTGCAGTCATATTTAGAAAGCCTTCTGAAACCAGATACAAATGAGCAGGTAGTACAACTGCGTCTTTTAGAAGGTGGTAGAGTCGGTGTTTGTTCTGGAACGATCTTGGGACGATATCTCTTCAACCGGTGTTGCAGTGCAAGGGGCATTCCAACCGTCTTTGTACTTCTTAGGCTTAGCTCTCCACTCACCAGTTCATTAGCCAATTGCTTTAGGTACATTCTTCTGCGCATTTGTTTAAGTTCATTACCGAGGTAAATTACTTGTGAGTTGATGCCACCCACATTCAGCATTGCAAAGAAGATTACCATCGGCCAGCGTTTGGTATTTCGACTTACATTGAAATTGCCACACATTTGGTCAGCAGTGTCAACGCCGCTTTTGGTCAAATTATAAAAAGTTATGATTTCTGGTTTCCTTAGCTCCCCAGACTCTGGATCAATGGTGTAATCATTATGTAATGAAGAGACCAAAATCACATTTTTCCTCTCGCGTGGGATGTAAGAAACTAAAATCTTTCCATTACTGAACCCAAACATAGTGCTATACTGTTGTTTGCCTTTTGTATATAGAAAATCTGGCGGCAACTGCCTTTTGTTTTTTCTAACAGTTCCCACATATGACAGCTTTTTCGTTTTTAAAAAATCAATAAGATCAAAGTCAGTAAACCAGTTGTCAGCAGTGATATTTCGACCAGATCCAAACATTGGCTCAGCAATTCTCTTTACCACATCACTAGGCTTGTTGCTCACATTGAAAGGATCTGGTGGCTGTCTTCCACAATAAACTTCCATGTTCATAGTGTACATCATCCTTGCATCAACCATGGCAAAAATTTTAATTCCATATTTGTTTGGCTTTGATGGTATATATTGCCGAAAACCACATCTTCCACGGAAACCTGGAAGCATCTCATCAATAGTGAGGTTTTGCCCCGGGCAATAGCTTTTTTGACAATTCATAATAAATTGTTGAAATATGTCCTGAATTGGTGCAAGCCGGTCATAACCTTTTCGTTCTGTCCGGGTACTTCGATCATCGAAACGGAGGCAACGGATCAGGACTTTGAATCGTTTCAGATTCATCACAAGGCTGAATTTTTCGATGCCATCACCGTCTGTCCCCCACAGCTCCTCCAAACTTTGCCTATTTGCTCTGAAAGCACCAGCTAGGTATAACAAGCCAATAAATGCCTTGAGTTCAATCACATCAGTGTTTTTGATGTCCCTCTCTCTGGAGAATTGCTCTTTGATTGTGTCAATATACTGGTTAGTGAACCGAACAATAGTTTCCAACATGCTATCTGTAATTGGATTACTCCAACATTCCACTGCAGTTTTAGCTTTTCTAGCACTTCCAATAACTCCAGGAAGGTGTGTAATAATATTGTGGGATTCTCTGCGCTGTTTGTTCTTGGGTGCCTTTTTGTTCCACTTTGTATTTTTATCTTTGCCCAAATAATAAGCTAGATCTGTGTCTATTTCCTCTGTATCAGTGTCATCACCATCCTGCTCTATTCCAGAATCAGTGTTACATTCTGCTACCTCATCTTCAGATGAAATGTCACTAGATTCCTCTAAATCCTCAGTTACTGCTGGTTCTTCCTCATCATCTTCTAACAAAAAAAATCTTCATTTCTTCTAAATGAAGGGGTTTAGATGAATCATACTGTTTTCTGGCCATTGCAGCAGAAAATCTGAAGCAAGAGAGAAAGAGTATGTGTTAGGGCGCAATGTGCCTTAGAAGCCACCCTCCTTTTGTCTAAGAAAACAGTACTTATGTACACTAACTTAGCATTAATCCTTCATAAAACAAGCTAAATACACAATCATGATGAATAAAAAAAGAAAATACTAACCTTTCAATTTGTGTTGAAATCAGGCGCAATGTGCCTGAGAAGCCAAAGTGTTGATATCTGCTCACTAGAAGGTCTGCTGAGTCACTGTGATATCAGGTTTCACAGAGCCTGTAGAGTCAGGAGATAACTAGGAGGGGTGGGGTTTTCTGATAAGTGGGCAAGGAGAGAGAAGTGAAACTAATTACTGTGTGCCTGTCAGATCTATTGCGCCTGACGGAGGGTTAACCCCTCGTTTCTCCAAAGCAATGGGTGAGGGAAGTGCAGGTGTCCATGGCTGAGCATAAGAGTACCTTTCATTTTCTATTGCTGCAGCTGTTCAGGGCCTAACTTTATATGCCATTTGCATCAGCTGGCAGTCATGAGGATTCACCCTGGTTGACGGTTCAGCATCATCTGGGCTCAGTCTCAGCGCTCAATTGGACATCTTCAGTCTACACACAAGACACAGCCTGCACTGAGGGAAAGTGAAGTTCACAATCTTACTTGAAAGTTTCAAAGTCTTGGCAGAGCTAACTCAGTCCAAAGCAACAGTCCAAAATAACTCAGTCCTGGTGGCTTGTTTTCCACCCCTTGATCAAATGAATCAAACAAAATTACCGTAGGTTTGTTGGTCCAAATTAATTGTGCCCAGAATGACCTTTGAAATTTTCTACTGTAGCAAATATTTCTACTCTAGATAATAATACTACATAAAATATATATCATATGTGTATGGACTTATACACTGATCAAATACATCAAATTCATGTCAATCACATTGGCATAAGAACGATGATCATAATTACCAGTACAATTATGTTCATGGAGATCACAAAATAATGTTACTACTAATCAGAATCGGTACAATTACATGTTAAGGAAAACCGAACCCAAACCAAATTGCTATTAACCCAATTGTAGCAAATTATTATTTTTACATAATATACACATTACATCAACACACTCTGGCTTAACCTAATGCACTCATTCAGTAAGCAGGAGAGATTCTCATTTATATATAGACAAACACACACTTTGGGTACCCACACATTTGCATTGTATGACTCAGGTGTAGGTGAACAAAGCTATATCAAGACATTAACAAACTAGCATTCATTGAAATCATTTAACATATATATATTCTTCAAAACCCAATTTGCACGGGAGCTCCCAAAAAATAAAAAATGTTAAAACTCAAAAATAAGTCATAAAATATAATCTTGTATTTGGTGGATGGACTCCTTTTTTACTACTGCAGGAATGAACTATTTACTGTGCACTGTATTTACATGTTAATTAAATGGCCAAGGTTTCTTCTTTCACCCCTGCAAACAAACAAAAGGTTAATTACACCCCCCACCCCCCAATCCAACATGTAGTGGACTGAATAGAGGAAAAACAATTCCTTTAAAAACCAAAAATGCTAAACACAGTACAATTAAAATTCAGAAAATGAGCTCATAAAAAATACAAATATACCAAATAAAAAAGTAAAAATAAAAAAATACCACGTGGATTTTTTCTTTGGCTGTGAACCAATTTTAATCAAGGGATATCCATGACAAATACACAAAGCACATACAGTGACAAAGACAAACACTTAGTACAAATAAGTCATCTATTTATCTTGTCAACCCCCCCGTGTTACACCGCTCCGCCATACTTACCCGGCCTCCGCTCCCACGCCGCAGTCGCACTCCGCTCCCACGCCGCAGCCTCTCTCCACCCGACGGCCGCGGCGGTCACCTGAGACAGGCCCGCGACCGATGCCTTCCCTGCATGCTATGCACATGCGCCATAGGCCACGGCCGCGCTTCCTTCCTGCTCCTTATGCTCCGGCTGTGCCCTGACCCGGAAGCACCGTTGGACCAATGGCTGACCAGACGGGGCCATATCAGGCCGCTTCCCCCTGAGGGAGGCGCCTGATCGTTGTGTTTCCTGACACTCTGGCCTCGCTCCATCGTGCACACTCTGCTCCTGCAGTTCCTGTCTCGGCTGCTCCTCACAGCAGCTTCTCAGTCCTGCTACCCGTGTTCCTGGTTACCTACTCCAGTCCTGCCTTCAGTGTTCCTGTCATCCTACTCCAGTCCTGCCTTGTGTTCCTGCCGTCCTACTCCAGTCCTGCCTTCAGTGTTCCTGCCGTCCTACTCCAGTCCTGTCTTCAGTGTTCCTGCCGTCCTACTCCAGTCCTGTCTTCAGTGCTCCTGCCGTCCTACTCCAGTCTCAGTCTTACTCCGGTCCATCCTGAGCCGCCCCTCTCGGTACCGGCTACCGTGGTACTCGAACCCCTGGGCCTGCTCCTAACGGTCCCTGTATAGGGGTCGGTTCCACCTGGCAGCTCGCCCGGGGTCCCTCGGTGCCACGGCCCAGAGGGTCCACTCTCGGAGCTCCCGCTCCTGACCACCCACGCTAACAGTACGATCAGGCCATGGACTCCGCTGGTACTATGGCTGCTACCCAGAAAGAGTTGCTATTCCTACGGGAGAATCAGGGGCGCATTATGTCAATCATGAAGTCGATGGACACCCGTTTGTCGGCCTTACAGGTGGCTGATCCTGGAAATGCCACTCAGCTGGCCAGTCTCCAACAGGAGCTGGGTCAGCAGCAAGATACTCAAACCCACACTTTGTCCTACATGGCCTCCTTTGATAGTCGCTTGTCGGCCCTCCAGGCTGCCGCTGCAGTGCCGACTCTTCCCCCTGCGTCTGCTGCTTCTCCGACACCCCGCCTCGCCAAGCCGCCTCGTTTCACCGGGGATCCCAAGCTCTGTAGGGGGTTCTTAAATCAGTGTAGTCTCCACTTTGAATGGCTGCCGCAGCAATATCCCTCGGACTGGGCCAAAGTGGCCTTCATCATGTCCCATCTGGAGGGAGAGGCCCTTTCTTGGGTAAACCCGCTCTGGGAACGTGACGACCCGGTCGTTTCGAGTCTCCCGGTTTTCCTGGATACGTTTCGTAAGGTTTTCGATGAGCCGGGCCGGTTAGCCTCTCTCACTGAGTCACTCTTTAACTTACACCAGGGCTCTCTCACGGTCGGACAGTACGCTGTTCGCTTTCGCACTATTTCCTCTGAGCTCGGCTGGAATAACGCAGCTTTGGTGGGGGCATTCTGGCGCGGTCTTTCTAGTAAAATAAAGGATGAACTCGCTGGTCGAGATACCCCGTCCACCTTAGAGGAACTTATCTCGCTGGCTACCCGCATTGACCTGCGCTTCCTGGAGCGCGCTCGGGAGTCAGTGAGATACAGGCGCTCCTGCAGGTCAGTTTCTCCTTTCACTCAGTCGGCCAGCTCACGTTCAGTCGGATCTTCTTCCCTCTCTTCGGGTGAGCCCATGCAGATAGATCATCTCAGGTTGGCCGAGTTACGTCAGAGAGAGAGACGGGCACAAGGTCTGTGCCTCTATTGCGGTCATTCGTCACACTATATCCGCACCTGTCCTAAGAGACAGGGAAACGACTCCACCTAGGTCAGGTAAGAGAGGCCTTCCTAGGTGATGATGATGATTCCTCTCAACCCCTTACGGTTTCTGTGCTTTTGGTTTCAGGAGGGAGGCGTGGTTCCGAGGTGGCCTACGTGGATTCGGGCTCAGCGGGTAACTTCATTCGGCCGGAAGAGGTAGACAAATACCAAATTCCTGTAGTCACTCTATCTAACCCAATTCAGATTGCCACCGTGGATGGCAAACCGCTACAGGTGACCGTCACCTTGGTCACTGAAGAGGTGGAATTGCAAATCGGAGCCTTACATCGAGAGAAGATAGCCTTTTACGTTTTACCTAAGCTCTCTCACGCCATTCTACTCGGTCTTCCATGGTTAAGGACTCATCAGCCTGTTCTCGACTGGTCTTCTGGGGAGATACTCCGCTGGGGGCACCCGTGCCAAGCTCGCTGTCTGACTACTGTCCGCCTGGCGGCCGCTCCACGGTCACCTCCAGACCTCCCGGGTCTTCCTCCAGCTTACAGCTCCTACGCCGATGTTTTTGATAAGAAGGAAGCGGAGGTCCTCCCTCCACACTGGCCGTTTGACTGCCCAATTGAACTTGTTTCTGGTTCAACCCCCCCAAGGGGCAGAATCTACCCTCTGTCTCCCGCGGAGACCACCGCCATGTCCGAGTACGTCCGAGAGAACCTCGCCAAAGGTTTTATACGGAAATCCTCTTCGCCCACGGGAGCTGGGTTCTTCTTCGTCAAAAAGAAGGACGGGACTCTACGGCCATGCATTGACTATAGGGGCTTGAATGAGATTACCATCAAGAACAGGTACCCTCTTCCACTCATTCCGGAACTGTTTGACCGTCTCAGAGGGGCTCGGGTCTTTACCAAGCTGGACCTCAGAGGAGCCTACAATCTGGTCCGTATCCGCGCAGGTGACGAGTGGAAGACCGCTTTCAACACTCGAGATGGCCATTACGAGTACCTGGTCATGCCCTTCGGTCTTTGCAATGCTCCTGCAGTCTTTCAAGAGTTCGTCAACGAGATCTTCCGGGATCTCTTGTACTCCTGTGTGGTTGTGTACTTAGACGACATCCTCGTCTTCTCGCCGGACCTCTCGTCCCACAGAAAGCGTGTCCACCTGGTGCTTCAGCGTCTTCGGGAGAACCGTCTGTATGCAAAGATCGAGAAATGTCTCTTCGAACAGACCTCTCTGCCATTTCTGGGATACATTATCTCCGACGCTGGTCTAAGGATGGATCCCGAGAAGTTGTCTGCCATCCTCAAATGGCCTCGCCCCGTCGGATTAAAGGCGATACAACGATTCCTCGGGTTCGCCAACTATTACCGGCAATTTGTCTCCCACTTCTCCGCGATCACAAGACCCATTTCTGTGCTCACCCGTAAAGGGTCTACTTCCAAGGATTGGTCTCCTGAGGCAGAGGAGGCCTTTCTGTCCCTAAAACGGGCTTTCTCCACGGCTCCGGTCCTGCATCGCCCTGAGAGCGATCGACCTTTTGTACTCGAGGTGGACGCTTCCTCGACTGGTGCCGGGGCGGTGCTGTCCCAGAGAACCGCCTCTGGTCGCCTACACCCTTGTGGCTTCTTCTCGAAGGCCTTTTCTCCATCCGAGTGTAACTACTCGATCGGTGACCGGGAACTTTTGGCCATCAAGTTGGCCTTGGAGGAATGGCGCCACCTCCTGGAAGGAGCTGTCCATCCTTTTGTCATCTTCTCGGACCACAAGAATCTGGCCTATCTCCAGTCTTCCCAGAGACTAAACCCTCGCCAGGCCAGATGGTCTTTATTTTTTGCCCGATTTGATTTCGAGCTCCGATTCCGTCCCGGCAACAAGAATTCCAAAGCCGACGCCCTGTCCAGGGTCTTCCAACCACACGAATCCACGGAGGAACCGTCACATATCATTGATCCCACTAGGATCATCACCGTGGCTCCAGTGAACTGGCTTACTCCTCCGCCTGGCAAGACGCTTGTGCCAGAGAATCTCAAGCAAAAGGTTCTTCTATGGGGGCACTCCTCCAAACTGGCCGGCCATGCCGGAACTAAGAAGACCCTTGACCTTATCAAACGTCACTACTGGTGGCCCTCACTTCGCCAAGATGTACTCGACTTTGTGGCTTCTTGTCCATCCTGTGCAAAGAACAAGGTGACACGGAGATCTCCGTCTGGCTTGTTGCTTCCGTTGCCTGTCCCTACGGTTCCTTGGGAGAACATCGCCATGGATTTCATCACCGACCTACCCTGCTCTGCGGGCTGCTCAGTCATTCTGGTGGTGGTGGATCGTTTTTCCAAGATGGCTCACTTCATCCCTCTGCCCGGTCTTCCCTCAGCGCCAGAGCTGGCCGAGATCTTCATTCATCAAGTGTTCAGGCTTCATGGACTACCTCGACGCATTGTGTCTGACCGAGGGGTTCAGTTTACCTCCAAGTTCTGGCGTTCGCTTTGTAAGCTTATGAACGTTTCCCTCGACTTCTCCTCGGCCTACCATCCACAGTCCAACGGACAAGTAGAGCGTACCAACCAGACACTTACGGGATACTTACGCCACTTCTCTAACGCCCACCAGAACGATTGGGTCAACTTACTTCCCTGGGCAGAGTTCGCTTATAACAACCATGCTGGTGAGTCTTCGGCCAAGTCTCCGTTTTTCATTGTTTTTGGCAGACATCCTGGTGTCCCTCTTCCGATAACCGCCTGCCTCTGAGGTACCCGCGGCCAATGCCTTGTCCTCGGAATTTTCTAAGATTTGGGCTGAGACCAACACATCACTCAAGAGATCCGCTGATCAGATGAAGAACTATGCAGACAAAAAGAGGTTGGATTCTCCTCCGTATCGTGTTGGTGACAAGGTCTGGCTCTCCTCCAAATTCGTCCGACTAAAACTGCCCTCCTACAAGTTGGGTCCACGCTACATCGGTCCGTTTGAAATTCTGGGACGTATTAACGAAGTTGCCTACAAATTGAGGTTGCCTGCTTCGCTCCGGATCCCGAACACCTTTCACGTCTCTCTCCTGAAGCCTGTGGTGCTGAATCGTTTCTATTCCTCGCTTGATCTTGGTCCTCAGCCGGTGGGTGCCGACAACGTTTTTGAAGTGCAGGACATCCTCGCTGTGAAAAGGGTTAGAGGTAGGACTTTCTTTCTCGTTGATTGGAAGGGCTTTGGTCCTGAGGAGAGATCCTGGGAGCCTCGGGGGAATATTAATGCTCCCCGTATACTCAAGAGGTTTCTTGGTAATCTCCGGGGGGGCGGCTTAGGGGAGGGGGTACTGTTACACCGCTCCGCCATACTTACCCGGCCTCCGCTCCCACGCCACAGTCGCCCTCCGCTCCCACGCCGCAGCCTCTCTCCACCCGACAGGCCCGCGACCGATGCCTTCCCTGCATGCTATGCGCATGCGCCATAGGCCGCGGCCGCGCCTCCTTCCTGCTCCTTATGCTCCGGCTGTGCCCTGACCCGGAAGCACCTTTGGACCAATGGCTGACCAGACGGGGCCATATCAGGCCGCTTCCCCCTGAGGGAGGCGCCTGATCGTTGTTTTTCCTGACACTCTGGCCTCGCTCCATCGTGCACACTCTGCTCCTGCAGTTCCTGTCTCGGCTGCTCCTCACAGCAGCTTCTCAGTCCTGCTACCCGTGTTCCTGGTTACCTACTCCAGTCCTGCCTTCAGTGTTCCTGTCGTCCTACTCCAGTCCTGCCTTGTGTTCCTGCCGTCCTACTCCAGTCCTGCCTTCAGTGTTCCTGCCGTCCTACTCCAGTCCTGTCTTCAGTGTTCCTGCCGTCCTACTCCAGTCCTGTCTTCAGTGCTCCTGCCGTCCTACTCCAGTCTCAGTCTTACTCCAGTCCATCCTGAGCCACCCCTCTCGGTACTCGAACCCCTGGGCCTGCTCCTAACGGTCCCTGTATAGGGGTCGGTTCCACCTGGCAGCTCGCCCGGGGTCCCTCGGTGCCACGGCCCAGAGGGTCCACTCTCGGAGCTCCCGCTCCTGACCACCCACGCTAACACCCAGTATATTATCAGTCATCTAACTTTAGGTCAGTCTTAAATTCATTGTCTGTACGGTCACTCCCTCTTTTACTTGTATGTTCCTCTCATGGCTCCCACATACAGAATCATCTTATATCTGCTGTGGTCTTTTGCCTTTTAAAACATCAAGGTCTATTACAAACCCTCAGGTGAGAAATGCACATTTATGCATCACCAAGACCAAACCCAATTCATCATACATCAGCCAGCGCATACGTCACAGTATGCTCACCGGAGTATTTCTCTAAAAAACTCTAGAATGAAAACAAATTCTTCCCACAATCGCATATAAATTCTTCCCACAATCGCATACAAGATTTCTCTCGCGCATCACCCCTACTCTGGAACTCTGTACCACAACATATCAGACTCTCGACCATATCAGACTCTCGACTCTCGACCAAACCGCTGCACGACCAGCTCTACCCTCGCCTACTGTATTATCACCCATCCCTTGTAGATTGTGAGCCCTCGCGGGCAGGGTCCTCTCTCCTCCTGTACCAGTTATGATTTGTATTGTTTAAGATTATTGTACTTGTTTTTATGTATACCCCTCCTTACCTGTAAAGCGCCATGGAATAAATGGCGCTATAACAATAAATAATAATAATAATAAACATCATTAGACATCAAAAAATGGCAAAACTGTTCAAACAACAATTTTCAGGGATATTCAAGAACTTTTATCTAAAATGTGCACTTAAAATTAGTCCATGCATGCGATTTCTCTCAATCTCTGAACTCCATCTGCAAGAGACTCCCATCGTGTCTGTGGTATTAATTCCATGGGAGAGTCATACACTTGTGCCACAGAATCCCTCACCAAATGCAACAAAGAGAAATTCTCTGCAGTGTCCCTTGCACGTCTCATTTTTAGACGTACCATAGGATCAATACAAATACTACAAAGTCCTACTGCCTCAAGACGGTTCAAGATTATAGTATCGGCTCCCTGATCCCATAATCTGAGAATCCATGCTAACATAGGTTCTCCTGCTTGCTGCCTGTACCTGCTAGCTAATTCTGTTAATTCTCCGGCTGTATAATTCCTAGTTTCCTCGGTCATTGAAGCTTCTGCTCCTGTAGCTGTGTTTCCTGCATCCATCCTATCTCCACTACGCTGTGTGACTTCTCTCCTAGTTTTAGTAGTCACAATCGGTCTGGCTTGCTTTTCTTCCCTATTTGTCTCGCTGTCAGAGCCTTCCCATTCTAGCAAATCTGACCATTTCTCACGTGCAATCATGGTGCTAATCTGTGCAGTACAAATATCTGACACTGGCTGCTGTCTCCTCCTGTGCCTATTCTTATTCACAGTTTTCATTACATAAGCTTCAAAATTCCTTTGCATATTGTTATGCTGTTTCATTTGGTCTCTCAAGGCTGATTGCAAGCTAATCCTTTGCTCTATAGCTGTATGCAGCTCTAAACGCAAATTGTCTATCTCCACCTGTAATCTTTGGGACACTTGCACAAAAATCCATCCAACGGCTGCTGCAGCTTTCTGCTCTTTTGCATCATACCTTGAGAGATCAAATTTTGCAGCCACTTCCTGGGGATTTGATAACCGCTGTCCCTCCATATACTTGTTACATTCCTGTGCCATTTCAGTCCACTTTCCTGGTAACACCCATTCTGGCAAAGATCTGACACTACTCTCAACTGCTTTCCTACTCTTAACAAACTTATTCAATTTTGCAAACATTTTTATTCAAAACAATCCCACTTCTGACACCAATTTGTATTGTAAGGGTTCCAATGGATTGTGATTAATAAGAAAATGCTCACACAAGAATTGAATTTACTAAATTGATTTACTTAATAAGTGATAAGATTAAATAATAAACAATATAAAACTATAAATACAAATGCATTAATCAGAAACAAGCATTATTCATACGTTACATTATTCAGATACACGTCGATCAGTCATCCTCCATGAGCCAAGAGAGCCAGAGAACATGTGTCCTAGTTCTTTTAAAATGTCCAGCTACAAGGTGTGTCCAGCCCCACCATGTGGGGAATGATCTCACAAGTCTATTGCCCATTGGCTATAAACACATCCCCTCAATACCTGTTTTAACCAGTATATAATACAAGAAGCTAGAGGGGGCCTCATGTGTGCCACATGGCAGAAATACAGCAAGCTGGAGGAAGGGCTTCGGAGCACAAGATAACATCCTTGGGAAAGTTAACGCACCCAATCTAATTAAGGTAGTTGCCTTGAATATCAATGGTCCTTTGTTGATGGATAAACAAATGACCAGTAATTTACATTCCTTTATCTTAAGTAAGTTTCAGTGACCTTTAAGCTTACTCATCTCAGTGTATATTATATTAAACTGATTGAAACCATATAAAAATAACTTGTACTATACAGCCTCACACAATCCAAAAGTGTCCAGTGTCCACAAGTGTGTGCAGAAATTCAAAATCTCCGTTATCCTCTAGTGACATTTTTCACACCTGCGACATCGAGCCTGTGACATAGCGCTGTGATATTCAGTGGGCCTCACACAATCCAAAAGTATCCAGTGTCCACAAGTGTGTGCAGAAATTCAAAATCTCCCCTGTCCTATAGACACCTTGTACCTTGTTTTACATTACTATATAGTTTGTTGGATTTTGTCTACATTTCTACCAAAAATGAGGAAGGCTGGTGGAAGAGGCCGTGGAATTGGGCGGGGGTTGGCAGCTGGTAATGATGGTGTTGGTGGTGGATCTGATGGTAGTGGCAAAAGCAAAATAGGACCGAATGCAGGAGGTGTTGAGCCTGCATCATCGTCTGGCTCCACAAGGCCTCGAAGGCTTAGTTTTCTAGGAGTTGGCAAACCGCTTTTAAAGCCAGAGCTTCAGGAAAAAGTTTTAGCTTAGATTGCTGACTCAGCCTCCAACTCTATCGCCTCCTCTTCTGAAGTTGTAAAAAATAAAAGCACTGAGTCGTCATTGGAGGCTCATGTTCATGAACCACACCTTTCCTTGTGTCCTTCACCCCAACCAAGATTGAAGGATGACGCAGGCCATACTACTGATTACTCCATGGATCTGTTTTCACATACCATGCCTGGATTATCAAGTGAAATGGTGAATTACCCAGGCCAAGATGAATCTGACATGGAGTGCACTGATGCACAGCCACTGATAGATGATTCTGCTGGTACATTCACTCAGAGCACTACATTGTCCTCGCAGTGTACAGAGCCAGATTCTGACCCTGATGAGACTCAGGTGCCCCTTCCCGCACACTATACCACCATACACAGTGACACAGAGGAAGGTGCACATGACATTGAAGAGGAGGTGATGGATGACCCAGTTGTTGACCTAGATTGGCATCCATTGGGGGAAGAGGGTGCTGCTTCCAATAGCTCAGATGAGGAGGAGGAGCAGCCACAGCAGACATCGACATCGCAACAGCTGTTATCTGGCAGGCCCGGAGCACTCCAAAGACAGGTTCCAAAAATCAAAAGAGGTGCTGGACAGCTTGTCCAGAGGGTCAAAATATCACAGCGTGCTAGGCCGCAAAATGTCTGCCAAAGTAGGAAGAGTGCAGTATGGCACTTTTTTGAACAAAATCCTCATGATCAGGCCAAGGTTATCTGTAAGAAGTGCGCAAAGACCTTTAGCAGAGGGAAAAATCTGAAAAATTTGAATACCAGTTGCATGTTTAGACATTTAACCAGCATGCACTTGCAAGCGTGGACACAACACCAAACCTCAAGTACCACATGTGCAACTGATCACAAAGAAGGTAGTTAGCAACGCTACATTGTTTCCACCACTGTAAGCCCACCGGTTAGCACAGCAGCAAATGTTGAGGTGTCGTTGCAAGGCCACAGCAGTCAGGGAATCCCACTGTTATATCAACGAAAGACTGGATCTAGGCCATCAGAAAGAACACCAACTCCATCACCATCATCAACCCTCTCTCAGTCTGCCCTGTCCACCGCTACTTTCAGCATATGCAGCTCTCAAGTCCAGCTCACCCTCCCAGACACTATGAGTAGGTCAAGAAAGTACTCAGTCTCTCATCCGCGTACACTGGGTTTGAACGCCCACATTGCCAAACTAATCTCGTTAGAGATGATGCCCTATCGGTTGGTGGAAAGTGCAGCTTTCCGCGAACTCATGGCCTATGCAGTACCACGCTATGACCTACCCAGTCACCACTTCTTCTCTCGCAAAGCCATCCCAGCCCTCCACCATCATGTGAAAGACCGCATTGTCCATGCACTCAAGCAGTCAGTGAGTGGAAAGGTGCACCTCACAACTGATGCATGGTCCAGTCGGCATGGCCAGGGCCGTTACGTGTCCATCACTGCGCACTGGGTTAATGTGGTGGATGCAGGGTCCACAGGGGACAGCAGTGGTGGGACAGTGCTGCCTAGCCCACGGTATAGGAAACAGTTGGCTGTAGGCATTCGACCCTCCTCCTCCAGAAGCGAAAACTCGTCCACAGAGCGCAGTCGTACGAGCACTCCATCTGCAGCTGCCACTGTTGCACACGAGGTGTCCCCCTATCGAGCAGCTAGTGGAAGGCGTCAGCAGGCTGTGTTGCAGATGATGTGTTTGGGTGACAGACAGACCGCCGAGGTGTTGGCCGAGTACTTTCAGCGACAAACTGAGTCATGGCTGGGCAGTGTACATCTTGAGGCAGGCAAGGTAGTTAGTGATAACGGCCGTAATTTTGTGGCAGCCATAGCCCTTTCAAAACTCAGCCACATACCTTGCTTGGCTCACACCTTGAACCTGGTGGTGCAGTGCTTCCTCAATAATTATCCGGAGTTAACAGCCCTGCTCCAGAAGGTGCGAAGACTGTGCGCGCACATCCACCGGTCGCCTGTACACTCAAGAAGTGAAGTATTTGTCATTGCACTATACCAATATTTCTGTGCTGTATTGGAGCATCATGAATTGTGGTATGTGTTAAAGGGGCCCACTGACACTCTTTCGCCCGGGGCACACGAAAACCTGGAGCCAGCCCTACCCCCCCACAACTTTAGCCAGATAACCCCCAGTTTTCAATGCGTAACTATTATTATAAAGTAAATTAAGGTTGACAAGCTTATGTAATAAGAATTGATGTCGTTGGCATTGAAATGGGCACTGTAGGTGTGTTTACTGTCCTCCACTCCCTGACGACTTTGCTTCCCCATTGACTTGCATTGGGTTTCGTGTTTCAGTCGGACCTCCGACTTTTCACGATAGTCGGCCGATTTCGTTCGACTCGACTTTTGAGAAAGTCGGGTTGCATGAAACCCGACTCGACCCTAAAAAAGGCAAAGTCGCTCATCCCTAGTTACAACTGCTAGTATACTAGTAAGTTGCTGCAGCTGCCCTCCTTCTGTTTTTTGGTTTGAGGCACCTTTTTATCTCATTAATGTTTTGTCTTTTATGTATTGTTTTAAATTTTCAAAAATAAGGTGTTCCATTTAATTTTGCATTGAATATAAGCACTTCTTGATCTGTGTGTTGCATACATGCGGCATGATCATTATGGATTCCTACTGTTCTGTAGTCCAGCCCTGCCTTGTGCAGGTCTACAATTTTGTCTCTGGTGTCCTTAAACAGCTATTTCATCTTGGCCATGGTGGAGAGGTTGGAGTGTGAATGTGTAGACAGGTGTCTTTTATACAGTTAACAAACTCAAACAGGAGCAATTAAAAAAGTGCAAAGTAGGAAGCTTCTTAAAGAAAAACTAACAGGTCTGTGAGAGCCAGAAGTCTTGCTGGTTGATAGATGAACAAATTCTTATTTCATGCAATAAAATGCAATTTACTTATTTAAAAATCATACAATATCAACTTTTTGTTTTTTAATTTTTAGATTCTGTCTATCACAGGTGAAGTGTATCTACGATAAAAATTACAGAGCTCTCCATTCTTTGTATGTGGGAAAACTTACAAAGTTGTCAGTGTATTAAACACTTATTTTCCCCACTGTACTTGTGCAGAGCCGATCCTTGAAGATTCTATCACAAGATTCCGTGATGTCATCACTGGTGATGATCGGTCATTATGACATCACTGATGATGCGCGGCCATTATGACATCACTGGTGATTCTCAACCATTATGACATCACAGATCACAGTCTCTACTTATAGAATGTACACAGGATCACCGGTGCCATTTTTGGTTCTATAGTGACTGAGAGCATTTGCAATTATTCACTATGGCTGAATTATGTTTGCACGATATTGAGGTGCTAGCACTGTGGGAGATTGTTATCAATAATAATCGCCCTGACATTTTGCTTCTACCACCCGATGGCGTCCTCTGCTTCACTTATCGGCTGATGGTGGAGCTAGTAAAGGATTGCCTGACCAAATGCAGAGAAGAACTGACGGATTTACGTCACAACATCACGTCAGAGTATCTGACGGATTTACGTCACAACATCAGGACATTACTACACCAGGTAAGTGGCGGACGCTCCGCACAAATCTACTCTATAATAGATAATAATGGTGGATAGAAGCTTCTTCTTTCCTCCAATATAAAACACGACATGTCCCCAAATACTGTATGGAGTCAGTGTATCTGCAGAGAGGAGCAGATGACACATACAATGGCCGCCTCTCATCTCAGACTTTTCTTTTTTTGCTTCTTTTCTTCTTCATAGGCTGAAAAAAGATCTCAAATTGGAGATTTGGCTTTTATTAAAGACCTGGCCAAAAAAATCCTGCGTGTACTAGGAAGTCCGGTCTGCTCGTCGGAACACCCGGTAAGGAGCCTTCATCTTCTCTATCACACGTCCTTGTTTTCTGATCTTCTCCCGATCACCAGATATCAGAAGATCTGGTATCAGATCTTACAAGCCTCCCTGTCAGTCCCCGGCAGCCACAGGAGGTTTTATGGCCGCCTGTTGTGCTGCTCTCTCGTCTGTGAGGACAGTCTGTATTCTGCTGATGTAGTCACAGCTCAGCGGGGGGGGTCTGTATTTTCCCTTCTTTCTCGCTCTATCAGGGTACGTTTCCACTTACCGTAATCCCTGCGCTTTGGATGGAGCGGAAACCTCGCTCTGCCCAAAGCCCCGCCCCCTTCTGTACACGCGGTGATTCCGGATGTGCTAACTGAACATATCCGGAATCGCCGCAGCCTATCCATAGAGTAGGCTATTTACCTTGGAGAGACTGAGCGCCTCCACAAGGTAAACAGACATGCTGCAGTCTAAAAAGAAGCGCCACATGTCCGGTTTCATGTTTGTGTCACCCGCATAATAGGACGCATAGTGGAGACAGGATTTCATAAAAGCCCCTCCACTATGCTGGAATATCTGGCCGCTGTGGATTAAATGCTGCGGCAGGACGCAGTGTTCAATACGCAGCAAATACTGAATGTTTCCGCTACGTGGAAACATGCCCTCAGAGTCTTCCTGCTTGTAATAAGATAATACACGTCATTAAAGAAATGTTGTGTATACCAGTCCCTTATAGTATGTTAATGTGGACTTGTGGAGAGGAGCTGCAGTGTAAAGCAATTCTACCCAATAATGTAATGGATAAAGAACAAGATGTATCCATGGTGTAAAGAACGCAAATAACGCAGCTCTGGGAGATCACGGTGCATAAAATGAAATCTGACACCGAACATGAGATTTTTCAATGTTAACTCATCTTAATCCACATAAGTGAGAGAAGTTTCTGATAAAAGTTCTCATGATGGCGCGTGATTTGTAGGGTTACAATTGGTGCGTCTGTAAATCTTGGTTTAGTCCTTTCTGATTATGTAGAGCAATAGGACTACATGGCACGAGACACCTAGTCCTCCACTGATAATTTCCTGCTGATAAAACACTGATTTTATTGAAACAACAGCACACGAATTAAGTAACACATCGCTGGAATCAGGGTCTCTGCTCCTAAATCATGCTGCTCTCAGAATACATAGTTCTCCCCTGTGTGAGCTCCCATATTATCCAGCACTTTACAATAATACTGGTATATAGAGGATCTCCCCTTATATTACATCCATGTGAAGTGTTCGGCTTGTATCGTCCCCTACATCAGATCAGTGTAAATCAACTGGGACATAATATAGGAGTTTTTACATCCTGATATGTTTTCCTGCTGCTTCTATTTCTTAGTATTATTTCTTATTCTTTTTTAGGACTTGATCAGATCATTGATCCCGGCAGCAGAGCCGCGTATGAGCGACTATGAAACTACCAAACTGATCAGCAGCGGAACTTTTGGGTGAGATTTCTGTTCCTATAATCCCCATTTCTCGGGGTTCCCTATGACAATAATTTACCATTGTGCTCTGCCATTCAGTGTTATCATAGGGAAACGATATGAGTCCACATCACTGTCCACATCTAGATGTCACTATTCTGGTCAGTTATATACAGCTGAGCGACCAGATCTGTAGCAAATCAGTCTGTAAGGAAAGAGGAAAGGGATGATATAATATAATATGATATAATACATTACACTCACCGCCCCTAGACCTCATCTGCTCTTATGCTGCCACCTTCACCACAGCTTCCCCGTCCTCCGTACCAATCTTCGGATTTTTCAGGGCCCCATTATGGAGCTGATAAAAGTGATTGGCTGCACACAGTCAAATGAGGGGTGACACGATACTGACGCCAATGACATCTGCACCCCCACCCTCCACTATGACCATGTGAGTCCGATCACTGGCCTCAGCAGCAGAAGGGAGAGCAACCAAAGACTGGCACAGAGGACGGAGGTCTGCAGTGATGGACGGGCAGGGACGAGGACAAGTGGGTGTAATGTGTTTAATTATATTTTAACTTCTTCCCTCCCCTCCATTTATTCTGCCTTGGTCTGTGGAGAAAGCAAAAAAAAAAAAACATCATGCTACGACAATTGGAGAACTTTCAATTTAGACCAATTTTTATTTATAGTGAATCGTATCTACTGGTCGGTTATAGGGAATCCTCCCAAGATGAATTTCAGTAGATTCTCTCATCTATAATGTGACCTGGGTGAGGGTCCGGCAGACGTGGCATTGTGCAGACCTCCTATAGGTGATCCATGTAGAGCTCTTTCATGTATTTCTAGATGTGGATTTCTAGTGATGGCCGGACTGCTGGTATCAAACATTACTACAAAAGATCATATAATGACTTGTATATACAGACTGTTAATAAGGGTTCATTATAAACCATGGATTCTCCTTCTCTCCAGGGCCGTCTACTTAGTGCGCCATAAGGAATCACAACAGATCTTTGCAATGAAGAAAATCGCCAAGAGCTACTTGACTACTCGTAATAAAGTGGAAAGGGCCTATATCGAGAGAGACATCCTAACATTTGCAGACTGTCCTTTTGTGGTCTCCATGCTCTGCTCCTTCCCAACTAAATATCACCTGTGTATAGTCATGGAGTATGTAGGAGGTAGGACACGTACATTGTATTATATTTCGCCCATGTCTGCTGACATCTTATCACATCTCATATCATTAGGACTTTTCCCTGTGGACGGTTACATCCCCACAGAGTATTTGCTATAAGTTTTCTAATGCCAAGAAGCCTATAAAGGCATTGATGTGTGTGATCTCCCTGTATATCCGCCCTGAGCATGTCAGTATCTCCAGCTGTAGACGAGATGTGATGTCACTTTATGTCATTATTTTTATAGATGACATTTCACCATGACGTATCTTTATATAGTGTCTCCTGCCCCAATGTTTCCGCTCACTTCTCATTATACATCATGTTGATCTGTTGTATAAACCCCTCACCAGTCATATTTCCTTTCTTCTATAGGTGGAGACTGTAGGACCCTTCTAAGGACCAGGCGTCGTTTATCTGTCCTCTTGGCCCGCCGGTACTTTGCAGAAGCTGTCCTTGCTGTGGAATACCTGCATAGTCACGGTGTGGTGCACAGAGACCTGAAGCCGGAGAAGTAAGTGAATACCTGTAGTATAGCAATTTATCATTTATTATCTCACGGTCTATGAAGCTAAAATCATCTTCTCTTTCACAGCCTCCTGATAACATCTGCTGGACATATTAAAGTTACCGGCTTTGGACTTTCAAAACTTGGTGTCATGATACCACACACCACCGTCTACAAGGAATCAGCAGAGAACATCTCCAGAGAGTTCAAGGACCATGAGGTCAGCAATACCTACAGGAACTGTGCTTGTTCTGTACAAATCTCATAACTCTATTTTCTCTTCCCTACATTCTTCATTTTTAGAGCTTTTTTACTGATATTTTATCTTCTGTCATTCTGTTTTTATGTGAAGAACTTGTCATAATAATTGTTTCATCAATTCTCATCTCTATCTTCTGTTGGTTTCTAGTTCGTTGGCACCCCGAATTACATAGCCCCTGAAGTCATCCAGAACAAAGGCTATGGAAGACCTGTTGACTGGTGGGCAATGGGCATCATATTATATGAAATGCTCATGGGATATACACCATTTCATGCGGATTCCAAATCTAACCTTTATAAAAATGTGACCACTGGTAAGTAGAATAATCTGATCATTGCTTTGACCTGTTATCTTGGTTTAGTTACTTCCTTTGCTTTATCTTACAGTCCAGTTAAGAGGTTTTATGTTCTGTAATTTTCTATATAACAGGAAATATAAAATGGGATCGTCATTACACTCCTCCTCCCGAAGCTCAGGACCTCATCACTCAGCTGCTCAGAACAAATCCCATGGATAGACTTGGGACAGGTAACACATAATAATATTTCCTTATTACACCAAGGACATATCACTCATGTCCATGAGATTCATCTCTTTTTTTATCAGCTTCTCCATTTATAGTTCTCCGTACTATGATTTTCAGTCTATTTCCTACATGTCTGCTCGGTTACGTAATTAGTTCAGATTAAGATAAACTGTTCAGATATAGTTACATAGTTACAAAGGTTGAAAAAAGACCTGAGTCCATCAAGTTCTTCCTTTCTCCACCAATTGTTCATTTTGTCACTAGATTAACTATAACCCACAATGTTATGTGCATTGAGGAAATCATCCAGCTCTTTTTTAAAAGCTGTCATAGTGTCTGTCATTATTACCTCTTGTGGTCAGGCACTCCATAGTCTAACTGCTCTAACTGTAAAGAACCCTTTCCTATTAACCTACTGGAATCGCCTTTCCTACACCCGTAATGAGAGCCCCCTGGTCCTTAGTTTAAGACAGGCCCAAGTCCTCTGTACTGACCACACATATTTATACATATAAATGAGATCTCCTCTGAGGCGTCTTTTTTCTAAGCAAAACAAGCCCAACTTTTCCAACCTCTCATCATATGGTTGTCTTCCATCCCTTGTAATAATCTAGTTGCCTGATTATAAACTGACTCTAATTTCTGAATATCCCTTCTAAATGTAGAGCCGAAAACTGGATCCCATATTCTAGATGTAGCCTCACAAGTGATTTATAGGTTTAGAATTGGTTCTAGAACAGATCCTGTGGTCCCCACTGCTCCCAGTACAGATTCCTGTGGTCCCACTGCTCCCAGTACAGATGCCTGCGATACCCCACTGCTCCCAGTACAGATCACTGTGGTCCCTACTGCTCTCAGTACAGATCCCTGCCCACTGCTCCCAGTACAGATCCTGCGGTCCCCACTGCTCCCAGTACAGATCCCTGCAGTCCCCACTGTTCCCGGTATAGACCCCTGCAGTTCCCACTGCTCCCAGTACAGATCCCTGCAGTCCCCACTGCTACCAGTACAGATCCCTGCGGTCCCCACTGCTGACTATATCCCATTTACAGAATGTACCATTTATGACGACTTTGTTTCCTGTCATTTTGCCAATTCCTTACCCATCTGCATATAGTTTCCCCCAGTCCCTGCTTATGGAGCTTCAGGATAAGGTTGCTATGTGGAACAGTATCCGTGGAACAGTTAGTTCATTGGTGAACACAGATGAAAAGAGTCTGTTTAATGTCTCACCCTTTTTTGTCCTGTATTATCATCTTACTATTAATGTCTTTTAAGGGACCTATACTATGCTTTTTTTCCTTTTTGGCATTGATAAATTTATAGCATTTTAGGGGATTTATCCTAATGTCACTGGCAATTTGTTTCTCTGTGGATAATGTTGCCAGCATGATTTCTTTTTAACATTTCTTACTTAGATCTTTATACTCCTGAAATGCTATTTCAGTAATCTCAGCTTTCAAGATTTTGAATGCCTTTTGTTTTAGTCTGATTAACCTTTGTAGTGTCTTATTTATGCATAATGGCTTCTTTTTATTCCTGGACTTTTTAGTACCAGAGAGTATAAGTTTAATACTGGATTTTCGTCGTATATCCTTAAACATGCCCCATTTATTGTCGGAATCCCCAGTTACCATGAGATGGTCCCAGCCTACTCGATTAAGCGCTTCCCTTAATTTGTTGGTATGGAGCTCTCTCTGACAATGTCTGCATCACTTTTGTTTTTCTTTATCCAGGAGGAGCATTTGAGATCAAGGATCATGCATTCCTTAGAGATTTAGACTTTGATAACCTTCTAAGTCAAATGCCATTGTACGTTCCTCAGCTTGCATCAGATGTGGACACCAGTTTATTTATCAGTAAGTAGAAAAGACATCATCTAGACTAAGTGTCTGTTTGTCTCGTCTTCCATATTATGCGATAATCAGTTCCCATTAATATTTATGATAAATGGTGACTGTGTTATACTGACAACCTCTAATAACACTTCATTATCTATGTTTTATAGATCATTCTGATATGAAAAAACATCTGGTCTCAGAGGATGAGAAAGGCACAAGTAAGGACTTCCAAAATTTTACATCATCATCTGAAAGGCTTTCTAAAGTAAGTGTATGATCAGTAACTTCAAAAGATGTATAAAAAAGACCCATAAAAGTAAACATGAAATAATTTCATATCTTGTTGCTTCTGCATGTAGCTTTATACCACCATTAGCGGGGTGAAGAACGATGAAGATCCCAAGTCACCTCCAGAGTGTGCACCAAAATCCATCACAAACATCTCAGAAATGTGAGTAGATTATGGGTTCATTACTGGGAGCTCCAGGCTGATATATATGCACACCATCAAATATAGGACAGAAATGCCATAATATCAAATGCAACATCCACATGCCCATGATTAGCGGTCATTTTGCTTTTGTCCTTAGTAAGTGCTGGTGATAACAGCCCATGATTGCAGCCAGTCATGCATCTTTAGTGCTGCCCACACTGCAGGAGAGATGTAGTATTAGTAGTATTACCTGTCAGATATTCTTAGTAGCTTAATTCTGCTTTGCTCTATAAAACATAGTTTTGAGCAGAAGACCTTCCCAACTATGACAATCATATATCCTATTAGGCCCTATAGTCGGTGTTCTTATAGTGAAACAACCCCTTTTATACTGCGTTTACTTGTGATTTACATGTTTTTTTTCTTCCTAACAGGCAGAAAGAATCTGTCCCTGTATCTGATAGAGACAACGCTATTACCACCTTGCCAACCTTGCCCCCACTATCAGGTATGTCCATGTCTGCAGCACCAACACTGTGAATGTTAACTTCAAAGCTCAAATATTTCCACATGGTTTTCTGTAATAGGTTTCCTATGTTATCCATGTTTTATGGATCCCAATTATGTTGCCCATGGGCCCATACTGTACCTCTATTTCACTAATTTTGTACAGCTTTTTTCATGGGTTCTGTGAGATACGTTGTAGCATCCAATAACCTAAATCATCATAAGGAGACATCATCTCCTATCATAGAATATTGCTCATCAGTGATGCACCACATGGGGCACACAGGGCGCTTACTGCTCTATATCAGTGACACATCTAATGCCCCTAAGATGGGATTATGTACATTATATAGGACCTATTCTGCCCTATTATGATATAATACCAGATTATCAGGACTATTGGAGACAGGACTAGAACAATCCTACTATATACAGGAGACAAAGCAGATCCCATTAGGATATGTCATTAATAGTGTTGAGCATTCCGATACCGCAAGTATCGGGTATCGGCCGATACTTGCTGTATCGGAATTCCGATACCGACTTCCGATATTTTTTCAATATCGGAATTCGGCATCGGAATCGGAAGTTCAAAGTTGATTGACAGCCTGACGTCATCATGATGCGCGGTGTGTGCGCATCATGATGCGCCGTCATTTCGGGCCTTCCGGGGGTCTCTGCCGGCCTGCCGGGGGCTGTGTGGACTGCCCGGGGTCTGTACCGGCCTGCCGGGGGGCTGTGCCGGCCTGCCGGTGGTCTGTGCACCCTGTGGGGGTCTGTACCGGCCTGCCGGGGGGCTGTGCCGGCCTGCCGGTGGTCTGTGCACACTGTGGGGGTCTGTACCGGCCTGCCGGGGGGCTGTGCCGGCCTGCCGGTGGTCTGTGCACCCTGTGGGGTTCTGTACCGGCCTGCCGGGGGGCTGTGCCGGCCTGCCGGGGGGCTGTGCTGATGTCCGGGGGTCTGTGCAAGCATCGTCCGATGGGACTACAAGTCCCATCTGGCGATGCCTGCTACCATGACAGTGATTGACACATTAGCCAATGATGGGACAGTAGTAGTCCCATCATTCAGCCAATGTGTTAAATGTTAAAAAAAAAAAAAAATACTACATACATACTACATACATACTACATGCATGCTACATACATACTGCATGCTACATACATACTACATATATACTACATGCATGCTACATACATACTACATGCTACATACATACTACATATATACTACATGCATGCTACATACATACTACATGCTACATACATACTACATGCTACATACATACTACATGCTACATACATACTACATATATACTACATACATACTACATACATGCTACATACGTGCTACATACTGCATGCTACATACATACTACATACATACTACATACATACTACATGCATGCTACATGCATGCTACATACATACTACATACATGCTACATACATACTACATGCTACATACATACTACATATATACTACATACATGCTACATGCTACATACATACTACATATATACTACATGCATGCTACATACATACTACATATATACTACATGCATGCTACATACATACTGCATGCTACATGCATACTACATACATACTACATACATACTACATGCTACATACATACCACATATATACTACATACATGCTACATGCTACATACATACTACATACATACTACATACATGCTACATGCTACATACATACTACATATATACTACATGCATGCTACATACATACTACATATATACTACATGCATGCTACATACATACTGCATGCTACATGCATGCTACATACATACTACATACATACTACATGCTACATACATACCACATATATACTACATACATACAATACATTCATACAATACATACATAGACATACAGTACATATAACATAGAGTAACATACTTACCAATACTTGTCACATTGTTCCCCGAAGCCATTGTCTTTTCCGGAATAAATATTAACATAACAAACCACAAAAATACTCACCCACGATCCGAAGCAGTCCACGAGTGTGTCCCACAACGATCTTGGGTAGAGAACGGCAGCATCAGATGATGCTGCCGTTCTCTACGGGCTGCAGGAATCCAATGACGGAAGGTAGGTATTCTTCCGCACTGTATTCCTCCGCCACTTAAAAAAAATTCCCACACAGCAATGGCATAAAGTGAGACTAGGGACTTTTTTTTTTTTTAAGTGGCGGAGGAATACAGTGCGGAAGGATACCTACCTTCCATCATTGGATTCCTACAGCCCGTAGAGAACGGCAGCAACAGCTGATGCTGCAGTTCTCTACCCAAGATCGTCGTGGGACACACTCGTGGACTGCTTCGGATCGTGGGTGAGTATTTTTGTGGTTTGTTATGTTAATATTTATTCCGGAAAAGACAATGGCTTCGGGGAACAATGTGAAAAGTATTGGTAAGTATGTTACTCTATGTTATATGTACTGTATGTCTATGTATGTATTGTATGAATGTATTGTATGTATGTAGTATATATGTGGTATGTATGTAGCATGTAGTATGTATGTAGTATGTATGTAGCATGCATGTAGCATGCAGTATGTATGTAGCATGCATGTAGTATATATGTAGTATGTATGTGGTATGTATGTAGCATGTAGTATGTATGTAGCATGCATGTAGTATGTATGTAGTATGTATGTAGCATGCATGTAGTATATATGTAGTATGTATGTAGCATGTAGTATGTAGCATGTATGTAGTATATATGTAGTATGTATGTAGCATGTAGTATGTATGTAGCATGCATGTAGTATATATGTAGTATGTATGTAGCATGTAGTATGTATGTAGCATGCATGTAGTATATATGTAGTATGTATGTAGCATGTAGTATGTATGTAGCATGCATGTAGTATATATGTAGTATGTATGTAGCATGTAGTATGTATGTAGCATGCATGTAGTATATATGTAGTATTTATGTAGCATGTAGTATGTATGTAGCATGCATGTAGTATATATGTAGTATGTATGTAGCATGTAGTATGTATGTAGCATGCATGTAGTATATATGTAGTATGTAGCATGTAGTATGTATGTAGCATGCATGTAGTATGTATGTAGCATGCATGTAGTATGTATGTGGTATGTATGTAGCATGTAGTATGTATGTAGCATGCATGTAGTATATATGTGTTATGTATGTAGCATGTAGCATGCATGTAGCATGTATGTAGTATGTATGTAGTATGTATGTGGTATGTATGTAGCATGCATGTAGTATGTATGTAGTATATATGTGGTATGTATGTAGCATGTAGTATGTATGTAGCATGCAGTATGTATGTAGCATGCATGTAGTATGTATGTAGTATATATGTAGTATGTATGTTGCATGTAGTATTTATGTAGTATGAATGTAGCATGTATGTAGTATGTAGTATGAATGTAGCATGTATGTAGTATGCATGTTGTATGTATGTAGCATGTATGTAGCATGTAATTTTTTTTTTTTATTATTTTTTTACATTCAACACATTAGCCGGATGATGGGACTACTACTGTCCCATCATTGGCTAATGTGTCAATCACTGTCATGGTAGCAGGCATCGCCCGATGGGACTTGTAGTCCCATCGGACGATGCCTGCACAGACCCCCGAAGCCTGCACAGACCACCGGCAGGCCGGCACAGCCCCCCGGCAGGCCGGCACAGCCCCCCAGAGCCTGCACAGACCACCGGCAGGCCGGCACAGCCCCCCGGCAGGCCGGCACAGCCCCCCGGAGCCTGCACAGCCCCCCGGCAGGCCGGCACAGCCCCCCGGCAGGCCGGCACAGCCCACCGGAGCCTGCACAGACCACCGGCAGGCCGGCACAGCCCCCCGGCAGGCCGGCACAGACCACCGGAGCCTGCACAGACCCCCTGGCAGGCCGGCACAGCCCCCCGAAAGGCCCGTACAGACCCCAGAGAGGCTGTACAAGGCAAAAACAGGGTTTTTCTTATTCCGATACCGGAAGTCCCATAGACTTGAATGGGACTTCCGGTATCGGAATCGGCGATACCGATACTTTTTTTTAAAGATCGGCCGATCCATTCCGATCCGATACTTTGAAGTATCGGACGGTATCGCTCAACTCTAGTCATTAATGAGGGTTTTTTTTTTTCTTACTTTCTGATCAGAATTTCCAGCTCAGGTGGAAAGAAAAAATACTCCAGTAAATCTGAGTAAAGAAGAAGAAAAATCAGAAAATGGAGAAAAGGGGATAAAGAATCTCGGTAAGTGTGAGAATCAGCTGCATGTTGTGGGATGTCAGTGAGAATCATTCGTGGGGAGCAGATGTCATCTGTCAGTGATGGGATTATCACATATATGATGGCTAACAATGATCCTGCCCTCTGTGTGATAATATTCCTCTGCCCTCCGGCCACAGTGACCGCACAGTAGTATCATGTCATATGTAGTCCCATCACTTACATTATATTTACTTCTCTTCTCATAGGTTCCATCTTCCGCTGGATCTTATCATCCTGCCAGAGCGGATTATCCAGGGCTGCTCAAGCATTTCCTTGTTGTCACTGTTGCTATAGTACATCTACAGAACAGGAAACGTAAGCATCCAGCGCCCTGTGGTCCAGCAGGTCCACCATCACTGCTGGACCTATTTAGAAGCGGGACTAACTCCTAGCCGCGGTCTACGGACCAAACATTGGGCATGGGCAGGGCCTTGGGGGCAGATCCCAAGTGCGCTCAACCATGTGAAATAGCTTACGCTCCGGAACATTGAGGGATAGCGCTATTGGATAGCTCTACCCGTTCATTTCCTTTAGGAATAGAGCTATCGTATAGCTCTACCCGTGCACTTTCTTCATGGATAGCGCTATCGAATAGCTCTACCCGAACATTATTAACGACCTGTATAGAATGACCTTCACCAGCTATCTGTGGCCTTCTGTTACATCCCTTGCCAGACATGTATCAGCTCTGTCTCCCGGCTTCGCAGTATTCATACTGCTCGACTGACTGGGCTCTTACTGGTATCTGACCCCGGCTGTCCTCCTGACTATCATTTAGCTTATTGAGTCTGTTCCCTACATTCTCCCTCACTGAATTCCAGCAGATCCACCATCACTGCTGGACCTGTATAGAAGGACCTTCACCATCTACCTGTGGCCTTCTGACTCTTACATCTAGACCCGGACATGTTTCAGTATCACCTCTATAACCAGGCTCCGCTGTAATCCTACTGCTCACCTGACTGGGCTTTTACTGATCACCTGGTATCTGACCACGGCTGTCCTCCTGACTATGATTTAGCCTATTGATTCTGTTTACTATCTTCTCCCTCCCTGAAGTCCAGCAGATCCACCATCACTGCTGGACCTGTATAGAAGGACCTTCACCATCTACCTGTGACCTTCTGACACTTACATCTAGACCCGGTCATGTTTTGGTATCACCTCTATCACCAGGCTCCGCGGTAATCCTACTGCTCGCCTGACTGGGCTTTTACTGATCACCTGGTATCTGACCCCGGCTGACTCCCTGACTATGATTGTGTCTATTGATTCTGTTCCTAGTTTTACCCCTCCTTTATCCTTCTATCCTATTATTAATCAAAATAAAAAATATATATATATAAAAAAACTATTATGTTTATTGAAATTTTTTTCACATTTATCATACTTAACAATGCGTTTTGTTGTCTGATAAAAATCTGTACATATACAGATACTGGCCGATTCATGCAGCCTTATATGTATATCCTTATTTATTGTAAAGGTGGCTGGACCTTATACTACAAACACTTATTACCTTTGTTGTCCAACATTTTACTTATGAGCTGTAAATGTTCGAGCAGAGTCCTCACCTCCTCTTGTACAGTTAGGCCCATATATATTTGGACAGAGACAACATTTTTCTAATTTTGGTTCTAGACATTACCACAATGAATTTTAAACAAAACAATTCAGATGCAGTTGAAGTTCAGACTTTCAGCTTTCATTTGAGGGTATCCACATTAAATTTGGCTGAAGGGTTTAGGAGTTTCAGATCCTTAACATGTGCCACCCTGTTTTTAAAGGGACCAAAAGTAATTGGACAGATTAAATAATTGTAAATAAAATGTTCATTTCTAGTACTTGGTTGGTAACCCTTTGTTGGCATTGACTGCCTGAAGTCTTGAACTCATGGACATCACCAGACGCTGTGTTTCCTCCTTTTTGATGCTCTGCCAGGTCTTCACTGCGGTGGTTTTCAATTCTTGAAGAAAACATGTTTGAGTGTTATGAATGAGTCACCGTAGGAGGCAAAAACAGAAATACTAGCTAAGTCCAGAAAACCAGAGAAGTTGGCAGCTATCGGATTGCAGACCCCTGAACCTATCAACAACAACTAGCAGTAGCCGTGGGGGGTTCCTACGGTGCCCTAGACCCCTCGATCACAGCTGGAGAACTAAATAACCTAAAGACAAAAAGGGAAATCTAAACTGCCCCAGAGCAGACGCCAAAGCAATAGGCAGCCCCCAACATATAATGACGGTGAAGCAAGAAGAAAAAACACTCACACAGATAGAAAGATAGGATGAGCAAATGATGGGGCCCAAGTAACTAAATAGGACAGGATAGAAAAGCTGATGTCTGCAATCCGTAAAAAACCCTACCAAAAATGTCCCAACTGTCTGATAGGAAATACAGGCCCTGAAGTCGCTAGGACTTCAAAATGACTATATCAGCACTCAGGTAAATTCTGAAGACAGAGCAAAGAGACAAACTGATCAGAGACAAAAATGGAACTCAGCACACCCCCGACCGGGGATGGCTGAACTCCAAAAAACAAGGGAAACAAAACAAAACTAATAAGTTCAATAGCAGAGCAAAAACTTATCTTTGGGAAGCAGGAATCAGACTGGTCTCCAAGAATCCAGCAGAGAAATCACCAGCGACTCAGAAGGGCGTCGGCTGCCTTATATCCAGTCAGAAGTTCCTGTTACCCAGTCATCATCTACCAGATCAGGTGTTTGGTAATCAGCCTCACTACCTTCCTTCACCAGAAGAGGGAGTTCATCAGACATCGACGGTGAAGGGGAAAATTAACTCACAACAGTACCTCCCCCTTGATGAGGGGTCACTGAACCCTCATCCACGCCACCAGGGCGATCAGGATGGGCCTGATGAAAGGCATGAACCAATCTTTCGGCATGAATATCGGATGCAGGGACCCAAGAATTATCCTCCTGGCCATAACTCTTCCATTTAACCAAATACTGGAGTCTCCGTCTAGCCAGGCAAGAATCCAGTATCTTCTCAACCTCATATTCCACATTACCTTCAACCAATACCGGGTCAGGAGGTGCCACCACAGGAACTACTGGCTCAACAAACCTCTTTAACAGAGACTTATGAAACACGTTATGGATCTTAAATGTAACAGGAAGAGCCAATCGAAAAGAGACTGGATTAAGAATCTCCAAAATCTTGTAAGGTCCAATAAATCTAGGTTTAAACTTTGGAGAAGCCACCTTCATAGCGATATTCTTTGATGACAACCAAACCATATCACCCACCTTAAACTGGGGACCAATGGTCCTATGCCGGTTGGAAAACCGCTGGGCCTTTTCCTGGGAGAGAGACAACTTATCCACCACTTGGTCCCAGATCTGGTGCATTCTCTCCACCACAGTGTCAACACCTGGGCAGGCAGAAGGCTCCACCTGCCCTGAAGAGAATCGAGGATGAAACCCAAAGTTACAAAAAAAAGGTGACATCAAAGTGGCAGAACTAGCTCTATTATTTAAAGCAAATTCGGCCAAGGGCAAAAATGAAACCCAATCATCCTGATCAGCAGAAATAAAACATCTCAAATATGACTCCAAAGTCTGGTTTGTTCTCTCCGTCTGCCCATTGGTCTGAGGGTGAAACGCAGAGGAGAAGGACAACTGAATACCCAGCTTGGAACAGAAAGTCCTCCAAAATCTAGACACAAACTGAACTCCTCTGTCAGATACAATGTTCTCAGGAATCCTGTGCAAGCGAACCACCTGTTGCAAAAACAAGCGCACCAACTCTGAGGAAGATGGCAACTTAGGGAGTGGTACAAGATGGACCATCTTAGAGAATCTATCACAAATCACCCAAATAACAGTCATTCTCTGAGAGACAGGCATATCAGAGATAAAATCCATTGAAATATGGGTCCATGGCCTCCTGGGCACTGGCAAAGGCATCAACAACCCACTAGAGCGAGAACAAGGTTTAGACCGAAAGCAAGTCCCACAGGACTGCACAAAATTCCTGACATCACCAGACAAGGCGGGCCACCAAAAAGACCGACTCACCAAATCTCTAGTACCAAAAATACCTGGATGACCAGCCAAAGCAGAGCAATGAACTTCAGACATCACTCTCTTCCTCCACTGGTCAGGAGCATACAATTTTCCAATGGGACAACGCTCAGGTTTGTCCTCCTAAAACTCTTCCAGAGCACGTCTCAAATCGGGCAACATGGCAGAAAGAACTACCCCCTCACCTAAGATGGTAGCAGGCTTGGTCACAACAGGAGAATCAGCAAAGAAACTCCAAGAGAGGGCGTCTGCCTTGACATTCTCCGTTATCCTCTAGTGACATTTTTCACACCTGCGACATCGAGCCTGTGACATAGCGCTGTGATATTCAGTGGGCCTCACACAATCCAAAAGTGTCCAGTGTCCACAAGTGTTTGCAGAAATTCAAAATCTCCGTTATCCTCTAGTGACATTTTTCACACCTGCGACATCGAGCCTGTGACATAGCGCTGTGATATTCAGTGGGCCTCACACAATCCAAAAGTGTCCAGTGTCCACAAGTGTGTGCAGAAATTCAAAATCTCCGTTATCCTCTAGTGACATTTTTCACACCTGCGACATCGAGCCTGTGACATAGCGCTGTTATATTCAGTGGGCCTCACACAATCCAAAAGTGTCCAGTGTCCACAAGTGTGTGCAGAAATTCAAAATCTCTGTTATCCTCTAGTGACATTTTTCACACCTGCGACATCGAGCCTGTGACATAGCGCTGTGATATTCAGTGGGCCTCACACAATCCAAAATCCAAAATCTAAAGAGCAATCTGTCCCTGCCCTTCATGACATTAACCCCTCGTTTCTCCAAAGCAATGGGTGAGGGAAGTGCAGGTGTCCATGGCTGAGCATAAGAGTACCTTTCATTTTCTATTGCTGCAGCTGTTCAGGGCCTAACTTTATATGCCATTTGCATCAGCTGGCAGTCATTAGGATTTACCCTGGTTGACGGTTCAGCATCATCTGGGCTCAGTCTCAGCGCTCAATTGGACATCTTCAGTCTACACACAAGACACAGCCTGCACTGAGGGAAAGTGAAGTTCACAATCTTACTTGAAAGTTTCAAAGTCTTGGCAGAGCTAACTCAGTCCAAAGCAACAGTCCAAAATAACTCAGTCCTGGTGGCTTGTTTTCCACCCCTTGATCAAATGAATCAAACAAAATTACCGTAGGTTTGTTGGTCCAAATTAATTGTGCCCAGAATGACCTTTGAAATTTTCTACTGTAGCAAATATTTCTACTCTAGATAATAATACTACATAAAATATATATCATATGTGTATGGACTTATACACTGATCAAACACATCAAATTCATGTCAATCACATTGGCATAAGAACGATGATCATAATTACCAGTACAATTATGTTCATGGAGATCACAAAATAATGTTACTACTAATCAGAATCGGTACAATTACATGTTAAGGAAAACCGAACCCAAACCAAATTGCTATTAACCCAATTGTAGCAAATTATTATTTTTACATAATATACACATTACATCAACACACTCTGGCTTAACCTAATGCACTCATTCAGTAAGCAGGAGAGATTCTCATTTATATATAGACAAACACACACTTTGGGTACCCACACATTTGCATTGTATGACTCAGGTGTAGGTGAACAAAGCTATATCAAGACATTAACAAACTAGCATTCATTGAAATCATTTAACATATATATATTCTTCAAAACCCAATTTGCACGGGAGCTCCCAAAAAATAAAAAATGTTAAAACTCAAAAATAAGTCATAAAATATAATCTTGTATTTGGTGGATGGACTCCTTTTTTTACTACTGCAGGAATGAACTATTTACTGTGCACTGTATTTACATGTTAATTAAATGGCCAAGGTTTCTTCTTTCACTCCTGCAAACAAACAAACGGTAAATTACACCCCCCACCCCCCCAATCCAACAAGTAGTGGACTGAATAGAGGAAAAACAATTCCTTTAAAAACCAAAAATGCTAAACACAGTACAATTAAAATTCAGAAAATGAGCTCATAAAAAATACAAATATACCAAATAAAAAAGTAAAAATAAAAAAATACCACGTGGATTTTTTCTTTGGCTGTGAACCAATTTTAATCAAGGGATATCCATGACAAATACACAAAGCACATACAGTGACAAAGACAAACACTTAGTACAAATAAGTCATCTATTTATCTTGTCAACCCCCCAGTGTTACACCGCTCCGCCATACTTACCCGGCCTCCGCTCCCACGCCGCAGTCGCCCTCCGCTCCCACGCCGCAGCCTCTCTCCACCCGACGGCCGCGGCGGTCACCTGAGACAGGCCCGCGACCGATGCCTTCCCTGCATGCTATGCGCATGCGCCATAGGCCGCAGCCGCGCCTCCTTCCTGCTCCTTATGCTCCGGCTGTGCCCTGACCCGGAAGCACCTTTGGACCAATGGCTGACCAGACGGGGCCATATCAGGCCGCTTCCCCCTGAGGGAGGCGCCTGATCGTTGTGTTTCCTGACACTCTGGCCTCGCTCCATCGTGCACACTCTGCTCCTGCAGTTCCTGTCTCGGCTGCTCCTCACAGCAGCTTCTCAGTCCTGTTACCCGTGTTCCTGGTTACCTACTCCAGTCCTGCCTTCAGTGTTCCTGTCGTCCTACTCCAGTCCTGCCTTGTGTTCCTGCCGTCCTACTCCAGTCCTGCCTTCAGTGTTCCTGCCGTCCTACTCCAGTCCTGTCTTCAGTGTTCCTGCCGTCCTACTCCAGTCCTGTCTTCAGTGCTCCTGCCGTCCTACTCCAGTCTCAGTCTTACTCCGGTCCATCCTGAGCCGCCCCTCTCGGTACCGGCTACCGTGGTACTCGAACCCCTGGGCCTGCTCCTAACGGTCCCTGTATAGGGGTCGGTTCCACCTGGCAGCTCGCCCGGGGTCCCTCGGTGCCACGGCCCAGAGGGTCCACTCTCGGAGCTCCCGCTCCTGACCACCCACGCTAACAGTACGATCAGGCCATGGACTCCGCCGGTACTACGGCTGCTACCCAGAAAGAGTTGCTATTCCTACGGGAGAATCAGGGGCGCATTATGTCAATCATGAAGTCGATGGGCACCCGTTTGTCGGCCTTACAGGTGGCCGATCCTGGAAATGCCACTCAGCTGGCCAGTCTCCAACAGGAGCTGGGTCAGCAGCAAGATACTCAAACCCACATTTTGTCCTACATGGCCTCCTTTGATAGTCGCTTGTCGGCCCTCCAGGCTGCCGCTGCAGTGCCGACTCCTCCCCCTGCGTCTGCTGCTCCTCCGACACCCCGCCTCGCCAAGCCGCCTCGTTTCACCGGGGATCCCAAGCTCTGTAGGGGGTTCTTAAATCAGTGTAGTCTCCACTTTGAATGGCTGCCACAGCAATATCCCTCGGACCGGGCCAAAGTGGCCTTCATCATGTCCCATCTGGAGGGAGAGGCCCTTTCTTGGGTAAACCCGCTCTGGGAACGTGACGACCCGGTCGTTTCGAGTCTCCCGGTTTTCCTGGATACGTTTCGTAAGGTTTTCGATGAGCCGGGCCGGTTAGCCTCTCTCACTGAGTCACTCTTTAACTTACACCAGGGCTCTCTCACGGTCGGACAGTACGCTATTCGCTTTCGCACTATTTCCTCTGAGCTCGGCTGGAATAACGCAGCTTTGGTGGGGGCATTCTGGCGCGGTCTTTCTAGTAAAATAAAGGATGAACTCGCTGGTCGAGATACCCCGTCCACCTTAGAGGAACTTATCTCGCTGGCTACCCGCATTGACCTGCGCTTCCTGGAGCGCGCTCGGGAGTCAGTGAGAGACAGGCGCTCCTCCAGGTCAGTTTCTCCTTTCACTCAGTCGGCCAGCTCACGTTCAGTCGGATCTTCTTCCCTCTCTTCGGGTGAGCCCATGCAGATAGATCATCTCAGGTTGGCCGAGTTACGTCAGAGAGAGAGACGGGCACAAGGTCTGTGCCTCTATTGCGGTCATTCGTCACACTATATCCGCACCTGTCCTAAGAGACAGGGAAACGACTCCACCTAGGTCAGGTGAAGAGAGGCCTTCCTAGGTGATGATGATGATTCCTCTCAACCCCTTACGGTTTCTGTGCTTTTGGTTTCAGGAGGGAGGCGTGGTTCCGAGGTGGCCTACGTGGATTCGGGCTCAGCGGGTAACTTCATTCGGCCGGAAGAGGTAGACAAATACCAAATTCCTGTAGTCACTCTATCTAACCCAATTCAGATTGCCACCGTGGATGGCAAACCGCTACAGGTGACCGTCACCTTGGTCACTGAAGAGGTGGAATTGCAAATCGGAGCCTTACATCGAGAGAAGATAGCCTTTTACGTTTTACCTAAGCTCTCTCACGCCATTCTACTCGGTCTTCCATGGTTAAGGACTCATCAGCCTGTTCTCGACTGGTCTTCTGGGGAGACACTCCGCTGGGGGCACCCGTGCCAAGCTCGCTGTCTGACTCCTGTCCGCCTGGCGACCGCTCCACGGTCGCCTCCAGACCTCCCGGGTCTTCCTCCAGCTTACAGCTCCTACGCCGATGTTTTTGATAAGAAGGAAGCGGAGGTCCTCCCTCCACACCGGCCGTTTGACTGCCCAATTGAACTTGTTTCTGGTTCAACCCCCCCAAGGGGCAGAATCTACCCTCTGTCTCCCGCGGAGACCACCGCCATGTCCGAGTACGTCCGAGAGAACCTCGCCAAAGGCTTTATACGGAAATCCTCTTCGCCCGCGGGAGCTGGGTTCTTCTTCGTCAAAAAGAAGGACGGGACTCTACGGCCATGCATTGACTATAGGGGCTTGAATGAGATTACCATCAAGAACAGGTACCCTCTTCCACTCATTCCGGAGCTGTTTGACCGTCTCAGAGGGGCTCGGGTCTTTACCAAGCTGGACCTCAGAGGAGCCTACAATCTGGTCCGTATCCGCGCAGGTGACGAGTGGAAGACCGCTTTCAACACTCGAGATGGCCATTACGAGTACCTGGTCATGCCCTTCGGTCTTTGCAATGCTCCTGCAGTCTTTCAAGAGTTCGTCAACAAGATCTTCCGGGATCTCTTGTACTCCTGTGTGGTTGTGTACTTAGACGACATCCTCGTCTTCTCGCCGGACCTCTCGTCCCACAGAAAGAGTGTCCGCCTGGTGCTTCAGCGTCTTCGGGAGAACCGTCTGTATGCAAAGATCGAGAAATGTCTCTTCGAACAGACCTCTCTGCCATTTCTGGGATACATTATCTCCGACGCTGGTCTAAGGATGGATCCCGAGAAGTTGTCTGCCATCCTCAAATGGCCTCGCCCCGTCGGATTAAAGGCGATACAACGATTCCTCGGGTTCGCCAACTATTACCGGCAATTTGTCTCCCACTTCTCCGCGATCACAAGACCCATTTCTGTGCTCACCCGTAAAGGGTCTACTTCCAAGGATTGGTCTCCTGAGGCAGAGGAGGCCTTTCTGTCCCTAAAACGGGCTTTCTCCACGGCTCCGGTCCTGCATCGCCCTGAGAGCGATTGACCTTTTGTACTCGAGGTGGACGCTTCCTCGACTGGTGCCGGGGCGGTGCTGTCCCAGAGAACCGCCTCCGGTCGCCTACACCCTTGTGGCTTCTTCTCGAAGGCCTTTTCTCCATCCGAGTGTAACTACTCGATCGGTGACCGGGAACTTTTGGCCATCAAGTTGGCCTTGGAGGAATGGCGCCACCTCCTGGAAGGAGCTGTCCATCCTTTTGTCATCTTCTCGGACCACAAGAATCTGGCCTATCTCCAGTCTTCCCAGAGACTAAACCCTCGCCAGGCCAGATGGTCTTTATTTTTTGCCCGATTTGATTTCGAGCTCCGATTCCGTCCCGGCAACAAGAATTCCAAAGCCGACGCCCTGTCCAGGGTCTTCCAACCACACGAATCCACGGAGGAACTGTCACATATCATTGATCCCACTAGGATCATCACCGTGGCTCCAGTGAACTGGCTTACTCCTCCGCCTGGCAAGACGCTTGTGCCAGAGAATCTCAAGCAAAAGGTTCTTCTATGGGGGCACTCCTCCAAACTGGCCGGCCATGCCGGAACTAAGAAGACCCTTGACCTTATCAAACGTCACTACTGGTGGCCCTCACTTCGCCAAGATGTACTCGACTTTGTGGCTTCTTGTCCATCCTGTGCAAAGAACAAGGTGCCACGGAGATCTCCGTCTGGCTTGTTGCTTCCGTTGCCTGTCCCTACGGTTCCTTGGGAGAACATCGCCATGGATTTCATCACCGACCTACCCTGCTCTGCGGGCTGCTCAGTCATTCTGGTGGTGGTGGATCGTTTTTCCAAGATGGCTCACTTCATCCCTCTGCCCGGTCTTCCCTCAGCGCCAGAGCTGGCCGAGATCTTCATTCATCAAGTCTTCAGGCTTCATGGACTACCTCGACGCATTGTGTCTGACCGAGGGGTTCAGTTTACCTCCAAGTTCTGGCGTTCGCTTTGTAAGCTTATGAACGTTTCCCTCGACTTCTCCTCGGCCTACCATCCACAGTCCAACGGACAAGTAGAGCGTACCAACCAGACACTTACGGGATACTTACGCCACTTCTCTAACGCCCACCAGAACGATTGGGTCAACTTACTTCCCTGGGCAGAGTTCGCTTATAACAACCATGCTGGTGAGTCTTCGGCCAAGTCTCCGTTTTTCATTGTTTTTGGCAAACATCCTGGTGTCCCTCTTCCGATAACCCCTGCCTCTGAGGTACCCGTGGCCAATGCCTTGTCCTCAGAATTTTCTAAGATTTGGGCTGAGACCAACACATCACTCAAGAGATCCGCTGATCAGATGAAGAACTATGCAGACAAAAAGAGGTTGGATTCTCCTCCGTATCGTGTTGGCGACAAGGTCTGGCTCTCCTCCAAATTCGTCTGACTAAAACTGCCCTCCTACAAGTTGGGTCCACGCTACATCGGTCCGTTTGAAATTCTGGGACGTATTAACGAAGTTGCCTACAAATTGAGGTTGCCTGCTTCGCTCCGGATCCCGAACACCTTTCACGTCTCTCTCCTGAAGCCTGTGGTGCTGAATCGTTTCCATTCCTCGCTTGATCTTGGTCCTCAGCCGGTGGGTGCCGACAACGTTTTTGAAGTGCAGGACATCCTCGCTGTGAAAAGGGTTAGAGGTAGGACTTTCTTTCTCGTTGATTGGAAGGGCTTTGGTCCTGAGGAGAGATCCTGGGAGCCTCGGGAGAATATTAATGCTCCCCGTATCCTCAAGAGGTTTCTTGTTAATCTCCGGGGGGGGCGGCTTAGGGGAGGGGGTACTGTTACACCGCTCCGCCATACTTACCCGGCCTCTGCTCCCACGCCGCAGTCGCCCTCCGCTCCCACGCCGCAGCCTCTCTCCACCCGACGGCCGCGGCGGTCACCTGAGACAGGCCCGCGACCGATGCCTTCCCTGCATGCTATGCGCATGCGCCATAGGCAGCGGCCGCGCCTCCTTCCTGCTCCTTATGCTCCGGCTGTGCCCTGACCCGGAAGCACCTTTGGACCAATGGCTGACCAGACGGGGCCATATCAGGCCGCTTCCCCCTGAGGGAGGCGCCTGATCATTGTGTTTCCTGACACTCTGGCCTCGCTCCATCGTGCACACTCTGCTCCTGCAGTTCCTGTCTCGGCTGCTCCTCACAGCAGCTTCTCAGTCCTGCTACCCGTGTTCCTGGTTACCTACTCCAGTCCTGCCTTCAGTGTTCCTGTCGTCCTACTCCAGTCCTGCCGTCCTACTCCAGTCCTGCCTTCAGTGTTCCTGCCGTCCTACTCCAGTCCTGTCTTCAGTGTTCCTGCCGTCCTACTCCAGTCCTGTCTTCAGTGCTCCTGCCATCCTACTCCAGTCTCAGTCTTACTCCAGTCCATCCTGAGCCGCCCCTCTCGGTACCGGCTACCGTGGTACTCAAACCCCTGGGCCTGCTCCTAACGGTCCCTGTATAGGGGTCGGTTCCACCTGGCAGCTCGCCCGGGGTCCCTCGGTGCCACGGCCCAGAGGGTCCACTCTCGGAGCTCCCGCTCCTGACCACCCACGCTAACACCCAGTATATTATCAGTCATCTAACTTTAGGTCAGTCTTAAATTCATTGTCTGTACGGTCACTCCCTCTTTTACTTGTATGTTCCTCTCATGGCTCCCACATACAGAATCATCTTATATCTGCTGTGGTCTTTTGCCTTTTAAAACATCAAGGTCTATTACAAACCCTCAGGTGAGAAATGCACATTTATGCATCACCAAGACCAAACCCAATTTATCATACATCAGCCAGCGCATACATCACATTATGCTCACAGGAGTATTTCTCTAAAAAACTCTAGAATGAAAACAAATTCTTCCCACAATCGCATATAAATTCTTCCCACAATCGCATACAAGATTTCTCTCGCGCATCACCCCTACTCTGGAACTCTGTACCACAACATATCAGACTCTCGACCATATCAGACTCTCGACTCTCGACCAAACCGCTGCACGACCAGCTCTACCCTCGCCTACTGTATTATCACCCATCCCTTGTAGATTGTGAGCCCTCGCGGGCAGGGTCCTCTCTCCTCCTGTACCAGTTATGATTTGTATTGTTTAAGATTATTGTACTTGTTTTTATGTATACCCCTCCTTACCTGTAAAGCGCCATGGAATAAATGGCGCTATAACAATAAATAATAATAATAATAAACATCATTAGACATCAAAAAATGGCAAAACTGTTCAAACAACAATTTTCAGGGATATTCAAGAACTTTTATCTAAAATGTGCACTTAAAATTAGTCCATGAGGGAATCTTGGCAGGGGGTGTAGTATGCCATGGTATTGGAAGAGTGCAAGGGGCGGTTACAGTGGGGGCTTTGCATGCCTCCATCAGGTGTCCCACCTCTATCTTTTCAACCCCCTATCTCATTTGTCGCCACCCTCTTGGGTCTGGCGAGTTGCAATTTACCTTTTCTCCTCAGATCTTGCCATCTCCTCAACAGGTCACTTGTAGAGATCCCATCTATCTCCTGGAAAGGAACTCCACTAGCTATCAGGTCACAAAACAACTCCGTCCTGCTCTTTCTAATTTGAGTATCATCCTCTTTTCTCCTTTCTTGATCTACTCTCTTTACTGTACTATTTTTTGATACTTTTGCTCTCTCTAGAGCAGATAGCTGGGAGATTAGATTGCATGCAGTGTAGACATTAGTGGAATTTCCCATAAGTGCACTGAACATAGTGAACAATGGGGCTTTGTATGACGCTGGGGCACCTTCTATGAACTTATTCTTCATCAATACTGTCAATATTGCAGGATCTGGTCCCTTCCAATCCTCAACAACAGCAAAGTGATCATTCAGATCTGGCAAAGGATTGCGAGTTATGCCACCTATGCATGCGATTTCTCTCAATCTCTGAACTCCATCTGCAAGAGACTCCCATCGTGTCTGTGGTATTAATTCCATGGGAGAGTCATACACTTGTGCCACAGAATCCCTCACCAAATGCAACAAAGAGAAATTCTCTGCAGTGTCCCTTGCACGTCTCATTTTTAGACGTACCATAGGATCAATACAAATACTACAAAGTCCTACTGCCTCAAGACGGTTCAAGATTATAGTATCGGCTCCCTGATCCCATAATCTGAGAATCCATGCTAACAAAGGTTCTCCTGCTTGCTGCCTGTACCTGCTAGCTAATTCTGTTAATTCTCCGGCTGTATAATTCCTAGTTTCCTCGGTCATTGAAGCTTCTGCTCCTGTAGCTGTGTTTCCTGCATCCATCCTATCTCCACTACGCTGTGTGACTTCTCTCCTAGTTTTAGTAGTCACAATCGGTCTGGCTTGCTTTTCTTCCCTATTTGTCTCGCTGTCAGAGCCTTCCCATTCTAGCAAATCTGACCATTTCTCACGTGCAATCATGGTGCTAATCTGTGCAGTACAAATATCTGACACTGGCTGCTGTCTCCTCCTGTGCCTATTCTTATTCACAGTTTTCATTACATAAGCTTCAAAATTCCTTTGCATATTGTTATGCTGTTTCATTTGGTCTCTCAAGGCTGATTGCAAGCTAATCCTTTGCTCTATAGCTGTATGCAGCTCTAAACGCAAATTGTCTATCTCCACCTGTGATCTTTGGGACACTTGCACAAAAATCCATCCAACGGCTGCTGCAGCTTTCTGCTCTTTTGCATCATACCTTGAGAGATCAAATTTTGCAGCCACTTCCTGGGGATTTGATAACCGCTGTCCCTCCATATACTTGTTACATTCCTGTGCCATTTCAGTCCACTTTCCTGGTAACACCCATTCTGGCAAAGATCTGACACTACTCTCAACTGCTTTCCTACTCTTAACAAACTTATTCAATTTTGCAAACATTTTTATTCAAAACAATCCCACTTCTGACACCAATTTGTATTGTAAGGGTTCCAATGGATTGTGATTAATAAGAAAATGCTCACACAAGAATTGAATTTACTAAATTGATTTACTTAATAAGTGATAAGATTAAATAATAAACAATATAAAACTATAAATACAAATGCATTAATCAGAAACAAGCATTATTCATACGTTACATTATTCAGATACACGTCGATCAGTCATCCTCCATGAGCCAAGAGAGCCAGAGAACATGTGTCCTAGTTCTTTTAAAATGTCCAGCTACAAGGTGTGTCCAGCCCCACCATGTGGGGAATGATCTCACAAGTCTATTGCCCATTGGCTATAAACACATCCCCTCAATACCTGTTTTAACCAGTATATAATACAAGAAGCTAGAGGGGGCCTCATGTGTGCCACATGGCAGAAATACAGCAAGCTGGAGGAAGGGCTTCGGAGCACAAGATAACATCCTTGGGAAAGTTAACGCACCCAATCTAATTAAGGTAGTTGCCTTGAATATCAATGGTCCTTTGTTGATGGATAAACAAATGACCAGTAATTTACATTCCTTTATCTTAAGTAAGTTTCAGTGACCTTTAAGCTTACTCATCTCAGTGTATATTATATTAAACTGATTGAAACCATATAAAAATAACTTGTACTATACAGCCTCACACAATCCAAAAGTGTCCAGTGTCCATAAGTGTGTGCAGAAATTCAAAATCTCCGTTATCCTCTAGTGACATTTTTCACACCTGCGACATCGAGCCTGTGACATAGCGCTGTGATATTCAGTGGGCCTCACACAATCCAAAAGTATCCAGTGTCCACAAGTGTGTGCAGAAATTCAAAATCTCCCCTGTCCTATAGACACCTTGTACCTTGTTTTACATTACTATATAGTTTGTTGGATTTTGTCTACATTTCTACCAAAAATGAGGAAGGCTGGTGGAAGAGGCCGTGGAATTGGGCGGGGGTTGGCAGCTGGTAATGATGGTGTTGGTAGTGGATCTGATGGTAGTGGCAAAAGCAAAATAGGACCGAATGCAGGAGGTGTTGAGCCTGCGTCATCGTCTGGCTCCACAAGGCCTCGAAGGCTTAGTTTTCTAGGAGTTGGCAAACCGCTTTTAAAGCCAGAGCTTCAGGAAAAAGTTTTAGCTTAGATTGCTGACTCAGCCTCCAACTCTATCGCCTCCTCTTCTGAAGTTGTAAAAAATAAAAGCACTGAGTCGTCATTGGAGGCTCATGTTCATGAACCACACCTTTCCTTGTGTCCTTCACCCCAACCAAGATTGAAGGATGACGCAGGCCATACTACTGATTACTCCATGGAGCCGTTTTCACATACCATGCCTGGATTATCAAGTGAAATGGTGAATTACCCAGGCCAAGATGAATCTGACATGGAGTGCACTGATGCACAGCCACTGATAGATGATTCTGCTGGTACATTCACTCAGAGCACTACATTGTCCTCGCAGTGTACAGAGCCAGATTCTGACCCTGATGAGACTCAGGTGCCCCTTCCCGCACACTATACCACCATACACGGTGACACAGAGGAAGGTGCACATGACATTGAAGAGGAGGTGATGGATAACCCAGTTGTTGACCTAGATTGGCATCCATTGGGGGAAGAGGGTGCTGCTTCCAATAGCTCAGATGAGGAGGAGGAGCAGCCACAGCAGACATCGACATCGCAACAGCTGTTATCTGGCAGGCCCAGAGCACTCCAAAGACAGGTTCCAAAAATCAAAAGAGGTGCTGGACAGCTTGTCCAGAGGGTCAAAATATCACAGCGTGCTAGGCCGCAAAATGTCTGCCAAAGTAGGAAGAGTGCAGTATGGCACTTTTTTGAACAAAATCCTCATGATCAGGCCAAGGTTATCTGTAAGAAGTGCGCAAAGACCTTTAGCAGAGGGAAAAATCTGAAAAATTTGAATACCAGTTGCATGTTTAGACATTTAACCAGCATGCACTTGCAAGCGTGGACACAACACCAAACCTCAAGTACCACATGTGCAACTGATCACAAAGAAGGTAGTTAGCAACGCTACATTGTTTCCACCACTGTAAGCCCACCGGTTAGCACAGCAGCAAATGTTGAGGTGTCATTGCAAGGCCACAGCAGTCAGGGAATCCCACTGTTATATCAACGAAAGACTGGATCTAGGCCATCAGAAAGAACACCAACTCCATCACCATCATCAACCCTCTCTCAGTCCGCCCTGTCCACCGCTACTTCCACCATATGCAGCTCTCAAGTCCAGCTCACCCTCCCAGACACTATGAGTAGGTCAAGAAAGTACTCAGTCTCTCATCCGCGTACACTGGGTTTGAACGCCCACATTGCCAAACTAATCTCGTTAGAGATGATGCCCTATCGGTTGGTGGAAAGTGCAGCTTTCCGCGAACTCATGGCCTATGCAGTACCACGCTATGACCTACCCAGTCACCACTTCTTCTCTCGCAAAGCCATCCCAGCCCTCCACCATCATGTGAAAGACCGCATTGTCCATGCACTCAAGCAGTCAGTGAGTGGAAAGGTGCACCTCACAACTGATGCATGGTCCAGTCGGCATGACCAGGGCCGTTTCGTGTCCATCACTGCGCACTGGGTTAATGTGGTGGATGCAGGGTCCACAGGGGACAGCGGTGGTGGGACAGTGCTGCCTAGCCCACGGTATAGGAAACAGTTGGCTGTAGGCGTTCGACCCTCCTCCTCCTCCTCCAGAAGCGAAAACTCGTCCACAGAGCGCAGTCGTACGAGCACTCCATCTGCAGCTGCCACTGTTGCACACGAGGTGTCCCCCTATCGAGCAGCTAGTGGAAGGCGTCAGCAGGCTGTGTTGCAGATGATGTGTTTGGGTGACAGACAGACCACCGAGGTGTTGGCCGAGTACTTTCAGCGACAAACTGAGTCATGGCTGGGCAGTGTACATCTTGAGGCAGGCAAGGTAGTTAGTGATAACGGCCGTAATTTTGTGGCAGCCATAGCCCTTTCAAAACTCAGCCACATACCTTGCTTGGCTCACACCTTGAACCTGGTGGTGCAGTGCTTCCTCAATAATTATCCGGAGTTAACAGCCCTGCTCCAGAAGGTGCGAAGACTGTGCGCGCACATCCGCCGGTCGCCTGTACACTCAAGAAGTGAAGTATTTGTCATTGCACTATACCAATATTTCTCTGCTGTATTGGAGCATCATGAATTGTGGTATGTGTTAAAGGGGCCCACTGACACTCTTTCGCCCGGGGCACACGAAAACCTGGAGCCAGCCCTACCCCCCCACAACTTTAGCCAAATAACCCCCAGTTTTCAATGCGTAACTATTATTATAAAGTAAATTAAGGTTGACAAGCTTATGTAATAAGAATTGATGTCGTTGGCATTGAAATGGGCACTGTAGGTGTGTTTACTGTCCTCCACTCCCTGACGACTTTGCTTCCCCATTGACTTGCATTGGGTTTCGTGTTTCAGTCGGACCTCCGACTTTTCACGATAGTCGGCCGATTTCGTTCGACTCGACTTTTGAGAAAGTCGGGTTGCATGAAACCCGACTCGACCCTAAAAAAGGCAAAGTCGCTCATCCCTAGTTACAACTGCTAGTATACTAGTAAGTTGCTGCAGCTGCCCTCCTTGTGTTTTTTGGTTTGAGGCACCTTTTTATCTCATTAATGTTTTGTCTTTTATGTATTGTTTTAAATTTTCAAAAATAAGGTGTTCCATTTAATTTTGCATTGAATATAAGCACTTCTTGATCTGTGTGTTGCATACATGCGGCATGATCATTATGGATTCCTACTGTTCTGTAGTCCAGCCCTGCCTTGTGCAGGTCTACAATTTTGTCTCTGGTGTCCTTAAACAGCTATTTCATCTTGGCCATGGTGGAGAGGTTGGAGTGTGAATGTGTAGACAGGTGTCTTTTATACAGTTAACAAACTCAAACAGGAGCAATTAAAAAAGTGCAAAGTAGGAAGCTTCTTAAAGAAAAACTAACAGGTCTGTGAGAGCCAGAAGTCTTGCTGGTTGATAGATGAACAAATTCTTATTTCATGCAATAAAATGCAATTTACTTATTTAAAAATCATACAATATCAACTTTTTGTTTTTTAATTTTTAGATTCTGTCTATCACAGGTGAAGTGTATCTACGATAAAAATTACAGAGCTCTCCATTCTTTGTATGTGGGAAAACTTACAAAGTTGTCAGTGTATTAAACACTTATTTTCCCCACTGTACTTGTGCAGAGCCGATCCTTGAAGATTCTATCACAAGATTCCGTGATGTCATCACTGGTGATGATCGGTCATTATGACATCACTGATGATGCGCGGCCATTATGACATCACTGGTGATTCTCAACCATTATGACATCACAGATCACAGTCTCTACTTATAGAATGTACACATGATCACCGGTGCCATTTTTGGTTCTATAGTGACTGAGAGCATTTGCAATTATTCACTATGGCTGAATTATGTTTGCACGATATTGAGGTGCTAGCACTGTGGGAGATTGTTATCAATAATAATCGCCCTGACATTTTGCTTCTACCACCCGATGGCGTCCTCTGCTTCACTTATCGGCTGATGGTGGAGCTAGTAAAGGATTGCCTGACCAAATGCAGAGAAGAACTGACGGATTTACGTCACAACATCACGTCAGAGTATCTGACGGATTTACGTCACAACATCAGGACATTACTACACCAGGTAAGTGGCGGACGCTCCGCACAAATCTACTCTATAATAGATAATAATGGTGGATAGAAGCTTCTTCTTTCCTCCAATATAAAACACGACGTGTCCCCAAATACTGTATGGAGTCAGTGTATCTGCAGAGAGGAGCAGATGACACATACAATGGCCGCCTCTCATCTCAGACTTTTCTTTTTTTGCTTCTTTTCTTCTTCATAGGCTGAAAAAAGATCTCAAATTGGAGATTTGGCTTTTATTAAAGACCTGGCCAAAAAAATCCTGCGTGTACTAGGAAGTCCGGTCTGCTCGTCGGAACACCCGGTAAGGAGCCTTCATCTTCTCTATCACATGTCCTTGTTTTCTGATCTTCTCCCGATCACCAGATATCAGAAGATCTGGTATCAGATCTTACAAGCCTCCCTGTCAGTCCCCGGCAGCCACAGGAGGTTTTATGGCCGCCTGTTGTGCTGCTCTCTCGTCTGTGAGGACAGTCTGTATTCTGCTGATGTAGTCACAGCTCAGCAGCGGGAGTCTGTATTTTCCCTTCTTTCTCGCTCTATCAGGATACGTTTCCACTTACCGTAATCCCTGCACTTTGGACGGAGCGGAAACCTCGCTCTGCCCAAAGCCCCGCCCCCTTCTGTACACGTGGTGATTCCGGATGTGCTAACTGAACATATCCGGAATCGCCGCAGCCTATCCATAGAGTAGGCTATTTACCTTGGAGAGACTGAGCGCCTCCACAAGGTAAACAGACATGCTGCAGTCTAAAAAGAAGCGCCACATGTCCGGTTTCGTGTTTGTGTCACCCGCATAATAGGACGCATAGTGGAGACAGGATTTCATAAAAGCCCCTCCACTATGCTGGAATATCTGGCCGCTGCGGATTAAATGCTGCGGCAGGACGCAGCATTCAATACGCAGCAAATACTGAATGTTTCCGCTACATGGAAACATGCCCTCAGAGTCTTCCTGCTTGTAATAAGATAATACACGTCATTAAAGAAATGTTGTGTATACCAGTCCCTTATAGTATGTTAATGTGGACTTGTGGAGAGGAGCTGCAGTGTAAAGCAATTCTACCCAATAATGTAATGGATAAAGTACAAGATGTATCCATGGTGTAAAGAACGCAAATAACGCAGCTCTGGGAGATCACGGTGCATAAAATGAAATCTGACACCAAACATGAGATTTTTCAATGTTAACTCATCTTAATCCACATAAGTGAGAGAAGTTTCTGATAAAAGTTCTCATGATGGCGCGTGATTTGTAGGGTTACAATTGGTGCATCTGCAAATCTTGGTTTAGTCCTTTCTGATTATGTAGAGCAATAGGACTACATGGCACGAGACACCTAGTCCTCCACTGATAATCTCCTGCTGATAAAACACTGATTTTATTGAAACAACAGCACACGAATTAAGTAACACATCGCTGGAATCAGGGTCTCTGCTCCTAAATCATGCTGCTCTCAGAATACATAGTTCTCCCCTGTGTGATCTCCCATATTATCCAGCACTTTACAATAATACTGGTATATAGAGGATCTCCCCTTATATTACATCCATGTGAAGTGTTCGGCTTGTATCGTCCCCTACATCAGATCAGTGTAAATCAACTGGGACATAATATAGGAGTTTTTACATCCTGATATGTTTTCCTGCTGCTTCTATTTCTTAGTATTATTTCTTATTCTTTTTTAGGACTTGATCAGATCATTGATCCCGGCAGCAGAGCCGCGTATGAGCGACTATGAAACTACCAAACTGATCAGCAGCGGAACTTTTGGGTGAGATTTCTGTTCCTATAATCCCCATTTCTCGGGGTTCCCTATGACAATAATTTACCATTGTGCTCTGCCATTCAGTGTTATCATAGGGAAACGATATGAGTCCACATCACTGTCCACATCTAGATGTCACTATTCTGGTCAGTTATATACAGCTGAGCGACCAGATCTGTAGCAAATCAGTCTGTAAGGAAAGAGGATGATATAATATAATATGATATAATACATTACACTCACCGCCCCTAGACCTCATCTGTTCTTATGCTGCCGCCTCCACCACAGCTTCCCCGTCCTCCGTACCAATCTTCGGATTTTTCAGGGCCCCATTATGGAGCTGATAATAGTGATTGGCTGCACACGGTCAAATGAGGGGTGACACGATACTGACGCCAATGACATCTGCACCCCCACCCTCCACTATGACCATGTGAGTCCGATCACTGGCCTCAGCAGCAGAAGGGAGAGCAACCAAAGACTGGCACAGAGGACGGAGGTCTGCAGTGATGGACGGGCAGGGACGAGGACAAGTGGGTGTAATGTGTTAAATTATATTTTAACTTCTTCCCTCCCCTCCATTTATTCTGCCTTGGTCTGTGGAGAAAGCAAAAAAAAAAAAACATCATGCTACGACAATTGGAGAACTTTCAATTTAGCCCAATTTTTATTTATAGTGAATCGTATCTACTGGTCGGTTATAGGGAATCCTCCCAAGATGAATTTCAGTAGATTCTCTCATCTATAATGTGACCTGGGTGAGGGTCCGGCAGACGTGGCATTGTGCAGACCTCCTATAGGTGATCCATGTAGAGCTCTTTCATGTATTTCTAGATGTGGATTTCTAGTGATGGCCGGACTGCTGGTATCAAACATTACTACAAAAGATCATATAATGACTTGTATATACAGACTGTTAATAAGGGTTCATTATAAACCATGGATTCTCCTTCTCTCCAGGGCCGTCTACTTAGTGCGCCATAAGGAATCACAACAGATCTTTGCAATGAAGAAAATCGCCAAGAGCTACTTGACTACTCGTAATAAAGTGGAAAGGGCCTATATCGAGAGAGACATCCTCACATTTGCAGACTGTCCTTTTGTGGTCTCCATGCTCTGCTCCTTCCCAACTAAATATCACCTGTGTATAGTCTTGGAGTATGTAGGAGGTAGGACACGTACATTGTATTATATTTCGCCCATGTCTGCTGACATCTTATCACATCTCATATCATTAGGACTTGTCCCTGTGGACGGTTACATCCCCACAGAGTATTTACTATAAGTTTTCTAATGCCAAGAAGCCTATAAAGGCATTGATGTGTGTGATCTCCCTATATATCCGCCCTGAGCATGTCAGTATCTCCAGCTGTAGACGAGATGTGATGTCACTTTATGTCATTATTTTTATAGATGACATTTCACCATGACGTATCTTTATATAGTGTCTCCTGCCCCAATGTTTCCGCTCACTTCTCATTATACATCATGTTGATCTGTTGTATAAATCCCTCACCAGTCATATTTCCTTTCTTCTATAGGTGGAGACTGTAGGACCCTTCTAAGGACCAGGCGTCGTTTATCTGTCCTCTTGGCCCGCCGGTACTTTGCAGAAGCTGTCCTTGCTGTGGAATACCTGCATAGTCACGGTGTGGTGCACAGAGACCTGAAGCCGGAGAAGTAAGTGAATACCTGTAGTATAGCAATTTATCATTTATTATCTCACGGTCTATGAAGCTAAAATCATCTTCTCTTTCACAGCCTCCTGATAACATCTGCTGGACATATTAAAATTACCGGCTTTGGACTTTCAAAACTTGGTGTCATGATACCACACACCACCGTCTACAAGGAATCAGCAGAGAACATCTCCAGAGAATTCAAGGACCATGAGGTCAGCAATACCTACAGGAACTGTGCTTGTTCTGTACAAATCTCATAACTCTATTTTCTCTTCCCTACATTCTTCATTTTTAGAGCTTTTTTACTGATATTTTATCTTCTGTCATTCTGTTTTTATGTGAAGAACTTGTCATAATAATTGTTTCATCAATTCTCATCTCTATCTTCTGTTGGTTTCTAGTTCGTTGGCACCCCGAATTACATAGCCCCTGAAGTCATCCAGAACAAAGGCTATGGAAGACCTGTTGACTGGTGGGCAATGGGCATCATATTATATGAAATGCTCATGGGATATACACCATTTCATGCGGATTCCAAATCTAACCTTTATAAAAATGTGACCACTGGTAAGTAGAATAATCTGATCATTGCTTTGACCTGTTATCTTGGTTTAGTTACTTCCTTTGCTTTATCTTACAGTCCAGTTAAGAGGTTTTATGTTCTGTAATTTTCTATATAACAGGAAATATAAAATGGGATCGTCATTACACTCCTCCTCCCGAAGCTCAGGACCTCATCACTCAGCTGCTCAGAACAAATCCCATGGATAGACTTGGGACAGGTAACACATAATAATATTTCCTTATTACACCAAGGACATATCACTCATGTCCATGAGATTCATCTCTTTTTTTATCAGCTTCTCCATTTATAGTTCTCCGTACTATGATTTTCAGTCTATTTCCTACATGTCTGCTCGGTTACGTAATTAGTTCAGATTAAGATAAACTGTTCAGATATAGTTACATAGTTACAAAGGTTGAAAAAAGACCTGAGTCCATCAAGTTCTTCCTTTCTCCACCAATTGTTCATTTTGTCACTAGATTAACTATAACCCACAATGTTATGTGCATTGAGGAAATCATCCAGCTCTTTTTTAAAAGCTGTCATAGTGTCTGTCATTATTACCTCTTGTGGTCAGGCACTCCATAGTCTAACTGCTCTAACTGTAAAGAACCCTTTCCTATTAACCTACTGGAATCGCCTTTCCTACACCCGTAATGAGAGCCCCCTAGTCCTTAGTTTAAGACAGGCCCAAGTCCTCTGTACTGACCACACATATTTATACATATAAATGAGATCTCCTCTGAGGCGTCTTTTTTCTAAGCAAAACAAGCCCAACTTTTCCAACCTCTCATCATATGGTTGTCTTCCATCCCTTGTAATAATCTAGTTGCCTGATTATAAACTGACTCTAATTTCTGAATATCCCTTCTAAATGTAGAGCCGAAAACTGGATCCCATATTCTAGATGTGGCCTCACAAGTGATTTATAGGTTTAGAATTGGTTCTAGAACAGATCCTGTGGTCCCCACTGCTCCCAGTACAGATTCCTGTGGTCCCACTGCTCCCAGTACAGATGCCTGCGATACCCCACTGCTCCCAGTACAGATCACTGTGGTCCCTACTGCTCTCAGTACAGATCCCTGCCCACTGCTCCCAGTACAGATCCTGCGGTCCCCACTGCTCCCAGTACAGATCCCTGCAGTCCCCACTGTTCCCGGTATAGACCCCTGCGGTTCCCACTGCTCCCAGTACAGATCCCTGCAGTCCCCACTGCTACCAGTACAGATCCCTGCGGTCCCCACTGCTGACTATATCCCATTTACAGAATGTACCATTTATGACGACTTTGTTTCCTGTCATTTTGCCAATTCCTTACCCATCTGCATATAGTTTCCCCCAGTCCCTGCTTATGGAGCTTCAGGATAAGGTTGCTATGTGGAACAGTATCCGTGGAACAGTTAGTTCATTGGTGAACACAGATGAAAAGAGTCTGTTTAATGTCTCACCCTTTTTTGTCCTGTATTATCATCTTACTATTAATGTCTTTTAAGGGACCTATACTATGCTTTTTTTCCTTTTTGGCATTGATAAATTTATAGCATTTTAGGGGATTTATCCTAATGTCACTGGCAATTTGTTTCTCTGTGGATAATGTTGCCAGCATGATTTCTTTTTAACATTTCTTACTTAGATCTTTATACTCCTGAAATGCTATTTCAGTAATCTCGGCTTTCAAGATTTTGAATGCCTTTTGTTTTAGTCTGATTAACCTTTGTAGTGTCTTATTTATGCATAATGGCTTCTTTTTATTCCTGGACTTTTTATTACCAGAGAGTATAAGTTTAATACTGGATTTTCGTCGTATATCCTTAAACATGCCCCATTTATTGTCGGAATCCCCAGTTACCATGAGATGGTCCCAGCCTACTCGATTAAGCGCTTCCCTTAATTTGTTGGTATGGAGCTCTCTCTGACAATGTCTGCATCACTTTTGTTTTTCTTTATCCAGGAGGAGCATTTGAGATCAAGGATCATGCATTCCTTAGAGATTTAGACTTTGATAACCTTCTAAGTCAAATGCCATTGTACGTTCCTCAGCTTGCATCAGATGTGGACACCAGTTTATTTATCAGTAAGTAGAAAAGACATCATCTAGATTAAGTGTCTGTTTGTCTCGTCTTCCATATTATGCGATAATCAGTTCCCATTAATATTTATGATAAATGGTGACTGTGTTATACTGACAACCTCTAATAACACTTCATTATCTATGTTTTATAGATCATTCTGATATGAAAAAACATCTGGTCTCAGAGGATGAGAAAGGCACAAGTAAGGACTTCCAAAATTTTACATCATCATCTGAAAGGCTTTCTAAAGTAAGTGTATGATCAGTAACTTCAAAAGATGTATAAAAAAGACCCATAAAAGTAAACATGAAATAATTTCATATCTTGTTGCTTCTGCATGTAGCTTTATACCACCATTAGCGGGGTGAAGAACGATGAAGATCCCAAGTCACCTCCAGAGTGTGCACCAAAATCCATCACAAACATCTCAGAAATGTGAGTAGATTATGGGTTCATTACTGGGAGCTCCAGGCTGATATATATGCACACCATCAAATATAGGACAGAAATGCCATAATATCAAATGCAACATCCACATGCCCATGATTAGCGGTCATTTTGCTTTTGTCCTTAGTAAGTGCTGGTGATAACAGCCCATGATTGCAGCCAGTCATGCATGTTTAGTGCTGCCCACACTGCAGGAGAGATGTAGTATTAGTAGTATTACCTGTCAGATATTCTTAGTAGCTTAATTCTGCTTTGCTCTATAAAACATAGTTTTGAGCAGAAGACCTTCCCAACTATGACAATCATATATCCTATTAGGCCCTATAGTCGGTGTTCTTATAGTGAAACAACCCCTTTTATACTGCGTTTACTTGTGATTTACATGTTTTTTTTCTTCCTAACAGGCAGAAAGAATCTGTCCCTGTATCTGATAGAGACAACGCTATTACCACCTTGCCAACCTTGCCCCCACTATCAGGTATGTCCATGTCTGCAGCACCAACACTGTGAATGTTAACTTCAAAGCTCAAATATTTCCACATGGTTTTCTGTAATAGGTTTCCTATGTTATCCATGTTTTATGGATCCCAATTATGTTGCCCATGGGCCCATACTGTACCTCTATTTCACTAATTTTGTACATCTTTTTTCATGGGTTCTGTGAGATACGTTGTAGCATTCAATAACCTAAATCATCATAAGGAGACATCATCTCCTATCATAGAATATTGCTCATCAGTGATGCACCACATGGGGCACACAGGGCGCTTACTGCTCTATATCAGTGACACATCTAATGCCCCTAAGATGGGATTATGTACATTATATAGGACCTATTCTGCCCTATTATGATATAATACCAGATTATCAGGACTATTGGAGACAGGACTAGAACAATCCTACTATATACAGGAGACAAAGCAGATCCCATTAGGATATGTCATTAATAGTGTTGAGCATTCCGATACCGCAAGTATCGGGTATCGGCTGATACTTGCTGTATCGGAATTCCGATACCGACTTCCGATATTTTTTCAATATCGGAATTCGGCATCGGAATCGGAAGTTCAAAGTTGATTGACAGCCTGACATCATCATGATGCGCGGTGTGTGCGCATCATGATGCGCCGTCATTTCGGGCCTTCCGGGGGTCTCTGCCGGCCTGCCGGGGGCTGTGTGGACTGCCCGGGGTCTGTACCGGCCTGCCGGGGGGCTGTGCCGGCCTGCCGGTGGTCTGTGCACCCTGTGGGGATCTGTACCGGCCTCCCGGGGGGCTGTGCCGGCCTGCCGGTGGTCTGTGCACCCTGTGGGGGTCTGTACCGGCCTGCCGGGGGGCTGTGCCGGCCTGCCGGTGGTCTGTGCACCCTGTGGGGGTCTGTACCGGCCTGCCGGGGGGCTGTGCCGGCCTGCCGGGGGGCTGTGCTGATGTCCGGGGGTCTGTGCAAGCATCGTCCGATGGGACTACAAGTCCCATCTGGCGATGCCTGCTACCATGACAGTGATTGACACATTAGCCAATGATGGGACAGTAGTAGTCCCATCAGCCGGCCAATGTGTTAAATGTTAAAAAAAAAAATAAAAAAAAAAAAATACTACATACATACTACATACATACTACATACATGCTACATACATACTACATGCTACATACATACTACATATATACTACATGCATGCTACATACATACTACATGCTACATACATACTACATATATACTACATGCATGCTACATACATACTACATGCTACATACATACTACATGCTACATACATACTACATATATACTACATACATACTACATACATTCTACATACATGCTACATACTGCATGCTACATACATACTACATACATACTACTTACATACTACATGCATGCTACATGCATGCTACATACATACTACATACATGCTACATACATACTACATGCTACATACATACTACATATATACTACATACATGCTACATGCTACATACATACTACATATATACTACATGCATGCTACATACATACTGCATGCTACATGCATACTACATACGTACTACATACATGCTACATACATACCACATATATAGTACATACATGCTACATGCTACATACATACTACATACATGCTACATACATGCTACATGCTACATACATACTACATATATACTACATGCATGCTACATACATACTACATATATACTACATGCATGCTACATACATACTGCATGCTACATGCATGCTACATACATACTACATACATACTACATGCTACATACATACCACATATATGCTACATACATACAATATATTCATACAATACATACATAGACATACAGTACATATAACATAGAGTAACATACTTACCAATACTTGTCACATTGTTCCCCGAAGCCATTGTCTTTTCTGGAATAAATATTAACATAACAAACCACAAAAATACTCACCCACGATCCGAAGCAGTCCACGAGTGTGTCCCACGACGATCTTGGGTAGAGAACGGCAGCATCAGATGATGCTGCCGTTCTCTACGGGCTGCAGGAATCCAATGACGGAAGGTAGGTATCCTTCCTCACTGTATTCCTCCGCCACTTAAAAAAAAAAAAGTCCCTAGTCTCACTTTATGCCATTGCTGCGTGGGAAATTCCCACACAGCAATGGCATAAAGTGAGACTAGGGACTTTTTTTTTTTTTAAGTGGCGGAGGAATACAGTGCGGAAGGATACCTACCTTCCGTCATTGGATTCCTACAGCCCGTAGAGAACGGCAGCATCAGCTGATGCTGCAGTTCTCTACCCAAGATCGTCGTGGGACACACTCGTGGACTGCTTCGGATCGTGGGTGAGTATTTTTGTGGTTTGTTATGTTAATATTTATTCCAGAAAAGACAATGGCTTCGGGGAACAATGTGACAAGTATTGGTAAGTATGTTACTCTATGTTATATGTACTGTATGTCTATGTATGTATTGTATGAATATATTGTATGTATGTAGTATATATGTGGTATGTATGTAGCATGTAGTATGTATGTAGTATGTATGTAGCATGCATGTAGCATGCAGTATGTATGTAGCATGCATGTAGTATATATGTAGTATGTATGTGGTATGTATGTAGCATGTAGTATGTATGTAGCATGCATGTAGTATGTATGTAGTATGTATATAGCATGCATGTAGTATATATGTAGTATGTATGTAGCATGTAGTATGTAGCATGCATGTAGTATATATGTAGTATGTATGTAGCATGTAGTATGTATGTAGCATGCATGTAGTATATATGTAGTATGTATGTAGCATGTAGTATGTATGTAGCATGCATGTAGTATATATGTAGTATGTATGTAGCATGTAGTATGTATGTAGCATGCATGTAGTATATATGTAGTATGTATGTAGCATGTAGTATGTATGTAGCATGCATGTAGTATATATGTAGTATGTATGTAGCATGTAGTATGTATGTAGCATGCATGTAGTATATATGTAGTATGTATGTAGCATGTAGTATGTATGTAGCATGCATGTAGTATATATGTAGTATGTAGCATGTAGTATGTATGTAGCATGCATGTAGTATGTATGTAGCATGCATGTAGTATGTATGTGGTATGTATGTAGCATGTAGTATGTATGTAGCATGCATGTAGTATATATGTGTTATGTATGTAGCATGTAGCATGCATGTAGCATGTATGTAGTATGTATGTAGTATGTATGTGGTATGTATGTAGCATGCATGTAGTATGTATGTAGTATATATGTGGTATGTATGTAGCATGTAGTATGTATGTAGCATGCAGTATGTATGTAGCATGCATGTAGTATGTATGTAGTATATATGTAGTATGTATGTTGCATGTAGTATTTATGTAGTATGAATGCAGCATGTATGTAGTATGTAGTATGAATGTAGCATGTATGTAGTATGCATGTTGTATGTATGTAGCATGTATGTAGCATGTAATTTTTTTTTTTTTTTTTTTACATTCAACACATTAGCCGGATGATGGGACTACTACTGTCCCATCATTGGCTAATGTGTCAATCACTGTCATGGTAGCAGGCATCGCCCGATGGGACTTGTAGTCCCATCGGACGATGCCTGCACAGACCCCCGAAGCCTGCACAGACCACCGGCAGGCCGGCACAGCCCCCCGGCAGGCCGGCACAGCCCCCCAGAGCCTGCACAGACCATCGGCAGGCCGGCACAGCCCCCCGGCAGGCCGGCACAGCCCCCCGGAGCCTGCACAGCCCCCCGGCAGGCCGGCACAGCCCCCCGGCAGGCCGGCACAGCCCCCCGGAGCCTGCACAGCCCCCCGGCAGGCCGGCACAGCCCCCCGGCAGGCCGGCACAGCCCACCGGAGCCTGCACAGACCACCGGCAGGCCGGCACAGCCCCCCGGCAGGCCGGCACAGACCACCGGAGCCTGCACAGACCCCCTGGCAGGCCGGCACAGCCCCCCGAAAGGCCCGTACAGACCCCAGAGAGGCTGTACAAGGCAAAAACAGGGTTTTTCTTATTCCGATACCGGAAGTCCCATAGACTTGAATGGGACTTCCGGTATCGGAATCGGCGATACCGATACTTTTTTTAAAGATCGGCCGATCCATTCCGATCCGATACTTTGAAGTATCGGATGGTATCGCTCAACTCTAGTCATTAATGAGGGTTTTTTTTTTTCTTACTTTCTGATCAGAATTTCCAGCTCAGGCGGAAAGAAAAAATACTCCAGTAAATCTGAGTAAAGAAGAAGAAAAATCAGAAAATGGAGAAAAGGGGATAAAGAATCTCGGTAAGTGTGAGAATCAGCTGCATGTTGTGGGATGTCAGTGAGAATCATTCGTGGGGAGCAGATGTCATCTGTCAGTGATGGGATTATCACATATATGATGGCTGACAATGATCCTGCCCTCTGTGTGATAATATTCCTCTGCCCTCCGGCCACAGTGACCGCACAGTAGTATCATGTCATATGTAGTCCCATCACTTACATTATATTTACTTCTCTTCTCATAGGTTCCATCTTCCGCTGGATCTTATCATCCTGCCAGAGCGGATTATCCAGGGCTGCTCAAGCATTTCCTTGTTGTCACTGTTGCTATAGTACATCTACAGAACAGGAAACGTAAGCATCCAGCGCCCTGTGGTCCAGCAGGTCCACCATCACTGCTGGACCTGTTTAGAAGCGGGACTAACTCCTAGCCGCGGTCTACGGACCAAACATTGGGCATGGGCAGGGCCTTGGGGGCAGATCCCAAGTGCGCTCAACCATGTGAAATAGCTTACGCTCCGGAACATTGAGGGATAGCGCTATTGGATAGCTCTACCCGTTCATTTCCTTTAGGAATAGAGCTATCGTATAGCTCTACCCGTGCACTTTCTTCATGGATAGCGCTATCGAATAGCTCTACCCGAACATTATTAACGACCTGTATAGAATGACCTTCACCAGCTATCTGTGGCCTTCTGTTACATCCCTTGCCAGACATGTATCAGCTCTGTCTCCCGGCTTCGCAGTATTCATACTGCTCGACTGACTGGGCTCTTACTGGTATCTGACCCCGGCTGTCCTCCTGACTATCATTTAGCTTATTGAGTCTGTTCCCTACATTCTCCCTCACTGAATTCCAGCAGATCCACCATCACTGCTGGACCTGTATAGAAGGACCTTCACCATCTACCTGTGGCCTTCTGACTCTTACATCTAGACCCGGACATGTTTCAGTATCACCTCTATAACCAGGCTCCGCTGTAATCCTACTGCTCTCCTGACTGGGCTTTTACTGATCACCTGGTATCTGACCACGGCTGTCCTCCTGACTATGATTTAGCCTATTGATTCTGTTTACTATCTTCTCCCTCCCTGAAGTCCAGCAGATCCACCATCACTGCTGGACCTGTATAGAAGGACCTTCACCATCTACCTGTGACCTTCTGACACTTACATCTAGACCCGGTCATGTTTTGGTATCACCTCTATCACCAGGCTCCGCAGTAATCCTACTGCTCGCCTGACTGGGCTTTTACTGATCACCTGGTATCTGACCCCGGCTGACTCCCTGACTATGATTGTGTCTATTGATTCTGTTCCTAGTTTTACCCCTCCTTTATCCTTCTATCCTATTATTAATCAAAATAAAAAATATATATATATAAAAAAACTATTATGTTTATTGAAATTTTTTTCACATTTATCATACTTAACAATGCGTTTTGTTGTCTGATAAAAATCTGTACATATACAGATACTGGCCGATTCATGCAGCCTTATATGTATATCCTTATTTATTGTAAAGGTGGCTGGACCTTATACTACAAACACTTATTACCTTTGTTGTCCAACATTTTACTTATGAGCTGTAAATGTTCGAGCAGATTCCTCTCCTCCTCTTGTACTGTTAGGCCCATATATATTTGGACAGAGACAACATTTTTCTAATTTTGGTTCTAGACATTACCACAATGAATTTTAAACAAAACAATTCAGATGCAGTTGAAGTTCAGACTTTCAGCTTTCATTTGAGGGTATCCACATTAAATTTGGCTGAAGGGTTTAGGAGTTTCAGATCCTTAACATGTGCCACCCTGTTTTTAAAGGGACCAAAAGTAATTGGACAGATTAAATAATTGTAAATAAAATGTTCATTTCTAGTACTTGGTTGGTAACCCTTTGTTGGCATTGACTGCCTGAAGTCTTGAACTCATGGACATCACCAGACGCTGTGTTTCCTCCTTTTTGATGCTCTGCCAGGTCTTCACTGCGGTGGTTTTCAGTTGCTGTTTGTTTGTGGGCCTCTCTGTCTGAAGTTTAGTCTTTAACAAGTGCAATGCATGCTCAATTGGGTTGAGATCAGGTGTGCAGTGCCTGTGACAGATCGCTGATCTGTGATGTGACAGATCAGCGATCTGTCACATGACAGTTATGTCCCCCCTGGGACAATGTGATAAAGTTAAAAAAAAAAAAAAAGTGTAAAAATAATTTTGAAAAAATCGCTAAATAAATTAAAAAAAAAATATTCCCAAATAAATTCAGTTTTTGGAAATAAAAAAAAAACAATAAAAGTACACATATTTGCTATCGCCGCGTCCATAGCGACCCGCCCTATAAAACTCTCCCATTAGTTAACCCCTTTAGTGAGCCCCTTAAAAAAAAAAATAAAAAACGAAGCAAAAAATAATGATTTATCTTCATACCGCCGAACAAAAAGTGCAATAACGCGCGATCAAAAAGACGCATATAAATATCCATGGTACCGCTGAAAACGTCATCTTGTTCCACAAAAAACGAGCTGCCATACAGCATCATCAGCAAAAAAATATAAAAGATATATCTCACAGAATAAAGCGATGCAAAAATAATTATTTTTTATATAAAATTGCATAAAAGCGACAAAACATAAAAAAAGACCTAAATGAGGAATCGCTGTAACTGTACTGATCCGAAAAATTAAAGCGCTTTATCAATTTTACCGCAGGCGGAACGTTGTAAACGAACCCCCCAAAAGAAATTCATGAAATGCTGGTTTTTGTTCATTCTGCGTCCCAAAAATAGAAATAAAAAGCGATCAAAAGATGTCACATGCCCGAAAATGATACCAATAGAAACGTCAGCTCGTCCCGCAAAAAATAAGACCTCACATGACTCGGTGGGTAAAAATATGAAAAAATTATAGCTCTCAATATGTGGTGATGCAAAAACTATTTTTTACAATAAAAAGCGTCTTTTAGCGTGTGACAGCTGCCAAACATAAAAACCGCCATAAATAGTAAATCAAACCCCCCGTTATCACCCCCTTAGTTAGGGAAAAATAATAAAATTAAAATAAAATGTATTTATTTCCATTTTCCCATTAGGGTTAGGGTTAGGGCTAGGGTTAGGGCAAGGGTTAGGGCTAGGGTTAGGGCTGAGAATAGGGTTAGAGGTGTGTTGGGGTTAGGGTTGGAGTTATAATTGGGGGGTTTCCACTGTTTGGGCACATCAGGTGCTCTCCAAATGCAACATGGCGTCTGATCTCAATTCCAGCCAATTCTGCGTTGAAAGAATCAAATGGTGCTCCTTCCCTTCCAAGCTCTGCCATGCGCCCAAACAGTGGTTTATCCCCATATATGGGGTATCAGCCTACTCAGGACAAATTGCAAAACAACTTTTGGGGTCCAATTTCTCCTGTTACCCTTAGGAAAAAAAAAATTGGGGGCAAAAATATCATTTTTGTGGAAAATGATTTTATTTTCACGCCCGGGCGTTGTAAACGTCTGTGAAGCACTTGGGGGTTCAAAGTGCTCACCACACATCTAGATATGTTCTGTGGGGGGTCTAGTTTCCAAAATGGTTTCATTTGTGGGGGGTTTCCACTGTTTTGGTACATCAGGGGTTTTCCAATCGCGACATGGTGTCCGATCTCAATTCCAGCCAAAAAAGTCAAATGGCGCTGCTTCCCTTCTGAGCTCTGCCATGCGCCCAAATAGTCGTTTACACCCACATATGGGGTGTCAGCCTACTCAGGACAAATTGTACAATAACTTTTAGGATCCTGTTACCCTTGGGAAAATAAAAATTGGGGGTGAAAAGATCATTTTTGTGGAAAAAATATGATTTTTTTAATTGTGCCCTCCAAACTAAATAGCCCACCCTTGAGCCTTTGGGGTCTGCTCTGGGGCAGTTTAGATTTCCCCTTTCTATCTTTAGGCCTATTTAGTTCTCCGGCTGTGATCGAGAGGTCTAGGGCATCGTAGGAACCCCCCACGGCTACTGTTATTTGTTGTGGATATGATCAGGGGTCTGCAATCCGATAGCTACCAACCTCTCCGGTTTTCTGGACTTAGCTTGTATTTTTGTTTTTTCCTCCTTCGGTGACTCATTCATAACACTCAAACATGTTTTCTTCAAGAATGGTCCTGTATTTGGCTCCATCCATCTCCCCATCAATTTTAACCATCTTCCCTGTCCCTGCTGAAGAAAAGCAGGCCCAAGCCATGATGCTGCCACTACCATGTTTGACAGTGGGGATGGTGTGTTCAGGGTGATGAGCTGTGTTGCCTTTATGCCAAACATATCGTTTGGAATTGTTTCCAAAAAGTTTGATTTTGGTTTAATTTGACCAGAGTACCTTCTTCCACATGTTTGGTGTGTATCCCAGGTGGCTTGTTGCAAACTTTAAACAACACTTTTATGGATATCTTGGAGAAATGTCTTTCTTCTTGCCACTCTTCCATAAAGTCCAGAATTGTGCAGTGTACGACTGATTGTTGTCCTATGGACAGACTGTCCCACCTCAGCTGTAGATCTCTGCAGTTCATCTATAGTGATCATGGGCCCCTTGGCTGCATCTCTGACCAGTCTTCTCCTTGTTTGAGATGAAAGTTTAGAGGGACAGCCGTGTCTTGGTAGATTTGCAGTGGTATGATACTCTGTTATGAATGAGTCACCGTAGGAGGCAAAAACAGAAATACTAGCTAAGTCCAGAAAACCAGAGAAGTTGGCAGCTATCGGATTGCAGACCCCTGAACCTATCAACAACAACTAGCAGTAGCTGTGGGGGGTTCCTACGGTGCCCTAGACCCCTCGATCACAGCCGGAGAACTAAATAACCTAAAGACAGAAAGGGAAATCTAAACTGCCCCAGAGCAGACGCCAAAGCAATAGGCAGCCCCCCAACATATAATGACGGTGAAGCAAGAAGAAAAAACACTCACACAGATAGAAAGATAGGATGAGCAAATGATGGGGCCCAAGCTAACTAAATAGGACAGGATAGAAAAGCTGCTGTCTGCAATCCGTAAAAAACCCTACCAAAAATGTCCCAACTGTCTGATAGGAAATACAGGCCCTGAAGTCGCTAGGACTTCAAAATGACTATATCAGCACTCAGGTAAATTCTGAAGACAGAGCAAAGAGACAAACTGATCAGAGACAAAAATGGAACTCAGCACACCCCCGACCGGGGATGGCTGAACTCCAAAAAACAAGGGAAACAAAACAAAACTAATAAGTTCAATAGCAGAGCAAAAACTTATCTTTGGGAAGCAGGAATCAGACTGGTCTCCAAGAATCCAGCAGAGAAATCACCAGCGACTCAGAAGGGCGTCGGCTGCCTTATATCCAGTCAGAAGTTCCTGTTACCCAGTCATCATCTACCAGATCAGGTGTTTGGTAATCAGCCTCACTACCTTCCTTCACCAGAAGAGGGAGTTCATCAGACATCGACGGTGAAGGGGAAAATTAACTCACAACAGTACCTCCCCCTTGATGAGGGGTCACCGAACCCTCATCCACGCCACCAGGGCGATCAGGATGGGCCTGATGAAAGGCATGAACCAATCTTTCGGCATGAATATCGGATGCAGGGTCCCAAGAATTATCCTCCTGGCCATAACTCTTCCATTTAACCAAATACTGGAGTCTCCGTCTAGCCAGGCAAGAATCCAGTATCTTCTCAACCTCATATTCCACATTACCTTCAACCAATACCGGGTCAGGAGGTGCCACTACAGGAACTACTGGCTCAACAAACCTCTTTAACAGAGACTTATGAAACACGTTATGGATCTTAAATGTAACAGGAAGAGCCAATCGAAAAGAGACTGGATTAAGAATCTCCAAAATCTTGTAAGGTCCAATAAATCTAGGTTTAAACTTTGGAGAAGCCACCTTCATAGCGATATTCTTTGATGACAACCAAACCATATCACCCACCTTAAACTGGGGACCAATGGTCCTATGCCGGTTGGAAAACCGCTGGGCCTTTTCCTGGGAGAGAGACAACTTATCCACCACTTGGTCCCAGATCTGGTGCATTCTCTCCACCACAGTGTCAACACCTGGGCAGGCAGAAGGCTCCACCTGCCCTGAAGAGAATCGAGGATGAAACCCAAAGTTACAAAAAAAAGGTGACATCAAAGTGGCAGAACTAGCTCTATTATTTAAAGCAAATTCGGCCAAGGGCAAAAATGAAACCCAATCATCCTGATCAGCAGAAATAAAACTTCTCAAATATGACTCCAAAGTCTGGTTTGTTCTCTCCGTCTGCCCATTGGTCTGAGGGTGAAACGCAGAGGAGAAGGACAACTGAATTCCCAGCTTGGAACAGAAAGTCCTCCAAAATCTAGACACAAACTGAACTCCTCTGTCAGATACAATGTTCTCAGGAATCCCGTGCAAGCGAACCACCTGTTGCAAAAACAAGCGCACCAACTCTGAGGAAGATGGCAACTTAGGGAGTGGTACAAGATGGACCATCTTAGAGAATCTATCACAAATCACCCAAATAACAGTCATTCTCTGAGAGAAAGGCATATCAGAGATAAAATCCATTGAAATATGGGTTCATGGCCTCCTGGGCACTGGCAAAGGCATCAACAACCCACTAGAGCGAGAACAAGGTTTAGACCGAAAGCAAGTCCCACAGGACTGCACAAAATTCCTGACATCACAAGACAAGGCGGGCCACCAAAAAGACCGACTCACCAAATCTCTAGTACCAAAAATACCTTGATGACCAGCCAATGCAGAGCAATGAACTTCAGACATCACTCTCTTCCTCCACTGGTCAGGAGCATACAATTTTCCAATGGGACAACGCTCAGGTTTGTCCTCCTAAAACTCTTCCAGAGCACGTCTCAAATCGGGCAACATGGCAGAAAGAACTACCCCCTCACCTAAGATGGTAGCAGGCTTGGTCACAACAGGAGAATCAGCAAAGAAACTCCTAGAGAGGGCGTCTGCCTTGACATTCTCCGTTATCCTCTAGTGACATTTTTCACACCTGCGACATCGAGCCTGTGACATAGCGCTGTGATATTCAGTGGGCCTCACACAATCCAAAAGTGTCCAGTGTCCACAAGTGTTTGCAGAAATTCAAAATCTCCGTTATCCTCTAGTGACATTTTTCACACCTGCGACATCGAGCCTGTGACATAGCGCTGTGATATTCAGTGGGCCTCACACAATCCAAAAGTGTCCAGTGTCCACAAGTGTGTGCAGAAATTCAAAATCTCCGTTATCCTCTAGTGACATTTTTCACACCTGCGACATCGAGCCTGTGACATAGCGCTGTGATATTCAGTGGGCCTCATACAATCCAAAAGTGTCCAGTGTCCACAAGTGTGTGCAGAAATTCAAAATCTCCGTTTTCTTCTAGTGACATTTTTCACACCTGCGACATCGAGCCTGTGACATAGCGCTGTGATATTCAGTGGGCCTCACACAATCCAAAAGTGTCCAGTGTCCACAAGTGTGTGCAGAAATTCAAAATCTCCGTTATCCTCTAGTGACATTTTTCACACCTGCGACATTGAGCCTGTGACATAGCGCTGTGATATTCAGTGGGCCTCACACAATCCAAAATCCAAAATCTAAAGAGCAATCTGTCCCTGCCCTTCATGACATTAACCCCTCGTTTCTCCAAAGCAATGGGTGAGGGAAGTGCAGGTGTCCATGGCTAAGCATAAGAGTACCTTTCATTTTCTATTGCTGCAGCTGTTCAGGGCCTAACTTTATATGCCATTTGCATCAGCTGGCAGTCATGAGGATTCACCCTGGTTGACGGTTCAGCATCATCTGGGCTCAGTCTCAGCGCTCAATTGGACATCTTCAGTCTACACACAAGACACAGCCTGCACTGAGGGAAAGTGAAGTTCACAATCTTACTTGAAAGTTCCAAAGTCTTGGCAGAGCTAACTCAGTCCAAAGCAACAGTCCAAAATAACTCAGTCCTGGTGGCTTGTTTTCCACCCCTTGATCAAATGAATCAAACAAAATTACCGTAGGTTTGTTGGTCCAAATTAATTGTGCCCAGAATGACCTTTGAAATTTTCTACTGTAGCAAATATTTCTACTCTAGATAATAATACTACATAAAATATATATCATATGTGTATGGACTTTTACACTGATCAAACACATCAAATTCATGTCAATCACATTTGCATAAGAACGATGATCATAATTACCAGTACAATTATGTTCATGGAGATCACAAAATAATGTTACTACTAATCAGAATCAGTACAATTACATGTTAAGGAAAACCGAACCCAAACCAAATTGCTATTAACCCAATTGTAGCAAATTATTATTTTTACATAATATACACATTACATCAACACACTCTGGCTTAACCTAATGCACTCATTCAGTAAGCAGGAGAGATTCTCATTTATATATAGACAAACACACACTTTGGGTACCCACACATTTGCATTGTATGACTCAGGTGTAGGTGAACAAAGCTATATCAAGACATTAACAAACTAGCATTCATTGAAATCATTTAACATATATATATATTCTTCAAAACCCAATTTGCACGGGAGCTCCCAAAAAATAAAAAATGTTAAAACTCAAAAATAAGTCATAAAATATAATCTTGTATTTGGTGGATGGACTCCTTTTTTACTACTGCAGGAATGAACTATTTACTGTGCACTGTATTTACATGTTAATTAAATGGCCAAGGTTTCTTCTTTCACTCCTGCAAATAAACAAAAGGTTAATTACACCCCCCACCCCCCAATCCAACATGTAGTGGACTGAATAGAGGAAAAACAATTCCTTTAAAAACCAAAAATGCTAAACACAGTACAATTAAAATTCAGAAAATGAGCTCATAAAAAATACAAATATACCAAATAAAAAAGTAAAAATAAAAAAATACCACGTGGATTTTTTCTTTGGCTGTGAACCAATTTTAATCAAGGGATATCCATGACAAATACACAAAGCACATACAGTGACAAAGACAAACACTTAGTACAAATAAGTCATCTATTTATCTTGTCAACCCCCCAGTATATTATCAGTCATCTAACTTTAGGTCAGTCTTAAATTCATTGTCTGTACGGTCACTCCCTCTTTTACTTGTATGTTCCTCTCATGGCTCCCACATACAGAATCATCTTATATCTGCTGTGGTCTTTTGCCTTTTAAAACATCAAGGTCTATTACAAACCCTCAGGTGAGGAATGCACATTTATGCATCACCAAGACCAAACCCAATTCATCATACATCAGCCAGCGCATACGTCACAGTATGCTCACAGGAGTATTTCTCTAAAAAACTCTAGAATGAAAACAAATTCTTCCCACAATCGCATACAAGATTTCTCTCGCGCATCACCCCTACTCTGGAACTCTCTACCACAACATATCAGACTCTCACCTACCATCGAAACCTTTAAAAAGAGCCTGAAGACCCACCTCTTCCGACAAGCCTACAACCTGCAGTAACCACTGATCGACCAAACCGCTGCACGACCAGCTCTACCCTCGCCTACTGTATTATCACCCATCCCTTGTAGATTGTGAGCCCTCACGGGCAGGGTCCTCTCTCCTCCTGTACCAGTTATGATTTGTATTGTTTAAGATTATTGTACTTGTTTTTATGTATACCCCTCCTTACCTGTAAAGCGCCATGGAATAAATGGCGCTATAACAATAAATAATAATAATAATAATAATAATAAACATCATTAGACATCAAAAAATGGCAAAACTGTTCAAACAACAATTTTCAGGGATATTCAAGAACTTTTATCTAAAATGTGCACTTAAAATTAGTCCATGAGGGAATCTTGGCAGGGGGTGTAGTATGCCATGGTATTGGAAGAGTGCAAGGGGCGGTTACAGTGGGGGCTTTGCATGCCTCCATCAGGTGTCCCACCTCTATCTTTCCAACCCCCTATCTCATTTGTCGCCACCCTCTTGGGTCTGGGGAGTTGCAATTTACCTTTTCTCCTCAGATCTTGCCATCTCCTCAACAGGTCACTTGTAGAGGTCCCATCTATCTCCTGGAAAGGAACTCCACTAGCTATCAGGTCACAAAACAACTCCGTCCTGCTCTTTCTAATTTGAGTATCATCCTCTTTTCTCCTTTCTTGATCTACTCTCTTTACTGTACTATTTTTTGATACTTTTGCTCTCTCTAGAGCAGATAGCTGGGAGATTAGATTGCATGCTGTGTAGACATTAGTGGAATTTCCCATAAGTGCACTGAACATAGTGAACAATGGGGCTTTGTATGACGCTGGGGCACCTTCTATGAATTTATTCTTCATCAATACTGTCAATATTGCAGGATCTGGTCCCTTCCAATCCTCAACAACAGCAAAGTGATCATTCAGATCTGGCAAAGGATTGCGAGTTATGCCACCTATGCATGCGATTTCTCTCAATCTCTGAACTCCATCTGCAAGAGACTACCATCGTGTCTGTGGTATTAATTCCATGGGAGAGTCATACACTTGTGCCACAGAATCCCTCACCAAATGCAACAAAGAGAAATTCTCTGCAGTGTCCCTTGCACGTCTCATTTTTAGACGTACCATAGGATCAATACAAATACTACAAAGTCCTATTGCCTCAAGACGGTTCAAGATTATAGTATCGGCTCCCTGATCCCATAATCTGAGAATCCATGCTAACAAAGGTTCTCCTGCTTGCTGCCTGTACCTGCTAGCTAATTCTGTTAATTCTCCGGCTGTATAATTCCTAGTTTCCTCGGTCATTGAAGCTTCTGCTCCTGTAGCTGTGTTTCCTGCATCCATCCTATCTCCACTACGCTGTGTGACTTCTCTCCTAGTTTTAGTAGTCACAATCGGTCTGGCTTGCTTTTCTTCCCTATTTGTCTCGCTGTCAGAGCCTTCCCATTCTAGCAAATCTGACCATTTCTCACGTGCAATCATGGTGCTAATCTGTGCAGTACAAATATCTGACACTGGCTGCTGTCTCCTCCTGTGCCTATTCTTATTCACAGTTTTCATTACATAAGCTTCAAAATTCCTTTGCATATTGTCATGCTGTTTCATTTGGTCTCTCAAGGCTGATTGCAAGCTAATCCTTTGCTCTATAGCTGTATGCAGCTCTAAACGCAAATTGTCTATCTCCACCTGTAATCTTTGGGACACTTGCACAAAAATCCATCCAACGGCTGCTGCAGCTTTCTGCTCTTTTGCATCATACCTTGAGAGATCAAATTTTGCAGCCACTTCCTGGGGATTTGATAACCGCTGTCCCTCCATATACTTGTTACATTCCTGTGCCATTTCAGTCCACTTTCCTGGTAACACCCATTCTGGCAAAGATCTGACACTACTCTCATACTCTCAACTGCTTTCCTACTCTTAACAAACTTATTCAATTTTGCAAACATTTTTATTCAAAACAATCCCAATTCTGACACCAATTTGTATTGTAAGGGTTCCAATGGATTGTGATTAATAAGAAAATGCTCACACAAGAATTGAATTTACTAAATTGATTTACTTAATAAGTGATAAGATTAAATAATAAACAATATAAAACTATAAATACAAATGCATTAATCAGAAACAAGCATTATTCATACGTTACATTATTCAGATAGACGTCGATCAGTCATCCTCCATGAGCCAAGAGAGCCAGAGGACATGTGTCCTAGTTCTTTTAAAATGTCCAGCTACAAGGTGTGTCCAGCCCCACCATGTGGGGAATGATCTCACAAGTCTATTGCCCATTGGCTATAAACACATCCCCTCAATACCTGTTTTAACCAGTATATAATACAAGAAGCTAGAGGGGGCCTCATGTGTGCCACATGGCAGAAATACAGCAAGCTGGAGGAAGGGCTTCGGAGCACAAGATAACATCCTTGGGAAAGTTAACACACCCAATCTAATTAAGGTAGTTGCCTTGAATATCAATGGTCCTTTGTTGATGGATAAACAAATGACCAGTAATTTACATTCCTTTATCTTAAGTAAGTTTCAGTGACCTTTAAGCTTACTCATCTCAGTGTATATTATATTAAACTGATTGAAACCATATAAAAATAACTTGTACTATACAGCCTCACACAATCCAAAAGTGTCCAGTGTCCACAAGTGTGTGCAGAAATTCAAAATCTCCGTTATCCTCTAGTGACATTTTTCACACCTGCGACATCGAGCCTGTGACATAGCGCTGTGATATTCAGTGGGCCTCACACAATCCAAAAGTATCCAGTGTCCACAAGTGTGTGCAGAAATTCAAAATCTCCCCTGTTCTATAGACACCTTGTACCTTGTTTTACATTACTATATAGTTTGTTGGATTTTGTCTACATTTCTACCAAAAATGAGGAAGGCTGGTGGAAGAGGCCGTGGAATTGGGCGGGGGTTGGCAGCTGGTAATGATGGTGTTGGTGGTGGATCTGATGGTAGTGGCAAAAGCAAAATAGGGCCGAATGCAGGAGGTGTTGAGCCTGCGTCATCGTCTGGCTCCACAAGGCCTCGAAGGCTTAGTTTTATAGGAGTTGTCAAACCGCTTTTAAAGCCAGAGCTTCAGGAAAAAGTTTTAGCTTAGATTGCTGACTCAGCCTCCAACTCTATCGCCTCCTCTTCTGAAGTTGTAAAAAATAAAAGCACTGAGTCGTCATTGGAGGCTCATGTTCATGAACCACACCTTTCCTTGTGTCCTTCACCCCAACCAAGATTGAAGGATGACGCAGGCCATACTACTGATTACTCCATGGAGATGTTTTCACATACCATGCCTGGATTATCAAGTGAAATGGTGAATTACCCAGGCCAAGATGAATCTGACATGGAGTGCACTGATGCACAGCCACTGATAGATGATTCTGCTGGTACATTCACTCAGAGCACTACATTGTCCTCGCAGTGTACAGAGCCAGATTCTGACCCTGATGAGACTCAGGTGCCCCTTCCCGCACACTATACCACCATACACGGTGACACAGAGGAAGGTGCACATGACATTGAAGAGGAGGTGATGGATGAACCAGTTGTTGACCCAGATTGGCATCCATTGGGGGAAGAGGGTGCTGCTTCCAATAGCTCAGATCAAGAGGAGGAGCAGCCACAGCAGACATCGACATCGCAACAGCTGTTATCTGGCAGGCCCGGAGCACTCCAAAGACAGGTTCCAAAAATCAAAAGAGGTGCTGGACAGCTTGTCCAGAGGGTCAAAATATCACAGCGTGCTAGGCCGCAAAATGTCTGCCAAAGTAGGAAGAGTGCAGTATGGCACTTTTTTGAACAAAATCCTCATGATCAGGCCAAGGTTATCTGTAAGAAGTGCGCAAAGACCTTTAGCAGAGGGAAAAATCTGAAAAATTTGAATACCAGTTGCATGTTTAGACATTTAACCAGCATGCACTTGCAAGCGTGGACACAACACCAAACCTCAAGTACCACATGTGCAACTGATCACAAAGAAGGTAGTCAGCAACGCTACATTGTTTCCCCCACTGTAAGCCCACCGGTTAGCACAGCAGCAAATGTTGAGGTGTCGTTGCAAGGCCACAGCAGTCAGGGAATCCCACTGTTATATCAACGAAAGACTGAATCTAGGCCATCAGAAAGAACACCAACTCCATCACCATCATCAACCCTCTCTCAGTCCGCCCTGTCCACCGCTACTTCCACCATATGCAGCTCTCAAGTCCAGCTCACCCTCCCAGACACAATGAGTAGGTCAAGAAAGTACTCAGTCTCTCATCCGCGTACACTGGGTTTGAACGCCCACATTGCCAAACTAATCTCGTTAGAGATGATGCCCTATCGGTTGGTGGAAAGTGCAGCTTTCCGCGAACTCATGGCCTATGCAGTACCACGCTATGACCTACCCAGTCACCACTTCTTCTCTCGCAAAGCCATCCCAGCCCTCCACCATCATGTGAAAGACCGCATTGTCCATGCACTCAAGCAGTCAGTGAGTGGAAAGGTGCACCTCACAACTGATGCATGGTCCAGTCGGCATGGCCAGGGCCGTTACGTGTCCATCACTGCGCACTGGGTTAATGTGGTGGATGCAGGGTCCACAGGGGACAGCGGTGGTGGGACAGTGCTGCCTAGCCCATGGTATAGGAAACAGTTGGCTGTAGGCGTTCGACCCTCCTCCTCCTCCAGAAGCGAAAACTCGTCCACAGAGCGCAGTCGTACGAGCACTCCATCTGCAGCTGCCATTGTTGCACACGAGGTGTCCCCCTATCGAGCAGCTAGTGGAAGGCGTCAGCAGGCTGTGTTGCAGATGATGTGTTTGGGTGACAGACAGACCGCCGAGGTGCTGGCCGAGTACTTTCAGCGACAAACTGAGTCATGGCTGGGCAGTGTACATCTTGAGGCAGGCAAGGTAGTTAGTGATAATGGCTGTAATTTTGTGGCAGCCATAGCCCTTTCAAAACTCAGCCACATACCTTGCTTGGCTCACACCTTGAACCTGGTGGTGCAGTGCTTCCTCAATAATTATCCGGAGTTAACAGCCCTGCTCCAGAAGGTGCGAAGACTGTGCGCGCACATCCGCCGGTCGCCTGTACACTCCATTCGTATGCAGAAGCTGCAGCAATTGCTCCACCTTCCCAACCACCACCTCATTATCGACATTGCAACAAGGTGGAACTCCACCCTGCACATGGTTGAGCAGCTGTGCGAGCAGAGACAGGCCATAATGCATTTGTGGGAAGATACACGGCCAGGCACTTTGAGAGCAGACATGGAGTTGACAGGTGTGCAGTGGTCGAAGCTGAAAGACCTCTGTAAAGTCCTTCAGTGTTTTGAGGAATGCACACGGCTGGTAAGCGCAGACGACGCCATCCTAAGCATGAGCATCCCACTTATGCATCTGCTTATGCAAACTTTGACGCACCTTAAGGAGCAGGCGTCTGCAGCCAATGTTGACAAGGAGGAAGAGGTGGAGGGAATCCTTGATGACATTCAGCCATTGTCTGCTCAGGGACCTCTCCTGGACGAGGTGGAGGAAGTAGAGGAGGAGGAGGATGATGATGGGGATGATTACTTAGGGGAGGAGGATGCATCTCGTGGGGCAAGTGAAAATGTTGACGTGGCAAGGTCTGGTACAGGGTTTGTTTGTGACTTTAGGGATGTGGATTTGCCAGAAAGTGCTCCTCCACCCAGCACTCGCAGTGCATCATTGACACCGGGAACATTAGCCCACATGTCAGATTATGCCTTGCAGATCCTAAAAAGGGACTCACGCATTGCCAAAATGATGAACGATGACGACTACTGGTTGGCCAGCATCCTGGATCCACGCTATAAAGGCAAATTACAAAACATCATGCCACAGGAGAACCTTGACCTAATATTCGCTACTAAACAAGCAACTCTGGTTAACCGGTTGGTTGAGGCATTCCCAGCACACAGCAGCGGTGATGGTTCTCACACGAGCCGTACGGGCCGGGGGGCAGCTTGGCAGAGGTGTTCGTGGTGCACACAGCAGAAGTGACGTTGGAGACAGGGGTTTCATGACAATGTTGTGGACTGATTTTTCACGGACCGCTCACACAACTGGGAATACTGCATCGATGGAAAGTGACAGGAGACAGCAGTTGTCAACTATGGTTAACAACTACTTTTCCTCCCATATCGATGTTCTCCCGCACAGGTCATTCCCCTTTGACTATTGGGCCACTAAACTGGACACCTGGCCTGAATTGGCACAATATGCATTACAGGAGCTCGTTTGCCCAGCTGCAAGTGTGCTATCGGAAAGAGTCTTCAGTGCAGGTGGATCAATCATGACAGAAAAAAGGACCCGTCTGTCAACCCAAAATGTGGATGATCTAACCTTCATTAAAGTGAACCATGCATGGGTTTCCAAGGATTTTGTCCCACCTTCCCCTGATGACACATAGGTTGCCAGAAAAATGGCTTGCTTTGGTCCTCCTCCTATTCCGCGAACTTGACCTATTTCGCCTTTTGCAGCAGCTGAATGACCCACATCTACATATGCCACTTTTTAAACCTCCCTAAGTGGGCACCCCCCCCCATGGCTGGGGTCACCACCTAGCGCACAAAACCGTGCGAGTGCTGTTGCCCTGGACAGGTGGGTAGGCCGACTCTTGGGCGCGGGCACTGGCATAGGGTCCCTCATAGTGCAATCAAGTGTCTCTGACAGTGGTGGTGCGTACCCGCCGTCAGACACACCGCCGTACTATGAGGGGCCCAGTGCCAGTACCGACGCCCACAAGTGTGCCCCCCTTGCTTGGGCAGGGCCCCAGCATTTGCAATGTTTACCTCTCCCTGCTCCTCCGCTGTGTAGTCTGGGCTGTCAAATCCTTCACTGGGACTGCCACTACAAATTGATTGAACTGAAAGATGATGGTTAAGATGTAGCTATGCCCTGTCCTGCTGGCCGGGCTCTAGCTCCAGATGATCAGTGGCTTCCATTTCTTATGGACGTCGACTCACAATTATATGCAGTGGTTGTTTATCATCAGCTTTCACAGTTTTCCTACTCACAAACGTGTGACATTCCGGCGCACATTTCAAAATGTGCCCTCTCATGCCAATCAAAAAGAATCGCCTACGGCCTGTGGCTTTTGTCTTTTGCACTCCAAAGTTACGTGACAGATCATGATAGCCAGTGAGCACCATGTTTACATCGCTCCCTGTGATAAAAATTGGATTGAGATGAGTAACAGTGATGGAATCAACGGAAGTGCGATACAACAAGACTTTATACACAAAAAAATGTTTTCACTGTCTCAACACACAAATTAGTTGAGGGTCAGCATCGCCTATGAGAATTGTGACGGAAGTTTTTCCCGTGAATAATAATTCCTAGATTTCTGCAATCAATAGCCTTTATGTCACTAATTGTATGCATCTCATTTCCTATTGCGGAGAGGCTGGACTGTATTACTGAGACAGAAATATATATGACGATTTAAAAATAACACCAAAAGTATATAGTTGTGTACGCCTCAAATGCATTTCCTTTTTTCCACTTTTTAGATTGCTGTGTAATCCATACTGAGAACACGGAGATTTTACATGTTTAAACTATGCTATATATACCTGCTATCCAGTGATAAAGTACCCTTTCTCAACTTTGTACAATCTGGTCAAATCCATACTGGGCCTGAGAACATCTGAGTCTGCCTCCTGATCCATAGACATATATTATTAATGTGTAAACTAGGCTACATATATACGTGTTATCCGGTGAAACTGTACCCTTTATCAACTTTATACAATGTTGTTGAATCCATACTGGGCCTGAGAACGGCTGCCGAGCTGTTAAGCAAGCTGCAGCACCTGTGGTTTGGACACGTAATTTTTTCAGGAATGATAGTTAGGCCTAACTCCGGAATTGCGGTTGACCTGAACTTACTGGGAAATCATCGTTCGCGGGTAATAATCTGAATCCCAGATCCCCATCACTAACGGAGTTCAGCAGGTTATCTGCACCTGTAAGCGACAAAAGCTGGTCCTTTCAGTGTAGCGTGCATACAGCCCCGGACATGTACTGGAATGCTAGACCTGTTATTGCTCGATCTCACGTGCCACAGCCTCGCGTATCCCTCTAGTAAGCTTGACGCGTACCGCAGGGCCATGCCGGAGTCTCGGTCGTTAACGGAATAAAGCTGAGAAATCGCTAGCACAACTACAAACGGACATACCACACCACACACAGAATCGACAAAGCTTGCAATCTGTCCACATTTTCTGTAGCTTGTATGGTAGTGGTTTCCCGGGTGCAGTCCAATTAAGCCACAGGCTCCACTCCTGGTGGTGCCCTTTTGGATATTCCTTTAAGGTTCAGCTTTGCAATCATACTGCCCCCGGAAACCAAAAACTTTGCCTTCAGGGACGCTGTTTGGAGGTTCGTGGGAATAACGCCGCCCGATCAGCAGTCGGCATATGGGTCGCCCTCCCAGGGCTGTGGGGTACTCGGTACCGGGCCGGTGTCAGTGGGATGTGTCACAGCAGCGGTGACCCGGACGGTGGCCCAGGGCGCCCATGTAAATGGCGTGGTATAATGGTAAAGAGTTTATATAGATAGTTTGACGCCACCTGTGGTGTTCGGCAGCATAGATGTTAGGCCGACGCTGCATGCAGATCCTCTGGGACTGATGGTGTTGTACAGCAAAGATGGTGAAGCTCCCCACAGGTGGAGCTGGAGTCAGTCCCAGGGAAATGTAGATGTAGTGATGGGGGAAAGGCACACGCGCTGTAGGTGCTGGTACCCAGATGTAGCGGTGCTGGAATAACTGTAGGACACCAGAGCGTGCAGTTCCAAAGCTTTACTCACAGTCTGCAGGTTACACAGATGCCTGCCTTCGTGCTGTGTCCTCTGGGTCAGGACCTCTGCCAACCTCCGGGACCAGAATGGAAAGCTCCCTTCCAACACTCCGCCAACATGTACCTTCCTGAACGTCTCCTTTCTAGCGCTTGTGGGGGAAGCACTCACAGGACCGTGGTTCACTGAAACACCTCCTGTCTAACAGATGTTCCTCAGACTTTACTTGTATGGCAGACAGCTGTAGCCTTTTCCTTCTGCCTCGCACACGTCGATGCTGGGGCCTCCGAGCCTTAGTTGGGTACAGAGCATTTATAGCTACTACTTCCCCCGGTTTCTGCTGCAGGAACGTCAGTGTCCCTACAAACTCGGAGACCGGAATCCGGACCATGCGTTCCAGCTAGGAGTGAGCCTTAACTCTGCTCATCCTCCAGCTCCCCTTCTCACGTCCACACACTTCCCCTTCCCTGCACAGAGTGCCCTAACTTACCTCCTCCCGACCACAGAGAGCAGCTCCTCAGCAGTCAGGTTCAGAGGTCTCCCTGCTGGCCTGGAGTGGGAAATGTGTTGTGTGTGGTTTCACTGCTAGAGAGATCCTTCCTTGCTCCCAAGCTTGACAACACACTCCCTAGGAGGAAGGCAATGCCACAGTGGCGACCGTACTCTTGGGGACGCCACAAGTGCACTGAGGCCCAGCCACTGCTGGATGATGCTGCTGGTACATTGACCCAGACCACTACATTCCCCTCACACTCTACACAGCCAGAATCTGACCCAGAGGAAACTCAGGTTCCCCTTCCCGCATACTATACCACCTTACACGGTGACAAAGAGGAAGGTGCAGATGAAAGTGCAGGTTCCTTGAGCAGGTGGGGGGGAATACTCATGGGCGATGGCACTGGCACAGGGAACCACATAGTACGCAAAAGTGTCTCTGCCGGTGGGAGGGCCTAAACAGCCAAGTGCAGTGAGATGGAAGATGGGGATGACAAGGAGTTCAGAGTAGTGCAGGGATTCCCTAGCAAGGAGACTTATGTAATTGTTTTCAATGTTGGGACAGCAATTTTTGGGGAGCACTATACTCTGGTGAATGATATATGGGGCCCACCATACACTGGAGCATTCCAAAGGTGGGCATCAGACACTAGAGCAGCATTTACAGGGCCCATTATACACTAGAGCAGTAGAAATGGGGCCCATTATATATGGAGCATTATTTGGGCCCATAAGACAGTGGAGCTTCATCCATTGGGACCAACATATACTGTAGCATTATGTGGAGCTCATCATATACGGTTTGAAACATTATATGGGAATAATGATTCCGTATGGAGAAATATATGGGCCTCATTACTCTGTATAGCGCACTAAGCGCTGGCCATAATACTGTATGGAGTTATATACTGTCCGTTTTTGGAGGTATTTGAGAATTTAAAATAGATATCAGTCATGAGATGTAAGAAGTGAAGTATTTTTCATTGTACTATACTGCTATTTCTCTGCCGTATCGGAGCATCATGAGTTGTGGTATGTGTTAAAGGGGCGCTCTTTGGCCCTGGGCCCACGAAAACCTGGAGCCAGCCCTGCCCCCCACAACTGTAGCCAAATAACCCCCATTTTTCAGTGCGTAACTAGTATTATGAAGTTAATTAAGGTTGACAAGCTTCAGTAACAAGAATTTATGCTTTTGGCATTCAAATGGGCACTGTTGGTGTGTTTCCTGTCCACCTCTCACTGCCGACTTTAATTCTCCATTGACTTACATTGGGTTTCGTGTTTCGGGACGACCCCGACTTTTACCTATAGTCGGCCGATTTTGCTGGACCCGACTTTTGGAAAAGTCGGGTTTCATGAAACGAAACTCGACCCTAAAAAAACAAAAGTCGCTCAACACTACTTGCAAGATGACCTGCCTTGTAGCAGCGGCGACAGACGGGACGTCCGTCCTGGTGATAGCGATCGTTGTTCCTTCCTCGAAATGGCGGGGCTCTCCTCCTCCGGAGCCACGGGACATCCTCTGGACTGGAAGCAAGATGGATCTTTTCCTTGGAAGACACCTTCAGGGACTGCACGGTCTTGGTAAGTGCAGCCATTCCTTTGGTCAACTCCTGGACCTGAAGACGCAGCTCCTCTGTAGGGTCTTTATCCAGGGTCTGTGCATCAGCCTCCACAAGGATGGAAGGAAAGGATGTACCCTCCTGATGGTAGGTGATCGCTGGGTGCCTAGGGGGCACTGGACAGCTGTCGGTGGATTCCTGCAGTACCCGGATAGCTCTGTCCTTAAACTCAGCAAAGTTCAAATCAGGGTTTTGCAGGGTAATGATGCGTAACTGTCCTCTGTGGGTACTGGACAGGAGTCCTTCGATGAACTGCTACTTTAACAATTTGTCTTCTTCTTTCACACTATCAGAGTCAACTTGCTTAACTGCTCGCAGCGCCTCCTGCAGGCTGAGGGCATAGTCCCTGATACTGTCCTGTGCCCTCTGTTTACAGCCAAAGAACCTCATCTTGATTTCAGCTGCAGTGTGGGTGTCAAAGGTGCTCCTCAGCTTGGCCAGGATCTTTGCAACAGTGTCCTTATCAGTGTCCTGCCAGGCTTTCACCTCCCTCAGTGCTGCACCCATTAACTGTCCAATCAGGATATTCACTTTCTGGTCTTCAGACAGAGGGTAAACTTTAAACAAGCTGCACATTCTTTCTTTAAATTCACTCAGGGTATGTGACTCATCCGAGTACTGCGGTAGCCAAGCCGCTCCCGGTATGTAGGGCATGGACAGCGGCATTATGGGGACCGGTGCGGCAGGCGCTCCTCCTGGCGGTACCGTGGGATTGGCAACGGCGCCGGCCGCTGCATTGCCGTCTGGTGCGGACATCTTCTCCCCCTAGTGGACGTTGGCCAGGGTCGGGGGTTGTGTGAGCTCACCAGCGGCTGCTTCGCAGGCCCGGCGCTCCGGGCTGTAGGCCTCAGCTCCTCCTCCTCTCGCGCGCTGTCCTCTCTTCCCGTGCGGCACTTCACTTCTTCGCGCTCAGCGGCAGGCTCCGCCCTTGAAGGCCGCCCCTCTTTCTTTCCACGCCCGCCAAGCAGCGTGGCAATGGCGGCTTCTGGCACTAAATTCACACAGTTCGCAATCACAGTCTATGGCACACAGGACCCGGGGATAGCGGGCTCCGTAATCCTGTTCATGATGCCAAATTGGGCCACCCTCCCAGGGCTGTGGGGTACTCGGTACCGGGCCGGTGTCAGGGGGATGTGTCACAGCAGCGGTGACCCGGTCCGTGGCCCTGGGCGCCCAAGCAATGGGGAGATGTAGTTAATGGTAGAATAGTTTGTGACGCCACCCGTGGTGTTTGGCAAGTATGGTGTTAGGCCAACGCTGCATACAGATCCACTGGGACTGATGGTAGGGTGCAGCAAAGATGTAAAAGCTCCCCACAGGTGGAGCTGTAGTCCCAGGGCAGTGTAGATGTAACCGGCACAGGGATGTAGCGGTGCTGGAAATGTAGGGAACAGACAAGACACAGCGGTTGTAGTTTCTGTACCTTTACTGAGTATATGCAGTCCAGGGTCCTGATTACAGATGGTATTGGAGCAGGTTAGCCTGGAAGCAGATCAGGATTCTCTCTCAGCAGAAGGCTGTGCAGTCTCCTTCCTAGCGCTTTGTAGTGTGAAGCACTCCAGTACTTATTTACTCTGAAATACTTGTATGACAGACAGCTGTAGCCTCTATCGGGGACTCCTCTCTTGAGTCCTGGCTCTCTATTCAATTACTGTTGTGTCCCAAGTCTTTGGTGGGAGCAGGGCATTTACAGCCTCCTACTCCTCTGGTATCTGTGGCAGGACCGTTAGTATCCGTACCACTGTGGAGACCAGGCTCCAGTTCTGTGCGCTCTCAAGCTGGGGAGCTCGCCTTCTGCAGGTCAACCTCCAGCTTCATTCCACACGTCTGCACACTTCACCCTCCACAGACTCTCTGACTCCTACTTCCTCCTGGCCCTCAGAGAGCACTCCTCACCTCAATCCTGGCTCAGAGCTCCCCCTGCTGGCCAGGAGTGGAACTGTGTTGCATGCATTAGGTTAACTGCTGGAGAGACCCATCACTGCTTCCAAGCCGGGCATTACCCTCCCCTGGAGGAAGGCAAAGCCAGTGTGGCGACTGTACTCCTGGGGGCACCACATATACTTTTATTTCATAGAGTTCTACATAGTAGAATAGCCGCAAAATCAATTGCCGGGTTTTGTAAAATCATTCCCCAATGCGACATGATATGACACATGGTTACATACAGTAAACCATTTCACTTCATGTATTTTTTATATGTCCCTGACTAATAATTAAATTAGGGTTTGTGTGTAAAATTTGGGACTTCTAGTTGTTAAATTAAGGGGTTAATTCGTTGGAAAAAATGCATGGGCTCTCGGGGCAAAATCGCAACCAGTGAGGTAAAGCAGGTGAGTGAGGGCAGATTTTAATACCCTTGAGAGAGACCATTGTTTTTGCCCCCCCCTCGGCTACAAAAATCTGCTGACAGAAAAGGCGCATCTATAAAATGCGACTTTTCTGGCACTTATCCTCTCTATTCCCATTGCCCTGTAGCTGTGCCTAATGGGTTAATAACAAAGGGTTAATGTCACCATTTGATTGGAAGGTGACATTAAGCCGATTAATAATGGAGAGGTGTCAATAAGACACTGATCCATTATTAACCCTAGACTATGTGAATAAGGTCCTGGGAAAGAAAGGAAGAGGGGAAAAAAGGAAAGCGCTATCTAGGCGTAGTGGATGAGTCAATTCAGTTTGGTGAGAAAAATACAACTTAAAACTTGCTCACCTTGTGTGGTTGTGCAAAGAGGCACAACACTGGGAACAGTTTGCAAACAAGGGTGATCCTTCCACCGGTGTGCTGCCCGTCTGTAATAGCATGGAGATAATTTTCCTTTCCCAGAAAGAAATTTTCCTCCATGTGATATTGCGAATAAAGAAGTTTCAGGGCGCTTCCTTCAGAGGATCTGAAGGCCTACACGGCCGAAACGCGTTGTGCTTTTTTATAACAAAAAATGTTTTAATTGTTTTTTTAAAAATTTTGCATTTTACTTAGCCAATAAAATATCATCTGATTTAACATCAGAGATACTCAGTTATTTGGCTTTACAACCTTCTTGCTCCAAATTGGGTCAAAGATCCTCTGAAGGAAGCGCCCTGAAACTTCTTTATTAGTAACCCTAGACTATGAAAGGGTTAAAAAAACACACACAAACATTAATTAAAAAGTCTTTTAATGAAATATAGACACCACATTTTTGACAAAGTTTTATTACTCTGCTATTCCAAATAAAACCATGACCTGCAAAAAAACCCATAAAAAGCAACAATATCCTTACCTCTCCACCGTTCAGTCATGTCCCACGCTGTAATCCTTCACAAGGGGTTAAATAGTTTACAATGAGGACCGGTGCTAATGTGACCAGCCCCACTGTAAACTACTGCAGAATGAATTAGTTCAGCTCTGCACAGCCTCACTGGCTGCCTGGAGATGAACTAATTAGCATGGGAAAGTTTCAGACTTTTTTCCCATGCTCATCAGTTAACCTCAGGTCAGCCGGGGACTCCCACTGACGTCACTGATGCTGCACGGAGTCCTCTGGCTGACCTGAGGTGAACTAATGAGGGTGGGAAAAATGCAGAAACTTTCCCACGGTAATTAGTTCATCTCAGGGCAGCCAGGGAGGCTGCACAGAGATTAAATAATTCATTCTGGCAGTGGTTTACATGGGGCTGGTCGCATTAGCACTGGTCCCTGTGTAAACCATTTAACCCTTTCTGATGGATTGCAGCGGGGGACCTGACTGAGCAGCGGAGAGGTAAGGATATGGTTGTTTTTTTGTTTTATTTCTGTTACAGGGCGATGGTTTATTTTTGGATTAGCAGAGCAATAAATTTGGTCAAAAACTAGGTGTCTTTATTTCATTAAAATAATTTTTAATTAATGTCTGTGTGTGTTTTTTAACCGTTTAATAGTCTAGGGTTAATAATGGATAAGTGTCTAATTGACACCTCTCCATGATTAATCAGCTTAATGTCACCTTCCAATTGCAAGATGACATTAAGTCATTAATATTAACCCATTAGCCACCGCTACAGGGCAATGGGAATAGAGAGGATAAGTGCCAGAAAAGGCGCATCTTATAGATGCGCCTTTTCTGGGGTGTCTGGGGGCAGATTTTTGTAGCCAGGGTGGGCCAAAACAATGGTCCCTCTCAAGGCTATTAAAATCTGCCCTCACTCACCAGCTTTACCTTTCTGGTTGCGATTTTGCCACGGGAGCCCACGCATTTTATTCCAAATAATTAACCCATTAATTTAACACCTAGACATCCCAAATTTTACACACTAACCCTACTTTAATTATTAGTCAGGGACATATAAAAAAATACATGAAATGGTTTATTGTATGTAACCATGTGTCATTTCATGTCAGGTTGGGGAATGATTTTACAGAAACCGGCAATTGATTTTGCGGCTATTCTGCTATGTAGAACTGTATGAAATATAAATATATATATATATGTGTCTCAATGACATGTATATATATATGTATTCTATGTGTATATATCTATTCTTTTGTTTCTTTATTTAATCTGTCAGTGTGATTTTACTGTATCGCGCCAGTGCTGGCTTTTCTAAAGGACACAGGGTGCGTATTTCTCGCAAGTCACACATGTGGTCCGTGTGTAATGCGTTTTTTTGGCGCACACATAGACTTGCATTGGCGTACTACGGGCGTAGTACGCTGAGAATCGCAGCATGCTGCGATTGGCACAGACAGTAAACTATACACGAGAAATATACGGCTGATGGGAGCTGCCCCATAGAGAATCATTGGTCTGTGTGCAATGCGTGTTTTTAACGCCTCTCACGCGTCCGTATTTCTCTCTAGTGTGATGCCGGCCTAAAATCATTAACAGTCACAATTGTGATTGGCTGTATATTTCTATATATACCTCGACGATACATTGATGTGACATCCCATGATTAAGGGTGTCTAGTACGCCAGACATGAGTCAGGATCTGAGGTTTACTTTTAACCATATTTTATTTTTTTTCAGCAAAACTATTTTGATTCTATCTGGATGGTTAGGCTATGTGCCCACGTTGCAGAAATGCTGCAGAAATGTCTGCAGCATTTCCACAACTCCCTGCCACGGGTAAAACGCATGCGGAATTCATATGCGTTTTCCCGCAAGTGTTTTTAGCTTGTGCTTGTGCTTTCCAAGCGATTTGAAGCATCGCTTGGAAAAGTGATTGACAGGTTTGTCACACTTGTCATGCATAGTGCTTGACAAGTGTGACCAACTTTTTACTATTGATGTTGCCTATCAATAAGAAAAGATAGAATGTTAAAAATAATTAAAAAAATAAAAAATATGATTATTCTCACCTTCCGACGGCCCGCGGAGTCCTCAGTGACGCTGCCGGCAAGTTCCGTTCCCAGGCATGCTTTACGTAAAGGACCTTTGATGACATATCGGTGGCGTGACCGCTACATCATCTGGGGTGATTCTCGCAAAGCACGCCTGGGGACTGAAGATGCCGGCAGCGTGGCTGAGTGGCGGGAAAGACTCTGGGGGCCGCCAAAAGGTGAGTATATCCCGAATTTTAATTTTAATTCTATTTTTTACAGGAATATGGTACCCAGGGCATGAAGGAGAGTCTCCTCTCCTCCAGACCCTATAGCCACATGCGTAAAGTGAGCGTTTCAATGCAATACTATGGCCACAATTCCACAGAAAAAATGAACATGCTGCGGATTTTACCGCTATGCGATTCTGCAGCGGTAAAATCCACAGCATTCGCACAGCAACTGCAGAATCCCATAGGATTGCATGGGATGCGTTTTGTTAGCATTTTTTAAGCGTTTCCGCTGCGGAAAAAAGCTGAAAAAATGCTTACAAAATGCAACTTGGACACACAGCCTTATACCAAAAATGACCTTTTCCCTTCCAAAGTCTTCAGCTGCGATCAACGGCTGGTACAGCACTCGCCAACGTTTACTCTACTGCTATGGATCTTCACATTCCAACAGCATGACCAGCTCCCAATAATCCCTTCCTCCCTCACCCTTTGATGTGGCGGTGCAAAAGATGTTTGTCAGACATTTGAGCATCAAAACTGCCTTTGTAAATGGTGGCAGTGAAGAGGACTTGTACATGACTCAACATGAGGGTTATATCAAAGAGGGTGTCTCTTTATATAGTGTACGTAAACATCTTTTTTCAACTGTATCTAGTGAGGCTATGTGTGGTCTCATATTGCAGACAGAGAGGCCATGTGGGGGCTCACACTGTATATTGAGATGCTATATGGGGCTCATACTGTATATAGATGGCTCACACTATATATATAGGAGCTAGGTGGTGCCTCATACAATATGTAGAGGATATGTGGTGGCTCATATTGTATGTGGGGACTCATGCTGTATTTAGGGGCTATGTTATATTATGTACATGACACAACATGAGGGTTTTATCAATGAGGGTGTCTTTTTATATGGTGTATGTAAACTTCTGGTTTCAACTGTGTATAGAGAGGCTATGCGCAGGCTCATACTGTAAATAGGTGGTTATATGGGGGCTCATACTGCAAATAGGTGGTTATGTGGGGGCTCATACTGTATTTAGGGGCTATGTAAGGGCTCATATTGTATATAGGAGGTTATGTGTGGTCTCATAAAGTATATAGGGAGCTCATACTGTATATAGTAGCTTTGTGGGGCTCATACTGTCTATATGGGGTTATGTGGGGTCTCATATTGTATATAGGAGGCTATGTGTGGTCTCATACAGTATATAGGGAGCTCATACTGTATATAGTAGCTTTGTGGGGCTCATACTGTATATAGGGGGATATGTGGGGTTTTCATACTGTATATAGGAGGCTATATGTGGGCTCATACTGTATTTAGGGGCTATGTAAGGGCTCATATTGTATATAGAGAGGCTATGTGGGGGCTCATATTGTAGAAAGAGAGGCTATGTGTGGTCTCATACAGTATATAGGGAGCTCATTCTGCATATAGGGGGTTATGTGGGGTCTCATATTGTATATAGGGGGTTATCTGGGGTCTCATATTGTATATAGGAGGCTATGTAGGGGCTCATACTGTATTTAGGGGCTATGTAAGGGCTCATATTGTATATAGAGAGGCTATGTGGGGGCTCATATTGTATATAGGAGGCTATGTGTGGTCTCATACAGTATATAGGGAGCTCATTCTGCATATAGTAGCTTTGTGGGGCTCATACTGTATATAGGGGGTTATGTGGGGTCTCATATTGTATATGGGAGGCTATGTAGGGGCTCATACTGCATATATTAGACTATCTGAGAGCTTATTTTGCACATAGAGATGCTATGTGGGTGCTCATACTGTACATACGGGTTCATCCTGTATATAGAAGGCTGTGTGTGGCCTCATTCTGTATATTGATGGGCTTGTGGGTCAGATACTGTAGATAGGGGCTGTGTGGGCTCAAATTCTATATAAGGGGGCTGTGCGTGGGCTCATACAGTATATACGGGATGTCAGAATATTTAATTCTGCTCAATGTCAAGTTATATAATTAATATTAATATAAAATAATAATAATGTATATGTTAAAATGAATAATTAACATAATTAATTTCAGCCTATTGGTTCGACCCTCCACAACAGTCATTTTCTCATGTGCCGTCGGGAAAATTAATTGCCCACCCCTGATCTAAATGATTTACGACACATGAGCAATAAATACACACATTTCCAATAATATGACTATATATGCTATGAGTATATCTTTAAGGTTTCTTCACAATCAGCGGGGTTTTTTTCAGCCTTTGCTTTCCTCTGCGGAAAATAAATGCTGCATTATACAGTATCAGCCCGGAGAATGAGATTTCTAAATTCTCAATCAGACTTAGCATTTATTTTCTTGTTTTTTAAAATCGTCTTTGCTTTGCAGCAATTTTCACACATTCAAATTAATGAAAAAAAACAAAACACAGCAATAACGCGAATATTGTACGTAGCCTTTTTCCTGCTTCCACTCTGGTTTTGGGGTAGAAAAATATGCAACGTGTGAACAATCTCTTATCCTCGTTGTGGTCGAGTTAGAAATAAAATAGTACAGCCATAACAACATGGAGATTTAATTAATTCTATGGCGTTGCCGCTTTCAATATTGCGAGGCAGTATCTATTTGTGGAAAGCAGTCCGTTTAACCCCTTCACCTCTGGGCCATTTTTCCATTTTTTTGCTCCCCTTCTTCCCAGAGCCATAACTTTTTTGATTTTCTATCAATATGGCCATGTGAGAGTTTGTTTTTTGCATTGTACTTTTGAACGGCGACATTGGTGTTACCATATAGTGCACCGAAAAACAGGAAAAAAAATTCCAAGTGCGGTGAAATTGCAAAAAATTCCACAATTTTTTGTGTTGTTTTTTTTTTTTACCTTGTTCAGTAAATACTAAAACTGACCTGCCGATATGATTCTCCAGGTCATTATGAGTTCACAGACACCAAACATGTATAGGTTCTGTTTTATGTAAGTAGGGAAAAAAAAAAGTTTGTTAAAAAAAAGAAATGATGCCATTTTCCAAGACCTGTAGTGTGTCCATTTTTCGGAATCTGGGGCTGGGTGAGGGGTTATTTTTTGCGCGCCGAGTTGATGTTTTTATTGATACCATGTTGGGGTAGATACGATGTTTTGATCTCTTGTTGTTGCATTTATTGTGACCAAAAAACATAGTTCTGGTGTTTTAATTTTTTTCTCATGTTTACTGATCGATTCATTCTTTTTATATCCTGATAGATCGGGCGTTTCTGAACCCGTCGATACCAAATATGTGTATTATTTTCAATGGGGAAAAAGGGGGGTGATTTTAACTTTTATTTTTTTAATTTTGTAATATTTTTAAAAACATTTTTTACACATTTTACTTGTTTCACTAGTCTCTTTAGGAGACTTGAAGCTGCAATCATCTGATTGCCTGTACTACACAGAGCATGGCCTCAGGGTGGCGCTCATAGTAGTTCGGAAATCACAAAAAGGTCTTCTGCAGACACCGGGTTATCATGCCAACCCATCGACAACCTACGATCATGTGACAGCAGTGCTGAAAGGAGGAGTTAGTGCTGTGCTTGTGCCGCGATCATGTTAAATGCCGCTATCAGAGCTGATTAAATCATCTGTTATGTGCCAGAAGCATGCAGGATCAGTGATGGAGCCTGCATCAAAGGGGCTTACACGGCATATGATGCATGTATGTGATATGTCATAGAGGGGTAAGATTCTATTCCAAGATTCCATGATGACATCACTGCTATTGTGACATCACAGTTCACAGTCTCTACATATACAATGCACACAGTGTCACAGGTGTCATTATTTGGCTCCATAGCTCGTGGACTGTGCTCTCTTACAGTTGCTCGCTATGTCTGAATATCTTCTGGATAATCTTCAGGTAGACGCACTATTGGGGATTCTTATCAACCATCGCCCCAACACTGCGCTTCTACCACCCGATGGCGTCCTCAGCTTCACTCACCGGATGGTGATGGAGCTAGTACATGACTGCCTGACCAAGTACTACCAAGGTCACCTAAAGTCAGAGTATCTGACGGATTTAACTCGGAACATCAGGACATCACTACAGCAGGTAAGTGGCGGACGCTCCGCACAAATCTTCTCCATAATAATAGATAATAATAGCGGGATAGAAACTTCTTCTTTCCTCCAATATAAAACACAAGGAATCCCCAGATATGGCGCCATTGTATCTGCAGACAGAGGGGCAGATGTCACCTACAATGGCCGCCTCCTTCGCGCCCTCTCTCACCTCAGAATTTTCCTTTTTATAGGCTGAAAAAAGATTTCAAAATGGCGATTTGTCTTTTATTAAAGAACTCGCCCAAAAAGTCCTGACTGTACTGGAACGTCCGGCCCGCTCATCGGAACGCCTGGTAAGGAGCCGTCTTCTTCTCTTTCACACATCCTTGTTTTCTGATCTTCTCCAGATCACCAGTCAGATATCTGAAGATCTGATGTTAGATGTTACAGGCCTCCCTGTCAGCTCCTGGCAGGCGCAGCATATTAATGGCCGCCTATCTCCGCTGCCCCTCGCCTGTGATGGCGGTCTGTATTCTGCTGATGTATGTATATCCGCCTATGTCTATCACTATTATCAGAGTCTTCCTGCTTGTAAATGCTGCAGTTGAGATAACAGGCGATATTACAGAAATGTGCATACAAGTCTCCTATACAGTATATTAATCTGGACTTGTGGAGAGGAGCTGCAGTGTAAAGCAATTCCCCCAATAATGTAATTAATGAAGTACGAGATGTACCCATGATATAATGAGCGCAGGTAACACATCTCTGAGATACCACAGTGCAGAAAAGTCGAAGCTGAATCTTTCATTTTGCAATTTAATCACATAAGTTGCCCGATAATCACAAATTCCCAATTAAGGGTAATATACCACCAATAATAATGATAACTTTATGGTAGCCACAATCAAAAATTAGGTTCCACACAATGGTATAAATTGATAAAAACACATCTTTATTGACATGAAGCACAAACGACATATAAGTACATAAAAAAGGTGTCAAACCATTAAAAAAGGGACTGCAAAAGTCCATGGGAAGAACCCACAACAGCAACTTGTCCTAGACATTTAAGCACACCCAAGTATGAAATATGGAAGGGTGCAAGAAAAGGGGGAATAAAAAACCCCACAATGAAGGTAGTATACTAAATATTATTGTCAAGACCCGACATTAAATAATCACAACTAGCAACACCTTCCTATGTATATCTCCCAAATGGCGCTAGCCGCAGACAGGCTGAGCCAAAGCAATGGTAAAATACCTTTAAATGTCAGCTGGAGGGAATCCCCGGGCGTCTGCCCCATGGTGCTTAAATGTCTAGGACAAGTTGCTGTTGTGGGTTCTTCCCATGGACTTTTGCAGTCCCTTTTTTAATGGTTTGACACCTTTTTTATGTACTTATATGTCGTTTGTGCTTCATGTCAATAAAGATGTGTTTTTGTCAATTTATACCATTGTGTGGTTCCTAATTTTTGATTGTGGTTACCATAAAGTTATCTTCATTTTGCAATTGTAGCTTACCTTATCCACATAAGTGAAAGACCTTTCTGAGAAACGTTACCAAGATGGCGCATTATCTGTATCGCTACAATTGCTGTATCTGTATATGCAGGTTTAGTGCTTCCTGATTGATGGATTTGGTGATTAAATGAAATCTTCCACATATTAAATATATATTTTATCACTATTAGAAAACAGCAGAAGGCGACACCAAAGATGGGCAAAATCTACACCCGGGAATGATCCCGCACCCTAATACGAGTCAGCGGGAACTGACCAGCGATCTGACCACAGGTAAGCCGAAATCTAATATCTCAGTCAGGAGAAATCTAACGTAGAAGTCATATACAAATCTGGATGGAAGTGCACTGGGGGCGTGGAGGAAAAAGCCGGAGTGCAGTGACACACCCTCAGTGCACTTACAGGATAATTTGCATATGGATGCTCTGCTTGAGCTCTCTCTTCCCATCACTCGCATGTGCAGCGAGGGCGATGAGATCCTCATTCATGTGATGATTGGGGATTCCTCCATCATTTATATCACATTTATCAGTCTATGGATGCGCTGTTTGTCCTCATATTTACAATCCCCATACAATTAGTAATAATCCCATTTACAGACATTCCGCTATTTCTCCGCTATATTGTTGTATCATGTATGTAGGATTGATTTCATCTAATACATTTTATTTCTTCATTATTTTATCACTATTTTAGAAACACCTGTGCTGGCGAATCCTGACAGTGGAATCTGTGAGATCCCGGAGATCCAAGAACCTGCGGCTGTAAGTATCATAGAGGGAGATGTCTGTATACACCAGGTCATGGGGTGTGCAGGACACGTCCAGTATTATCCCCCATATATCCACGGAACATCTGTAATCTAAGTGTTAGATAAAAGCACTTATACTAAAGGGAATCTGTCACCAGGTTTGTGCTACCCATCTGAGAGCAGCATGATGTAGGGGCAGGGACCCTGATTTCAGCGGTCACTTACTTTACTGGGCGCAGCCGTTGTGATAAAATCACTCTATTCTATGCTACACATCTAGCAGTGCTCTGAATACTGAGCCATGTATAACTCCGCCCACACCACTGATTGGCCGCTTTCTGTGTACAGAACTCTTTGAATAGGCAGAAAGCCGCCAATCAGTGTTGGGGCAACAATGGGGCCATAGGACTACTTGGCACAGGACACCTAGTCCTCTAGTGATAATATCATGCTGATTAAACACTGATTTTAAGAAAACAACTATACAAAGCCTAGTAAGTGACACATCGCTGGAATCAGGTATTCAGCCCCTACATCATGCTGTTATTAGAATACATATAATACCCTGCTGACAGATTCCCTATACGTTCTCTGTGATCTCCCATAGCACTCAGCATGATCCCGGTATATGGAGGATCCCCCCTTTAATTACATCACTGACTGCGGAGCGTCCTACTTGTATCGTCCCCTACATTCAGTCAGTGTAAATTAGCTGGAACATATTATAGGCGGAAGATGTTTTTGTTTCTGGAGCTTTTTTCCTGCAGCTTTTTTTTTATCTGAATATCATTTCTTTTTTTTTTATAGAGCGTGATCGACTCATTGATCCCATCGAGAAAGCCGCATATGAATGATTTTGAAACATCCAAACTGATCGGCAAAGGAGCTTTTGGGTGAGATTTCTGTTGGTATAATCCATATTTCTCAGGGTTTCCTATGACAACACTTCTGCCTCTGTGCTCTGTCATTCAGCGTTATCATAGGGAAATGATCTGAGTCCACATCACTGTCCGCATCTAAGGGCTCATACTCACTTGCAAGAAATACGGACGAGAGTGCAATCCGATAAAAAAATTGGATTGCACTCGGACCAATGTTATTCAATAGGTGACATCTCATTTGTGATTTTTTTTCTCAGCCGAAAGCGGACGGAGAAAAACATAGCAGCATGCTGCGTATCACGGACGAGCGCGCCAATGCACGTCAATGGGTGAGAGAGAAAAATCGGACAGCACTTGCATGGTGCGAGTGCTGTCTGATTTTTATGCACCAGTGTCCTTTGAAAAGCCGGCAATACATATGCAGCTATACAGTAAAATCACACTGACATGTCAGAATACACAACATAGAATACATGTATACACATAGAATAGGTGTATATACAGTATCTATAAAATAACGCTGTAAGCGTCACTCTGTCCGAAGCCTTTATAGACTGCGCAAGTGCGATGCGCCTGCGCAGTCTGGCTCCAGACAGAATGAGGCATCCAGCGGTGAGGAGTATGTATGGTGCCCGGAGATGGCGGTACCATACACACTACATACCGCGATCTCGGGTGCCATACATACATACTTACCTGACCGTGAGGAGCGTTGCCACGGCGCTTCTCTTCGGCCGGAGACCGGGGCAGGAGTGCAGCCGGAATTGCCCATGCGCATAGCGCGATCCAGCACCATTTTACTGAAGACACATTTGCAGTGTGTCTTCAGCAATATGGCGCCGGACAGCGCTATGAGCGTGCACGTACTCCGGCGCCAGACTCCTCCACCGGCCTCCAGCAGAGCAGAACGCTGGAGCACAGGAAAGTAGGGTGAGCATACATTTTTTTTTGTATGTGTGCAGTTAAATAAGGGTGAGGGGGACCATAGATATCAGGATAAGGGGGTGAGGGGACCGTGCATACCAGGATTGGAGGGTGACAGGACCGTGCATACCAGGATAGGGGGGTGAGGGGACCGTGTATACCACGAAAAGGGGAGTGAGGGGACCGTGCATACCAAGAAAGGGAAGTGAGGGGACCGTGCATAGCACGAAAGGGGAGTGAGAGGATCGTGCATAGCACGAAAGGGGAGTGAGGGGACCACGCATACCACGAAAGGGGAGTGAGGGGACCACGCATACCACGAAAGGGGAGTGAGGGGACCACGCATACCACGAAAGGGGAGTGAGGGGACCGTGCATACCAGAAAGAGGGTGAGTGGACCGTGCATACCATGAAAGGGGGGTGAGGGGACCGTGCATACCACAAAAGGGGAGTGAGGGGATCGTGCATACCACAAAAGGGGAGTGAGGGGATCGTGCATACCACAAAAGGGGAGTGAGGGGACCATGCATACCACGAAAGGGGAGTGAGGGGACCGTGCATACCAGAAAGAGGGTGAGGGGACCGTGCATACCATGAAAGGGGGGTGAGGGGACCGTGCATACCACGAAAGGGGGGGCAAGGGGACCGTGCATGCCACGAAAGGGGGGGCAAGGGAACCGTGCATACCACGAAAGGGGGGTGAGGGGACCGTGCATACCACGAAAGGGGGGTGAGGGGACCGTGCATACTACGAAAGGGGGGCGAGGGGACCGTGCATACCACGAAAGGGGGGTGAGGGGACCGTGCATACCACGGAAGGGGGTGAGGGAACCGTGCATACCACGAAAAAGGGGTGAGAGGACCATGCATACCAGGAAAGGGGGGTGAGGGGACCATGTATACCACGAAAAGGGGGGTGAGGGGACCATGCATACCACGAAAAGGGGGGTGAGGGACCATGAATTCCAGGATTGTGGGATGAGGGGACTATGAATTCCAGGAAGGGGGGGTGAGAGGACCATGCATACCAGGAATGGGGGGTGAGGGGGACCATGTATACCAGGATTTGGGGGTGAGGGGTAGCATGTATACCAGGATAGGGGGGTGAGAGCACCATGCATACCAGGATAGGTGGGTGAGAGGACCATGCATACCATGAATGGAGGTGAGGAGACAATGCATACCAGGATGGGGGGTGAGAGGACCATGCATACCAGGATAGAGGAGTGAGGGGACCATGCATGCCAGGATTGGGGGGTGAGGGGACCATGCATACCAGGATTGGGGGGTGAGGGGACCATGCACACCAGGATTGGGGGATGAGGTGACCATGCATACCAGGATTGGGGGGTGAGAGGACCATGCATACCAGGATTGGGGGGTGATGTGACCATGTATACCAGGACTGGGGGGTGAGGGGGCCATGCATACCAGGATTGGGATGAAGGGTGCCATGCATACCAGGATAGGAGGAGGGGGTACCATACATGCCAGAATTGGGGGGTGAGGGGACCATGCATACCAGGATGAGGAATGGGGTGCCATGCATACCAGGATTGGGGGGTGAGGGTGCCATGCATACCAGGATAGGGATGAGGGGTGCCATGCATACCAGGATAGGAGGAGGGCAGCACATACCAGGATGGGAGACCATAGGTTCATAGCTAGTATATATGTATATGTATGTCACTGAGACACATAAATATATATATATATCTTTATATTTCATAGAGAGATACATAGTAGAATAGGTGATAATTCATTTGTCAGCTTTTGTAAAATCATTACAGAAACCGACAGGATATGAGACATGGTTTATACACAGTAAACCATTGCATATCCGTTAGATTTATATATGTTCCTAACTAATAATGTTAGTAGTGTGCGTGTAAAACTTTGGAGCTTTAGGTGTAAAATTAAAGGATTAATTCACGGAAGAAAATTGCGTGGGCTCCCTTGCAATTTTCTCCACCAGAGAGGGAAAGCCAGTGACTGAGGGCAGATATTAACAGCCTAGAGAACGACCATGGTTATTGCCCCCCTCCCCCCCGGGCTAAAAACATCTGCCCCAAGCCACCCCAGAAAAGTGCCGGAATAGGCGCATCTTTGTGACATCAAGCCCCGAGGTTAGTAATGAAGATGCTTCAATTAGACGCCCCCATTACCAACCCCAAATAGTCAAATAGTAAACAAAACACAGATACCTATTAAAAAATCCTTTATTGAAATAAGCACGCAAACTTCTTTATTGTTCTTAATTAAATCATACTTACAACTTCTGCTAATTCCCCGAAGCCCTCGTTCTGTAAAAAACATAAAATAATAAAGCAACAATATACCATACCTCTCCGGCGTTCTGTCCCATGCCATAATCCATATCTGGGGGATATGCAGTTTGCAACCAGGAAGTGCCAAATGCGCTTTTTCTCTGCATCCTTTTTTCTGCCTAGATATGCAGATATGGTGTAGAAAGTTCTGCTGCAAACCCGTAAGAAAAAGGATTCCAATAATATATTAGATTACATCCACTAGTGTACTAGACCTCATCTGTTCTTATGCTGCCACCTCCACCAGGGCTTCCCCGTCCTCCTCAGTAGACCTTGTTGCTTTCGGGTCTCCATAATGGAGCTGATAAGTGTAATTGGCTGCACACGGCCACGTGAGCATTGACACGATATTGACGTCAATGACATCTGCCCCCTCACGCATCCACCATGACCACGTGAGTCCAATCACTGGCCTCAGCTCCAAAAGGGTGCGCCAGGAGAACCAAAGACTGGCACCGAGGATGTAGGACAGTGATGGAGAGGTGCGAGCTTAGGATAGGTGGGTATAATGTGTTTCACTATCTTTGAACTACTTCCATCCTGTCTATTATTATGCCTTGGGGAATGGGAGGAGCATAATAAACGTCTTATAGCAATTGGAGGACTTTCAATTTGGACTAATTTTTTCTTGCACAGAATTGTATCTACTGGTCAAAAATAGCGAATCTGCCCAATCGAATTTCAATATAGTCTCTCATCTCTAATGTGACCTGGGTGAGGTCTCCGTCAGACACGGCATTGTGCAGACCACCCATAGTCGATCTATGTAGTGCTATTTTATCCTTTTCTAAAAATGGATTTGAAGTAACGGCCGGACTTCAAGAATTAGTACAAATCATATAATTATTTCTATAGACAGTGTTAATAAGGGTTCATTATAAACTATGGATTCTCCTTCTCTCCAGGGCTGTCTACTTAGCACGCCATAAAGACTCACAGCAGATCTTTGCAATGAAGAAAATTGCCAAGTCGTCCCTGGATACTCCAGAAAGCGTGGATCGGGCCTTTCAGGAGAGGGACATCTTAACATTCGCTGATTGTCCCTTCGTGGTCTCCATGCTCTGCTCCTTTCCAACTAAATCTCACCTGTGTATGGTCACAGAGTATGTAGAAGGTAGGACATGTACCGGTACTTTATATTATATTCAGCCTTGTCTGCTTACATCTTATCACTGGTTATATAATTAGGATTTGTCCAACTAGTTGGTTACATCCCCACAGAGCATTTACTGTAGGTTATATATTACCAAGATGCTCAGAAATTCATTGATCTGTGTGCTGGGGAGCTATAGGACCAATGAGTTGGAGGGGGCCCGGAGCCATTTGACACTGGGCTCCATCCCTCCTCCTATCATCACAATCCTCAGAATGCGGATACTGCTGAACAGAATGGTGGATCAGGGAGCTGGAAGCTTAATGATCCACCCAGCCTGTGCTGGTGAGTCTGAGACTCCGTGCACTGCAGGTGCTAAGTCGTCGTAGCATCATGCCTGTAGTGTGGAGTCTCAGTGCTCACACCGCACAGACCTGAGCAGCGTGCTGGGGGAACAGGGTGAGATGAGTAGTGCTTTATTTAATAATACTGAATGAGGGGGGCAATAACACTGTGTGTGATGCTATGTGAGACTGTGAATGCCCCCATATTGATTTTCCAACTGTGAATGCCCATATTCCGAGTGGGGTCCTCATTGTGCTGTGAGGGTCTTTATTCTGTGTGGGGTTCCGCATTCTCTTTTTGGGTCCAAATTCTGTGTGGGGGTTTTGGAGGCTACCATACAGAATGCCAACATGTGGGGGCCATTATATTGGGTGATGGGCTGGGGAAGCCATTATATTATGTGGAGGGACTGTGGGCACCATCATACTGAGTAGGGGGCTGTGGCTGGCTTCATACTGAGTGGGGGCATCATACTGACACTGCTTACGTGGGGCAAAACTGTAGGGAGCAGTATTCACTGTGATGATAGCATAATCAGTGTGTGGGGTCACTTTTGGGAGCATCATACTTTAAAATGGCCATAATAGGTATATTGCTGGTGAAAACAAAAACGGGGCTCCATAGATATATGTATATACCTATATGCTTTTTTTTTTCGGGTGGCCTAATTACTACTTTCCTATGGGGTCCTGTGATTTTTATGTATGAGATCTCCCCTGTATGTCGGCACTGAGCATGTCAATAACTTCAGTATCTCCAACTGTAGACAAGATATAATATCACTCTGTTATTACTTACATGGAACACATTTCACCACTACTTTATACATTATATCTGTATATATTCTCTCCTGCCCAATATATCTGCTTACTTCTCATTATTCTGCACATCATGGTGATCTGTTTTATAAACCCCTCACCTGTCATATTTCCTTTTTTCTATAGGTGGAGACTGCGGGACCCTGCTAAAAACCAGGGGTCATTTACCTGTCCCCTTGGCGCGCTTGTACTTTGCAGAAGCCGTTCTTGCTGTGGAATACTTGCACAGCTGTGGTGTGATCCACAGAGACCTAAAGCCAGGGAAGTAAGTGCCTCCTATAGTATAATAAGGGGGGGGAGTTATTTATTATCACATGGTCTGTAAGGCTGAAACCATCTTTTCTTTTGCAGCCTCTTGATAACATCTGCTGGACACATTAAAGTTGCCGATTTTGGGGGTTCAAAAGTTGGTGTCATGATACCAAAATCCAACATCTACAAGCACTTAGAAGAGGACATCGCCAGAGAGTTCCTGGATCTTGAGGTCAGCATTACTTGCAGAAAACCAGACTGTTCTTGACAAATCTCATTACACTAGTTTCTTCTCTACGTTCTTCATTTCTAGAGAACATTTCCACTGATATTTTAGCTTCTGTCATTGTGTTTTTATAGCACAAACTTGTCATAATCATGGTATCATCAATCTAATATCTTTCTTCTCTTGGTTTCCAGGTCTTTGGCTCTCTCCGTTACATAGCCCCAGAGGTTATCATGGAAAAAGGCTATGGAAGACCTGTTGACTGGTGGTCAATGGGGATGATCCTACATACATTTCTTGTGGGATGTGTACCATTTTATCATAATTTAATTGAGTTTTATAAAAATGTTGCCAAGGGTAAGTAGAATAATCCGATTCATTGCTTTTATTGGTTACATTTGTTTAGTTATTTCCTTTGCTTTATTTTACAGTCCAATAAAGAGATTTTTTTCTGTAATTCTTTTTATATAACAGGAGACATAGTTTTGCATTGCAGTCGACCAGTTCATCCCCTAGCTGCACAGTACCTCATCGCTGAACTGCTCAGAAAAAATCCTGCACAAAGACTTGGGACAGGTAACAATTTGCTTGTTACACGTAGGACATATCATTAATATTCTCGAGGATCATCACTTCACTATCAGCTCATCCTTTTCTTTTTCTCCATACTATGACTTTCAGTCTATTTCCTAAATGTTGATTCAGTTATATCATTAGTTCAGATTAAAATAAATGGTTCAGATATGGAGCAGTCTCTGACAATATCCACTTCACTTTTGTATTTCTTTTTCCAGGAGGAGCATTTGAGATCAAGGTTCATCCATTCCTGAAACACTTAGACTTCGATAACCTTCTAAGTCAGAAGCTAGAGCATGTTCCTCAGCTTGTGTCAGCCGTTGACACCAGCTTCTTTATTAGTAAGTTGAAGGAGACGTCATCAATACTAAGCGACTGTTTACCTCGTTTTCCCTAAGATGTGACCATCAATTCCTATTAATATTAGTGATAAATAATGACTGGGTTATACTGACAACCTCTAAAAATATTTTATTACTTATGTTTTGTAGATCACTCTGATATAAACAACTCAGAGGGTGAGGACAATGAGAGCCTTGACTTCCTAAATTTTACCTCATCTTCTGAAAGGCTTCTTAAAGTAAGTATGTGATCAATAAATCCAAAATATGTTAAAAAAAGACCTGTAAAAGTAAAAAAAATTAATATCTTATTGTTGTCCGCATTTAGCTCTATACCACCTCTAACAGGATGATGAATGATGAGGATCCCAAGTCCCCTCCAGAATGTACAACAGCATCCAGCATAAACATCTCAGAAATGTGAGTAGATTATGGGGTCATTACTGGGAGCTCCAGGCTGACATATGTGCACAAAACCAAATATAGGACATAAATACCATAATATCAAATGCAGCATCCACCGCCTCATGGTTAGCGGTCATTGTGCTTTTGGATTTAGACACCACTGGTGATAACAGCCCATAATTGTGACCAGTCATGCAATTTTACTGCTGCCCACACTTTAAGAGACATGTAGTATCATAGGCCAGACATTCTTGGTAGTTGTTTTCCGCTCCGCTCTATAAAAGGTAGATTTAAGCAGAAAACCTTCCCCACTATGATAGTAATGTGTCCTATTAGGTCTTATAGTCAGTGTTCTTATAGTGAGAGAACCCCTTTTATACTGCATTTACTTGTGATTTACACGTTTTCTTCTTCCAAACAGGCAGAAAGAACCTTTTCCTGTATCTAAAAGAGACGATGCTAAGAGCAGCTTGTCATTGTCGTCACCATTGTCGGGTATGTACATGTCTACAGCACCAATAATGTGAATGTTGACTTCAAGGCCCAAATACTTCAATGCAATGGGTCTCTTATGTTATCGATGTTTCATGGTTTCCAATTATGTTGACCATGGGTCCATACTGTATCCCTAATTCCCTAATTTTGGTCAGGAGTTTATTATATATTCTGTGAATTACGTTGTAGCATCCAGAAGACTAGTGATAAATGGCGACTGTCTTATTCTGACAAATTCTAATAATACTTCATTACCTATGTCTTGTAGATCACTCTGAGAAAAACAACCATCTGGTCTCAGAGGATAAGGATGAAATACGTGAGGACAATGACTTATTCTTAAAATTTACATCATCTTCTGAAGGGCTTTCTAAAGTAAGTATGTGATCAATAAATACAAAATATGTAAAAAAAGGCTTCTAAACATAAAAGAAAATATTTAATATCTTATATTGTCCACATTTAGCTCTGTACCACCGCTACTGGGATGATGAATGATGAGGATCCCAAGTCCCCTCCAGAGTGTACCTCAGCATCCAACACTAACATCTCAGAAATGTGAGTAGATTACGGCTGATATATGGGCACAACACCAAATATTGGACATAAATACCATAATTTCAAATGAAGCATCCATGGCCCCATGGTTAGCGGTAATTGTGCTTTTGGCATTAGAATCCGCTGGTGATAACAGTCCATAATTGCGGCCAGTCATGCATTTTTAGTGCTGCCCACACAATAGGAGAGATGTAGTACTACATGTCAGACATTCTTGGCAGTTGTTTTCCGCTCCGATCAATGAAAGGTAGTTTTGAGCAGAAGATCTTCCCCACTATGACAGTCATATGTCCTAGTAGACCTTATATTCTGTGTTCTTATAGCAAGACAACCCTTTTTATACTGCATTTATTTGTGATTTACACATTTTTCTTCCTCCAATCAGGCAGAAAGAATCTGATTCTGTATCTAATAGAGACGATGCTATTAGCAGATTGTCATCCTCGTCCCCGTTGTCAGGTATGAACATGTCTACAGCACCAACAATGTGAATGTTGACTTCACAACTCAAAATATTTATGTACTGTTTTGTGCGGCGTGGGGCAGTAGTGGTGGGCAAGGCAATCATCTCCTTTTATGCCCCGGTGCGCTACATGAAAATGTGGGTCCTGGCTGGGTGTGTGGACTTGTGCTGTGTGGGCCGAAGGCCAGTGCAGGCGGCTTATAGCCAAATTTGTAGGCTCGCCAGGACCATAGGTTCTTTAGTTCAATGAGGGAGACCGCCATTTAAAAATAAAGTCTTTACTAAACGGTAGCTTAGTAAGGGTTATATACAAGGGAGAGCGGGTACAAAGTGTAATAGACGTTTCCTTTACAACATGAAGTATTTTTCCACACAGTATCCTTCCACTGTAGGTTACTGCAGGTCTAGAGGGGCACACTGTTTTCTCCCTACTTCACCACAATCCAGCTTTATTGCTACAGTTCTGATCAGCAAGTCCCCTTGCTTGCTCTGGGGTTCTGCATCCTTTTTCTTCCATTACTGGCGCCCTGAAACCCTTACACCCAGGACCCTCACTAGTCTGTCATACTCAGTCCTGCCTAGGCCCGGCACGTTCTGCGTAACATGCTCTAAAGTTCGTGACTTGACGTCCTCTCCAAGGACCCTTCTCCGGAAGACCACTCTGTCTTGTCAATACTTTTCTTCAGGATCTCACTATCCCATTCTTAGTCTCCTCTCGCTCCAGATCACCCTTATACATGGCAGCTCTGCTTACATTTGCACTTCCAACTCAAACTAACTAATCCACACAAAGCAGTCACTTGCCCTAACACTAACCACACCCCCTATGGGCTTGTCCCAAACATTATCCCTATCCTATCTTCCCCCATTTTCACTTCTTATGTTCTCTGTCCTATACACTATACTGTACGCTACGCACTACACTATAGTAACAGTACTTACCACACTCTATGTATTATACAGACAAACATCACAAAACATTACAGTTCACACTACACAATATACATTACATAATTGATGTCTCCAGGTGTAGGAATACGACAGCACAGTCCACTATCCTTACACTGCTATAGGTCTCCTATGTTATCCATGTTATGACAAAGCAGATCCTATCAGAATATATCGTTACTGAGTTTTATTTACTTTCTGATCAGAATTTCCAGCTCAAGAAGAAAGACAATCTGCAAGCAATCTGAGTAACGAGACAGAAAATGTAGAAAAGGGGGAAAAGAAGAGACGAGGTAAGTGTGAGAATCAGCTCCATGTTGTGCGATGTCAGTAAGTGAGAATAATCCATGTGGAGCAGATGTCATCTGTCAGTGATGGGATTATCACATATATGATGGCTGACAATGATCCCAGACCTCTGGGTGATAATATTCCTCTGCCGTCCGGCCACAGTGACCGCACAGTGATATAATGTCATATGGAGTCCCATCACTTACATTATATGTACTTCTCTTCTCATAGGTTCCATCTTCCGCCGGATCTCATCATCCTGCCGGCGTGGATTATCCAGGGCTGCGCGCGTATTTGCATGTTGTCACTGTTGCCCTAGAACCAACTAAAAGAAGGGAAACCTCTGCATTTAGCGCCCTGAAGTCCAGCAGATCCACCATCACTGCTGGACCTGTACAGAAGGACCTTCACCAGCTTCCTGTGACCTTCTGACTTTTACATCTCTACCCGGACATGTTTCGCCTCCAGCACCAGGCTCTGTGGTATTCATACTTCTCGCCTGATTTGACTTTTATTGATCACCTGGTATCTGACCCTCAGCCTTCTATTCTTATTTTTTTTTAATTTTATTTATGCGAGAAATGATAATATAACATATTTGAGATTGCAAACCATCACATACAGCAATGAAATAAAGCATCACATTAAATAACTTCTGGATATGGCATGGATCCTCATTTATTAGTACATGAAGCAAACTACATAGCCCAATAAGATAAAATACTGAACATGTTATTTAAGTTGGTACCAAAAAGGACAGAACTTTTACTAAAAATCACATGAATATCGTAAGAGTCAAGTGAAATGCTAGGCAAGGATATTCTGAAATTCATACCGTGAGAACCCCCAGCTGCCTGCCGTGCAGCAGAAAGGTTCATCTAAATGTGGCCACTAAACATGCGCCTGTTGTTCCATCTTGAGGAATTCTAAATCCTTTTCCTCATTTTCTAATAGCAGCTGTCATATGATCGAGCAATATATCACCTGTTACTGCATACCATGCTTCTAGCACAAGCTGCAATATGTCGGGTGCACAACAGGAACATTAACGATTCGTATCAGACGCAGATTGTCTCACATTGGTATCACTGCAGAAAAGGTCTCTGCTGTCTCCTTACATTTCAGCACTGGCCTAGGCCATAAAATAGCTGGGGTATATTCTGGCCCAGAGGGTATTAACTTGCCTAGGCCACTTTAACCTCGGGTTTATTCTGGGTGGGGGGGTTAATCTGGCCTGTTACACCGGGTCATATGGGCGGGATAGTACGTCGGATGTCAGAAAGGAGTTAATGAGAAAAAAAATTAACTTTTTTGAATTTACCAAATGGCTGCAATGAAAGAAAGTGTGAAAAATTTAAAGGGGTCTGAATACTTTCCGTACCCACTGTATAGCGAAAATCACAATCTCCTATGCATGAGGTTGCAGACTTCTGAGATTGTTGTATTTATTAAAAGTAGAATTTTGTGTAAAGGTTGGAGAAACCACTTCTTATGTTATTTTGTGTTGTGTTCTTTAAATTGTTCTGCAGAAAGTTTGTAAATTTTGCTAATAAACCTAATTTGTGATAGGGGTTGAATAGTTTAGATTGCCACTGTAGATGCACACAGTAGCTGCCTGCAGTCACCACTAGAGGGAGCTGCCTCCACATCATGTTCGCTCAGTACAGTTAGGTCTCAAAGGGAACCTGTCACTTCGGGAATACGCTATTTACCCTCAGAAGTATAGGGTTAAACTGCAGGTAAATAGCGTCACAATGCTGCCTTACCAAAAGTGTGGCTACTCAGGGTAAATTTACTTTTTTGCTCTCAAGAGCCTGCAGCTTTCAATCATGAAAGCGCGCACGGCGCGCCTACTGTCACCACTCACAGCACCGCTCAGTATACTGTGGTTGTTTGCACACCCAGCCAGTTTGATTGACAGCTCGCTCTACACAGATGCCCTGCAGAGCAAGCTGTCAATCAAAGTGCCGTGGAGTGATTGCAGCCTCCGCTCACAGTATAGTGATCAGTGCGGTGACTGTAACCGCTCTGTGCCTGCCCCTTTGAATGAAAGCCCCCAGCACAGTATGATACTCTCAGTGCCTACCCATAGATTATGTTGCCCACAATTCCCCCCATAGTAAAATACCCCCACATTAGCCCCTCACCACACAGTATAATGCCTCTACAATGCTAAACATACAGTTTAATGCCCCCACAGGTTGAATTTCCTACAGTTGCCCACACACAAGCATCCCATTTGCCTGCGTGTAATCCCTGCTCCTCTGCGACTGCGACAGTCATCTGAGAATGTCATGTCCACAGTCCTTGCAGTTACTACATGAAATAGTGAAGCAAGGATCTGAAAGTTCCCTGTAACACCACTTTGTCAAATGTGTCTCTGTCCCGGGGACTCAGATAGAGGTGAAATTGAGACTTCAACCTTCCAGGATAGTGGGAGATGCGCGTTTCACCATAGTGGTGAAACGTGCGTCGAGGTGCTTGTTTGCCCCGTTCTGCACTCCTCCTTATTGTGCTCATACACCATGCCTCAAGTTATTGTCCTTAACTGATCTATATTGCTTATGTTACTGTTGGGACCACCTTTACATAGCATTTACTGTGGTTAGTATGATCTCTAATGACCTGGTGTATATGCTGGATATGTGCTTGATGCTGTTCCTGCATACTCTACTATATTGAATTGTTCTTTATACATTAACTGGTTATATTGTATACTATCTGCATCACCACAATCCCCTTGCGTGTATGCTGGTGGGGTGCTTGTATGCTGTTCCTGTATATGTTGCTGTATTGACTTATACTTTACACATTATTGAACTGCATTATATAATATTTTTCATATAATCTATATTAATGCAAATCCTTTAGTCATTATATAAATCTTGATATTGCTCTTAGATGCCCTGCCGCATTTATCTTATGCATTGCACATTACTTTTCATACTGTGTTGAGTCATGTTCAATGTCAAAATATTCTCTTATGCTATATATAAGAGAATATATAGCAACACTTTTTTCAACACTAAACTTTATCAGCATGCACGAGAGACAAATCTAGCACGCCAAAACTGCCACAAAAAAGACAGAAGAATAACCAAGGAAAACATGCTGAAAAAACACCTAGTACGAACTTACCCTAATTGTACAAACTCAATTGTTATTTTTATAATTGATGTAATAAACTTATTCTTGTTAGATTTTCTGGCACGATGTGGCGATTTTTCATTTACCCCCTCTAAATGAGATTTACGCATTCATGGCTTCTATACATCCTCTTGAAGAAACCTCTTTTGGCTCTACATAATAATTTCAGGGGCTATACCCATTTTTTGGAGGGAGAAAACATCCGTAGGTTAATAAATTAATATACTGTTTAACATTTATTTAGTGCCTTCATTGTTGATTTTCATATGCCGCTTTTAAAAAAAAGGTTTGCTCTTTTGCAACTGTCTGTACACAGAAATAGCGACTACAGGGAAGCATGGCATACCATATATGATTCTGCTCATTTGTCCCTAGGAGTCCAGTGGGCGGTACTACCTATTGATTGACAGCTATCTCTACAAGCACAGTCTAATATAGACAAGTTGACCTGAATCTTTCCCCACAAAAAGTATCTTCGGGTCCTTCTGTCCTTTTCCCGGCTGCCAACAGATAGCATTGCATCTATTATATGATAAGTTCCCTTTAAGCCCTAGCATTCCTACGTATGCTTGGATAATGCCCGGGTGTGTACTGTCCACATGTCATAACCATGTGCTTTGCAGGCAAAGATAAGAAAGGTATATAAGTATCACATGCCTATATGTAGATAAGAGGCTTGGGTGTTACTTTTACCATTGGAGATGAAAACAGAATACCATATTCCATTGTAAAATCACGCTAAACCCACCATTATACCCACCATTATATAGAGTATTAATTCTAGAAAAACATGTTGAACGAGAGGCTTAATTTGTCGAATACATTTTTATCTGAAAAGCATTTTTTTATTCTTGTACCATATTATGAGCCATAGTATGTCCAGTCTGATTGCTGAGAAAGGAGCTAATCTTTTCTTTCTCCAAATTTCATTTTGCAGCTGTTTCCCCATAAAGTAATTTACCCAGATGTTGATCTCTGGATTTACAGCTCAGCGACCTAATCATACGCCCGCTCTGCTTCCGCACCGCCCCTATGGGCAGCGGCTTTACTCTCTTCTGACATGCAAAGTGATTGCGCTTCAACAGGTGCCGTTCCCAAAGTGATATATTTGTGTCACATTGCACACATCCAGGGAGAGCGTTGGGTTAAAAATGCTAATTTGCGCCTGGTTGTTGCTAAAAAGAAGGAAAAGCTTTATTAAGCGGTCACCAACCTCACCATGAGGAATGGGATGGGGGCTATGTGTGGAGGTTCTGGGCACTAGGCGCAGTATAGGGGGTTAGTGTGCTGTAATCAGGGCCGGCTCCACATTTTTTGGGGGTCCTGGATGAAACAGTCTCAGTGGGCCGCTTTAACATATACCATAATTCATGATGCACAGCTACAGCAGAAAAATATAGGTATAGTACAATGATAAAGATTTCATTTCTTACATTACATGAGTGATATCAATAGCACAATACAGTATTATGGGCACCACATAGTCCTCCATACAGAATAATAAGCCCCATATATTGCTCCATACAGTATAATGAACATCAAATATTTCTCCATACAGAATAATGGGCCCCATATAATGCTCCATACAGAATAATGGACCCTATATATTGCTCCATACATACTGAGGCCCATATAATGCTCTATACACAATGAGCCTCATATATTGCTCGATACACAATGAGCGCCATATAGTGCTCCATACATAATGAGCCCCATACAGTGCTCCATACAGTATATGACGGGTCCCATATAATGCTCCAGTATATGCTGGGTCCCATATATTGCTCCTTATATAATGTGCCCCATATAATGCTACAGTGTATGATGGGCCTCAAATAACACTGCATACAGAATGGGCCCCATATATTGCTTCAAACATAATTTTTTTTTTTTTAATGTAAATACTCACCTCTCCTCACTGGCCGCTTTTCTGTTACAGACTCCTCAGCGTTGCTGTATTCTGGCTCTCTGCACTGTAACTGTCCAGGCAGAGGGCGTACAGACCTGACGTCATCATGCCCTCTCACCTGAAACGTCATGTTATGCGTTCTGACCACTGGCAGTGCTGGCTCTTCTCTTTTTTTATTGCAAATTGGTTTTGTGGCTGACCACCACTGTTGCCGTGCACGCTGGGTCATGTTCGCCATCTTTTCTGTGTTTATTGTGATTGATCTAGGCTGCTGTGCACACTCACGGCAGCCCCGCCCTGCCCCAGGCTTTATTTATTTTTGCATCCATGTCTGAGCCTGCATTGCCCTTCATCTGTGTTTGCTGGTTAGGCAGTGTGTGGAGGTCAAACCTGAGATGTCTGTGTTCAGACCTGGTTGGCCTTCATCTGCACCTGCTCCATCTGGCTGCACGGGAGTGATGCAGATATGCTTCAGGTATGGATTGCATTTGATATGGTCTTGCTTTTAAAACATTTAGGAGGCCGCAATGGCACAGTGAATAAATACACAGAGTCTGAAGGTGCGGAAGACGCTGCAGTGGTGGAGCGGGGAGAGGTAAGTATTGTAAGTACAGGGGCCCTGAGCACGGGGGGGTCCCATTCACAGGCGCTGGCACCGTGCCCCAATAGTGCGCCAGTCTTGCCGACAGCAAGTGGGTCCCCCCTGCCTGCTCAGGGACCGGCATTTGCTAGGGTGCTGACGCCGGTCACGGCTGTAATGTGTGTAGTTAATAACTACATGGCTGTTTTGCTTTGTATGAAGATAATAAAGCTGATTGTTTCCAGTTGGAGTGAAAGTCTTCTGTGCGTCAACCATGTATTCCAGGAGATGCCAATTTGCCCTCAAATTTGCACGCAGCTTATTGATAATGGGGAAAATATGAAGATATTGCATTGTTGTAGTATAATAATCCTGTAATCTCTGATGTTATCAGTTTACTTGCACAAAATACTGTATGTAGGTGAGGCCCAATAATCTCCATGAGGCCTGGGTTTTATTATCTGTATTTACTGATTAGCTGTAGTTTGCATTGCACTTTATAGAATGACATCAGACTATAGTTTGCATCTCTTAGAGGTGGAGAAAACAACATGATAAAAGTTCCTTTCAAGCTGTGAAAGGGGTTTTCTCAGAAGGTAAATATGCCATTGATATTGGATCAGTGGGATCTCAAATCACAGAGACCCCTGAAAATCTTCAGAATAGAAAATGTCTCATCCTAATTGAAGTGAATGGCTGCATTATAAAATGTTTAGATCCTTTTGGTGCTGTTTACGCTGAACGACCTTTGGCTGTTAAGCAATCAGCTAAATGTTTTCAGATCAGCAACCATTTAATAGCTCCTTTAGGGTGTGTGCACACGTAAGCGTTTTTTAAGCGTTTTTACCGGCAAAAGCTCTTAAAAATCGCTTAAAAGAAGCATCCCATTAATTTTAATGAATTCTGCACTTTTTGTGCATATTGATGCATTTTTTTTTCCGCGAAAAAAACGCATCGCGGTAAAAAACGCAGCATGCTCATTTATTTTGCGGAAAAATCCACATTTCTAACTATTTTCTATGAGACTGGGGCCACTCTGGAAAAAAACGCATAAAAAACGTGCGTTTTCTGGGAAGGAGTCCGGTTTTCATACAGAAATTTTCTGCATACGTGTGCACATAGCCTAAGAGTTGCAGACTGCATCTATGTCTTACTATGACTAAAGGCCCTTTTACATTTAGCGATGCACCAGCGATCCGACCAGCGATCCGACCAGGTCAGGATCGCTGGTGCATCGCTAAATGATCGCTATTGAGCTGTCACACAGGCAGATCTCACAGCGATGCAGCAGCGATGCAGCGCACGATACTCACCTTTCACACACAGCGATCCTGACGTCCTCCCACCCGCCTCCATGCGTCGCTCCTCGGCGCCAGCAGAAAGCGCCCGACGAGAAATGGAGCAGGACATTCTCGCGCGATCAGCGATGGACAGCGGGGGAGCCGGTCGGAGGTAAGTATCACACATAGCGATATCGCTATAACGTCACAAAATCGGTGACGTTATAGCGATATCGCTAGTGATATCGCTATGTGTAAAACCCCCTTAACTATTCTCGGCATTGCATGTTCACACAGAGCAGTGCTGGGAACAAGGATTTTTATAATGAGCCTATCAGTCGATTCATGGCGCAAAAGGACGAGCAGCATGGATAATAGTCTGGGTGCGCGATACAGCCAGGTATGTTTTTTCCAAAATGCGCCAGTGTTTTAAAGAAAATATAGCTTAAAGAGGTTTTCCCATGGGATAACAGCCCCCCATAAAATGCATAAATGACAAAAAACAGACGACTCCGATTGTGGGTTAATTGGCCGTCAGGCTTTACTAGGTAATTCCAAATATATACAAGAAAACTATGAATTCAAATTTCGTAAAATTAAATATTCATAAAACTATAATGAGTAGTCATAAATAAGATATCAAAGCCCAGGTGGGCTTAAGAAAATTGATCCCACTCGGGCCCGCCGAAACAGAGGAGCCCCCCCAAACCCGACAGCCATTTTTCTATCACACTCTGGAAGTCCAGGTTTATGATATCCAGTCCTATCTCACTTTAAATGTATACCATCCCATCTATAAAAAACGAACAAAAACCATCCAGATTGGAGTGCCTAAAAGAAAAACCACCCACACTTGGCATAAATCTTGCCAAGGCGCGGTTAACCCTTTTCCTAATTTTTTCTAAATAACGGAGCTTCGGCTCTTTCCACAATAGACGGGGAACGACCTCAGAGAAGACGAAAACGGTTGAAGGAAATTTGGATCTGAAAAATTTAAAATCTTGTTTAATACGAGAAAGGAGATCCAGAGTTTTCGTCCTACCCAAATCGCCCCCCACTACATGAAAAATCGCCAAGTCGGGGGGGGGGGGGGGAGTAGAAAAAAGTCTGTTGACCAAAGGAACTAAAGCTTCCCAGGATAAATCCTTCCTTCCGAACCACGAAATGAAAACTTCGGAAAAATTGAAAGACAAATTAGCAGAGTAGGGACGCTTATCTGCCCTCTTCTTTGCCCAAAACACCATGGAATCACCGATAATCCATACGCTCTTTGGAACTGAAAAGAAGAAAGAAAAAAAAAAAACCAAAATAAAAAACTGCCCCAAAAAGAGGCAGAAAGGGACTAAACTAACGCATGAGGGCGCACATAAGTGCGCATCCTGTGCGAGGCCCACCTCCCGATTTTTCGAATATTCCCTTCCGGAAGACCGACGTTTGAGGCAAACGTGGCCGCCCCTACCCTGAAGGAATGGGAAGAGATGTGGGAGTCCGCCAGCCCAAGGGCCGTGGTACATTTGCGCAACACCGCATTAAATTGAAAGATCATGACAGGGGAACCATCTAGATGAACAAAAAGCGGGGCAGTGCCGAGAGGACGAAATTTCAACCACCTGGCGACATTAGAGACCGGGCATAAAGGAGATTCGGGGATGGCCTTAAAACTTATGCAAGTCCCTCTACCTATTTCGTCAGTCTTCGAGTATCTAAGCAGGATCGAACAACCCCCCTTAGAGAAAGAAAAATCGTGAAATAACAAACCCGAGAAAGTTTGACGATTCTGACAAACTAGTTCACTCACTCTGAAAGCTCCAAAAAATGCAAAACGAAAACAAGCACGAAACAAAAACGTTTCGAACTCGCTGAAGCAAACCATCTGAAGCATATTACTAAGCTTAAGTAATAATTCCAGTGAAATGGCCTTCCTCCCATCAGGGCGGTAGGACTTTTTACGAAAGCCTTTAAAAAACTGCTGTATAGGGAATAAAGAAAAAAGTGAATGCTTCCCCAGGAGTTTAAGGAAGAAAGAGATCCCCGAAATTTGCTTGTGCAAATTAGAATAACTAAACTTATTCGCCAAGAGGCAATGCAAATAACCTAACACAAAATGTGTATCGACTTTACAGAAATACACCTTTTTTTTTTTTTTTACAACAATACACACACCTAGTATTCCATGCAGCCGAGTAAGTGGCCCATGTGGCAGCGGACACTGAAGATCGAATGTGCTCCGCTACTAAAGGATCAAATGAGTCCAAAGCTGTTCCGGGAATGATATAAGATCCATTTCCAACGACACAAGGTGTCCTGCTCCATCCAACCCGTTCTGGGAAGAAAGACAAGATTGAGAAGGAAAAGATTTAACTTCACAAAACTGTGCTTTTAACCAAACATTAGATTCCAAACATAAAAATACTCTTTCTCTTAACAACGAATTGACCAGAGGATTCTTTGAAGACAGATAGTTCAAGGCCATCACTACTCCTCTGTCATATGACAAAAGCATAAGTCTCTTGTTCCTAAAAATTTGTTTCCAAAGCGATAAAGACACAAAAATAGAAAAAATCTTACACGCTGTGTTAGAAAAATTGGGTGTGCCGCTATTCCACCAAGCCGGCCACAATGAAAAGACAAGTTGCGAACCCATAGATATTTGCATGAAACTAACGTTGGTCTCATCAAAAGAAAAAGAAAATTCCAGCGAGGAAGTAAACTCCTCCTGAATGCAACAATGCCCGTTGAACTGCTCAATGATACGTAACCAAACCCGAAGGTCATCCTTCGCGTCTCTGCAGAGTCGGATATAATGATGTTGCGAAACGATCCCTTTTGTGGCATCGTAAAGTTGCTTACAGAATGCCCTTCCCATTGGTATGATCCGCAGAGCAAAGTTCAAGCTGCCCAAGAGGGACTGCAGCTGTTTTAATGTGACATTATCCCCTCGCAAGGCATCTAGAATTTTTTCTCGGATATTGTTCCTTTTTTCCAAGGGAAGACTTAATTCCATATGTAGAGAATCAATGTGAATCCCTAAAAAATCGAGACTGGTGCAAGGAAAAACACAGTCTTTTCCGCCGCCAGCGGGAAACCGAAATGCTCCAATAATTAAAAAAAAAACGGAAATAAAAGAATAACAATCCCTAGAATTGGGGCTGCCCAAAAAAAGGAAGTCATCAAGATAATGGAGCACCCTCCCATGGGGGAAAAATTTGCAAGATGGCCCACTCAAGAAAAGAAGAAAATGTTTTGAAATAAAAACAGGAGAGTGCAAAGCCCATGGGAAGGCATCGATCAAAAAAGAAGGCGCCTTTAAAATGGAAACCCAGGGAGTTGAATCCGTCCGGCCAAACCGGAAGGAGCCTGAAAGCTGATTTTATATCAGCCTTAGCCATAAGTGTACCATTACCAAGGTGTCAGAGGTGGTCCACCGCCACATCAAATGAGGTATAAACCACCGGGGGAAGAATGTCCGCCACTTCGTCATTAAGGCTGGAGTCACACACAACTAATAAAAAATCGGTCCCATTTTAACGGTCCGAAATCGCACAAAAGTATCTTAACCAGTGATGCGTTTTTGATGCGATTTTTCTTCACTGATGCGATTTTAATCGCATGTAAGCATCCTTTTGACATCCGTCTGGCGAGATTTTCTCGCAGGGTAGCAAAATGGACATATAATGGAGCCCAATGACAGGTTTCCCCACACAAACGAATTAATATATCTAGACACAATGTGTATATATATGTGTGTATATATATTATACATGTCATAGAGACAGATTTATATATATATTTCTAATTCATACAGTTCATCAAAGCAGAATAGCGGCAGAAACATTTGCCGGCTTTTGTATAATTATGCTCCTGCCTGACATGAAATGACACATGGTTTACATATAGTTAACCATTTCATTTCATGTTTTTCTGTAATGTCTATCACTATTAATTAGATGAGTGTTTGTGGGTAAAATTATGGAGTTGTAGGGGTTAATTTAAGGGGTTAATTCGTTGTATTAAATTGCAGGGACTCCTGCTGACGTCACTGAGGCTGCAGGGAGTCCCCGTAATTTCATACAACGAATTAACCCCTTAAATTAACCCCTACAACTCCAAAACTTTACCCACAAGCACTCATCTAATTAATAGTGATAGACATTACAAAAAAACATGAAATGAAATGGTTAACTATATGTAAACCATGTGTCATTTCATGTCAGGCAGGAGCATAATTATACAAAAGCTGGCAAATGTTTCTGCCGCTATTCTGCTTTGATGAACTGTATGAATTAGAAATATAAATATAAATGTGTCTCTATGACATGTATAATATATATATATATATATATTGTGTCTAGATATATTCATTCTTTCTTTATTTAACCAGTCTCTGTGATTTTACTGTTTTGGAATAAAGAATTGCCGGCTTTTGCTAAAGGACACCGGGTGCGATTTAATCGCAACTCACACATCGGGTCCGTTTTTAGTCCCATTTTTTCTCGCCCCCATAGACTTGTATTGTCAAATCCGATCCGAAAATCGGTGACAATCGCAGCATGCTGCGATTGTCTCGGTGAGAGGATCGGATGCGATAAAAAAATCGCATGATGGGAGCTGCCCAATAGAATAACATGGGTTCGAATGCAATGCGATTTTTTTTTTTTTTTTTTTTTTTTTTTTTTTTATCGCATTGCATTCGTCCGTTTTATTCGCCAGTGTGACCCCGGCCTTAAAGACGAACCGGCGGGGTAGGACAGATGGTGAATAATTCGATAACAGCCAGGATCTTTTTTAGGAACCGCCACTAAAGGAGATATCCTAAAGCTCTCAAAAGGGGGGTTGGAAAAAGGCCCAGAAATCCGGCCTAAACCCAGCTCTTTATTTATGTAGGCCTCCACAGCGTCCTCATGCAAAGCCTAAGACGAAAGATTCCTATGGCAGGTGCAACCTAAACCAGTAAACCCTGGGACCCAAAAACCGAACTGAAAACCCTTAGCGAGAATTTGAGCCCTCTCCCGGTTTGGGTAAGAATTTAGAAACGGCCGCATTGCGTCCAACTTCACTGGGGTCCGGCCCTTTATGCCCAGACTCCCAAGAATTTCCAGTTCCTTGAGAAGACTGCTTCTTAAAGCATTTGGTGGCTGCATGCGAACCACCGCAGGCTGAACATTCGTGATGAAATTTGCACGAGTAGGGCCATTTGCAGCCCGAGTCGTTTTATGCAAAACAGATCCCTTTTTTAGGGGTCAGACTGGCAGAGACTCTGGGGGCCGGAGTGCGTTGGGGGAGCATAAGGCTCACCCACATCCCAACATCCTTGGAACCTCAATGTACATTGGGGTGCACCGAAAGTTTCTGTCTAAACGCTTCGTCATAAAGAAGCCATGACGAGCCCCCAAAGTTGCGGTATGCTTCCAGAATTATATCCAGATGTTGAAATAATCCCGAGCATACCGAAGCATCTCTCTCACCCAGCACAGCAGAATAGATGCAGAATGATTGCAACCAATTGTGAAACGACTTGTAAAACCGTTTTTTGTCAGCTTCTCCTTCGGACTTGTCCTCTTTTTTTATCAGCAGAGGAAAAAACACTTAAACGGTTAGACGGGAGAAGAGTGAAAAGATCCACATATTCTTTACGCCAGATCTTATCCTTAAGCGTTTGCGGCAAATGAAAACCCAGAGGCGAAACATGTCAAGTTAAAGCCTCCTTAAGAATAGAATCAGAAACCCCAGAAGCTCCCGCATAGGGAACCTGCGCAGGAGTGCCCTGATCTTTCTGGGGACCTGCCATTGCCTCAGATACCGCTTGTTTAATCAACGCTTGAAGCTCAGGAAAATTAGAAAACTGTGGAAAAGGGGCAGAGTGATCAAACCCCTGTTGTCTAGAATGCCTCTGGTTAGCAAAAATTGCTTGACTAATACCTGATGCAGCTGCCACAGATAACACAGACCCATCATCTGAGTTACTCTGTACAGCAGACCAAACTCTAGCCGCATAAGCAGCCTCATTATGTGAAGCATCAGTCTGAGGCACCGCTGGACAGCTCGGTGCCCCAAAGCTGACCGCAGGCAAGCCAACCACATCAGGTGGCAACACCTGTGGCATGACATTGCCCTGCACCATCCTCCCCTCCTTCACTAGATTAAGCCTGGAGATCTTACTGGATCCTCCCGGCTGGGTCACTCCGTCTGTTGCCACCGGCTCCGGTATTATCTTCCTCCTCTTTCTGGCCGAACCGCTCTGTTGTCCTCTGGTGTCACCTGAAACACCGGGAAGCCCCCTGCGATCCATGGCAGATACTGAAGATGTCTGGCGACGTTGTTCCTGACGTCCCCGGCTCCTTACCGGTGAAAGCTGTGGGGAGTAACGATGATTTGGTTTCTTCCTTCTGGAACCGGACAACTCCTCAACAGGCAATTGCTCCGACGTACCCGGCATTCTCCTGCCATTTCTGGCTACCATCTGCGGCTCTTCTGTTGTGTTAAGCACTGATTCGGTACTTAAAGTGCCCAATTCAGCTACAGTCTCCGAGACAACTGCCTCCGGCGCTGCCGGTACACTCGGTGCTGGTGCCGATAGTTAAGACCACAAACTCCAGACCTTTTTCTGAACTGATTTTCTGCCGAAGTTCTGTCAGCAGAAGCTCCATGGTGACTTCTCTTCAGGGCGTCCAGAGCTTGAGTGAAAAACCTCTCAGCTGTTCATTTGAATAATTTCCCTTCCCGCCTGGACGCTCCTCCAATCACGGCGTCCCTTACCTCAGCAGCCCAAGCAGCCAATCACAGCATGCCTAGGCTCTGTTGCTAGGCAGGAAACCGGCTCTGGTTTATTTTCCTCCTGAGGATACCCCAGAGCACTTCAAGCTGTAGAATGGTCCATAGGGTAATCATTAACCCTTTCCTACAGAATCTGAAACTTCTCAAAATCCATAAAGAAATGTCCAGGGAGGCATGATCCCATGGCACCCGAACACTAATCGCTTACCGGGTCCCCTATGAACAAAGTTCATTTTAATCAATAGATCTTGGAATAATAATAATTTCCACAATTGGATGTGTTTAAATAAAATGTTCCTGTGCTGAGATAATGTTATATGCCCCTGCAGTGTACTGTGTAATTGCTGTGTCTGACCGTGCAGTGACATGGTCTGATCATACCACAGCTCCTGGGCAGGGGAGGAAGCAAAGAGCATACAGACAGGACAGCACGGGATCACAGATGCTGTTTTCTGTGAGGTAAAACTTTTTTAAAAACAAGCAAAAACATTTTTTTTTCACACATTCAATTATGGAACTTATTTTTATTCCAAAATCTATTGATTAAATTGTACTTTGCTTGTGGGAAAATCTCTTTAAGTATCCGGCCAGTAACCATAGGCAGGGATAAGTCTAGCGCGGCTCCAGCTCATGTCATCTTCTCCCCACATTGCTAACGGTAATTCACAGGTCTCTCTCTATGTGCAAATGGATAAACCATGGAAGGCATACTTTGCACTGCAATTTTCCACCTGAGATTAGTTCATTTTTCATTGTTACATTGCTATGAATCAATGGATAAATAAAAGTTCAGACTGTCTACCGGCTTCAGTATTTAAAAATGGATGAGAAAAAAAAGCAACAAGAAGACAATATGAATGACAAACAAGATTAAAATTATTCTCCCGGATGGAAAAATAGGCACTGATGTGTGAATGTAGCCGGGCACAGTAATTATTAGACGTAGAGGCCACAGTTGACTTTACATCAGGAGGAGAACCGACCTTAAGGAATTCTGAGACTATGTAATACACAGAGGTGTAACTATAATGGGTGTGGGGTCACAATTGCACCATGGCTCTGGAGGCTAGGGGGACACAAAGTGTGTCTTTGGTCATATTAGAAGATCAGTACTATTACAGACCTGTGATAGTTGGGGGTCCTGTTGCATTGTGGCCCATGAGCTTCAATTTACACCACCGATAGTGCAAACTCTATGATTATGCAAACCAAAAGGCAGATTGTGTGGAAGTCACCTGGCGGTCTGCTAAATTGGGAGAACTTGTGACCTTCTGGGTTGTCACGGCACAGACTGGTATATGCTCAGTTTCCTGCTCACCTCCAGTGGGAATAGGAAGGCCTGAGCACTTGTTTTCGCCAACCATCCATCTCCCTTGGCCACCAGGACTTGGATGCAACGGTTTCCTCTACCACCCCTTATGGTTCTGCTCGTGCAGAGATTAAATATGACGAGATAAGAGACTGAATAATTATTATTTCAAGATAAATGCTCTTTGAATAGCGCACAGGAGGTGAATGGCACATTGTTCACTGATGATAGTGTAGATTATCAGAGTCCCTGTTATGAAATGTGTTTTTCGTTGACTTTTCATAGGTGTCTATGATTACAGAGTGCTTTCCTCACTAGGCCATCGAGCTGTCATAACTTTATCATTCCTCATATTATGCTATGCTCGTCTTGCTGAATGGTAATAGCAAACATAATATGTATGGGGTAAAAACAGTAAATGATGCATTTACAGGGACTTAAAAAAGTATTCATACCCTGTGAGCTTTTCCACATTTTTTTCACGTTACACTCACAAACTTAAATGTATTTTATTAGGATTTTTTGTGATATACCAACACAAAGTAGCAAGTTTCTGTGAAATGTAAAGGAAATGATATGTGTTTTTCTAAATATTTTTTAAATATAAATCTGAAAATTGTGACCTGTATTTGTATTCAGCCCCACTGTGCCAATACTTTGTAGGACCATCTTTTGCTACAATCTCTACTGAAAGTCTTCCTGAGTTAAGTCTCTACCCTACCAGTTTGCACATCTAAAGGCTGAAATTTGTGCCTACTCTGCACACTAGCTCTATCTCAGTGGAATTAGATGGAGGCATCTGTGGACAGCAATTTTCAAGTCTTGCCACATATTCTTAATGTGTGCTGTTCAACTAATCGTCTGTGAAGGCTTTCAGCCATTACAGGGATATTTGCCTAATGTTATAAGTCTTAATTCATTCATTTATCATCTATAGATATGATGGTTACAGTGTTTGTTGTCTTTTGCTGCCATCTGCTGGCCATTGTCATAATGTGTTGTTCATGTATTATTGCTGCAATTCCCATAATGCCTTTCTCTCTATTTCTCCATCTATCTTGTTTCCTCACATCCCTCTTTGTGGTCAGTGCCATCTTTGCAGCATGTGCCTCAGGACTGAAGAGAGGACTTGCATGTTATCTCTATCCTCCACCCTCCATATTCTACTTCATCATCAGCCCTTCATCTTCCCTGACATGTTACCTCTTCTCACCAAGGTACTGTGAATAAAACTGGTTAAAGTTCATTACTGCATCATCTTGCCCGGATTAACCACATGCACAGGAAGAAAGATAGCATATAGGTAAGGGTAGCGTAGCTTTGGGTGGACCCCTCTGAGTACGGAGCCCGGGATGACTGCACCCTCTCCCCCCCAGTAGCCAAGATACTATGTAGCAATTAACCTCTTCAAGTGTGGGCCTAATAGCTTTGGCCTCTTTCACACTTCAGTTTTTTGCATCAGTTGAAATCCACCAAAAAGGCAGACAAGCGGATCCATTCTCAACTGATGTGAACGGATGGCACAGGATCCGTTTTCAGACGGATCCTGAAAAATGAGGAAATTTAAAGGGGAGAGAGAGAGAGAGAGAGAGAGATTGCAGGACCTGAAGCATGTGACTGCTGGGGGCGTGGCCTAAACTCCAGAGAGCTAGGAGCTGCAAGAGAACTCCTAGCAGGGTAACTGCGAGACAAAGTTACCAAGGGGCAAAGACAGGGAGGATAGTCAGGACGTAGCCAATGAGTCATACACAGAGATAGCTGCAAGGTACAAAAGGGGGCGAGCAGAGAGTAGTCAGGTCATAGGCAATGAGTCATACACAGAGATAATAACGCAGTACAGAATCAACATTCAAACTCACAACGGGAAACAGAACCGGGTGAGAACCATATAAACAAGCTATAACAACAAACAGGCACAGGCACACAGGGGTCAGCACACTAGGCCAAAGGCAAAAGTATAACTGGCAGGGATTGAAGCTTCCCAGGGGTTTAAGAAGCTCTTCCAGAACCAGAAAAAGGTCTGTTGTGAGTTCATTTTCCCCTTCATTACTGAGGCCCGAGGAACTCCCTCTTCTGGTAAAGAAAGGTAGTGAGCCTGATTGTCAAACACCTGAGGCTGATGATCATGACTGGCTGAATGGAGTTACGGACTGGATATAAGACTGCCGACGCCCTTCTGCCCTGCGGGTGATTTCTCTGTGGGATCCTTGGAGACCAGTCTGAATTCCTGCTCCTCCAAAGCTAAGCTTGCTGCTCGGCCTTTTGCTTTTGTGCTTTGACTTTGTTTTTGTTTTGTTTTTCTGGATTTCTGCCATTCCCTGCTGGGGTGTGCTGAATTCATTTAGCTCTGTCTTCTGAAAATACCTGAGTGCTGATTCAGTTTTTGAAGCCTAGCTGCTTCAGGGCCTTTTTCATATCAGCTGGTTGGCTTATGTCTTTGATAGGGTTTTGGCAGATTGCAGACAGCAGCCTTCCTGTCCTTTCCTATCTAGGTAGTTTTGGGGCCCCGTCTTTGCTCAGTCTATCTTTCTGTCTGTGTTAGTATTTTCATCTTGCTTCATCGTCATTATATGTTGGGGGCTGCCTATTGCTTTGGGGTCTGCTCTGGGGCAGTTTAGATTTCCCCTTTCTTTCTTTAGGCCTATGTATTTCTCCGGCTGTGATCGAGGGGTCTAGGGCATCGTAGGAACCCCCCACGGCTACTGCTAGTTGTGTTGATAGGTTTAGGGGTCTGCAATCTGATAGTTGCCAACTTCTCTGGTTGTCTGGACTTAGCTTGTATTTCTACTTTTGCCTCCTATGGTGACTCGCTCATAACAGAATCACCCGCCATACCGCAGATTCTAGGGTACTCAATAGCAGGAAAGAATTGTAAAAAAAAAAAAAAAGTGTATATTTTTTCTTCTATATCTCTGAGGCCGTAGGGGAATTTTTTTTTTTTCTCTCAATGGAGATAAAGCAATTGTCTGATCGTGTGGAGCAGCTCGCTGTGGAAGTGCGGGGAATTTCCGCCTACCTTGCTCATTCACATGCTGCTGAACCAAAGATTCCTACACCTGATGTATTTTTTGGGGATCGGTCTAAATTTTTGAATTTCAAAAATAATTGTAAATTATTTTTTGCCTTGAAGCCTAACTCGTCAGGGAGCTCCGCGCAGCAGGTTAAAATTGTCATCTCTTTGCTGCGTGGCGATCCCCAGGATTGGGCGTTTTCTTTGAAACCAGATGATCCTATTCTGACTAATGTGAACGCATTCTTTCAAGCTTTGGGGTTGTTGTATGACGAACCTAATGCCATTGATCAGGCCGAAAAGACCCTGCTGGCATTGAGCCAGGGTCGTGATTCTGCAGAATTGTACTGTCAAAAATTCCAAAAGTGGGCAGTACTTACTACCTGGAATGATAATGCCTTGGCTGCTCTCTTTCGGAAGGGGTTGTCAGAAGCCGTAAAAGATACTATGGTGGGATTTCCTGTTCCCTCTGGTCTTGACGATTCTATGTCATTAGCCATTCAGGTTGATCGGCGTTTGCGCGAACGCAAAGCTGCACGAGAGGTGTTGCCACCTGTTGAACAAATGTCTGAACCTATGCAATGTGATAGAGTTTTTTCCAGAGAGCAGCGTCAGGAGTTCAGAAGGCGTAATAAGTTGTGTTTTTTCTGTGGAGATGCCTCGCATATTATTTCTGTCTGTCCCAAACGAGAGAAATGCTTTGCACACACGTTTTCTGTTGGGGGTGTTCAACCTAAGTTTCTTCTGGCTATTACTCTGATCTGCTCCCTGTCCACGTTTTCCGCCAAGGCGTTTGTGGATTCGGGAGCAGCCCTAAACCTAATGGACATGGATTTTGCTAAACGTTGTGGATTTCCGATGACACCTCTGCAGACGCCTATCCCTTTGAGGGGAATTGATGCTACTCCTTTGGCTAAAAATAAACCCCAGTTTTGGACCCAGGTGGTAATGCGGGTCGCCCCAGACCATCAAGAAAATTGCAGATTTCTGGTGTTGCATAATCTGCATGATACTGTTGTTCTGGGGTTTCCCTGGTTACAGATTCATAATCCAGTTTTGGATTGGAAATCTGTGTCTGTGGTGAGTTGGGGTTGTCTGTGTGCTTTTAGTGAGGCTCCGGTGTTTTCCACCTCTCCTCAGTCGCATGATGTTCCTGATTATTTGGCGGACTTTTATGATGTATTTAGTGAGAATGAGTCTGCGTCTCTGCCTCCTCATAGGAGTTATGACTGTGCAATTGAACTGAGCCCGGGGTGTAAATTTCCCAAGGGTCGGCTCTTCAATTTATCTGTAACCCAAGCACGAGGCTATGCGATCCTATATTAAGGAGGCGTTGGAGAAGGGTCATATTAGACCATCCTCGTCACCCTTGGGTGCCGTTTTTTTTTTTTGTAGCCAAAAAGGATGGATCATTAAGACTTTGTATTGATTATCGTGCCCTCAACAAAATTACTGTTAAATATCAGTATCCGTTACCCCTGATTTCTGATCTATTCTCCAGAGTTAAAGGTGCTTGCTGGTTTACCAAGCTTGACCTCAGGGGGCGTATAATCTTATTTGCATTAAGCATGGGGATGAATGGAAGACGGCGTTTAATACTCCAGAGGGACATTTTGAGTACCTGGTGATGCCTTTTGGGCTCACTAATGCCCCTTCTGTCTTCCAGTGCTTCATGAACGATATTTTCTGAGATTTTGTCGATAAATTTTTGATCTATCTGGATGATATTTTGATCTTCTCCAAGGATTGGGATTCTCATGTGGAACATATTCGGACTGTGTTCCGGATCTTGAGGGAGAATTCCCTGTATGTCAAGGGATCTAAATGCCTTTTTGGAGTACAGAGGATTTCTTTTTTGGGATTTATTTTGTCCCCGTCAACTATTGAAATGGACCCGGCCAAGGTACAGGCCATTTACGATTGGGTTCAGCCCACTTCTTTGAAGGCCCTCCAGAAGTTTTTGGGTTTTGCTAATTTTTATCGGAAATTTATAGCAAAATTTTCTAGTATTGCCAAGCCATTGACTGATTTGACTAAAAAGGGTGCTGATGTGTTAAATTGGTCTCCGGAGGCTGTTTCTTCCTTTCAGGAGTTGAAGCGAAGATTCACCTCCGCCCCGGTTTTGCGGCAACCTGATGTCTCACTTCCATTCCAGGTAGAGGTGGATGCTTCTGAGATTGGTGCAGGAGCTGTTTTGTCCCAAAAGGATCCTGTAACATCTAAAATGAATCCCTGTGCTTTATTTTCCCGAAAGTTCTCTCCATCTGAACGTAACTATGATGTGGGGAATAGGGAACTGTTGGCCATGAAATGGGCATTTGAGGAGTGGAGACATTGGTTGGAGGGAGCTAAGCATCAAGTCGTGGTCCTCACTGACCACAAGAATTTGATTTACCTAGAGTCGGCTAAGCGCTTGAACCCTAGACAGGCTAGGTGGGCCTTGTTTTTTACACGTTTTGATTTTGTGGTTTCTTTTCTTCCTGGAACAAAGAATGTCAAGGCAGACGCCCTCTCTAGGAGCTTCTTTGCTGATTCTCCTGTGGTGACCAAGCCTGCTACCATCTTAGGCGAAGGGGTAGTTCTTTCTGCCATCTCGCCCGATTTGAGACGTGCTCTGGAAGAGTTCCAGGAGGACAAACCTGAGCGTTGTCCCAGTGGAAAGTTGTATGTTCCTGACCAGTGGAAAAAGAGAGTGATGTCTGAAGTTCATTGCTCTGCTCTGGCTGGTCATCCAGGTATTTTTGGTACTAGAGATCTGGTGAGTCAGTTTTTTTGGTGGCCCTCCTTGTCTCGTGATGTCAGGAATTTTGTGCAGTCCTGTGGGACGTGCTCCCGGTCTAAATCGTGTTCTCGCTCTAGTGGGTTGTTGAGGCCTTTGCCTGTCCCCAAGAGGCCATGGACCCATATTTCAATGGATTTCATCTCTGATATGCCTGTCTCTCAGAGGATGACTGTTATTTGGGTGATTTGTGATAGGTAGTGTTGAGCATTCCGATACCGCAAGTATCGGGTATCGGCCGATACTTGCTGTATCGGAATTCCGATACCGACTTCCGATATTTTTTCAATATCGGAAGTCGGCATCGGAATCGGAAGTTCAAAGTTGATTGACAGCCTGACGTCATCATGATGCGCGGTGTGTGAGCATCATGATGCGCCGTCATTTCGGGCCTTCCGTGGGTCTCTTCCGGCCTGCCGGGGGGCTGTGTGGACTGCCCGGGGTCTATACCGGCCTGCCGGGGGGCTGTGCCGGCCTGCCGGTGGTCTGTGCACCCTGTGGGGGTCTGTGCCGGCCTGCCGGGGGGCTGTGCCGGCCTGCCGGGGGGCTGTGCTGATGTCCGGGGGTCTGTGCAAGCATCGTCCGATGGGACTATAAGTCCCATCTGGCGATGCCTGCTACCATGACAGTGATTGACACATTAGCCAATGATGGGACAGTAGTAGTCCCATCATCCGGCTAATGTGTTAAATGTTTAAAAAAAAAAAAAAAAAAAAAATACTACATACATACTACATGCATGCTACATACATACTACATGCTACATGCATGCTACATACATACTACATGCAACATTAATACTACATATATACTACATGCATGCTACATACATACTGCATGCTACATACATACTACATACATACCACATATATACTACATACATACTACATGCATGCTACATACTACATACATACTACATGCATGCTACATACATAACACATATATACTACATGCATGCTACATACATACCACATACATACTACATACTACATGCATGCTACATACATACTACATGCTACATACATACTACATACATACTACATGCTACATACATACTACATGCATGCTACATACATAACACATATATACTACATGCATGCTACATACATACTACATACCACATACATACTACATACATACTACATGCATGCTACATGCATACTACATGCTACATACATACTACATGCTACATACATACTACATATATACTACATGCATGCTACATACATACTACATGCTACATACATACTACATATATACTACATGCATGCTACATACATACTACATGCAACATTAATACTACATATATACTACATGCATGCTACATACATACTGCATGCTACATACATACTACATACATACCACATATATACTACATACATACTACATGCATGCTACATACATACTACATACATACTACATGCATGCTACATACATACTACATGCATGCTACATACATACTACATGCTACATACATACTACATGCTACATGCATGCTACATACATACTACATGCATGCTACATACATACTACATGCATGCTACATACATACTACATGCATGCTACATACATAACACATATATACTACATGCATGCTACATACATACTACATGCTACATACATACTACATGCATGCTACATACATACTACATGCTACATACATACTACATATATACTACATGCATGCTACATACATACTACATGCTACATACATACTACATATATACTACATGCATGCTACATACATACCACATACATACTACATGCTACATACATACTACATATATACTACATGCATGCTACATACATACTGCATGCTACATACATACCACATATATACTACATACAATACATTCATACAATACATACATAGACATACAGTACATATAACAGAGTAACATACTTACCAATACTTGCGTGGGAATTTCCCACGCAGCAATGGCATAAAGTGAGACTAGGGACTTTTTTTTTTTTAAGTGGCGGAGGAATACAGTGCGGAAGGATACCTACCTTCCGTCATTGGATTCCTGCAGCCCGTAGAGAACGGCAGCATCAGCTGATGCTGCAGTTCTCTACCCAAGATCGTCGTGGGACACACTCGTGGACTGCTTCGGATCGTGGGTGAGTATTTTTGTGGTTTGTTATGTTGATATTTATTCCGTAAAAGACAATGGCTTCGGGGAACAATGTGACAAGTATTGGTAAGTATGTTACTCTGTTATATGTACTGTATGTCTATGTATGTATTGTATGTAGTATATATGTGGTATGTATGTAGCATGTAGTATGTATGTAGTATGTATGTAGCATGCATGTAGCATGCAGTATGTATGTAGCATGCATGTAGTATATATGTAGCATGCATGTGGTATGTATGTAGCATGCATGTAGTATGTATGTAGCATGCATGTAGTATATATGTAGTATGTATGTAGTATGTATGTAGTATGTATGTAGCATGTAGCATGTAGTATGTATGTAGCATGCAGTATGTATATATGTAGCATATATGTAGTATGTATGTAGCATGTAGTATATATGTAGTATGTATGTTGCATGCATGTAGTATATATGTAGTATGTATGTTGCATGTAGTATATATGTAGTATGCATGTTGCATGCATGTAGTATGTATGTTGCATGTAGTATATATGTAGTATGAATGTAGCATGTATGTAGTATGTAGTATGAATGTAGCATGTATGTAGCATGTAATTTTTTTTTTTTATTTTTTTTTTTTTTACATTCAACACATTAGCCGGATGATGGGACTACTACTGTCCCATCATTGGCTAATGTGTCAATCACTGTCATGGTAGCAGGCATCGCCCGATGGGACTTGTAGTCCCATCGGACGATGCCTGCACAGACCCCCGAAGCCTGCACAGACCACTGGCAGGCCGGCACAGCCCACCGGAGCCTGCACAGACCACCGGCAGGCCGGCACAGCCCCCCGGCAGGCCGGCACAGCCCACCGGAGCCTGCACAGACCACCGGCAGGCCTGCACAGCCCCCCGGCAGGCCGGCACAGCCCACCGGAGCCTGCACAGACCACCGGCAGGCCGGCACAACCCCCCGGCAGGCCGGCACAGCCCCCCCGGCAGGCCGGCACAGCCCCCCGGCAGGCCGGCACAGACCACCGGAGCCTGCACAGACCCCCTGGCAGGCCGGCACAGCCCCCCGAAAGGCCCGTACAGACCCCAGAGAGGCTGTACAAGGCAAAAACAGGGTTTTTCTTATTCCGATACCGGAAGTCCCATAGACTTGAATGGGACTTCCGGTATCGGAATCGGCGATACCGATACTTTTTTTTTTAAGATCGGCCGATCCATTCCGATCCGATACTTTGAAGTATCGGACGGTATCGCTCAACTCTAGTGATAGGTTCTCTAAGATGGTTCATCTTGTACCACTCCCTAAGTTGCTGTCTTCCTCTGAGTTGGTGCCCCTGTTTTTACAACAGGTGGTTCGTTTGCACGGGATTCCTGAGAACATTGTATCTGACAGAGGAGTCCAGTTTGTGTCTAGATTTTGGAGAACTTTCTGTTCCAGGCTGGGAATTCAGTTGTCCTTCTCCTCTGCTTTTCACCCTCAGACCAATGGGCAGACAGAGAGAACAAACCAGACCTTGAAGTCATATTTGAGATGTTTTATTTCTGCTGATCAGGATGATTGGGTTTCATTTTTGCCCTTGGCCGAATTTGCTTTGAATAATAGAGCTAGTTCTGCCACTTTGATGTCACCTTTTTTTTGTAACTTTGGGTTTCATCCTCGATTTTCTTCAGGGCAGGTGGAGCCCTCTGCCTGCCCAGGTGTTGACACTGTGGTGGAGAGAATGCACCAGATCTGGGACCAAGTGGTGGATAAGTTATCTCTCTCCCAGGAGAAGGCCCAGCGGTTTTCCAACCGACATAGGACTATTGGTCCCCAGTTTAAGGTTGGTGATATGGTGTGGTTATCATCAAAAAATATTGCTATGAAGGTGACTTCTCCTAAGCTTAAGCCTAGATTTATTGGACCTTACAAGATTGTGGAGATTATTAATCCGGTCTCTTTTCGTTTGGCTCTTCCTGTCACATTTAAAATCCATAATGTGTTCCATAAATCTTTGTTGAAGAGGTTTGTTGAACCTGTTCCGGGGGTGGCACCTCCAGACCCTGTATTGGTTGAAGGTAACATGGAGTATGAGGTAGAGAAAGTACTGGATTCCCGTCTGGCTAGACGGAGACTCCAGTATTTGGTTAAGTGGAAGGGTTATGGTCAGGAGGATAATTCCTGGGTCTCTGCCTCTGATATTCATGCCAAACGATTGGTGCGTGCCTTTCATCGGGCTCACCCTGATCGCCCTGGTGGCGTAGTTGAGGGTTCGGTGACCCCTCCTCAAGGGAGAGGTACTGTTGTGAGTTCATTTTCCCCTTCATTACTGAGGCCCGAGGAACTCCCTCTTCTGGTAAAGAAAGGTAGTGAGCCTGATTGTCAAACACCTGAGGCTGATGATCATGACTGGCTGAGTGGAGTTACGGACTGGATATAAGGCTGCCGATGCCCTTCTGCCCTGCGGGTGATTTCTCTGTGGGATCCTTGGAGACCAGTCTGAATTCCTGCTCCTCCAAAGCTAAGTTTGCTGCTCGGCCTTTTGCTTTTGTGCTTTGACTTTGTTTTTGCTTTGTTTTTCTGGATTTCTGCCATTCCCTGCTGGGGTGTGCTGAATTCATTTAGCTCTGTCTTCTGAAAATACCTGAGTGCTGATTCAGTTTTTGAAGCCTAGCTGCTTCAGGGCCTTTTTCATATCAGCTGGTTGGCTTATGTCTTTGATATGGTTTTGGCAGATTGCAGACAGCAGCCTTTCTGTCCTTTCCTATCTAGGTAGTTTTGGGGCCCCGTCTTTGCTCAGTCTATCTTTCTGTCTGTGTTAGTATTTTCATCTTGCTTCATCGTCATTATATGTTGGGGGCTGCCTATTGCTTTGGGGTCTGCTCTGGGGCAGTTTAGATTTCCCCTTTCTTTCTTTAGGCCTATGTATTTCTCCGGCTGTGATCGAGGGGTCTAGGGCATCGTAGGAACCCCCCACGGCTACTGCTAGTTGTGTTGATAGGTTTAGGGGTCTGCAATCTGATAGTTGCCAACGTCTCTGGTTTTCTGGACTTAGCTTGTATTTCTGCTTTTGCCTCCTACGGTGACTCGCTCATAACAGAGGCCACCATCAAACCTGCACTGAGCTCCAGACATTAACCCCTGATGTGCAGCTCAAAAACCTGCACTGGGATCATGACATGATATGGAAAAAAATTCCAGCATCCAGATCAGTAATTAGATTAAAAAATTTTTTTATTCCTTTATTCCAAAATTTAAAAAAATCATAAGATTCTCCATCATGATAAGAGACGCATCAGGACGTGTAGTTGGACGCGTTTCGGACAAAAAAACAGTCCTTATTCTAAGACAACACATAATACATCTGAACACATGCTTTTAAAGGGAAACATAGGAAGTCAAGGAACAATCAAGACTAAACATAGCCAGCTGATTAATGGGAGGTAGTAAGTCACAATCACACTTACAAAACACTCAAAATCTCACTCCTAATATTCATACCCGTTGGAACCCTGCTTTGTAACAATAACATCCATTTTGCCTCTCGGCGTAATAATAAGTCATTTAAATTTCCACCTACCCTCTTTGTCTGCACCTTCTCTATGGCATTAACCCTAAAGTTACTAAGATCTCCTTTATGTATATGCAAAAAATGTCGAGAAGCAGCAGACAAACTGCGTGTAGTAGTGTGACCTACGTCATATACGTGCTCGGAAATACGACGTCTCAAGGTAAGTGAAGTATTTCCCACATACTGAATATTACAATCCACGCATGTTATGACATAGATCACACCAGTAGAACCACAGTTCAAAAAAGATTTTATTTTAAATTCCTTTCCATTAACAGAAGATACTATTTTTTCTGTGTTCCACATAAACCTACATAGCCCACAGTTTTTCTGAGCACACTTAAAAGATCCACAAGTGGGTAACCAATTAGTTATACTTGCTGAACTGTCTGAAAAATATTTATTAGCATGTCTATTGACACTAGTATGATCACTTGGAGATACCTTATTAGCAATAGTATTATTCCTCCTTGAAACAAATCTAATCCCATCCTTCAGTATATTCTTTAATGTATCATCAACATACAAAATAGGGAGGAATTTTTTAATAATATAAACAATCCTGTAGTAGTCAGTACTAAAATTAGTTGAAAAAACAATAGGTGACCGACCCTCCACAGAATTTGGTGTTTTTCTGCTTTCTTTCTGCAAATAATCCTCTCTACTTTTTTCATCCGTTCTATGTTTAGATTTCTGAATGTCTACCTTAGTATAACCCCTCTTTATAAAACGTTTACCAATGATCTCACATTGTTTATCGTATAAATTAGGCGTGGTACATGTTCTTTTTGCTCTTACAAACTCCCCTGTAGGTATATTAGCTATAACATGATGTGGATGGCAGCTAGATGCGTGTAACAGTGAATTGCCTGCCGTAGGTTTTCTAAAAATATCACAATCAATCTTTCTTTCTTCCAAATTTGCCGACAAAAGAATGTCCAAAAACGAAATTGTCTTGGCATCAAATTGATGTGTGAAGCGTATATTGCATGGATTATTATTAATATAGAACATAAAATTCTCAATATTAAATACATCACCATCCCACACAATTATAACATCATCAATGAATCTCAGAAAAAGAAAAATATCGGAAGAAAAAGGATTTTTTTCAGAAAAAATATACTCCTCCTCCCACCAGGCCATAAAAATATTAGCAAGAGACGGTGAAAACTTAGAACCCATGGAACAGCCTTGCACCTGTAAATAAAGATCATCCAAAAAAGAAAAAAAAATTGTTTTTTAACAAAAAATAGGTCACTTCAATCAAATACATCTGTAAATCTTCTGAAAAATTACTGTATTTCTGTAAATTAGTAGTAAGAGCCAAAATAGCCAAATCGTGTGGGATGGAAGTGTACAAACTTTGTACATCACAAGTGAGCCAACAAAAGGAACTTCGCCATTCCACCTGAGAAAAAATACTAAGAACATGCTTGGAATCCTGCACATAGCTAGGTGAAATAGTGGCTAGAGGTTTTAATCTTGCATCCAACCATTCCCACAAGTTTTCATTAAGAGATCCTATGCCCGATATGATAGGACGAAACAAAGGTGGAAAAACCTCCTTATGAACTTTTGGAAGTGCATGTAACAAAGGAACTCTGGGATATAAAGGACAGAAAAATTCACATTGTTTTTGATTAATAATTCCCAAACTAAAACCCCTATGTAAGAATTCCTGTAATTCCATTCTGATGTTATCTGTAGGGTTATAATTAATTCCCTTGTATACCTCACTATTAAAAAGCATAGCCCTCACCTCTTTCATACAGCCCAGTATCTAATATGGTCACAGATCCCCCCTTGTCAGAATTTCTTACCACGATATTGACATTAGCAGGTAACAAATCAAGTGCCTGTTTCTCAGTACGAGAAATGTTAGAACGACCATTCTGATTAGCATTATAGATTTTCATAAGTTCATCCTCAACAAGAAATTGAAAATCATCCATAACTTGCAATTTTGACTGCTCAGGATAATATCTAGGATTAGGGACTCTAGAGGAAAAATTAACATCAGTTAAATACATTAACTTAGAACCAGATTCAGACAAGTCCCTCAAATTCTTTAGGGTAACTTGCTCCTGGAAAGAAGGAGGCATAAATTCCTCAGGAACTTTATCAACATATTCATCATTAATATTGGAAGTTTTTTCATGTTCCACATCTTCTGCAAAAAAATGTCTCCTAAGAGTCAATCTTCTCATAAAATGATTAACATCAAGCATGGTGTTGAATAAGTCCATTTTCGCTGTAGGCACAAAATTAAGACCCCTTTCAAGGATATTAATTTGATCATTCGATAAAATCGATGCAGAAAGGTTCAGGACTGTAAAATCATCAGTTGTATCTAAGCATGCTTGTTCCGCGCTGATCTCCTGAATTCTCTTATGATGGGAGTGTTTCCTCCCTGATCTCCTTTAACGTTTTTTCTTTTTCCTGAACCGTTTTTTGGAAAACTACTGCTTTGTGAAATCCGCTGCCCCACATCCCGTGCATACGTGGAACTATTAGATGGTAAATTCTCAGTATCAGAAGTGTCAGTATTAACATCCGTATTATCCATATCCATTGAGGAAAAGCTTACCCTATTATCTCTGCGTTTGAGAATAGAAGGGTGAATGTTATTACGTTTTCTTCTATAATCATGCCAGTCATAAATATGATTATTTTGGTAATCAGTTTTATCTCTTCTGAATTTCTTTTCCTTTATCACTGTAATAGAGTCCTCCATTTTACTCAGATTGTCATTAATTTTATCTTTAGTCATTATAAAAGAAGAAGAATCTTTATATTTCACCAAATCACTTTCAATCATTTTAATAGATTCCTCCAAAGTTAACATCTTGGCTTCCTCTCTCTTCACAATCAAATTCAACAGCTTAATAGAACAGTCACTCAGAATATTGTCCCATTCTTTTACAAATTCAGGGTCATATTCCGTAGTAGGGCGCTTCTTGATGCGCAAACCTCTTGGAATCATATTGCTGTTCATATAAGCCTGTAAGGTTTTGTGGTCCCACCACACCCTGAGTCGTGATGACATAAGTTTTTCAAGTTCCCACATAAGTGGTTTCAAATCCTTTTCATCCTCAGGTGTATAGGCATGTATAGTAGAAAAAATGTTGGCAGCCTTGTCTAGTCGTTGCCGACTGTTCACATTGAAAAAATCATCACTGATAATGTCATCAGAAATATTGGTAGCTATCTCCAAATTCATATTTATGAATAAAAATGGATATGTCACAATCAAAATAAGGGGAGCACGAAAAATAGGGAATCCAAACAATAAGGTAAAAAAAGAAAATTTTTTCAGCTCACCCCAAAGAAGACAGCTATAAGTCCGATTGGTGCAAGGAATGTGGAAACAGGATCCCTCTGCAGCAAAGCGTGATATGGAAAAAAATTCCAGCATCCAGATCAGTAATTAGATTAAAAAATTTTTTTATTCCAAAATTTAAAAAAATCATAAGATTCTCCATCATGATAAGAGACGCATCAGGACGTGTAGTTGGACGCGTTTCGGACAAAAAAACAGTCCTTATTCTAAGGCAACACATAATACATCTGAACACATGCTTTTAAAGGGAAACATAGGAAGTCAAGGAACAATCAAGACTAAACATAGCCAGCTGATTAATGGGAGGTAGTAAGTCACAATCACACTTACAAAACACTCAAAATCTCACTCCTAATATTCATACCCGTTGGAACCCTGCTTTGTAACAATAACATCCATTTTGCCTCTCGGCGTAATGACAGTACCCCCCTCTCAACGGGGGGCCTCTGGACCCCCAGGCTTCCACAGGTACTTGGCATGGAAAGCCCGAACGAGGCGATCTGCATGTACAGAACGAGCAGGGACCCATGAGTGCTCCTCTGGTCCATATCCCTTCCAGTGGACCAGGTACTGCAAAGAGCGGCGCACCCGCCGAGAGTCCACAATATGTCCGACCTCATACTCCAATTGACCCTCCACCAGCACTGGAGGAACAACAGACTCAGAGTCATCTTTGACAGACCCTGCGGGTTTCAACAGATTTATGGAACACATTGGATATTTTTAAAGAGGCGGGGAGACACAACCTATATGTCACTGGGTTGACTATCTCCAGAATCTCGTATGGACCAATGAACTTTGCTCCCAACTTAGCTGATGGTACCTTTAAGTTGATGCAACGTGTGGAGAGCCAGACCTTCTCTCCCACCTGAAACATGTCTCCCGAAGTTCTCTTTTTGTCAGCAAAATATTTGTATCTCCCCTGGACCCGAGAGATATTACGCCAGACTTCAGCCCAGAGGTTTTTTAACCGTTGAACGGACCCCTCTGCCCCTGGACAACCGGAATCCACCCTTGAAAACTCCCCAAAATGCGGATTAAACCCATAGTTAATCAGGAATGGGGACATGTTAGTGGACTGACTCACCCGATTGTTAAAAGCGAATTCCGCCAACGGTAACGCATCACACCAATCCTCCTGTCTGGCGGAGGTCAGACACCTGAGAATTTGTTCCAGAGATTGATTGGTGCGTTCTGTCTGACCATTACTCTCCGGGTGATATGCCGACGAGAAGGAGAGTGAGATGCCCAATTTCATACAGAACGCCCTCCAAAATTTGGCCACAAACTGCACACCTCTGTCAGACACAACATTCAGGGGTACCCCATGCAATCGGACCACATGTTGCACAAACAACCTTGACAATGTTTCTGCTGAGGGTAATGCTGCCAAGGGAATGAAATGGGCCTGTTTAGAAAACCTATGTACCACCACCCAGATCACGGTATTACCCCTGGAAGGTGGAAGGCCGGTAATAAAATCCATGGAAAGGTGAGTCCATGGCCTATCAGGAACCGGTAAAGGTATGAGTTCCCCAGCCGGTCGGTTATGCGAGCTTTTGGAACGGGCACACATGCCACAAGCAGAAACAAAATCCTTGACATCGGACCTTAGTGAAGGCCACCAAAAACCCCTGGCTACTGCCTCTCTAGTGGCCGTGATACCTGGATGAGCACTCAGCCTAGACTCATGAAACTCCTGCAGAAGTCTAGGCCGCAACGAATCTGGAACAAACCGTTTATCCCCTGGTCTGGTTGCCGGAGCTAGGGCCTGAGCCCTTAGAATTTCTTGTTCCAACTCAGTTGAGACCCCTGCTACTACCACCCCGGGGAAAGAATGGAGGACGGCGGCTCAGGGGGAGACACTGGATCAAAACTTCTGGACAAGGCATCCGCTTTAACATTTTTGGACCCTGGTCGAAAAGTAATGGAGAACTGAAATCGTGAAAAAAAAAGTGACCAACGGGCTTGTCTAGGAGTAAGCCTCTTAGCAGATTCAAGGTATGCCAAATTTTTGTGATCCGTGACAACCGTGATAGGGTGAGCCGCCCCTTCCAAAAAGTGCCTCCATTCCTCAAACGCCAACTTGACCGCAAGAAGTTCTCTATTGCCTACATCATAGTTTTTCTCAGCTGAGGAGAACTTCTTGGAGAAGAAGGCACAGGGTTTGAGATTGGTAAGGGTGGCCGGACCCTGGCACAGCACAGCCCCCACCCCCACTTCAGAAGCATCCACCTCCACAATGAATGGTTTGGACGGGTCTGGTTGTACCAACATCGGGGCAGACATGAAACATTTCTTAATCGCTGAAAAGGACTCCTTAGCGAGTACAGACCAATTTTTTACATCAGCGCCCTTCTGGGTAAGATCCGTGAGTGGTTTAACCACTTGTGAGAAACCTTTAATGAATCTTCGATAATAGTTCGCAAATCCTAAGAAGCGCTGGAGCCCCTTGAGATCTCGAGGCTGAACCCAGTCAGCGATCGCCAGCACCTTCTTAGGATCCATACGAAACCCCTCATAGAACACAATCAACCCCAAAAAAGACAGTTCCTGTACAAAAAACGAACATTTTCCAATTTAGCGAACAATTGGTTCTCCCTGAGTCTCTGGAGAACTGTCCTTAGATGTTGCAAGTGAGATTGACTGTCCGGGGAATACACCAAAATGTCATCCAAAAAAATTAATAACAAAATGGCCTATCAGGTCAGAAAACACAACATTGATGAAATTCTGCAAAATAGCGGGTACATTGGTTAACCCAAATGGCATAACCAGGTTCTCAAAGAGTCCTTCTGATGTGAGGAATGCAGTTTTCTACTCGTCCCCTTCCCGAACCCTTATCAGATTGTAGGCCCCCCGCAGGTCTAACTTGGAGAACCATTGGGCTCCTGCTAACTGGTTACATAAGTCTGGGATGAGGGGAAGCGTGTAAGTGTTCCTAACCGTTATCTTGTTAAGTTCTCGAAAGTCGAGGCACGGCCGCAAACCACCATCTTTTTTCTTCACAAAGAATCCTCCTGCCACAGGTGACACAGAAGGCCTGATATGCCCTTTGTGGAGACTTTCAGCTATGTACTCCTTCATGGCTTGGCGCTCAGGCCCAGACAAATTGAACAATCGAGCCTTAGGTAACTTGGCTCCAGGTACTAAATCAATGGCACAATTGTAGGGTCTATGTGGTGGCAGCGCCTCAGCCTCACTTTCGGAAAAAACATCTTCGAAATCCTTCAGGTACTCCGGAATACCTTCCAGACCGACAGACGACAGACACGGATTTAACAGTGTTAACAAGATGTCCCAGGTTATCATATTTATCATTGCATCCCCATTGAGTGATTTCCCCTGTAACCGAATCAATGGTACGATTATGGCGTTGAAGCCAAGGCATCCCCAGTTCCAGTCCTGCAGGCAAGTTATCTAGCACCAGACAACTTAGTTTTTCCACATGAGTGGAACCCACTTTTAGAGAAAAAAGTTCAGACCTGCAACAGATACCGCCCTGGGTAAGAGGAGACGAGTCAATTGCCACAAGTTTAACAGGATCCTGAAGCCTGACTGTCCCTATCTTATTGAGAGTCATAACTTTGGTATCAATCAGATTCACAGCAGAACCACAGTCAACAAAAGCAGTAGTCTGAACAGGACCATAACCAAGTTCCAGTTCCACCTGCAGAACCATTTTTGCACGTGAGGAAAATTGTACCTGAAGGTCTGGGTAGCCTCCTCGACTACTACCCAGACCTAGTCGTTTCCCGCCATCTTGGAGGATGACGGACAGGAGGGGCAGTCCTTCTTCCAGTGTCCGGATTTCCCACAATAGAAGCACAACAGCTTCTCCCGGCGGCGTCTTCTTTCTTTTTCCTCACAGGTGACAGCGCTCACCTCCATAGCCGCAGGAAGAGTCCGGGTCTCATCTCCACTGAAGAATAATGGTGTTTTCCGTTGCATAACGCCTCTAGCCCGCAGTCTGCGATCCATGCGAACCGCTAGGGTCATGGTATCCTCCAGGGAGTCAGGCGGAGGATGGAGTGCCAAAGCATCCTTCAGACGTTCACACAGGCCTCTGTGGAACAGCCCCCGAAGGGCGGCATCACTCCAGGAAATCTCGGCTGCCCAATGTGTGAATTCAGTACAGAACCATTCGGCCGAGTGCTCCCCCCTGACAGACACTCATCACCTTGTCCTCAGCCAACCGCACTCTATCAGACTCATCATAAATAAGCCCTAAGCCTTCAAAAAACGCATCCACAGACATTCTCTCAGGGGCAGAAGAAAAAAGCGAAAATGCCCAGGCTTGTGGAGACCCTCTAAGCAGGGACATAACTACCCCCACCCTCTTTCTCATCCCCAGAGGAGCGGGGTCTCAAAGAGAAAAAGAGCTTACAGCCCTCCTTAAATGCCCTGAAATCATCTTTGTTACCAGAAAACGTATCTGGCAATTTAACCGGGGATTCGGGTGGGACCAAAATAACATCTCTATTCCCCACCTGCTGGAAGCCTGCTGAAAGTACCCCCTGAACTGAGTCCTCAACCCGCCATTGGGACTGGGCCAGAGCTTGGTGTTCCAATCTAAGCTTCTGCAGTGATTGAGTCAAGCATTTCACCTGCTCAGATCCATGCTGCAGAAGTGAGGAGAGAAAAAAAGATTGCAGGCCAGTTATAATCCTATAAAGAGAGCACGGCACTGAGGAATAATTTGGTTGTTGGTGCTCAAGTCGGGTATCCAACCCATCAATCAAAAATGACAAAAATCTTGGCACTCAATATGTGAAATATTCAGACACTTTTATTTTGTGCATCCAGACAGAAAGGTTTAAACGTTTTCGGTCCAGCATAGGACCTTCATCAGAAAAATCTTGTTTACTGGATGGCCAGTGGAAATGTTAAATGGCTGGCGTCTGGAAAGCGTATGTGGACTGAGCCGTCCAAAATTAGAACAGGCAGCTGTACAGCGTAGGGCTCCCTGTTCTAATTTTGGATGGCTCAGTCCACATACGCTTTCCAGACGCCAGCCATTTAACATTTCCACTGGCCATCCAGTAAACGAGATTTTTCTGATGAAGGTCCTAGGCCAGTTATAATGTCAGGAACACCGCACTTAACTTGCTCACTGAGCCAGTGCGCATGTTCTGAGTAAAGCGAACTGTGCTCAACGATACCTGTGGAGCGGGCAGCAGCCGAGTAGATGCGTACTTCAGAGCCGCAGGACCTGAAGCATGTGACTGCTAGGGGCGTGGCCTAAACTCCAGGGAGCTAGGAGCAGCAAGAGACTCCTGGCAGGGTAACTGCGAGACAAAGTTACCAAGGGGCATAGACAGGGAGAATAGTCAGGAAGTAGCCAATGAGTCATACACAGAGATAGCTGCAAGGTACAAAAGGGGTGAGCAGAGAGTAGTCAGGTCACAGGCAATGAGTCATACACAGAGATAATAACGCAGTACCAGTACAGAATCAACAGGCAAACTCACAACGGGAAACAGAACTGGGTCAGAACCATAGAAACAAGCTATAACAACAAACAGGCACAGGCACACAGGGGTCAGCACACTAGGCCGAAGGCAAAAGTATAACTGGCAGGGATTGAAGCTTCCCAGGGGTTTAAGAAGCTCTCCCAGAACCAGAAAGAGGTCACCATCATTAACCCCATGTGTGCAGGTCAAAACCTGCACTGAGCTCCAGACATTAACCCCTGACGTGCAGCTCAAAAATCTGCACTGGGATCATGACAATTACTACATTGTATAACCTTGGAGTTGCACTTCTCAGTAAGATGGCACACTTATTAGTGCATGGGGCTTGTGTTTTGTCTTGAAGATGTGGATAGAGAAGTTCAAACACAAGTGTCAGCAATGAAGAAGATACTGGATGCCAGACCACTTTCACACCGTATGACAACATTGAGCTTGCATGTGAACTGATTCTGATGAAGAGGTAAGACAGCAGTGCATGTATTTTTTTAATGAGGGAATATGAAAGCTTGTTAACATATTGACAAAGTGTATTGAAAAGCATGTAGCTTGTGTCCAAAAATGATGTATATGACTTTTCTAAAAGTTGATTAAAATATATTTTTCACTGAAAGTGCAGAGAATTTTCGACTAACCATCAATGGCTCAGAGAAAAATCAAATAAAAAAGCATAATCGCCTTACCAATCCCACTGCTTCTCTTCAGCTCCTGTCTGCATTCCTCACTGATCTCCATGCTTTTTCTTCAGGATGTAGTGTGGCTAATGGTCGCATAGTCAATCGGCGGCATGTGTCACAGAGATGGCTTGTCTCTATGATGTAAACCAGAGTATTTTCTCTAGTGCATGAAAGCACTAAGAGGTTCGTTTGTTTCACCTGGGAACAGGTTGCGGGTAGCTGTGAGAGATGGGCGGCTCTGGCTACCCACACACCTCACATCTGGGTGTGGTTACAGCCTATATAATGGAGGCTGTTGTTTGGCACATGGTCTGTGTATTGGGAGGGAGAAGGCCTCCTGTGTGTTTGGCTCCAGACTGAGCTTGAATACTGGACACTAACCCAATCTCTGTGCTCACAGGCCTGACAGAGCAGAGCCCTGCTAAGGACATATTGACTTTGTTTTGCTTGATCTAAAGGCTGTTTACTTTGTTTGTGCTTCTGGGGTTTATTGAGCAATAAACCCACATGAACTTTTAAAGGAACGTGCCTCATGTTTTCCTCCCATCGCACCCGAGTGAGTACAACCCCTACAATTGGTGGAGAATGTGGGCAGAGTTCCCAACAGAGATGTGAGACTGCTACAGCACGGTGAGGGCAGCACGGTGGCTCAGTGGTTAGCGCTGCCCTGGGTTCGAATCCCACCAAGGACAACATCTGCAAGGAGTTTGTATGTTCTCCCCGTGTTTGCGTGGGTTTCCTCCGGGTACTCCGGTTTCCTCCCACACCCAAAAGACATACTGATAGGGAATTTAGATTGTGAGCCCCATCGCGGACAGTGATGATAATGTGTGCAAAACTGTAAAGCGCTGCGGAATATGTTAGCGCTATATAAAAATAAAGATTATTATTTTTATTATTATTACAAGAAGGACTGCATGTCCTGGATTAAGTCGGTCGCAAGCCAGCAAGCATCGCCAGACAAACTGGAGGACCTGCTGAAACACCTGGTCATGTCACAGCAGCAGCAAGAGACCAACAGGCTGTTGTTACAGCAGATCCAACAGAACCAGCAGGAACAACGGCAGCAGATGCAGCTTCTAGCAACGGCCATCCAGGGCAGGACGAGCGCCCCAACCCCAGGTCTGGCTGATGACGTCCACGTCCGGAAGGCGGTAACATGTGCTTTGCAGAAATTGTCCCACGGGGATGATGTTGAGGCCTTCCTGACGGTGTTTGAAAGGGTCGCCGAGAGGGAGAAACTCCCGCCAGAGCAGTGGGCAGAGGTACTGGTGCCATACTTCACGGTTGAAACCCAGAAGGTGTACTATGATTTAGCTTTGCAGGATGCCAAAGAGTATGGCAAGCTAAAAACTGAGATTCTTGCATGCTTGGGGGTGACAGTGGCTCTCAGGGCACAGCGGGTTCACAAACCACCTGGCACCCAATGGTTTGACCTGTTGCACCTAGTCCAGAAGTGGCTGCAGCCAGAGTCTAGAGCACTTAGAGGTTTGTTTGTTGCACCTGGGACCAGGTCGCGTGTAGCTATGAGAGATGGGTGGGTCTGGCTACCAACATACCTCACATCTGGGTGTGGTTACGACCTATATGACGGAGGCTGTTGTTTGGCACATGGTCTGTGAATTAGGAGGGAGAAGGCCTCCTGTGTGTTTGGCTCCAGACCGAGCCTGAATACTGGACGCTAACCCAGCCTTTGTGCCCACAGGCCTGAGGGAGCAGAGCCCTGCTAAGGACATTGTGACTTTGTTTTGCCTGATCTAAGGGCTGTTTAGTTTCTGTTTGTGCTTCTGGGGTTTATGAAGCAATAAACCCACATGAACTTTTTTCCTCCCATTGCACATGAGTGAGTACAACCCCTGCAAGGACCAGACAGAGCACAATCACAGGTCACAGTGGTAAACAAGGGATCACTGCACTGGCCAATTATTGGCTGCAGTGAAGAATGGAGACCAGTGACAAAATCAGGCAGCATTGGTAAAGGAGCAGCAGGTTTTTTTCTCTTATGCCATTGGTATGAAAACCAGCAGAATGAAATATTTATTTCCTTCCACACTAAAAGTGCTGATTCATGGTTCTGCATGGCTTCTGTATAATAAAATCATAAAAAGTAATTCTTCAAGTAGATATTGCCGCAATTGTAGTTGCATAAGTCTTGTCAGTTACAATTATGCTTGTTTGTCTCAATAGTGGTTATTCAAGGAGATAAATAGCTCGTGGTAATTACTTAACCCCATTTTTTTGTCAATCACAGGCCTATATAGAAGTTATGTGTAGAGAACCGTTCACTAAAAATAGACTGAAAACCCCAAAATGCCATGTCGCTTTCTGTGTTCATTTAAGATTACTAACCAGGAATAAACACAAACTAGCATTATATATATAGAATAGAATATAATAGTGTCCTAATTCGTGCCGAATCATACCACTACGTACTTTAGGGCTTATACACATGCACTATGCTCTATTGTAGGGTTACTATTGTATAGGCCTTCGTATGAACCTCTCAAGAAAAACCATGAAAAACATGAAAGAATATATCCAGAGGCTTATCCTGGGGGGCAGGCAGGGCATTTGTCATTTGCATAGCTAACAGGCTATTAAGCCGCCTAATTTGTCTGTCCAAAGTGTCTCCCAGAGCGGGAATTTTACACAGCTGGAAATGAGATGTGGCCGTTCTCCAGGTTGGTTTTTAAACTAAAGGCCCTTTTACATTTAGCGATGCACCAGCGATCCCGACCACGATACGACCCGGTCAGGATCGCTGGTGCATCGCTAAATGATCACTAGTGAGCTGCCACACAGGCAGATCTCACAGCGATACAGCGGACGATACTTACCTTTCAGACGCGGCGATGAAGACGTCCTCCCGCCCGCCTCCACACGTCGCTCGTCGGTGCCACAGGAAGCCCAGTAAGAAGCGCCCAACGAGAAATGGAGCCGGCCGATCTCGCGCGATCAGCGATGGACAGTGGAGGAGCCGGTCGGATGTGAGCATCACATGTAGCGATATCGCTAGCGATATCGTTATAACGTCACAAAATCGGTGACGTTATAGCGATATTGCTAGCGATATCGCTATGTGTAAAACCCCCTTAACAGCCTGCCCCAGCATTAAATTTACATGCGTTTTACAGGATCAAGTATAATTGAAGCTCTGACCACCGGCACTTCCATGGTGAACAGTATGGAAGGGAAAGTGTGAGAGTTCAGTATAGGGTGAATATCGCAAGGAGATACTATGGGGGCTGGAAAGTGTGAGGAGACAGTATGGGGGGAGTGTGAGAAAACAGTATAGCAGGTAAAGTGTGAGAGGACAATATGGGGGAAGTGTGATGGGTCAGTGTGAGGGTATAATATGGGGGGGAACTGCGAGGGGGACAGTATAGACAAAGCTTGAGGGTGCACAAAATAAAGACTGGGTAGTGTACGGAGGCATTACAAAAATGGGCAGCATGGGGGGATGGTTTGAGGACACAGCAAGGAAAGGTCCATTTGCAGAGGAGTGGGAGTGTGAGGAGGGGGGCACAGTATAAAGACTGAGGAGTATAGGGTGGATACATTGTGAGAAGACAGTTTGGAAAGGGGGCCCAGTATGGAAAGGGGGCAGCATGAAGGGGGACACTTAAGATAGGAACAGTGTGGCATTTATAATTAATCAGGGAAGACAGTGACATAGTTATTAGCTCTATATATAAAACCGTATGTATGTGTGTATCACCAACCAATCACTAATCATTTTTCATTTCACCAGAGCTGTTCAAAAGAAGTTGAGCTGTGATTGATTGCTATGAGCAACAGTTTTCCTTGCAACCAATCACTAAGCATCTCTCATTTCACCAGAGCTGGTTAAAAGAAGCTCAGCTGTGATTGGTTGCTATGAGCAAGTTTTCCCTCTTGACAACACCTCAGCAGACACTGACATGGTGGGAGAAGAAATCTAACATCCCTGGGAACATAAGCTCCCAGCCATTGTCTGCCCCCCAGGAAGGAGCAGAGCGCACATGACAGAAATAAATCCCCCCTCCCATGCCAAAATACCCATCCTCCATTCCATAGGCACATCTTCCCTCTTAAAGGGATCTCCGGTATGGAAGTCAGGGCAAATCCATCCACCGCTTTGGTTTTGAACCCAGGCCTCTCTTAAAGGGATCCCCGGTATAGAAGTTAGGACCGTTCCACTCAGCTTTGTGGTTCTGACCCCAGGGTCTCTTAATGGGATCATTGGTATGGAAGTTAGGACAAATACACTCTGCACTTTGATACTGACCCCAGGCCTTTCTTAAAGGGATCTCCGGTATGGAAGTCAGGGCAAATCCATCCAGCGCTTTGGTTCTGACCCCAGGCCTCTCTTAAAGGGATCCCCGGTATGGAAGTCAGGGCATTTGCCTTCAAATGCTCTGGTACTGACCCCAGGCTCTCTGATCTCCTGTATGGAAGTTAGGGACAATCCCTCAGCACTCTGATTCTGACCCCAGGGTTCTATTAAAGGAATCATTGGTATGCAAGTCAGGGCAAATCCACTCAATTCTCTGGTTCTGATCCCAGGCTCTCTTAAAGGGATCCCCGGTATGGAAGTTAGGGCAAATCCACTCAGTGCTCTGGTTCTGACCCATGGCCCCTCTTACAGGGATCCCTGGTATGGAAGTGAGGGCAAATCCACTCTGCGCTTTGTTACTGACCCCAGGCCTCTCTTAAAGGGATCTCTGGTATAGAAGTTAGGGTAAATTCCTCAGCGCTCTGATTCTCACCCCAGGCTTCTATTAAAGGGATCATTGGTATGGAAGTCAGGGCAAATCCACTCAGCACTCTGGTTCTGACGCCAGGCCTCTCTAAAAGGGATCCTCAGTATGGAAGTTAGGACTGTTCCACTCAGCGCTCTGGTTCTGACCCCAGACTGACGGAATGATGTGGAATATTAGGGGTAGTAGTCCGGTGGCTCTGGCTGACGGGATGATGTGGGATATTAGGGGTAGTAGTCCAGCGGCTGTGACGGGATGATGTGGGATATTAGTGGTATTTGTCTGGTGGCTTTGATGGGATGATGTGGGATATTAGGGGTAGTAGTCCGGTGGCTTTGACGGGATGATGTGGGATATTACTGGTAGTAGTCCGGTGGCTCTGGCTGACGGGATGATGTGGGATGTTAGGAGTAGTAGTTCGGTAGCTCTGGCTGACGGGATGATGTGGGATATTAGGGTTAGTAGTCCGGTGGCTCTGGCTGACGGGATGATGTGGGATATTAGGAGTAGTAGTTCGGTAGCTCTGGCTGACGGGATGATGTGGGATATTAGGGGTAGTAGTCCAGTAGCTCTGGCTGACGGGATGATGTGGGATATTAGTGGCAGTTGTCTGGTGGCTCTGGCTGACGGGATGATGTGGGATATTAGTGGTAGTAGTCCGGTAGCTCTGGCTGACGAGATGATGTGGGATATTAGGGGTTGTAGTCCGGTAACTCTGGCTGATGGGATTGTGTGGGATATTATAGTGAATGTGGCTATTCGGAGTGGGCGGGGCTATACACAGCTTTATATATAGATATAATCATTATAATTTGTTATAACTAACCATAGTTAGTTACTATGCCCGGGCTCTTCAGCTAGTAACTAATAGTTACAGTGTAGAGTAAGTGAGAAAATTGCCACATGCATGGGGAGGGTGTTTTCAAATGCACTTTTTGATGGGTGATACAAAAAAGAGAGATCAACTCTTTAATATATAATATGATTTTTTATTATTCACTTCCTGTGTTTCCTACAGAAACGTATTTAAAAATTTGCAGCAAGTTGGCAAAAGCATCCTCACAGTTAATTTCTTCATGTACCTCCAGCTGTCATTTAAAAGCACTTTGGTCCATATATGACATTAGTTTGTGACTACTGTGTCCTCTAATTACACATCCACTTACGCTTAGTTTTCAGCATGTACAGCACATTCCTCATGAATGGCCTGATTTTGCAGAGCGCTCACAATATTATATATTTTCACTGTAAGTCATTGTAGGAGGAGGTTCAGCAATTCTAAAGTTAATCCTAAAATAATCTATTTATTTCATTTTTGTAAGAACATTACAAACTGCGTTAGCGCTCGATAAATGAGAAGATGTGTTTGCTCTATAACAACAAGCCAGTGACCTCGGAGAGCTCATTAATGGGGCCGATCTGTCTCAGTCAGATTTAGATAAAATAGAAGCAAAGGGACTAATTAGCCAGTTCCACGTGACAGGTTATATTTTTACCTGATAATTACAGAGTCACCAGCAACAGCAGGATTTTAAGGGACATAATTTCTCCCAAGTGAGACAATAGGCATAAAATAGTATCCAGGTGAGACAGGTGTTACTGAGCAATAGTATTACAGCATGACAACCACATGTGTGATCTACTACTCATAATCACCACATTATCACAATACAAGTGATGGTGTATAAGACAATGATCTATCAAGACCATCTGCAAGTCATTCCCTGAGTTGTACTCAATATCTAGGGCTTCACAGAAGACAGATCACCTAGATTTTCACTTCTGGTATGAGCATGTTTCAGTGTCCATCAAGTATAGTCAGTGTATAATTTTAGATAGAAATGGGCTATTATTACACTAGCGTACCTTCTGGGAGGGCAGAGCTGGTGGTTGCCCTGGACCCTCATGCAGAGGGTTCTACCGGTAGCGAACGCCACTCTTAACTGTATTTGCGTGTACAGCTCGGAGATACAGTTTAACTCCCCGATAAAGCAGGGAGACATGGATTCCCTATACTATTGTTCTTTGTTCTATAGGCCACAAAGTGCTTTAGGCCTACACGTATGGAATATCAGGGTGACACACTAGAGAATTTCTGGGAGAAAGTACAGCAATGCCATCATCGCACTGGGATTTTGACGTTCTATGCATGTCCCGGCACCATGACATCCCCGTGTTGGTTCACCAAGCTTTGCCATAGTTTGCTGGTGGAATCGCCTGAATCGGGGGTTAAGTGTTTATATGATGTTTATTTTTAATTTTAATAGTACTTGTAACTTGTAAGAGGACTGTGGGACCATGAAACAGTGTGAAGGCATTATACCTTGTACTGGGGAACTATGGTAGCATTAGACTGTGTGTAAGTGGGCTTTGGGGGCATCATACAGTGTTCGCAACATTATATTGTGTGAGTACTACTGTGTGGGTCATGATACGAAAAAAGACATGAAGAAACTGGAGCAAGTTCAGAGAAGAGCGACCAGAATGGTATCCGGTCTGCAAACAATGTTGAGGATTTGGGAAAGGCAAGCCCGGACGCCTGCCCCAAAGGGGCTACAGTGAGGGCGCACATGACTAAGGAGGGATGCTAGGCCTGAGGGTTAGTGAAGGGTTAAGGTGTAGTGCTTTTGTGTTTGTGGGGAAGGTGTGGGTTGGAGCTATGGGGCTTATGGTGCAATGTGATGGGCAGGGAGTGGTCAGTTGTGGGATGGATATATAGGGCAGAACTGTGGGGGGATGGTCATTCCTTACCTTGCAGACATCCGGAATCATCAGCCCCTCACATCTGGGACTTCAGCTTGAATCTTTGGATCCAGAAGATGGAATACCTCGTGGCACAGATGAAGAGGATGATGGAGCAGCGCGGCCAGCAGTGGATGAAGGAACAGCTGCAGCGATGGTCCGGTGATGGCGACGGCGGAGAAGATGGGACCCCTCTGCCTCCGAAGCGGCAGCGACGATCACGGCCTCCTGAGCACCTCAGCCCGGAGTTAAGTTTGCAGCAGAGGATGAGCCCCATTAGCAGACCTGTTGCAGAAGACATCGCGGGGCCGGAGCCAGAAGTCGAGAAGCAGGCAGCAAGACAGCGGGGCGGTGAGTGACGTGGCCGGCCTCCCCTCCATTTCGGATCGCGGCACACAGTGGTGACGCGCACGTCGCGGCCACGTTACCCGGCGTGGTCACCTGACCCGGCACGGTCATCGGCATCGGTGGACGGCGGTGACGTGGCGCGGCAAGGAGCCCGGTGGCGAGGTGGTGTGTGACGTCACCGGCCTCATTTCCTTTCTCGCGGCGCTGGGGGGAAGCGGGCGGTGGCACGGTCATGTGGCCACCCTTCAGCAGCCAAGGGCCACAGGTCATGTGGTCTGGCGTCGCGTTCCCCAGGCGTTGGGTGCCAGATTCAGAAGGTTTTGTCTGCGGCTGGAGCGCCAACCTCCCCCCCCCTGTTTGAGGCTCCGAGCCGGTGACTTTTTGCCAAGCGTTCCCGGACAGACAGTCGGTCTGGGCGCTGGCGCTGCGGCCCAGGAGGGCTGCAGTCGGCGTAGATCCATGGAGAAGATCGCAGTTGCGGTGCTCGACGCGGAGGACACGTGACGGCTGTTCCGTGGGGTTCCTCGGAGTCAGCCTAGTAAGTAAGGCTCACTTAAACCTTTATTAATGTCTAGATTATATTGGTTGGGAAGGGTGTTGCTACGTATGGTTTCGCACTAGGGTAGTAGTTGGTTTGTCACGGGGTTTCGGAACGATGCACGGCTGGTCCACTGTATGGATCACATACAGTGTAAAAACGTGAGAAAGCAAACACGGAAAGGTGCGTGCGTGGGCACGCAAAGGTCCATAGCATGGTACATGCCAGGTGGCACGCCTAGGTACAGGTAACGGCGCGATGGCATCGGACTCCGGACTGCTGGCAACGATAGACATCAGGCTGCGGACATCAGCTCCGGACGTCAGGCCGCAGTCATCCAGCTCATGGCATCCGGCAGGCAAACCAGGTTTCAGGCAAGGAGGCACGACAGATATCCAGGCATGGTGCGTGTTAGGGAACACGCCGAGGTCCAAGGCTAGGTGCGTGTGTAGGGGACACGCCAGGGTTCAAGGCATGGTGCGTGTGTAGGGGATACGCAAGGGCTCAAGACTAGGTGCGTGTGTAGGGGACACGCCAGGGTTCACAAAACAAGACAGGGTGCGTGTGTAGAGCCACACCAAGGCATAGGATAAGACAGAGTGCATGTAGAGACACGCCAAGGCACAAGGTACGAGACAGAGTGCGTGTGTAGAGACACGCCAAGGCACAAGGTCACAAGGCAGAGTCCTGCGTGTGCAGAGAGGCACGCCAGGATCAGGCGAGGCAGAGTCCTGCGCGTGCAGAGAGGCACGCCAGGGACAGGGTTCAAGGACCAGGTTAGGACCTGTGCGTGCAAGAGGGCACGACAGGGAACATGGCAAAGCCTGCGCATACTTTTACAGAAGCACGGGGAGGTATGCCATGGGCAGGCGAGGACCTGCACTTGCTTTAGAGAGCACGCAGAGCACAGTGCGGAAACAGCGTGAAGTGCAAGGGAGCACAGAGGGCACGGCTGGGGCACTGGCTAGCTGATCGGACTGCGGCACTGACAGACGGGCAAGACTCCAGCGAACCCGCCTGAGGCATGGCAGGCGACACAGCTGTCACTGACCAACGAGCACGGCTGAGGCACAAGCAGGCGGGCACGGCTGAGGCACAAACAGGAGGCTAGGAAGGCCAGGCGCATGCAAAGAGCATACGAAGAAACAGAGCAAGGGAGACAAGATGAGAAACAAGGCAGAGCTTAAACAGAGTACAGAACCAGGAATGGAAGCATAGGCAGAAACACAGAATCAGGTCAGAGCGAGAACAGAGTTAGCAGCGGAGCATAGGCCGAAGCCCAGAGCCGGGCCAAGGGAGAACCTTGGGACTAGCCTAGAAATGTGCAAGAGAGCATAATAGGAAAAGAGTCTAGCAGCGGAGCGTAGGCCAAAGCCCAGAGCCAGGCCAAGGAAGGACCTTGGGACTAGACATGGAAGAGAACACAAACTGAAAGAGAGGAGGAATGGTGTGTGTGCCAGGGAGCACTACAGAGCACCATAGCAGAGAGAGCGAGGCAGAGCAAGCAAAGACAGAGACCATAGGGAGGAACAAGGCAGAGCACAGCGAAGGCAAGGCAGAGAATTACAGAAGGACTACAAGTCCAAGCAGGACAAGGACGAACATGGCACAACGGACAAACATAAGACAAGGCACGGGACAAGAGATGGAGTACGAGCACGGAGCATGTGCAGAGATGCACGACAGAGCAGAGTGCAAGGGCACAAAATAGAGGGCGAGCCCCACAGACCAAGCAGCCATGCTGGGACACCACACAATACTCAGGCCCTGAGCATAGGAATGGGCGGCCTGATAAAGGGCATAGCACCTCCTCTTCCAGGTCAGGACCAGGGGAGCACTTCCGGGTTCAGATCCACAGGCTAACAGAGCACAGTCACATGATCAGAGTTCCAGACATGACGAGACGACTGCAGATCCAGTGCTGAAACCTAGACAGGTCACATGATCAGAGTTCTGGACATGACAAGATGATTGCCGAACCAGACAGTGCAGGATCCTAGGAAAGGTCACATGATCAGCGTTTCAGACATGACGAGATGATTGCAGAACCAGACAGTGCAGGATCCAGGCAGGAACACATGATCAGGAATCCTAGACATGACGAGAAGATCACAGAAGGCAGACTGCAGCTCAGACATAAGGTGAGTGTGCACACTGCTCTAGTGAACATGCAGGACAGCAGACAAGATATGCACATGCACATCGCTCCAGGAGTTCTTGAGACAAAACAGACATGACAAAGATGGCGGACATGACAGTTACTAACTATGATGTTTGAGACTGTGATCCCAGATCTCTTCCTGTCATTGACTAGGTCCTCCTGTGTAATTTTTGGCTGAATCCTTACCTTTCTCAGAATCATCCTTACCCCACGAGACGAGATCTTGCATGGAGCCCCAGACCAAGGAAGATTGACAGTCATCTTGTGTTTCTTTCTTTTTCTAATAATTGCAACGACAGTTGTTGCCTTCTCACTAAGCTGCTTGCCTATTGTCCGGTAACCCATCCCAGCCTTGTGCAGATATATAATTTTGTCTCTGGTGTCCTTAGACAGCTCTTTGGTCTTGGCCGTGGTGGAGAGGTAAGAGGGTGATTGATTGAGTGTGTGGACATGTGTCTTTCATACAGTTAACAAGGTCAAACAGGTGCAGTTAGTAGAGGTAATGAGTGCAGAGTAGGATGGCTTCTTAAGGCCCCGTCACACATAGCGACTTACCAGCGATCCCGACAATGATATCAACGTGTCAGGATCGCTGGTGAATCACTATGTGATCGCTGGTGAGCTGTCAAACAGACAGCTTCACCAGCGATTAGCACAGTGACGCCACGAGTGCGGCATCGCTGTGTTCAGCACTGATTCATGTCAAAAATAGAATTAAAATAAAAAATATTGTTATTCTCACCTTCCGACGTCCCGCGCAGCATTCCCGCCTCTCTCCATGCTCCGGTCCCAGTAATCCTTTGCGAGAATTACCGCGATGACGTCCGTTCTCGCTGGATCGCGAAGTCTCGCGGTCATTCTTGCAAAGGATTACTGGGACCGGAGCGTGGAGAGAGGCGGGATAGCTGCGCGGGACGTCGGAAGGTGAGAATAGTAATATTTTTTTTTTATTATTATTATTTTATCGCTGATCGATGGTCTCCCGCCTGTCACACACAGCGATGCGTGCTGGCCAGCGGGAGATCAGCGACGAAAGAAATGTCCAGAGATTTCTTGCAGCGATCAGCGATACCGGCAGGGGGGGCTGTTCGCTGATCGCTGTCACACACAGCGATCTCGCTGGTGAGATCGCTGTTGTGTCACAAAACTTGTGACTCAGCAGCGATCTCGCTAGCGAGATCGCTATGTGTGACGGGGCCTTTAAAGAAAAACTAATAGGTCTGTGAGAGTCAAAATTCTTGCTGGTTGGTAGGTGATCAAATAATTGTTTTGTGCAATAAAATGCAATTTAATTGTTTAAAAATCATACAATGTGATATTCTGGTTTTTATTTTTAGATTCTGTCTCTCACAGGTGAAGTGTATCTACGATAAAAATAACAGACCTCTCCATTCTTTGTAGGTGGGTAAACATGCCAAATCGGCCGTGTACCAAATACTTATTTTCCCCACTATATGTACAAGTTATATAGCTCTACAGCCTACAATTCTTATATAAAGACTTTAGCTGCATTCACTGTGAACTGTAAAATGATAATAATTATAGTTATAATATTCTGTACAGGTTTCTCCAGCTTAAAAACTATCATGGACATATTGCATTTTTTTTTTTTTTTTGGAGAGAAAAAGTGCCATTATTTTTCCAGACTGTTTTAGAATTTCTGGATGTTTGGTACCCTGATGAGGAGTCCTGAAGAGATCATTTGCATATTCCCAGTGCATTCTAGGATAAGTGAAGAGTCTCAGTGAGTTCAAAGAACACTGGATTTTAGCTGCTGCAACTGAAAGGAGGACATCAGTAAACTGTGCGCCTACTGGCGTGCAAATTTTGGCATGTTTTTCAGCACTTTTATATATCATTAACAATAAGAACATGGAAGAAGCCAGGAGCCATTTGATGAGCTGAATGCAAGCTGAAGATATGGATGAACTCTTTATGCATCAAATGGCCAAGTTCTCCAAAAATATGACATAGTTGCCATGGGAGATTTCAACTATCCAGACATTTGTTGATATTCTCGCTCAGACAAAACTAACAGGTCAAACAAATTCTTATCCTCTCTTGCTGACAACTTTATCTTCCAAAAGGTAGAGGAGAAAACAAGGGGAACTGCTACCTTGGATCTAATCCTTATAAACAGAGAGCAAATGGTTGAGAAGGTAAAGGCCCCGTCACACTAAGCGATATCGCTAACAATATCGCTGTAACGTCACTGGTTTTGTGACGCAGCAGCAATATTGCTAGCGATTTCGCTATGTGTGATACTTACCTCCGACCGGCTCCCCCGCTGCTCATCGCTGATCGCGTGAGAACGGCCTGGGCCGTTTCTAGTCGTCAGCTTCCTGCTGGGCTTCCTGTGGCGCCGACGAGCAATGCGTGGACGTGGGTGGGAGGACGTCAGGATCGCCTCGTCTGACAGGTAAGGCCTGTTTCACACTTCAGTTTTTCAGGTCAGTCGAAATCCGCCAAAATGGCAGAAAACGGATCCGTGGCCCATGAAACACCAACGGGAGCCACCGGACCGTTGGTGCGCTGGTATCCGCCGATACGGTAATTTTAAAGGAACCGCGCCTGAAAACGAAAAAGAAAAAAAATAAGGGCGATGTAGCAGTATCCGGAAGAGAGGGCATGTCGCATGATCGTGGACGTGCATCTCGCGGGATCATGGAGCGTGAACGGGATATCGCGGGATCATGGAGTGGGATCATGGGGCGTGAACGGGCATGTCGCGGGATCATGGAGCGGGAACGGGTATCTCGCGGGATCGTGGAGCGTGAATGGGCAACTCAGTGTGAACGAACGGAGAGAGAGAGAGAATTTATCCAGCAGCCAGATTGGATTTAGGGTTAAACATGTAGCAAAAGAAAAAAATACGGATCAGGACACCAAAAAAACATTGCATTGTCCGTTCGGTGATCTCAGTGGATGCCAAAATTTTGGCGGATCCGCAGAAATACGGATGCAACAGACGATCCTCAGTCAAAATCCGCCGATAATGAAAGTCAATGGGGAAAAAAATGGATCTGCCAAGATAAATGGGCGGATTTTGACTGATGGTGACAAACGGATGTGTAAACAGGCTTAAGTAGCGACCCCCGACCGCTGCTATGTCGCTGGCAGCTCACTAGCGACCACTTAGCGATGCACCAGCGATCCATATCGTTGTCGGGATCGCTGGTGCATCGCTAAGTGTGACAGTACCTTAAGAGTGGCTGGGACCCTAGGAGGTAGTAACCATGCTATTTTCGAATTTTGGATAGCTAGAGGAGGTAGACCTGTGAAGACTCAAATTTCAAGGTTAGATTTCAGAAAGGCAGATTTTAAGGGACTCAGAAAAAGAATCAGAGGGGTTCAATGGCTGGATGTCCTTAAAGACAAAAATGTCCAGGAAGGATGGGAAATTTTGAAAAATGAGATTCTCAAAGCACAATCATTAACAATTCTGAAAAGAGGGAAGAATAGGAAGCATTTAAGGAAACCAGGATGAATGAACACAGAAGTTAAACACGTGCTAACAAGGAAAAGATAAATGTTTTTCAAATGGAAAGAGGGAGGCATATATAAAGAAGAATATAATACTGTCTGCAGAACCTGCAGGGGACTCATCAGATTAGCTAAAGATGACAATGAATTAAGGCTTGCAGGAGACGTCAAAAGCAATAAAAAACAATTTTGGGGATATGTCAAAGTAAAAGAAAAGTCAAAGATGCTATAGGATTTTTACAATATGAAAATGATGAAATGGTAAGAAAGGATGTTGAGAAGGCCGAACTTTTAAATTCCTATTTTGCATCTCTCAGAAAGGAAATGTAACATCAAATGACCTTCACTATCCTATTAAAGCAATAGAATAATCCAGGCTATCTATAAACAGAAAGATAGCGAGGGAATTGTTAGGCTGACGGAATGCACCAAATAATAAAAAGATAATGAGGTGCGTTCAAAGCCTGGGGTCCACCGTGCAGAGATGGAAAACTGCTGCTTAGTAATGGCAGAATATTAAGTGAACACCGGCGGGTTAACCACTGACACAGGGGCGAACTCTGTTACTTCACAGAGCCGCTAACAGAAACGCCGGAGCCTGTTAACCCCACAGGACTCGGCAAAGAAAGCGCATAGCGTAAGGTCACAGGACTCGGCCCTTAGACCGCAGGACTGGAGTCCCTCTAGACCGCTAATGCTCAGCACCGAGACTGCGGTGCCAGCTAAATATAACACGTGCAAGTGTGCACAGTGCCGCTCAGGCAGACGCCACTAATCGCCCAGGATTGGGCCAGATAAGCGCAGGTTGCGCAAGGCATTGTACAGGCATGGCTGTCACTGCAGTGGGTGACACCATCAGATGCTAGTCTTCAGAAGGCTGGACTGCACTGTGGCATATACAGTAGCCAGTGACAGGTGCTGACTCTAACCGCTGAACCCTAACAACAAACACAACCAAGGATAGGGGTTTCATATGGAGTCAATCACCAGATACATGCATCCATGTATCTGTACAAGTCCCCTCTGAAATGTAAAGTGCTGCGGAATATGTCGGCGCTATTGAAATAAAATGTATTATTATTATTATTGTCCATCATCATACACTTCATAAGTATTTGAGTCTATACTAGTGCATGGCCATGCAAAACTTTTATAGCAGCATCCTTCCGGGACTTTCCTGGTGGTCCAATCCGAGCTGGAGAAGGACCTGAGCATGTGACCTCCGATCTCCAATGGGAGATCATCCCACGGCATGCTCATTGGACCGAAAGGAGGACTTCGTCCCTGGAGTTGTTCGCTGCAGACCAATATACGTTGCTATAGCTGGACCAGAGGTGGCAGCAGCAACCAAACCCACAAAGCTGGTCTGAGCAGAGCGCCAGGATCGATGAGTCTGCTGAGCAGGCTCCTCTGTGGCTGGAGAGGAATGGGAAGGCAAGGCTAGAGATCTCTGCTGTGCAGCGACAGAAACCCAACGTCTAACAGGAATAATTAGTTAACATAAATGAATTTAAGTCTCCAGGTCCAGATGAAGTACTGAAGTGTCACACTGCAGGTAAATGCAGAGTAACGCAAACTCCACTAGTTGACAGCAGAGTGGAGAGAGTAAGTACCAGGATAAGAATGAAATGATTGACCAGAGTCAGCATGGGTTTGTAACTAATGTCAGACTAACTTAATTTCCTTCTATGACAGAATCACTGACTGGGTGGCTCAGGGAAATGCTGTAGATATAGTATATCTTGACTTCAGCAAAGCATTTGACAAGAAGAAAAGAGAGATAAAGGATTCAATAAGATATACATAAACTGGAGCAGTGGGCAGCAACTAACAGAATGGTTTTTAACAGTGAAAAATGCAAAGTACTACATCTGGGAAATAAAAATGAAAAAAGCACATACAGAATGGGAGGAATAGGGCTAAGCAACAGCACAGGTGAAAAAGGCTTGGGTATAATAATAGATCATAAACTAAACATGAGTCAATAGTGTGATGCAGCAGCAAAAATGGCAAATACAAGTCTGCGATGTATTAGCAAAAGCATACAGTCTAGATCACGTGAAGTCATTATCCCCCTCTACTCCTCATTGATCAGACCTAATCTGGAATACTGTGCCCAGTTTTGGGCACCACATTTTAAAAAAAACATCAACAAACTGGAGGAAGTTCAGAGAAGAGCGACCAGAATGGTGACCGGTCTGCAAACCATGTCCTACGAGGAATGGTTACAGGATTTGGGAATGTTTAGCTTGCAAAAAAGAAAATTGAGAGGAGACTTAATAGCTGTCTACAAATATCTCAAGGGCTGTCACATTGTAGAAGGATCATCTTTATTCTCATTTGCACAAGGAAAAACTAGAAGCAATGGGATGAAACTGAATGGGTGAAGACACGGATTAGGTATTAGAAACAAATTTTTTGACAGTGAGTGTGATCAATGAGTGGAACAGGCTGCCACGAGAGGTGGTGATTTCTCCTTCAATGGAAGTCTTCAAACAGAGGCTGGACAGACATCTGTCTGGGATGATTTAGTGAATCCTGCTTTGAGCAGGGATTGGAACAGATGACCCAGGAGGTTCCTTCAAACTCTATCATTCTATGATTCTATAATTACCTGAAATCAAACTAAAGAGAGAGCTGAGACACTCAGCCTGTGCTTGGTCAGCATCAGATTTCATATGGATGAGGAACTATGAACATAATTGTCAACTTTCCTGGTTTTCCTGAAACAACTGAGTCAAAAGGGAGCAGGGTCTATTTAAACCCCACCCAAGAGTGGTCTTTCCATGCAGACCAGGGGCATTAGCAGGAGAGGTGGGGGATTCCCATGAGGGGTGAGCCTAAACATTTAACATAATACTGTATATTGCTCCTTCCTTTTGTATCTTCAGTCACTCCATGCTTGTCCTAAGCTTTTCTTGAGATAAAAAGGTAAAAGGGTATACACATGATCCCAGACATCAGATATCATCACTCTGCCCACCCCCCAGCTAATCCTGACAACGGTGTTTAAATAGAACGGAGACAGAAGTAGTATTTGGACTCACATTTTCTACTTAGATGTTTAAAAACCCCTTTCCGACATAGGGAGTAATAGTACCTCAATGTTGGACTTCCTCCCTTTGATGTGGGCTCTGGTGGTGAGCACACATCTTTCCCAGCACATGTCAGCTGTTTTGAGCAGCTGACATGTGCCCGGAACAGCCGCAGGTGGAATTATGATCTACCCGCGGCTATTAACCCGTTAAATGCCAGACAATGTCACACACTGACTGCGGCATGTAACATGCATTTCCAGTAATCGCACCAGAAATCTGCCCATCGGTGACCCCCGTCACGTGATCGTGGGTCACTGATGGGTTGGCATGACAATCAGAGGTCTCCTGGAGACGACTATGGTTGTCACTGCCGGCTTGCTGTGAGCGCTGATCGGGTTATGGCAGTTTCTAGTCTCCCATGGAGACTATTGAAGCTCGCCAAAAGTAAAAAAAAATGTTTTAAAAAGATCTAAAAAATATAAAAGTTCAAATCACCCGCCTTTCGCCCCATTCAAAATAAAACAATAAAAAAAAATCAAACATACACATATTTGATATCGAGTTACGAATCGGACGATCTATCAATAAAAAAAAAGGATTAACCTGATCGCTAAACTGCGTAGCGCGAAAAAATGTAAAAACTCCAGAATTACATTTTTTTGGTCGCCACAACATTGTATTAAAATGCAATAACGGGTGATCAATAGATCCTATCTGCACCAAAATGGCATCATTAAAAACTTCAGCTCGGCGTGCAAAAAATAAACCTTCATCCAACCTGAGATCATGAAAAGTGGAGATGTTACAGGTATTGGAAAATGGCACAATTTTTTATTTTTTTTAACAAAGTTTGGAATTTTTTTTCACCAAAAAAGAACCTAGGCATATTTGGTGTCGATGAACTCATAATGACCTGGAGAATCATAAGGGCAGGTCAGTTTTAGCATTTAGTGAACCTAGTAAAAAAGCAAAACAAGAAACAACAGTGGGATTGCACTTTTTTGCAATTTCATCACACTTGGAATATTTTTCCCATTTTCCAGTACATGATACATTAAAAACAATGATGTAGTTCAAAAGCACAATTCCGTTCCACAAAAAACAAGCTCTCATATGGCCATAGTGATGGAAAAATAAAACAGTTATGGTTCTGGGAAGAAGGGAAGCGAAAAACTAAAATGCAAAACCGAAAATACCTCAGGTCATGAATGGGTTAACCTTTGTTTGTTGTTTCATTGTAAAACACAAGTTTAGAAAGTACCATGAGCAAGCAAATGTGTTATACAATGAGGCAGGTTTAAGAACAGGTCCTTCTGGTTGTCACACTAGATTATCTTGGAGATAGATTGAGGTTTAGGATTCTCTAACTTAGGAGAAACTGTGTTTGAGGCTGATGTTTTTGGAGCTACTGATCACTTTTAGGCGTATTACGCCTGAGACTCGCCAATGCAAGTGTGGAGCCCCTGAGGGTTCAGTCGCCACATAGGTACTGCACCTCCTCCTGAGGTGTGGTGCCCCACCATTCAGGTAAGGTGGAGACACCGGACCACACTCCAACACCTGCATCCCACACAACATAGTAGTGTAGCAAAGCACCCTTTGGTGGCTCCCTGCTTGGAACACGAAGCGTGCTGGGAGGCGGGTGGAGTTTAGTTTTGCACAAAAGAGCGGGAAGGGTTTAGGATTCAGTCAGTTTGTCACAGGATGCTGACGAGGTCAGTCTGTGAGAGAAGATGCCCTGAGTGGGATGGATGAAGGAAGTGCTGCAGCCGACCTCAGTGATCTGGGTCTGCTGGCACAGGAAAGGAACTTTGATAGAAGGCCTGACTCTCCATAAGAAGGAAAGTATTAGTACAGAACGTGAGGAGAAGAAGAGAACTAAGGATTAGGGTTAGAGGAGAACCCTTCCCAAGCGCAAGGCTGGGGTCCGGTCCCCGAGGTTGTATGGATACTAATGGTCCTGCAGCAGACACCTGAGCTATAGAAGTTGTCACCGCTTTATTCCCACACCAGACTTGGGGGCACAACAGCATCTATAGTGAGCCGGGACTAAGTAGTAAGGAATCACCGAAGCAGGCTACAGCTGTCTGCCGTACAAGTAGAGTTCATAGGAACATCTGACAGGAGGAACTCCAGTGTAACTCAATACTGGGAGTACTTCACTAAAGGCGCTAAGAGGGAGACGTTCAGAAAAGGCACATATGTTGGCAGAGTGTTGGAAAGGAGTACTTCATCTTGCCTGGAAGTTGGCTGAGCTCCTGACCCGGAGGACATGGCATGGATGCGGGCTCTTGTGCCACAACAGACTGTGAGTAAAGCTTTGGAACTACATGCCCTGGTGTCCTCCACTTAATCCTGCATCAACCTACTTGGCACTGCTACATCCCCTGCGCCCGACACTACACCATCTAAGTGTCACTTCAACTCACTGCACTGGGACTAAAGCCCTGCCTGTGGAGGGCTATAACATCATTGCTGCACCACACCATCTGTCCCAGAGGATCTGTCTGCAGCGTCGGCTTAACATCTTCATTGCTGAACAGCACAGGTGGCGTCACGACTCATTCATTCTAATCATCATAAGCACACTGAACTTTCCCACTCTATTACAATTGGCGCCCAGGGCCACGGGCCGGGTCCCAGCTGCCGTGACAACTCCCATTGAAGCTCAACGGGCCCGGTACCGATTACCCCACAGCCCTGGGAGGGCAGCCCACAAGTCTATGGGTCCGAGAAAAAAACGGATTACACACGGACCATGTGTGTGATTTGCGAGACATACACACCGGTGTCCTTTAGAAAAGCCGGCAATTCAGTGCGCTATAACGTAAAGTCACCCTGACAGGTTAAAATAGAATAGATAGAATACATGTATACATATAGTATAGGTATATATATATATATGTGTGTGTGTCATTGACACACGTATATATATATTTATATTTCATAGTGATATAGATAGCAGAAAAGGTGAAAAATCAATTATCGGCATCTGTAAAATCATTACAGAACCCAACAGGATAGGAGACATGGTTTACATACAGTAAACCATTGCATATCTGTTAGATTTATATATGTCTCTGACTAATAATGTTAGTAGTGTATGTGTGTAAAATTTTGGAGCTGTAGGTGTTAAATTAAGGGATAAATTCACGGAAAAAAATGGCGTGGGCTCACGAGCAATTTTCTCCGCCAGAGAGGGCAAGCCAGTGACTGAGGGTAGAAATTAATAGCCTAGAGAGGGACCATTGTTTTTGGGCCACCCTGGCTAAAAAAACTGCCCCCAGCCACCCCAGAAAAGGCGCATCTGTAAGATGCACCAATTCTGGCACTTACCTGCTCTCTTCCCATTGCCCTATAGCGGGTGGCATGTGGGGTAATAAGGGGTTAATGTCACCTTGCTATTGTAAGGTGACATTAAGCCTGGTTAATAATGGAGAGGTATCAATAAGACACCTATCTATTATTAATCCACTAGTCTGAAAGGGGTTAAAAAAAACCACACACATTAAGAAAAAAGACTTTTAATGAAATAAACACACACTTTTTCCATTTTTATTTAACTCCCAATCCAATCGAAGCCATCGTTCTCCTGTATAAAAAAATCCAAATTAAAAAAGCAACAATATCCCATACCTGTCCACCGTACAGTCATGTCCCACTCTGCAATCCATCTGAAGGGGATAAATAGTTTACAACCGGGACCGGTGCTAATGCGACCGGCCCGGCTGTAAACCACGGAGGAATGAATGAAAAGCTGCCTGCGCAGCCTCCCCGCCTGACAGGACATGAACTGATTAGCGTGGAAAAGTTTCTGAACATTTTCCCTACGCTGGTGAGTTCACCTCAGGTCAGGCGGGGAGTCTGCGCAGCCTCAGTGACGTCACCTGTATGTCTCATATCCTGTCGGGTTCTGTAATGATTTTACAGAAGCCGACAATTGAATTATCGGCTATTCTGCTATCTAACTCTGGATGATATATATATATGTGTGTGTGTGTCTCATATATATATATATATATATATATATATATATATATATATATATAAATAATATATATATATATATATATACAGTATATAGACTGTATATATGTTTTCACGAATATCTCGTCATACGGATGCCATACGGATGTTACACGAATGCTTAGATGCGAGAAAATCGCATCCTCGCATTGCACATGGATGACATATGGATGTTCAAGGAACATTTCTGCGATTCTCGTCCGTTTAAAACGGACCGTATTTTTATACGTTGTCTGTGACTCCAGCCTTAGGGAGATTGTTGAATGTCCAAAATCACTGCCAAAACATAATAGGAAACCTACTACCGAGTCTTGGATCCTATGGTGTCAACGCCAGAACGACTGCAAATCCAACATTAAATCAGATTAATAGTAAAAATATCAGCTTGGTGGAATTTTTAGGTACATTGTATCCCACACAAGGATCAGCTATTCCATTATAACCACTGACAGCTCATGGCGCACAGCTCAAGAAAAAAGTTCACATATCAGTGAAGCAATAGAAAATAGCTCAGCACTAACCAAATTAAATACTTTTTCTTTATTAAATGATTGGCATAAAAAAATAACGGTACAAAGAGCAGGTGACAAGGCAACAGCCGTTTCACCTATAGAAGAAGCGCGTTTATTTGCATAATGGCTGTTGCCTTATGACACGCTCTCTGCACCATTGCTTTTAGGCATCACTCCAGCGTTTTTTTTTTATTTCACCGCTGGAGTGGTGCAACTAACTTAAGTTCCCTGATCCTAGTCTATTAATTTCCTGCCTTCATCTTCAGCTCGTCCTGACACCGCTCCATTCCCCCGTTACACATAGCAATAACGCTGTAACATCACCGATTTTGTGATGTAGCAGCGATATTGCTAGCGATATCGCTATGTCTGATACTTAACTCCGACCGGCTCCCCGCTGCTCATCGCTGGTCGTGCGAGAACGTCCTGGACCATTTCTCGTCGGGCGCTTCCTGCTGGGCTTCCTGTGGCGCCGACGAGCGACACGTGGACGCGGGTGGGAGGACGTCAGGATCGCCTCGTCTGACAGGCAAGTAGCGACCCCTGACCCCTGCTATGTCGCTGGTGAGATCTGCCTGTGTGGTGGCTCACTAGCGACCACTTAGCGATGCACCAGCGATCCATATCGTTGTCGGGATCGCTGGTGCATCGCTAAGTGTAACAGTATCCTAATGAAGTTAGTGTTGCAGATTTGTTCTACTTCAACAGAAGTAACAGCAATCAGGCATTTGTGGGACAAACCAGAGTATACTTGAGAGATACAGACTAAAGGGCCTGTCACACTAAGCGATATCGTTAGCAATATTGCTATAACTTGTGACGTTATAGCGATATTGCTAGCGATATCGCTGTGTCTGATACTTACCTACGACCGGCTCCCCCGCTGGTAATCGCTGATCGCGCAAGAACGTTCAGGACCGTTTCTCGTCGTCAGCTTCCTGCGGCGCTTCCTGTGGAGAGACGAGCGAAGAGCGTGAGGACGCAGGATCGCCTAGTGTGACAGGTAAGTAGCGACCCCCGCCCCCAGCGATGTCGCTGGTGAGATCTGCCTGTGTGGCAGCTCACTAGCGTCCACTTAGCAATGCACCAGCAATCTTGACCGCGTCATATCGCTGGTCGGGATCGCTGGTACATCGCTAAGTGTGACAGTACCTTTATCCTAAGATGGCAGCTATACTAGAGAGTGACAGTCTAAACAAGAGAATAAACAGTTAAGATACACTACATATTATTAGGCATAAAAAAACACAACATTGCCATCTGCTTACACTACAATAGTAAGGGGTAACTGGTCACATGCTCTCAGTGTTAGGGCACAGTCAGACAGTCATATACATCAGATGAAGATGGGAATGCAATGCTTGGAGTAGACATTGCCCTTCCTACCCGATTGTGATAACTTCATGTATTTCTATGCAGCTGTCACACTCGGATAAGGAGAGTCACTGACCAATCCGTGCCCTGCGTTCTGATCTCTGTATGATAATAGGATGGTCGTCTAACTGTGCCCTCAGTCTCATTCTGGCCTCGTTCTGGTCTCGCTCTGGCCTCATTCTGGCCTGGTTCTTGCCTCATTCTGGCTTTTCTCTGACTTTGTTCTGGCCTCTTTCTGGGCTCGTTCTGGTCTCGTTCTGGCCTCATTCTGGTCTCTTTCTGGCCTCGTTCTGGCCTCTTTCTGGTCTCTTTCTGGCCTCATTCTGGCCTCATTCTGGTCTCATTCTGGCCTTGTTCTGGTCTCGTTCTGGCCTCATTCTGGTCTCTTTCTGGCCTCATTCTGGTCTCATTCTGGCCTCGTTCTGGTCTCGTTCTGGCCTCTTTCTGGTCTTGTTCTGGCCTCTTTCTGGTCTCATTCTGACTTCGTTCTGGCCCTCATAGACTTCCATTGTGTAGTGACTTCTGGACGGCCCAGCAAACACTGGAGCCATCCGGCAGGACACAAACTGCCAGAGACTGACAGGCGTGGCACCAGTAAAAGATGACGATGGCAGCTGAAGAGTGTAAGACTAGGGGCAGGGAACTTGGATTAGTAGCACCACACGAGTGCAATAAAAAACAAACGTGGAGTGGTGCTTTAAGCCAATGACTTATAAAATCATTCTTCTTTATTATATTTAGTCAGTGCCGAGCTATTTTCATAATCTACAATAATGGAATGGTCAAAAGAGTTGCCTAATGTGGATTTTTTTACTGAAAAATTCCATCTTAAAAATGAGGTTTTTTTGCATGTACTGTATAAAGCACTTGTCTGATATGTGTGTCCTATATTTGTGTACAATTGTAGCAAAAGGGGAATTCACTGTCCGTTTCCACCTCTGTGTCCACCACCATTGGGAAAATAAATAGGTGTAATTGAATATTATATCGTGAGAGCTCACAGCAAACCTTAGTAACGAGCTGTGTCGTCATTAATTGTCAGTACAATGAGTGAGTAGCTGAAAGTTGTTCATCCGGTTCCAGAACAAACGCATTGCAGGGAAGGTAGGACTGTTGTCTTTGCACCCACAAGACACATGTTGCCTTATGTGACATAGTACTTGATTGAAGACATTTTAAAGGCGACGTTACATCCTTGCATATTGAGTGTGATTGGACTAATTTTGCTTACAATCATCTAAACGTCTATCACTGATCTATGGGTAAGCTGAAGATTCTTAATTTCAGATATGCAATCACTGGGTGTAGATGTGATCTCTTTTGCACCATAGATGTGTCAGATATGCAGCTTCTTTTAAGAATCTGTTTTCTTATGATTTTTCTTGTAGCCCTATGATTTATTGTGATCTATGTTAGCTTCACCTCACCTCCTTACTTGCACAGTACGCACCTGTAAGACGACGGGCGATTCACTGAAACCTAATATTAATATTCATAAATTGTGATTAATAAACTGTGCAAGAAAACCAGAATATTACAAAAAGTTTTTCAGAGAAGATATATTTAGCTAAATTTATTCCACTCTTTACCTTCCCACATTACTGGAAACAATATTCTACCTTGATTATAGCACTTAGCACGTAGCTGTGTATAGCTAACTACTGGACTAGCTGCACTGCCAATGCGAGAAGAAATTGGTATAAGGGGGAATTGAAAACCAATATCGACTCGTACACCTAGCAGTAAATGGACCCAATAATGTACTGTATGTGATGTGTGCGGTGAGATACTGAGGAATTATAGTGATCATTATTTTATAGCACTATTAGCGCACAAAGATTATATAATTTGTCAATGTGATCCAAGTGTACTGGTATTATCAGACCCCACTGCAACTAAATGTAATTTTAGGAAATCATTATCTATGAATTTCTCTATTACAAATTAAAGGGAACCTGTCAGCAGTTTTGGCCGCTATAAGATACAGCCGCTGCCTTTCAGGGCTATGCTACCATTATAGAATACTGCCTGTAGATAAGCCCTGAAAGGCAGCGGCCGCATTTTATAACGGCAAAACGAGGTGACAGGTTCCCTTTAACATGTCTTCATAAATGACGCATTTGCGTATCTGAGGCAACACAGGGACACGTGGAAAGCCACAAGAATTATAATAAAAGTCATGAGACCATAAACATTTGTGCAACTTTTCTAACTATTTTATAGCTTTGATTTTGCTGTAGAAAGACAAGTCGCACCCAGATTGCAGCTGTACTGGCTTGCACTGAGGTCTAAAGCCCCCTTCTCACATAGCGAGATCGCTAGCGATATTGCTAAAGCGTCACCGATTTTGTGACGCAACAGCGATATCGCTAGCGATCTCGCTACATGTGACACGTACCTGCGACCGCCCCCCCCCAGCGTGATATCGCTGATCGCGCTCGAATGTCCTGGGCCATTTCTCCCTCATTGTCGTCTCGCTGGTGCCGACTAGCGACATATGGTTGCAAGTGGAAGTCGTCATCATCGCTGCGGTGTGACAGGTAAGAGCGACCGCCAATGGATCGCTTATCGCTGCTGCGTCGCTGGTGAGATCTGCCTGTGTGGCAGCTCACTAGCGACCATTTAGCGATGCACCAGCGATCCTGACCAGGCCGTATCGTTGTCGGGATTGCTGGTGCATCGCTAAATGTAACGGGACCCTTAGGCAAGTGAGACGCATGTGACCAATCGCAGAAAAGCTGGGGCTACATGGTGACTTTGGCAGCGACACAGTTCACATGGCTAAAAATTGCTACGCGCTGTGTAATACAGCTGACCGGAGTTGCAGTACGACCACTATGGCACCTCGAACAACGACAAGCAAGTTTCAAAAAGTCAGGCGCCCAGTTGGATATTTTGCAACTTGTTACTTTAGTATCCTAGGGGTCATAATGCGACTCCATTCACCTACACTACGCCGCGGAGTAACAGCAGCACATCGCGCTCATTTGCTGAGTGACAGGTGTTGGAGTCCCAGGCAAAATCAAACACATTTGTAAACATTTGCGACTCTGTGTGGCAGTCGCGTCAAGTCGTAAGTCGCAGCAGATCATGATGTTGCAGTGCGACTTTGCGATTTTTGGCGTCACCGTGTGTCTCTAGACTGAACTCTGTGGGTGATTCTAGGTTGTGAGTGGGATCACTACAGATGGTCTCATGTTTAGACACGTAATGTATCTCCTGAGCAAAAGAATGAAAGCAATGCAAAGCCTTGTAATAGTCAGGAGGACATCTAGGCTGAGGAGATCCTGAGCCTCTGTGATGGGTGTGAACCTCACTGAGTCACAATGTACAGGAGGCTGGCAGGAGGCAGGACTGGGGCTGACAGCACTGTAGTGACAGCAGTGCCAGGGGACGGGGACTCTGGAGGGGACAGCGCAGGGGAATCATTCCTGGATTGAAGAATGGGAGAGTCACCGCCAGCTCTGATAGATGTACCTGTAGGTTCAGTGTGTGACACAGGTGAGTGCGGCTCCATTACCTTTTCTATGCCGGACACCCTAGGAGTGGACTGTCACCTGCTGCTGCGTACCATATATCCTGTACGGAATACACCCGAGGCTGAGGTGTCTGTGTGACCATGCCTGTATGCAGGGAGTTGTAGCCCGCACTCCTCCTGGGACTGTTGAACTATGTGTTACTTTGTGATGTCTTTATCGTCTGTATATGTCCACGCTTAATTGTAAAGTGCTGCGGAATATGTTTGTGCTATAAAAATACAATTGTTATTATGATATTAGCCACACAGTGCAGTCTATCTAGTTTTTGTTCAACTGATCCAGTGAAGAACGATACGATTGGTTTTCATGCCACCTAACGTAGGTAGACAAGGAGATCTGAGAGATTGATCACATCTGACACATATTCCGGTGTTTCCATTTCCATACCTCCTCCTTGGTGGCATATTTTAAAGTAGTATTTTTCACCTAAAAGCACATTAATAAAGTAATAAATATGGCACATTTTACTACTCGACAAAGTAATGATTTTCTTCCCAAATCTTTTAGAAAAGCATAAATTGTGTCACCAAAATTATGGTACATGTATTGCACAAATTCTGGCCCAACTATGATAGTAAATATGTCCTAATATGTCCATTTATGCCATCGATGTGTGAAGGTTTGTCCGCAGCCGAGAGCAGCCCAAGGTTCTTATAGCTTTGGTTGAACTCCCACTCTCTATGAGATTTAAAGGGTTTGTCCGGTAAAAATGAGCAACTATTAGGGATGAGCAGATACGTGGAAGTTCGGGTTCTGGTAACTTTAGTCCAAACTTCGGTTTGGGTACCAGCACTGTACCCGAACTTGAACCAGAACCCGAACCCCATTGAAAACTTTAGATCTCGAAAAAAAATCTCTCTTTAAAATGGACTTTCGGGAGAAGTTTGTATTCTGCGTTTAGCGCCGGATACTAAGGCCGGGGTCACACTAACCGACGCAAAATACGGTCCGTAGTTTACAGGCGTAATACGGATGAATGACCCCTAAATAGTGCTCCGTATGTCATCCGTAAGCAAGGTGTGGTCGCGTATTTTGCACATGTCAGCATCCGTATGTAATCCGTATGGCATCCGTATGCAATCCGTATGGCGAGATTTTCTCGCCGCCTTGCAAAATGGACATATAATGGAGCCCTATGACAGGGTTTCTAACAGAAACTAAATAATAGATATAGACACATAGAATGCATGTATATATATATATATATATATATATATACTGTGTGTATATATATATATATATATATATATATATATATATATACACACACACAAGTCATTGAGATAAACATATATATATATATATATATATTTCACAGAGTTCTTCATAGCAGAATAGCCGCTAATTAAATTGCCGGCTTCTATCAAATCATTCCCCAACCCGACATGAAATTACACATGGTTTACATTCAGTAAAGCATTTCATTTCATGTTTTTTTATATGTCCCTGACTAATAATTAGATGAGGGTTTGTATGCAAAATTTGGGAGTTGTAGTTGTTATTTTAAGGGGTTAATTCGTTGTTAAACAATGCGTGGGCTTCCCATTGCCCTGTAGCGGTGGCGAATGGGTTAATCTAACAAAGGGTTAATGTCACCTTACAAACGAATGGTGACATTAACCCTTTGTTAGATTAACCCACTCGCCACCAATATAGGGCAATGGGAAGCCCACGCATTGTTTAACAACGAATTAACCCCTTAAAATAACAACTACAACTCCCAAATTTTGCACACAAACCCTCATCTAATTATTAGTCAGGGACATATAAAAAAACTTGAAATGAAATAGTTTACTGAATGTAAACCATGTGTCATTTCATGTCGGGTTGGGAAATGATTTGAGAGAAGCCGGCAATTGAATTAGAGGCTATTCTGCTATGAAGAACTCTGTGAAATATAAATATATATATGTTTGTCACAATGACATGTATGTGTATATATCTATTCTTTCGATTCTTTATTAAAACTGTCAGTGTGAGTTTACTGTATAGCGCACTGAATTGCCGGCTTTTCTAAAAGACACCAGGTGCGTATTTCTCGCAAGTCACATGTGTGGTCCGTGTGTAATCCGTATTTTTAGCGCACCCATAGACTTGCATTGTCGTATTATGGGCGTAGTACGCTGACAGTCGCAGCATGCTGCGATTGGCACGGACCGTAGAATACGGATGAGAAATATACGGCTGTTGGGAGCAAACCCATAGAGAATCATTTGTCCGTGTCTAATGCGTGCTTTTAACGCCTCTCACTCGTCCGTATTCCTCGCCAGTGTGACCCCAGCCTGACTGTCCGGTATGAACACTGGTAAGTTTGGGTTCGCTCATCTCTAGTTACCATCTATCCACAGGTGATAACTCATTGATCTGCAGTGGTCTGATTGCTGTGATCTGCACTGATTGGCAGAACCGGGCACCTTCATCCCTGTTAGAGTGGCGCAGCAGTGGTTTTGCTCGGCCGCTGATCCACTCATTCATTCCCTAAGGGGCTGCTGAGTGCTGCGCTCGGCTTTCTCTGGCAGACCCTTAGAGAATGAATGGAGCGGCAATTGAGCATGACCACTGCCGCCCCACTCTAACAGGGATGAAAGTGGCGAAGAGGGATGTGGACCCATCTGGAATTATGGGATTAGGCTGTGTTCACACAGAGATTTGGAGGCGTTCAAAACAGCACAATTTTCCAAACCTAAACCACTTCAAGAAATGCTTTTATTTTAGAGAATATTTTGGAGGTGTTTTTTCCCGTTCCCAAAGAGGTTTTGAAGTGGTTTTGGTAGGATTTTTTTTTTAATCCTATAGCGTCAAAAAATTGTAAACATAAAATAGTGGAAGCCTCGTGATCAATGGAGCGGTCACTTCTTACAGTTGCTTCATGGCTTTCAAAGCTTGAAGAGTTAAAAAAGAAGTTGCTTTGATATTGCAATGCATATGTGCATTCTTTTTCATGTTTACTGAGGGTTATTTCAGGCAAATCCAGGCAGAATCTGCCGGACACAAACCTTTGTGTGCACAGAACCTTAACAATATCACTGAAGCGTCACCGATTTTGTGAAGCAGCAGCGATATTGCTAACGATATCGCTATGTGTGATACTTACCTCCGACCGGCTCCCCTGCTGGCTATCGCTGATCGCTCGAGATCGGCCAGGTCCATTTCTCGTCGGGCGTTTCCTGCTGGCGCCGACGAGCGACGTGTGGACGCGGGCGGGAGGACGTCAGCATCGCTGCGTGTGAAAGGTAAGTAACGACCGCTGCTGCGTCGTTACATCGCTGGTGAGATCTGCCTGTTTGGCAGCTCACTAGCGACCATTTAGCGATGCACCAGCAATCCTGACCGGGTCGTATCGTGGTCGGATCGCTGGTGCATCGCTAAATGTAAAGGGGCCTTTAGAGCGACTGCTGCAGTCCTCAAGGTCTGTAGATATGGTAACAATAGTCTTTCACCATGCAAATATTCTCTTTCGTGTCCTTTTCCTTTATTTTACTATCTTCTCGAGAGCTATACATCCTGTCATACTCAAAGTGGAAAAATAGAGAAAAACATTTTATGAATTTTTTTTAAAGCAAAAATTGGAAAAAAAATGTCTGTGATGCGACAATTTTAAGTCCTGTTATCCTGTCAATGTGCTGGTGACGAATCCTGCGCAGTTGTTGCAGCAGTGTCGGACTGGGTTGCCAAGGGCTCACCAGTAACCATTTCCAAGGCCCCACTTTTCAGCTACATGCAAATGTGACCTTATTCACAATCACAAATGTATATAATAATGTACTTGGTAGATTGGTAATGAATAAGATGCCGCCTTTGTCTGTACATAGTGATTCATGTATATTGTGCCAAGTACTGTTCATTTAAGAAGGTGGTGGGCCACCGGAGGATTCTCCTTTTCTCCTGTTGGCCAGTCCAAACCTGGCTGTTGGATGTCCTACGAACATCACACGGATACCTTTCTTGTGCCATCTTGTGCTGTCTGATCTTAACATTTTAATGGGTTGGAGAAGCATGTGAGGAAATCACTTATGAACTAATTATTAAACCGTGATCCAAAAAAATGATGGTCTGTCTGTTATTTCTCATGCAAGAAAGATCACTGCCATCTGGATGAGACTAAAGGGCATCTTTTTGGCATACTTCTAACTTGAATGTGTCAGGATTGCACAGTATCATCTGGCTTAAAAGCTACTGTAATTATCATTACAATTTTGGCCTCATTCAGACGTAAGTGATTTTTCTTGTCCACAAAAAATAAAAGTATCATCAGTGTTTTGAATATGATTTTCATCGGTGTTTGCTCGCTGGGTCAGATTTTACGATCAGTGTTTCATCAGTGATTTCCAAAAAATCAATAAGAAAATTTCAAAACTTCTCTTATCCATTACAAAGTTAGGTCTCATTCAGACGTCCAATTTTCTCATAGGAGTATTATCCGTGTTTGTCACTGAAGGCACCTGTACCTGTCATAGTCTATGGGACCATTCACATATGCATGATTTTTAGCAGACTGAAAAATCGTAGAGACATTTTGCGATTTTGATCCGAGGGTCAGATCAAAATCGGCAATGCAGGTCAATGGGTCCGTGAAAAAATGGGACAGCTCTCAGATGACGTCCGATCATTTTCACGGTCTATCAGAAAGGAGAAGGTGGAGAATTTTTTTCTCTCTCTGCATATGGAAAAAAACAAATGACACGCTCTGATCAAAGTCTGGTCAGAACAATGGATCCATTTTTCTCTTACGTGGAAAAATTGGTCGTGTCAATGAACCCTTAATCACGGATTACATAGATGTCATGATTTTCACAGAGCCGTAGACCAGGGTCTTTATATACAGAATAAGTCAAAATCAGGGATTTGCACGGCCACCGTAAAACCACTCATGCTGCAATCATTATCCTACCATCTTGTTACGTCATTGACGTGTGACTGGTGTGAATAGTGTTCTTATGCTGCCGTTTAATACTCTGATTCCCACTTAGTGATGTGGTTGTTTGTGTTGGGAAATGCAGGTAGCGGCTGACTTGTAGCTATGGGATGGCGTGACTGCTTGGTCACAAAGGTGAGTGATAAATCTGTACATGTGATTTCCATGGTGGTGACGAAATATCCCGTGCTGTACATGGTGTGTGGTTACACATGAGCTCATGCGGTGAGTCAGGTATGGCTGACAAGGAGGAGCCGGGCAAGATGCATACTGAAACTGTGACATCAATCCGGGCGAGAACTGCCCGCACTCGTGTGTCATATGTACACAGCAAAGCTCGATCCATGGCGAATGATGGGGGCAGGGCACGCTGTACCTGTAGTGTGTGCTCACATCACTTTTTCCACAAGATCTGCATGGAGTTTAGTTCCTATGACATGAAAGTTGAGCCCGTCATCCAAAGTAACACCTAAGGTATTGTTAGTAACATACCGGAATCCATGAGCCTATAGTTATCCCCGCCGTGTCCTGGGGCACAGAATACACTGCACCCTACCCAATCAGAAAAAGTCACAAAACACACACAGAAATGTGTATTTGGAATGAAGAGGTTACCAAACTCATTAAGTGATGGCACAACGCCAAAATACAAGATCTGCGGAGGTTTGACCTCCGAGACCCCCAGTGACACCCTTAAACAGAACCTGGGACCACAATGTCTTATGGCTCTAGAAGAAAAAAAAAAAAAAATAATAATAAAAAAAAAATGACTCCTGTTTTGTAGTACTCTAATGTGGCGCGGCTGAGAAATCATGCTTTGCAGCCACATGCAAATTAGCCTAGAAGTGCATTCCGGGTGTGTGCATGCACAGCGACAAGCCCCCATTCCAGGCTAACTTGCAGGTAGCCTAAAACTTGAATTTTTTGACTATGCCATGTCCGATTACTTCAAAACTGGTAACGCTTTTATTGTTTTCTTTCCCTTAACCAAGAATATCATTAGTTTGAAAAGTAAAGTTATCCTGACATGTTTCCAGTTACAAAGTGGCATTATTGCTGGTAAAGCACAGTCACATTGTGAGATTTTTACCGGATCCAAGTGACATGGCAAGCCTTGCACCACTGCCTATTTACTTTTCTTATATATATATATAATGTGTGTGTGTGTGTATATATATATATTTTTTTTTTTTTTATTTTAGGCTAGATACACTTTATATGGACAAAAGTATTGGGACACACGTCTTAGGCTGGTTTCACATTAGCGTTTTTTAGCACAGCGCATCGTGCGCGTGCATGCGCCCCTATGTTTAACATGGCGGGCGCATAATCTACCGTTTGCACGCGTTCGTATGCGTTTTTGTGCGCATGCGTTTTTTGTAGTGTGCGTCTAGGCGCGCCCGACGCAACCTGTTGCATTTTTGGGTCTGTCCAACGGCGTAAAAATACGCATGAGCACGCTTGCACACGGAATGCGCCAAAATAACACATTACAGTCTATGGGAACACAGGACATTCGCACACCTGCGTTTGAAATCGCATGCGTTTTAAGAATTAACATGACTAGAAACTGGTTAACACGCATGCGCCTAAAAAACGCAAACGCATGCAAAGCGCATAATGCGTTTTTGCATGCATTTCTATTGCACACGAAGCGCAGCACTAAGAAACGCTAATGTGAAAGTAGCCTTAATCATTGAATTCAGGTTTTAATTCAGTCCCATTTCCCCCGGTGTGTAACATTGCCCCTTGCCGTGCAGTCTGATGCTACTAACATCTGTAATAGAATGGCTCGTTCTATAGGAGTCACCGATACCAGAGCGTTCCTGTAATGGGACATCACCGTTGTAACAAGTCATTTGATTACCTTTTTTATTTCCTAAATATTCCACAATTAGCTATGAGTGATTCAGAAAAGTGAAAGTGTTTACGAACCACAGCAACTCAGCCACAAGCCGGAAACCGTGTAAAGTCACAGAGTGGGGTGATTGAGTGCTGTGGAGCAGATGGCATAAAAGTCACCAACTCTCTGCCGACTCCATAACTACAGAGTCTCAAACTCTGGCATTAACAACAGCACAAAAACTGTGCACCAGGAGCTTCACATTATGGGTCCATGGCCATGTCCAAGCTGCCTTCATGCCTTACATCACCAAGCACAAGGCCAAGAGTTGGTGTGCTAAATTGGTGTAAAGTCGCCACTGGACGCTGGAGCAGAGGAAACAATTTTATCTGTGTGTGTGTGTGCTGTGGGGATTTGCCGGTTTCTGAGCCAGGACTAGAAGGTACGTATTTGTTATACATACTGCAGGCCAGTGGGCGCAGCCTCGCTCCGTAGACGTGTATGAAGCGAGGCTGCACCCTGTCTAGTGATGTGGCATGGCCAACTATAGGGCATGACCTCGCTCCATTAAAATGTATGGAGCGAGGTTGCACCCACTACAAAAGTTCTGGCCGGGAGTATGTACAGTATAACTCATATGTAACCCTCCTGCCCAGACTCAGAAATTGGCGAATCCCTGCAGCACACAGTGCAGTCACATAGAGTGATGGCAGACTTATTGATTTCGCCTGGACAACCCCTTGAATGTCAGTGGATTTAAAGTGTGATTTCATAAAAGCTCCTGTAGGTAAATAGTCCAAATAGTAAATACAGTATATATCCCAGGCATGTGTAACTTAACTAATTGTTAATTTTGCAACCAATTCTGCTTAAAGTTAGCTCCAAGCATCTAAAACGACCAGTAATATACTATTTGCTACTGCAGTACGCCGTGCAGAAGATCAGCGCTGTATTGTAACACCCTGTGTTGAAAGCTAATCACTGCAGATCTGAGATGATAAGAGAGCGGGCACTGTCATTGTGCACATCGCACAGCACAGAGACACAGCAGGGTCCGGCCCAGCCCCTGAAACAAGCATCACTGATGGTGCTTTCATTTCAGGGAGGGGGAAGGGGCTGGGACAGTGACTGCAGCCTCTGCCCCCTGCTCTGTTGATGCTTCGCTTGAGTATCCCAGGATGCACTAGGGCTTGCAAACAAATTATCCTTTGACAGAAAGTAAAAAAAAGTATGTAAGAAAATGCAGTACCTTAGATTATGGACAGGGATTTAGATAACATTTTCTTTCACCTTCAGACCACCCCTTTAAGGTAACCTGTTAGAAGATTCATGCTGCCCTAATCATGGGCAGTAAAAAAAAACTTCCAGGCTTCCACATTAGGAAAACATTACTTTTTAAGCTGAAACGTCGCAAAGTTTCAGAAAAAAAAAAAGGTTTTAAAAAGAATCGGCATAAGAGTCCTGTGAGCAGCTTGATTGAGAGGTTTCTTTCTTTTTGCACATAGAGAGTTTTTATGTTAATTTGTGAGGATGATCTGTACAGTGCAACCAAGATCCTTTGCTGCTGAATGGTCAGAGCGTCATCTGTGACATGACGTACGTGGACTGGACCTGCTGGTGATGTGCTGGTCGGCTCCTCTTCTCGGACCAGGAACTGGCTAAGACGTCAACGCACAGCATTATGGGAAATGTAGTCCGGAAACAGCTGGAAAATGCTGCAGACCAAAAGTGTAGATGGTAAATATATGCTGAAAAATACGTATGAAATTCAACAAAATAAGAAATAATATATTTGGGGGGGGGGAACTTTATTGGAACCTGCAATGAATTAAGTGATAGAAAACCATTTTAATGCATATTTTGACCTTTAGAGTAAAATATTCTTCTGTAGAGTGACGCGTCCTGGTTGACTCCTGCGGACTGCAGCCCCTCCGTGGAAGCATCCAGTGGACCCTGTTATAAGACCCCATCTCTGTACAGGGTTTAAGTGGTGAAGATTGTGGTTACTCTGCAGTCTGCCAGATGGAGTGGCTTGGGCCAAGTCTCTCCGTAGTAGGCTCTTTGAGCCTGTGACCTCTGGCAGACGTGGCAATATATGTATTACATGTATCTATAAACCCTCTTCTTATGTACAGCACCAAGGAATCAATGGAGCTTTAAAAATAAATAATAATAATCTTTCAATTTGCATAGTTTGTTCTCGGCAGCGCAAGTCTTGTTTACACAGGACAATGTGCTGCCGAGAATGATGATTTTTTTTTTGAGCAGGCAAAATAATAATTTCACTCAACTTACAAGGGCTTTGCTCTATGAGCTGCCTGTTTACACTGCACGATGACTGGGAAACAAGCATTTCTAGAAATTCCTGATAATCATGAAGTGGAAATGCATCCTTAATGAGTGCATCTAAAGTCAGTTTAAGTACATTAGCAATGACTAAGATCTTAATAACGCAAATAATTCAATTATACTGTATATTAAACGTGTACATATCATCGGTAGACACTTCCGGCATTCTCAGTATGTTTGCTTGGTTTGTCTGAGGTATGTGTTGGAAGGATTTCCGGATGTAGGCCTTCACCATCGGCGTTCAGTGCATTGCACAGTATATGTTACATATAGGCTTCCATTTGAGAAAAAAATAATGCATCTTTTCTCCTTTTTTACTGAATACTTCTAATATAGGCTTGTGTGGTTGATTATAGACATTTAACCTAAACAAATACATCTACAGTATAACATAATCCTACACTATACAGCTCCTAGAACCAGAGGTCGGGCTCGACCACGCGAGTGTTACATGTATGGCTGACAGTCAGATGAACAGTATTGGTATATCCGTCAGGTTTGAATTTGTATTGATGGCCAAGACAACCATTGTTTTCAATGAACAGCACTCACTTGAATGGACACGTTTGACCACCAAATCAAGGGTAAACATGCCTTGCATCTTTATTTCAGTCCGAAAAAAATGGACATGTGAATAGCACTATAGAATATAATGGGTGCATACTCCTTTCATGAAAACCTCATTTGTGAGACAAAGACGTCTGAATGAGGCCTTATTGTAGAAGATCTAGGAGAGACTGTGTTTTAAAGCTGTGATTTCTTTCACAAAGTTGCCCACAGATTTCACCAGTGGGTAACATCCTTAGCCAGTCCAGAAGATATCGGGTTTAAAAATCAGAAATATTCTCCGATTTGTACTAAATTTTCTGCAGCCTGTAAATAAAAATTCTGTAAAATCCCACTCACATATTTTGTACATTTTGCACATTTTCGTTGTAGAATCAGTTTAAAAAATGTGTGATAGATACATCATGTGCCGGCTTTAGGTGTATGTCGTGTTGAGGCTTGTTCAAGAAGCATCTCTCTAAAGGATTTACAATCATATCTATTACATTCAAGAGGAATGAGGTATTGCTATTCAGGATCAACAAATCAAGACAAGAATCATTGTACGTTGAGTGAACTACCGAGACTGGAAACTGGAAGAACTGGCCAAGCTAGATCACATTGTAGTAACTGATCTATTATCTTGCACCCTATTTATTTTGTGTTTGAGACACTCTGGGGCCTTGTCTGACAAGGAGACACGACTTTGGCGATAAGGACGTGGTGTCATAAAAAAGTTGACTTGTCTTAATCTGCAAAACCAAAACTCAGAAAAATGGACCAAATTTTGCCACAAATTTCAGGCACTAAATTAGCCACTAAAACATGGTGTGAATTAGAGGGTTTAAGGGCACAGTCAGTTGTCTGTATAAATTGAAGCAAAATCAGAATGCAGTGTTTCTACGAACTGGCTGGTGGCTCTCCCCACCCAAGCATGACAGCTCCACATATCTCTATGCAGCTGTCACGATTGGGTCGGGAGAGCCGTCACCCGGTCCCTGCACTGCGTTCTGATATCGTTCTGATTTATACGTCTGTCTGACTGCACCCTAAACATGCGCCAAATTTATTGAACCACTTAAAGAAGTTCCCCCATTAAGTTTTTTCTCCCTAAACCTGTGTATAAGTGTATGTAGTGTAAGGCTGTGTGCCCACGTTGCACTTTTTTAAGCGTTTCCGCAGCGTTTGCGCTGGCTCAGATGCTGCAGAAACGCTTAAAAGAAGCTTCACATTAAATTGCATGCATTTTTGGCTTTTTGTGCCAATGCATGCGTTTTTAAACGCTCAGGAATCACTTAGCGGCTAAAAACGCAGCATGCTCATTAAGTTCCGCATTGCTGAGCGTTTTTAGCCTTTTCCAATGTTCTCAGAAAACGCGCGGAAAAAAAGCGTCAAAAACGCGCGTCTTTTGTGCAAAAAATGTGCAAGAAACGCGCGGAAATAAAACGCGTGTTTTCTGGGAAGGGAATCAGTTTCCTGAGCGTTTAAAAACGCTAACGTGGGCACATAGCCTTAGTGTGTTCATATGCTCACCTACCGTCTTCTCTGGTTTCGAACGCTGTTCTGCTCTTCTACTCTATGACATCACTGTTCCTCCAAGGCTTAGTGGCAACTACAACCCTGATTAAGTGTATTTTTTTCCCCCGACTAGTGCTACGCTTGTCAATAGGTTGTCCCTGGTTTTAAAACACAATCACAATCACTTGAATAAAAAGCTAAGCTGCCATGCCACGCACAGCTAGACTTTTTTTTTCTAATCCTTAACAATTTCAGCAGTTCTCTCTAAAGTTGGTCATATACATGAGGTAGCTCTCGTTCTACACGCAACTATAACATAATCTCTCTTCTTGGTGGAGCGTTCAAGTGTTCTAAATAGGCAGAGTGGAGAAAACGCTCTGTAGTTTATCTCCCCTGAAAACAAAAGGATCAGAGGTATAAATTCTGGTTGCCTGATCCTTCACTCCTGTGACACTATCTGTCAGGTTAGAGTTTCTATATGCATAAAAGGGGAACTCAAAAAACTTTGGCTGGCTTTGGTTGACTTTCATCTAACCATCATCAGGTGGTGAATTGGTGTTCCTAAGACTATCTGGTGTGTACATCTTTTATCTAATATGTATGTGGGTCTTTGGTTATATCTTTATTTGATTTTATTATGTTATTTTCTTTTTTGAAAAAGTTCTTTGGGCAACTCCTGATGACCGTATATTTTCTCGGAATTGTGTCAATTATGCAAATCACACTCTGATAAAACTCTGATCAGTGTTTGATCAGTGTGAGCATCCTGTGATTCAATTCTGTCAGATGAGAAGAAGATGGAGAAACAAATTTTCTCCATTCTGTCAGTCGGTGAAAATCATCGGCATGCAGTTTGATGTTTTCCACGGACTCATTGACTTGCATGGCCAACTGCGATCCGAATATCGTGTCAAAATTGGAAATGTGATTTTTTCCTCCTCCAAAGATCGGATATATGCACGGCCCATAGACTAAAGGTACTGTCACACTTAGCGATGCACCAGCGATCCCGACCAGCGATATGACACGGTCCAGGCCGTTCTCGCGCGATCAGCGGGGGAGCGGTCGGAGGTAAGTATCACACACAGCGATATCGCTAGCAATATCGCTATAAAGTCACAAAAACCAGTGACGTTATAGCGATATTGCTAGCGATATCGCTTAGTGTGACAGGCCCTTAACATTGGTCCAAGTGCTATCTGATGTTTTGTTCCCGGACAGAGAATATACTATATGGTCGCCTACACCTGCCCTTATACTAAAAGGTCATGATAACAGCTCAGATAACAGTTGTCAGACAACATTTTCCAGCATCATAACATTCATAAACAATGAATGTCAATCTTCCATGCTAAGTGTATGTATATATTTTAGCAAGGCTGCATGCATTTTTATGGTAGATTTAATTGCTCACCCATGTGTACAGCAATGTGTTTGCATTTTCCTTATTTGCATTCTGTGCAAACAGATTTCTCTCCAAGAGTCGCTTATGAGGATGTCTAGGCTTCCTATTGTTAGTTCACATTTTCCAGACTTTTGCTTGTACTCTGCTAGTTATGGTACATAGAAATATTGATACTTTATGCTCATTTACTTTATGCTAACACTTGTAATAATAAATCAGCGAAGGACATGAAACATGCTGTGCATTGCCAGAGGTCGAAGTCTTCACACACTGGTCACTGAATTCTGGTTTAGCTTCTGATATAATGACTATAAGGCCACGTTCACATGTTCAGTATGTGGTCGGTATTTCACATCAGTATTTGTAAGTCAAAACTAGGAATGGGTGATAAATATATAGAAGTGGTGACGTGTTTCTATTAGGCCGAGGTCACACTTGCGAGAAACTCGCACGAGTCTCGCATCTCAATACCCGACACTGCCGCTGCCACTCGGGTCCCGCGGCAGTGTCGGGTATTGAGACACGAGACTCGTGCAAGTTTCTCGCAAGTGTGACCCCGGCCTTATACTTTTCCTCTGATTGTTCCTCTCCTGATTTTGGCTTACAAATACTGATATAAAATACTGAATGTGTGAACGTGACCTAAGAGATATCCTATACACAAACTGGTCAACAAAAGTTACAACAATTCTGCAGACAACAATTATTTTAATGCCAGCATGAACGGTCCAATCACCCCAACAAATGAACATTCTTGACTATTGACTTATCTAACGTAACTTCATGACCCAGCATGCCATTAAAATAGCATATTGCTATGTCAAGATTTACAAAACTGAACACGAGGCACTTAATTAGCCCCTTTCCTACATTAGACGTACTATTCTGTCCATGTGACCTGGGACCTAAGACCAAAGGACGGAATAGCACGTCTAGCGCGATCAGCGGCGCTCCCTCCGTGCTTCCCTGAGACCCCTTCCCTGCAGGTCCCCAGATCCAATATGGTGGCGGGGACCTTCGGGGGCCTGCAGGGAGCCGGCTTGAGGAAGCCTGTGCAGCGCCTGTGTCAGATCGCTGATCTGTCACAACAACAGTGATGTCCCCCCTGGGACAATGTAGTAAAGTTAAAAAAAAAAGTGTAAAAATAATTTATAAAAAATCGCTAAATAAATTAAAAAAAAATTCCCTAATAAATTCATTTTTTGAAAATAAAAAAAGCCCAAAACAATAAAAGTACACATATTTGGTATCACCGCGTCCGTAATGACCCACCCTATAAAACTGTCCCACTAGTTAACCCCTTTATTGAACCCCTTAAAAAATAAAAATAAAAAACGAACAAAAAATAATGTTTTATCATCATACCGCTGAACAAAAAGTGCAATAACGCGCAATCAAAAAGACGGATATAAATAACCATGGTACCGCTGAAAATGTCATCTTGTCCCGCAAAAAACGAGCTGCCACACAGCATCATCAGCGAAAAACTAAAAAAGTTATAGCTCGCAAAATAAAGCGATGCAAAAATAATTATTTTTTATATAAAATTGTTTTCATTGCATAAAAGCGCCAAAACAAAAAAAAGACATAAATGAGGTATCGCTGTAACCGTACTGACCCGAAGAATAAAACCGCTTTATCAATTTTACCGCACGCGGAACGGTGTAAACGCACCCCCCCCAAAAGAAATTCATGAAACGCTGGTTTTTGTTCATTCTGCGTCCCAAAAATCGGAATAAAAAGCGATCAAAAAACGTCACGTGCCCGAAAATGGTACCAATAAAAACGTCAACTCATCCCGCAAAAAATAAGACCTCACATGACTCGGTGGGTTAAAATATGGAAAAATTATTGCTCTCAAAATGTGGTGATGCATAAACTATTTTTACAATAAAAAGTGTCTTTTAGTGTGTGACAGCTGCCAAAAATAAAAACTGCCATAAATAGTAAATCAAACCCCCCGTTATCACCCCCTTAGTTAGGGAAAAATAATAAAATTAAAAAAAGTATTTATTTCCATTTTCCCATTAGGGTTAGGGTTAGGGTTGGAGTTAGAATTGGGGGGTTTCCACTGTTTTGGCACATCGGGGCTTTCCAAACGCGACATGGCGTCCGATCTCAATTCCAGCCAAAAAAGTAAAATGGCGCTGCTTCCCTTGCGAGCTCTGCCATGCGCACATATAGTGGTTTACCCCCAAATATGGGGTATCAGTGTACTCAGGACAAATTGCACAATAACTTTTGGGGTCCTGGTACCCTTGGGAAAATAAAAGTTGGGGGTGAAAAGATCATTTTTGTGGAAAAAATATGATTTTTTAATTGTATGACTGTACTTTATAAACTTCTGTGAAGCCCTTGGGGGTTCAAAGTGCTCACCACATGTCTAGATAAGTAGATAAGTTCCTTGGGGGGTCTAGTTTCCAAAATGGGGTCACTTGTGGGGGGTTTCCACTGTTTAGGCACATCAGGGGCTCTCCAAACTTGACATGGCATCCAATCTGAATTCCAGCCAATTTTGCAGTGAAAAAGTCAAACGGCGCTCCTTCCCTTCCGAGCTCTGCCATGCGCCGAAACAGTGGTTCCCCCCACATATCAGGTATCGGCGTACTCAGGACAAATTGCACAATAACCTTTCCAGTCCAACTTCTCCTGTTCCCCTTGGTAAAATAAAAAAATTGAACCTGAAGTAATTTTTTTTGTGAAAAAAAGATAAATGTTCATTTTTTTTAAACATTCAAAAAATTCCTGTGACGCACCTGAAGGGTTAATAAACTTCTTGAATCTGGTTTAGAGCACCTTGAGGGGTGCAGTTTTTAGAATGGTGTCACTTTTGGGTATTTTCTATCATATAGACCCCTCAAAGTGGCTTCAAATGTGATGTGGTCCCTAAAAATATAATGGTGTTGTAAAAATGAAAAATCGCTGGTCAACTTTAAACCCTTATAACTTCCTAACAAAAAAAATTTTGGTTCCCAAATTGTGCTTATGTAAATTAAACATGTGGGAAATGTTACTTATTAAGTTTTTTGTGTGCCATATCTCTGTGATTTAAGAGCATAAAAATTCAAAGTTGGAAAATTGCGAAATTTTCAAAATTTTTGCCAAATTTCTGTTTTTTTTCACAAATAAACGCAAGTTATATGAAAGAAATTTTACCACTAACATGAAGTACAATGTGTCACAAGAAAACAATGTCAGAATCACCGGGATCCGTGGAAGCGTTCCAGAGTTATAACCTCATAAAGGGACAGTGGTCAGAATTGTAAAAATTGGCCCGGGCATTAACATGCAAACCACCCTTGGGAGTAAAGGTGTTAACATTTTGATCAGAATGTATAAACCCACTGTCTTATCAGCTAGACCCTGACCTATTAGGCGCTGGCCTGTGCAGCGTCCACTGCCTCCATGATACTGCCCCAGCAGGGCGCTGGCCTGTGCAGCGTCCACTTCCTCCATGATACTGCCCCAGCAGGACCATGGGTGGTCCATGTCTTTTTCTCTAGTTCTGGCAAATTCTGTCCCTATGAGAGTTTCATTGCAGCAGGGACAAAGTTTGCAAACCACTGTGCTATTATTTAGAATAGTATAAAAAGTACAGTACTTGTATTTTGTAACCATAGATAGTGGTTTGTCAAAAAAACTATGTATCCCAATTCCACTCCGTACTCATGAATGCTCAGTTTGGCCGAGAATGAATGTATTCTCAATTGGGAAAGTGAAGTACGTAAGTAAGTGGAGTAGAGTACGTCATTGCCAGATGTCTGTGGTGGTAGGTTATCTATCAGTGGGAGCAAAGAGTCCGGCCCTCCATTGGGGGAGAGTAGGGAGGTCCCTATAAAAATTATATGTTCAGGCATCCCTCCATAATTGGCTAACATCATTCTGAGATGGCTCTTCAGAAAGGAAGAGGACAAGAACTCAAATGACACCTATTGGGATTAGAAATCCTAACAGTCAATATCGACCCTTTAAAGGACCTTGCCACATGCCTTAGGGTAAAAGGCTAAAACATTTGCAGAGATGTGTTTCAGAGTGTTTGCCTCTCATCAGTGAAAAGTAGAGAACTGGTTGGGCTGGGTGAGAGGTCTCTGACAGGGACCTATAAGGGAAGAGAATGTTTTTCCTTCTGGAGAGAGCAATTCATGAGGCAAAAATGTATGCAATTTTTCATCATTAGCCATATGTGTAGAACTGTGTCATATGGCAGCACACAGAGTGCCTACAGCTTGATTACATTGAATAGTAAGGACTCTGTGTGTCCCCATCCAGATTCCATGCACACAGCTCTGCCTTTTTGACAGATCTGTAAAGGGTCACTATGGTAAATACACCACGATAGTTGGTAGAATTGATGAAAATCGATTTGCAGAATTTGGTTCAGCAGCCAGGCATGCCAATAATGTCTATCCAACGGATGGAAACTCTGAGAACTGCCTCCTACCATCTCCGTCATCCTCGACTCCTCTTTTGGAAATATGTTCTGGGGCGATGTCATTATGATGGCATGAAGCACAAGTGACGTCATACCTGGCCAACTAACCTAAGTAGAGCTGCGAAAGCCGCAAAGTAGAATACAGTTCTCTGGCCTCTTGTCAAGAGGTCAAAGATTATTGACGTGGATTCTGGACTGAGTCTCGTGAATCGATTTGTATAAACTCTAATAGTTAAACTATTCAGAATGAGCACCTTACCTGAGTATGAATCCCAAAGGGAGGAAACTACAACCAAAGGTTGTTCTCTAGGTGTAAATTGCCTGAATTAAGATTTTGCATTCAGCATAGCTCACCCAATTTTGTGAAGCCAAGAGTAAGAGTTGTTGCAAAAAAAGAGAAGTGGTATCTTTTCATGAACCTTTGGACTCCTATACAGAGATGTACCTTGGCTCTGTGTGATCTCTGAATGGTACTTACAGTTAGGTCCATATATATTTGGAAAGAGACAACATTTTTCTAATTTTGGTTCTAGACATTACCACAATGAATTTTAAACAAAACAATTCAGATGTAGTTGAAGTTCAGATTTTCAGCTTTCATTTGAGGGTATCCACATTAAAATTGGATGAAGGGTTTAGGAGTTTCAGCTCCTTAACATGTGCCACCCTGTTTTTAAAGGGACCAAAAGTAATTGGACAATTGACTCCAAGACTATTTCATAGACAGGTGTGGGCAATCCCTTCGTTATGTCATTCTCAATTAAGCAGAAAAAAGGCCTGGAGTTGATCTGAGGTGTGGTGCTTGCATTTGGAAGGTTTTGCTGTGAAGGAAACATGCGGTCAAAGGAACTCTCCATGCAGGTGAAACAAGCCATCCTTAAGCTGCAAAAACAGAAAAAACCCATCCGAGAAATTGCTACAACATTAGGAGTGGCAAAATCTACAGTTTGGTACATCCTGAGAAAGAAAGCACTGGTGAACTCATCAATGCAAAAAGACCTGGGCGCCCACGGAAGACAACAGTGGTGGATGATCGCAGAATAATCTCCATGGTGAAGAGAAACCCCTTCCCAACAGCCAACCAAGTGAGCAACACTCTCCAGGAGGTAGGCGTATCAATATCCAAATCTACCATAAAGAGAAGACTGCATGAAAGTAAATACAGAGGGTTCACTGCACGGTGCAAGCCACTCATAAGCATCAAGAATCAAAAGGCTAGACTGGACTTTTGCTAAAAAACATCTAAAAGAGCCAGCACAGTTCTGGAAGAACATTCTTTGGACAGATGAAACCAAGATCAACCTCTACCAGAATGATGGAAAGAGAAAAGTATGGCGAAGGCGTGGTACAGCTCATGATCCAAAGCATACCACATCATCGGTAAAACACGGCGGAGGCAGTGTGATGGCTTGGGCATGCATGGCTGCCAGTGGCACTGGGTCACTAGTGTTTATTGATGATGTGACACAGGACAGAAGCAGCCGAATGAATTCTGAGGTATTCAGAGCCATACTGTGTGCTCAGATCCAGCCAAATGCAGCCAAACTGATTGGTCGTCATTTCATACTACAGATGGACAATGACCCAAAACATAAAGCCAAAGCAACCCAGGAGTTTATAAAAGCAAAGAAGTGGAATATTCTTGAATGGCCAAGTCAGTCACCTGATCTCAACCCAATTGAGCATGCATTTCACTTGTTAAAGACTAAACTTCAGACAGAAAGGCCCACAAACAAACAGCAACTGAAAACCACCGAAGTGCAGGCCTGGCAGAGCATCAAAAAGGAGGAAACACAGCGTCTGGTGATGTCCATGAGTTCAAGACATCAGGCAGTCATTGCCAACAAAGGGTTTTCAACCAAGTACTAGAAATGAACATTTTATTTACAATTATTTAATCTGTCCAATTACTTTTGGTCCCTTTAAAAACAGGGTGGCACATGTTAAGGAGCTGAAACTCCAAAACCCTTCATCCAATTTTAATGTGGATACCCTCAAATGAAAGCTGAAAGTATGAACTTCAACTGCATCGGAATTGTTTTGTTTAAAATTCATTGTGGTAATGTCTAGAACCAAAATTAGAAAAATGTTGTCTCTGTCCAAATATATATGGACCTAACTGTACATTGCATATGCAGAAAAAAATCATTATTTGTGACATAATTCTTGATGAATTGAACTGCACTGTTCGCAGATGGTGAACATTTCCTTAAACCGTCAATATAAAATCATTATAAAGTGGTAATCCTGTAACGGGTTGTGCGAAAGGTTGTGACATCTTCACAGTACTGCTTTTTGCCTGATTATGTCACTTCTTGTTGGTGTCAGACTTGTTCTTGTTTTTCGCAATTAAGCAGCAATTTACAAGTGATTCAGCAAAGTGTTAGTTGTTTCAAACCAGTTCTGACATGGTGAGGTAGAACTTCGATGTCAGTCAGCTTTTCAAGTATTTCATTTTATTTTTTGTCATGGATAATTTCCTCTTGGGTCGGTTACAGTATATCACTTGTTGGAGGTACGGTCAGTTTCATAGAAAAAGGATTAAATTAGGATTGTATTGTGTTGCATAAGTATTGGAATACCTGTACCTTACACCTAGGGCTTGTGGTTTTCATGTTTAGCCCTCGGAAGGATGTTATTCTATGGGGCTATGAACATTGTCCAATTTTCCTTCGCACCGAGTGTTCCAAGGAAAAAGTTGGTGACATGTCCAAGTTTGATCCCAGTGTCAGATCTAAATCAGCAATGCAAGTCTATGGGTCCATGGAAAACATATGACATCCTAGTGCAGTCATAGTTTTCATGGACTGGCATACTGGAGAAGGTGAAGTAACTTTTATTTCTTATCTCTCCACCTCCAAGAAAAACTGATTCCACTCTGATCTAGCTCTAATCAGAGTCTGATCAGCATAATTGGACCGTTTTTATTAGACAGAGAGAAAACAGTAGTGTGCACCTACCCTGGCATGGAGTTGGATCCCGCTTTGCATCTGTAATAGCTTTCACTCTTTTGAGAAGACTTTGCATTCTTTGAAAGGTCTGTGGGAATTTTTGTCCATTCATCCATCAGAGCATTTGAGAGGTCAGAAACTGATGTTTGATAAGAGAGAGTACTGTTTTTTAACAGCAATTTTCCCCAACCATGCCTTTATGGACCTTGCTTTGTGCAATGGGGAACAGTCATGCTATAACAGAGAAGTGGCTTCCCCAAACTGTTCCTACAAAGTTGGAAGCAAACAATTGTCCAAAATGTCTTGCTATGCAGAAGCCTTAGCAAGTAACCATCGTTTTAACTTTTAATTCATCAAAATAAGAATTTGTAACATATCTTATCAAATAAATCTGCTTCTTTCTCTGCAAGGACCGATCATTACTTTTCAAAATTCCCAATTTCTGGGTAAAATCTGTATTCAGTGAAGACAGATAGTTGCATTACTGTTACATTACTGAGATAGGAGATGGCTGTTGCTGCTTATAAGACTCTATGAAGAAAGGAGGGGTAGAAAGCTCCTGCTCCTCCCATCTACATAGAATACAAAGAATATTATTAGCAGCAACTGCCATCTCTGTAATAAAAAAATGTATCTTCACCAAATTCTGATTCTTCCCGGATATTGAGAATTTTGAACATGAAAGATCAGTCCTCGCAAAGTAAGAAGCAGATTTCTCTGATAAGATATATTATTCCTTTTTTTTATTTTCAAGTATTAAGTGACGACGGTTACTCTTAATTACTGGAACTAAGTGCCTATGCCAACTCCTGAGAACCAACCCCTGTACAGTTGGCACAGTGCATTGAGGCAGGTAACGTTCTCCTCTCCAAACCGAGGCACGTGCATCAGAGAGCCAGATAGAAAAATATTATCACATTTCCACTGATCTGGTGGCAATGTGATATGTAACAAAAACATCCAATGCTTCATATTATGCTTGGTGATGTAAGGCTTGCATACAGCCACTCGGCCATGATAACCAAGGCCCGATGCACAGTTTTTGTGCTGTTGTTATTGCCAAAGGAGTGTGAGCTTGCAGTTATTGAGTCAGCAGGGTGTTGGTGACTTTTATGCCCTGTGCTCCTGAGCATTCAACGACCCTACTCTTAACTTTATAGGTCCTCCACTTTGTCATTGAGTTGATTCCAGTTTTTGTTAAAACCACTCACAATTGGTTGTGGCATTTTAGGAGAGAAATAGAACTGACTTGATCCAACACTCAAAATCAATGAGCTCTTTAGAACGACCCATTCTATCACAGATGTTAGTAAAGCAAGATTGTAGGGTGAGATATTAGATTATATACCTGTGGCAATGGGACTGAAAGAAAAACCTGAATTCGATAATTAATAGGTCTGTCCAACAGATTCTGTTGGTTATTTCCTTCTGACTAGTAGCTGATGTCATGAATGCAGAATGCCAACACAATTAGACTATTTAAAGTCTTTATCATTGGGAAGGGGTTGAGAGCTAACGACAATTTGAGCTTTTGTAGCATGGCGTGAGCTACAAATGAGGTTTTAACACCAAGGACAGAAGGGCCTGGTCTTTTTTTAACTGCTCTATGGTCCTTTTATAATCTTGGGCTAATTCCTCAGCTTCTTGTTTTTTATCAAAGCTGTTCCCCTGAAGGGTAAAGTCATACATACTTTTTCTTCCCCCAAAAGCAAAGAGTATGGGACCAACTAGGGATAGCTCCAATTGCCACATAGCAACCACCCAATCTACTTATTTTATATGGACACCATAATGAAACCTACTTGAGTTGGTGGTGTAGCCTTAAAGGGTTCTTCTCACTAATTATTTTTATCACTTATTCACAGAAAATGTCATAAATTTATGATCATTGGTGACTAGTCCACTAAGATGCACACTGATCGCAAGAACAGGAAGGGGTGATCATGCCTAACCAGTACTTCACTCTTGTCTATGGTATTAATGGAACGGCTATCTCCTAAAGTCCCATGGCAATGAATGTGCTCTACTCCTCCATTTATAGAAGGGACTTTGGCACCATTGTTCCTGGGATCAATTGGACTCCAATGATAATTCATCATTGCATCTTTACATAGTACAGTTGAAAAAAAACTCATGTCCATCAAGTTGAACCAAGGAATGGGAGAGGATAAAGGGAAGAGGTATAGGTAGAACCATAATGCATCAACCCATCTGAGATAAAAGAGAAAATTTTCTCTCCACATCACGAGCGTCGATCAACATTCAGAAGAAGAGTAAATATATTTAGTGGGAACATTTCTTCGAGGTCCAGTCCCCGTTATCACTGCCATTTACAGTAATCACAAAAGTTCCTCTTTTAGATATGTAGTGCTTGATATAAGTATTGATAGATTGTGCTTCTCATTGCAGGGGCCGTGTTACCTCTGATGTGTCATCACAGTGGTTCCCAGGCATGGTGTCAGATCATGAACTCCTCACAGAGCCCATCGTCCTTCATCGTCCTGCAGAACATCAGCCAGTCCACCAATGAGACTAACCTGAGCATTGCCACGTTTAGAAACAAATACAACCTTTATATTGGATTAATACTGGCGATAAGCTCTAGTTTATTTATTGGGTCAAGCTTTATCATGAAGAAGAAAGGTCTTTTACGGTTGGCTGACAAAGGAGTCACCAGAGCAGGTAAGGAGAATAATACGTGTGTGCTCATGATAGGCTCAGACATTAGGTGGTACAGAAACATATATGTTATTATTATTATTAATTATTATTATAGCACCATTTATTCCATGGTGCTTTACATCTGAGGAGGGGTATACATAATAAAAACAAGTACAGTAGTCTTAAACAATACAAGTCACGACTGGTACAGGAGGAGAGAGAACCCTGCCCGCGAGGGCTTACAATCTACCAGGGATGGATGAGGATACAGTAGGCGAGGGTAGAGCTGGTCAAGCAACAATATAGTGCAGCGAGGGTTGCTGCAGGTTATAGGCTTGTCGGGAGAGGTAGGTTTTCAGGTTCTTTTTGATGGTAGGCGAGAGTCTAATTTGTTGTGGTAGAGAGTTCCAGAGTAGGGGGATGCGCAGAAGAAATCTTGTATACGATTGTGGGAAGAGGAGATAAGAGGAGAGTAGAGAAGGAAATCTTGTGAGGATTGGACCTTGCATGCTGGTAAGTATCGGGAGACGAGGTCACAGATGTATGGAGGACACAGGTTGTGGATGGCTTTGTATTCCATGGTTAGGTTTTTGAACTTGACTCTTTTGGTAATGCGGAGCCAGTGCAGGGATTGATAGAGGGGAGAGGCCGGGGAATAGCGGGGAGCGCCGTTGTTGGCGTTATTGTCCGTTCAGCATCACCCACGGTCTGAGAAACGACTGACAGGATAAGTTAACTTAAACAAACTGCCTTTATTGAAACCATTGTTCTTCAACACTGCATATCCTTTGTCTTTGAACTGTGCATTCTACCATTTAACTGTTCATTTCCCCATTTAACTGTTTACCTCCCTGCATGGAGTATCCCCCCTGTTAAAGTAAAATTGTTAACTCATGCTCTGCCTTCTGTCTGTCACTGCATCCCGCAACCTGCTCACACACGGACTAGAGTTTATGCAGATTCTGGGTTGAGGAATGTATGGATCCAGGAAATGTTTTTGAGTTGAAGTCGGCAGGAAGTGGAAAGGGCTTGGATATGTGGCTTGAAGGAGAGGTCAGTGTCAAGGACTACCCAGAGGCAGCGAGCATGTGGGACTGAGGAGAGTGAGCAGCCATTTACTTTAATGGATAGGTCCGTTGGGGGGGGTCGAGTGAGATGGGGGAAAGATGATGAATTCTGTTTTGTCCATATTAAGTGTTAGAAATCTAGTGGAGAAGAAGTATGAAATTGCAGACAGACCTTGTGGGATTCTGGTTAGTAGAGAGGTGATATGTAGATCTGTGTGTCATCGGCATAGAGGTGATACTGCAAGCCATGAGATTCTATGAGTTGTCCCAGGCTGAAGGTGTAAATGGAGAAGAGCAGGGGCCCTAGGACTGAATCTTGCGGGACTCCAACAGATAGGGAGCAAGGCAAGGAGGTGGTGTGTGAGTGGGAGACTCTGAATGATGGGTCTGATAGGTATGATGAGATCCAAGATAGGGCCAAGTCAGTGATGCCAAGAGATGAGAGGGTCTGTAGTAATAGGGAATGTTCCACTGTGTCAAAGGCAGAGGACAGGTCCAGAAGGAGGAGGACAGAGTAGTGTCGCTTGGATTTGGTGGTTAATAGGTCATTGGTGACTTGAGTTAGGGCAGTTTCAGTGGAGTGATGCGTCCGTAAGCAAGATTGTAAGCAGTCAAAGAGGGAGCAAGAAGAGAGATGGAAGGACAGTTTGTGTTGTACCAGTAGTTGAGGCATAGGGGAGAAGTGATATGGGCCGATAGCTAGATACAGAGGATGGGTAAAGAGAGGGCTTTTTGAGAATAGGTGTGATTGAGGCATGTTTAAAGCTTGAGGGGAAGACACCAGTTGTTAGTGATAGGTTGAAGAGATGGGTTAGGATTGGGATGAAGACAGTGGTGAGGTTTGGGATGAAGTGGGTTGGGATCGGGTCAAGTGCACGGGTGGTGAGATGTGATCTTGCGAGTAGAATGGAAAATCGATATTCTGCAATGGTGGAGAAGTTGGTTTTGGAGGAGGAGGGCTGAGCAGTTAGGAGGAAGGGCTCTGGGGATTGTTGACCAAAACCGTCTGTGATGTTATCAATCTTCTGCTTGAAAAATGGAGGCAAAGTCTTCCGCCGAGATGAGTGAAGAGTCAGGGGGTGCTGGGGGACAGAGGAGAGAGTTAAACGTGCTGAATAACTGTTTAGGGTTTTGAGACAGGGAGGATATGAGAGATGAGAAGTAGGTTTGTTTTGCTGTGGCGAGTGTGGCCTTGAAAGTAGTGAGGGACTGTTTGAATGCGATAAAGTTCTAGTTGAGTGGGATATATGCCTTAACCAGTATGAGAAGAAGCGGCTCAGTGATGCCACTTTCATTAAGTCGCATGACTATCTGACACGCTGTCTAAACCAAATTTTTTTTAAAGGCACAATAACCAGAAATTGAACCATGTTCATGGAATTGGGTGAAATGATCTATTTTGTTGAATTTTATAGGCAACATGCTAACTAAATATTTTGACTCAAAAAAAACCAATACAAGAAATTAATACAAATTCTTTACTTCTAATATGTTTTTATTTTCTTATAGTAGTTTTTCTTCTTTTGTCTATACTTGATTATAGGGGCAGCTATTTTGCCTGAACTTACATTAAAGCATTAAAGGGAATCTGTTAACAGGTTTTTGCTGTGTAATCTGAGAGGAGCATTATGTAGGGACAGATACCCTGATTTCATTGATGTCATTTACTGTTGCTTGGTGCAAATGGTGCTCTGAATGGTGAGTACTATATAACCCCGCCCACATCCCTGATTGGCAACTTCCTGTGTACAATCAGGGATGGGGCTTGGTTATACAGATTAGCTGGACTGCCTGATATGGGACACCTAGTCCTGCAGCGATAATCTCCTGCTGGTAAAACAGTGATTGTAATGAAACTACACCAAGTTGCTGAGCAAACGACACATTGGTGGAATCAGTCTCTCTGCTCCTACATTATGCTGTTCTCAGATTAAATACAAAACGCCTGCTGACAGATTCCTTTTAACAGCACTGAATGATATGCTTCTCAGCAGACATATGGATCATAGCAAGCAATGGTCTTCTACTATTCATTAATTTCAATGGGACAGTTTACAGAGGTCATTGTGCAGGGAGGAAGAAGAGGTGAGCTGTGATATCACTTCTTTTAAGTGCTTCAATGTTCAGAAACCTGGGAGCATGAATCTGCTGCCAGGTTCCTGCTAAATTACACTTTTTTGTAGCCAGGACTCATTGTGCTATTTTCTATTTCATTTGCATTGATATCATCTAACAGGAGGGAATTCACGGGATGGATTATTAAAAAACTGTTCCTTTGTGATATTAAAAAAAATGTTGCTTTACAGGACAGGGTGGATTCTCGTACCTTAAGGAGTGGCTCTGGTGGGCTGGACTGCTGTCAAGTAAGTCTGATTATGTTCTGTACCTTCAGCTAATAGGGATGTGTGCACGGTGCCAGCAGAACAGGGCACACCCTGCACTGTGTACATTGTGGTGACACCCGTTCATTCACTAGGGTGGTGATATCCTATGTGTGTTCTTCGGTAAAATGCAGGACAGGACACACAACATGGAAAAAACTTCCAGATCCCAATAGCCAGAGAGGAGAGTGGCTTCTTTGGAGGACCCAGCACTGCAGCACACTACATCAGCTCTATACATTTGTTAGTGGGTGCTGCCGAGTACTGCTGTGCATCTGCCAAACAAATAGCCTCTAAAAGCCAAATGGTGCCAAATTTTGAATGAAACCCAAATACAGTGATGTGAAAAAGTATTTGCCCCTTCCTGATTTCCTATCTTTTTGCATGTTTGTCACACTTCAATGTTTTACATCACCAAACAAATGTAAATATTAGACAAAAATAACACAAGTAATCACAAAATGCAGTTTTTATATGAAGGTCTTTATTATTAAGGGAAAAAGAAATCCAAATCTACAGGGCTCTGTGCGAAAAAGTGATTGCCCCCTAAACCTAATAACCTTTTTAAAAACTATTTTCAGTCATTTTTTTGGCTTCTCCGAAAGAAACTACATCTCCTGTTGGGGGGGTTGCGCTTGGCTTTTCCAAACTTATGCAAACCAAATTTGTTTAGCATCATGGACTTTATTTTCCTGTGGTCATATTGTTTCCAGTCTCTACTATATTTTATTTACAATTGTATGTGGAAAAATCTCCAAGACATTCATGGCTGTATTGATTCCCAAAACTAAGATTGTAAGTACTGTAATTACAATATGAAATCTACGGAGATCCTATAATTACCTTGTTGGTACAATGGTCCATCTAGTTCAGCCTATTAATAATAAAGATTGCTGTGCTCTTCCAAAGGACCGGAGACCAAAACCACATAAAAATGTACACACATAATATGCAAAAATGCAGCCAGACCAGCCGGATGTTATCTTTATGAAGGAGCTCTCAGAAAGGATCCTAGAAATGCCTATAAACCGTTTTATATTACCCCTTCTCCCTCCCCATGAAAAAAGAAATTGGCAAATGTGACAAAAGCATAAAAGAAGGCTGAAGGTGAAAATTTCGACCCAAAGAGCAAAGATCCATGCTTCAAAAACTATTAAGCCCCGTTAGAACCATTGCATCCGAACCCTTCATAGTATCCTTACACTATCTGGATGCCCGGAAGCTTTTGAATTCCATGTGCCAACCTCCAGTTGTAACTTCGTATTATTATTTTAGCTTTTTGCACCAGCAATCAATAGTGAACAACAAATTAGCAAAGATGGTGAGGTGGGCAGTTTGCAGCAAACTAGTCAAGAAGAATCTTCTTCCATTCCCAGGTGCCCTTCCATAATTGGTAAGGTCAGGCCATTTGACCCCACCAATTACAAGTAGAGTTGAGCGATACCGTCCGATACTTCAAAGTATCGGATCGGAATGGATCGGCCGATCTTAAAAAAAAGTATCGGTATCGCCGATTCCGATACCGGAAGTCCCATTCAAGTCTATGGGACTTCCGGTATCGGAATAAGAAAAATCCTGTTTTTCCCTTGTACAGCCTCTCTGGGGTCTGTACGGGCCTTTCGGGGGGCTGTGCCGGCCTGCCAGGGGGTCTGTGCAGGCTCCGGTGGTCTGTGCCGGCCTGCCGGGGGGCTGTGCCGGCCTGCCAGGGGGGCTGTGCAGGCTCCGGTGGGCTGTGCCGGCCTGCCGGGGGGCTGTGCAGGCTCCGGGGGGCTGTGCCGGCCTGCCGGGGGGCTGTGCAGGCTTCGGGGGTCTGTGCAGGCATCGTCCGATGGGACTACAAGTCCCATCGGGCGATGCCTGCTACCATGACAGTGATTGACACATTAGCCAATGATGGGACAGTAGTAGTCCCATCATCCGGCTAATGTGTTGAATGTAAAAAAAAAAAAAAAAATTACATGCTACATACATACAACATGCATACTACATACATGCTACATTCATACTACATACTACATACATGCTACATTCATACTACATATATACTACATGCAACATACATACTACATACATACTACATGCAACATACATACTACATATATACTACATGCATGCAACATGCATACTACATATATACTACATGCTACATACATACTACATATATGCTACATACATACTACATATATACTACATGCATGCTAAATACATACTACATACATACTACATATATGCTACATACATACTACATGCTACATACATACTACATATATACTACATACATACCACATACATACTACATACATACTACATAAATACTACATGCTACATACATACTACATATATACTACATGCATGCTACATACATACTACATGCTACATACATACTACATATATACTAAATACATACTACATACATACTACATGCATGCTACATACATACTACATGCTACATACATACTACATGCTACATACATACTACATATATACTACATGCATGCTATATACATACTGCATGCTACATGCATGCTACATACATACTACATACATACTACATGCTACATACATACCACATATATACTACATACATACTACATACAATACATTCATACAATACATACATAGACATACAGTACATATAACATAGAGTAACATACTTACCAATACTTGTCACATTGTTCCCCGAAGCCATTGTCTTTTACGGAATAAATATTAACATAACAAACCACAAAAATACTCACCCACGATCCGAAGCAGTCCACGAGTGTGTCCCACGACGATCTTGGGTAGAGAACTGCAGCATCAGCTGTTGCTGCCGTTCTCTACGGGCTGCAGGAATCCAATGACGGAAGGTAGGTATCCTTCCGCACTGTATTCCTCCGCCACTTAAAAAAAAAAAGTCCCTAGTCTCACTTTATGCCATTGCTGTGTGGGAAATTCCCACGCAGCAATGGCATAAAGTGAGACTAGGGACTTTTTTTTTTTTTAAGTGGCGGAGGAATACAGTGCGGAAGGATACCTACCTTCCGTCATTGGATTCCTGCAGCCCGTAGAGAACGGCAGCAACAGCTGATGCTGCAGTTCTCTACCCAAGATCGTCGTGGGACACACTCGTGGACTGCTTCGGATCGTGGGTGAGTATTTTTGTGGTTTGTTATGTTAATATTTATTCCGTAAAAGACAATGGCTTCGGGGAACAATGTGACAAGTATTGGTAAGTATGTTACTCTATGTTATATGTACTGTATGTCTATGTATGTATTGTATGAATGTATTGTATGTAGTATGTATGTAGTATATATGTGGTATGTATGTAGCATGTAGTATGTATGTAGTATGTATGTAGCATGCATGTAGCATGCAGTATGTATGTAGCATGCATGTAGTATATATGTAGTATGTATGTAGCATGTAGTATGTATGTAGCATGCATGTAGTATATATGTATGTATGTAGCATGTAGTATGTATGTAGCATGCATGTAGTATGTATGTAGTATATATGTAGTATGTATGTAGCATGTAGTATGTATGTAGCATGTAGTATGTATGTAGCATGCATGTAGTATATATGTAGTATGTATGTAGCATGTAGTATGTATGTAGCATGCATGTAGTATATATGTAGTATGTATGTAGCATGTAGTATGTATGTAGCATGCATGTAGTATGTATGTAGTATGTATGTAGTATATATGTAGTATGTATGTAGCATGTAGTATGTATGTAGCATGCATGTAGTATATATGTAGTATGTATGTAGCATGTAGTATGTATGTAGCATGCATGTAGTATGTATGTAGTATGTATGTAGCATGTAGTATGTATGTAGCATGCATGTAGTATATATGTAGTATGTATGTAGCATGTAGTATGTATGTAGCATGCATGTAGTATGTATGTAGTATGTATGTAGTATATATGTAGTATGTATGTAGCATGTAGTATGTATGTAGCATGCATGTAGTATATATGTAGTATGTATGTAGCATGTAGTATGTATGTAGCATGCATGTAGTATGTATGTAGTATGTATGTAGCATGTAGTATGTATGTAGCATGCATGTAGTATATATGTAGTATGTATGTAGTATGTATGTAGTATGTATGTAGTATATATGTGTTATGTATGTAGTATATATGTAGTATGTATGTAGTATATATATGGTATGTATGTAGTATGTATGTAGTATGTATGTAGCATGTAGTATGTATGTAGCATGCATGTAGTATGTATGTAGTATTTTTTTTTTTTTTTTAACATTTAACACATTAGCCGGATGATGGGACTACTACTGTCCCATCATTGGCTAATGTGTCAATCACTGTCATGGTAGCAGGCATCGCCAGATGGGACTTGTAGTCCCATCGGACGATGCTTGCACAGACCCCCGGACATCAGCACAGCCCCCCGGCAGGCCGGCACAGCCCCCCCGGCAGGCCGGTACAGACCCCCACAGGGTGCACAGACCACCGGCAGGCCGGCACAGCCCCCCGGCAGGCCGGTACAGACCCCCACAGGGTGCACAGCCCCCCGGCAGGCCGGTACAGACCCCGGGCAGTCCACACAGCCCCCCGGCAGGCCGGCAGAGACCCCCGGAAGGCCCGAAATGACGGCGCATCATGATGCGCACACACCGCGCATCATGATGACGTCAGGCTGTCAATCAACTTTGAACTTCCGATTCCGATGCCGACTTCCGATATTGAAAAAATATCGGAAGTCGGTATCGGAATTCCGATACAGCAAGTATCGGCCGATACCCGATACTTGCGGTATCGGAATGCTCAACACTAATTACAAGTGATCATCTCCCCCTATAACAATGAACACACTCCTCCTCGGAACGTCTCTGACAATAAGGCCCCTATACAGTTGGGTGTTAATAATTTACACTTAATGATTTAATTGATAAAGAAATAGTGTTTCTCTTTTTTTACCATCTTCTATTTGTTTTCTTCTCTTATAGTGGGTGCTGGAGAAGCCGCCAACTTTGCTGCATACGCATTTGCACCTGCAACCCTAGTGACGCCACTTGGCGCCTTGAGCGTCCTCATTTGGTAACAATACCTTTCAATAGTATTAAATTGTATTACATGGCATTAGCTTTTTAATCTTTACTACCCGTGTAACTATTCATAGGCAAATCCACCATGGGCTTCCTAATTATGTCTATGGTCGAAATCTACTCTCAGAGGCCAGCGTGTCCTCCAATGGATTAGCCTCATTGTAATTTCATGAGGTTAATTTGTGGCTTTTCTCTGTAAAATCTGCAGCAAGAATGACATTACTCTCATGGATTTATCATTCTGTATCTTACATATCCATTATTCCCTATATTTAGACATGAGTGAATCAATTTGCTGGACAGTGGTATATCTGCCACTTCAGTAGTCTGTGACCACGGGAACAAGAGCCCTGCGGACCGCCTCCTACCTGCTAAAACTCCCAGTACTTTTTCACATTTGTAGGTGTGGCATGACATCATCGTTGCCGTAAGACACGTGCATGAGGTATTGGGCGGCTCGTAGGACTACTGTCCAGCAGCTACGGCCTACTGATGCGGCCACTGGACCGGGGCCCTACACATTGATTCTCTCAGTTTTATCTATTTTCCAATTCTTTATTGTGTTCCGATATTTTCCCGAGCATGTGAATGAGGTATAAAATACCACAGACATTGCAGGAGGAATATTATCAGATCAGAACAACGGAGCGGAATCCTGTCGTTTATCTTGACAGAATCCTGAAAGTGTGAACATGGCCTAATTATGTTATGTGACTTTTCCACAATTCAAGGTGCACTTCCTGAGTCTTCATGAGCTGATATCCAGTACACATAAATGTAAGCCACATTTAGAGGAGTTGTCCAGGATGGAACAAAATTGGGGCAAAAGCAAGAAATGATGTTACTAATCGAACAAACCATTATTTCGTGGTTACAGCCACTGCTGCTCCAGTGCAAACCTTGTGCTGCTCCTGGCAGGTCTTAGTTTACAGGGCTGCAGTCCTTATGTCCTATCTGCTGCCGCCAATCACATACCTCAGCGGTCACGCGCCTCCTACCACAGAATCACCTCTGACGCCAGATACTGGCACGATATATAAGCAATTAAAGCTTATTTTGTTACTTTAAAGCATTACTAGCCTTTGCCACAATTCAGTCCAATCTTGAAGAACCCCTCTAAGTTCAATATTCACGACTATTGAAAAAGTCAGTCAGGCTAAAGTTTTATTCAGCTAAAATATTAGTCATATAAAACTAACAAATTGCACAAATCAAAGCCTTCCTATTATTTCACCGATGCAAGGATGTTGTTGGGGCCTGGTCCTGGTGGATCCATGATGCAGTAAAGCATGTCTCCTTTATTTCCTTAGTGCCATGTTATCATCATATTTCCTGAATGAGAAGCTGAATATTCACGGAAAGCTGGGCTGTCTGTTGTGTATCTTGGGCTCCACCATGATGGTGATACATGCTCCTCATGAAGAAGAGGTCACATCTCTTCATGATATGGAGATCAAACTAAGAGATCCAGGTTGGTGTTTAAGCATGATCGAAACCTACAGTATTGTTCATATTCCAAACACACACATATACCTATATATGTACGTATGATACCTTTGATAATATGTTACATTTAAATGATTCTTGCACGACGTGTTCGAGATTCCAATAATTTAGTCTGAACATGTATGTATACATTGCTGCTATGTGTTAACTCTTAATGTATGTGGCTTAAAGGGGTTGTCCACTACTCAGACAACCCCTTATCAATCTCTATGTTTCCCCCCAAGTAAAATAATGACACTTATACTTACTGCCGGTGCTAGCGCCGTTCCAGCAGTTTCCGCACTAGCTCTCCCAGGGTATCATGTGACATTATGTCACACCATCCCTGCAACCAATCAGATTTGGCTTCACTATCCTCTTCTACGGATGAAATTGACATCCAGAGAAAGTGAGAAGATAGCTGCATCTGTTCTCTCAATTCCTCTGGATGCCTTGATTTGTCCAAAGGAGGGAAGTGTGAAGTCAGAGCTAATTGGCTGCAGGGAACACGTGACATAATGCCAGTGCCGAAACAGCTGAACATTGCCAGCACTGGAGATGAAAAAAAACGAACGGAGGTATCACTTATGCGCTGCTGAGACGGAATATCCTTAGAATAATAACATTTATTAGAACAGGTTAAAAGTCAACGCGTTTCGAGATCACGCAGGACCTCTTTATCAGGACAAACAGGTTTGTCCTGATGAAGAGGTCCTGGATCACCTCAAAACGTGTTGACTTTTAACCTGTTCTAATAAATATTTTTATTCAAAGGATATTCCGTCTCAGCAGCGCATAAGTGATACCTCTGTTCATTTTTCTTTTATACCTGTGGTCGTCCTCTCGATCGGTATCTGTTACATGCCATTTGTGAGTTGCTATTTAGGAGGGCAGAAATGAAAGGCTACAGATAAAGAACGCATCTAATGAAGAGGAAATCAGTGAAGGATAGAAGCTGTGCTGATATTTTAGCTACTGGAAACCCAAGCACCCAGGATACACACAGATTTCACATTCAGCCTATATTACTGAGAGAAACAAACTCACAAGAGAAAAAAATGTAACTTGCATTAGGCTTTTCCATATTCCTTATATATGCCATATACTTATATAGAGTCTAATATCATACAGTTCATCCTAGCTTGTGACTTTACGATTGATAATGACAATATAGTGGTAATAATATGTTTAGTATTTTTATTAAATACTTATTTATATTTTTACATTTGGTTTCCACAGGGTTTATTACATTTGCAGTGGCATCAGTTGTGGCATCTCTTATCCTTATTTTTGCTGTTGCTCCAAAGAAAGGCCCAACCAACGTTCTGGTGTACATTGCCATTTGTTCCATCATTGGTGCATTCTCCGTATCATGCGTTAAGGGTTTGGGCATCGCCATTCAGGAGTTTATAGAAAGAAAACCGGTTTATAAAGACCCCCTTTTCTTCATCCTGTTGGCCACGTTAGTTCTATCCATCAGCACACAAATCAATTATCTCAACAAAGCCTTGGATGTGTTCAATACGTCCATAGTGACCCCAATATACTATGTTTTCTTTACCACGATGGTGGTCACCTGCTCTGTGATCCTATTTAAGGAGTGGAACAGTATGGATATCAGTGACATGATTGGGACCCTAAGTGGATTTTTCACCATTATTGCTGGGATTTTTCTTTTGCACGCTTTTAAGAACACCAACATCACCTGGAGCCAAATAACCTCTAGTGTTCGAAAAGAGAAACAAATGCTCTACGAAGGACAAGAAGACCAACACAGCTTACTAAGTAACCCTGACCACTCTGGCTTGGGATTTGAAGATGATATTATCAATCTAAGCAGAACTAACCAGCATTAAGTCCTACAAAGTCTGTACTGTTTCTCCATTACTACTTCATAAATGACCATACTGAGCCTCTGTTCAATGGACCTGATGTAGATACATATATATATATTTTTATATTTTTATGGTGAAGTATTCATATACATTATGGATGGATTTTACAACCTAAAGGTCCTTGCATTAAAAATCAAGGTGGCCTTTTGGATATTGCGACTTTGTCAGGACCTATGGAACTAATAGATGGTTTCCCTCGATCAGAGTGCCCTTCCTCAACCAAGACCCCACCAGCTCGTCATTATGGAAGTCACAAATAGAAATGTGCTTGTACAGGTCGGATGACCTCTGTAAATGAACATAAACCATCTAAATGAAGAATTTTGAGACAAAACACTAAACATATCATTGATTCCTCATCATTCCTCATCTAGATGGATGGAAACATTTTTATAGCCGGAGCAGTGTACAATCATGTCATCCCGCTGTTCATGCTGTTGGACAATGCAGATGGTTGCATTGATTTTTTTTTCTATGCTAACGGGTCATGTACTCTGGACCCGAGGCTGAATCATTAACTGGTGAAGTGACTGTACAAAGGCCAGATTTATACATTATTCCATGTATTACACACACAATGAAAACGGGTTCAATTTTTAAAAAAGGATAAGCACCTATACATAGGAATCGCACTTTAATAACAAAGCTAACGAAATATGTTGTGATTTACATTTTCTGAATGAGTTGCACATATTTTTAATTATTTTGTATTTTTTTTATAAAATATTTTGTTGGATCTTATATTCTATTTAGCATTCTTCTTATAAGACGACGGCTAGGTGTATGACCAATGAGTTGTTGTACTTTACCTAACTTGATAGCTTGCAAATTATATGCCCTGTTGGTAGAGATGGGAGAATCAATACGATATGGCGCCATACGCAAATACGACGTGGCGTCAAGCTGCCACTGATGACAACCGGTAAGCGATGATTCGCAGGGCTCCCATCCAGCGGTCCCAGATTACTGAGTCCTTCACTAGACTGGAGTTCGGTGAATCACCGCTTACCTTTGTCATCCGTGGCTCCTCTTTCAATTATAGAAGCAGGTACACAGCACTCTTGAGCGAAGAATTAGATGTCCAAGAAGGGTTCCATCCACCACATGCACATAAGGAAAGTATAAGATACTTGGCAATCCAAAATAGGTAACAGAACTTTATTAGGCAATCCAAATATCTAGTCAATTATGTTTCGGCCCTTAAACATGGGCCTTCATGTCAAAAACCGAGCTATGGGATGGCAAACTGCCTCACCTGATGCTGTGCGTATTTTGGGCTGCAAGTATCTTACAATTTCCTCTTTCGATTAGCCGGGCTGGTGCCACATCTCATGTGCTTCACGTGATGATGCCATCTCATTAGCCTGACTAATCAAAGGAAGAGCCAGGATGACAGCAAGTAAGCATCAATTCACAATAGTTATAGATTACCTGACCGCTAGACCCGGGTTCTGCGTCCCGTTAGTCATTATTCGACTGATATTTCTCAGCTACTGGCGGTGTATGACTGACCAATATTTCAGCTAATGGTCATATAGATGAAAGACCTCAATGATCTGTGAAAAACACTCTTGGGCGACATTTACGGTGCATTGCAGTTTATGTTTGTCGTATGTGTCACACTCAAGCTATTCAGAAGCATCCAGTAAAAAATACTCTACCACATATTGTATGTTTTTTAATTAATGAACCTAAAGGTGACATATGCCATTGTATCCTTATAGAGTTTTTCTTCCACTTCAGGTTTGAAAAACACCCAATGGGAGAAAACACGGTGCATATCACTTCTTTGAGTCATCTCTTGATGGACTTTGTTACAAAGAATGCTTCAGGAAAAAAAAATCTCTAAAAATGTTTCAGTAAACTGAAAAAACAACTTCAAAAGCCCCTCATAGGCTACGTGCACATGGAGTCTAACTGCTGAGTTTTCGGAGCAGAAGCAGAACGGAAACTCAAAGACTTTGATGAGTTTAGAGATTTCTAGAGTTTCCGCTCAGTTTCTGCATGTGTTCATTCTTTTGAGCATTTTGTCAGGCAGCTTATGGAGCGGATCACCCATAACCTTGCACATACCCTTAGGCCTTAACCCTACCATTGGGCTGGTGCTCTGGTGGACACCACACAACCATATACTACATGCTATCTAATTAACCTTAACCTGAATGGGTGCTATGCAGTGCAGAGGAAGTGAGCTGCCACTACATGTGTAACAAAACACACCCCACATTTCACCTTACGGTATATTATCATGTTTGCCTAAAATTTATGTTGCTTTGTGAACACTGTTGCAGAAAACACATTCATGTAGGATGCCTACTTCAATTAAATTTAGGTATGAAATACATCCTGAAATCTACAGCCCCAGTCATACATCCGTTGTTTTTTGGGGGGGTGTAGAATGGTGTGTGTGTTGGGGGGGGGTTGCAGCAGGTTGAGTACAAGAAAAAGTGAACCACTTTTCATAAGTGTGCTGGATCCAGTTTTCTTCTATTTTTGGTTTGTGAGTCCATTTTTACCATCATTGTGGCATCTGTTCTCATATGCAAAAAATAAAGCTTTTATTACAGGTTACGTGTAATATAAAAAACGCTATTAACCTGCAGATGTGCGGTTAGAATTCAGGTTAATAGGGTTCTGATCCTGCCTGGCACCCGCACTGACAGCTCCGCTACCCGGAGAAAATGAACTTTATTCCAACTGGCAGCATTCGAGCTTTTGTCACCGCTCTATGTATAGAAAACGGTGGCTGTAGCCGTGCCTACGGCAATGACTATCACTAGCTCAGCATTCGCTCCGATTGTCAGTCAGTGTTGGGACTCTCTCTACACAGAACGGTGACTGAACGCACGCCGCCGCCGCAGCCCTCGTGACTGAAGCCTGAACACTGCTTGGAGGAATAACGTTCATTTCCTCCCGACAATCGGCCTCTAATTTCATGCACCTGACAGATTCATAACGCTATTAATCTGCATGCTTGGTTTGCATTCATCGCTGTCTGTGGACAGCACCACAGACTACAGTGAATATATATTTTCTATCTGAGAAATACGGCCTAGTGATGTAATTTGATGTCTGTTAGTCTGAGAAGTTGGACCTCCAGTGAGAACAGGAATAGAAACTCTGGTCTTGGCCGTAGATGGCAGGGTGAGTACAAGATTAATGATGCATTCTCTTTGAATTTGGCCATTGTGAGATGTGGTGGCACTGCCTACAGCTGCTTAGTATTTCTACAGAAGAGGAATGGTTAATGTAGGATGTGCTGATATTTCGCTGATTTCCCAAAAATACAATAAAGGTAATGCCCTTTCATGAATGAATAACATGAATGTTGGCTTTCTTTCCTGGGACTCGCATTGTATGGCAAATGCATCCAACGCTTTATTGCCATCACTAGCTGAGGTGAAATAGAAATACATACATTTAACCATGTAATAGACAGTCCCTCCACAAGGAAAACAGGAGACCTACAAGAACACGGAGTATAACGACCAATGTGAAATAGAAATCTTTATTGATCCATTATCCTTGTTCTTTGTAGGTTTTCTGAGGTCACAGAGTTTTTTAATTCACTCAAATCATGGTATTAGACAATTATTATTCTCGGCTTTCCATAGAACGGCTCCAGTGGTCGCCTATGAGTTCCAATAAGTGGGCAATCATTTCTCCAAGTTAGACACATGGCTGTTATCTCAAGGTACGCAACACAAGGCGTATATGAGAGGCATACACTTTTTAGCTGATGTTAGGCCTTACATTCTGTATTGTGTTTTTCCATATTCTTACTTGTGCCAAGAACTGCTTCCTTTAGGTGACTGGTGAGGGTTCCTTACCTTGGACCATCGTAATCTTACAGGGACAATCATTATTAAATATTTTACAGTGCGGAAAAAAGTATTTATTCAGCCACCAATTGTGCAAGTTCTCCCACTTAAAAAGATGAGAGAGGCCTGTAATTGACGTCATAGATAGACCACAACTATGAGAGTCAAAATGAGAAAGCAAATCCAGAAAATCACCTTGTCTGACTTGGCAAGATTTATTTTTCAAATTATGGTGGAAAATAAGTATTTGGTCCTTAACAAAAGTTCATCTCAATATTTTGTTATATATCCTTTGTTGGCAATGACAGAGGTCAAACATTTTCTGTAAGTCTTCACAAGGTTGGCAAACACTGTTGGTGGTATGTTGGCCTATTCCTCCATGCAGATCTCCTCTAGAGCAGTGATGTTTTGGGCCTGTCGCTGGGCAACACAGATTTTTAAATCCTTCCAAAGGTTTTCTATGGGGTTGAGATCTGGAGACTGGCTAGGCCACTCCAGCACCTTCATATGCTTCTTATGAAGCCACTCCTTCGTTGCCCTGGTGGTGTGCTTGGGATCATTATCATGCTGAAAGACCCATCCATGTTTCCTCTTCAATGCCCTTGCTGATGGAAGGAGGTTTGCACTCAAAATCGCACGATACATGGCGCCATTCATTCTTTCATGTACAAGGATCAGTCATCCTTGTCCCTTTGCAGAGAAACAGCCCCAAAGCATGATGTTGCCACCCCCATGCTTCACAGTAGGTATGGTGTTCTTTGGATGCAACTCAGCATTTTGTCTCCTCCAAACACAATGAGTTTTGTTTCTACCAAACAGTTCTACTTTATTTTCAGCAGACCATATGAAATTCTCCCAATACACTTCTGGATAATTCAAATGCTCTCTAGCAAACTTATAAATCCAACTAACCCTAAAAGATAGGGAGAAAAAGGGGAACAGGCAGTACACACTTTTTAAATTGCAAGTTATAATAGTCGCACTCACCAGAAACAGGCGAAATGGGGCATAGACAGGATCCTGCAGGAATCCCAACTGCAGCTCGACCAGCTGGGCTCATGGCGTGCTTCATACAACCGTGGTGAAAGCAATCAATAGACAAAGAAACACCCAGATAGTTGTTGGCGCTTCCTTCACAAGATTCTCGTGGATATAAAAAATAAACTATTTGGGAGTTACAGGATAAAACAACACGTTTCGACTCCAATATCCCGGAGTCTTCTTCAGGTTTTAAAACATAAATATATCATATGTAAAAGTATACCACATTCGCTTTATATATATCCTGCTTCATAAGAAACCGGTCGAGGTCTTTTACAGAGGACTAGCCTCTTTTTTATCTAGCTGAGCGGGGCTATAGAGCTCCCCCCAACATTCTGCTCCATTGGTTTCTTATAAATGATTATTTTTGATACTCACGAGAATCTTGTGATGGAAATGCAGACAACTATCTGGGTGTTTCTTTGTCTATTGATCTTTAGCAAACTTCAGATGGGCCCGGACATGTACTGGCTTAAGCAGGGGGACACGCCTAGCACTGCAGGATGAGTCCTTGGCTGCGTAGTGTGTTACTGATGGTAGCCTTTGTTATGGTGGTCCCAGCTCTATGCAGGTCATTCACTAGTTCTGGGATTTTTGCTCACCATTCTTGTGATCATTTTGACCCCACGTGGTGAGATCATGCATGGAGCCCCAGATCGAGGGAGATTATCAGTGGGCTTCCATTTTCTTATTATTGCTCCTGTAGAATTGCTCTTATACTCCCACAGTTGATTTCATCACACCAAGCTGCTTGCCTATTGCAGATTCAGTTGTCTCAGCATGGTGCAGGGCTACAATTTTGTTTCTGGTGTCCTTCGACAGTTCTTTGGTCTTCACCATAGTGGAGTTTGGAGTGTGACTGTGTGAGGTAGTGGACAGGTGTGCTTTATACTGATAACAAGTTTAAACAGGTGCCATTACTACAGGTAATGAGTGGTGGACAGACGAGCCTCTTAAAGAAAAAGTTACAGGTCTGTGAGAGCCAGAAATCTTGCATGGTTTTAGGTGACCAAATATTTATTTTCCACAATAATTTGAAAAATAAATCTTGCCAAATCAGACAAGGTGATTTTCTGGATTTGTTTTCTCATTTTGACTCTCATAGTTATGGTCTACTTATGATGTCAATTACAGGCCTCTCATCGTTTTAAGTCGGAGAACTTCCACAATTGGTGGCTGACTAAATACTTTTTTCCCTCACTGTATATGGCAATTATGTATTTGTTATATAATCATATTCTCACCCAAAAAGATGTAAATTAATGTGTGATTGTAATGCGAGCAGTCCCTCAGCCACCAAATAGGGCTTGCCTTCTGGTGTTAGTTCATAGAAACCTATCCTAGGACAGGGGGTAGGAAGCTGGATGGCCCCTTCCTTCACCTCACACTAAGAGAAGGCCAATGTTTGACCTTGCCTTGTTAGATAATGTTTTGTCCCTAGTAGTGATGGGCGAACACCCCCTATGTTTGGGATTGGCGAGTTTGCCTGAGTTTTTTTTTATAAAGTTTGAGTTCGGGAGCTGGAGATGACGCGAACTTGCGTCTGAACCCCGAACTCGGACTTTACAGATATGGGATGGGGTGGGGGGAGCTGTAAAAAAAGCATAAAATTAATTATAAACATTTATAATTATACTTACCTGTCCAGCAACGCGTCATCCCATCCCGCTGTCTCCCGGCCGCATCTGCTTCAGGGGCAGCTCATTAACTTCCGCCAGTATTCACTGCACTCGGCAGTCTTCGGCTTTTTCCGTGAGTGTTCATGCAGTGACATCACTGCATGAACACTGCCCGAAAAAGTCGAAGACTGCCGAGTGCAGTGAATACCGGTGGAAGTTAATGAGCGGCCCCGGAAGCAGATGCGGCAGGGAGATAGCGGGACGGGAGGATGCGTCGCTGGACAGGTAAGTATAATTATAATGTTTATTATTAATTTTCTGCTTTTTTTTGCAGCCAAACTGGACCCGAATTGTAACACGGGTTTCCCATGGAAACCCGTGTTCGGGACCATGTGACCGAACACTATGTATTCGGTACGGTCCCGAATTTTACAGTTTGGGTTCACCCATCCCTAGTCCCTAGGCTTCGGGTGGAGGGTCAAACAAGAACTGAGCCCTTTCTAATCTTGTTGATTAAAAGCATACAAAAGAATTACAATACTGAAAGTGAATTGCAAAAGGAAAACATGATTTAATCCGTAATTACTCAGATAAAGGTTAATATGTAAGCTCTGACCATTCTGCTCTGGGATAGTCTCTTCACAGTTATCACTGCGGTGTCTGTATTCACGAAGGTAAATAGTTGATGAATAATGATATTGGTCACTATGTCTCTGTTGAGAGACATTGATAGTACAGGGAATTGTAGACCAAAGCGAATTAAGTTGTGTGACTACTTGATAAATATCTACCTCTTTATAATGAATGACAGGTAATCAGGCAGGAGTTTCATGCTGCCCGAACATGCAACAGTAGGTATCAGAACCCGGCTGCAATATTGCAGCCATGTGTGTGTTACTCCAAAACGCTGCAACATTTCAAAGAGAGCCAAATGTGAAAAGTAGCCAGGGACTATGTGTCTCAGATGGCTAGTTGAAGGCATGGCTCATGCAACATTTTTTAGTATAACCAGGTTCCTCACATCATGTTCTCACATGCTTTATGTATTTAATAGCCCTCTGTGTCTGTACTGTTACATATTTAGACTGTTAACTGGTTCATGCAGCAACAGGAACACCCAATTCTTACACTATGGCTGGTCCAAACAATCAAAGCAATTGTTACCATCCACCTTTCGTGTCTCCCCTTTTTCCTTATAGATTGTAAGCTTGCGAGCAGGGCTCTCATTCCTCTTGGTATCTGTTTTGATCTATGTGTTTATTGTAGAAGTCCCCTCTATAATGTAAAGTGCTGCGGAATATGTTGGTGCTATAGAAATAACATTATTATTATTATGTCTCCAATGGCTTTTCCATGCCTGCTTCACTGTATCAATTGAGGTTGGAACCTCAGCATCACAAAAGAAAATGGAAGGAGACTTCAGTATCATTTCATATTCTTTTGTGGTACTGAGGTTCCAACCTTAATTAGTCTGGACCACGAGTCACTTCCTCAATCTCACAATTCTTTCAAAAGGACAGTGTGCCGGTCTTTCTCCTTCTAATCTGCTTCGCTATACTGACAGATGTCTCCTTATACAGACACACATAGGGAGAGATCCGATAGTCTTGGGGAACTAGAGAAGTCACCTGCCTCGGTCTGGTCATTTGAGACAGCTTTTCAATATATCAAAACCACAAAAAAAGAGTACAAAGACCTGTATAGAGTGTCAAAAAGTACCAAATTTTATTAATATTACATCATAAAAAATGTTATTAGGACAACACATTGTTCAAAAATAGCACCAACAACGTACAAATTTACATAGGTTAGTCTCCTATTTTAAGTGGCCATATATGAACTGGGACAAAATTTTGTGCAATATTTATATACAATCTAATTTGGATTTTTCTATACCCAGTCCCTATATGAACTATTTATACCACATTGCCACTGTTCATGTCCTTTATATATTTTTTATTTTTGAATAACGTGCTATTTTTGAACAATGTGTTGTCCTAATAACATTTTTTATGATGTAATATTAATAAAATTTGGTACTTTTTGACACTCTATACAGGTCTTTGTACTCTTTTTTGTGGTTTTGATCAAATTGTTTTGAGTATTCCTGTTTACCTGATACGGTGATATTATAGCATTTGTTTTCTGGTTGTTTTTAGCTTTTCAATATATGTTTACTAAGAAATATCACAGTAAAATATACATGGCTGCAGTAAGGTAGCCAGTTTTTGATTCATGCGTGGTCATCATGAATTAGCCGACAGTTTCCCTTTAAGAGTTAAAAGTTATGGACATCTTTGTATCTTTTTATTTTAATTGCATTGCATGTAATAGGTAATAATTTAATTGAAAAAAAAAGGTTCAGTTGTTTTGGTTGTTTTACATTTGCATTCAGGAGAAGCAGGAAAGGCTAGAGACTGAGACGAGAGGAATTGACACTGGCTGAGCTGCTTACAATGTTTTATACTATATGCAATACAATAAAATGTCCAAAGCCTTTAATGCTTCTTGTTTGGATAAGCCTTAAGCTGACTTGTATATAGTGTAAGTGGTATTCTCAGAAATTCATTACATTACTGAATATGATTCTGTATATTGTATATGTAATGTATACAAGTTGTGTTTTTACCAATTTCATTTACGGTAATTGTCATCATGTAATTTTACTTTAGGATCTTGTCTTAAATTTCTGAGCCTGAAACTTTACACATTATGAAAATTATTACTGAACTGACTGGCCAAATGAATTAGTCACATACACTACCGAGAGTGTATTTTATTCAGGGAGTGTTATATAGCACACAATCTTATTTTATGTACTGTTACTGTATATAAAAGACCATAAATGCACAAAATGTTTGGTTTGTCTTTAATTCTGATAAATGAAGCGCCTGTGGCTAGCTCCTGTACTGTATGTGCCCCCAGTCTCGCTGACATATCTTAGACCCACTGCTCTCAAGACTTGGCTGACCCTTCCCATTTCCTGAGGCTCATAGCGACCCTCCTAAAGTTGCTGAACCAAAGTTCCCTTCCCCAACTGCCCCTGTTAGGAGTACTCCGTGGCCACCACTCGAGATCTCCTTCTTAGTTATTTTCCTTCAATATCTGTTTCTCTGTTATCCTTTACTACACACACACTCACTGCCGTGAAGATCACCTTGACAAGACTGGTGTTCTTTCTTCTTTCCTTGTCTGAACCTACTAACTGGACTTCTTTTCTTGTCACTAACCCAAAATCCCTAATCCTCTTTGCCAATCTGAGTTGGCCTTTACAGTTAACCTTGTCTACATTACCAACAGGAAACTGTAGCCACAGAAGGAGGATAACTCTTAAATACGGTATAGTAAAATACATTTTCATACATTTAAAAACTAAGGGGTGTCTGAGGAGTGCAATACTATTCTCACCGCCCATTACATTATCAATACCATGGATGGTTAGAAGAACAAACAAATCAATTTTGTGACGAATCAAGCCAGACATGACACTCAAATCAAGGATCACCACGCTACAACTTGCCTACTTTGGACACATCATATGAAGAGAGCAATCACTGGAGAAGGACATCATGGTCAGAAGAATGGAAGGAACAAGGCACAGAGGAAGACCAATAACCCGACGGCTTACTACTTCAAGATAATGGTCAAGATTTGAACAAGATCGATCTTTCTACAGATCACTCATCCATCAAGTCGCCATGGCTAGAGATCAAGCTGAAGGCTGTTAAAAAAAATACAGAGGGGAAAATAAATATTTGATACACTGCCTATTCTGCAAGTTTTCCCATCTACAAGAATAGAGAGGTCTGTAATTTTTAACGCAGGTACACTTCAACTGTGAGAGACAGAATCTAAAAGTAAAAACAGAAAATCAAAATTGTAGCATTTTTACATAATTAATTAGCATTTTATTGCATGAAATAAGTATTTGATCACCTACCAACCAACAAGAATTCTGACACTTACAGACCTGTTTTTCTTTAAGAAGCCCTCCTACTCTGCACTCATTACCGGTATTAATTGCACCTGTTTGAACTCGATACCTGTATAAAAGACACCTGTCCACACAATCACTCAATCACACTCCAACCTCTCCACATTGGCCAAGACAAAATAGCTGTCTAAGGACAGCAGGAACAAAATTGTAGACCTGCACAAGGCTGGGATGGGCTACAGGACAATAGGCAATAGCTTGGTGAGAAGGCAACAACTGTTGGCACAATTATTATAAAATGGAAGAAACACAAGAGGACTGTCAATCTTCCTCAGTCTAGGGCTCCTTGCAAGATCTCGCCTCGTGGGGTAAGGATGATTCTGAGAAAGGTCAGGAATCAGCCAAGAACTACACGGGAGGACCTGGTCAATGACCTGAAAAGAACTGGGACCAGAGTCTCAAATATTACCGTTAGTAAGACACTATGCCTTCATGGATTAAAATTCTACATGGCACGCAAGGTCCCTCTGTTCCACATCAGCACATGACAGGCCAATTTTCAGTTCACCAATGCCCATTTGGATGATCCAAAGGGGGCATAGGAGAAGGTCATGTGGTTAGATCAGATCAAAGTAGAACTTTTTGGTATCAATTCCACTCACCGTTTTTTGAGGAAGAAGAAGGATGAATACAACCCAAAGAACACCATCCCAACCGTGAAGCATGGTGAGTGGAAACATCATACTTTAGGGGTGCTTTTCTGGAAAGGGGACAGGACGACTGCACTGTATTGAAGAGAGGATGGATGGGGTCAAATATTGCGAGATTTTGGAAAACAACCTCCTTCCCTCAGTCAGAGCATTGAATATGGGTCATGGTTGGGTCTTCAACATGACAATAGTCTGAAACACATAGCCGGGCCAACTAAGTAGTGGCTCCATAAGAAACATTTCAAGGTCTTGGAGCATCCAGTCTCCAGACTTGAACCCAACAGAAAATCTTTTGATGGAGCTGAAACTCAATGTTGCCCAGCGAGAGCCTCGAAACCTGAAATATCTGGAGAAGATCTGTATGGAGGAGTGGGTCAAAATCCCTGCTGGAGTGTGCGCAAACTTGGTCAAGAACTACAGGAAATGTCTGACCTCTGTAATTGCAAGCAAAGGTTTCTGTACCAAATATTAAGTTCTGTTTTTCTATTGTATCAAATACTTATTTCATGCAATAAAATGCAAATTAATTATGTAAAAATCATACAATGTGATTTTCTAGATATTATTTTTAGATTCTGTCTCTCATAGTTGAAGTGTACCTACGATAAAAATTACAGACCTCTCCATTCTTAATAGGTGCGAATCCTTGCAAAATCAGCAGGGTATCAAATACTTGTTTTCCACATTGTAACTATTTGGGTAAATTAAATCAGAATTGTAAAAATTCATTTGTATGCAGCAGAAAGAAGCATATTCAGATCTCATGTCCATTTAATTTTTGAAACATATCGTGGTCATACCATAACATTTCAATAGTGTGGAAAGGACCTTTACTTTCATTGATAGGTTCACTAACAGTTCAAGGTACGACACGCCTATGGTGCAATCCCATTATTGAAGCTGATATCAACTAAAGTTTACTGTAAAATGACTGCGGCTATTAAGAATAGCCAATCAGTTTACAATCACTTTCTTACAATTTGACAGATGCTGCAAGGGCAACAATGGTGACTCTATGTAGCAGACAGCCATCTGTAACAAATATATCTCTATTAGACAGGACCACCTGAATTAATCTTAAAACTCAGATGCCCCCTATTGGCACATGTTGTATACACAAACATTAATGCTCCCTTGCAGATCACCCACTCAGTCTCTGCCACCTGCCCATCATGAGAAACCCAATACCAAGAGCATAGAAAAAGATAGAGAATGCCAGACAAGAAAATAATTGTAAATATATCAAAATTAGTCCAAAAAATAAATAAATTCTGGCACTTCTACATAATATCAGACAAAACGTTAATCGGATCTATATCAGATTACTAAATCCGAAAAACAAGAAGAGATCCAGTATGAATAAAACTTCAATTTTATTGATCAATTATTTAAAAGGTTTAAAACAACAAAAATGCCCAGCAGGAGGCGCTCATACATTAATTATTACGGTAACACAGTTAATAAAATATTTGATACACATATAAATTCTGTATGGAAAAAACAATAATACACTTTCTCCAACATTTGTGCTAATTAACCCATAGACATATACTGTAAGTAAATATAATATCAATGCAATTCATTCAAATATGCAGCCACATGAAATAATTTCAATGTCTCCCTGAGTTATATTACTCTAAGCCTTGGAGTCTCTCAAACCAGTAGAGTTCCGCCAAATCCAGCAATGAATAAATAAATGAATGATAACTGTGATAACCAGGATAATGGTAGATGTAAGTGGCGCTGCCTCCTTCACCCCAACACGCGTTTTGCCCTTGCTTCTTCCGGGAGATTAACATTTTGTCTAATAAAATAATTGTGTAATGACAAAATTTATTAAGGTATAACAATAGGTATAAATGGCATGATAAAAATTACTGAAAAATGATTAAAAGAAACTGCGTGCATATGCAGGACAAGATTGTAATTACCATATAAAAATAATTATGATGATATATACAGTGGGGAAAAAAGTATTTAGTCAGTCAGCAATAGTGCAAGTTCCACCACTTAAAAAGATGAGAGGCGTCTGTAATTTACATCATAGGTAGACCTCAACTATGGGAGACAAACTGAGAAAAAAAAATCCAGAAAATCACATTGTCTGTTTTTTTTTCATTTTATTTGCATATTATGGTGGAAAATAAGTATTTGGTCAGAAACAAGCAATCAAGATTTCTGGCTCTCACAGACCTGTAACTTCTTCTTTAAGAGTCTCCTCTTTCCTCCACTCATTACCTGTAGTAATGGCACCTGTTTAAACTTGTTATCAGTATAAAAAGACACCTGTGCACACCCTCAAACAGTCTGACTCCAAACTCCACTATGGTGAAGACCAAAGAGCTGTCAAAGGACACCAGAAACAAAATTGTAGCCCTGCACCAGGCTGGGAAGACTGAATCTGCAATAGCCAACCAGCTTGGAGTGAAGAAATCAACTGTGGGAGCAATAATTAGAAAATGGAAGACATACAAGACCACTGATAATCTCCCTCGATCTGGTGCTCCACACAAAATCCCACCCCGTGGGGTCAGAATGATCACAAGAACGGTGAGCAAAAATCCCAGAACCACGCGGGGGGACCTAGTGAATGAACTGCAGAGAGCTGGGACCAATGTAACAAGGCCTACCATAAGTAACACACTACGCCACCATGGACTCAGATCCTGCAGTGCCAGACGTGTCCCACTGCTTAAGCCTGTACATATCCGAGCCCGTCTGAAGTTTGCTAGAGAGCATTTGGATGATCCAGAGGAGTTTTGGGAGAATGTCCTATGGTCTGATGAAACCAAACTGGAACTGTTTGGTAGAAACACAACTTGTCGTGTTTGGAGGAAAAAGAATACTGAGTTGCATCCATCAAACACCATACCTACTGTAAAGCATGGTGGTGGAAACATCATGCTTTGGGGCTGTTTCTCTGCAAAGGGGCCAGGACGACTGATCCGGGTACATGAAAGAATGAATGGGGCCATGTATCGTGAGATTTTGAGTGCAAACCTCCTTCCATCAGCAAGGGCATTGAAGATGAAACGTGGCTGGGTCTTTCAACATGACAATGATCCAAAGCACACCGCCAGGGCAACGAAGGAGTGGCTTCGTAAGAAGCATTTCAAGGTCCTGGAGTGGCCTAGCCAGTCTCCAGATCTCAACCCTATAGAAAACCTTTGGAGGGAGTTGAAAGTCCGTGTTGACAAGCGAAAAGCCAAAAACATCACTGCTCTAGAGGAGATCTGCATGGAGGAATGGGCCAACATACCAACAACAGTGTGTGGCAACCTTGTGAAGACTTACAGAAAATGGTTGACCTCTGTCATTGCCAACAAAGGATATATCACAAAGTATTGAGATGAAATTTTGTTTCTGACCAAATACTTATTTTCCACCATAATATGCAAATAGAATGAAAAAAAAAACAGACAATGTGATTTTCTGGATTTTTTTTTTCTCAGTTTGTCTCCCATAGTTGAGGTCTACCTATGATGTAAATTACAGACGCCTCTCATCTTTTTAAGTGGTGGAACTTGCACTATTGCTGACTGACTAAATACTTTTTTTTCCCCACTGTAATAACCCCAAAAAAGGTAATAAAAAATCATATAAAAAACCTCAGGATGGCAACAAAATTGAAATATATCACAAAATGAAGTGCAAGTGTGCAAAGTAACAATATGTGCAAAACAATAATTAATATGTAAAGATAAAAGTGCAACGTGCAAATGACAATGAACACCACTTCATCATCATCCAAATGCTCTCTAGCAAACTTCAGACGGGCCCGGACATGTACAGGCTTAAGCAGTGGGACACGTCTGGCACTGCAGGATCTAAGTCCATGGTGGCGTAGTGTGTTACTTATGGTAGGCCTTGTTACATTGGTCCCAGCTCTCTGCAGTTCATTCACTAGGTCCCCCCGCGTGGTTCTGGGATTTTTGCTCACCGTTCTTGTGATCATTCTGACCCCACGGGGTGGGATTTTGCGTGGAGCACCAGATCGAGGGAGATTATCAGTGGTCATGTATGTCTTCCATTTTCTAATTATTGCTCCCACAGTTGATTTCTTCACTCCAAGCTGGTTGGCTATTGCAGATTCAGTCTTCCCAGCCTGGTGCAGGGCTACAATTTTGTTTCTGGTGTCCTTTGACAGCTCTTTGGTCTTCACCATAGTGGAGTTTGGAGTCAGACTATTTGAGGGTGTGCACAGGTGTCTTTTTATACTGATAACAAGTTTAAACAGGTGCCATTACTACAGGTAATGAGTGGAGGAAAGAGGAGACTCTTAAAGAAGAAGTTACAGGTCTGTGAGAGCCAGAAATCTTGATTGCTTGTTTCTGACCAAATACTTATTTTCCACCATAATATGCAAATAAAATGAAAAAAAAACAGACAATGTGATTTTCTGGATTTTTTTTTCTCAGTTTGTCTCCCATAGTTGAGGTCTACCTATGATGTAAATTACAGACGCCTCTCATCTTTTTAAGTGGTGGAACTTGCACTATTGCTGACTGACTAAATACTTTTTTTCCCCACTGTATGTGGCGCCCCACCGGGTCATTGTGACTTTGACTGTAAAGATGGCCGCCATGGCGGTGAAGTTAGGTGTGCCTTCATGGGCGCACCCAAGAAGGAGCAAGAAATGACATGAACCTCCCATGCCTGTACTTCTATGCTACTGCATCATGGCGACCAAGAAAGGGGTCCGGATCTTAGCCTGGTATGGCGGTAAAGGAAAAAGACACCGCCCCTCGGGGGTGGAGAGAAGCTTCACGGCGGGAAAAGGAGCAGAAGAGAAGACATAGTACCATGATGGTGAGCAGCAGGAGGCCTGTGGAGCACAGTGGAGAAATGTCAGCATTTCCTGGCTCCGGAGAACCAGGCTCTGGACGCTCACCACTTTCCAACCTGTCGCAGCTGGAGGAGGAAATCGCGGAGCTGCACAGGAAACTCCAGGACAAGCAGGCTCTGTGGGAGCGACAACGCCAGGCTGCCCAGGAGGAGTCCACCATCTTGGTACCCTCACCACCGGTACCTACAGTCACCCCCCCAGCAGTGTCGGACTGGGGTGTCAAGGGCCCACCAGTAACATTGACTTTAAGGGGCCCACTTTTCACCTGCATACAAATAATACACTCCCCTCATTCACAAATGTACATATATATCTAAATTATAATAATAATCTAAGTAGCACGGGCAGCACGGTGGCTCAGTGGTTAGCGCTGCAGCCTTGCAGCGCTGGGGTCCTGGGTTCGAATCCCACCAAGGACAACATCTGCAAGGAGTTTGTATGTTCTCCCCGTGTTTGCGTGGATTTCCTCCGGGTACTCCGGTTTCCTCCCACACTCCAAAGACATACTGATAGGGAATTTAGATTGTGAGCCCCCATCGGGGACAGTGATGAAAATGTGTGCAAACTGTAAAGCGCTGCGGAATATGTTAGCGCTATATAAAAATAAAGATTATTATTATTTATTAAGTAGGTTGGTTAATGAATGATAAGATGCTGCTTTTTTCTCTACAGAGTAAATCAAGTGAATTAAGACAAATATTATCTAGTTGGGGGCCTAGTTCTGCACAGGGGCCCACCAGGGGATTCCCCTGTTACCCTGTGGGCCAGTCCGAGCCTGCCCCCCAGGTACCCTCACCTTCGGTACCCACCAGCACTTCCCTGGTACCACCGTCACCAGTACCCGCTGCCCCGCCAGTCTCCCCGTCACCGGAGGCTGAAGAGGAGGACCGCGGCCCTGGAGGAGCAGGTACGTCCGACGCCCCGGGGACATGGGAGGCCCTGCTAGGCCCCATCGGAAAGCCACCAACCCCAAAATCCGGTCAGGTTGTCCTAGATGTAGCTTGGGACTGGGGAATGACACCCAAGGGGGTATCCTAGAGCCTGCTCCTATACCCACGCTACCGTCCACCGCGTACAACAGGCCGGTGTGTTGTGAGTTCATTCTCTGGTTCACCAGTTGTGAGTTCCCCTTCTGGACTCCCTCTGGTGGTGACGGGAGGTGGTGCGGCTGGTTTGATCGGTGGAGATCTGCCACCTGAGAATGAGGATGACGATTGGATCTCAGGATTCTCAGATTGGATTTAAGACAGCTGACGCCCTATTCAGTTGCTGGTGATTCCTTCTGGCTTGTCAGCTCTTGGTTTTCAGCTCTGTTCCAGTCATCTAAAGCTAAGTTTTTCTGCTAATGTTCACACTTGATTTTGTTGTTGGTCTATTCAGTTTTTTGTGTGGTCTACCAGCCCCGGCTTGGGGCTGAGCTGAATTTCCACTCTTATTTATCAGTATTTTGCCAATTGGCTTTTAGTCCCTTACTAGTTCGTTCTTTTTTTGCTCTGTCTCAGAATATCTCAGAGTGCTGATATAGTGGGAGAAGTCTAGTGACTTCAGGGATAATTTTGCAATCAGAAGTGTTGGACATTATTTTTGTAGGGTTTTTTGCAGGTTGCAGATTGTGTCTTTCCTTTCCTGACTAGTTAGTTTGGGCCCCATCATTTCCTCAGCCTATTTTCCTGCCTGTGTTTGTGCCTTCATCTTGTTTCACCGTCAATACATGTGTTGGGGCTATCTATTCCTTTGGGGTCTGCTCTGGGGCAGTTAGTTTTCCCTTTTCTTGCTTTAGGCTTATGTAGTCCTCCGGCCGTGACGAGGCGTCTAGGTTCATCGTAGGCACACTCCACGGCTACTGCTAGTTGTGTGGTAAGATCAGGGATCTGCAATCTGCATAGTTACCAACCACTCTGGTTTTCTGTGGCTTAGCGTGTTTTGCTTTTTTCTCCTCGGTGACCCATTCATAACACCGGTGCTCCTCATGGAACAAACTGAGGAGTTGCATCATCAATTCCAAGACGCTAAGCTGACCACAATGGAGAAGTGGAAAATGTCCCTGAGGAAAGGAGAGCATTTAGTGGAGTCGCGTCCCCTCCAGCAACCTCTGCTCTTGATGGAGAAGGCTGATAACAAGATGACACCGCTGGCAGGTATGGCCGCAGTATCAACGGCCTGTTCGTTAACCCCTTTTGTACCGCCAGCTGTAATATCGATACCTACTGCATTATCTACAACTACAGTTCAATGCAACCCTAAAGTGCAGGCTCAAGCTACCCAAACCTTGGTAGTGGATCCAGCTGCTTTGGTTCATGAAGGGTGGTGGGTGGAGCTTAGAAACACTAGAGGGGAAAGCTGACAGGAACTTAGGTCAGAATCCCCTGAGAGGGGGAGGACGGCAGAGGTTCCCTGTAGGGGGGAGCGGAGAGAAGAACTCTCGACAGTGATAATCCCCGGCAGGGGATAGAGAGAGGACGTGTTTGCAACAGCTCCCTGTGAGCTGGAGCTGTTGGCAAGGGAAGAGAAGGAAAGAAGGATCAGTTGTTTAGAAGGAAGATAGATAAGCACGGAATGTGAGGAGGAGAGAGACTGGGGACAAGGGCTAGTGTAGAGCCCTTCCCTAAGTTCATTGCACCAAGGTCGGGCGCCGGAATCCGAGTGTCACGATACTAGTGGATACAACTGGACACCAGTGGCTAGGTCAAAGAGACTACAGACACAGTGGGTTGCGCAAGCAATATTGTATTAATGATCTGAATGCAATATAGCATATAAGTCCAGATAAATGTTCAGTCAATATGATAAATGGTAATAGCAGAGCTGATACTCTGCGACACAGCATGCAAAGTCACTGAGCAATGCGGGCACAAGACACAGACTCTTGCAGAGTGGAGGAACACACTAGCTGGCTGGAGTTCTTACTTCACCGCAGGTGTAGTCAGGCAGAGGTTCCTGAAGTCAAGTGCTCAGCAATCACTCAGTCAACAGGCAGGGATCCAGACGTGCAGGTTGGCAGAGGACTCCGCCGTTAAGAGAGGACCAACAGGGATAGTAAGTCCAGGCTTGGGACTGCAGAGGCACAAAGTCCAATACATAATACACAAGCAATGAATCAGAGCAGGTGCTGGCTTTATATACAGCTTTGGCAGGAAGCAAGATGGCCGACGTGGAAACATCAAGATCCATGTTAACTAAGGGCAAGTCTAAGGGCAAGAGAAACAGATTCCAGGACTAGATACTGACATTACTCCCACCTCAAGAACGGCCTCCGGACGACCCTAAACCAGGCTTGCCAGGGTACCTTTGATGGAACTGCTCAATCAGTCGGGAGGCGTTAATATTATCCACGGGTTCCCAGGAATTCTCCTCTGAGGAATAGCCTTGCCATTTAATCAAATACTGCAGTCGATTTCTGTAGATTCTTGAATCCAGAATCCTCTCAACGATGAACTGCTCTTGACCATCCACAAGAACGGGATCGGGAGGAGGAGATGAACGTCCTGGAAAAGGATTTGGTACTACAGTCTTTAGTAGGGAAGTATGAAAGACAGGATGTATCTTCAGTGTTCTTGGGAGTTTTAAGCGACATGCAACAGCACCTACCAGACCACTGATCCTATAAGGACCAATGTACTTCTGTCCCAACTTAGGGGAAGGGAATCTTCATCTTTAAATTCTTCGTAGATAACCAGACTAAATCTCCTACCTTAAATGTTGGTGTTGGTTTGCGAAATCTGTCAGCTGCATTCTTGTATCTCTCTTGTGCGGAACCCAAAGTCTCTTTCAGAAGTTCAAGGTTCTGTTGAAGTGAAGAGATCCTGTCGGCAACTGCTGGTAAATATGTATCTACCGGTAATCTGGGAAGAATGCTAGGGTGATATCCCAGGTTAGCGTAGAATGGAGACTGTTTGGTGGAGGCACTCTGGGAGTTGTTATAAGAGAATTCGGCCAAGGGGAGTAGCCTTACCCAATCATCTTGCAAATGGCAAACATAGCAGCGAAGGTATTGCTCTAGTGTTTGGTTGGTACGTTATGTCTGCCCGTTGGACTGTGGGTGGAAAGCAGAAGATAAGTTAACTTCTATGCCTAATGCTGAACAAAAGCTTCGCCAAAACTTTGAAGTAAATTGAACTCCACGGTCAGAAACAACTTCATCCGGAACCCCGTGCAGGCGAAAGATGTTCTGGATAATTAGGTCAGCAGTGTCCTTCGCAGAGGGTAAACCGGAACAAGGGATGAAATGGGCCGCCTTGGTCAGGCGATCGACCACCACCAAAATCGTACTCTTTCCCTCAGAAAGGGGCAGTTCTACAATAAAGTCCATAGAAATGGATCCCCACGGGCGAGACGGCACCGGCAAAGGCTGTAACAGACCAGTAGGGGAGGCACGTGGAACCTTGAATTTGGCACATACCTCACAAGATGAAACGTACTTCTGGACATCCTTCCGAAAACCTGGCCACCAGAAGAAGCGAGATAAGAATTCTTGAGTCTTCTGAATTCCTCTGTGCCCTGCAACCTTGGAATCATGAACCAATCTCAACACTCTTAACCTCACGGCTTCAGGAATGTAGAGGCGCCGTTCCCGGGTCCAAACTCCATTCCTAAAAAGAAGGCTTACCTCATCAGATGGCTGAGACAGGAAAAGATCAGAGTTGTAAGCTTCTTTGATGACCTGCAGCAAATCTTGATTCTGAATGACTCCTACAAAATTGCAATCAGAAAGTATGGTCTTAGGTGGAGCATCTGGAACAGCGTCAGTGGAGAACATCCGGGATAGAGCATCTGCTTTTCCATTGCGAGAACCTGGTCTATAAGAGATTGTAAAATTGAATTGATTAAGGAAAAGACTCCAGCGGGCCTGCCGTGGGGTCAGGCATCTTGCTGACCTGATGAACTCAAGGTTGTGGTGATCCGTGAGGACCACGATCGGCTGTGAGGCTCCTTGCAGAAGATGTCTCCACTCCTTGAAGGCGGCGATGATAGCCAGTAATTCTTTATTTCCTACATCGTAGTTCTTTTCGGCAGGAGACAGTCGCTTGGAAAGAAAAGCACAAGGATGAAGTAAATTCTTCTCACCTGTTCTTTGGGACAGTATAGCCCCGGTGGCACAGTTTGAGGCATCCACTTCAATAATGAAGGCGAGTTCCGGGTCAGGGTGGATCAGTACTGGTGCTGACGTGAACTTGGTCTTGAGCCGAGAGAATGCTTCTTGGGCTTGAAGGGACCAAATAAATGCTGTCTTCTTCTGTGTCAACCGAATGATGGGCGAGACGATGTCAGAGAAGTTCTTGATGAAACGTGTGTAGAAGTTAGCAAACCCGATGAAACGTTGGACCTCCTTGACGTTCTTGGGGATTGGCCACTCCTGAATCGCCTTGATCTTGCTGTTATCCATACTCAGACCCTGTGGAGAAATTACATAACCTAAGAATTGAATCTCCGACTTGTGAAATTCGCATTTCCCCAGCTTGATGTACAGCTGGTGTTCCCTCAACCGCTGCAAGACAGTCTTGACATGTTGCTGATGTTCCTCCATGGAGCTAGAAAAAAATCAGAATGTCATCCAAATAGATTACGACAAAAATATCAAGAATGTCTCTGAAAATATCATTTACGAGATGTTGGAACGTTGCTGGGGCATTGCAAAGTCCAAATGGCATGACCAAATACTCAAAGTGTCCATATCGAGACCTAAATGCTGTTTTCCATTCGTCTCCAGGTCTTATACGGACTAGATTGTATGCCCCGCGTAGGTCCAATTTTGAAAAGACCTTGGCCTGACGAACTCTTTCGAGAAGCTCCGGAATTAATGGCAGGGGGTAGCGGTTCTTGATGGTTACCTTGTTAATTTCCCGGTAATCAACACAGGGTCTGAGGGATCCATCCTTCTTTTTAACGAAAAAGATGGGTGCACCGGCTGGAGAGGATGAGGGGCATATAAACCCCTTAGACAGGTTCTCGTCGATATATTCTTTGAGAGTCTTGAGCTCAGGATCGGACAATGGATAAATATTACCAAAAGGAATGGTAGCAGCAGGCAGAAGCTCGATTGGGCAGTCATAAGAGCGGTGTGGTGGTAATTTATCTGCATTCTTTTTATCGCACACATCCGAAAATTCTTTATAAACTGCCGGTAACTCTAGGTCCGATGATGGGTTGGCCGGAGATGGATCAGTCGATTTCTCAGAAGTTACCTCTTTAGCTGGGAAGTGCAATCTCTTAGTCTTCCAGTCAATGATGGGATTTTGAGCCTGCAACCAGGGTAAACCCAAGATAATAGGGAAATATGGAGAGGAAATCAGAAGGAAGGGCAATTTCTCCTGGTGATCATCTCCCATGAGGACCTTCAGTGGTTCAGTCTGCTGGTCTACGGGCCCCGAGGTCAAAGGGGACCCATCCACAGTCTCCATCAGAATTGAAGACACTCTTCTCTGTGATCGGATTCCATATTCCTTAGCAAAAGAAGTGTCCATGAAGTTACCGCTAGCCCCAGAGTCTATCATGGCGGAACTGTTCACCCAACGGGAGTCAATCCAGATCTTGATAGGAAGGTAACAATGTGAATCTTTTTTCTTATAGCAAGGGTATGAAACTGCTGAAGACAGAATAACAGCATTAATGGGTAGTATCGTTTCGGATGTAACAGAGTTCATATCTGAAAAGTCATAATCAGGAGCGGTTGCTGCAATTTCGGGTGGCCCTGATTCGGAAGTCATGGAGTATGATTCAGAGAAGTCGCGTTCTACCACGGCTGCGGTTGTTCTGCGAGAACGATTGGGGCAGTTGATAATAAAATGTCCTGACTTCCCACAGTAAAAACATAAATTCTCCTTGAAGCGAAATTCCTTCCGTTCGTCACTTACTCGACTTCGTAGGGAATTTACCTGCATCGGCTCAGGTGTGGACTCCTGAGGACTTGGGTCCGGAATCTCCTTAGGAAGGAAAGGAAGAAGCGATTTATTGCTGCGGTTCATCTCAGACCACCTTTCTAGTTTTCGTTCGGAGATGCGAGCGTCTAGGCGAATACAGTGATTGATGAAATCACCTAGAGCAGTGGGAGCCTCCGCACGTGCAAGCTCGTCCTTGATAGAACTGGACAACCCCTTCTTAAATATAGAGTACTTCGCTGCACTATTCCAGGTGGTGTCCTGAGCCCACCTTCTAAAATCCATAGCATACTCAGTCACTGGGCGTTTACCTTGACGCAAATTCAGCAGGGCCGTCTCAGCTGTAAGGCCACGGTTCGGATCGTCAAACATCTGCCCCATGGCGGCGATAAACATATTGAAGTCATTCAGACATGCATCCTGTGATTCTATCAGAGGGTTTGCCCAGGCAAGGGCCTTATTAGTCAGCAACATGATGATAGTCAATACTTTGGATCGGTCTGTAGGAAACTGTGTGACATGTGCAGCAAAGTATAAACGACACTGGTTCAGAAACCCACGGTACTTGTCTCGGTCGCCACCAAACCTAAATGGCGGTAGTTTGGGGATGGTAGGAACAGAAGCCTGAGATTGTGCCTCCAGAGCCGCAACTCGGCCACGCAATTCCTGAAGGGTCTGACTGAGCACTTGTATATCATATTTAGTCTGCCCCTCTAGGCCTTCTATTCTGCTCTTCCATGTCTGCACTTCAGCGTGTACAGTGGCAGTGATATTATTTAGCTTCTTAACACGCACTTCTAAAGTCTCTGACCCAGCGGCATCCATTTTTAGGGCTTGTGTATCCTGTCACGATACTAGTGGATACAACTGGACACCAGTGGCTAGGTCAAAGAGACTACAGACACAGTGGGTTGCGCAAGCAATATTGTATTAATGATCTGAATGCAATATAGCATATAAGTCCAGATAAATGTTCAGTCAATATGATAAATGGTAATAGCAGAGCTGATACTCTGCGACACAGCATGCAAAGTCACTGAGCAATGCGGGCACAAGACACAGACTCTTGCAGAGCGGAGGAACACACTAGCTGGCTGGAGTTCTTACTTCACCGCAGGTGTAGTCAGGCACAGGTTCCTGAAGTCAAGTGTTCAGCAATCACTCGGTCAGCAGGCAGGGATCCAGACGTGCAGGTTGGCAGAGGACTCCGCCGTTAAGAGAGGACCAACAGGGATAGTAAGTCCAGGCTTGGGACTGCAGAGGCACAAAGTCCAATACATAATACACAAGCAATGAATCAGTGCAGGTGCTGGCTTTATATACAGCTTTGGCAGGAAGCAAGATGGCCGACGTGGAAACATCAAGATCCATGTTAACTAAGGGCAAGTCTAAGGGTAAGAGAAACAGATTCCAGGACTAGATACTGACACTGAGGCTGTTTGTGATACTAATAATCCTGCAGCAGAAACCGGTGGAATAGAAATTGTGACCGCTTTATTCCCACCAAAGACTCGGAGTCACAATGGCAACGTTGTGTGAGCCGGGACATGATTGTAAGGAGTCCCCAAAGCAGGCTACAGTCACCTGTCATACGAGTGGAGTTTAAGTAACATCGAGAAGGAGGCACTTGAGTGTAATTCAGAACTACAAGTACTTCAGATTAGCGCTAGAAAGGAGACATTCAGAAAAGGCACATTTGGAAGGGAGTGCTAGAAGGGTTAATTCCATCTGCCTGGGAGTTGGCTGAGCCCCTGACCTGGAGACTTCAGCATTGAAGCGAGCACCTGTCTGTGCCAGAAACGTGAGTAAAAGAATTGGAACTGCACTCAGCTGTGTCATTGCCTTTCTCCTGCGCCAACCCACTTAGCACTGCTACATCTCTGTGCCTAAAGGGGGTTTTACACTAAGCGATATCGCTAGCAATATCGCTAAAACGTCACTGGTTTTGTGACGTTATAGCGATATTGCTAGCGATATCGCTATGTGTGATACTTACCTCCGACCGGCTCCCCCACTGTCCATCGCTGAACGCGCGAGATTGGGCGGCTCCATTTCTCGTCGTCTGCTTCCTGCTGGGCTTCCTGCTGTGTGAGACGAGCGACGCTGGACGCGGGCGGTCGGACGTCTGCATTGCTGTGTGTGAAAGGTAAGTATCGTGCGCTGCGTCGCTGCTGCATCGCTGTGAGATCTTTCTGTATGAAAGCTCACTAGCGATCATTTAGTGATGCACCAGCGATCCTGACCGGGTCGGATCGCTGGTCGGATCGCTGGTGCATCGCTAAATGTAAAAGGGCCTTAACATTACACCATCTACCTCAACATCTATTCTACTACTGCCCTGGGACTACAGCTCTACCTGTGGAGAGCTATTACATCTTTGCTGCACCCCACCATCTGTCCCAGAGGATCTGCACCGCAGCGTCGGCTTAACACCTTCCTTGCTGAGCACTACAGGTGGCGTCACGAATCATCTACAAATAAACTTTATTCAGCTACATTTCACCCATTTTACATTGGACACCCAGGACCATGGACCGGGTCACCGCCACCGTGACATATCACTCTGTGACACTGGCCCAGTACCGAGTAATCCCACTGCCCTGGGGTTGATCCACATATAAACAAAGGGCCAGAGGTAATATTCAAAAAAAAAAGGACAAAATACCTTATAGGGTTAAAATCCTGAGTGCACAGAGGGACAGTATAACTTTCACCTGCCCATCATACAGAAAGGCTCTGCTGCCTGCCCATCACACACACAGGCTTTGTCGCCTGCACATCACCATACTGTTCTGCCATCTACACATCATGTACATAGGCTGTGCCGCCTGCACATCACGCTCACAGGCTCTGCCACACATGCACGGTCACTATTCTGTGTTCAGTACATTACATCCTCCTCTCAGTTCAGTGAAAGCAAATTCACCATTTACAACATCTGACCTTGTTCTAACAGCCAACTCCTGGTGGCATGCAGTACTACTGGGTGGTATCACTTCAGCTCAGAAGTCCCATAGCATGTAACAAGTCCTTGACCACTCCTACTTCATGGGACACAAAACCATAGTTTGTATGTATGGCTACCTGGGCTTTGGGATAGTTCTTGGTGTCGCCATCAATACACCTTACCACCCACCCCAGGGACTTGCACATGTGGAAGTGTGGCCCTTCCAAGGTTCACCAAAATCCGTGAGTCCCAAAGCCCTGTCACTTGGATACCATTCACAGCCACCTGACACAGTTGAGGCCCCTCGCCAGGATGAGGAAAAGCACTGCAGGCAGGGTAGATGAAGAAGGAGTTGCACTGGCCAATGCTGGAGGCCATTGGTTCTAGAATTTGGTCAGCTCCACTATCTTTCTGTTTGGAGGCTACGTAAACCTCGCCACGTGTTATTGCGGACACCAGTTCTCCATACAACTCCATTTAAAGAGACAACTCCCAGCTCTCCCGGGCCGCACCAGTGATGCCACTACACCGCAGCAATGTCACCTTCCGGCCAAACAACTTCTCTATGCTTTCATGTTGTAGCGACCTTTATCCAGGGCTAAATCATTAGACTGCAATTACATGCGTTCTCTGGGACTTCACACCCGCATTTCATTCACCAATTGTAGCGTTTCACTCTCTCTAGTAAGCATTAGGCCTCAGGTAGCATTTACATAACCCATCCAGTATTATTCCGAACACGTGCAGTATTTATTGTTTTCCACAGGATGCACAGCACCAAAACAAAATGATAAATATTCATCTCTAGACTTGTCCATGTGCTAACTACACAGGACAGACCCCGGCTAGTCATACACGGCTGAGCTAGCCCCAGCTCACTCAAACAAAACAGCTATTGCTCATAGCAACCACTGGTACGTGGTTTTGTGCCCACAGCCTGTTACAGTTCTTTGTACTAGAACAGACTTCATACACAGAAGAGGTAGGATCCCACCAGTTGCGGTATCCCCGTCAGCTCAAGCTCTAGCAGTCAAAGAGAAGTGTTCAACTCCCATCACCGTTCACACTGGACAGGCTTCAGTTTCCACCAGGCTTTTTACAGCTTTCACTGACTGCAGTCTCCATTCAGAGAGAAACACTGGCATGTCTCTCTCCAAGCTACAGCTCAGGTTTTGGCTGGACACTCACCATCAGCACCCTTGACTCTGCTTCATTCATTTGTTGAAGAATGATGTGACACACTGGTAAAGTCATAGAGGAAAAGATTACTTTAAGTCATTGCTCCTAAAGCCCCCGTCACACATAGCGATGCATCAGTGATCCCGACAATGATATGACCTGGTCAGGATCGCTGGTGTGTCGCTACATGATCACTGGTGAGCTATCAATCAGGCAGATCTCGCCAGCGATCAGGAACAGCGACGACGTGGGTAACAAGCGCGCGCATCGCTTAGTTACCCGCTGAGTACCTTGGATACCAGCGTGCTCGCGCTGGGAGCTGGTATCCAAGATAAACAGTAACTAAGCGTGTGCGGCGCTTAGAAACCTGCTGTTTACCTTGGATACCAGCTCCCAGCACGAGCACGCTGGTATCCAAGGTACTCAGCGGGTAACTAAGCGAGGCGCGCGCTTAGTTACCCGATATTTACCTTGGATACCAGCTCCCAGCGTCTGCTTACAGAGCTGTTAGCTCGCTGATCGATGGTCTCCCACTGCCACGCGATGCGTGCTGGCCAGCGGGAGATCAAAAAACTGTCCTGGACATTAGAGCACGATCAGCGATACCCGGCGGGGGGGGGCGGTCGCTGATAGGTGTCACACACAGGGAGATTGCTGGTGAGATCACTGTTGCGTCACAAAACTTGTGACTGCAGCGATCTCGCTGTGTGTGACGGGGGCTTTAAAGTGATTCTGAAGCTACTGATTCATGGGGTGTACTTTATTTTCCACACATTGCTGCTGCATTGTGGTCTAGTTTTTTCTTAAATAAATAAATGACAACACAGTGTAGTTTATTGCGTCTTGTTGTTGATCTGAGGTTGTACATAACAAATCCTAACTTTTTTTTTAATTATGCCCTGATGCATAAAACCATAGGATTCAAAGAGGGGTGTACGTCATTTTTCCCATCAACATATATTCTTCATTCTGGAATTATTGAATACAAATCATACAAAACTGACAATTATATAAAGTGTGCTGCCTGCCGACGTAACATAAAATAAGCCTGGATTTACAAAATACAATATTCCTTCTAAACTGTAAAATTTCCCATTATAGAATCCTCTAAATCACAGGTTTGTACATATTTATATGGTTTTTCTCATGGTGTTTTACTGTGGTGTAAAACAAATGTTCATATTGTAAATCACTATTTACTGTCTCTCACATGAATGGCAATAAACATTTACTATCTTAAAAAGTGTCTTACAAGGACGGTGGCTAAAAGTGGTCCTTAGGGCTGTCAAAGTACCACAGTAAACATGCACCAGACACACGGGCTACGGAATGAGTGTGGATTATTTGATTATTTGTGCTCATAGCCCTTACAGCACTTATCTATATCACTTACCGAGCCCGATTCGGGGGCTTTAATTCTTCTTTACTTTTTTCCCTTCTCTTTTTCTACATTCCCTCTGTGCCTCCTCGCTTTTGTAAGCTCTACATGTTTATACAGCAGTCATAACTTCTTTTACTGCTACTGTGCTAAAAGTTTGGCCTCAGATCAATCTTCGCTCAATGATCAACTCTTGCATATTACAGAAGGACTGGCCGGTTGCTTTCGTTTTCAGCCTTGGGGGGTCTGCATACATATAAGTCAGCACGTCTCTCATGCACAGAATTACCTGTGAATATTAGACACCTGGAATCCTCACCTGCTGCTCTCAGCCCCCAGTAATATTATCACTTCTTACAGAAGTTGCCAACTGGTAAGACAACCCAAATAGGCTTTTTGAAAAATCTGCTATTCAATGCCTTGTAAGGTGAACTACAAGAGTTAGGTAGCGTCCAAGTGGGTGCACCTTGTCATGGTGGGATGGCTTTTATGTCTTTTTTAATCAAAACAATGTTGACTAAGTCCCCATGTTATTTACTTCTACTATTATTCTATGTTCTGCTGTCAATAAAAATTTGTCGATAAGAAATTTGAACGTTATTGCATTCTTGTTTTCTTCACATTTAGCACAGCACTGTAACTTTTTGGGAATGGGGGGTTAAACAATGTATCCAGTGTAGACAAGGACAAGCCAGAGAGTTTACTTACTGTAGATGTTTCAGCTATGTGATACCTATATTCCTCCCAGGTTTAAAAGGGAACCTGTCACATCATTTTTGGCAACTAAACTGTCCCCAGTGTGTTGTCAGAGATGCAATAACACGTTCTTTTCAATACAAACTGCGCAGTTATCATCTCCACCAATTTCTTTGTATAGTTATATAGTAACTTGTCATTCAGTCATAGGAGTGGCGATTCATTTTATTTCAGTCACAGGCTCGCAGGCCCACGCACTCTGATTAATGTTTCAGGGTGTTCTGAAGTCACGGGAATCTGCTCTAAAATCTCGCGCTTGCGCAGTGTGCACACACATACGCACTGACAAGGGTGGTCACATGGCCCATGACTCTCAGCGACTATGGCGAGATCTCTACTGAGTCACAATTTTTGTGACGCAACAGCGATCTCACCAGCAAGATCGCTGTGTGTGACACTGACCAGCGACCGGCCCCCCTGCCGGTTATCACTGATCGTCCTGGAATAGCCAGGACATTTTTTTGATTGCTGGTCTCCCGCTGGCCAGCATGCATCGCTGCGTGTGACAAGCGGGAGACCAGCGATCAGCGCACTGGTAACTAGGGTAAACGTTGGGTATCTAAGCAGTGCGCGTCACTTAGAAACCCGATGTGTACCTTAGTTACCAGCGCGCTGATGCAGGGAGCTGGTAACCAAGGTACACATAGGGTATCTAAGTGACGCGCGCCGCTTAGAAACCCGATGTGTACCTTAGTTACCAGCTCCCTGCATCAGCGCGCTGGTAACTAACGTACACAGCGATGCCGGGCACTCGGCGTCGGTGGTGCTGATCGCTGATGAAGCTGCCTGTTTTGACAGCTCACCAGCGATCATGTAGCGACTCACCAGCGATCCTGACAAGTTGATATCGTTGTCGGGATCACTGGTGAGTTGCTATGTGTGACGGGGCCCTAAGTAAACCCTCTGGCTTGTCCTTGCCTACACTGGAAACATTGTTTAACCCCCATTCCCATGATGTGACCGATTCCCTTTAACAAAGTTTTCTAGGCTGAGAAACAAATTCTACAGCAGCACTATGTGACTGCAGACTCCCAAACCACACTGTCTCGATTCCCCTGTTTTCCCCGCGTGAGTTTTTGGTTGTTTAAACACATGTATGGGATTTGCTCACTTGCGGTCACGTATCTACTAGACCTTTCTGTGCTTTTTTCAATTTTCTATTGAGAGGAACAGAAGAGAATCTAGAGTGCATGTGACGGCAAGTATGTGAATACAGGGGAATCATTACAATATGATTCTGCAGTCTGCAGCCACATAGTCATTGCAGACTTTTTTCTGAGCCCAGAAAATCCCTGTAACGATCGGATCCCACAGAATTTCATCTCAATACTTTGTGATATATCCTTTGTTGGCAATGACAGAGGTCAACCATTTTCTGTAAGTCTTCACAAGGTTGCCACACACTGTTGTTGGTATGTTGGCCCATTCCTCCATGCAGATCTCCTCTAGAGCAGTGATGTTTTTGGCTTTTCGCTTGGCAACACGGACTTTCAACTCCCTCCAAAGGTTTTCTATAGGGTTGAGATCTGGAGACTGGCTAGGCCACTCCAGGACCTTGAAATGCTTCTTACGAAGCCACTCCTTCGTTGCCCTGGCGGTGTGCTTTGGATCATTGTCATGTTGAAAGACCCAGCCACGTTTCATCTTCAATGCCCTTGCTGATGGAAGGAGGTTTGCACTCAAAATCTCACGATACATGGCCCCATTCATTCTTTCATGTACCCGGATCAGTCGTCCTGGCCCCTTTGCAGAGAAACAGCCCCAAAGCATGATGTTTCCACCACCATGCTTTACAGTAGGTATGGTGTTTGATGGATGCAACTCAGTATTCTTTTTCCTCCAAACACGACAAGTTGTATTTCAACCAAACAGTTCCAGTTTGGTTTCATCAGACCATAGGACATTCTCCCAAAACTCCTCTGGATCATCCAAATGCTCTTTAGCAAACTTCAGACGGGCCCGGACATGTACAGGCTTAAGCAGTGGGACACGTCTGGCACCAGATCGAGGGAGAATATCAGTGGTCTTGTATGTCTTCCATTTTCTAATTATTGCCCCCACAGTTGATTTCTTCACTCCAAGCTGGTTGGCTATTGCAGATTCAGTCTTCCCAGCCTGGTGCAGGGCTACAATTTTGTTTCTGGTGTCCTTTGACAGCTCTTTGGTCTTCACCATAGTGGAGTTTGGAGTCAGACTGTTTGAGGGTGTGCACAGGTGTCTTTTTATACTGATAACAAGTTTAAACAGGTGCCATTACTACAGGTAATGAGTGGAGGAAAGAGGAGACTCTTAAAGAAGAAGTTACAGGTCTGTGAGAGCCAGAAATCTTGATTGCTTGTTTCTGACCAAATACTTATTTCCACCATAATATGCAAATAAAATGAAAAAAAAACAGACAATGTGATTTTCTGGATTTTTTTTTCTCAGTTTGTCTCCCATAGTTGAGGTCTACCTATGATGTAAATTACAGACGCCTCTCATCTTTTTAAGTGGTGGAACTTGCACTATTGCTGACTGACTAAATACTTTTTTTCCCCACTGTATGCCTGATTGTAATGACTGAAAACTGCCAAGTAAAAGCTTGACTGTTTTAACTAATTCAGTGTCCCCTGGATTGTTTGCTACCAAGGTTCTGGAAGCCTGGAGCCAGCGGAGGCCTATGGGCCACAAGTAAATGTGATGCAACACACACACAGCAGTACACCATGGGACACGTTTTGTTCGAGGGTGTACTGCAGAGCTTCCAGCTTCCGGTTAATGTGGACAACATGCTCTAAGATAGCAGATTGGAGATGTAGGATGAGCAGGAACAGGAGGGTTGCAGGAAGTGAAGAAAACCCTGATAGAAGTAGGGCTAGCAATCCATGGCAGCAGTAGCACATGTGTTGTGCCAGGGTGACTTGGGCCCGGCCTCCACAATGTTCAACCAGTATACCTTCAGGGAAATGTAGCATCCTTGGCCACAAGTACTTGTCCACATGTCGGTCATTAAGTTGACAGCAACAGTAACCGCGTTGGTAAGAGCATTGGTGATGTTCTTTGGCACGTGCTGGTACAAGGCAGGGCCACCACAATGGGAGAAATAGTGGCGGCTAGGGACCAAGTACCAAGGTTCCAAATGTGTACACACAAATTTCACACAAAGTTCTACAGTACATACAACAATAGTCAATTTTAGAACAACGAAATTTGTACATCTGTAGCAGGCCATTTTTAATATTTATTTCTAACCCATGAAATTTCACATAGACCAAGTCCTACAATATTTTTGGCAATAGTCAATTTTTGAACAACAAAATTTGTAGACCTGTAGCACGCCAATTTTTCTTTTTTATTTCAAACAAATGAAATTTCACACAAACCAAGCAATACATTTTGCATGACAAAAGTAAATTATTGGAACAAAATGTTTTTGTGAGCTATACCAGGCCAAGCAGTTTTTAAAAGTTTTAAAACATTGTAATTTTGCACAAATCATATTAAATTGTATGGATGACTAATTGAATCCAGAAAGTTTTTTCCACACTTTTTGGGAGTGCTATATACCACCGAAATTTAACTGAAAGCACATAATACTCTACAGATGACTAATTGAATCATGAAAAAAATTTCAACTCATTTTTGGAGTGTCATATACCACTGTAATGTAACAAGAACCGTGTTAAGAGTGTATGGATGAAGTATTGAATCCATAAAAAGTTTTGGAAGGTTTCTTTGAGTTTTATATAACGCCGTAATGTAACAAGAACCGTGTTACAGTGTATGGATGAATCATTGATTGCATATAAAGTTTTAGAATACTTTTTTTGTTATATATACCATCAAAATGTAACATAAAGCATGTAATACTCTATGGATAAGTAATTGAATCCAGATAAAAATGTATGCTTTTTTTGGAGTGTTGTATAACACAAAAATGTACCACAAATCACATAATACTGTATAAATGCAGAATGTATCTGATACCTCATACTACTGTCACCATCTTATCACCCAGTTGTCAGCAAACAACCAGCAACTATAAAATTGATCAGAAGGTGGTCCCCATCAGCTGAGGAGGCCCTGCAAGACTGCTTTGACTTCACAGACTGGGAGGTGATATGCGACAGGGGAGAGCATAATGATGTAAATGATATGGTTGGGAGAGTAACTGGTTATATAAATTTTTGTGCTGATACTGTAGTACCAGTTAAAAAGATTTGATGTTATGCAAATAACAAGCCTTGGATTACAAAAGAACTGTAATACTTACTAGACAAGAAAAAACTGGCATTTCAAATGAAGGATACAAAGAAACTGAAATTTATACAAAGGGACTTAAAAGGGAAAATTAAGAATGCCTGTGAGGTGTTCCGAATTAAATTAGAAAATAAATTGTCACACAACAATTCCATGGAGGTGTGGTCGGGCATGAAGCAGTTAACTGGGTTTAAGGCAAGGCCGGAGCGTGGGGCAGTGGAACTGCCCATGGCTAATGAAATGAACGCGTTTTTCACCAGATTCACTAACACATGCGCAGCGTCATCACGAACGGGGGATGGATCTGGGGAACGATTGCCAGCATTGACATTGGGGGATAAACTGTCTGTTTTCTCTGTCTCCCCAAGAGATGGGAGGAAACAGTTTATTAAACTAGTCATTGGCAAAGCAGCTGGGCCTGATGGCCTCAGTCCACGTGTCCTCCGAGCGTGCGCAAACCAAATGTGTACTGTCTTCCAACTCCTGATTAACTGGAGACTACAATTACAGAGAGTACCAATGATGTGGAAGACCACCTGCCTGGTGTCGGCTCCAAGATCACTTTTACAACTTCCCTACACGACTATCGTCCAGTGGCACTAACATCGAATGCTATGAAGTCGTTGGCGAGAATAGTACTTGCCTATTTGTGCCCAAGGGTGAGGGCCTACACTGACCCCATACAGTTTGCGTACCAGCAGAGATTGGGGGTGGATGATGCGGTAGTGTCTCTGCTACATACAATACATTCATCCTTGGACAATGAGGGAACTGCAGTGCGCGCCATGTTCTTTGACTTCTCAAGTGCTTTCGATACCTTACAGCTGCCCTTACTATGAAATAAGTTGACTGATATGGCGGTAGATGTGGGGATGGTGAACTGGATAAGTGACTACCTGACGGACAGGCCGCAGTTTGTAAGGATGGGGGAGGTGGTATCTGGCAGTGTTCGGAGTAGTTGGAGCCCCTCAGGGTACAGTGCTGTCGCCCTTCCTATTCACATTGTATACAGCTGACTTTCAGTATAAATAAGATCTCTGTCACATCCAAAAATTCTCAGATGAATCAGTGATTGTAGGGCGCATTGTGGGGGACCTGGGGGAGGTGGAATATAGAAGGGTAGTTTCTGACTTTGTGGATTGATGCCATACTAACTGTCTAGAACTAAATGTGAAGAAAATCAAGGAAATGGTGGTGAGTTATAGAGGAAAAAGGATGATATTTTACCAATCACTATTGCTGGACAGGAGGTGGAGATGGTTGAGTGATACAAAAATTTTGGGGTCCACCTTGACAGAAAACTCGATAGGAGGTGTCATACGGAGAAGGTTTACAAGAAGGGAATGAGCAGACTGTACTTTCTATGGAAGCTCAGGTCTTTCAATGTGTGCAGTAAAATGCTCAAAATGTTTTACCAGTCCGTTGTGGCAAGCAAAATCTTTTTTGCTATCATTTGCTGGGGCAGTAGTGTGCGAGTAGCTGACGCTAATAAGCTCAACAAAGTTATCAAGAAGGCAAGCGCGGCTGTTTGCCTCCATCTTGACTCTTTTGAGGAGGTAGTGGAAGATAGGATTCAGAAGAAGTGTAGGGCTATAATGAACAATAATTCACACCCACTATACGAGCTGTTCTTGAAACAGAAGAGCACATTCAGCAGCCGTCTAATCCTACTTGGGTGCAAGAAGGAGAAATTCAGGAAATCGTTTGTGCCTACTGATATGGGAATATATAACAATTTCCTAAGGGTGCAAGATGACAATGGCCTATGGCTGGTGCACTAATAGCAATGATCAGAGATTTAAGATTTAAGTACCTGCACTTACACAAATTTGTTTGTTACGTAATGTGGTTAGTCATATGGAAGATCTGTGTTTAGGAATTACTTTATGTAATGCTGTTTGTAATGTTGTAATATTTGAAATGCTGTTTGTAACGCTGCTGTAATACCATAATTTCCCTCGGGATCAATAAAGTGTATTGTATCGTGTACAAACAGCAAAGCACTGGATTAGCCGTTAGAAGGAATGTTAGTATGATGGTTCAGAATCAGCAACAGTATCAGCGCTAGAGTACTCTGATTCACTGTACTGTGCACACAGAGGCCTGGACAAAAAGTCTCTCCCTCCAATATGAAGAGTCCCTGCGCTGTGCAATAGTGTCAGTGAGCCAAGTGTGGCGGCGCCTGCTGTTGTGAGTTCATTTTCCCCTTCACCATTGAGGTCTGATGAACTCCCTCTTCTGGTGAAGGAAGGTAGTGAGGCTGATTACCAAGCACCTGGGTATGATGATGATGACTGGGTGACGGGAATTGCTGACTGGATATAAGACAGCCGACGCCCTTCTGCCTTGCTGGTGATCTCTCTGAGGGATTCTAGGAGACCAGTCTGATTCCTGCTCCTCAAAAGCTAAGTTTTCTGCACTGCTTTTTGCATTTGTGTTTTGTTTTGTTTTGCCTTGTTTTTCTGAATTTCTGCCATTCCCTGCTGGGGTGAGTTGAATTCATTTTTGCTCTGTCTTCAGAAAATACCTGAGTGCTGATATAGTCTTTTTGAAGCCTAGCATCTTCAGGGCTTTTTTCCCTATCAGTCTGTTGGCCCTTGTTTTGATAGGGTTTTTGGCGGATTGCAGACAGCAGCTTTCCTATCCTGTCCTATTTAGTTAGCTTGGGCCCCATCATTTGCTCAGCCTATCTTTCTATCTGTGTGAGTGTTTTTTCATCTTGCTTCACCGTCATTATATGTTGGGGGCTGCCTATTGCTTTGGGGTCTGCTCTGGGGCAGTTTAGATTTCCCTTTCTGTCTTTAGGCTATGTAGTTGTCCGGCTGTGATCGAGGGGTCTAGGGCACCATAGGAACCCCCCACGGCTACTGCTAGTAGTTGTTGATAGGTTCAGGGGCCTGCAATCCGATAGCTGCCAACTTCTCTGGTTTTCTGGACTTAGCTAGTATTTCTATTTTTGCCTCCTACGGTGACTCATTCATAACAGAATCACCAGCCATACCGCAGATCCTAGGGTACTCAATAGCAGGAAAGAATTGTTAAAAAAAAAAAAAAAAAAAAAAAAAAGTGTGTATATTCTTTCCTCTATATCTCTGAGGCCTTAGGGGGAATTTTTTTTTCTCTCAATGGAGATAAAGCAATTGTCTGATCGTGTGGAGCAGCTCGCTGCGGAAGTGCGGGGAGTTTCCGTCTACCTTGCTCATTCACATGCTGCTGAACCAAAGATCCCTACTCCTGATGTGTTTTTTGGGGATCGGTCTAAATTTTTGAATTTCAAAAATAATAGTAAATTATTTTTTGCCTTGAAGCCTAACTCGTCAGGGAGCTCTGCGCAGCAGGTTAAAATTGCCATCTCTTTGCTGCGTGGCGATCCCCAGGATTGGGCGTTTTCTTTGAAACCAGATGATCCTATTCTGACTAATGTGAACGCATTTTTTCAAGCCTTGGGGTTGTTGTATGACAAACCTAATGCTATTGATCAGGCTGAAAAGACCCTGTTGGCATTGAGCCAGGGTCGAGATTCTGCAGAATTGTACTGTCAAAAATTCCGAAAGTGGGCGGTCCTTACTACCTGGAATGATAATGCCTTGGCAGCTCTCTTTCGGAAGGGTTTGTCAGAAGACGTAAAAGATTCTATGGTGGGATTTCCTGTTCCCTCTGGTCTTGACGATTCTATGTCATTAGCCATTCAAGTTGATCGGCGTTTACGTGAACGCAGGACTGCACGAGAGGTGTTGCCACCTGTTGAACAAGTGTCTGAACCTAGGCAATGTGATAGAATTTTGTCCAGGGAGCAACGTCAGGAGTTCAGAAGGCGTAATAAGCTGTGCTTTTTTTGTGGAGATGCCTCGCATATTATTTCTGTCTGTCCTAAACGAGAGAAACGTTTTGCACACACGTTTTCTGTGGGTGGTGTTCAACCTAAGTTTCTTCTGGCAATTACTCTGATCTGCTCCCTGTCCACATTTTCCACCAAGGCTTTTGTGGATTCGGGAGCAGCCCTGAACCTAATGGACTTGGATTTTGCTAAACGTTGTGGATATCCGATGACACCTCTGCGGACGCCTATCCCTTTGAGAGGGATTGATGCCACTCCTTTGGCGAAAAATAAACCTCAGTTTTGGACCCAGGTGGTAATGCGGGTCGCCCTAGACCATCAAGAAAATTGCAGATTTTTGGTGTTGCATAATTTGCATGATACCATTGTTCTGGGGTTTCCCTGGTTGCAAATTCATAATCCAGTTTTGGATTGGAAATCTGTGTCTGTGGTGAGTTGGGGTTGTCGGTGTGCCCTTAGTGAGGCTCCGGTTTTTTCCACCTCTCCTCAGTCGCATGATGTTCCTGACTATTTGGCGGACTTTTATGATGTATTTAGTGAGAATGAGTCTGCGCTTTGCCTCCTCATAGGAGTTATGACTGTGCAATTGAACTGAGCCCGGGGTGTAAATTTCCCAAGGGTCGGCTCTTCAATTTATCTGTACCCAAGCACGAGGCTATGCGATCCTATATTAAGGAGGCGTTGGAGAAGGGTCATATTAGACCATCCTCTTCACCCTTAGGTGCCGGGTTTTTTTCGTGGCCAAAAAGGATGGTTCATTAAGGCCTTGTATTGATTATCGTGCCCTCAACAAAATTACTATTAAATATCAGTATCCGTTACCCCTGATTTCGGATCTATTCTCCAGAGTTAAAGGTGCTTGCTGGTTTACCAAGCTTGACCTCAGGGGGGCGTATAATCTTATCCGCATTAAGCATGGGGATGAATGGAAGACGGCGTTTAATACTCCGGAGGGACATTTTGAGTACCTGGTGATGCCTTTAGGGCTCACTAATTCCCCTTCTGTCTTCCAGTGCTTCATGAACGACATTTTCCGAGACTTTGTGGATAAATTTTTGATTATCTATCTGGATGATATTTTGATCTTCTCCAAGGATTGGGATTCTCATGTGGAACATGTTCGGACTGTGTTCCGGATCTTGAGGGAGAATTCCCTGTATGTCAAAGGATCGAAATGCCTTTTTGGGGTACAGAGGATTTCTTTTTTGGGATTTATTTGGTCTCCATCAACTATTGAAATGGACCCGGCCAAGGTACAGGCCATTTATGATTGGGTTCAGCCCACTTCTTTGAAGGCCCTCCAGAAGTTTTTGGGTTTTGCTAATTTTTATCGGAAATTTATAGCAAAATTTTCTAGTATTGCCAAGCCATTGACTGATCTGACTAAGAAGGGTGCTGATGTGTTGAATTGGTCTCCGGAGGCTGTTTCTTCCTTTCAGGAGCTGAAGCGAAGATTCACTTCTGCCCCGGTTTTGCGGCAACCTGATGTCTCACTCCCGTTCCAGGTAGAGGTGGACGCTTCTGAGATTGGTGCATGAGCTGTTTTGTCCCAAAAGGATCCTGTAACATCTAAAATGAATCCCTGTGCTTTCTTTTCCCGAAAGCTCTCTCCATCTGAACGTAACTATGATGTGGGGAATCGGGAACTGTTAGCCATGAAATGGGCATTTGAGGAGTGGAGACATTGGTTGGAGGGAGCTAAACATCAAGTCGTGGTCCTCACTGACCACAAGAATTTGATTTACCTGGAGTCGGCCAAACGCTTGAACCCTAGACAGGCTAGGTGGGCCTTGTTTTTTACACGTTTTGATTTTGTGGTCTCTTTTCTTCCTGGCACTAAGAAGTCAAGGCTGACGCTCTCTCTAGGAGCTTCTTTGCTGATTCTCCTGTGGTGACCAAGCCTGCTACCATCTTAGGTGAAGGGGTAGTTCTTTCTGCCATCTCGCCCGATTTGAGACGTGCTCTGGAAGAGTTCCAGGAGGACAAACCTAAGCGTTGTCCCAGGGGAAAGTTGTATGTTCCTGACCAGTGGAAGAAGAGGGTGATGTCTGAAGTTCATTGCTCTGCATTGGCTGGTCATCCAGGTATTTTTGGTACTAGAGATCTGGTGAGTCGGTCTTTTTGGTGGCCCGCCTTGTCAGGAATTTTGTGCAGTCCTGTGGGACTTGCTCCCGGTTTAAACCTTGTTCTCGCTCTAGTGGGTTGTTGATGCCTTTGCCGGTCCCCAGGAGGCCATGGACCCATATTTCAATGGATTTCATCTCTGATATGCCTGTCTCTCAGAGAATGACTGTTTGGGTGATTTGTGATAGGTTCTCTAAGATGGTTCATCTTGTACCACTCCCTAAGTTGCCATCTTCCTCTGAGTTGGTGCCCCTGTTTTTGCAACAGGTGGTTCGCTTGCACGGGATTCCTGAGAACATTGTATCTGACAGAGGAGTTCAGTTTGTGTCTAGATTTTGGAGGACTTTCTGTTCCAAGCTGGGAATTCAGTTGACCTTCTCCTCTGCCTTTCACCCTCAGACCAATGGGCAGACGGAGAGAACAAACCAGACCTTGGAGTCGTATTTGAGATGTTTTATTTCCGCTGATCAGGATGATTGGGTTTCATTTTTGCCCTTGGCCGAATTTGCTTTAAATAATAGAGCTAGTTCTGCCACTTTGATGACACCTTTTTTTTTGTAACTTTGGGTTTCATCCTCGATTTTCTTCAGGGCAGGTGGAGCCTTCTGCCTGCCCAGGTGTTGACACTGTGGTGGAGAGAATGCACCAGATCTGGGACCAAGTGGTGGATAAGTTATCTCTCTCCCAGGAAAAGGCCCAGCGGTTTTCCAACTGACATAGGACCATTGGTCCCCAGTTTAAGGTTGGTGATATGGTTTGGTTATCATCAAAAAATATCACTATGAAGGTGGCTTCTCCTAAGTTTAAGCCTAGATTTATTGGACCTTACAAGATTTTGGAGATTATTAATCCGGTCTCTTTTCATTTGGCTCTTCCTGTCACATTTAAAATCCATAATGTGTTTCATAAGTCCTTGTTGAAGAGGTTTGTTGAACCAGTAGTTCCTGGGGTGGCACCTCCGTACCCTGTATTGGTTGAAGGTAACATGGAATATGAGGTAGAGAAGATACTGGATTCCAGTCTGGCTAGACGTAGACTCCAGTATTTGGTTAAGTGAAAGGGTTATGGTCAGGAGGATAATTTCTGGGTCTCTGCCTCTGATATTCATGCCAAAAGATTGGTGCGTGCCTTTCATCGGGCTCACCCTGATCGCCCTGGTGGCGTGGATGAGGGTTCGGTGACCCCTCCTCAAGGGGGAGGTACTGTTGTGAGTTCATTTTCCCCTTCACCATTGAGGTCTCATGAACTCCCTCTTCTGGTGAAGGAAGGTAGTGAGGCTGATTACCAAGCACCTGGGTATGATGATGATGACTGGGTGACGGGAATTGCTGACTGGATATAAGGCAGCCGACGCCCTTCTGCCTTGCTGGTGATCTCTCTGAGGGATTCTAGGAGACCAGTCTGATTCCTGCTCCTCAAAAGCTAAGTTTTCTGCACTGCTTTTTGCATTTGTGTTTTGTTTTGTCTTGTTTTTCTGAATTTCTGCCATTCCCTGCTGGGGTGAGTTGAATTCATTTTTGCTCTGTCTTCAGAAAATACCTGAGTGCTGATATAGTCTTTTTGAAGCCTAGCGTCTTCAGGGCTATCAGTCTGTTGGCCCTTGTTTTGATAGGGTTTTTGGTGGATTGCAGACAGCAGCTTTCCTATCCTGTCCTATTTAGTTAGCTTGGGCCCCATCATTTGCTCAGCCTATCTTTCTATCTGTGCGAGTGTTTTTTCATCTTGCTTCACCGTCATTATATGTTGGGGGCTGCCTATTGCTTTGGGGTCTGCTCTGGGGCAGTTTAGATTTCCCTTTCTGTCTTTAGGCTATGTAGTTCTCCGGCTGTGATCGAGGGGTCTAGGGCACCGTAGGAACCCCCCACGGCTACTGCTAGCTGCCAACTTCTCTGGTTTTCTGGACTTAGCTAGTATTTCTGTTTTTGCCTCCTACAGTGACTCATTCATAGCAACCTGCCCTTTTATATCCTCCCATATCCTCCCATGAGGTAATTCAGCCAGCCAATCACAGTAATGGCCCTACCAAGAGGGCTACGGCAGTACAGTGACTGGCAGACAATCCTCACATGTTTATTGGCTGTGTAAACAGGAGCCAAATATGCAGGGCAGGGATTTGAGCATTATATCCGACAATGCTTGTCGAATGCCGAGCACATCTGAGCACTCAACTTGAGTGTGTCTGCGTGTCACCAAGAACACTCGCTCATCCCTGCATATTAACTATATAATTCATTGGCAACAATCCTTATAATTGGATAGAGAAGTAAAGATTAAGTATCTCTGTTGTTTTATACAGTAGTGTTTAAAATAATAGCAGTCCAATATAACTAACCAGATTAATCACTGTTTTTAGTATAAATTATATTACCGCATATCATACAATTTACCAGTTAGTGAAGTAGATTCTAAGAAAACCATCAGACTTCACATTCATGATCTGCAGGTTTCGGAGTCTGTGTTTTAGAATAATTAATTGAAAGGGGGGTGTTCAAAATAATAGCAGTGTGCAGATCAATTAGTGAGGTCAATCATTCTGTGAAGAAACAGGTGTGAATCAGGTGGCCTTTATTTAAGGGTGAAGCCAGGACATGTTAACATAAATTTCTCCTTGAAAGCTTGAGAAATATGGGTCGTTACAGATATTGTTCAGAAGAACAGCGTACTTTGCTTAAAAAGTTGATCAAAGAGGGTAAAACTTTTAAAGAAGTGCAGACAGTGATAGACTGTTCAGGTAAAATTATCTCTAATACTTTAAAATGGAAAGCCAAACTAGAGACACGTGGAAGAAAACAGAAGACTACCATTCGAATGGATGGAAGAATAGCCAGAATGGCAAAGGCTGAGCCAATGTTCAGCTCCAGGATGATCAAAGACCGTCTCATGTTACCTTTGAGGAGTGTGACAAACACCTGTGTGAAGCTAATCTCTTAGCAAAGTCCCACTGTTAAAAAAATAATACATGTACTGAAGCACATACAATTTGCCAAAGACGACATCAACTGGCCTGAAGAGAAATGGAGAAACATTTTGTGGACTGATAGAAGTAAAATCGCTCTTTTTTGGGTCCAAGGGCCGCAGACAGTTCATCAGACTGTGGTGCTTGCAGGTACGCAGGATGCAGTGACGAGTCGCGAGACAATTTGGTGCTTTCTATAATAACGTTTATAGGACTAGAGGGAACTTTCCTCAGTCACGGCCTGATCAGCAAAAAGCGGGTAACACGGATTGCCCTCGCAGGGGCTCTAAACAACCAAACACAAAAGGGTAGAACACGACTACGTCTGGCACTAGCCGGTCACTATAGGGCCGCGGTATGGCCGACTACGGGTCCTTAATTATATAGTCAACTTAGCCGTCCGGACGTCCCTCACCGTTCGGGATGGTGGTCTTTCGGTGTAGTAGTCGCTGGGCCCAGTTGCTGAGGCGTTGACGGAGTCTTCGCACGCTCTGATGACACTGGAACCTCACAGGCCCCGGCGGAGTCCTTGGACGGATGGGATGCAGCCCCCGGGCTGGGGCAAGCGGCAGCGATGTGGGGTGGCGAAGGATAGGCCACCTGCGCAGCTAACGGCTGCGACGGGGAATCTGCGGCAAGCAGAGGCTCGGCCCCTGCTGAGGACCGGAGCGGGACAGTGGTGGCCGCCGACGGCACCGGGCTTGCCGCGACCACGGGTGAGGGCAGAGCGGCTGTGGACAGCAGGAGACAGGCCGCAGCCGCGGGTTGGAGTGAGGCGGCAGCGGCCGCTGGTGTCCGCGGGCAGGCCGCAGCCGCGGGCAGGAGCGAGGCGGCAACGGCCGCTGGTGGCTGCGGGCAGGCCGCAGCCGCGGGCAGGAAAAAGGAGGCGGCGGCCGCTGGTCGACGCGGGGCAATGGTTCTCGGATGGTCGTCTCGGCGCCATCCCACTGATGTCCAAAGGAAGTGTCTCTCCTGTCTCTGGCCTCCTTCCTGGCTCTGGTGAGTCGCTCTGGCTCTCAGTCGCTCCCACGATCTCCTGCTCCTTCTGTCACGTTCTGCTGACTCATCGTCCCGGGGATTCCCCGCCTCCTTTATACTGGTCCCTCCCCCAGTCCATCTGTCTGTCACAACGGTCCGTCCCCGAACTTTGTCCCCCGGAAACAGCTTCCCCTGGAACCCAAGTGACGGTCCCCTTGGTTCCGACCTGGACACTCGACGGGGATCCTCTCTCCCCACTCCCCCACCCTGTACGCTCACCAGTCTTCGGGCGAGGGCTTTAGTCGACTCGAGTTAGTCTTTGGAGAAGACAGTCCTTGTCGCCATACGAACTGGTCCTGTTCGTAACGTTCAGGGGGTTTGCCAGCTGTTGACCGCTCGGAGCGTCTAAGTTCGACCGGGGTGGAGCTTCCTGGGGTGGTGGATGGTGGTGGGTTGGTCGATTCTGGCAGGCTAACTGGGTCCGCTGCAATGTCATTACTTGGAGAGCCCGCGGATGTGGCTGGGAAGTCCTCTTCGTCATCCAGGTCCCAGACCATTGACGGGGGGTCGGGGACCTGAGTGATCGGCTCGGGTCGCATGGGATCAGTGGACGCACAGGGGTGCAATATATTTCGGTGCACAGTACGAGTGAGAGGTGCACAGTCTCTTTCCGATTGTATTTCATACACAGGCCCGTCGTGGCTTACCCGGCGCAACACTCTGTACCGGTTCTCTTCCCACAGTGGTTCTAACTTGTTTTGGGGGAGTTGATCTAGTACGAGTACCTGATCCCCAGCCTGGAAGTCAATTGGTGGGGGCAGCGCTCCCCCCGGGTGTTCTAGACCTGGAGCTTTGTATGGACGATTCGGTGGAGGGACTCGAGCTGGTGCCGGTGGTTTCGGACCCACGAGGATACTCCGGTCCAGGGTAGAGGTTCCTCCGGGTTTAACTCCACTTCCGTGATTCCTTTGCCTTCCCGTCCAAACAGCAATGAGTAGGGGGTGTAACCAGTCACCCGGTTATTATATACCCACACCAGTTCAGGGACGTATTCAGGCCAGCAGGCCTTTCGGTCGCTCTCCAGGGTACATAGCATTTGGATTAGTGTCCGATTGAATCATTCGCAGGCTCCGTTTCCCTGCGGGTGGTATGGTGTAGTTCGAGACTTATCGATACCGTAGAGATGATGTAGGTCTTCCATGACTCTTCCTAGGAAGCACGCTCCTGGGTCCGAATGTATTTGTTGCGGGCAGCCGTACACTTGGATAAAGTTTTTACAAATCGCATAGGCGGCCGACTCCGCTGTCTGGTCTCCAGTGGGGGTGACCACGGCGAACTTGGTGAAATGGTCCACCATAACGAGACAATGTTCATACCCCTGATAGGCAGGCCCTATGGTCAGATAGTCCACCATAAGAAGCTCCAGAGGGGCTGATGTTACAATAGTTTGCACCGGGGCTCGTTGCGCGGGGGGGCTTAGAGAGCTCGCATGGGCGGCAGGTTCGACAAACTTCTTCTACAGCAGCGTGCAAGCGTGGGTGGTACGCTATCTGCTGCAACCATTGTAAAGTCTTTTGAGCACCAAAATGAGCCCCCTTCTCATGGGCTTCCCGGGCCAGTTGGTTGAGATGGGCTCCAGGCACGATCACCTGCCATATCGTAGCTGACATGGTTCGTGACATGGCTTTTCGATATAAAAGTCCCTTTTTGATGACTAGTTTTTCCCATTGGCACAACATCAGCAACATATCTTGGGTCAAAGTCTGTCTCTGTGAGCCCGTGGGCAATTTACCGGTGGCCACCCATCGGCGTAGGAGTCCAACTTCTGTATCTTCCTGTTGCTGCTGAATCCATTTGTCACGGGGCTGTTCCAGCATCCCTCCTAGGAGTCCCGGATGAGGTGCTTCATGCGTGTTGACCGTAAGCACGGCGGTGGTGAGGGCGAACGGCGTCTCGTCTGCTTCTAATTCGTCATCTCGACTTCTTCCTGGGGTGGTGTGTCGGATTCTGGAGAGCGCGTCGGCATGCACGTTTTCAGCTCCCCGTTTGTAGATGATCTTATAATTGAATTTGGCCATCCGAGCCACCCACCGCTGCTCTAGGGCCCCCAGTTTGGCATTCTCCAAATGGGCTAACGGGTTGTTATCGGTCCGCACTACTACTACTCTGCGAATCGCTGCGTCATTGCCCACACTACCGTGAGGAGCTCGAGCTTAAAGGAGCTGTAATTGTCCGGGTTGCGTTCTGAGTCGTGCAGCGACCGGCTACCATAGGCGATCACTTTCTCCCGGCCGGCCTGCACCTGTGACAACACAGCTCCTAGTCCCTGGAGGCTCCCGTCGGTATGCAGGATGAACGGTTGCGAGAAATCCGCATATGCTAATACCGGGGTGTCCGAGAGAGCAGCCTTGAGATCTTGAAACGCATCCTCTTGCGGTTGCTGCCACTGGATCTTCCGTTCATTCGCCCCGGCGGGAGCCCCCTTCAGCAGGTCTTGCAGGGCTCAAGCTCGGCTTGCAAAATTCTTCACTAAACGACGGTAATAGCCGGCCAACCCCAAGAAGGCCCGCACGTCCTTCACCGTCTCGGGGGTAGGCCACCCCTGGATGGCAGCGACCTTTGCCAGGGATGGTCGGACGCCCTCTGCCGAGACGTTATGCCCCAGGTACTCGATTTGGGTGTGGAACAGGTGGCATTTCTGGGGCTTTACCTTTAACTCGTACTTCTGCAGCCGGCCGAGCACCTGCCCCAACCGCTTCAGGTGGTCCTCGAACATGGCGGAGTAGATGATATCGTCCAGGTATATCAACATGGCTTCAAAGTTGAGGTCTCCTAGACACCGCCCCATCAACCACTGAAAAGTTCCTGGGGGCATTGGCCAGCGCAAACGGCATCTGATTGAACTCAAACAGTCCCATGGGATGGATGAATGCCATCTTGGCTCTGTCTTCCTCCGACATCGGCACCTGCCAGTATCCACTGGCCAGGTCTAGGGTTGAAAAGTAAGTCGCGTTCCCCAGGGCGGACAGAGACTCTTCGATGCGGGGCAATGGATACGAATCCTTGATGGTGCAGGCGTTCAACTTCCGATAATCCATGCAAAAACGCAAAGTGCCATCTTTTTGCCGACCAAGGGCTCTGACTTTCTCGTATGACCCCCTTCCGGAGCATTTGGGCTAATAGGGTTTTCACTTCCTGGTATAGCTGCGGTGGTTTTTGCCGATATCGCTCCCAGATGGGGGCCGCTCCTGCCGTGGGGATCCCATGCGTGATGGCCATGGTACATCCGAAGTCGTCCTCGTGGCTGGCGAAGACACTGTAAAATTGTCCAAGAAGTGTCTCTACCTGGAGAAGCTGGGCTGGCGCTAGGTCGGAAAGTTCAGCCCGCATTCTCTCCAGGATGACTCGACCTCTCTCCTGGGTCGAGGATACGGCAGTCTGTTGGGTTCGTACCGTTATTGCCCAAGGATCTTTGGGCTGCACCTTCAACTGGACCACGGGGTCCGGCAGCATCTCCTCCAAAGGCCTCACTAGTTTGGCCATTTCAGCCCGGGGCTTCAGGGCTATATCTTGGTCTTCCAGGTTGACACAACGCACCAGGACGGTCCCCACCCACACCGTGGCCAGGGAGCGGGCTACCAGTGTGCCAGGGTGCAGGCGCTCCGAGTAACATGGTTCCACCTGCACCTCCACGCCCTCCAGTGGCATCAGGACGCGGATCGGCAGAGCTACCACCGTCTTCCCTGGAGGAAGCACTAGCGGGGGGCTGCCGGCGCGATGACCTTGCCCAGCGCTTCACCCTCCTGGCACTCCTGGAGCACTCGCGCCTCCCGCACCAACCGCTGGAAGACCTGCCATTGGGCCGTGCGAGAACCCCAGTGGCTCAGAGTCTCTTGTGTGGGTTCGTTGAGGAGGAGGTTGCCGAACTCTCGTAGAATGTTCATACCCAGTATAACCGGATGTTTGCTGTTTGTGTCTCCCTGGGTCAGGACCACTCCCCGGCGGCCGAGTGATTTGCCGCTTATCGAAATCTGCATCCAGGCTACTCCGACGATAGGAACTGGTAGCTGGTTGGCGGCTACCAACTTTATCACTGACCCCCACTGAGGTCTCACTGCTTCGGGAAAATGCTGCCGAAAATAAGTCTCTGGCATGGTCGTAACCTGCGATCCCGTATCCACTAGGCATCGCATGGCACGGCCTTCGATCTCTGCCCATACCACTGGGCACCGCTCGACCAGGTCTTCGTGACTTCCTCTACCCTGTGTGATGGGTTCCAGCTCCGGGCGGCGTTTCCATGGCTCAGGGTCCTCTGCTCTTCTTGGCCAGCGGGGCGAGTTTCCCCTGGAACGTGGGCACTCTCGGGCAGAGCGTCCCAATTCTCCACAATCGTAACAGGCGAATGGTCGTGGGGACTGACTTGGGTGGGGGCCGCGATGGTTCATGCCTCCTTTACCCGGCCCTGGCCGACTCCTTGTGGCCGCTTTCTTGGCTTCAGCCAGTTCACCTTTAATACTCTGTATCTCTTGCTTCACCTCTTGTACCCAGTGGGGTTCGCTCAGGGCGCTTACGGATGCTTCGATACTCCGAGCCATCCCCACGGGGACCGTCACCTCTTGCTCCTGTTCCCGAACCCGTGCCTCCTTCCCTATCTCTGAAAAGGCCAGATGTGGGTCCACTCACACCTGCTCTCGCAAAGCCTGTCTTGTCAGGGTGTCTCGTAATTCGGTCACTAACAGGTCGCTGTAATGTTACGTCCACGGTCCCCACGCCGACTCCATCCTTCCTTTCAATGGCTTAAAACAGTTCCTGCAAAACATTCATATACTGGGTCACTGTTTCCCTCTCTTTCTGCATGCGACTAAACATCCAGGTTCTCAGTTCCCCCACATCGGTCGGGTCCCCATAAGTCTCTTCTAAGATCTGAAAACACCCTGACCAAGGTGTTTCGCTGCCCCCCGGGGCCTCAACATTACGGTATCCCGGGCTTCCCCATCCAACGCCATCAGGGCCACTTCTGCCTCTAGGTCAGGGGTAAGTGGATGCATCCTGAATAACCAACGCATTCGCTCCGTCCAATTCCACAGCATAGTATTGCTGCCGGAGAACCTGGGTAGATTGTTTAGCATAGCCCCCAAAGAAATGCTGGGCCGGGGGCCCTCGTTGTCCACGCTCAGAGACTGCATCCTGCCGACTACGCCAAATGTGGTGCTTGCAGGTACGCAAGATACAGTGACGAGTCGCGAGACAATTTGGTGCTTTCTATAATAACGTTTATAGGACTAGAGGGAACTTTCCTCAGTCACGGCCTGATCAACAAAAAGGGGGTAACACGGATTGCCCTCGCAGGGGCTCTAAACAAGCAAGCACAAACGGGTAGAACACGACTACGTCCGGCACTAGCCGGTCACTATAGGGCCGCGGTATGGCCAACTACGGGTCCTTAATTATATAGTCAACTTAGCCGTCCGGACGTCCCTTGCCGTTCGAGATGGTGGTCTTTCGGCATAGTAGTTGCTGGGCCCAGTTGCTGAGGCGTTGACGGAGTCTTTGCGCGCTCCGGCGCTCTGATAACAATGGAACCTCACAGGCCCCGGCGGAGTCCTTGGACGGATGAGCCGCAGCCCTCATGCTGGGGCAAGCGGCAGCGATGTAGGGTGGCGAAGGATAGGCCACCTGCGCAGCTAACAGCTGCGATGGGGAGTCCGTGGCATGCAGAGGCTCGGCCCCTGCTGCGGACCGGAGCGGGACAGTGGTAGCCGCCAACAGCACCAGTCTTGCCGCGACCACGGGTGAGGGCAGAGCGGCTGCGGGCAGCGGGTGACAGGCCACAGCCGCAGGTTGGAGTGAGGTGGCAGAGGCCGCTGGTGTCCGCGGGCAGGAGCGAGGCGGCAACGGCCGCGAATGACCGGGGGCAGGCCACAGCCGCGGGCTGGAAAAAGGCGGCGGCCGCTGGTCGATGTGGGGCAGCGGTTCTCGGACAGTCGTCTTGGTGCTGTCCCACTGATGTCCAGAGGATGTGTCTCTCCTGTCTCTGGCCTCCTTCCTGGCTCTGGGGAGTCACGCTGGCACTCAGTCGCTCCCACGATCTCCTGCTCCTTCTGTCTCGTTCTGCTGATTCATCGTCCCGGGGATTCCCCGTCTCCTTTATACTGGTCCCTCCCCCAGCCCATCTGTCTGTCACAACGGTTCGTCCCCGAACTCTGTCCCCCCGGAAACAGCTTCCCCCGGAACCCGGGTGACGGTCCCCTCGGTTCCGACCCGGACACTTGACGGGGACCCTCTCTCCCACAAGACGACCCCCAAACTCTGCATTCAAGCCACAGTACACTCTGAAGCCTGTGAAGCATGGTGGTGCAAGCATCATGATATGGGCATGTTTCTCTTACTATTTACTGCATATCAGTGATCATGCACTAGTTTGCATATATTAAAATACTTTGAAGAGGTCATGTTGCCTTACACTGAAGATGATATGCCCTTGAAATGGGTGTTTCCACAAGACAATGACCCTAAACAAGTCACCTGATCATGCTGTCAATGTCGCTTCTGCGTCACAGCGGATGACAGCAGTAAGGTAAGCGCTCCAATATAGCAGAAGAAATAAAGGAGTTTTATGATGCGAAGGAATCTTGTGAGTAGATAGCCTTGGGGGGGAAGCGCCCATGCAAAGGGAAATAGTGTGTGGGATGGGCGAGAAAAGTGAGAGAGGACATTCTGAGGGGAAGTGTGAGGAAACAGCATGGAAAGGAAAAGTGTGAAGGGACAGTGTGTGTAGAAAAGAGTGTGGCTATAGTATGGTGGAGAAAAGTGTGGGGGAAAGTATGGGGAATTAGTGTGAGACAGTATGGGGGAGAGTGTGAGGGAACAGTATGAGGAGAAGTTTAAAGAGAATCTGTCACCCTTTTTTTCGGCTTACAGCTGCCGGCATAGACATCGGGGCTATCTACAGCATTCTGTAATGCTGTAGATAAGCCTCTGATGTAACCTGAAAGATAAGAAAAACACGCTAGATTATACTCACCGGGGTGGGCGGTCCGGTCCGGTGGGCGTTGCGGTCCGGTCCGACGCCTCCCTTCTTCATGCGATGACGTCCTCTTCTCCTGTCCTGTAATGGCTGCGGCGCAAGCGCACTGCTCTGCCCTATTGAGGGCAGAGCAGAATTCTGCAGTGTGCCTAAAGTTTGGTGTCTATTATAACACATCTTTTTATCATTTTTGTCTTTTTTACTTATCTGTATGGTGAAAATAAAATGTTTTGCATTTTTTTCTAAACTCCTATGATTCTCTGGTTTTGTGTATCATTATATATGGAGTCATATGTAGTGAGCAGGTAATATTCACTGCTTCATTATAAAGATATGAGTCTGGATATTTTAGTATTAATGCCTCCTATAGGAAGTAGCAATCCTAAAAGTCAATGTTGAGCTTTTAACGAGCCTTGTTGCATGACTTAAGATAAAAGCCAAAACCAGAATCTCAATTTGCAGACACTGTGTTTCTGGGTCCTGCCGGTCCTCAGTGCAGCCAAACCAGATCTCACAATTTGCACTGATGAGGGACAGTACTCCGAAACACAGCGTCTTTAAATTGAGATTCTGGTTTTGGCTTTTATCCTAAGTCATGTAACAAGGCTCCTTAAAGGGTCGACATTGACTTCTAGGATTGCTACTTCCTATAGGTGGCACTAGAGTTCTAGTCCTTTTCCTCTCTGAAGAGACAATTTTCATTTAAATAAAGATGATTCTATTCATGAAGCTGGACTATTCATTCGCTTATTGCTTATTTGGGCTGCTGTAGAGCTGTTGTCTGAGCTCCGAGTGGATGGGGTTAACATCAATGGTGAGCTGGAATCCATATTATTATATTACATGCCCTATCAAACAGGCTTTCTGAAGATGCTGAGTTATACACGATGGTGGACATAGAATCTACTTTTTTTTCCCTACTGTGAGAGGACACTATGGTGGGGAAGTATGAGGGGAATAGTGTGAAGTGACTATGTGGGGAACTTGAAGTATGAGTAGGTAGTACAGGAGTGGGGGAATGGTGTGAACGGACAGTGTCGGTAAAGTGTGAGGAGACGGTATGTGGAAATAGTTTGAGGGGATAGTATGGGTAAATATTGCGAGGGGACAAGATGGGAGAATAGTGTGAGGGCATAGCAAGGAGGGGACAATATGCAGGAGGGAATTGTTAGAAGGGAGCACAGTATAGATGTCTTGTGGTGGCTGTGATTTCTGCTCTGCATGTTTCTTTCACCTAGGAAATAGATTTTTTTTAAATCATCCTTAGTTGGATAAGGTAACGTTTCCTTGATGCCATTTAGGAATCACAATCATTGCTGATGAAGCTTCATTGAATAGGGATTTACCGTGTTTCCCCGAAAGTAGGACCCCCCCGAAAGTAAGACAGGGTGGGGGTTACGGGGGGGTCCTTCAATGTAAGGCCTCCCCCGAATGTAAGGCAGGGTTGGGGGCCGCTGTGAAATGTAAGGCCCTTACCTTTGGGCCGCCGCTGTCCCCCATTGGGTCCCCAGGCTCCAGAGGTGTCCTCAGGTGCAGCTGGGCGGGTCCAGCGCTCATGGGGTTAACTCGCCGTGTTAACCCCGCAATCCGCCCAGCTCAACAGCTCATTGGCCGCCCCTGTTCCCCACGTCACCGCCGGCCCCCGGCTCGAGCACTGATTGGTCCAGCAGCTCGGGCTGTAATTGGCCGCCCCAGCCCCACGTCACCGCTGTTTCCCTGCTGATTAGCACAGCGTTCCCTGCAGCACAGGCCTTCCGCACCCACAGCCGCACCGCAGAGGAAAACGTCCAGCATTTAAAAACCAAGTAGGGAAACATGTACTGTATAGGGTATGGGGCTGTGTGCAGTGGGATACGGCACTGTTATGGGGTGTGGGGCTGTGTGCAGTGGGATACGGCACTGTTATGGGGTGTGGGGCTGTGTGCAGTGGGATACGGCACTGTTATGGGGTGTGGGGCTGTGTGCAGTGGGATACGGCACTGTTATGGGGTATAACAGCATGTTAATAAATGTTAATTTATTGGTTAAAAAGAAATTGTCATTTTTTTTCGGCTAATGGGTAAGACCTCCCCCGAAAGTAAGACAGGGTGGGACTTTTTGGGGTAAAATTAATGTAAGACAGGGTCTTACTTTCAGGGAAACACGGTAGTAGAGGAGTTCCAATGGTGGTTGAGATGTTGCCATGTTTGATAGTGATGGGGTATTTCCAAATTTTGCACTTGGAGGATCAGTCCATGCTATGATATTGAATTGGGACTGGGAGGAATGTTTCTTCTGTGGTAGAAGAGGCGTCTTGCATTCTAAAAAGAAGCCTACAATGAATTTTTAACAGAATTCCCAAAGAAACTAGTCTTTAACTCTGCCTTTTATCCCTTTGGCACAGGCACAGGTGTGTTGAGGGCCTCTGTATTATGATGCAGTTAAGCAAATCAAGTCCATCAGAGTCATTTTTTACATAAAATTGAGAATTGCATTATAGAGTTTTTTTACCCTTTAATGAAGCTTCACAAATACAGGTGCATCTCACAAAATCAGAATATCATCAAAAAGTTATTTATTTCAGTTCTTCAATTGAGAAAGTGAAACTCATATATTAGTTTCTAAGTATCCAGAATCAATGATGGTTTGGGGAGTCATGTCATCTGCTGGTGTAGGTCCACTGTGTTTTATGAAGACCAAAGTAGGCACAGCCGTCTACCAGGATATTTTAGAGCACTTCATGCTTCCCTCTGCTGACAAGCTTTTTGGAGAAGGAAATTTCATTCTCCAGCAGGACTTGGCACCTGTCCACACTGCCAAAAGTGCCAATACCTGGTTTACAAACAACAGTATCACTGTGCTTGATTGGCCAGCAATCCGCCTGACCTTAACTCCATAGGTATTGTCAAGAGGAAGATGAGAGACACCAGACCCAACAATGCAGATGAGCTGAAGGCTGCTGTCAAAGCAAGCTGGGCTTCCATAACACCTCAGCAGTGCCACAGGCTGATCGCCTCCATGCCACACCGCATTGATGCAGTAATTGATGCAAAAGGAGCCCCGACTAAGTATTGAGTGCATTTACTGAACATACATTTCAGTAGGCCAACACGTCGGATTTTAAAATCACTTTTCAAGCTAATTTACTGAGAAAACGACTTTTGGGCTATTATTGGCTGTAAGCCATAATCAACATAAACAGAAATAAACACTTGAAATAGATCACTCTGTCTGTAATGACTCTATATAATATATGAGATTCACTTTTTGTATTGAAGAACTGAAATAAATTAACTTTTTGATGATATTCTACTTTTGGGAGATGCACCTGTGTATAGCAAGTCTAAGAATAAGGCTGGTTTTACATTTGTGTCTGTGCACGCAGCGGTTGATCCGCATGCGTCATGCGTACATATATCTAACATGGTGTACGCAGGGGCATGCGTTTGCATGCGCTCGCATTCTTTTACATATGCATGTGCCCCTTCACGGTGTGCGGCGGGACGCGGTGAACACAACATGTTGCATTTTTTGAAGTGTCAAAAATCTGTCAAATATCTGCAGGCATGCGCATGTGTGCGTAAAAAAACACATTACTGTCCATGGAAACGCATTGGTACGCAAGTTCGATACACATGCGTTCTTCAAAATGTAAATAGAAATCCCATGACGCCCATTTTTGTCTGATGTCATATCGAACGCATGCACATAAACAACGCAAGGGCATGCAGAAATGCATACAAACGCAGCTTTTTTCCGTCATGCGTAAGATGATGCGCATAAAAAACGCTGCGTAAACGTGTTATGCATGCGTTTGCGTATGATACGCTGCGGACTCAGACGCTAATGTGAACCTAGCCTAAGAGTTGTGCAAACTTAATATATTTTTTTCCTCTCGTGCACTATTGGACAGCTCAACTAGATGGTGGCATAGTAGCACGTATATTCAGCAATTTATTACATATGACAGTTATAAGAAGCCAAATCTTTAAAGGAGTTATCCAGCCTTGTGGTACAAGTCTGCAGTCACTTTATGTGACTGTTGACAGCGTCGGGACTAGAGCACCTTGGGCTCACCAGAGAAAATCATTCTTGGGGCCCACTATGTAGCTACATAGAAGTAACTACAAGACCACCAATTGTGCGGTAAAACGTGCTAAAATCAGGGTATAATATAAAGTAGTACATGTCTTAATTATGTAGCAGGGGTTGGGGTGGCCCCCTCATAGAATATAAAGTAGCCCCCTCATAGCATATAATGTAGACCCCTCATAGAATATAAAGTAGCCCTCTCATACAATATATTGCAGCCTCCCTTATGGAATATAATGCAGTCGCCCTCATAGAATATAATGCAGCCCCATTGTAGGGGGTGTGCAGGCGGCTGAGTTCGCCCTTGCACCCTGATGCATATCTGCTGGACAAAACAGGCACACTGTGGATGTCTTTATAATGTAATGATCCATGGTTACCTGTATTGTGATAGGGACCAAGATAGGGACAGTTAGCAAAATAGTTAGGCGTAATATTTAGTATAGAATAGGGTTATGTAGTGCTTGGGACACTAGAGGCTTTTGGGCAGTTCCCGAGATGTTTCTGAATGGAAGAGGAAGCCTCTGGAAGCGGGATCGTCATCTCAGTTAGCTGTGGTACTGGGTACCTGGGAGCCAGATTTTGTGCCAGAAGACGGTTCTAGGGAGAGTTTGGAGAAGGAAGTTTCTGTGTCATGTGGAAAATACTGGACTGTAACGGCTGTAAATGTGAACGAGTTAAGTAAAGTTTTGCAGAAAATGAATAGAGACTCTGACAATGTTTGTGAAAAGAAAAGGACCCTTGCACTTGGAGAACGCTGGCTCACAGGTGGGTGAAGCACCGCACACACACACAGCGGACATTCTGATTTTACAGTAGTGGAGCTTCAGGGTGTGGAACAGTTAAAGCCCCCGGCCACGACTGACACCCTGGACCCCGTTATACCATCATAGAACATAATGCAGCCCCCCATAAGGTACAATGCAGCCCCCCCAAAGAATATAATGTAGCACCCTCATAGGGTATAATGCAGGCCCCTTCAAATAGTATAATGCAGCTCCTCCACAGAATATAATGTAGCCCCCTCAGAGTATAAATCAACCCCCTCATAAGGTATAATGCGGCCCACCATAGAATAAACTGTAGCTCCCCCATAGGGAATAATGCAGCCTCCCTCATATAGTATGATGTAGCCCCCCCAGAATATAATGCAGCCCCCTGAGAGAATAATGCAGCTCCCTGCATAGAATATAATGTATCCCCCTCATAAAGTATAATGAAACCCCCTCATAGGGTATAATGCATCCCCCCTCCACCACCATCATTGTCCTCATCACATCCATCATTGCCTTCTCACCCACCACCCCTATCATTGCCCTTTCCATCATCTCCATCATTGTCCTTCCACCACCACCATCATTGCTTTCTCCCCCACCAACCCCATCATTACCCATTCCAACACCTCCATCATCACAACCATCATTGCTTTCTCCCCCGACCCCATCACTTCCCATTCCACAACATCTATCATTGCTTCCGCCCCCACACCACCCCCATCATCCTTTCCACCACCACCACCAACATTGCCTTCTCCTCCACCACCCCATCACTGCTCTCTACATCATTGCCAATCTCCAATACACACACATAGCACCACTCACACACACACAGAGCACCGCACCACTCTCTCACACCAACACACAAAGCACCGCACCATACACGCACGCAGGCAGACACACAGCACCACTCACCTCTCCGCACGTTCCCCACAGCCGCAGCACATCCCGGCAACATCTTCATCACCGGCAGCTTTCTCTCTGAAACAGTCGCGCTGAATGATGATGTTATTCAGCTGCGTTGTCAGACAGGAAGCAGGGCGGCATCGGATCCCTGCAGTTCCGCTACGCTGCCAAGCTGCAGGGATCGCTCCCTGCCCACGATTGCCCTCAGAGTTAGCCGCCTTGCAGTGGCCCACCACCGGGACCCCGATGCAGCCGCACCTGCTTTACATGTGGGCAGTGTTAGCCTCAGCCTGCAGTTATCACTGCCCGCTGTTAAAGTGAAATGGCATTCACTCCTCTCCATGCCCATGATGGTGTGGGGAAGCGTGGATATTCATTTCTCTTTAGCAGTGGGGACAGGCCCCGCTGGCACCGGGAGGGCCCCCCTGATTCAGAGGCCCCATAGCAGCTGGGTGTGCCGCCAGTATGCCAGCAGGTGTCAGTGCCTGGGGCCACCGGAGAATCCTCCGGTTCTCCGGTGGGCCAGTCTGACCCTGACCGTAGACTTGTGAATTCTCACAGCACGCCGTAAGGATTCCCCAGTGTCGGTACCAGGAGAAGGTGGGTGCGTGACTGCAATTATGCCATTTGCATACAGTCGATCACATACCGACTAGACGTGCGTGGCCTTGCTCAATACAAGTGAATTGAGTAAGGCTGGATACATCTAGTCAGCATGTGGCCGGAAGTTTGCAAATTGCATACTTGAGGTCACACAACTGCCTGCTGCAGGTGCCAGCACTGGAGAATCCTGACCCTGACAGTATGCACACTGCGTGCTGTGAGGATTCACAAGTCTGCAGTCACATGGAGTGACTACAGAAGTGACAACAGACTTGTACCCCAAGGCCAGACCACCACTTTAATCTTCTATTAAATATTGTCCACAAAGTGTGGTAGTTGAGGTGAGTGTAGCTATGTAACAGTGTTCATTTACTAGAAGAGAGGTCTGGCCCTCCAGGATTGAGCTGCATCCTGGTGCTGAGTGATGGCTCAAATATCCTCACAGAGAACTCCAAGTCCTTTAATGCAGAGAGCAATGTCCAACGGCCCACAACTTCAAATTTAAAGCTGCGAGCTGAGAAGGAGAGCATCCAGACAGGACTCCCAATCTGCTCGGCATTTCACCACAGGCAAGTTGGCACAATGCAGCCAGGGTCTAGTCACCGTGCGCCATAAAACTGGGCAAAGATGGTTCCTCGGTGTATGTAGAGGCACTGAGGTAAGGTGAAGATGAAAGGATAACAGGGCGGGATGGATTGTGATATTGAGGAGCTCCTTCACTGTGTGCCTAGTTGGCTTGGATTGCAGGCCACGTCTACACTAATATATTTTATTTTAGCAGATACTGTTAATATGGCACAGCAACAGGATGAGGTGTGGGAAGGAGGGCCCCTGCAGAGTGTCCGGGCCGGAACCAAGGGGACTGCCATCTAGGTTCCTAAGGGAACTGTGTTATGGATGGGTCACCGAGGAGAAAAAAACAAAACAAGCTAAGTCACAGAAAACCAGAGAGGTTGTTAACTATGCAGATTGCAGATCCCTGATCCTAACCACCCAACTAGCAGCAGCCGTTGAGCGTACGTACGATGATCCTAGACGCTTCATCACAGCCGGGGAACTACATAAGCCTGAAGCAAGAAAAGGGGAAAACTAACTGCCCGAGAGCAGACCCCAAAGGAAAGACAGCCCCCACACATGTATTGACGGTGAAACAAGATGAAAGCACAAACACAGGCAGGAAAATAGGCTGAGCAAACGATGGGGCCCAAACTAACTAGAAAGGATAGGAAAGGAAAGACACTGTCTGCAATCTGCAAAAAACCCTACAAAAATAATGTCCAACACTTCTGATAGCAAAATTAACCCTGAAGTCACTAGACTTTTCCCACTATATCAGCACTCTAAAATATTCTGAGACAGAGCAAAAAGAGGCCAATCTAATAAGGGACAAAAAGCAAATTGGCAAATACAGGTAAATAAGAGTGGAAATTCAGCACAGCCCTAGCCGGGGCTGGCTGACCACACAAAAAACTGAATAGACCAACAAAATCAAGTGTAAACATTAGCAGAAAAACTTAGCTTTAGATGCCTGGAACAGAGCTGAAAACCAAGACCTGACAAGCCAGAAGGAATCACCAGCACCAGAATAGGGAGTAGGCTGTCTTAAATCCAGTCTGAGATTCCTGAGGTCCAATCGTCATCCTCATTATCAGGTGGCAGATCTCTACTGATTAAATCAGCCTCACTACCTCCTGTTACCACCAGAGGGAGCCTGGCAGGAGAACTCACAACTGGTGGACCAGAAAAAGAACTCACAACAGAACTGTACCCGGGGGGCGGAGGAGGGTGGACGGCTGAGAGTGACAGAACAGCAGGGGGAGGGGCGAGTATAAAAGGGGCAGGGAACGCGCAGGGGAGTGAGTCAGCAGAACGGCAGAGACGGAGCAGGAGACTGTGGGAGCGTCAGAGAGCCGGAGCCACAAACAGTGATCAGAGAGGAGGCCAGCAGCAGAGGCGCCGAGCTTACCGACAGGAGACTGCTGCTTCACTCCTGTCCGGAGTCGCGGCCTGCCCACTGTCACCTGCGGCCGTTGCCGCTGTACTCCAGCCCCTTGCGACCTGTCTGCTGCCACTCGTGGCCACTGCCGCCCCACTCCAGCCCGCGGTTGCGGCCTGCCCGCTGCCGCCCGCAGACGTTGCTGCACCACTCCAGTCCGTGGCTGCGTCCTGTCCATTACCGCCCGCAGCTGCAATCACCCCGCTGCAGTCGTCAGCTGGGGCCTGCTCCTCTCTAACAGAGAAACTCTCTGCACAGCCCCAGGCCGTGCACGTGGCCTACCAACCGCCACGCCACGTAACTGCGACTCACCTCTGCTCGGGGGCTGGGGTCTCCCTTAACCCGGTAACTGGCGGAACCCCGCTGCCTTCACAGGGGGTTGCCTCATCAAAGGACTCGCCCAAGGCCTGTTGTGCCCCCACCCCTCCTGGGCGTCGGAGCACCCGAAGACTAGGCCAGATCCTCAGCAGCTGGGCCCAGCGGCTGCGACACCGAAGCAACATCATCCGAGACGTCAAGGGCCATCAGGACGGATAAGTGATACTATAGAAACTAAGGACCCGTAGTCGGCCATACCGCGGCCCTATAGTAACAGGTGTGGTGTAGTGACCACTGTGTCCGCTGTGTGGATGTCCCAGGACAGGTGTATAAGCATCTCCAGTGTCCTGATAAGAGTAGGATGCAGAATGATCGTAATGTATCTCAAGGTGGGTGGCCTTGAGATGAAGGCTTGCTTATGTGCTGATCAGCAGAGCTGATCTTTCATGTCAATGTGTGAAGGAGAAGCCTTCAGGAGACTGGAGAGGCGGGCTGGATGAGTTGCCTACAAAACCACCCAGGGGTGACTAGAATGTCATACTAAAGATTGTATGAATGCTTGTAGGACCTGTGATGAGGTCATAGTCATGGGACCCGGTGGGCGTGGCTACGGACCATATAAGGTGGCCAGGGTAGGTCACATGGGTGAATGCAGGGACCCGGTTGGTCCGTTGTGGAATGTCCCCCTGGGAGATGGGGATTCCTTTCCTGACAGCAAGTGAATGCTGGATGTATTGCCTGCCAGTATCTGACAGTTCCCGGGGAGGGAATGAATGTCTGGAGTATGAAGCAGTCGTGAGGGAACCCTGATGGGTGAGATAACTTGGTGGCTAGAAAGCCTGCGCATCGAACATTGCATAACCTGTATGACTACAGGATAAACAGAGTGAAGCTCTGTCATGGACGCTATGCTGTGTATATGAACTTTATGCTGCTGGTCATGGTTTATGATAACTGAATAAACCGCATGGAGTTATTGTTTTGTGGAAAACCCGTGCCGGACGTGATTATTTGGCTGCCAAGCGAGTGCCCCCTATCTGAATGACAGCGCTATCTTACAATTGGTGGAGAAATGCAATTGGCAACGCAGTGATTCTAGAGCAATGCCCCCATCCCTTATGAGAAATATGTCAAAACATGCAAAACACAAGCCGCGCTGACACCATCACGTTTCTCAGCGCAAGCAATGACTAGCCAGGTCTTTCCCCGGGAATCACTACGTTGAGAAACATGTGATGGTGTCTCCGCAGTGTTGGATGTTAATCTCCATGAGTTCATTTATCCTCATTTTTCACAGTCTTCTACTAGGCATTGCTCCTACTGGCCAGTTTCCTACTCCACACTGATGAGGGCAATACCCAGAAACAGCTGTCTGTGGATGGATACCATGTTTTGGCATGTCTCCTTCATTGGAGATTGCCCTTCCCGTGGTTGTTCCTTCCTGGGGAAAGACCTGGCTAGTCATTGCTTGCGTTGAGAAACACATGATGGTGTCTCCGCGGATTGTTTTGCATGTTTTGACATATTTCCCATATGGGATGGGGGCATTGCTCTAGAATCACTGCGTTGAGAAACATGTGATGGTGTCTCTGCAGTGTTGGATGTTGATCTCCATGAGTTCATTCATCCTCATTCTTTTTCAGGTTTGATGACATATGCCAGGAGGTTGGGGACGTTTCTACTCTTGCGCTAACAGATATGGAGACGGTGACGGCTCCTGACATGGACATGTCAGAGGTAGATGTCACCGGACGAAGGGGTATGTCTGCCCAAAGGACAGACCTGACATCTCGTGACAGGACTGACGTTGACCTGGTTGATAAGACGGCTGGAGTATTGGCACGGTTAATGGGTAACCGGAGGGATTGCTCGGAAGGGCGGGGTGACGCAGACTCTGAGGGTGACTGTGGCTCTGAGAGAGAAAGGGAGCACAGAATAGAAGGGCTAGGGAAGGAAGTATCTGAGCTCAGAGGTCACCTGTCAACATGGCAAGACGTGAACAAGACCCTTAGGGAAGAGATGGAAGAACATATGAAACGGGAAAGAGTCCTGAGACAAACGACCGAGCACAGGGTCGAGGAGCTCAAGAAAGAAGTCGTGGAGCTCAGAGAAACTGTAAGAGGTCTTCTGCGGGATAAGAAGTTGGTCAAAGATGTACAGCGGCCGGGCCTGAGTGGCAAGACGGAACTGCCAGTACCAATCGTGGCAAAGGGTCATGAAGAGATAAAATCTTGTGAAGTTGATGAGCAATGAACTCAAGAGTCACCCGGTCGGGTCAATGGTGGTGAGGGAGGTGTCCGTGGTAAAGCCAGAGTCTTATGTCCAGGAATAGAGAAAGACCACGACCTTCAAATCTGTAGTCGAGGTACTCGAAGACATGCAAGAAGCCTGTGCTGAGGAAGGTGTGCATGAGGCTTTCAAAGAGGCGGCCAAAGCGTGTAAGGTGTGCTGGGCGCCTAAGACTCGGCAGTTGGTGATAATTTCAGCCAGAGAAGATACATCAAACTGGGTAGCTGTCCTGAAAGAAATGCATCTGCAATGTCTTCACGCCAAACAGCTGATTAGGCGGAGTAATATGAAAGCTGCTCAACGCCTAGAGTTAGTAAGAGAGGCTATGGATCGGCTGGGTTTGCGGAAAGATGTGATTCCGGTACCCAAGGGTCTGATTGGGAGAATCATTGGAAGATTCGGGAATGTAATGCAAGACCTTGTGAATATCTCCGGTGTGGTGAGGGTAAGGATCCCTCCTGATGATGAAGACCAGATATCCAGTGAAGAGGGTAGAATTCCCATCATGGTGGTTGGCTCCATGGTAAGCCTGAGAAATTTTCGGCTGCTGTTGGAGTATCGAGTGGGGTATCTGCAAGAGATTGAGCAGTTAAGGCTGGACTGTCGACGGATCAATAAAGAGGTACGGAACACCAGGTGGCAGCCGCCTTCAACCCAAGATGTAAGGACCCAAGGAGTTCCTCCAAGAAGTGACAAGGCACAAAGCCGAAGAATGTCAACAAGTGGTAGTTCGACTGGCAGGACGAGGCTGAGAGACATTAGTTCCTGTGAGACGCTGAATGGGTCAGACTCAGGCCAGACAGTAGGCTCAATTAAGACTTACGACCGCACCAACCCTGAGAGCCAGTCAGTGAGAGAAAGGAGTGTGGTGACTAAACAGTGTCTGATGAGGAGACAGACTGTGACTGGAGGGCCAAAGATCAGGGCCGATATTCTGACTGCTGGGGGCGGGGGAGGCCTAACGTAGGGATGAGGCCGTATGACAGGTGGAGACGGTTCTCTCGACCTGTGGGGCAAGGTGTAATGAGTGCCCAGTCTCGAGATCCTGGGGTAAAGTTGTGTGTTCAACCCCACAAGTTTGAACAGAGGGGGGAGGTATGTGGTGTAGTGACCACTGTGTCCGCTAGAGGGCGCTGTGTGGATGTCCCAGGACAGGTGATTAAGCATTTCCAGTGTCCTGATAGGAGTAGGATGCTGAATGATCGTAATGTATCTCAAGGTGGGTGGCCTTGAGATGAAGGCTTGCTTATGTGCTGATCAGCAGAACTGATCTTTCGTGTCAATGTGTGAGGGAGAAGCCTTCAGGAGACTGGAGAGACGGGCAGGACCAGTTGCCTACAAAACCACCCAGGGGCGTGTCTAGAACGTCATACTAAAGAATGTATGAATGCTTGTAGGACCTGTGATGAGGTCATAGCCATGTGACCCGGTGGGCGTGGCTACGGACCATATAAGGTGGCCAGGCTAGGTCATATGGGTGAATGCAGGGACCCGGTTAGTCCGTTGTGGAAGGTCCCACTGGGAGATGGGGATTCCTTTCCTGACAGCACGTGAATGCTGGATGTAATGCCTGCCAGTATCTGAGAGTTCCCAGGGGAGGGAATGAACGTCTGGAGTATGAAGCAGTCGTGAGGGAACCCTGATGGGTGAGATAACTTGGTGGCTAGAAAGCCTGCGGATCGAACATTGCATAACCTGTATGACTACAGGATAAACAAAGTGAAGCTCTGTCATGGACGCTATGCTGTGTATATGAACTTTATGTTGCTGGTCATGGTATATGATGCCTGAATAAACCGCATGGAGTTATTGTTTTGTGGAAAACCTGTGCCGGACGTGATTATTTGGCTGCCAAGCGAGTGCCCCCTATCTGAATTACAGCGCTACCTTACATCGGCCTTTGCCAGGGTAGTCGTGTTCTCCTTAATAGTGTTTGTTTGTGCTGAGTCCCTGCGAGGACAATTGCTGTTACTTTGTTTTGGTTGCTTAGGATAGCCCTAGCGGCTTCCATTTATAAAAGTTACGGTCCAAAGTACAAATCTGTCTCGCGTCTCGTCACTGCATCCTGTGTACCTGTCATGACCACATTGGCATACAGCAAAAATTAGCAGACACGCACAAAGACTAGATAATATAATATGAATATTTACTAACCAGTTTGTAAAACAAAATAAAGGATGATATGTAATGTTAGGCACACTTAAACAGAATTAACAGTTCTATGCAAGCAATTAACTCTTTCTATGCATAAGTCAATAAAACGACAGTATTGTGTCAGTACTTTAGTAATCACCTGCTCGGAGCAGCTTTCGAAGTGTCTCTTACAAAAGAGGTCTTTTCTCCTAACTGGATCTCTATAAGGCTATTTATATATGTGCATGTATAGTCAGATTTAAGATGGTACCGCTACGTCCTGAAACTGAATAAGAAATGTCCTTGCTGCGCTGAGTCCTGAATAATCTTAGAAATGGCATCTTGAAGCTGTTAGGAAATGCCGACCTCTCCAACACAGGGTTTTCTAAGTCCTTAAAAATAAGGCCTCACACATGGCCAAGTACACAAGATGCTGTGTACTTGGTTGTCCTCTCCGAGTCAGCTGATGTCAAGCCAAACAATTTGTCCCAGAGTCACCAAGAACAGATCCAGAGTTGCACCGCCCTATTCAGACTTTCTCCAATGATCCAGTTTCACTTCCACATGGACTCTCCTTTGACCCCTCTGAACCCCCAACCAATCGCAAAAAACTGCTCCATCTCCAGCCTTTCGCTGTTACTCTCTACTTGCCAGATCAGATATTACATCACAAATCTTCAACAATACAGTAAACTGTGATTAACCCTTACATTTCCCCCAACTATCATTTTGACGCCTCGGCAAAAACAGCACTAACCGAGATCTGGCCCCACTCAGTCATTTTGGAAGTACCTTTGTGGAGGGATGTCCGCTGTGGGATGCTCTGACCTATGCAAGCCAGCAGGTCCAAGGACTCTATAGGGCCCTCAACTTCTTTCTTCCTCTGTAGTTGCAGCTCTGGTTCGGGTGTCTGCTAAGCTGGGGGTGACCGGTACAGTCCACCATTCATCCTCATTGTAATTTTAAACGGAGGGTCTGTTGTCCATGCTGGAATCAGTCCAGGGCGAAGCATGTTCCAATGTAGTCAGCATATCGGACTGGATCAGTCTTCTTGCTTCACATTGTACAGGGTGGGCCATTTATATGGATACACCTAAATAAAATGGGAATGGTTGGTGACCCAGATCGGCACGATGAATTTGCAGAATGGGCAAAACAAAAATTGGAACAGGATCCTCAGTTTACATAGAACATTATGTTCAGAGATGAGGCAAACTTTTTTTGGGTGGGCCATTTATATGGATACACCTAAATAAGATGGAAATGGTGACAGTTTTCTTGCGTAGGGTGTCTTGCATTGAAATCTGCTGCAATGACCCGGGTACTGCGTTCACTAGAAATCAACATAATTTCTATCCGCTCCTCACGTTTAACCTCTGCAACATGTCAATGGCTGTAAACAAAGAGAAACTTGTAAATAACTCATGAAAGAATAAAGATAAAAAGATACGAAGAAAACAAGCACACCATTGTTTTTCTTGTGAAATTCTCAATAAGTTTGATGTGTTACATGACTCTCTTCCCATTGAAAAAAATACAGTTGAATCCAAAATGGCGGACTTCAAAATGACCACCATGGTCACCACCCATCTTGAAAAGTTTTCCCCCTCCCATATACTACTGTGCCACAAACATGAAGTTGATATCACCAACCATTCCCATTTTATTTAGGTGTATCCATATAAATGGCTCACCCTGTAGACTGATCCATTCAGAATTACCTACTTAAACATCTTGTAGGGTTCCAACACCCAGCGAACATCCAATTTTCCTACGGTAGTTTTTACACAGACCAAAACTCTGTCCCCAAGTGTGAACAGTTCAGTTTGGACTGAACAACAGTCTTAGGGTAACTGATTTTGTTGCTTGTTTCTTACAAACTGGTGAATAGTTTTCAGTCTTATTTGGTGCTCCTGCACCCATACATCTGGAGTGCGCTTTTTTTCTTCGGTTGGAGTACTCAAGTTAAGTTCGGACACTTCTCTTATTGACTGTCCAAATAGTAACATGAAGGGAATGTAAACATTAGTGCTATGCATTCAGATATTGCAGACCCAGAGCAGTTCAGGCAAATTATCCGGCCACCGTAAATTCATGTCTCCCTTCAGGATTCGAAGCATCGGCAGCAGTGTTCAATTAAATCACTCAGACGCTATTTCTCTGTGGGTGAAACGGTGTTGCTCGAGACCTCCGAATCCCATAGATCTCACAGTGCTTTTTCATAACTTTTCCTTGAAGGCATGCCCCTTGGTCACAGTGAATCATCCGCGGACATCCGTACTCTTGAATGAATGTCTACACATGACCCTAGCCGCCACCTCTGCAGTTTGGTCACGGGTCGGTACAGCTACTACTATCTTTTAAAAGTTCTCATTACTAAACGGTACTGTAGCACTCCTGCGGAAAATAATCGGTCATTAAGATCACCAGTGGTGCAGTTGACCGGATGACGTCGCTGCCTCGCAAGCTCTGCATTGCTGGCAGACTTCTCTGACGATCTACTCCAGCTGAGGAAAGTACACAAATCGTTGAACCCATTTGTAAGTTTTCTCTGGCCCGAAATGGGAACTTTTGTCATGGCCTTCTTTAAGCCACATTCCAAGCTAGGCCATCATTTCTTGTCTCTCGCTGATGGCAACTACACTGTTCCGTACATTAGGCCATCTTTATCTCACAATCTTTCCCACTGATTCAGAATCCTCCAGCCATCTGAGGACAATTCGGCCCAAGTCTGCACTGAAGGCCATTACCCTTCTAGTAGCCAGCCCTTGATCATCTGGATTACAGGGTTATCATCTTGAGTCTGGGCTCATTTGGTCAGTGTCCTGATGAGCAACAACATCTGACCTTCTGTTACTCCATTAGTCTTGGCTACAGAAGCCACGTGTTTCACTCGACCCAAGTCCGGTATCTGCGTCTCATCTTCTTTTTCATCCACCTCTCCAGGGGAAATGAGAAGGGTGACTCGACACAAAGTGTAAGCATTAGCATTCTCTTTCATAGAATCATAGAATCGTAGAGTTGGAAGGGACCTCCTGGGCCATCTGGTCCAACCCCCTGCTCAAAGCAGGATTCGCTAAATCATCCCAGTCAGATGTCTGTCCAGCCTCTGTTTGAAGACTTCCATTGAAGGAGAACTCACCACTTCTTGTGGCAGCCTGTTCCACTCATTGATCACTCTAACTGTCAAAAAGTTTTTTCTAATATCTAATCTGTGTCTCCTCCCATTCAGTTTCATCCCATTGCTTCTAGTCTTTCCTTGTGCAAATGAGAATAAAGTTGATCCTTCTACAATGTGACAGCCCTTTAGATATTTGTAGACAGCTATTAAGTCTCCTCTCAGTCTTCTCTTTTGCAAACTAAACATTCCCAAATCCTGCAACCTTTCCTCATAAGACAGGGTTTGCAGACCGGTCACCATTCTGGTCGCTCTTTTCTGAACTTGCTCCAGTTTGTTGATGTCTTTTTTAAAATGTGGTGCCCAAAACTGGACACAATATTCCAGATGAGGTCTGACCAAAGAGGAGTAGAGGGAAATAATGACTTCACGTGATCTAGACTGTATGCTTCTGTTAATACATCCTAGAATTGCATTTGCCTTTTTTGCTGCTGCATCACACTGTTGACTCATATTCAGTCTGTGATCTATTAGTATACCCAAGTCTTTTTCACATGTGCTGTCACTTAGCCCTATTCCTCCCATTCTATATATGCTTTTTTCATTTTTATTGCCCAGATGTAGTACTTTGCATTTCTCCCTGTTAAAAACCATTCTGTTAGTTGCTGCCCACTTCTCCAGTTTATTTAAATCGTTTTGAATCCTCTCTCTCTCTTCTCTAGTATTAACTATCCCTCCTAGCTTTGTGTCATCAGCAAATTTAATCAGTTTACCCTCAATTCCTTCATCTAAATCGTTGATAAAGATGTTGAACAATACAGGGCCCAGGACAGAGCCCTGTGGTACCCCACTTGAGACATTCTTCCAACTGGATGTGCAGCCATTTACGACCACTCTTTGGGTCCGATCACTAAGCCAGTTATGAATCCACCTAACAGTTGCCTTGTCCATTCCATACTTAGTCATTTTTTCAATAAGGATTGTATGAGAGACTTTGTCAAATGCTTTGCTGAAGTCAAGATATACTATATCTACAGCATTTCCTTGATCCACCCAATCAGTGATACCGTCATAGAAGGAAATTAAGTTAGTCTGACATGACTTATTAGTTATAAACCCATGCTGACTCTGTTTAATCACTTCATTCTTATCCAGGTATTGACATACATGTTGTTTAATAATTTGTTCAAAGATCTTTCCTGGTATAGAAGTCAGACTCACCGGCCTATAGTTGCTTGGGTCCACCTTCTTCCCCTTTTTGAAGATAGGAACAACATTTGCTCTTCTCCAGTCTTCTGGCACTTCTCCTGTTCTCCAAGAATTTTCAAAGATTATGGAGAGGGGTTCAAAAATTTCTTCTGCTATCTCCTTCAGTACTCTGGGGTGTAATTCATCTGGACCTGGAGACTTGAATTCATTTAGGTTAGCTAAGTGTTTCCTCACTATCTTTCTGTTTATAGATATCCTGGATTCTTCTATTCCCTTAATAGGACAGTGAATAACAGTTGATGTTACATTTCCTTTCTGAGAGAAAACAGATGCAAAATAGGAATTTAAAAGTTCAGCCTTCTCAACATCCTGTCTTACCATTTCATCATTTTCATCCTGTAAAAATCCTATAGCATCTTTGACTTTTCTTTTACTTTTGACATATCCCCAAAAACCTTTATTATTGCTTTTGACATCTCTTGCAAGCCTCAATTCATTTTCAGCTTTAGCTAATCTGATTTGTGCTCTGCAGACCGCATTATATTCTTCTTTAGATATGCCTCCCTCCTTCCATTTTATAAACATTTTTTTCTTCCTTTTTAGCATGTGCTTAAGTTCTGTGTTCATCCATCCTGGCTTCCTCAAATGCTTCCTATTCTTCCCTCTTTTCGGAATTGTTAACAACTGTGCTTTGAGAATTTCATTTTTCAAGATTTCCCATCCTTCCTGGACATTTTTGTCTTTAAGGATATCCAGCCATTGGATCCCTCCAATTCTCTTTCTGAATCCCTTAAAATCTGCCTTTCTGAAATCTAACCTTGATGTCTGAGTCTTCACAGGTCTTCCGCCTCTAGTTATCCAAAATTCTAAAATAGCATGGTCGCTACCTCCTAGGGTCCCAGCCACTTTTACCTCCTCAACCATTTCCTCCCTGTTTATAAGGATTAGATCCAAGGTAGCAGTTCCCCTTGTTTTCTCCCTTACCTTTTGGAAGATAAAGTTGTCAGCAAGAGAGGATAAGAATTTCCTTGACCTGTTAGTTTTGCCTGAGAGAGATTCCCAACAAATTTCTGGATAGTTGAAATCTCCCATGACAACTATGTCATATTTTTTGGAGAACTTGGCCATTTGATGCATAAAGAGTTCATCCATATCTTCAGCTTGCACAGGCGGCCTGTAGTAAATGCCTACAATGGTGTCCTTTCCATTGTTCTGTCCTTGTATTCTTACCCAAACAGTTTCCACAGGACTCCCCGTCTCTGAAGCTTCAATCTCTGTGCAGATATACGCGTTTCTAACATACAATGCGACACCCCCTCCTCGTTTATCAAGTCTGTTTCTTGCAAATAAGTTGTATCCTTCTAGTCTTGTATTCCAATCATGTGTATCGTCCCACCAAGTTTCAGTGATTCCAATGACATCATATTTCTTTTCCTGTGTTAGTAGTTCCAATTCTCCTTGTTTGTTGCCCATGCTTTGTGCATTAGTATAGAAACATTTTAGTTTGTGATTGGTTTCTCTTTCTCCAATATTTTTATTGATTAGATTCTTTCGTCTTTGTTCTTCCTTTCCACTTCTAATAGCAGAGTTCTCAATAGCATTTGTCAGGTGTATGGCTTTTCCTGGTCTTTTGCTTCCCTTCCCATGTTGTTCTAGTTTAAAGCTCTCCTTACAAGTGTAGCAAGGCGACTTCCAAATACATGCTTTCCAGTCTTCGTAAGGTGCACCCCATCTCTAGCAAGTAGTCCATCATATAAGTAGTTCACTCCGTGATCCAGAAATCCAAATCGTTGCTGACGGCACCATCGACGTAGCCAGTTGTTCACCTGCAGAATCTTATTCCACCTCCTTGTTCCATGGCCATCCACTGGGAGGATGGAAGAGAAGACCACCTGCGCTCCCAGTTCTTTCACTTTCTTGCCTAAGTCTTCAAAGTCTCTGCAGATGGTTTCCAGGTCGTTTCTTGCGGTGTCATTTGTCCCCACATGTAGTAGCAGGAATGGGTAGTCATCTGTAGGTCTGAAGAGTCCTGATATCCTGTCAGACACATCTTTAATTTTTAATTTTTGCACCTGGAAGACAGCACATTTCTCTTGAAGTTATATCCGATCTGCAGATAGCGGCCTCTGTTCCTCTCAACATGGAATCCCCCATGACCTCCACTCTCCGCTTCTTCTTCACAACATTTTTCTTTCTCCATCCAGGAGAAATGGGACTTCATGAAGTAATTAAACTTCGCCATTCGGATGACCCACATCTAATCCAGGGCTCCCAGCTTCGCACTTTGCAGATGAGCCAATGGATAATTGTCAGTCCAGACAAAGACCTGTACTCCAGTGAGGTATTGGACAAATTTCTCTTTCATGGCCCAGCACCAACAACTCCAGCTTAAAGCAACTGTAGTTATCTGGGTTCGTTCAGAGTTTCTCAAAGATCTGCTGCCGTACACTATTACTCATTTCTGGCCCACCTATTCCTGGGCCAGTACTGATCCTAATCCGTGAATATTTCCGTCCATATATAGAATGAATGGAAAATCATATTGGGCGAATGCCAACACGGGGCATTGTTCAAGGCTCCTTTCAGCTGATACAGGGCTAGTTGTTATGAGGTTCCCAAGGCAATGGGCTGACTCTATGGACCTTTTGCACTCTCTTTCAGTAACTTGTGAAGAGGTTAGGCAATCTTAGCGAAGTTAAAGATGAAACATCGATAATATCCTAATATCCTGTTAATCCCAGGAAGGCTCACATCTTTTGAAGTTGGGCTCCACCCGAAGACATTAGGTGCCCTAGATATTCAATTTCTGTCTGAAACAAATGATACTTTCGGGGCTTCAACTTCAGACTGTGGGCCTGTAGACAGGTCAGCACTTGTCGTAGTCTTCGTAGATGTTGGTTGAAGGTGGGTGCACGAACGATGACGTCGTCCAGATAGATCAAGATGGATTCAAAATTCATCTCTCCCATACAGTGCTCCATTAACCACTGAAGCATCCTATGTGCATTAGTGAGTCTGAAAAGCATTCTATTGAACTTGTACAGGTCCATTGGTAAATGTAAACTGTCTTGGGATTGTCTCTTTCAGCCATCAGAAAATGCCAGTAGCCACTTGCCAGATCTAAGGTGGAGAACTACTTGAAATGTCGAAGCGCCGTCTAGGACTCTTCCCCTCTAGGCAAAGCGTAAGCGTCTCGTACGGTGACACTATTCAACTTGCAATAGTTGACACAGAATCTCAAGCTTCCTTTCTTCAGTTGGATGAGTACTATCGGTGTGGCCCATGGACTGACTATTGCAGTACTCCACTACTCAGCATCTGCGATAGCATGACTTTTACATCCTCTTACAAGTTAGGAGGAATTTGTCGATATCGCTCACGGATCGGAGGTGTGTCTCCCGTTGGAATCTCGTGGTTGGAATCTGTAGGTTGTATGTCCAAAATCATCTTCATTTCTGTAGAAAGCACCTTGAAACTCTCATAACAGGTCTTCTATCAGATGAATTTGTTCGGTGGAAAACTGAATGGTGTCGAGTCATATTATTTTGAGGATCTTCTGGCCAAACCACTGCAGAATTGGCTCTGTCCTCGGAGATTCAGACAGTCACAGTCCCTGTTCCTCAGCAATCAGGGCCAGTTGGACTTTGGGAAATCTCTCTCCTCATGTATAAATCTGCAATTTTTTTCAATTGCGCAAATCACTACAGGAGAATCACGTACTTTGGCACACTGGATGGCCACTTGTCCATCCACCACTGTTGCCATAGTATGTGGGATCATCAGGCCTTGTCCAGTTCCTGTTGGCTTCTGGAGCTCAATAATCACCTCTATTCCATTGAGTGTTCGGTGGCTTCCAACATTCATCTGCAGGATCTGCTCCTGACGATAACATTTTGATGCCCTGGTGGGACTGTCAAAATCCCCACCACTTCATTTTCAGTTACACTGTAGCAAATCCCATATACCCAGCTCAGTCTCTGGAATGCCTTCTGTATAGGCTGATGTTTGGTGATGCTCTGCCAGTATCCCGGGCCAACTTTGTGGAACATCAACAGTCTAGTTCCTGCAGGATATTCATTCTTAATATAATCGGGGTTCGTGACAGTGAATCCCCATCCACCAGCACGATCCCTTTTTGACCCACATGCAGTTCACGTGCATCCATGCTATCCCATGGACTGGAATCTTCATCTGGTTAATGGCCATCAGCTTAATCAGTTTTCCTCGCTCGGCTTTGATAAAGTGACCATAATAGGTCTCGAAGTACTCCAGTGGCATTGTGGAGACTTTGGCTCCTGTATCTACTAGGCAGCGCAAGGTATTGTCTTCAATCAGCACATCCATCACTGGACTTCGGGACACTCGGACATTTCAGGCCTTGCCTGTATGGGGCATTTACTTTAGTGCGCCCTACCACTGGAGGTGATCCATGTTTAAATATCCTGGCTCTCACACTATCATCTACTATCTCTTTCTTAGCACCTCCAGCATATTGGGCCTTGGGTTAGACAATGTTCAGTTGTTTTCGGGTTTGGTCCTGGTTTACACTAGGTTGTCCTTAGGGGTGGGTCAGGCCACTCTGGGGCCATTTGATCTCTTTTGGTGACATATACGAAGGAAAGTATGTTGCATGTCTCAGTCCTTCTCACCCCATCTGTCGGGGAGAATGCGTCATGCGCCGAATAGACCAGCTCCCCACCCCACTTGACAAGGTGAGACCTTCTTAGCTGATCCACTTGTCGTATCAGATCCCGGATTGCGGCCCTCATCTCAGCCAAGGAGTAGGACGGCTTTTTTTCAGCCTGGTCTCCCTGTCTTCTGGGGCCATACATTCGCACAGTGCTGGAGCCAATATCATCCTCACCTTAGTGACCCAAAGCCTCTGCTGCAGTCTGGGCAAACTAAAGTGTCTCATTCACCCGTATCTGATCCCGCAATGTCGGTCTCAGCGATGAATCCATCAGTTCCTGAACAAACTGTTCTGTCGTGAGGGTGTCAGGATTGTTGAAAAGAGAGGCTCCAGCCTTGCATTTTGTTTGGCCGGTCTGTAACATTCTCTGTAAAGCATTTATATACTGGGAGATGCTTTTGTCTTCGTGCTAACACCGATTAAAGAAGGGTGCATAGAAACTAGCGACTGTGTCTATCTCTCTGTAAACCTCTAATATGGCTAGAATGTCTTCTAGTGTTTTTCGTGTTGATGCAGGATACGGCATCACCGTTTCCCGGGTTTCTCCCTCCAGCGTGTGCAGCGTGACGTCAGAGTGCAGCTTCTCAGCTAGATACGATCGACCCATTCTTCGATTGATATATTATCGCCGTCAAATTTTGCAAGTTGCCTCAGTACGCACCCTGCTGACAAGCTTAGTTCAGAGCGTTTAGAGTCGGTAGTTTTTTTGGTGTATTTTTTCATATAGGCTTTTATGGGGATCGTGAAAAAAATGTATACATAAATGCAATTCTGTTTTAAGTGCAGAATCCCCATTTTTTTTTTAACTAAAAACATTACAATTCTAAAGCATTAAAAAAATCTGCACCAAAAGATAATCAAAAGGGAAAAACAAAACAAAATGCAATAATTACAGCATTTTTTTGTATATTTCTATTGTGTATTTTGCTGCAGACACTTGCAAAAAAAAATCTAAAAAAAAATCAACAATTTCACATATTGGAACAACACTGTATAGAATATTTTCACTATTTACAACCTGTTATTAGCTTCAGATGTGTCACAGTCACAATGCACATGTAAAATATTTATTACTATTCATTGATTACTGTCCCAGAAAGTCCACAGTCATGAACATTGATCCAGAAGCCACATCCATTATAGTTTCACAACATTATGGGCCCTGAACATGGGGTGGGATAATCTGTAATCAGTAAAGTAAAACACGTAGTGTGCAAACAGTTTAACTAAACATAGAAATTGAAGTTATGTAAGAACTGCACAAGTGAAAGGTGTCCAATAGTCCAGATGTCCGGCTACTAACACCCCTAATGTTCATCAGAGCTCTCCTTCCAGGATTTGTCCTATGTGAAGCAGCAAATCATGAAACTTGGGACGTCCTTCTGGTTTCTAAAAAAAACAAAAACAAAAAAAAAGCATAATAAAATTTAATCTACAATAAAGACTTTTTGACATCTCTAGAAAGTTTAAAAGGAGTAGTTCACTTTTAGTAAATACTGTAAACGTTACTGTTTTCAAGATCTCTGCTTGCTTATGAATATTATGTGTGTTTATCCCTTACAAGATAAAAGGGGTTGTCAAGGCAAACTAAAAACTTGTCCAGGGGACCTGATTTGTAGAAATGAAGAAAACCACTACGGCTAAGTGCACACGTACTTTTTCGCCCTGCGGATTTTTCAGCGCAGAATTGAAGAAATCCACAGGTCAAATGACCTGCATTTTTCCTGCGGATTTCTTCCTTTTTTCTTGCGGTTTTTGTGCAGTGTTCCCCTGCGGATTTGGAGAATGGAGCAGGTGGAAAACCGCACAAAAGTAGGGACATGCTGCATATTTTGAACCACAAGAAAACGCGAGGAAAAATCCACAGCATCTGCACAGCGTTTTTTTTTCTATTGACTAACATGCTACTGTACATCACAATGCGGATATGCAACGTTTCTGCGCGGTAAAATCCGCTGTGGATCCGCTGGAAATCTGCATCGTGTGCACATGGCCTTATACTCACCTACCTCCAGCGCTGGTCGCTTGAAATGGAGACTTCACCGTCCCACCAGACGCCAGATCCCTGCAGCCTGTTATTGGCTGCAAAAGTCAGATGTTTTTCTGATGATGTGCCAATCAATGTCACCTGACCGCTGCAGCTGATCACAGGTCGCAGTGGTGCAGCAGCTTATGGAACAGTGACACCTCCACTTTCTGTGCTTGCACAGTGAGTTAGTTATTTTTTGGGAAAGCTTTTATTTTGACAAATCACCACATTAATAAGGAAAGTCCCTCGTGAATGAAGGCCAGCAGAGTAAACGAGATTATATTTTTATATGGAATATATATAACAGCATTTCTAATAATTTTAGCAAAATTATGATAAGCAATGATTTTTCTGAAAAATCTGCTCCTAGTAAGATTGAGCAAATGTTTTTCTTACACCATGCTGTGTTACTGGTGTACATTAAGTATGCAGGGTGGATTAGAAAGGTTGAGACATAACGGGGTCCACAGCGACTCTATCGCCCTAGGAGCCACATAAACCTAGAGCTGGACGTGTTTGAGGCTGTGTGCCCACGTAGCGTTTTTTAATCATTTCCGCGGTGATTTTAAACACACGATTCTGCCGCGGAAACACTTAAAAAAAACATTCCATACATTCCTAATGGAAAACGCACATGCAGTGCCAATGGTGCGATTTTTACCGCTGCGGAATCGCTAAGCGGTAAAAATCGCAGCATGTTCAATAGACTTGTATTGAAACGCTAGAAAATCGCAAATGTAACAAACATTTGCAGTTTTTCAAGTGTCTCAAAACGCACACAAAAGGAAGTGACATCAGGCCATCCCATAATGCCATCCCATGAGCATCCCATAATCCAGGAAGATGAGAAAAAAATTCCACAATTCCTGTCTTCCTGGATCATGGCTGCCGGCATGGAATGGTACCGCAGGATGGACCTGGATGTGGGCCTCCTCATCAGTGTGGTAAGTGTCATTGTGTGTGTCTGTGTGTGTGTGTCGGGGTGTGCGGTGTATATGTGGTGTATGTGAGGTGTCTGTGTGGTGTGTGTGGCGTCTGTGTGCTATGTGGCATAGGCTGATAGGACTACTCCTCCTATCGGCCTATGTCTGTTCCCCCTTCACTAGTGGCAGCAGGCTCAGCACGATGGGTGCAGTATTTCCCATCGAGCTGTTCCTGCTGTTAAAAAAAAAACACTTTCTTTTTGGTCCTGCCCCCCCGTCCATCCATAAAATAACCCCCCCTTATATTTCTAAATATAAATATATATATGTATGTATGTATGTATGTATTATGTGGTGTAGTGACCACTGAGTCGGCTAGGGGGCGCTGTGTGGATGTCCCAGGAGAAAGGATGAATGTCAGAATACTGAATGGCCGTTATGTATCTCAAAGTGGGTGGTTTTGGGATGGAGACTTATGTGTTGATCAGCAGTCATACTGTTGAGGTGTTGTTTCAATGAGCAAGGGAGAAGTCTCCAGGTAACTAGAGAGATGGGCGGGCCTGGTTACCTACAAACCCACCCAGGGGGTGTGTTTAAAGCACTATTGTAAAGAGTGTGTAAAGGCTTGAAGGACCTGTGATGAGGTTATGTCACCCGGTGGGCGTGGCTATGGACCATATAATGTGGCCAGGGTAGGTCACAAGGGGGGTGAAAGCTGGGACTTGGTTGGTCCAGTGTGGAAGGTCCCGCTGAGATGGGGCTTCCTGCCTGACAGCATGTGTGAACGCTGTGTTTAATGGCTGCAAGTGCCTGAGAGTTCCCTGGCAGGGAATGAATGTCTGCAGTATGGAGAAGCAGCCAAGAGAGAACCCTGACGGGGTGAGATATAACTGTGAGGCTGAAAAGCCTGCGTATTGGACATTGCTAACAGAGTGAAGCTCTGTCATGGACGCTATGCCGTTTATATATTGCTGGTCATGGTTTATGATGTTTAATAAACCGCATGGACCGTTCTGAGTTTATGGAAAACCTGTGCCGGATCTGGTTTGTTGTGGCTGCCAAGCAAGTGATACCCTACTTAAATGACAGCGCTACCTCACAATATATACAATATTTATTAGGGCCACTTATTTCAATTTTTGTTTTCAAAAATTTTTTTTCTAAAAAATTATAAAATTTGTCCAATAATTTTTTTACATTGGTGGCCAGTGGTTACCTGTGGAAAAACATAATTACCTGTCCCCGACGTCGCCACCTAAAAAAAAAAACCCTACTCACCTACACAGCTAATTTCCCGAAGACCATGTTCCACCTAAAAAAAAAATATAAAATAACAAACCACAAAAATACCTACCCTCCGCAGAATCCAAAAAAACACGAAGTGTCCCACGAAGATCTACAGTTTAGAGCAGCCACATAACGTGGCCGCTCTAAACCACAGACGCCGCTACAATGAACGGGGCCGTAAAGCACCCCGATTCACTGTATACCGACTTCACCCGAAGGCAGCTCGTGCTGCTTGGGTGAACTCGGGCGGTGCGGTCTGCGCATGCGCGGACTCCCAGGTTGACCTGAGGTAAACTCAGGAGCGTGGGAATTTTTCCCACGCCAATTAGTTCATCTCAGGTGAGCCAGAATTACGTCATTTTTTTTGTCTAAAAGATAAAAATTTTGTCAAAAACTTGTTGTCACTATTTCATTAAAATATTTTTTAATTAAAGTGTGTGGTTTATTTTAACCACCCCCCCGCCCCAAAAAATATATGCATAAATATGTATGTATATTTTTTTGTGAGGAGGGGGTTAAAACTGGGGTATATATATACAGTGGGGAAAAAAAGTATTTAGTCAGTCAGCAATAGTGCAAGTTCCACCACTTAAAAAGATGAGAGGCGTCTGTAATTTACATCATAGGTAGACCTCAACTATGGGAGACAAACTGAGAAAAAAAAATCCTGAAAATCACATTGTCTGGTTTTTTTTCATTTTATTTGCATATTATGGTGGAAAATAAGTATTTGGTCAGAAACAAGCAATCAAGATTTCTGGATCTCACAGACCTGTAACTTCTTCTTTAAGAGTCTCCTCTTTCCTCCACTCATTACCTGTAGTAATGGCACCTGTTTAAACTTGTTATCAGTATAAAAAGACACCTGTGCACACCCTCAAACAGTCTGACTCCAAACTCCACTATGGTGAAGACCAAAGAGCTGTCAAAGGACACCAGAAACAAAATTGTAGCCCTGCACCAGGCTGGGAAGACTGAATCTGCAATAGCCAACCAGCTTGGAGTGAAGAAATCAACTGTGGGAGCAATAATTAGAAAATGGAAGACATACAAGACCACTGATAATCTCCCTCGATCTGGTGCTCCACGCAAAATCCCACCCCGTGGGGTCAGAATGATCACAAGAACGGTGAGCAAAAATCCCAGAAGCACGCGGGGGGACCTAGTGAATGAACTGCAGAGAGCTGGGACCAATGTAACAAGGCCTACCATAAGTAACACACTACGCCACCATGGGCTCAGATCCTGCAGTGCCAGACGTGTCCCACTGCTTAAGCCTGTACATGTCCGGGTCCGTCTGAAGTTTGCTAGAGAGCATTTGGATGATCCAGAGGAGTTTTGGGAGAATGTCCTATGGTCTGATGAAACCAAACTGGAACTGTTTGGTAGAAACACAACTTGTCGTGTTTGGAGGAAAAAGAATACTGAGTTGCATCCATCAAACACCATACCTACTGTAAAGCATGGTGGTGGAAACATCATGCTTTGGGGCTGTTTTTCTGCAAAGGGGCCAGGACGACTGATCCGGGTACATGAAAGAATGAATGGGGCCATGTATCGTGAGATTTTGAGTGCAAACCTCCTTCCATCAGCAAGGGCATTGAAGATGAAACGTGGCTGGGTCTTTCAACATGACAATGATCCAAAGCACACCGCCAGGGCAACGAAGGAGTGGCTTCGTAAGAAGCATTTCAAGGTCCTGGAGTGGCCTAGCCAGTCTCCAGATCTCAACCCTATAGAAAACCTTTGGAGGGAGTTGAAAGTCTGTGTTGCCAAGCGAAAAGCCAAAAACATCACTGCTCTAGAGGAGATCTGCATGGAGGAATGGGCCAACATACCAACCACAGTGTGTGGCAACCTTGTGAAGACTTACAGAAAACGTTTGACCTCTGTCATTGCCAACAAAGGATATATCACAAAGTATTGAGATGAAATTTTGTTTCTGACCAAATACTTATTTTCCACCATAATATGCAAATAAAATGAAAAAAAAACAGACAATGTGATTTTCTGGATTTTTTTTTCTCAGTTTGTCTCCCATAGTTGAGGTCTACCTATGATGTAAATTACAGACGCCTCTCATCTTTTTAAGTGGTGGAACTTGCACTATTGCTGACTGACTAAATACTTTTTTTCCCCACTGTATATATATCCCAGTTTTAACCCCCTCACAAAAAAAATATATGCCCCAGTTGTAACCCCCCTCCCCAAGAAAAAAAAAAAAAAAAAAATATATATATATATATATATATATATATATATATATATATATATATATATATATATATATATATATATATATATATACCCGTTTTAACCCCCTCACAAAATATATATATATATATACACAGTGGGGCAAAAAAGTATTTAGTCAGTCAGCAATAGTGCAAGTTCCACCACTTAAAAAGATGAGAGGCGTCTGTAATTTACATCATAGGTAGACCTCAACTATGGGAGACAAACTGAGAAAAAAAAATCCAGAAAATCACATTGTCTGGTTTTTTTTCATTTTATTTGCATATTATGGTGGAAAATAAGTATTTGGTCAGAAACAAGCAATCAAGATTTCTGGCTCTCACAGACCTGTAACTTCTTCTTTAAGAGTCTCCTCTTTCCTCCACTCATTACCTGTAGTAATGGCACCTGTATAAACTTGTTATCAGTATAAAAAGACACCTGTGCACACCCTCAAACAGTCTGACTCCAAACTCCACTATGGTGAAGACCAAAGAGCTGTCAAAGGACACCAGAAACAAAATTGTAGCCCTGCACCAGGCTGGGAAGACTGAATCTGCAATAGCCAACCAGCTTGGAGTGAAGAAATCAACTGTGGGAGCAATAATTAGAAAATGGAAGACATACAAGACCACTGATAATCTCCCTCGATCTGGTGCTCCACGTAAAATCCCACCCCGTGGGGTCAGAATGATCACAAGAACGGTGAGCAAAAATCCCAGAACCACGCGGGGGGACCTAGTGAATGAACTGCAGAGAGCTGGGACCAATGTAACAAGGCCTACCATAAGTAACACACTACGCCACCATGGACTCAGATCCTGCAGTGCCAGACGTGTCCCACTGCTTAAGCCTGTACATGTCCGGGCCCGTCTGAAGTTTGCTAGAGAGCATTTGGATGATCCAGAGGAGCTTTGGGAGAATGTCCTATGGTCTGATGAAACCAAACTGGAACTGTTTGGTAGAAACACAACTTGTCGTGTTTGGAGGAAAAAGAATACTGAGTTGCATCCATCAAACACCATACCTACTGTAAAGCATGGTGGTGGAAACATCATGCTTTGGGGCTGTTTCTCTGCAAAGGGGCCAGGACGACTGATCCGGGTACATGAAAGAATGAATGGGGCCATGTATCGTGAGATTTTGAGTGCAAACCTCCTTCCATCAGCAAGGGCATTGAAGATGAAACGTGGCTGGGTCTTTCAACATGACAATGATCCAAAGCACACCGCCAGGGCAACGAAGGAGTGGCTTCGTAAGAAGCATTTCAAGGTCCTGGAGTGGCCTAGCCAGTCTCCAGATCTCAACCCTATAGAAAACCTTTGGAGGGAGTTGAAAGTCCGTGTTGCCAAGCGAAAAGCCAAAAACATCACTGCTCTAGAGGAGATCTGCATGGAGGAATGGGCCAACATACCAACAACAGTGTGTGGCAACCTTGTGAAGACTTACAGAAAACGTTTGACCTCTGTCATTGCCAACAAAGGATATATCACAAAGTATTGAGATGAAATTTTGTTTCTGACCAAATACTTATTTTCCACCATAATATGCAAATAAAATGAAAAAAAAACAGACAATGTGATTTTCTGGATTTTTTTTTCTCAGTTTGTCTCCCATAGTTGAGGTCTACCTATGATGTAAATTACAGACGCCTCTCATCTTTTTAAGTGGTGGAACTTGCACTATTGCTGACTGACTAAATACTTTTTTGCCCCACTGTATATACACACACACACCCCAGTTTTAACCCTCCCACCAAAAAAAATTTATACATTGTATATATATATATATATATACACACACACACACACACACATATCCAATTTTTAACCCCCGACCTCCCCCCAAAAAATATATATATATTTGTTTTTGGGAGGGGGGGGAAATGGGTTGTGTATATATATATATATATATATATATATATATATATATATATATTTTGTAGGGATTCTGCTCGCTTAGGTGCGACGGGAGACAACCAGGAGGCACGTTCCTTTTAAAAGTTCACAGGGTTTATTGCTTCGTACCCCTATAAAGCAGCACATAACACAAGGAATAGCCTTTAGCTCAGGCGAAAGCAAGCACAAGTGTCCATGATTTCAGGCTCAGTCCTGGAGCCTCAGCAAAACACAGGAGGCTTATCCCTTCTCACATACAGCCAATATCCATAGGCCTCCCCGGGTCAGCAGCCTCAGCACGTGGTCTTTAGGAAGGTAGCACACCTTCCTCTACCTAGGCCTGCCGGGACCTTCCACATGGCTCAATCAGATCCGTGCGCTCTCCCTCATGTCACCAGACATCAGGTACCTTATATGGTCCATAACCACACCCACAGGCGATCACATGGCTATGACCTCACTAAAGGTCCTATTACACACATCCACACACAGGCTTCCCTGACACATTGTAACGGAAACGTCAGCAGTACCTCTGCTGATCAATACTCGAGCCTGCATCTCAAGGCCACCTACCTTGGGATACATAGCGGTCATTCAGCATCCTATACCCATTAACACAATGGATATGCATGTAGGCCCGTCCTGGGACACCCACACAGCGCCCCCTAGCGGACATAGTGGATACTACACCACATACCTCCCCCCTCTGTTCAAACTTCTGGGGTTGAACACATGACATCACCCAGGGATCTCGAGACCGGGCACCCATGTCACCTTGCCCTACAAGTCGAGAGGACCATCTCTGTCTGTTTCGGTAGTCATACTGCATCATATTTACGTTAGGCCTCCCCGCCCCCAGCAGTCAGTATCTCGGCCTTGGGCTTTGGCCTTCCCGTCAACGTCCGTCAGCGTGACCATACACTCTTTAGTCTCCACCTGTCTGCAGTGCGCTTCGTCACCCGACCTTTCTCTCACTGGCCAGCTCTCCCGGTTCGTACGGTCATGAGTCCCACGTCCAGTTGGGCTAACTGGCTGGTCTGAGTCTGACCCTCTGTCACTATGTCCACCACCGGGTTTCATGCCTATGCTACTAAGATTAGAACTGCCACTTGCGGACTCTCGACGTTCTTGCCTTCAACCACCTGTCCTTTCATTATTTGGAGGATCCCTTCGAGTCCTTACACCTTGGGTTGGAGGTGGATGCCACCTGACGTTCTGTATCTGCTTATTCAACTGCAGTCGGTCCTGTCTTAGCTGCTCTATCTCCTTCAGGTATGCTACCCGATATTCCAGGAGCATGCGAAGCTTCCCAATGCTTTCCATCGAGCCAACCACAATGACTGGAACCATGTCATCTTCAACAGCAACTTGGATTTCCCCAGCAGGTGGGATCCTCACTCTCTTCACACTGGATCGATTTACCATCTCCTGCATCACCTTTCCAAGTCTGCCAATGACTTTCCCCACCAGATTTCTGGGCAACGGAATTATGTCTTCCACAAAGCCCAGCCGACTTTGAGCTTCCCTCGCAAGCTCCAGACGTCGAGCGGCTTTCCTATTACGCACCATGAGCATCTGTTTTGTGCGGAGACATTGTAGGTGCATCTCCTTCAGGACAGCCACCCTTCTCTCTGTGTCTTCTGTTTCTGCCAGTATCACCAACTGATCTGTCTCTGGTGCCCAGTTCACACTATAGGCCTTTACTGCCTTTTTAAAGGTCTCATGCACACCCTCGCTGGCACATGCTTCTCGCACGTCTTCGGGTTCCTCCATCACGCACTTGAAGGTCGTGGCCTTGCTCTCATCCTGGATAGACGGTTCTGGGTTTACCACGGACACTTCCCTCAAGATATCTGCCCCGACCGGGTGACTGTCTTGTGCAGCTCTTGGCTCACCATCTTCCTGAGATTTACAGTCTTCAGGACCCTTTTCCAAGATGGGCTTTGGCAGTTCTGCCTTGTTATCACTCGGGCCCGGCCGCTGTACATCTTTGTCCCAGCTCTTCTCCCGCAGAAGACCTTTTACTACTCCTCTGAGTTCTTGAAGAACTTTATCCCGCTCCTCTGCCAGGCAGCGACGCTCATCCTCTCTTCGGAGAATCTCCTGTTGATGCTTCTCTTGGGCCTCTCTGAGCACGTCCATATCCTTCACTATAGCTTTCTTTATAGTTTGACATGCTGACAGGTGACCTCTGAGCGCAGAGACTTCCATCTCCAGCTCATCCACTCTGTGCTCAGCTGCTTGTCTTAGGACCCTTTCTTGTTCGACATGTTCTTTTAAAGTCTCTTTAAGCATCTCTATTGTGTAATCCTGCTCTATGGTCTCTGCAGGTCTACTACAGGTCTGTTTTACTTCAAGCCCATTACTAACTCCCTCTGTGCTGGCGACTGTCCAAGATAAAGTGACCTCCTTACTACACACTCTTTCCCTTGTGTTGGAGTCACAGTCTGAATTGGAGTCACCACTCACCCTGTCATCCTGGAACAGCCAGTCCCCACTCACACAGGTGTCGGACCCATTTCCTGGAGGTACCCAGTTTCCCACGGTCACACGTTTGTTCACCCCAGCCAAATCCCCGAGTTGGTTAGACCCACACTTTCTTTCAGTCACCCGAAACTCTGGACTATCGACCTTAAGTTGTGCTACCTCCTCCTTTGAGCCACCCCACATTTCATCAACTTCCCACGCATCGTCAAACAAGACAAAGTCCCGGCCCCTCTCCAAGGCATACACTAAGTCAGGGAGTATCCCGTCCCCTTGGCACTCACCACCTTTGGGTCCCTCAAACATTACTCTGTCTACAGCCCAGTTCACCGTGACCCCGTTTACAGCGAATCCTGATGTTTTTCTCGGTCAAAGAGAAAACGAGAGGAGTTCCTGTCAGAGTCACCTGACTCTGAGTCCAACCTACCAGAGACTCCTTCCCGATGCAGCATCACAGTACACACCTGTGGTCCATCATTATCCGGAAAGATTGTCCCCGATTCTTCAAAAGTCATACACATACACTGCGGTTCCCCAGACATGTCCACTGAGGCAACCAGTGCTGCCCCTTTTGAAAACTCGGCTCCTTTCTGGACCACCATCCCAATTTGGGTCACTGCCCCCCTCTGGGACTCCACCTCCTTTTGGGTTACCACCCCAATTTGGGTCACCTCCCCCTTTTAGGACTCCACCCCCTTTTGGGCTACCACCCCAATTTGGGTCACCACCCCCTTTCGGGATTTCCCCATGTCCGTTCTGCAGAACCTCTTATGCCACAGTTCACACAGTACACTTAATGTCTTTTTGGGCTGGTACTGGCCCTTTAAGCACGACTCCACACCAGTTCCTTCTGGCGCTGCCACAGCTCCTGCTGCGCCGTCTTCGTGAACCCGCCGATCCACCAGAAGCCGCTTGTCCCCTTCGTAACCCCGCCGAGTTACCGGAAGCCGCTTGTCACATTCGTAACCCCGCCGAGTTACAGCAAGCCGCTTTGCAAAAAACCCTTCATTACCCCTCTGAGCCACAGCAATCACCTTCAGGTTTTGCAGAGGAAAAGAGGAAAAAGAAAAAAAAAACATGCACAGTCTCTCACTGACCCTGGTTAGTGCAACACGGATTCCTGTCCGTTACCTGCTGGTGTCAGCCACACAGGTTCTCGGGTACCTCTCATCCACAGACGCACCCTATAGCGACTTCTCAAATAGTATGGCAACATGTGCCTCCCGGAACCGCTGCCCGCATTCTACACCAATTAAAAACAAAATCAGTGTACAGAAAAATGCACAGGATGACATCACCACCTGGTGAGCCTCCCAGCAAACAAATTCACCAACTCCAATAAATTATGTCATATCAAGAGAAACCGGAGTACACGGTGACAACAAGAAAAATACTTTTTGTATAAAAATATAAATGTTTATTTATGTATACAAATATATAAATGATTGTACATAGTAAAACAGTGCACCAAGGAGCATACAAGCAAAACACAAGGGCCACCCCTCTGGCAAAACAATTCCGTTGCAAGCAAGACCACAGGTCAAGTGACCAAAAGAAAAAGTGTATAAGGGGCAGGTCAGGAAGTTCCCATCATAGACCGCAACATGACCGCGATATATCCTGAAAAGCCAAGTTAAATAACTAAATAGTACCGCTTACCGGGATCTGAGAAGCCAGAGAGGGAGCCCCAGGTGCCCAATGTCCACCCCCAATTCTACACCAATTGTAGGGATTCTACTCGCTTAGGTGCGACGGGAGACAACCAGGAGGCACGTTCCTTTTAAAAGTTCACAGGGTTTATTGCTTCATACCCCATAAAGCAGCACATAACACAAGGAATAGCCTTTAGCTCAGGCGAAAGCAAGCATAAGTGTCCATGATTTCAGGCTCAGTCCTGGAGCCTCAGCAAAACACAGGAGGCTTATCCCTCCTCACATACAGCCAATATCCATAGGCCTCCCCGGGTCAGCAGCCTCAGCACGTGGTCTTTAGGAAGGTAGCACACCTTCTTCCACCTAGGCCTGCCGGGACCTTCCACATGGCTCAATCAGATCCATGCACTCTCCCTCATGTGACCAGACCTCAGGTACCTTATATGGTCCATAACCACACCCACAGGTAATCATATGGCTATGACCTCACTAAAGGTCGTATTACACACATCCACACACAGGCTTCCCTGACACATTGCAACGGAAACGTCAGCAGTACCTCTGCTGATCAATACTCGAGCCTGCATCTCAAGGCCACTTACCTTGGGATACATAGCGGTCATTCAGCATACTATACCCATTACCACAATGGATATGCCTGTAGGCCCATCCTGGGATACCCACACAGTGCCCCCTAGCGGACAGTGGTCACTACACCACACCACAATATATATATACCCCATTTTTAACCCCCCCTACCAAAAGAAAAATTACCCTACACCAAATCCCAACTCTATGCAAATCATTTACCGTAATCCCATCCCGAATCCTAATTTGAATTAAAAATAAAAATTTAAAATTATGGTATGGGATTAGTGTTGGAGTTGGGATTAGCGTTGGGATTAGGGTTGGGATTAGGGTTAGGGTTGGGATTAGGGGTGGTTGTGTGTGTGTGCACATGTGTACATGGATTCATACATATCTATATTGGTTTTGAAAGTGTTTTTCCATTTTGATATATATGAATTTATAGGTGCAAATGTAGATATTGATATAATATTCATATTTTTGACTACACAATTATTTCAAAAAAATGTCTTCACTATATTGTAGATTGAGAAATATCCGGCCGTTTGGGACCGCTCCTGTGAACAGTAGAAGGGTTCAAAGCGGGATGTCTGGCCGGCTATCGTGAAAGAACTGTACCCGCAGTGGCCGAATCTGCCTTCAGCTGGCCAAAAATTGATTAGCATGTATTTCATAAATTGAATTTGTCCAGGTTTTGTAATGATTTAATTTTAAAAATCCTTTTTTATTTTTTCATTTCAGTGGAAGAAACGGAAGAGGTCTGTCACAGACCGCTTCATGAAATCCCTGAAACCTCCAAGCGGAAGCTCGCTTCAGAGGGGTAGAGTCCAATATGCTGACCAGCTCCAATTTATTTTAATGAGCAGGAACTTGCGGAGGTAAATTTTATAAAAAAAATTTTTTTTTCATTTTGTTAACATTTTAAAGTAGTCTTAAATTAATATGGTTTTTGTCTTCCTTCTACAGAACTGACGGCAATACCAGGGCAGAAACACCGGATGGTTCGGAGGACAGGCCATCATCCTCGGCGCCCACAGATATCGTATCTGAATCGCCAACAAGTTATGCAGCGGGCACTTCGGCATCTGGGGTGGAGGTGGCGTCAGAGTCCTGTGTTGCTGCTCCTGCCTCGGGCGCTGCCTTTAGCTCTACTGGTGGCGTGTCAAGGCCCACTACGATGGGGGTATCTTCTGCCCGTCCCGTGGCATTGAGAAGGGCGGCACACAAAAAGGTCCCAAATACTGAGACTTCGACTACTGCGTTAGAAAACCTCACTAGTCGTACCCTCGGTATGCTCGACACTTCGTCGAAGCAAGATGAGCTGGACAAATTCGGCTCATTTTTAGCCGGCCGCCTAAGATCCATGCCACGGGACCAGCAGAATGTTTTCATGTCAGCAGTCAAGTTACTGTTAATGACTATTGACGTCCCATCCCCAATTCCCCTGTCATCAGCTATGGCGGCAGTGGCTGGCATCAGTATGGGGGCAGTACCAGATTCAGTAATAAAGTCAGCAGCAAAATCCGCAAGTTTTCTTTGCTGCTGCTGCATGTGAGGCATTTTGAAAACAGCCAGAAAACAAAATGGAGAAAAGGGGATGGAAAAAGAAATGACCTCATAGTGGTTTTTTTTTTTTAATAAACAACTTTATTTGGCTCATAAACACTTAAAAAACCGCATGCAAAAACGCATGAAAAACGCGTCAAAAACCGCACAAAAAAAACGCATGCGTTTTTCCTGGCAAGGGTATGCGTTTCTTGAAAAACGCAACGTGGGCACATGGCCTTAATCACATTAGAATAATAACTTAAACGCTATGCACTCTACTTATCAGGTCCTGTGTAGTCTTTGGTATGTATAATACTTTTGCATAGGAATTCAGACACAGATTATTTACAAAGATTTCTAATTTTAAAGAGAATCTGCCCCAGACTTTTGATATGTATTCTGAAAGCAGCATGATGTAGGGACTGAGACCCCAATTCGAGAGAAGTATCAGTTACTGCTCTTAATGCTGGAATTTAGACATAATCACTGTTTTCTCTACTGTAGATCTAACAGTGCTCAGAATGCTGAGCTCTGTATAACCCCGCCCAAACAACTGATTAGCAGCTTTTTGTCAATGTACAGTGTACACAGAGCTGCCAATCAGTGGCATGGGCGGGGTTACGTAGAGCAGTTGACTAGGTGGCACAAGACATCTAATCCTGCAGTGATAATATCCTGCTGATAAAACATTAATTTTAATGAAATAGCAAAACACAGTCTAGTAAGTGACACATCACTGTACTCAATCTGTCTGCCCCGATATAATGGAGATCTCAGATTACATATTAAAAAACTGCTGACAGATCACCAAAAAATTACTTGGTGAGAAAGGCATACCATAGCCTTTAATGTTTATTGTTCCTCGGGATTGGTTATGTATTTCTCAAGCATGAACAGTGAGGTGATCAGTGAGTGGAGCAGGCTGCCACAAGAGGTGGTAAGCTCTTCTTCAATGGAAGTCTTCAAACAGAGGATGGACAAACATCTGTCTGAGATGGGTTAGTGAATCCTGCAGGGGGTTGGACCAAATGACCCTGGAGGTCCCTTCTAACTGTGACATTCTATGATTCTATCACTGCTAAGTCCGAATATTCTAGTTGCATAAAAAAATTATAATTCATGCGTAACCTATAACCCACCTCATGCCAGCATGCCACCATAATATTGTATATTCTGTTTGATGCCAGCCTTGGTCGATAGAGTCTATCTCCTCTTGAGACCATTTCTACTACTTCAAGGTTCGAATAGCTTTCAAAGGGCATCTTCCCCTCTGTGAATACTTCCCACATTAATACACCTGGAAAGGAAAATAAGAGAGAGCAACATGACATATGAGGCGAAGTGACACTCACACTAGATAATAAGGGGTTCTTACGAAAAAGAAGACAGATTTATACTTTATGGAGATATTCAAGCTGTTATGGGAATTAAGAACAACACTTTAACTGCTGGACATTATTTAGAAAGGCTTGGTCAAAATGGGAACACATTAGAACTAATCACACGTAAACGCATCAAGAAAAAGAAACCATATATAAAGAGTGACGCTGTATCACAGTGGTCCTCAACCTTTCTGACCTTGAGAGCCACATTCAGCTTAGAGAGAGGGTCGCGAGACACACTCAGCACTGAGAGAGGGTCGCGAGCCACATCCAGCTCCCGCCCCCTCAAAGTACTTTCAACCAAAGCCCCTACTATAGGCATAATCATAACCAAAGATTTCCACATAAATCACTCCAAAGAAATGCACTGAGATCCAGGGGTTCCCACAATGCCCCAATTCAGTATTTTCCCATGAAGGACTCCAAACACACAGTCGCATCCAGCTTCAAGATTCTCCTCTAACAGGTAGTATCATCCTTCAGCGTACCATACCTAAATCATCTCTAAACCCCATGATAGTATATGTGCATCCAGATCTGCTCTTCTGTGCAGGCTACTCACAAAATGTACCATTTTGCGATGTGCTCTTCGTACCTGTTTGCTAGATCTTGACCTAATGCACCAAGCTAGCAGACAGACGCGAGCCACAATTCATGGGACCGCGAGCCACATGTGGCTCCCAAGCTACAGGTTGGGGACCCATGCTGTATCACTTCTGAACACTTTCAATAATGACTTAGTGACTAATCTATCTATCTATCTATCTATCACCAACCAATCACAAAGCATCTTTCATTTCACCAAACCTGTTTAAAAGAAGCTGAGCTGTGATTGGTTGCAAGGAAAACTGTTGCTCATAGCAGCCAATCACTAAGCATCTTTCATTTCACTAGAGCTGTTTAATAGACGAAAGCTTAGCTGTGATTGGTTGCTATGAGCAACAGTTTTCTCACTCCACAACACCTCAACAGACACTGACCGGGTGGGTGAAATCTAGCATCCCCGGAAACATAAACTCCCAGCCATTGTCTGCCCCCCAGAAAGGAGCAGAGAGCACATGACGGATATGAATCCCCCCTTCCCGTGCCCATATACCCATCACACATCCTCCATCCCATAGGCACATCTTCCCTCTTAAAGGGATCTCCGGTATGGAAGTTAGGGCAAATCCCTCAGCGCTCTGATTCTGACCCCAGGTTTCTTTTAAAGGGATCATTGGTATGGAAGTCAGGGCAAATCCATCCAGCGCTTTAGTTTTGACCCCAGGCCTCTCTTAAAGGGAACCCCGGTATGGAAGTTAGGACCGTTCAACTCAGCGCTGTGGTTCTGACCCAGGGTCTCTTAAAGGGATCATTGGTATGGAAGTTAGGGCAATTCCACTAAGCGCTCTGGTTTTGACCCCAGGCCCCTCTTAAAGGGATCCCCAGTACGGAAGTGAAGGCAAATCCACTCTGCGCTTTGGTACTGACCCCAGGCCTCTCTTAAAGGGATCTCCGGTATGGAAGTTAGGGCAAATCCCTCAGTGCTCTGACTCTGACCCCAGGCTTCTATTTAAAGGATCATTGGTATGGAAGTCAGTGCAAATCCATTCAGCGCTTTGGTTCTGACCCCTGGCCTCTCTTAAAGGGATCCCCGGTATGGAAGTTAGGACAGTTCCACTCAGCATTCTGGTTCTGACCCCAGGCCCCTCTTAAAGGGATCCCCGGTATGGAAGTCAGGGCAATTGCCTTCAAATGCTCTGGTACTGACCCCAGGCTCTCTTAAAGGGATCTACTGTATGGAAGTTAGGGTAAATCCTTCAGCACTCTGATTCTGACCCCAGGATTCTCTTAAAGGGATCATTGGTAAGGAAGTTAGGGCAATTCCACTCAGCGCTCTGGTTCTGACCTCAGGCCCCTCTTAAAGGGATCTCCGGTATGGAAGTGAGGACAAATCCACTCTGCGCTCTGATTCAGACCCCAGGCCTCTCTTAAAGGGATCTCCGGTATGGAAGTTAGGGTAAATCCCTCAGTGCTCTGATTCTCACCCCAGGTTTCTATTAAAGGGATCATTGGTATGGAAGTCAGGGCAAATCCACTGGTTCTGCCGCCAGGCCTCTCTTAAAGGGATCCCTGGTATGGAAGGTAGGATCGTTCCACTCAGCGCTCTGGTTCTGACCCCAGGCTGACGGGATGATATAGGATATTAGGGGTAGTAGTCCGGTGGCTCTGGCTGATGGGATAATGTGGGATATTAGGGGTAGTAGTCTGGTGGCTCTGATGGGACGATGTGGGATAATAGTGGTAGTAGTCTGGCGGCTGTGACGGGATGATGTAGGATATTAGTGGTAGTTGTCCGGTGGCTCTGGCTGACGGGATGATGTGGGATATTAGGGGTAGTAGTCCGGTGGCTTTGCCGGGATGATGTGGGATGTTAGTTGTAGTAGTCCGGTGGCTCTGGCTGACGGGATGATGTGGGATATTAGGGGTAGTAGTCCGGTGGCTCTGGCTGACGGGATGATGTGGGATATTAGGGGTAGTAGTCCGGTGGCTCTGGCTGACGGGACGACGTGGGATATTAGGGGTAGTAGTCCGGTAGCTCTGGCTGACGGGATGATGTGGGATATTATAGTGAATCTGGCTATGCGGAGTGGGCGGGGCTATACACTCAGCTATATATATATATATATATATATATATATATATATATATATATATAATCATTATAATTTGTTATAACTAACCATAGTTAGTTACTATGCCCGGTCCGCGCCGGATTCTTCAGCTAGTTTTTTATGCTAGTGCATTTTAAAATACATTGTGCTTTAAAGGGAATGTGTCACTAGGTTTTTGCCACCTAATCTGAGAGTATGATAATGTAGGAAAAGAGACCCTAATTCCAGTGGTATATCATTGGAATTTTAATATGTTTAATAAGTTTAATAAGCATGATGGCCAGATGCCCAAACATAGTTAAGTCCAGTGGAAGAATGAAAATAGGCTGCAAGGTCAATTTCCTGCAGAAAAAAAAAAAACACAAAGCAAATATTAATGAACACAATTGCCTGTTCGGAGTATCCATAAATGCTTTACATATGGGTGACATTCAGCTCATCAATGTTGAGACTGCTATCTTACCACAGGGTCTGCACTCCTTTAACTCCTTTCTGACATAGTAATCCGTCCATGTGACCTGGGCCTATTTGATCAGGTACGGATTATTACGTCATCACGATCTACTGCGCACACAGGGGGAGTGAGGGCGATCGCCGCCGAGTGTCAGCTGATTCTGACAGCTGACACTAAGTGCCATGAGAGGTCCCGTACCACTCCTGGCACTTTATCCCCGAAAATGCTGCAATTTAACGCGATTGCAGCATTCCAGGAGCCAGCAGAGGGATGACAGACCCTCTGTCTTTGGATCGGAGACCTCACGGCGTCACGAGGGGTCCTGATTGTTGCCATGGTGACCCGATGTCGTCATGACAACATCCGGGTCACCAGAGCTAGGAAAGTTGTTTGATCATGCTTAGTGCATGATCAGCAACTTTCTCTGTCAGTGCAGCACTGACAGTTTGAAAAGCATAGCGATGCTGTACAAGCGATCAGCCTGAAAAAAAAGATTGTCCCATAGTGCAGTGGTCCCCAACCTTTTTTGCACCAGGGACCGGTTTCAAGCAAGACCATTCTTCCATGGCCCGGCAGGGTGGGGATGGAGGTGTGGCAGGGGCGGGGCTTTGGTCATAAGGGGGCGGGGCTGTGGACGCAGTTGTAGTGTAGCAGTGCATACTTATAATTAAATAACATTTATAATGTGACTCAACTCACCATAGGTTTTGAATGAGTGCTTCATCACCCCATTCTTGCCTGCTCCATCACCCCATCACTCCCTTCTCCCCATCACTGCCATCTCTCCATCACTCCCTTCTTCCCATCATTGCCTTCACCCATCACTGCCGTCTCTCCATCATTGCCTTCACGCCATCACTCCCTTCTCCCCATCATTGCCTTCACCCCATCACTGACGTCTCTCCATCACTCCCATCAAGGTCTTCTCCCATTAACCCCTCATGGCCTTCTCCCATTACCCCCTCATGGCCTTCTCCCATTACCCCCTCATGGCCTTCTCCAATTACCCACTCATGGCCTTCTCCCATTACCCACTCATGGCCGTCTCCCATTACCCCCTCATGGCCGTCTCCCATTACCCCCTCATGGCCGTCTCCCATTACCCCCTCATGGCCTTCTCCCATCACCCCCTCATGGCCTTCTCCCATCACCCCAGGCATCATGGCCTTCTCCCATTACCCCCTCATGGCCTTCTCTCCCCATCATGGTCTCCTCCAGGGCCAGGCTCCACCTACACAAACACAGACAAACACACACACACACACACAGACATACATGTACACACACAGACAGACATATATACACACACACATTATATATACACACACCACCTCTCACCTGTCCGCAGCATCGCCCGCGCTTCCTCGCTCTGACACAGCAGCGGCGCGCTCCTCTCTGTGTCAGTCAGAGACAGGAAGCGCGGGCGGCGGGCAGGAAGCTGGATGGGTCCTTGCAGCTCCGCTCCTGCTATTCCCTCTTGCAGGCAGCGGAGCTGCTTGATCGCTCCCTGCCCGCCGCTACACGCAGTTTAAGAATTGCTGCGCGCCGCCCCAGCCCCGCTATGCCACTGACCGCCCCTGGCTCCCCTTGTGTCCGCGGACCGGCAAGGGCACTGCAGCGGCCCGGTGCTGGGCCGCGGACCGGCGGTTGGGGACCCCTGCCATAGTGGGACAATGTAAAAAAAGCGAAAAATATGTTTTTAAATAATTGTAAAAATCTTTAAAAAAAATAATAACAAAAAAAATCAAGATATTGTATCTATAAATAAATATTTTTATGAAAAAAACAAACAATAAAAGTAGACATATTTGGTAACCCTGCATCCGCAACGACTCGACCTATAAAACTGTCCCACTAGATATAAACTGTGTTCCAAATTATTATGCAAAAAGATATTTCCTCCTATTTTCTCTAAATTACCTATATGAATTGAAGTCATTGTTATTTTCCAGTCATCTACTATGCTAGTATAATTGCAATGTTTTTGAACAAACTGCCTATGAAAACAGTATATTTTTAAAAATAAACACTCAAAATGCATGTTCCAAATTATCATGGACAGCAGAGTTTTCAACCTTTTTATTTTTATTTTGAACAAAAAAAATGGTCAATTGTGAAATTATAAGCATTATCAGCTTATTACAAAATGAAATCAAACAGTTTTCAAGTCAAAACTTTATTCTAGGTGATGTTACATTTGCACATAGGACCCCTTGTTCGAAAGAAGCTTCTGAACTCTCTCATCCATTGAATGTCAGTTTTTGGATGGTTTGTGCTTCAATTGTTTTGCATGTGGACAGAATACCCTCCCAGAGCTGTTGCTTAGATGTGAACAGCCTCCCACCATCATAGACACTCCTTTTGATGATGTTCCAGAGGTTCTCAATGGGTTTGAGGTCAGGGGAAGATGGTGGCCACACCATAAGTTTCTCCTCCCATAGCAGCCAGAGATGCAGATGTGTTATTTCCAGCATGAGACGGTGCATTATCATGCATGAAAATGATCTTGCTGCGGAAAGCATGGTTCTTCCTCTTGAACCATGGCAGGAAGTGCTGTTTTAGAAACTCCACATAGATTATGGAGTTCTTCTTTACCCCTTCAGGGATCCTAAAGGGGCAGACAATCTCTCTCCCCATGATTCCAGCCCAAAACATTACTCCACCTCCTCCTTGTTGGCGCCTTAGCCGTGTTTTCATGGGGTGTCCATCAACCAGCCTTCCTTCACTCCATCCATCTGGACCATCGAGTGTTGCACGGCACTCATCGGTGAACAGAACAGTTTGGAAGTCAGTCTTCATGTCTCGTTTGGCCCACTGGAGCCGTTTCTGCTTGTGTGCAGTGGATAGAGGTGGTCAACAGGATGGCTTACGCACAGCTGCAAACCTCTGAAGGACCCTGCATCTTGTTGTTCGGGGGACATTGGAGGCACCAGCAGCTTCAAAAACTTGTCTGCTGCCATGACAAGGCATTTTTGCAGCTGCTCTTTTAACCTGATGCAATTGCCTGTTGGAAAGAGTCCTCAATTTTTCCTTATCAGCACGCACACGTGTGTGCTGGGAATCAGCTACATACTTCTTGATTGTGCGATGATCACGATGAAGTGTCTTGGCAATGTTGATTGTAGTCATGCCTTGACCTAAATACTCCACAATTTGTTGCTTCTCAGCAGCCGACACATCCTTTTTCTTTCCCATTTTGGCAAAAAAATGTAGGCTGCTTAATAATGTGGAACAGCCTTCTTAAGTAGTCTTGCCTTTATTTGGACACACCTGCCAAACTAATTTGCACAGGTATCTGCAATTGCTTTCAGTGATATAAAGAGCCCTGACACACATCACCATCAATGAGTGTAAATGACTAACAAAAAAATTCTAACCTTATCACTCCTAAACTCGTTTTGCATAATAATTTGGAACACAGTTTAAATAGACGTTACTGCTTAAAACATAATCTTGTCCCACAAAAAAACAAGCCACTATACAGCTCCATCAGCGAAAAAATAAGGCTATGTGCACACGTAGCGTTTTAAAACGCTCACTAAAAACCGGACAACTTCCCAGAAATCGCGCGTTTTTTTCCGCGCGATTTCACCGCGATTATGATCGCGATTTTCACGTGCGTTATTCAAGCACTTTCCAAGCAATTTAAAGCATCGCTTGGAAAGTGATTGACAGGTTGGTCACACTCGTCAAACATAGTGTTTGACAAGTGTGACCAGGTTTTTACTATTGAGGCCGCCTATGCAGCATCAATAGTAAAAGATAGGATGTTAAAATGCTAAAAAAGAAAAAATAAAAATCGGGGTATATTTACCTTCCGGCGTCCCGCGCTGCATTCCTGGGCCTCAGCGTTCCCAGTAATGCCTTGCGAGACCTGTGATGACGTAGTCTCGCGTTGCTATAGCGATCACGCGAGACCGCTAGAGTCACGCGAGACTACGTCATTACAGGGCCTTGCCGCAAGGCATTACTGGGAACGCTAGGCCGGGAATGCAGCGCGGGACACCGGAAGGTAAATATACCCCGATTTTTTTATTTTTATTCTTTTTTTTACAGGGGTATGGTACCCAGGGCCTGGAGGACAGTCTCCTCTCCTCCACACCGTGGGTACCAACCGCACATGAGACGCTTAACTTCCCGCATGGTGGGCATAGCCACATGCGGGAAGTAAGCGATTCTCATGCATTCCTATGGGTGCGGAATCGCAGCAATTCTTTGCGATTCCGCACAAAAGAATGAGCATGCTGCGATTTTTTCCGCGATGCGATTCCGCCGCAGAAAAAAGCGCAGCATTAGCACAGCATGTGCGGAATACCATAGGAATGCATGGGGGGCGTTCTGTACACGATTTTTAAGCGTTTTTGCGCCGAAAATCGCGGCAAAAACGCTTAAAAATCGCTACGTGTGCACACAGCCTAAAAGTTATAGCTCTCAGAATAAAGCGATGCAAAAATAATGATTTTTTTCTATAAAATAGTTTTTATTGTGTAAAAGCGCCAAAACACAAAAAAAGATAAAAATGAGGTATTGCTGTAATCATACTGACCCGAAGAATAAAACTGCCTTAGCATTTTTACCACACATGCAGCGGCATGAATCCCCCCAAAGAAATTCCTGAATTGCTGGTTTTTGTTCATTCTGCCTCCCAAAAATCGGAATAGAAAGCGATCAAAAATTGTCATGTGCTCGAAAATGGTACTAATAAAAACGTCAGATTGTCCTACAAAAAACAAGACCTCACATGACTGTCAGCCAAAATATGGAAAAATTATAGCTCTCAAAATGTGGTGATGCAAAAACTAATTTTTGCAATAAAAAGCGTCTTTTAGTGTGTGACAGAAGCCAAACATAAAAACACAATATAAATCTGGTATCGCTGTAATCGCACCGACCCAAAGAGTAAAAAAATAAATAAAACTAAGTCTTCACCTGCTGTTGATTTTATCATTATGCCTCCTAAAGATCGCAGTAAGGCTCGGCGCACATTTACACATTTATGCTGCACTCTGCGCTGAGTGCTTACACCAGGGTTTCCTTGAAAATCTCTGAAATACGCGATTCAAATGGAATCTCTGGTGGAAGATTCCCTATAATGAGGCAGATGGAGGCACTGTGGATGCCGTCAGACCTATGATCCGGTGGTGTCTGTCTTTTTAGGATTGCATAAAAGTGCCGTCAGCCCTAGTTTTGTGCACTTCTGAAAAGAAGGACACAGCTGAACAGAGGCCACTCCCAAATCCAAACATGCCCTCCTTTCTGAGCCCCACAGTGTACCTAAACCACATATTTGTGTCCAAGTTTGGCATTTCTCAAGTGATGAGAGCCTGCCTAACTTACGGGTGTATGCCTCCAGAAGCACAGGCTGGGCATAACGTACTGGTCACTGCAACTGCAGTTTGCAATTTTCACTCAGCAACATTCATTGCTGCTTGTTTCTGGAAAACACCCATGGAGTCAAAATCGTAACTATGACTACACCTGTAGATAAATTCCAATTGGGGTACAGTTTCCAAAATGGGGTCACTTGAGGGTAGATTCTGCTCTTCTAGCAATTAGGCGCTCTGTACATGGAGTCTGCAAACTGTTCTAGGAACATCTGCGCTCCAGGTGGCAAATAGCGCTCTGTTCCTCCCGAGTCTCCCCGTATGGCTAAGTAGTACTGTATAGCCACATATGGGGTATTGCCACGTTCAGTAGAAATTGTGGGACAAATATTGGTGCCATTTTTACCCACTTCTTGTGTGATAATATAAAATCTGGGGTTAAAACAAAATTTAGGTGGTAAAAATTTAGTTATTTTTTCTTCACTGAACAATGGTATAAAATTCTGTGACACATCTGTTGTGTCAATATGATCATTGCACTCCTAGATGAATTCATTGAGGGATGTGGTTTGTAAAATGAGGTCACTTATTGGGGGTTGTGCTGGTCTGGCACCTCATTGACTCTCCCAGTGGGTCATGGCACCTGCAAACCATAACAGTAAAATATGGCACTCCTTGCCTTCTAAGCTTTGCAATGTGCCTGAAAAATATTTCCCGATTACATGTAGGGTATTGGCGCACTCAGGAAAAAACGGACCTCAGTTTGTTGTAAAAAAAATTCCTATTAGCCCTTAGAAAATTTAAAAACTTGGGGCTAAAACAACATTTTAGTAGTAAAAATGTAATTTCTTCTTTCTTCAACGCTCAACGGCATAAAATTCTGTGAGGCACATGTGCTGTCAATATGATCACTGCACACCTAGATGAATTCATTAGCGAGTGTAGTTTGTAAAATGAGTTCACATATTATTATTATTTATTTATATAGCACCATTGATTCCATGGTGCTGTACATGAGAAGGGGTTACATACAAACTACAGATATCACTTACAGTAAACAAACTAACAATGACAGACTGATACAGAGTGGAGAGAGGATCCTGCCCTTTCGGGCTTACATGCTACAGGATGGTGGGGAAGGAGACAGTAGGTTGGTGGGTTGCAGCAGTTCCGGTGTTGGTTGAGGTGATATCACCGGTAGTGGTGAGAGAGAAGGAGGTAGCGGGGTCATTGCAGGCTGTAGGCTTTCTTGAAGAGGTGGGTTTTCAGGTTCCGTCTGAAGGATCCAAATGTGGTTGATAGTCGGACTTGTTGGGGCAAAGAATTCCAGAGAATAGGGGCTATTCGGGAGAAGTCTTGGAGGCGGTTGGGTGAGGAGCGAATAAGTGTGGAGGAGAGAAGGAGGTCTTGGGAGGACCGGAGATTACGTGAGGGAAGGTATCGGGAGATTAGTTCAGAGACATATGGGGGAGACAGGTTATAGATGGCCTTGTAGGTCAGAATTAGTAATTTGAACTGGATACGCTGAGGGAATGGGAGCCAGTGAAGAGATTTGCAGAGGGGAGAAGCGGAGGAGTAGCGAGGAGAGAGATGAATTAGTCGGGAGGCAGAGTTAAGGATGGACTGGAGAGGTGCGAGGGTGTTAGCAGTGAGACCACAGAAAAGGATGTTGCAGTAGTCGAGGCGGGAGATGATGAGGGCATGCACAAGCATTTTAGTAGATTGAGGGTTGAGGAAAGGACGGATTCTGGAAATATTTTTGAGCTGGAGGCGACAGGAGGTAGAAAGAGCTTGGATGTGCGGTTTGAAGGACAGGGCAGAGTCAAAGGTTACTCCGAGGCAGCGGACTTCTGGTACTGGGGAAAGTGTGATGTCATTAATTGTTATAGCTAGGTCGGGTAAAGAAGATCTGTGAGATGGAGGAAAGATGATGAGTTCAGATTTATCTACATTGTGTTTGAGGAAGCGAGAGGAGAAGAAGGAGGATATGGCTGATAGACACTCTGGGATTCTGGACAGCAGAGAGGTGACGTCTGGGCCAGAGAGGTAGATCTGAGTGTCATCAGCATAAGGGTGGTAGTGGAATCCGTGGGACTTTATGAGTTGCCCCAGACCAAGTGTATAGATTGAGAAGAGTAGGGGTCCTAAAACAGATCCTTGGGGGACTCCAACAGAGAGAGGGTGGGATGAGGAGGTGGTGTGGGAGTGGGAGACGCTGAATGTGCGGTTGGAAAGGTATGAGGAGATCCAGGATAGGGCAAGGCCTTTGATGCCGAAGGAGGAGAGGATCTGTAGTAGGAGGCAGTGGTCAACTGTGTCAAATGAAGCAGACAGGTCTAGAAGCAGGAGTATAGAGTATTGTCCATTTGATTTGGCTGTAAGTAGGTCGTTAGTAATTTTGGTTAGGGCTGTCTCAGTGGAGTGATGGGGGCGGAAACCAGATTGTAGATTGTCAAAGAGCGAGTTAGATGATAGGTGGGAGGAAAGTTCAGCGTGGACATGCTGTTCCAGGAGTTTGGAAGCGAATGGGAGCAAAGATATTGGGCGATAGCTGGACATAGCGGTTGGGTCGAGGGTTGGCTTTTTAAGGATAGGCGTGACTGTGGCATGCTTGAAAGCAGAAGGGAAGGTACCGGACGTTAGTGATAGGTTGAAGAGGTGGGTTAGGGATGGGATAAGTGTGGTGATGAGGTTGGGGAGGAGGTGGGATGGGATGGGGTCAAGTGCACAGGTTGTGAGGTGCGATTTGGAGAAGAGGCGATTAAGTTCCCCTTCAGTGATGTTGGAGAGTGAGGTTATGGGGTTTGGGCATTGGTCTGGTATACAAAGGGGTTGTGGTGGTTGAGTGATGAATACTTGCCTGTTTGGTCAATCTTGTTTTTGAAGTGTGTGGCAAAGTCCTCTGCAGAGATGAGGGAGGATGGAGGAGGCAGTGGTGGGCGGAGAAGGGAGTTAAATGTTTTGAATAACTGTTTTGGGTTGTAAGATAGGGAAGATACGAGGGTTGTGAAGTAGGCCTGTTTAGCAGAGGTGAGGGCAGCTTTGAAATCGAGTGTTGCCTGTTGGAATGTGGTGAAGTCATCTTGCGAATTTGTTTTCTTCCAGCGCCGTTCTGCAATCCTGGACACTTGCCGGAGCTTTTTAGTGGTGTTCTTGTGCCAGGGTTGTCTGTTGATACGTCGCATTCTGCCATGAACGAGAGGGGCAACCGTGTCAATAGCTGATGCGAGAGTGGCATTGTAGAAAGCAGTGGCACTGTCTGTGTCATGGAGTGAGGATATGGATGCCAGTGGTAGAATAGAGTCAGAGGGGGTTTCTGTTTTTCTGGCACCTCAGGGGCTCTGCCAATGTGACATGACACCCTCAAACCATTCCAATAAAATCTGAACTCCAATATGGCGCCTCTTCCCTTCTGAGCTTTGCTCTGTGACTCAAATGTAGTATTCCCCCACATATGGGGTCTCGGGGTACTCAGGAGAAATTGCATAACAAACTGTATGGTCCATTTTCTCCTGTTACCCTTATGAAAATGCAAAATTTGGGGCCAAAATAACATTTTTGTGGGGAAAATGTGATTTTTTTTATTTTCACGGCTCAACTTTATAAACTTCTGTGAAGCACCTGGGGTATCAAAATGCTCACCACATGTGTAAATACATTACTTGAGGGGTTTAGTTTCCAACATGGCTTCTGCTCATGATTCCAGGAAATTTTACATTCAAAAAGCCAAATGACACTCCTTCCCTTCCGAGCCCTGCCGTGCACCTAAACAGTAGTTTCCTTCCTCATATGGGGTATCAGCGTACTCAGGAGACATTGCATAACAAATTGTATGGTGCAATTTCTCCTGTTACTCTTATGAAACTGCAATATTTTGGGTTAAAGACATATTTGTGGGGAAAATGTTATTTTTTTATTTTTACGACTACTCAACGTTATAAACTTCTGTGAAGCACCTGAGGGTTCAATGTGGTCACCACACATCTAGATCAGGTCCCAAAATGGTGTCACTTGTGGGGGATTTTCACTGTTTAGGTACATCAGAGGCTCTCCAAATGCGACAGGGCGTCCGCCAATTGTTCCAGCAAATTTTGCATTCAAAAAGTCAAATGGCGCTCCTTCTCTTCCAAGATCTGTCGTTCCTTCCCTTCCAAGCTCTGTCGTATGCCAAAACATTGGTTTTCTCCCTCATATGGGCTATCACCATGCTCAGGAGAAGTTACACAACAAATTTTGGGGTCCGGATTTTCCTGTTACCCTTGTCAAAATAAAAAAAATAAATGGATCTCTAGTAAAAAAATTTTTTTCATTCCAAAATTTACTGTGAAGCACCTGAAGGGTTAATAAATTTCTTGAATGTGGTTTTGAGTACCTTGAGGGGTGCAGCTTTTAGAATAGTGTCAGTTTAGACTATTTTCTGTCATATAGACCCCTCAACGTGACATCAAATGTGATGTTGTTCCTAAAAAAATGGTTTTGTAAATTTTGTTAGAAAAATGAAAAATCGCTGGTCAACTTTTAACCCTTATAACTTCCTAGCAGAAAAAAAATTTGGTTCCAAAATTGTGCTCATGTACAGTAGACATGTGGGAAATGTTACTTATTAACTATTTTGTGTGACATAACTCTGTGATTTAAGGGCATGAAAATTCAAAGTTGGAAAATTGCAAAATTTTAACCAATTTTCCATTTTTTTACCACAAATAAATGCAAGTCATACTGAAGAAATTTTACCACTATCATGAAGTACAATATGTCACGAAAAAGCATTCTCAGAATTACCAGAATCCATGGAAGCGTTCCAGAGTTATTACCTCATAAAATGACAGTGGTCAGAATTGTAAAAATTGGCCTGGTCATTAACGTGTAAACCACCTTCGGGCGAAAAGGGGTTGAAGGGAAGCTATAAGAAAATGACCTATTTTTTAAATCAGGTTTTGTGTTACATATATTAAAAAAATCATATTCCAGTCTTTATTAAAAAAAATATAACCTTGCAATTTTCACACTAGCCACTGAGGCCTTTTTAAACTAATGCTTTCTGTCCTGTCATAATTCCTATCAGGAATGTTCTGCAACCTCATTATCAGGAAACAGGAAGGTTGGACACGATGACCCTTGAGGTCCCTTCTAACATTCTATGAGAAGCAGGATTACAGTGAGCTGTAACTCTTCTTTACACAGCTGATAACACAATACAAACTATTCATAATAGGTAAAGTCACTCCTGACTCCTTTCCCCTTCCCATCACAATGACCATTTCACAGGTTCAATAGACACTTCAATACAAAATACAGGATCGGGTTCCGACCGTTGTGGCTACGTACATGTGTTGTTTCCTGAAACAATAAGAATTATGAGTCTAAACAAGCACAAAAATGCCCACCCCTGTGTGAGGCAGTGACCGCTGTTACAGCTAGAGGGTCCTGTGTGTGCTCCCCAGGAAAGGTGTATTGAGGCTATGGGAATGCATTGCGGTCACAGGCACAGCTGGGATTGCAATAGTGAAGCAGTGACTGATATCACAGGTAGGAGTCACTGTGTAGTCTCCCCAGGATATGCATGGAGGTGTATGAAGGCCATAGGTGTGCATGGCAGTCACTGGCATAACTGTGACAGTAATGCAGGTTAAATGTAATAATAAATAAGGTTAGTCTTGGACATGGTTGTCACATGGACCCGTCCTGTGTGACGCGACCAGCGGCCGGTAACTAAAACAACAAGACGCGGCACGTGATACTGTCCTGTGTGACACGGCTCGCAGGACGGTAACTAAAACGACAAGACAAGGGGTAGGGAAACCGTTACAACGGTTGGCCCTGCGATAGGGACAGGGGACATGGAGACCTCCTGCACTCCCCTGAGTCAGTGTCCCTAACGCTCCTAACGTTCCCTATGCCGGTTCCGCACCGGGCGCCGATCAGTATACCTGGCACCCTAGCACACCCTACACCTATCCCTTGCTAGGGAGCTTTATGGCGCAGGCACTGGCCCCACCGCTGTACTAATACACACTAAGGAAAAACACAAACGGGGAAACACAACTTAGCTTTACTCTGTTGCACTTGCTCCTGGCAACAGAGTCCACCACCAGAATGCAGCTCTCCTCCTGAATCGCTGTCACCAAGCTCTGTCAGAGCTACAAGAAAATCCCCTATGACTCCTTCCACACCAGGCTTAAGACAGTGCTGCAAGGAACGCTCTCCAGCTCCTTCCTCCACCAAGGATAGTTGAAATGAACACTATCACCAACACTGATTGCAACCCCTGTGACTCTTTTATAGCAGAGCCAGCAATTACACCTGCATTATAATCATGTGCACTTAACTAAAGAAACTAGAGTTGTTGTGAACTCATTTTCTGGTTTACCTCTGGCTTCTGGTGAGGGTGGTGGAGCTGGCTGTGTTGACAGAGGAGTCGTGAGTTCTCCATCCGGGCTCCCTCTGGTGGTGACAGTAGGTAATGAAGCTGATCTAAATGGCAGAGACCTGCCACCTGAGGAGGAGGACTGTGAGTGGACATCGGGAGTCTCTGACTGGATTTAAGACAGCCGACTCCCTAATTTTGTGCTGGTGATTTTCCCCGCCCTGAGGTTCTGGTTTCCAGTCCTGTTCCTGCCTTCTCAAGCTAAGTGTGCTCTGCTATTTTTTTTTCACATGAGATTTGGTCTGGTTTACTTGGTTTGTGGTCAGCCAGCCCCTGCTGGGGCTGTGCTGAATTTCCATTCTTATGTCTCTGTTTATGCCAGTTTGCTTTTTGTCCCTGATCACATTGGTCTTTTTTGTGCTCTGTCTTCAGAATATACCAGAGTGCTGATATAGGGATTTGAAGTCTAGCGACTTCAGGGGTTTTGTTATCAGAAAGTGTTGGACCTTTTTTTGGTAGGGTTTTGTGCATGATTGCAGACAGCATCTTTCCTTTCCTGTCCTTTCTAGTTAGTGTGGGCCCCATCATTTGCTCAGCCTTTTTTTCTGTGTTTGTGTTTTCATCTTGTCTCACCGAAAATACATGTTTGGGGGCTGTCTATTGCTTTGGGGTCTGCTCTGGGGCAGTTTAGATTTCCCCTTATCTTGCTTTAGGCTTATTTAGTTCTCCGGCTGTGACGAAGCGTCTAGGATCATCGTAAGTACGCTCCACGGCAACTGCTAGTTGTGAGGATAGGATCAGGGGTCTGCAATCCGCTTAGTTACCAACCTCTCTGGTTTTCTGTGGCTTAGCTTGTTTTTGTTTTTCTCGGTGACTCATTCATAACATAGAGTGCAATGACGCTCACCACCACCGGGGGCAAACTTGAACAAACGACACCACAGTGCAATAATCCTAATGGCCACCAGGGGCAAAAAACAACCTTAAGCACAGCTTAGATAAAAAAAGGTTACCTGTGCTTTTTATCAGTCCTGATCCAGCATGGATCATGAGAATGGTATTGTCCAAGGCAGATGTAGGGAAAACCTGCTCTGGATGTTGTGTTTGAAACAGACTGCAGTATGATAGTGTTGCAGTCTGTTCCATTCCGGACCCAGGTTTTCCATGTGGCAGAAGGCCACACGTTCTAATGTTAAAAGCCCGAAGGTTTACCAGAGGTAGACAGTTCCTGTGAACGAAGAAAGACTGGTGTGTGTAATGACTGCAAACAGATGGATATGGTGCCCGGCTGCAATTGGAGGATATCAAGCACTGTGTACGGCTGTGTGCATGAGTAAAGAGACTAAAGGAGGCTGTAAGTGAGAGACATTGGCATGGCGTGGAGTCGCCCATGGAAACTGGACAAGGTGAAGTCCGGCATATTTAGGGACTGTGATACAAAGCCGTGCACTATGTAGTGCTATGAACTGGTATGAACTGAACAAGCACTGAAGTTATATGTACGGAAGTTATATGCAATTGTGTGGATTGGAACCTGTGTGAAGATAACACACTAAAGAGACTTTTATGTTTGAACTTTGTGGGTCACTGCCTCATCACTGCGTACGGTGCTACCGCTGCATTACACCTGTTACACTAAAAAATCACTTCCCTATAGTCAAAGTTGACCAGCAATGAGGTACACTTTCAACACCAGGCAAACTAATTAAAAACACAAGTTTGTGGCCAGAGGTTATCCTACCCTACTTTTTAAAAAGGCATTGGACAGAGTTAGAACCAAAGGGAACTGTCTGAAAAGTGCTGGTTGAGATAGAAAAAAAGACAAATCAAAAAAAGATTTATTTTCAATTTCTAGTTCAGACCGTTGGATAACATCAACCGTTCAGCCGTTCATAAAAATTGGCGATTATTGAGCTCTTACAAGGCTTGGTCGGAGATTGTGGCAAAAAAAACAATGATAATGTATAGAAAATGTATGAATTTAAAAGATATGTTGGTCCACAATCGTTTAAAATTGGAGTAAAAAACTGGTTAACAAAATCCAGAGTGTCGGGTAGTTTTAAAGGTAACCTGTCACCAGAAATAACGCTGTTAACCTGCAGATATGCGGTTAATCTGCAGGTTAACAGCGTTATGATGCTGCCTGGCGCCTGCACTTTATTATTATTATTATTATTTATTGTTATAGCGCCATTTATTCCATGGCGCTTTACATGTGAGGGGGGTATACATAAAAACAAGTACAATAATCTTAAACAATACAAGTCATAACTGGTACAGGAGGAGAGAGGACCCTGCCCGCGAGGGCTCACAATCTTCAAGGGATGGGTGATAATACAGTAGGCGAGGGTAGAGCTGGTCGTGCAGCGGTGGTCGATCGGTGGTTACTGCAGGTTATAGGCTTGTCGGAAGAGGTGGGTCTTCAGGCTCTTTTTGAAGGTTTCGATGGTAGGTGAGAGTCTGATATGTTGTGGTAGAGAGTTCCAGAGTAGGGGTGATGCGCGAGAGAAATCTTGTATGCGATTGTGGGAAGAGGAGATAAGAGGGGAGTAGAGAAGGAGATCTTGTGAGGATCGGAGGTTGCGTGCAGGAAAGTACCGGGAGACGAGGTCACAGATGTATGGAGGAGACAAGTTGTGGATGGCTTTGTATGTCATGGTTAGGGTTTTGTAATGGAGTCTCTGGGCAATTGGGAGCCAGTGAAGGGATTGACAGAGGGGAGAAGCTGGGGAATAGCGGGGGGACAGGTGGATTAGTCGGGCAGCAGAGTTTAGAATAGATTGGAGGGGTGCGAGAGTGTTTGAGGGGAGGCCGCAGAGCATGAGGTTGCAGTAGTCAAGGCGAGAGATGATGAGGGCATGGACTAGGGTTTTTGCAGATTCTTGGGTGAGGAATGAACGGATGCGTGAAATATTTTTGAGTTGAAGTCGGCAGGAAGTGGAAAGGGTTTGGATATGTGGTTTGAAGGAGAGATCAGCATCAAGGATTACTCCGAGGCAGCGAGCTTGTGGGACTGGGGAGAGTGGGCAGTCATTTACTGTAATTGATAGGTTCGTAGGGGGGGTCACGTGAGATGGGGGAAAGATGATGAATTCTGTTTTGTCCATGTTGAGTTTCAGATATCTAGTGGAGAAGAAGGATGAAATAGTGGACAGACATTGAGGGATTCTGGTTAGTAGGGAGGTGATATCTGGTCCAGAGATGTAGATCTGTGTGTCATCAGCATAAAGATGATACTGAAAGCCATGAGATTCTATGAGCTGTCCCAGGCCAAAGGTGTAAATAGAGAACAGCAGGGGCCCTAGGACTGAACCTTGTGGGACTCCGACAGATAGGGGGCGAGGTGAGGAGGTGGTGTGTGAGTGGGAGACGCTGAATGTCCGGTCTGTTAGGTATGATGAGATCCAGGAGAGGGCCAAGTCTGTGATGCCGAGGGATGAGAGGGTCTGTAATAATAGGGAATGGTCCACTGTGTCAAAGGCAGCCGACAGGTCCAGGAGGAGGAGGACAGAGTAGTGTCGCTTGCTCTTGGCAGTTAAGAGGTCATTGGTGACCTTAGTAAGGGCAGTTTCAGTGGAGTGGTGTGACCGGAAGCCAGATTGTAAGCGGTCGAAGAGGGAGCAAGAAGAGAGATGGGAGGACAGTTCAAGGTAGACGTGTTGTTCCAGTAGCTTGGAGGCGTATGGGAGAAGTGATATAGGGCGATAGCTAGATACAGAGGATGGGTCAAGAGAGGGCTTTTTGAGGATAGGTGTGATGGAGGCATGTTTAAAGCTTGAGGGGAAAACACCAGTTGTTAGTGATAGGTTGAAGAGATGGGTTAGGGTTGGGATGAAGACTGTGGTGAGGTTTGGGATGAAGTGGGATGGGATCGGGTCGAGTGCACAGGTGGTGAGATGTGATCTTGAGAGTAGAGTGGAGAGTCGATCTTCTGTAATGGTGGAGAAGTTGGTTTTGAAGGTGGAGGGCTGGGAAGTCGGGAGGAAGGGCTCTGGGGGTTGTTGACCAAAACTGTCCCTGATGTTATCAATTTTCTGCTTGAAAAATGAGGCAAAGTCTTCAGCTGAGATGAGTGGGGAGGGAGGAGGTGCTGTGGGGCGGAGGAGAGAATTGAAGGTGTTGAATAACTGTTTAGGGTTGTGAGACAGGGAGGATATGAGAGATGAGAAGTAGGTTTGTTTAGCTGTGGCGAGTGTGGTCTTGAAAGTAGTGAGGGACTGTTTGAATGCGATGAAATGCTCGTTGGAGTGGGATCTTTTCCATCTGCGCTCAGCAGCCCTGGAAGCTCGCCTCAGCTCTTTGGTCAGGCTGGTGTGCCAGGGCTGTCTGTTGATTTTGCGAGTTTTGGTATGTGTAAGTGGGGCAGCGGATTCCAAAGCTACAGCTATTGTGGTGTTATATAGAGCGGCAGCGTCATCCGCATTGTGTAAGGAACTTATATCTGTAAGAGGGAGGAGGGATTCGGAGAATGAGTGTAGGTCAAGGTGTTTAAGATTCCTGCGAGGGTGTGAAAGTTTGTGGGGTGGGGATTGTAGACATGGAGTGAAGTGCTGCCTGGCGCCTGCACTTAGCCGAATGCAGCAAGGAGAAAATAATCTTTATTATCCTCTGTAACCAGTCCCTCGTCCGTGACTGACACTGCCTCTACATTGCGGCCTGCTGTCAGTCAGGGCCGGGGGAGCGGTTACAGCGGATAATAAATATTATTTTCTCCTTGCTGCATTCGGCTAAGTGCAGGCGCCAGGCAGCATCATAACGCTGTTAACCTGCAGATTAACCGCATAGCTACAGGCCATCAGCCTTCTTTCTGGTGTCAGGTTCCCTTTAAAGGCGGGGGCTGTTCCTTTTGTAAGTACGTGTGATCTGGCACACATCGGGTCTCTGATTTTATCTCATGCAAAACTCAGTTTATGGTTTATGTAGTTTACTGTCCCTGCGGTTTCTTTTATATTGGCAAAACTATCAGACCATTATACGCTAGGTTCAGAGAACATATGAAATCAATCATATCGGGAAAGGGTTCCGCAAGAATCATAAAGCATATATGTGAATGTCATCAGTCTAATTTAAGATTTGCAGGGATAGAAAGTGTTAATCTCCCGGATCAGTGAGGTAACTATAAGTTAGTTCTTAGATGGGAAGTCATATGGATTACAAAAAAAAAAATCACAAGGACAGTTGGGTTTTAACACAGTTTGTGTTTGGACCCACTGAAGCACCATTGTGGGCGAAACGTCCGTCGTCCAACTCTTGCACCTGCATTCTCCTGTATCCATTTTTTTAATGATTTTATAATAAAAGACGTCTTCATGGGACAGAGAGTGCCGCCTTTCCTTTTTTTAAACTTTCAAGATTTTCTCTTTCACTTCCTACTTCCCTCACTATAATTTATTCCAATGATACATTTTTCAGCGACATCAAGGCACCAGGCGATGATGAAGCTTCCTGGCTGTGAAAAAATCAACCACACAGCCCACAGCTATGTACAATGGTGACACATATCACATCAGCAATGTAGCACTTCTGACACCACCTGCTTTAATAGTAAGAAGTTTCATTTCTTCTTTATACAGAAAGTGCTGTTTCCTTAACAGACGCTACCTCACTATTATATAGCATAAAAGATTTACAAATGACACAGGTCATTGCAGCCAAAATTAAAATGGGGATTTCTGGATTGATTTTTAGGTTGTGCTCAAAATTGTTTGATTTTTTTTCTTTTTCTCTGTTTCTTAGGTTAGTTTTACTTGTTATTCCATTGCATTCTGATACCTTATGTTATGCCTTTGCCCATAGCCATGTAATGTCAAACTTGATAACTTGCATTTTGATGCACATATTGTATATGTTTCTTTTAGTAACTTCACAAAATAACTATAATTTATACTGCTAATTTATGGAAAAAATTTGTACTTGGCTGTTTTCATTACTTTTAAATTTTTTTCCTTTATTAAACATTTATGTACTTATTAAAAGCTTGCTTACTGTCTAATACTTTCATACTGATGATCTATTCCCAGGATAGGCTATCGGATCCGATCGGTGGAAGTAGAACACGGGGTAGCTGATCAGCTGTTATCACCATCAGAGGCGGCTGGATGGAAACTGTACAGAGATGAATACCACAGCTCCATCAACTGTGTTGGTGGTCCCAGGAGCAGATCTGACGTTCCCCCACCAATCAGTCATGAATGGAAAAGTAGTGGACACCCCCTTCCACCAAACCACAGCAAGACCAGCTCTACCCTCAACTCCTGTATCCTTACCCATCCCTTGTAGATTGTGAGCTCTTGCGGGCAGGGTCCTCTCTCCTCCTAAGCCAGTCGGTAACCCATTTCGTTCAAGATTTTTGTATACCCCTTTTCATATGTAAAGCACCATGGAATAAGTGCAATTATTTATATTCCCTGGTCAAGTTCATTAATTATGGGATAAAATTCTTGGCTGTCTAGTCATAAAGCAAATTGACATCGATGGAATTAATGCCATTGAAGGTAGAGAAATCTTTGATCTTTCAGTTTAGGGAGTCTGTCAACACAAAACGACAATGCAAACCAAGCACAACAAACTCTTCTTTTCCACATATCTTCATCCCTTCTCCCTTGGTTGAAAATTTCAGTTTTATAGGAGTTTAAAGAGAGCAAAGATAAATGGAAAACATGTAGGTGGAAAGGTTGACTGGAGCGCTTGTGCTTGGTTTGAACAGTCATTTGGTGCTGACAGACTCCTTTTAATCAATGCAACTTATTGACAGATTTTGTCAGTACACATTTCTGTTTTTTGTTTCTTAATAACTTGTAAGATGCATCTACAATAGCTTAGCTGATAAGATGCTCACACACCAATGAAAAAAACTGTGGTTTATAGTAGACTAATGATGGAAATAATCCTGCATTACACCAACTAAAGCAAGACTGAAATCTAGACATCCTGCTTATCTGTACATGCCCACGCTGCAGCCAAATTCAGCTCCCCGAGTACAATGTGGTTCAATTCTCCTAATGATATTATCTTACCGAAAGACCAGACATCAGATTTGCTGCTGAATTTGCTGTAGTTGAACACTTCAGGGGGCGACCATTTTACTGGAAACTTGGCTCCACAGGAACTTGTGTACTGATCATCCAGAACATACCTGGTTTTAGTAACAGAAGAGAAATTATTAAAAAATAATAATCCTAAAAATACATGAAAAAAAACACATAAAAAAGGAATTATTATATATACCCATCCAGGCATGACTGACATATCTGCTCCCAGCTGACCATGCTCTATGTCACATCTAAATGGAGGCCACAGGATTGTCAACCAAGCCTGGTAGGACAGGTTCAGAGACTGGCCCGCTTATCTGACTCTTCCAGACAACAGCACCGCCCTGATGACTCTTCGCTGGTAATGAACACACAGAGGCACGTTTGGCAACATTGCCAGGTCAGGGTAGCAGTTTGAGGAGCTAAAGCAACCTAAAAGGTTTTCCTAAAGTATTATGAGCAGAAACATTTTTCTGTATTCCTAAATTGATGGTGCTGTACTGTTGGTGGGAAGTGGTGATAGAGAGACCATCATCTCATCTGGAAAGCCTGAGTCTGGGATCCGGAGCCTTTACCCCTGAGGGTTGTTTGCTTGTTAATGACCGGGCCAATTTTTACAATTCTGACCACTGTCCCTTTATGAGGTAATAACTCTGGAATGCTTCAATAGATCACGGTGATTCTGAGAAAGTTTTTTGTGACATATTGTACTTCATGTTAGTGGTAAAAATTTATTTGATATGACTTCCGTTTATTAGGAAATTTGGCAAAAATTTTGAGAATTTTGCAATTTTCCAAACTTGAATTTTCATGCCCTTAAATCACAAAGATATGTCACACAAAAAACTTACTAAATAACATTTCCCACATGTCTACTTTACATCACCACAATTTTGGAACCAAATTTTTTTGTTAGGAAGTTATAAGGGTTAAAAGTTGACCAGCGATTTCTCATTTCTGCAACACCATTTTTTTTAGGGAACACATCACATTTGGAGTCACTTTGAGGTGTCTATATGATGGAAAATACCCGAAAGTGACATCATTCTAGTGAGGGGTCAGCACGCATTAAGCAAAGCATCGTATTTGCTAAGCATCTTGCAAGACAGTTACTCCATGACAAGGAATTAACATCCACCTTCTCTCTTCACACAGGTAACCATATTATTCAACTTCTGATCTGCACCAGCCTGCATATATCTCCATTCAATGTTAGCAAGCAGTGTGAATGGTAACCATATTATCCAATGTCATTGCTATAATTCATCTGTTACATTGTTCTCAGGACTTAAGCTGGAGTCACACATAGTGACTTACCAGCGATCCCGACGATATCAACGTGTCAGGATCGCTGATAAGTCGCTATGTGATCGCTGGTGAGCTGTCACACAGACAGCTTCACCAGCGATTAGCACAGCGATGCCGAGCACGCGGCATCACTGTGTTCGTTAGCGCTGATGCCATCCCTGTAAAAAAATAGAAGAAAAATAAAAAATAATGTTATTCTCACCTTCCGACGTCCCGCGCAGCCATCCCGCCTCTCTCCAAGCTCCGGTCCCAGTAATCCAGTAATGACCGCGAGAATGTCACGGTCTCGCGGGAGCGCGACGTCTCGCGGTCATTCGTGCAAAGGATCACTGGGACCGGGAGCGTGGAGAGAGGCGGGATGGCTGCGCGGGACGTCGGAAGGTGAGAATAACAATATTTTTTTTATTTTTTATAGCTGATCGCTGGTCTCCCGCCTGTCACACACAGCGATGCGTGCTGGCCAGCGGGAGACCAGCGACGAAAAAAAAGTCCAGAGGTTTCTTGCAGCGATCAGCGATACCGGCAGGGGGGCCGGTCGCTGATCGCTGTCACACACCGCGGTCTCGCAAAGCATCGCATTAGCTAAGCATCTTGCAAGACAGTTACTCCATGACAAGGAATTAACATCCACCTTCTCTCTTCACACAGGTCTCCATATTATTCAACTTCTGATCTGCACCAGCCTGCATGTATCTCCATTCAATGTTAGCAAGCAGTGTGAATGGTAACCATATTACCCAAACTTCTTTGCTATAATTCATCTGTTACATTGTTCTCAGGACTTAAGGTACTGTCACACTTAGCGATGTACCAGCGATACCGACCAGCGATATGACGTGGTCAGGATCACTGGTACATCGCTAAGTGGTCGCTAGTGAGCTGCCACACAGGCAGATCTCACCAGCGACATCGCAGGGGTCGCTACTTACCTGTCAGACGAGGCAATCCTGACGTCCTCCCGCCCGCGTCCACGCGTCGCTCGTCGTCACAGCAGGAAGCCCAGCAGGGAAGCTGACGACGAGAAACAGTCCAGGACGTTCTCGCGCGATCAGCGATAACCAGCGGGGGAGCGGTCGGAGGTAAGTATCAGACATCGCTTAGTGTGACAGGCCCTTTACTGCTGTATATCCATGGGGGGGAATCACTGGAGATGTTATCTAAGGAGAAGTGTTTTAGCATAGAGATGGAATCAGGATTGGCTCTTTGATCATCTTTTGCATACCAAGAGGTGCAGAGCAGCTGTTGCAAATTTATAACTAAGCAGCTCCCACAATCCCACTCTCTTGGCCCTGTAGTGGGGTGTATAAATGTAGACTAACTCTAAGGGGGTTTTACACATAGCGATATCGCTAGTAATATCGCTAAAACGTCACAGATTTTGTGACGTTATAGCGATATTGCTAGCGATATCGCTATGTGTGATACTTACCTCCCCCGCTGGTTATCGCTGATCGCGCGAGATCGGACGGCTCCATTTCTCGTCGTCTGCTTCCTGCTGTGTGAGACGAGCGACGCTGGACGCGGGCGGGAGGACGTCAGGATCACTGTGTGTGAAAGGTGAGTATCGTGCGCAGCGTCGCTGCTGCATCGCTGTGAGGTCTTTCTGTGTGAAAGCTCACTAGGGTCGGATCGCTGGTGCATCGCTAAATGTAAAAGGGCCTTAACTCTAAGGGGCATGCAAGTGAGGGGTGAACACGCATTAAGCAAAGCATCGCATTAGCTAAGCATCTTGCAAGACAGTTACTCCATGACAGTTAGTCAGGACAGGAGTCAGGTAACCCACACTTTGCTGTAATTTTAGCCATGTGCTTTATTTTCATCCTCCTGTGTTCCCTTGCCATCCACATTCACCGCCCCATCCCTCCACCACTCATACACATCAG